>NC_134240.1:23935710-25185710 GCF_965152275.1 Natator depressus
TGATGGCACCAGAGTCCGCATCAATACGAAACTGAGGAATATTGTCCTCTAGGTAATAAGTGATCCTGGCATTTTCCCCCACATCATCATCGGTGGCACTGATGACCACCACAGTGCTGCCCACAGGACGGTCCTCATTGACACTCACTGAATAGTGGGCACTCTGGAACACAGGCCGATGGGTGTTGGCATCAGTGATGTTGATATGAATGTGACAGTTGTCATGCAGTGTCCGGTCAGAGGCAGTCACTGTTAGCACATAACGCCTCTCTTGCTTGTAGTCCAAGGGTAGAGAGAGAGTGATCAGCCCCACTCCTCCCTGAGTACTGATAGAGAAGCGGTTCCGGGTGTTCCCCCCAGTTATCTGGTAGCTTATGGCACTGTTCACATCCCTGTCGATTGCCGTGACACTGAGAACACTGGTCCCCACAGCAGCATCCTCATTTAGCCGGATGAAATACTCCTTTTGGGTGAATTCAGGTCGATTGTCATTCACATCCATGACAGTGATGGTGACACTAGCGGAGGCAGATAAGGATGGAGAGCCATGGTCCCGAGCCTCTACCCCAAAGAAATAGTGCTCCACTGACTCACGGTCCAAGGGGCCACTCACTGTGATCCACCCAGTGGCGCTGTTCACCACAAAAGGGGTGTCAGCTGAGACCCCAGTTAGTTTATATTCCAGACGAGAGTTCTCTCCGTAATCTGCATCCACTGCCTGGATGTGGATCACTGAATGGCCAAGGGGGGCGTTTTCCAGGACAGAGATTTGAAAGGGGGTGCTGACAAAGATTGGGGCATGATCATTAATGTCCACTACTTGGATGCTGGCCATGCCAGTGTTGTTAGACAAAGGAGGGCGCCCTGCATCCTGAGCACGTATCCTCAGGGCATATTCACGTTCAACTTCAAAATCCAAAGGTGCCACCACCTGTATTTCCCCAGTCACACTGTCAATGGAGAACTGGCCTCTGCTGTTCCCACTGATGATGTTATAATGGACTAAAGCATTATTGTCTTTGTCCACGTCAGTGGCAGTAACTCGCAAGATTTCTGTATGGGGTCTTATATCCTCTCTCACCTGGACGATGTAGCGTTTTTCACTGAACTGAGGGGAATTGTCATTCTCATCCAGAACTGTGATATAGACTTTAACTGTGGCAGATCTGGGCCCAGGCTCCTTAGCCTGGTCGTTTGCCTCCACCACCAAAGAATATTTCTCCATTTTCTCTCTGTCCACTTGCCCGCTGGTGGTGATCAGACCTGACCTGGGATCTATCTCAAAGACAGAGTGGGCTGCTTGCTCATTCACAAATCGATACCTGATGTTTGCATTGTGTGGGGAGTCCACATCCGTGGCCCTCAGCTGTAAGATAGGGTAGCCTTCTTCTACATTTTCCCTAATAGTCTCTCTGTACTCACTCTGCTCAAAAACTGGATCATGATCATTTCGGTCAGCAACAGTTACAGCAATCATGGTGGTAGCAGAAAGACGGGGGACCCCATGATCCACAGCAGTAACCCGGAAATAGTGCAGGTCCATAGTCTCTCTATCCAAAGCTTTGGTGGTGGTGATGAGACCATTCTTGGGGTCAATGCTAAACAGCTCCATGGACCTGCTGTTCATCAGGGCATCCATGGAGTAGACTAGCTTCCCAGCCTCCCCTGAATCGGGGTCTTGTGCTGCCATAGTTATCACAGGAGTCCCTGGAGGCTGGTTTTCAGCCACCTGAACCTGGTAATTATACTGAGGGAAGTGGGGGTGGCGGTTGGCTGCCCTGCTAGTCCTTAATAATGGTAGGAATGCACTCTCTCGCCTCCTCCTTTGCTTGACAGGCGGATAATGTGGTAGATCAAGCTGCATAGCTGGACTAGGCTTTACTGGCAGGCGAGCAAAGAGCTCCAGGGCTGACTGGCTCCCAAAGTCCACGACAAAGCAAAGAGTTTGTAAACAGCCTTTGGTGGAATCAAACAGGTGAAAAAACAGACAGGGATCCTGCTTTCTGTGCAGCGTGGGCGGAGCGCGGGCTGGATCGAGTCCTCGGGTCGCTCTGGGAGCTGTCCCGGGTGCAGGTGGTGCTGAAACGGCCTCTTCCAACTCACCGGCCTGCGCCTGCCCTTCCGTATCCTTCTCCAACCGTACAGTATGGTCCGGGCTGGCTCCCCAGCGCTCGCCTGCGCGCCGGCCGGGCGGCTGTCTCCCTGCACACCGCTGAAGACACGTCACTAGGGTCAGCCACTCACTGAGGTGCGAGCGGCCGCGGCGGCAGGGTGGCGGCCTCAGCTGCATCTTTGCACACCAGGAGCGGCTCTCCGAGGCCGGCGGGTACCTCTCCGGGTGCCGGGGCCTCGCCCCCGGGGCCAGGGACTCCCAGATTTCCAGCTGCCAGGGATCCGTGCAGTTGTACGCGCCGGGACTGGGCTGGTGCCTGGACACTTGCATTACGCACAGCCGCTCGCCGTGCAGGGAGTGCCCTGCGCCCGCCGCGCTCAGCCAGCCCCCGGGGGAGCTCGGGGCCCCTGGGGTAGGGCGCAGGGGGCTCTGGCTCGCACAGCCGCAGCAGGCTATGTCCCTCTGGCCGCCCGCACTGTCCAGGGAGCCAGCCGCATTGTCCCGGCCCCGCTGCTGTCCGCTCGCCTCCTCCCCGGGGCTCCGGGTCCCGCTGCAGTCGGTCCCGAGGGAGACGAAGGTGCCTGGGCTCTCCGGACCCGCCCCGCTCCCTGGCTGCTCGGCCGGCTCCCTGCCTTGGTGCCACGGCGGCTCGGTGCAGCCTTTCCCGCTAGTCCTGCGGCCGTGGCTCGGCGCTGCTGCCCAGCAGCCGGGGCTCTGGGTGCGGGGCTGCCCAGCGCCCTCCCGGGCCAGGCCCGGCGGCTCCGGGGCCAGCGCCGGGGCGTTTATAATCCACAAGCAGGGGGAGCCGCCGGCCCGCTCCCCCTGGGCAGCTGCCGGGCGCGGAGTCCTCTTCGTGCCCCACAGCAGGGGCCCCGAGCCAGCTCGGGGGTCCCCCCTGCCCCGCCGCGGCTTCCCGGGCAGGGCTCCCCTCCGACCCCCCGCCCGCGGGAGGGGGCAGCCGCAGCGAAACCCCCTGCCCACGGCCGAGGCCCCGGCGGCCGAGCCGGCTCCGCGCAGCCCACCCAGGAGGACTAAGCCCCGCCAGCGGCCCCCCGCGCACGCCAGCCCCCTGCTCGGCCCCTCCTGCTCCCGGCTCTCCCCGGGTCCCCGCTCCCCGCGCCGGGCGCAGCCCCCGGGCCCCTCGGCTCCCCGCTCCCCCCGGCCGAGGGGGAACAAAGGGAGCAGGAGAAGCAGCAGCAGCAGCAGCCGCCCCCGGCGGCTCGGTCCCGGCAGCGGCGACAGCGGCTCAGCCATGTTCCCCCCGGCCCCCTCCCCGCCCGCGGGCGCCCGGCCCTAGCGCTCCCTCGGCTCCGCTCCGCCTCTGGCTCTGCCCCCCGCCGCCCCGCCACCATCTACAGGCGGCGGCTGCCTCCTGCGCGGGCCGGGCTGCTCCGCGGCGGCGGCATCGCCTCCTCCCGCAGCCCCAACATGGCTCCCGGCTGCCCCGATGGTCCGCTCCGCCCTCCCGCTCCCCTCCCGCCGCCCCGCAGTGGTAGCGCCCGCCCGGCGCAGGCGGCAGCCGCCGCCATCTTCACTGTGGGCTGGTGGGGGGGGGGGGGAGGGGGCGGGAGAGACGCGGGCGGAGCTGGCCAGGGTGCTGCATGGCGCGTTTCACTGGGGAGGGGGCTGCGCGCAGCTGGCAGGGCGGAAGGGGAGGGCTGTGGGGAACGGGGGGGGGGTGTTGTGGGTGTGGGGGAAGGGCTGTGGGGAATGGGTCGGGGTGCCAGGGGGGAGGGGCTGTGGGGAAGGGGTCGGGGTGCCGGGGGGGAAGGCTGTGGGGAAGAGGTCGGGGTGCCGGGGGGGGAGGGGCTGTGGGGAAGGGGTTGGGATGCCGGTGGGGGAGGGGAAAGGGCTGTGAGGAACGGGGGAGTGTTGTAAGTGTGGGGGGAAGGGATAGGGGGAAGGGGTCGGGGTGCCGGTGGGGAGAAGGGCTGTGGGGAAGGGGTCGAGGTGCCGGGGGGGAAGGGATGGGGGAAGGGGTCGGGGTGCCGGTGGGGAGAAGGGCTGTGGGGAAGGGGTCGAGGTGCCGGGGGGGAAGGGATAGGGGGAAGGGGTCGGGGTGCCGGTGGGGAGAAGGGCTGTGGGGAAGGGGTCGGGGTGCCAGGGGGGGAAGGGATGGGGGAAGGGGTCGGGGTGCCGGTGGGGAGAAGGGCTGTGGGGAAGGGGTCGGGGTGCCTGAGGGGAAGGGCTGTGGGGAAGGGGTTGGGGTGCCGGTGGGGGAGGGGCTGTGGGGAATGGGTCGGGGTGCTGGTGGGTGTGGGGGAAGGGCTGTGAGGAACGGGGGAGTGTTGTAAGTGTGGGGGGAGGGGCTGCGGGGAAGGGGCTGGGGTGCCGGTAGGTGAGGGGAGCTGATATGGGAGGCGGGGGCTGGAAGGAGCTGGTCAGAGGAGTGGGGGGCGTATTTGGGTGCTGGGAGCAGGGCAGTGTGCTATGGCTGTGGTAGGGGAATGGTGCATGAATGACTATAAGGGGTTAAGCCCCCGGCCCGTTTCTGCTTCTTGCCTACTCTCCCTTTGTCTCACGTGTGTCTCCCTTCTCTCCCCCTTGCTCCCTTCCCTTCCTCCTCCCCCTTCCCTGCCTCTCCAGCAGTAGCTGATATAAGACAAGGGCCAAGTAGTCCACAGGGTGCTGCCTCCCCTCCCACAACAGACCGGAGCAGGTAGGATGGCCAGGCAACTGGACATACTAATCCACGTAAAGCCTCTGCCTCTGCTCCTATGCAGTATAGCACATCTTCCCCAACTTGCACGTTTCATGTATCAGACAAATTAACTCCCACTCCAGCATCTCCCTTTTTGAACTAAAATGCACAAACAGGAAATAGCTGTTGCAGGACATGTTCACACCGTCTCGCGGTTGCATTTCTCATCACCCCTTATTTTCTCCTTGCTTCGTGCCTGTTCTGTCTGTCCAGCTCTTTTGCCCCTTCCCCGGAAGCAGCAGCAGAGGTAGGCTGGCCATAGTGTGTACTTCACAGAGCGTTGATACTGCCATAAAATTTGCTCGGTGAATTTCACAGCCAGGGGGTAGATGGAAATGAGAAGAGGTGGTGTACACAAGCTCTGACCGGCATCTTTGCCTTTTTTGATTAAATTTAGCATTCTAAATCCTGGAGAAAACATGAGAAAATTGATAATTGGAACGCTGCTTCCTTGGCCCTTGGGAGAGGAACTGGATGATGTAACAGGGCTGACCAGTTCTGGCTTTTATGAGTCTGAGATTACTCCATCAATTGCAGCCTAAAGACTCGGACCCAACAGTACACAGAAGATGAGTGATCAGAGAGCGCATCTCTACAGGCAAGTTGCATTCAGTGCTGGTGCTAATAAACTAGTTTTTAAATCTGGATTCAATTCTATACTCTCAGTTAACAAACATGGTTCCTCCCATGCCCATATGGTTGTCTTGAAATTCTTCCTTCCTTTGATCATTAGATGGCAATGTGCTTCCTGCAGGAATGAGAGGAAAACCAGAAACTAGGGGACATGTGGCTGAGAGAAGAGGGACCAAGAACATTGGGAAGAAAGCAAATGACCAGAATTCCATTTAAATTAATGGATGATGCAGGTCAGGCTAGCATTACATTATCTTTCACCCACTTCCTCACCCCTGCCCATGAGTCACTCTCAGTTAATCACCAGATCCAATAACGCTTTTATGAGAAGGCTAATTTATGTATTACAGCAAGCTCTGGGATCAGTTTCACCAGATACTTCCTGAAAACAGCCTGTCAGACAAATTACAGAGCACAGCCTTCTTTCACTTTCAATTCTAATATAGAATTTCATTGCTCTTTTGTAGCGTGTTCTTTCTGCTAACATTATATTTATAGTTGTACCACACAAGAAACATTAAGAACAAATTGTATAAAAGGAGGTTATCCCTCATGGCAAGCCCCCACCCTAGCTCTGTGCCCATGTAAATAGAGGAATCACCTTGGAAATTAGACATCAGAAGTTACATGGAGAGAAAGTTAGATTAGACCTCCTGTGGGCCATTTCCCTCAGTTTTCTCTCACACCCTTCCTGTGATTTCAGAGCTCCTAGACATATTGATTGCCACGCCATATGAGATATCTGGCTCTAACAATAGCCAATCGAAGATTCTTCACTGTAAGGTGCAAGAAGCCTCACAATGGACAATTTTGTAAATTTCCCCTGTGGGCACCTGCTTATTTCCAATCCCAAGCAGTTAGTGGATGGTTTATGCTTTGAAGCATGAGGGTCTCTAACTCTTACATTGTTTAAAAAAAATTCTAGCAACAGTAACTGGGGATGTTCCTATTATTTATCTAAAGACCCTTTTTAGACTCTAACATGTGAATTTAAATTCCAAGCAGAGGACTGAGAGCCAGAAGCTCCAAAGCTCCTATCCAGACAGTGACAGCAATCTCCTCCTTGGAACTGAGTAAGTAACAATTTACTTGCTTAAGTTTCCCCAGCTGCAAAATGGGGATAACAGCATTGATTTAACTCGCACACGGGGCAATGTGGGGTATCCTTAGGATGACCAGATGTCCCAGTATTAGGGGCTTTGTCTTAGATATGCAACTATACCCACTGCCCGCCTCCCCCAAAAAGTGCCTTGATTTTTCACACTTGCTATCTGGTCACCCTAGGCATAACCCTAGTGAGTATTTGTAAAGAGCTGAGCACTGCTATTACAGAGACTTGTTTTTTAACTCAAACCTTCCTAAGAGTTTTAAAACTTTTCAAATGTTCTCCTCCCCGGCACATCTGTGCCACTGGAGCAGAGGAGATGTCCACTATTATCCTTTTAAAGATCTGACCATGGGCTAGGGCATCCCAAGGGTTAATACTCCATTGCCAGTTCCAATGGTACAGCCCTGACCACCCCTAGCCCTGGCATGTGGATGGCACAGGCCAATGCTCCACTGGCTAATGGGAGGCTGCTGCAGAGATTTAACAGAAGCTGGGCTAGGAAGAGAATTCAAATCAGAGCCTCATTGTCCCTATTATCACAAAGGAGAGAAACCACCCCCTTCACTCACACCAATGCCTAGGACTGGCCATTGAGTCAGCTGGCTTTTGTTTTGAGGTTCAGATTTGGAGCTTACGCTTCCCCTCTCATTGTGTAGAGTCAGAAAAAGCAGATACTCTAGGGCCTTGCATTTCAAATCAGGCTTCCCCGCTCTCTGTGCTATAGTCACTGCCCACTTGCAAAAGAAGAGACAGGATTAATGTTTAAATATCTGACAGGTTACAACAATAACTATTGATACAAGGCCCAGAGGCCCAGAATATAGAAGAGGATCTAACCAATAATTATTTACTCAAGTTAGATAACATTTAATGGGTTCAGGCCTATTTAATCTAAAGTGTAGCCATAACTCTTTATTTAAGTTTCTGTATTTAAATAAGGGAGTCATTTTGCCTACTTGCAAAATCCAATTATACGACACAGATAGAGATCACCTTGCACAGCCCAGCCAATTACTGCTGTGAAAACTTTAGCATCTGCTTAAACAGAGGAGCACAGAGGAGAAGCAAGGGGCTGGTGCAGCTCACCTCATTTGAAAGGGTACTTCAGCTCTCCCAGCTGAAAAGGAATTTTATGCAGTAGGAATAGTTCTTCTTTAGCATGTGAATAGAATTCACTTTGAAATCCCAGTAACATGTACAGAACATACTTTTTAAAGTAACGTTATTGCTGTCCCCTTATAGTCATTATAACATCAGCAACCAATGAGAATATAGATGAGCTGGACTTTACTCACTGGACACCCTCCACAGCAGATTGAATTTTGTTTACTTTCTGCAAGTAAAAGAAATGAACAAGCAGGAGGACAAGAAGAGCTCTGATCTGGCCTTACAAGTTGTTGGAGCTGGTTAAATATAGAGCTTGCACAAGTTTTTCTAGAGTACTATATACATTTTTTTCTGAGATGGGATTTTGAAGATGACTAGCTCCTAATAATATTTAGTATCAGTAAAGCACTGCACAAGCTACATACATACAGCAGTAGCTGCAGGTAGCAGGGTGTTTGATCTCTCTTATTAAAATCTTTAATGTCTCATCATAAACCTAAGGCACCGATAGCACAGTGATGGGCAGCAAATACTGGATCAACACATGAGCGAGAGACCAGCTGACAGCACAATAATAGGGAGTGAGTAGGGAACATTTTGGAGAAGGGCCACTGGAGCAAACCAACACAACGGTAGTGAAAAAGGTAATGTGATTGGGTGGCAAGAGCAGGGAATGTAGATTCTACTCCAGCCCATTCCACTGACCTGCTGGAGAAATCATTTAGCTACTTTCAGCTTCAGTGTCCCCATCTGTACTATGGAGATGGGCACTTTGTGAGGCACTTTGAAATGCTTTGTGTTATGTTTGTACAATGCCTAGTGCAACAGGGCCCTGATTAGAGCCGCTCGGTGCTACTAAACTCGAAACACCAGCCAATAATGTCATCCATTATACAGTCTGATGTCATCCAGTCTGTCTCCTCTGGTGGCCAGTTCAGATTGCCCCTTCAGTACACTTGTGAGTGCCACATTCAAGGCCTCCATGACCTATCCCCACCCTACCTATCATCTCTCATTCATTATTGAAAGGTCAGCTCCTGCCTCCAATCAGCCCATGATGCCAGATGCTATCGCCAACTCTTTACATTTTCAAACAAGCACCTTTGTTTTCTGCCCTGTTGCCCCTCACACCTGAGAAAAGCTTCCCCTAAACATCTGCAGAACTAACTCATTATCCTCCCTCTAAAATCTCTTTAAGCCTTCACTCTGGCATGAAGTCTATAAAAAACATGAAAATCTTTAGGCTGCTGGTGTGCTGAGACCACTGCCTATTATGCTGACCAACACTGACTCATTGTTTCCCTGTACTCCCCTGTTGACCTGTCTGTATCCATCTATTGTTTGGTGACTCTGTGACAGGGCCAGCTGCCTCCTGAGCACCCTTGCATAGCCAGAGGTCATTCTGAAGTGCTCTGCTACCAATTTCTCCCCTTCTCAGGGCCTCATTTATTGACTCCTTATGTACTGGCCCTCCAGGCCCCAACCCCAGTTCAGTCACTCTGTCCCTTTAGGTAGAGAGTCCCCAGCCTTTCTCCCCAGGACTAGATCCCAATACAAAGTTTCTCAGGCTTTACCTGGCTGGAGTTCAGCCTTCTTCACCCCTCTGGCTGTCAGGCTCCCAAGCACTTCTCTCAGTCAGGGTCTGTAGTGGGAGCTGGATCCAATACTCCCAGGTTTTACCTGGCCGGAGCTCAGCCTCTCTCAGCTCTCTGGTTCTGGCTTCCAGTCTAAAACCCTTCTCTAAGTCAGGGTCCCTAGCAGGAGCCTCCTACTCACTCCTGTCACAGCTCTCTTAGTCAGAGTCTTCCCTGCCGAAGCCTTTCACAGTCTGTCTACCATTCCCTGAACTCCCCCATTCCCCTTCCTTGCAGCCTCCTGCTGCTCTTTGCAGGGCAGTCATCCTGATCTTTTCCAGATGTGACTCATTCTGTGAGCAGGGTTGGCTAACCACAGCCCTTTGATGGGTGAGCCACCCGGTTACAGTCTCTGTAAGCTCTTTGGGGGCAGGGACAGTCCTTTTACTGTGTTTGTATAGTGCCTAGCACAATGGGGTCCTGGCCCATGACTGGGGCTCCTAGGCACTATGATAAATATGATTTAAATAAGAAATAATCATTTGTCCATTTCCAGGGTTGAGTGTTCCAAGTCTTCTCAGGACTAGGTGTGCTAGAGTTCTTGACTTACCAATTCCAATGTCCACCTCCCTGTTCTCTGACATTATCCAAAGAAAAAGTTGGAAGATGAACATACCCAATCCAGCCAGCGTCCTTGCTCACAAAGAACGGCATGCAGCAGCGAGTTCTTTGTGCACTTCCAAATGAGCTACATGGACCAGCTAGGGGAAGGGGAGAAATCTCACCGTATGGGTGACTTGGCTGGTTTGAAGCAATAACAATAAAATCCTCCACATTCATCAGGCCCAAGAGTTTAATTTTTAAAGTACCAAAGTACCCACTGGGAAATGGTCCAGGCATCTAGTGAAAGCACGGACTGTGCCATGCAGAGAGCAGGCTTCAGATCTGTCTTTAACCCAGCTGGCAAAGAAGGGGAGTGATGCAGAAATGGAGGCGGGGAGGCTCATGTAATAGGGGAGGGAAGCCCTCCTGATAGCCCAGCAGTGCTGTGATGAGAGCTGAACTCAGAAGGGGGAAATGGGGAATATCTTGCAAGACAACTCCGACCTGAACAGTTCAGGAGGCTTCACAAACAGTGGCGTAATGCTGAAGCCGCAGGCTCTCTATAATAATACTTTGTGAATGTTTAAAGCCCTTTACAAACAGTAACCAAGTGATTGGTAGCTGAAATGCAGGCAGAGGTGGCGGGGAAAACACGTTAGTGCCGAGTCACTGTTGCCTCGCTCCAGGGCTTCCTTCTGGTGCTATTTAAAGAGCTTCCAGCCAATATGGCACACACACAAAATGGTAGGCACAAGTGAACCTGTTGGGAACGGTCTCTTCTGCTGGCTCCTGTGCCTGCCCCCAGCTGCGTGACACGGCTGTTTTTCGGGGCAGGCTAAGGGTCTCCCTCTGAAGTGTTAGCACCCAGGATGTGCAAGCTAGTGGGATTGAAGAGCCATTCTTGTAATTAGTGCAGCTCTACTCTGGGGAGCCATTTGGGTCTTAGAAAAACAAAGCAATACTAGAAAGACCCACTCACTCGGTGCCATCTGCAACAGTAGGCAGGAATGGATGGTCTGGCAGGCTGCTAGTGGTTAGAGCCCTATCACAGCAGCAGTATTCCGCATTGCTATAGGGCTTAGGAAGGCCATTAGGAGTCAGGTAAAAACATTACACCAGTAACAAATCATTGTGCCAAAAGACGCATCTGCTTCAGAATTTCATGGCTTCCAGAATGTCTGTGATCTAATCTGGATCTTAGTGGCAAGGCATCGCCAGTGACTCTGAATGTAGATTTTGCAGCAGAGCTGATTTTATCGCATTCACAAAGAATGGGCTTTTGTTTCTCAGGCAGACAGCTTCCCTTTTTTCCATGCAAAAAGGAGTTGAGCAGAGGTGGATATTAGCTGGGCAGAGATTCTCCAGGACCCTGCTAATAGGATGCCAGGTTATCTGGAATATAACAGCTGCAGCCATTTGGCTTCTTCTCTGTGAACAAGTCTGCATGTGCGTATAGCACTGATTTAGCTAATCTGCTCTTGCTCCCTGAAAGGACAATCTAACCTTTCACATTTGAGAAGAACAAGACTAGAGGGAAAGTTGCATTGCCAATTGAGAAAAAGACGCCCCAACTTTTACGTTTGGGGCTGCTCTCTTGTCAGTTTTGGTTTATTACTTTGTCAGTCTCATGACTTAGTTGTTAGTTTTATCTCACTCAACTAATATCGCAGCCTAATCCACCGAAGCCTGTAATAGGCTTAGGAATAACAGGGGTTTACATCCTCATTAGTGTTCAGCACGAGATGTCAGAAGAAAGTAACATCAGCAGAGTCCCTCCTAAGAAAGCAGAATCCAAAGAGAGCTGGCTAGGTAGTGGGGGAGGGGGGATGTTGGGGAATGGAAAAAAATCTAAAATTCACCTTGAGGAGTGGAAAGGGGGGACAAACACGGGTGAGGGGTAACTAAAAGGGAGCAGGGATGAGCAGGAGAAGTACAAGGAAGGGGAAAGTTATGAAGAGCCTGAGCCTGCGAACAGTTACTATGAACTTAGTCCCACTGAAGTCAATAGTAGCAAGTATTTGCTCGGTGACTTTAATGCAGGGACTGCCTCCACCTCTGTGCTGTTTACAGCATGGAGCTCACTGAGAGCACTCCACGAATGTCTACACTATGCAGTATATTGATGTCCTTGTAATGCACATACAGTGAAGGTAGAATTGCACATTGGTGTTGTGAGTACAGTATTCAGGCTCTGTGCATGGAGCCTGCTTGCTGGCGATTCAGCCACCTTACACAGAGTGTGACAAATTCACACGCCTGAGCTCTGTAGCTCTGCTGATCGAACCCCCAGCGTAGACACAGCTAGATGGATGGAAGCATTCTTCCATTGCTTGAAGAGGTGGAGTTTCTACAGGGACGGAAGAACCCCTTGTCGCTGTAGGAAGCATCTACTTCTATGGCGGTACAATGGTATAGTTATGGTGCTGTAATTGTGCCACTGTAGGGCGCATCGTGTAAACATGGCCTTAGGGACCTGATTTTCAGAAATGAGGAGGACCCAGCACTTCCCATTGAAAGTGGGAGCTAGTGGGTCCTCAACACTTCTGAAGATTACACCACTTATTTAGGAGCTTATCTGTTAGCGCCCACTTCTGAATATCTTAGCCAAGACTCCTGCATTCTTTCCCAGCTATGCCAGTGCCACACTCTAATTAAGGAGAAGAAGTGCTTTAACCTCCCCATATTGTAGCTTGTCTCTGTGTTTGATAGATCATGAATTCAATCATAAATTCTTGAGGTCAGAAGGGATCACTCTGATCATCTAGGTTATATCTACACTAGCGACTGTATAGTGGCACAGCTGTACCGCTGTAAGATCGCTTGTGTAGCCGCTCTGTGCCGATGGGAGAGAACTCTCCCGTTGACATAATTAAACCACCCCCAATAAGTGGTGGTAGCTATGTTGGCAGGAGACGCTCTCCCACCGACATAGCGCTGTGCACACTACCATTTATGCTGGCAAAAGTTGTGTCACTCGGGTGTGTTTTTTCACATCCCTGAGCGACACATTTTGCCAATGTAAGTGGCAGTGTAGACATGGCCCTCGTCTGACCAATGTGCCAGATTATTTTGGGGTCTTGTGCACTATGGAAATTGGGAGTCCCCCACCTTAACTCAATTTTGCCTGGTTGCTCCCCTCATGTCAGAGGTCTGGCCGAGTCAAATGTGAGCAGCACTATAGCCCTGTGTGCCAGGTCACAACGCTACTCATTCAGATTTGTCTAGCTGCTCCTTCGGCATGAAGAGGGACACTCAGGCCAAACCGGAGTGACATTGAGCCAGGTTGCAACGCCACCCACCCAGATCTGGTGCTTGGGGGGTCCTCCTGATCTGGGGGCCCAATAGAAGTGCACTGAATGCACACTGGGTAATTTGGGCTATCAGAAATCTTCTCATAGAGCTATTCAAACTGTGATCAAGATACCTCACAACTTTCTCTTTGATAAATTAAATAGATCAAGCCTTTTCAGTCTCTCACTCAGCAAAGCTGGTTTTCTAAATTTTGAGTCGAATAGCTGGTGGACCTGTCCCTCTTATTTTTACTGAGAGTAGAGCTCAAATATTTATATCATTTTATCAAAAACAAAACAAAACATGTATTGGAATTAAAAAGTACAAAGAAGAGCAACAAAAAAAGATTAGGGGTTTGGAACTGCTTCCATATAAGGAGAGATTATAAAGTCTGGGATTGTTTAGGTTGGAAAAGAGACAACTGAGAGGTCTATAAAATCATGAATGGTATGGAGAAAGTGACTAAGGAAATATTATTTACCCCTTCACATAACATGAAGCAGGGGTCACCTAATGAAATTGATAGGCAGTTGGTTTAAAACAAACAGAAGGAAGTATTTCTTCACACAACACACAGTCAATCTCTGGATCTCGTTGCCAGGGGATTTTGTGAAGGCCAAAAGTATAAGTTCAAAGAAGAATTAGGTAAATTCATGGAGGATAAGTCCATTGATGGCTATTAGTCAAGATGGTCAGGGATGCAACCCCATTACAGGGGAGTCCCTAAGCCTCTGACTGCTAGCTTCTGGGTCTGGAGGAGAGGGGATGCATCATTAAATAAATTGCCCTCTTCTGTTCACTCCCTCTGAAGAATCTGGCACTGGCCCCTGTTGGAATACAAGATACTGGACAAGATGGACCATTGGTCTGACCCATTATGGCCATTCTTATGTCTTAGGTTAGATCTGTTCTTGCTTGTGGGGCATTTTATTGTATTTTGTATGACACCCTTAGAAGCCCAAATATACTTGCAATGCATTTGGCAAATACCAATTCACAACCACCCCATTTCCACCTTTGTCCAACCAGCCATGGCCCCAGATTCCTTACTTCTTTGTACTCATACCAAGGATGGCTGCAGAAATATGCATGGCTGCATTGATGCATTATATTCGTTCTGGTGGGAGGATGTGGACTGGGGAGCTGAAGATCACACCACTGCAGTTTAGGCTAGAGCTGATGAAGCATCTGTGTTTCATTTTACTGTAGTACTGTATTTCATTTAATATCTTGAGACCAAAGCTGTAAATTCCAGACCATTTGAAAACCAGGGGCCAGTCCCTTCCCTACTCAGAAACATCGAACAGTAGGTCCCTTATGCATTCCCACAAGTTTCCCCTGGCCTGTGCAATGTGCCCCTGACTAACTTACCAAGCTACTACTCTCCTCATTCACGTCTCTGCCCCAGACTCCTTTGGTGCTGCCCACTGAGTATTTTTAAGCATTTTAATGTATTTTATTTTCATATTTTAAACCCCTGGTTTACACAGAATAACCACATGCTCTTTAGTCTGTTCCCCCCATCCCTCCCCCAAGGTTACACCCTCAGTTCACTGTATTTTGTGTACACCGCACATGTAAACATCTTATGTCCTCTGAGAAGGGCCTCGCTTGCCATCTTGGGTGCTATAAAAATAAATCACCAAGAGCCTTTATTGCTTTTGATTTGGGAGATTTTTCATTTCTGAAATGCAAATGTGGAACAACAGGCACAGAGCTGATGCGACCATGGGGAGAGGAGACGTTACGGTGCCATGGACTTTTCCAGATAACATCCTAGTTCACACATATAGAATCATTTTACCTGCATTCACTAAGAGACTTTAATAGGGCATTTCAGACAACACATTTATTTGTAGAAGGGTTCAGTTTCTGCTTTTCAGCAAAACAATATACATGCATAGCTCTGTCTGGTCACGAACACCGACACCCCATGGCAATAGAGGGAGTGGGAAACAAGGGGGAAATTTCAGCTTACTTCACCAGCAACTAAAATCTAAGCAAGAACACTCACAGCACAGGGTAACTCCTAGGGATTAAAGATGGGCTGGGAAAAGGTGATGGCCCATGGAACCCCAGGGGTGATTAAGCCCAAGAAGAGAGTGTTGTCACTGCTGAAATAAGGTGCAAATAAAACTAATAAGGCCTGTGGTTTTTTTTTTTTATGGTAAAAAAAATGGCTGTTTCAAGTGGTCTTGCTAGCAAAGCTACAAGTGGCACAACTGGCACTGCAGGTTCTTGAATGCTCTCCCCGTTCTAGCCTCCTTACAATCCCCAGCACGGCCACTCTCTCAGCTAGCTATTCCTAAACTTGGGCCTGTGGAACTGACGGAAACAGGCCTCTCTTAGCACAGCTTTGCCTCTTTTGTAAACCGTATTCTCCTTATGGTTATTCCACCCCAAGGCCTTTGACTCTCCCTCTCAGCAAGGCCCAGATCACAACATGCAGTTTGTACAGGCACAAAGCCATCTTCTGTATTAGGAGAACAAAAACAACCTTTAAGGAGAGAGGGCAGCTTGCCCTGGGGAAGGAAAGTGACCTCCCTCATGGCAATACAAAAGGCAGGGAACCTGCACAGAGTTGTCAAGCTTTGCTTTAGCCTAAGATCACATTTAACCCCTGTCCATCCAGAAGCCCCCAGCATGTTTAAATACGCGTCAGTCTCATCTTGCTCTCCTTAATTGGACAGCAGGCTGCTGGTATCACATTGCAGAGCGCCTTGTGGGACAGCAGGGATTAGGCAGATGCGCAGCCAAGACAGACACACACGAGTCAAAACTGACAGCTCACTGGGAACCGCTTAAACACACACAGTATTTCATTTTCTGTGCAGAGGTCAGTCTGTGCAGCTGCAGTCTGGCGTTATTAGATGCTGGGATTGAGCAAGGCAATTAGTGAGCATGCATATTACAAGGCAGGGATAGTCTCCCAGGGCAAAGGCACCAAAGGGGTCATAGAGCGCTTCATACCGTCTCTCAGGGGCAAGCGGGAGTAGCTTGCTGCCAGGAGAGGGAATGGGGGGTGGGGGGGGGAGCACTGAAGCAAATGATCTCACTTTGGAGAGCTCAGCAAGAGAAGAAATAACATTCTAGGGAAACAGCTGGACATGGGAAAGGACAATGGGCCCTGGAACTGGGCAGCTCACTTCACCCCGGAAGACTGGTCACATTTATACCCTGCTAATCTGGGATGGGTTAGCTCACTTCTGCCAGAGCCATCGCAAGAACGTAATGAGTGTTAGGAAAGAGGAACAGAACCACTCACAGAAGCTGCCTCTGCTAGTTTTGGCATCTTTTTGTTGTTGGTCACATGGCACCAGAAAGAACTTCTCTCCCTTTTGTTTTAATAGCAGGTGAGAAGCATGTTCCCCTCCAGTATATTACAATGAGCTTGGCAGTGGTTACTAGGGAGCCATTTTGAAGATGCTTCCTGTGAGCAAGTGGTTTCCCCACCCTTCTCCAAACACCATCTCCTCAAGCTCGAGTAAGTCAGAGCTTACCCACTTCCTGGGGTGGGGCTTTAGTCACAAAAGGAACTCAAAACAAAGTAAAGTCCAACTCAGGCCTTCTCAGCCCACACCCAAAGTCTTCTCTATTTAGAGAGCCACTCCCATCTCCCTTCTGTCTAGCTAGGGTAGCTGCAGGCCATTGGACTGGAGATGAGGGAGGTGTATATTGAACCCATGTCTTCACAGTGTTGTGTTACGGCTCCTGGCTGAGCTCTGTGTCGACTTTTCACAGTAGCACTTGCCCTGTGTTCATGCAAGCCTTTTAGCATGTGAAAGTAGAAGGCTTGAAGCTTTGTCTTACTTTCTGAGTTAAGATTATAGATTTTTTTTTTTAAAGGAGTAAAATGCAAATGGTTGCCAGAGATGATATGTCATATTCCCTCTGGGTTTGTTCCAACCCCATAGACTCAGACTTTACGGCCAGAAGGGAACAGCGGGATCACCTAGTCTGACCTCCTGCACATTGCAGGCTACAGAACCTACCCACCCACTCCTGTAATAGACCCCTAACCTCTACATGAGTTACTGAAGTCCTCAAATCATGATTTAAAGACTGCAAGTTACAGAGACTCCACCATTTACCCTAGTTCAAGCCAGCAAGTGATCCATGCCCCATGCTGCAGAAGGCAGAGAAACACCTCTCTCCCCCCCAAGCCCTTGGGTCTCTGCCCATCTGACCTGGGGGAAAATTCCTTCGCAACCCAAAATATGGTGATCAGATAGACCCTGAGCATGTGGCCAAAACTCACCAACCAGACACCTGGGAAAGAATTCTCTGGAGTAACTCAGAGTCCTCCCCATCTAGTGTCCCATCTCTGGCTGCTGGGGATATTTGCTACTAGCAGTTGCAGATCGACTGCATGTGATTGTAGACAGTTTCATCAGACCATCCCCTCCATAAACTTATCAAGCTCAGTCTTGAAACCAGTTAGGTTTTTCCTCCCCCTGCTCCCCGTGGAAGGCTGTTCCAGTAGTGGTGCAGGGACTGAAATGGGTTTCCCTGCTGCGACTCACCCATGCTACTCAGGGGTGCTGTGGCACCAACAGTACGTAGAGAAGAGAGTCTTCAAGCTCTCAGTGCTCCAGCTGCTGATGCCAAGCCAGGGTGGAGGTCAGAGGCCTGGCTAGGAGCCCCACTCTCCTCTGCGCTCTCTCAGTTTCCTTGAGGGAGACGGGAACTCACTGGTCATTTTCAGGTTAGGTCCAGTCACTCTTTCCATAACTGGACAAGCTCTATGCACAGAAACAAGCTCCTCCCTCTCATGAAGACACATCAAAGGAAAGCTACAATAGTTTTATGTACGCCCATATTTTATTAGAACCTAAGTATTGTCTCCAGCACATGGCAAAGTTTCCGTTAACTGGAGTATTTGACTTTGCAGCCTGAGTAATGTTCTTTTAACAAGAAATGTCATTGTCAAAAGAGCCTACGGTATTCCGGCATCCACATGCCATTGAAATTCAATGGGAGTTGGGTACTTAACTCTTAGGCTCCTTGGACAATGACAACTGTAGTTTTTTGTAAGTAATATTAGCCATGGGGGTTGGGAGGAGCTACGTTGCCCTATAGCTTTTTAAAAAAAATGTCTTAATTAGTAACCTTTGGATTCCCTCGTTTATGAAAACACAAACACTGGAAGACTTATCTTAATGTTGTCTTTGTATCCTCAGCAGCCCGTGTGCTCTCCATGCAAGGCAGACATAAATCTTTCCCCCCTATCACAGATACATTAAAAGTTAAATCCTCAGTACCTTGCCTGCTCAGTCAAGGACTCACATGTGGTAGAAACTGGGAGAGACTTCAGGAGTTCCTAGCTCCTAGCCCTGTACTGATTTCTTCTCAAGTGGCACCTTCATCCCTTCCTCCTTTGGGGAGCATAGGAAATTCTCTATGGGCTGGATACAAGTCTCTCAAACTTACAGAAGTACCATGCACGCCTTAGGAGTTGCGTATGGCTCTTCTTTTCCCATCTGATGGGCGTGGATTTCCAAGCTCCTAAAGCAGCTGAGATGTGAATTTATAAGCCCTGTAGAGTGCCCAAATATAAACAAACAATCTGCTTTTAATAACTCCATAATCACCCCTGAAACTTCCCCAACCTTCCCAAAGGCACCAGTCCTCACCAGGATCACATTAAAACAGACTGTGGAATATCTGGACCTAGCATTTTGGAGTTGTGATGAGCCATAAAATATTCAGAAAGTTTTCCCTGCAGTTGAACTACTTCATTTTTTGAACCCTCCTCTTTACAGTGTCCTGCCCAAATAATCTCAAACGTTGCATAAAACCCCTATGCTGGCCTGTGAAATTCTAGGTCAATGGGTTTTTTTATTTTTTGGTGGTGTCAAAAATCAAACTTACCAGGTATGACTACAATGCACACTAAGCCCATGTTTCATTTGGGGTGCCCTTAGCATGGCAGGTCATGTGTGGAGAGGTTCTCACTGATGGCTTTGTGAGAATCAGAGGGCCTGCCCCATAAATCCGAACAGTGGAAGACTCCCTGCTTAGTCTATAGGCAAACCCATCACTTTGATTAAAAGATGGAGCACAGCTCAAGCCAGCATTTAAGCAAGTTCCACAGTATTATCTACAGCTATTGTGCAGAGCACCATTTACAATTCTGTCCCCAGAGATCGGATGAAATCACTAACAGTGATGATGCTGGTCCATCAACGCGACAGCCATGCTGGAGTCTAAGAACACCCAGGGAAATGGCGAATACCAGACTGTCACAATGGAAACAAAACATCTGTGAAGAAGGTTCACTTTGAAGCGTCTAACAAGGCAAGGAACCAAGAGAACGTAAACCTTTCAAGATGGCTTAAAGGGGGGCTCAGAGCTCCCTCAGCATCCTGCTGGTCAGCAAAAGCCCATTTTGAATGAGGAAGGAGATAATTGATGCAAGCACATGGAAAGATATAGAGCTCCTCTCTCAATGGCTTCTTCGGTTACAGACATCACTATAAGGCTGCATCTGATGGACAATAGCTAATGCACTATAGTCTAACTCCATTCCAGTGTCTCTGGTTAACTACATCACAACATACAGGCGACTCTACAAAACTGTGCTTACTGAAATACAAGCAAGGCTATACAAAAGCTGTCCACCTTTTTCATACAGTACCCTGAAAACCACTTATCAAACCCCGCTCTGTACGATTAGTGGTTTCTCTATAGACACTGCCGTATTTCACTGTTAGGAGGAGCAGAGTGACACAGATTAGCAGACAAGCAGCTTTGCTGAAATGTATAAGGGCAGATTATCAACAGCCAGCACCAGAAGCTGCTTTGTTGAAATTTAAGTCCCAGGTTTCAGGCTGGTGTTTGACCCTGGCCTGGCAAACAAATAAATGGAGTTTTCCTAACCAGTCACTAATAAGTTAAACCCCACTTCATAATCCCCCCCAAGTAGACTACAGTCATGGGGCTCATCTCCCCCAAAAGTGTCACACATGTCCTGGCAGCCAGTGCACCAGTGCCTGCCACACAGGTGGACAGGGTAAAAAATAAAGTAACAATCCTGACTGAGAAAGGAGGGAAGAGAAACTGGAGCTACACAAGTCAGAAATGGATGGACATGCTTGAGAAATCTCCAGAGGTCTTACTAAAGGAGGGGGAAGTGTAAATGTAAGCACATAACAGACACATGCCCAACTAATGAGAGCCTCAGCCATCAAACTGATTGCACATCACATCACCTTAAACACAGGATTTGTGTCAAGAAATCCAATTGGAGGAGAAGTGATGCTTTAAAAAAAATGGAGGGTTTCCAAGTTTATTTGTTCTAATTACCCAGCTCATGTCACTTGGGGGGGGGGGGGGGGAGAGACTTGGAATTCATCAGGGCAGTGGCATGGCACAACTGTTGTAATTGAATCATTCCAGACAGTAAGACAAACGCAAAGGGTCATAGACCACAGATAGCTTCCCCTATGCTAGCCCCCAGTGCCATTCACCGGTGAGACACAATGAAAACACACTAATCTGAAGAGATACTGGTCTAATAATGGCCCATTAAATATAATGAAAACTCAAGTGTGTTATCTGTGCCTGTCGCCTGCATTCAGCCTTGGCACGGCTAAACAGGCTCCAGGATAATGAGTTTACAGAGGAAAAGCTAGTTTGATTCTCTCTGATTTGCAAAGACCTTTCCTCTCACTGCAGTTACACGGATTACCTGACAGGATTCCCATTCACACAGAAACTCACTAGCTCAGGGAAACCGCACAGCCACTCACCCTCCTGGCTGAGGGCAGAGAGCCTCTCACTATGGCATCAGAGCTGAAATGAACCCCCCCCCCCCCGCAATATGTTCTGCTCCTTCACTTCAGTGATCTCCTGTTGTATAGAAGGGTCAGACTTTCCCATCCCATCACTGTTCCCTTCCATTTCCTCCCATGTGTGCAAGTGGATCCTGTTTCATGATGTTTATTATCAGCTGGTCATATTGCCCAATCCCTCCCCATCTGCCATCCCGCCCGCTCCACCCCGCCCGCTGAGATCCAAGGAATGCCCAGCAGAAAAGTTTTGGGCATCAAAAGAATCCTTCAGCTCACATCAATCCAAACAGCAGCCTCCATCACCCTGATCCTCAGGCTGTCCCCAAGCAGGTGGCTGGAGTTCCCTCCGCAACGTGGGGACCTGGTGCACTCTAATGCTCCAGGAAGCACCAACGCTGTCTTGGCTGGAGTCCTTGGCACAAGGGGGGGGGGCAGTGTTGAGAAGAGCTTCCTGCACCAGAAGCATCAACTCTCTGTGCAGGAGTGTCTGCCTCAGCTCAAGTGCTCCAGCTGGGCAGAGGTCAACAGCTCCTAACACAGGGTGAGAGGAGAGCCTTGAAGCCAGTACTGTGGGTGTCACAGCAGCCTGGCAGGGGACCAGGAGCCAATGGGTGAAGTGGCAACACAATGTACTAATACCTAGACATTCTCCCCTGTGCTTAGAGCAGGCGGGTAGGGAGGAAATACAGTGGCCTTGATAGAGAACATGGGGCCAGGGGCTTTGACAGGAGGTTCGTTAGGGAGCTGCTGGCCCCCTTACTGTCTTCTGTATCAGCTTCTATCTTATATAATGAAGCCAGAGCTCAGTAGCACGCAGCCCACAAGTGCATTGGGAAACCGACACTTGGGGGAACCCTCTATTGTGCTGGCAACAACGCAGGGTATTTCACTGGTGACGCTGCCCCACTGGGCTGAGCAGAGTCTGTTCCAGTGTGGGCAACATTAGCACCAAGTCCGGCACTCAGCCAGCTTGGCTGACTCAGGCTGTAGCTTTGAGGGTTTACCTGTCAGAGCACCCCAGGCTAGCCTTGAGGCAGACTGACAGTGGTCTCTCTGGGGTTCCTCAAGAATGGCTTGAGGGTAACTGCTCACATTTGATCAGTGCTGAGGGAGGCACCTGCAGATTTGTCCAACATCCCCCCCGACCCCATCTCTGGCTTCAGTTTGGTAGCTCCAGCCCTGAGAGAGTTCAAACAGTGAAGAGAGGGAGCATTTTCCTGTGACTTTGTTTTATTTCCTTCATTCAGCTCCCAAGTCCACAGGACGAGCTTCCTTGCATGTAGCATTTCCAAGGTGCAATAGGGCCATTAATCAATCTTTTATATTGCCATGTTCCTTGATGGCCCATCTAATTTTGATAGCGTCTGGATGGGCAGGGGGACTATTCCCATGCCTGGGTTCACAAGTTCAGAGCAAACACTCTCAGTTATAAGGCAAAACTTGTGTATTTTCTTTAGTATTTTCTTTCAACATTACAAGTGAGATTAATGCATGCAGCAATTTACAAGCATTTCAGAGTCTAAACACCAAAGACATTCTAAGACTAATACCTATTTTGATCAAAACAAACATACAGGTGAGCTGGTCTGGTCTCCAGCTAGGAGTTTGTCCGTTCTTAGCTAATGCCTGCAGCCTGGGCACGAGCTGGCATCTGGCCTCCCAGCATCCCGGAGACTCGCAGGCACCAGCGGCCAGAACGCTGGCTCCGCTCCAGGGACTGCACCTGTCCTATTGCAGCGTTGCCTCCTCGCTCCTCACAGCTCCATATTTTCTGCCCCTCTTGCTGACTTTCTCCAGACACAGGAGCCACTGCCCACCTCCTGTGGAGCAGGGCCCCGATCTAGCAGCCACCGCTGCCTCCAGCTGCGGAGGGGGAGCGGGTCTCTTCATGACTCGCTCTGATGCCCAGACCTGCCAGCCCAAGCACGTGGAATGAATCACAGGAGGGCAACCGTCCCCCTACTGACATAGCTCCCCTGGAGGGTACCGTTCGAGAAGGGGGGCTTGCAGGTGAGCCCCAGGATCTGGTAAGTTTTGCCCCAACTCAGAGGGGCTGAAACTGAAAGGAATTACCATGATGCAAGCCTAGAACAGCCTTCAGGACCCCAATGTTCAGAGTACCAGCCAAACGAGGCCTACCTCCAAGGCAACTGTGGAAGACTTCACCATAGCAGAGTCAACACATACGCTTTCTATCAGACAGTATTCTAATGAGCACCTCATAATGAGGCTAGAGCAACCCCTCCTCCCCACCTCATTCTTACCTACCCCCTGGGAAGAGTTGAGGGTTTGGTAACAGGTATACAGCTAGCTTCAACAGCAGAAGCTTGATTCCTTAGTGCTTAATAAAGACAGTTCAAAATCCTGTGACGCATGATGCCAAGTGAAACGGAAGCTCTGCTGGAAGAAGACTGAAGTTGTGTGTGTTGTAGGATGTGAATTCCAACTCTAAGCAAATCCTTAATCTATCGGAGAGATATTTTGCAGGCTATTGATTGCAATGTGGCTTGCACCAAAGGTGACAGAGACAGGATGGCTTGTTGCTGCTCTCCATTCCATGGCTTTATCTGGTCCAGGCTGGGCAGAGTCCTTTCATTGGAACCTCCTCCCCAACACTGTCCCTCAGATGTTTACTCCTTCTGACTCCCATCAGAAACGCCCAGAGGCCAGAACAGTTAGCTCTCCCCATTTCTGCCTATCATTTCATTGAGATGGGGTAGGGGAGTTGGGTTTATGTATTTCCCTGCCTGAGACTCTGGTGTCTGAAAATCAACTCTTGAATTACAGTAACTCCCATTTAAAAAGATTAGCAACCGTATACTTTGCACTAACATTTAGTTAATACAAAACCAAGGACGGGGTTCACACCATTTTGTACTGGCCTTTCCTCAGTCCCCACAATAAGGATATAACACAGTCTCAGACAGTAACCAAATGCAGTAGGCAACAGAAGTGTTCTCAGGAGCCCAGCGTTTAAGACGTTTTTATTCCGTTGTGTGTTACATTTACGTTAGTTATTACCAAAATACAGCTCCCTTTTGACATTCAGACATTTTGATAGGGAAAATAGATTTCTAACAGGGCTGTTTGTTAGCCTTGAATGCTCCAATGCTGATTTCATGATCCACTCATCCTCTTTAGGCTGCAGGGCCTTCCTGGGCTTCACACACACATCGCACTTAGGGCCCAAGCCCTCACCACACAGACTTCAAGTTTCGCTCATTCATCTGCTAATTACCAGTTGCCTAAGTATTCCCAGTTTCATTTCTAATGGCTTCTACACAAAACACTGCAAAGCTCCAGCAAAGGAGAGCAATCACTTATGCAGTGCTTGTGCATAGCAACAGATATTACAGACCCATGTTAGCTTGTGACCACATCCGTAAGATATAAATAAGAAACAGATTAATCCATTGTTAGAGACCTAGAGAAAATATAGCGGGTTCTCCACACCTGTGCATACTCACAAGCAGAACTACTGGACACCAGGCTCAAGCAACCTTCAGGCCACAGGCACACGGAGAGGAGGTACAGCTAGGCAGAACCAATCGCTACTAAGCTCAAGGCAAGAAATCCGCAGGTTTTAAGAACAGAGCACCATGCTCCTAGCTACGAATACACACCTCTGTGTGGCACACCAGAGGCTGGGAAGACACTAGGAGACAAGCTGCAGGTTTCAGTTAGCATGACACACCTTAGCACTGTGTCTAGGCCAGAGGCCTCTGAAAAGAATAACGATGCCTGGACAACTGTCACTGTTCTGCTGGCACAGTGTGAGAGAATCTCTGATTTAATCATCACTATGTAAAGACGACTGGAAAAAGCAGCTGCTTGACTCGGCCGTTAGGACCCCAGTTGGTGGGCTGTAACCCAGAGAGCAAGCCAGGGGTCAGGAGGAAGCAAAAGGCTCACCAGACACAGTAGTGGAGATGCAGTTAGCTATCCCCTTTGCCAGGACTGCAGCATATTTGCACTAGGAGCAGAAAACAAAACAGATGTTACGAAAGCTTCTTCCAAACACTGGCCTACTCCACTTGGTAACTGCAGGGAGAGATGTGTATAGGGACAAGGGATACTCTATGGCAAAGGCTTTTTAATTCGGGACCTCAGACCCCAGAACAGCTAAACATCCAAAGCTATCCAGCATCCAGGTTGGTAAGTCCCTCACAAGCTCTGTGTCCCCTCCCGTTAACAATACCCACACAGCTGACGAATGCCTTCCTGTCCCAGTCAGAGCATGACCCTTGTGCAAACTGTCCTCTTCCATTCAAGGTAACAACTCTCATAAAGGGCCAGACCTCAGGAGTGCCCTTAAAATGCATTCTGCTGGGGTGTTCTACTGCTGACACTTCGACAGGGCCTGTCTGAACCCTAGGCCTCACCCGGAGGAATAATAAGTATAAGCAGCACTGGAAGGGGATGTGGAGAAGTGTCAACATGAGACATTTTTGTTCCAAGTGGCTCTCTCAGTCCAATCCGATGGTCAGTTAGCTGGTTCCTGGAGACATTTCTGGGAACTCCTTATACATTTCCCAGATGATCATTTTGTCCATCTGGCACTGCTGCCCCTCTTCTTCCTCAGCCAAAATGCGCTGCAAGGTACCTTGCAGGTCAGAAAGACGATGCTGATGCTGCAGGTAGGATGTGGAACGCATGATCGCATGCATTAGAGACAGATACTCCATCCTCAGCTGCAGTGGGGGGAGACAGAGCACAATGCAGTATTTAAATGAGATAAACAAGTGTTCCAGATTCCAAAAAGCATTAACACTGGAACAGCTGCTGCTGTGTTACCATCAGGAGTGAGATTCCATCGTAAGCACCGGCTTTTCTGTGGGACTCATTAATATCTATGGAATCTTGATGCTCTTCCCAGAGCAACAGTTACATCAACAGACCCCACTCATCTACTTTTAGTGAGGGGGATAAAGCAAGAAACTCCTTTTCCCTTGGAAGTCCCCAGAGGGAAGGGACAGCAGCCAGTTACCCAGGCTGGGGAGTGAACCCACCAACTGAAACTTTGAGAAACGTTTCTCATAGGTAAGCTCTTCCTACATCTTTCTGTGAGTGGATGGAGGATGGATGGGGCAAATTTTCATGCCTTTCCCTATTCACAGCTGATCCTAGCACCCTGATCACTGTAGTGGTCCCAAGGGCTGGAACACCTGATCTGACAGCAATGTGGGGGCTCTGTGAGGTACAGAGAATTGGCAACAACTCCCTAAAAGGAGCCTTCAGTCAAGTACCTGGACTGTGTCATTCCTCCAGCTGCTACAAGGGCAGACTGGGCTTGCCCCACTCTCTGGTCCTGTTGCTGAGGAGTGCAAGCTGGCCTATAGTTGCTGAGTTAACAATGGGCCGTGGGACTCCAAGGAGTCCCTGTGTGTTGCTTGGTCTAAGGCCAGCTCTGCCAAGCAGGCTGAGGACAGGAAAGAAAAGGGATCCAGAAATCACTGATTACTCTATTCCAGAGCACCCATTACTCACCTGGGCCATTTTGCTTCACTGCTAGAACCTGCCTCCTCCCCTCCCCACCACGGCTTGGGTAGCAAGAAGCCTTCTCTTCCATTGCACTGGAAAGCTCCCTTCCTCCCCAGGTCCCAGTCCCAGTCCCAGCCCCTCTGGCTCAGCACCTTGTCTCCAGGGGAGAGATCTGCAATCTGCCGCACCGTTATGTCGATCATCACCATCATGTCCGTGTGGTAGAAGATGTTTGCGGTATCTTTGCTGGCAAAGATGTCCTGAAGGAACTTCAGCACCGAATGTGGCGGCTGAGGCTGGTGTTTGAAGATACAAACCGGATCATCTGGGGGCCAAGCCAGGGAAGGGATGAAGGCAGGTTGTCACAGAAAAAAGGTCTGTGTTAAAATCTACAGTCAACATTTGTTCAAGTTCTCTATCCACCTTCTTTGGGGTGAATCTCTGCACCAGGACTTGAGCTCCACGTGCCTTACTGAGGATGTTTTCCCTGACCTAAGACAGCTACTCCAAAGCACTAGTTCAGAGCACTACACCATGCCTGGTAGCTGTGAATACTGGGAGAGCACTGGTGAGCACACAGTGCCTAATTCGGGGCAGCATAATTGGGATGACAACTCTGCAGGGCACTGAGCTGAGACCAAACTCATATTAGTCTAAGTATTAATCATTATTTGTGTTTCACTAATACATCACAGGGAAAGCTCATTACTTCAGCACCACCCAGCGCCCCTCAGAACTTGCTGGCCTCCCTGAGCAGCTACACTCATTTTCTTCTCCCTGGTTTATTATTTTGGTGCAAAACCCCCTCAACAGCCCCCAGTCCAGCCGAGCTTGTATCTGAAATGAGCTTTCACCATGGAGACCAGCCTAATAACCTACGTGGAAGCAAGAAAATAATAAACGCCTCCAGGTGTAAATAGGCCAACAGCATCTCCGCTCTCTTCAGAGCAAAATATTCATACACATCCCAGAGAGGCTTCTGAAGTGCACTGGCCCCACTCCTCTGCCTTAGGGGAAGGGGAAGGAGGAAGCTGGAGTCTCCCCCAAAAGATTATTGCTACCAAAGGGTCTCAACTCCTGCTGTTTTTCTGCAGCCACTCAGGGTGAGGTGGTAGCATTAGGTAATCAGGCAGTGAAAGAGTTAAGTAAAGGCTTTGGAAGGAAGTCAGGTGGACAGCATGGAGGCTATATGCAAGTCTGACTGATGTTGTACAAAGACCATGATTTACAACCTTGAAAAGAACTGAAGCCAGAGAAAAGAACCAAGTATCACAGACACAGGAGAGGTTATTTAACAGCACGTCAACAAAACGAAGCGAAGGCAGCAGGGCCCCAGTGCTCCAGAAGGTATTAAAAAGCACAATGCCGTGGCAGATAAACAGGTAGAAATACTTGACATTGTGCTGACTGAGAGCTGAGCTTTATGGGTTTCCAATGATCTGCTTTACAAATACAGTGGATTTAACGCTATACTGGATCTGGCAAATCAGGTGGGTGATTTGAAAAGGGAAAGAGTACCTGTAAGCAATGTTCTTTGAGAACAGTGCTCCCTCCAGACCCACCATCTGGGGCACCTGCTCCCCAGCATGGGCCATCAGAGGAGTGGTTCAGAGCTCGACAGACGAGAAAGGCAGGCAGATCCTGGCACATGGGGTACAGAATACCATTTCAGGAGGCCACGAAGACAAGGGGAAAGCTGGATTCCATTCTCAGGAGGAGAGAACACTGCTGTGCCATAAGTAGGCTCAGCAGAGTTCAATTGTTAGAGTTTTCTAATCGTGAAGAATTTTTATTGATTCTTATTTAAGATTTTTTCCTTTTTTAAACTATATTTATTTCCATGGTAGTTGGGGGTAGGGCTGGGGTTAGGACAGTGTTGACAGCTGGGCTCCAGGGGGCTCCCTGTGTGGCTGGGAGGCTCAGGACACCAGGGTACAAGGTGCAGGGGAGGCTGTGGTCATCCTGACTCAGCAGAGGGCTCCCTGCTTGGCCACTGGGCTGGTGACACCCAGTCCCTGCAGCCACAAGGTGTGGGGAAGGCTGGGGTTCTGGGCCAGTGGAGCCGGGGCTCCTAGCCAGGACTGCAAGGAGAAGGATGAGCCCTTGGCTTCCGGGGAGGCAATCCCACTGCTGAACGGCTCCTGCCGGCAGATGGTCCTGCAGTCCTGGCTGGTGAGTGAGTGGGGATGGGCACCCTGATCTCTGCAGCACGCCCACATGTAAGCAACTGATTCTTTTAGTCAATTTCAGCATTGGCTGAAATGGACTTTTACCTACAGTTCTCAGTTAAAACCGAATCCTGCCAAGCCTAGCCTAGCCATTCCCACAAAAGGCTGCACTAATCTCAGCTCATGGGGATCGGCTTGCAAGAGAACATCAGTCCACCTGCCGTTATTAGTTACTTAGCAGATGTCATCAGCAGGGCTTTATTTCAGACAGTTTCTTCCTCAGGAATGCAGCCCTGTCCACCTCACACTGAGAGTTGTATGAGCACAGCAAATCTTAGCGAAGCCATGAGCTCATCTGCCAGCCACCCCCTCTAACTCTCTGACCTCTGAATGATATCAGCCTCAGCTCTCCAGCTCTGTGCTGCCATTAACCTTTCCCACCTGCTGGGATGTAATAAAGTTGCAGAAACACTCACCTCCCCTGTTCAGTAGCAACAGCACCTTCTCTGTGAAGGTCTTGACATTGGAGTGCTTGCTCACTGTAGTCATGATCACATTGTGTTCTGGCACTAAGAGATGAAACAGGCTCATTTGCAATGACAGATCTCTTTGCAACACATTTCAGGTTGGCTTAAGTGAGCAGCAAAGGAAAAGAAACAAAATGCTAAGCCTGTCTTCACACCACTTACGTGGGAATCTTTGGGGTGTCACAACCATTGCTGTGCTCAGAATGAGAATGTCAGAGGGTTGGACAGAAAATCGCCTCCAAATTTAATACATAAACACTGGAATTTACACTTTCTATTTGCACCTGGTGAGCTGGCTTGCTGCTGGCTCCCATCCAGGGGATCAGAGCAGCCTTTGGAATACTCTGCAAGGCTTTACACTCAAACATTACCTCCATTCTGTTTTAGATCCAACACTTGAAGCCAGAGGCCCCACCCACCCCACTATAGGATCTCCTTCACGTTGTCAGGTCAGCAATACCTTGGTGGGCTGTCACCTTTTCAGACCTCAAAAGTAAATAAGGGCTGGGCATGTAGTTGTATAACACTGCCCAATAGAAAACCCAGGTGCTGATGAAGTGCACTGCACTACATGACCCCAAAGCCTAAGCACAGTGCAAAAGGGGTTCTGTGAGGCAGAAAGTGTCATATTTTGTATGAGATGGCAAACCGATTAGAGGAAGATCTAAATTTTTGCAAGAATAGATGGGTTAATCCTAGCGTCCTAGCCAAATTCTTACTTGAGTTATATTGCCTCCCTAAGGTTTTGTTCAAATACAGATTTATTCATCTCTTCCTGCTCTGAACTGTTGGGTGGAACATTGCCAAAGCGTTTCTGTGGTGGGGATAGGAATCCCGGTCTATACTGTTTAGTTTGTAAAGTACTTCAGGATCCTTCAGGTTGAAAGGAGTTAATCTATTAAGAGATCCTAAGAAAGCTTTAACTACCTCTGCACCAGTGAAGTGCTAATATTCTGATAGACTCTGAAGGCTTGGGAATAAAAATTCAACCTACTAATAAGAAGCCTGAACATCATTTAGCAAGTTCTCAGAATACGAGAACACGTCGCTCTGCTCTCAGCTTCTCGCTGCACTCCAGGTGGGGAATAATCCCCCAGAAATGCACTGCCCATCAAGTGTTATTGCCTAATTACAGAAGCCAGCAAATGCACCGGGTAACAGTAAGAAAGGATAATGAATGAAAGCAACCGAGACAGCATACTTAATCAATCCCTGTGCGATAAACTCCTATGAAATTAGAAACAAAATCACTACCACCTGAATGTTAACGAAACGGAACATAAAACAACGGGTAAGCTATTGGACATGTCCTTGCTGCTTTAGCCTTCCCTCTCCATGAAGCCGAGGATAAAGGCATTGAACAGAACAGCAGCAAGGAAACAAGACGACAATTACAACATAGCAACAGGAGATCTTGCATATTCAAGATTAACAAGCAGAATCCAAGACTAGGCCCTAATATTACACTTCCATCTTCTAATGCTTACGGACTCCAAAACTCTTGGAAACAGCAGCAGCTGGGAGAGGTTAAGCTTCTTTCCACAAGACTAGATCTTTTGCCTATTAGTAAGGAGCTCACCACGGTAGGCATGATGAGGGATCAAGAAATCCAGGAGAAAGTGATGCCTAGCAGAATATGTTTATGAGACTGACCCTAATGTATCTACGTTTAATGGGATTCAGGAGGCACAGCCAGGGATAAGTAGCAGCTCTGCCAATCACCTGAAGAAGAGAGAAGATTAGTAGCTTTGCAATTATACTGATACGTGCCCATTACAGTAGTTAGATGTTCCTGTGAAGTTAACCCACACAAGTGCACAGCACCATATAAAACCCCACCAAAATAACTAACTGAAAGAGTGGAGGGAATCATGTGGGCCCAGATGGCTTGGCCTGCCCCAAGGGGTTAATTGGTTTTGACAAGCTTTCACTCACTTAAAATGGTATTTTCACTTGGAATCCCAGGTGGGGTTGTATTCGCCAACTCAGTCCTGGCCAGAGAATGGAGGAGTCAGGGACTGTGTTTGCTCACTCACTCTCACACACCTGGAGACATTTTCCTTAGTGGGCAATTAAAATCATCCCCTACCCCCAAAAGGCATTCTTTCTCTAGGTCCTTGCTCAGTGCCTACAATGGAAGGCTTGGAGAACTAGAAGAGGGAATAAATAAGAGAAGGGAGCTTGGCAAGTTAGCACAGTGCAGCCTGGAAGTCAAGAAACCCCTCCCGTAGACCACCAGAATCCTGTGAAAGTGAGGAAAAGTAGTGTCACTGACCTGGAATGTGGAGATTAAAGGCCAGAAGGACATTAACAAACAGGTCAGGCAGTTGCTCTGTGGTATCTGAGGGCAGCCCATCTTCGATCACATCCAACAGGAACTGGACAAACTGTGAGTTGAGGTGCTCTGTACATGAGGAGAAAAGGGCTTTCGGTATCCGGTGCTGATCAAACACACTGCCCTCGCTGATGCAAGACATTGCCTGCTTCTTTTACACTTACGAGCATAAATCAGCTGCAATTTCAGCCACCCAGGAGGTAATGCCCTGGTCACTAGATGGCCATCTGTGGGGTCTTTGTGGTAGGAGATGTGAATGGCTCCAAAAAAGAACTATACACATTTCACAGCAGTGCTGGGAGCAGGGCACCCGATGAGCAGTTTTGCCGAGTAAATGCATTCCCAAATTTCTACTCTAGCTACTGTCCCAGCAGCAAACCAACCAAGGAACATAAGCATTATGGGCAAGAAGAGATTTATATTCTTGCCCAGTAGTTTAGTCTATTTAAAATTAATGCAAATCATTAGTAGTAACTCATTTTAACCTAGCTATTAGGAAAGTGCTGCAGCCCATGCAAACAAGGCCACCTGCAGGAAATAACCACCAGGTTATACTAGGAGAGGAATACATCTTTCTGAAAGCTTGGAAAGATTCATTCTGTGCTCCCCATTTCACTGGTTTCAGAGATTGTGCATCTTTATCATGGAGTCTAGTGAACTGGCTAAGGAGACTCCTACACAAACCTCTCCAACAGCAGCTATGTCTCTCAGGGATGTGGAGAATCCCTCCCTTTACTATAGCATATGTCGACACCGAAGCGCTGCCGCAGCTGTACCACTGTAGTGTTTCAAGGGCAGACAAGCCCTTAGGCTTCTTGGCAATGTTGGGCCAATGACTCTCCTATGTTGTGCTGGTGCAAAATTGGGAGAGGGAATAGAGAAGGTGTAGGAGGCTTCTTTCCCTCTCCTCCCATGCATGCGGCAGGGAGAATCCCCCTCTAGCACTCTGGAGTGGTCTTGGCCACCAGGAACCGCTCCCCGCAAGATGTCTAGGTAGAAGCTTTCCCTCTCTGCAATGCATTCAGTTCTTACCATAGTGGTGATATGGCAGCGGCTCTCCCATAGAGAATATCATAGCCAGAACCAGTGCAGAGTAGCACATCTTTTGATGGTCTGCAAGATAAAACCATAGATCCAGCCATTAATACTCTCAAGTGTCTGCTCCCTGGTTTGAAGTGATAAGGGATTTAATACATATAGGAAGGTAGGCGACTACGCTCTCCCTTTTTAAGGGGAATCTCAGCTGTGATGCCTAGAAAAGACATCCAGCCAATTAATGATGGCAAAGCAGAGGAGCATTTCAGGACAGCTGGCGTGCTGCAATACAAAAACACACGTATCTAACTTTATATGTATTTGACTGTATCCCTCTCTACACTGTTCACATCATTTGTAATATTCCAGTGTACACTCTTTGGGACCAGGACCATGTTTTCCTATGTGTTTGAGAGCACCCAGCACAACAAGCCTTGATCCTCATGGGGGCCTGTGAGCACTACAATGATAAATACATTAACAGCATAGTGAGGTAGCACAGGATAGACTCAGGAAATCTAGATTTAGTTCCCAGTTCAGTTGCCATATTTAATTTCCCAACATGCAGTCTTAAAAAAATAAAAATAAAATAAAATAAAAGCAAGCAGCATTTGAGAGGATTTTTGGTTCCCTGCAGCTCTGCCAATGCACCTCAAACCTGATTTACACCACCCCCTATTAGTCTAATCCTGTACTTTTACTCACAAGCACACGCCTAGCTCTGCCAAGGCACCTCTCTTCTGACATATACTGTGCCTGCTAGTCTAATCTTGGACTTCTTGTGAATGTGAGGTCCAGTACCAATCACGTGTTAACCACTAACACAGATGGCATCTCGACATCTGAACCTGCAAGAAAGAGCAGTTACAGACAAAAAGTTCATGAAAGGTGGTAAGAGTTAAAAAGAGGAAACCCATTTTCATCTATGACCCAAGGCAGGGTTTGAATTCACATCTGTAGAGAAGACAGGCCACTACCGTAACTCATGTCAGACTCTAGTCCCTCATGTATTTTACACAGAATTTGGAAAATACAGTGAGAGAGACATATGGGGGGGAGACGCGGCAGGGGAGTCTGATGGGCTGAAGTTTCCTTTGATACATATTATTTCTACAGAAACTGCATAATTTATCCAGCTTTGGAGGCTACACTCCTGAACTACACCAACACATCAGCTAAGTGCTCCAGTGGAAAGGGAAGAGGCAAAAGAAGTACGGTGGGAATGAACATGGCAGACATATGTTTTCAATCAATTTGGGGATCATAATGAATGTTCTTGGTTTTTCCGTCTTTCTTCAGAGGCTCCTAATAAACATGACAGGTGAATAATTAAAATCTCCCTGTGCCGTCCCTGGACACCTCCAACAATTTATATAATAACTGGAACCAGAAAAGCACCCATCCTTCTAGTCATCTTTAAATACTTCCTGCTTCAATTGTTAATATGTCATAGCTACGTTTCTTTGCTACTGTGTCTGCATTCTTCCATTTTCAATGGATCAGCTCTGGCTAAGTTTGTTTAACGTCACCTGAGACTCCGGCACACAATGCTCAAGACTCCAGGTGTGCATTCTGCTGGCTTTTCAGGATACACTTGTCTCATGCATCAATCTGTCCCACAACCTGCTAGTCTAGCACAATTTGCACTGGCAGTAGCTATACATGAATGCTCCACAGAATCACAACCACGGTCTTTCCTGAATCTTAATTAGCTGGTGTGTTTCAGTAGGGGTTTATAGTAGACCCACACAACAGTGCATATGTCACAATGAAATACAGTATATAGCCCCTCAATTCCAGCTGGAAGATTTCAGGAAGAGGAGCATTAATGTTTGTGCGGTGCTTTGGAAGTGCAGAGTGCTAGATAAAGGCTAAATATTATGTTCAGTTACAGCTACCTGATAGGATTGGGTCACTTATACAACTGATATAAATAAAACCTGTCATATTTTGTTTTGTTTTTTTAAGTTGAACAGAAAGGTACTTTTTACACCTTGAAAATGTAGATTTGATAAAAGTTTTTTTGATAAAAGTTTTTCCATCCAATATATATTTCCATAATGATGCCATTTACCACAAGAGGCACTCTGTCCCTAATTAATTTCCAAAGCACCTCACCTGATTCCCCCATCCTGCCAGATCTAAACATACCATCTGCGAAGGGTCTTGTGCCATACAGAATTTGTTCTTGCATGTACAGACTATAATGCTATCACTGGGGTATCTTACTGCCACTGGAATTGACTGAAACCTGGTGATCATTATTGAGTGCAGTAGCTGTATCAGAGAAGAAGGTGCCAAAGAACCTTATACAGTCTAATGCTCCTGAAAAGCAATCTATACTAATGGTCTTTTACACACAGACTAAGGGAATCCAGCTGAAGCGTGGGGTCAAAAAAAACCAAACACCATCACACACAAGCTGCTTGTCCAGAACTTTTCAGATTGTAAACTCCCTGGGCAGAGAGACTGTGTCTAGGTCAATGATGCTTAACCAAAAATATTACAGCATTATTAAGATTAAGAGATTACCTGACAGAGGTCAACAGATTGAATGACTGAGAAGGTAAACTGGGCACTCCTAGTTCGACTCATAATACAAAAATGAGGAACACTCAATGACATTTTGAAAAAAACAATTCAGAGTGAATCTGTGAAACTGTCTGCTACAAGGTATAACTGAGGCCACAGCTTAGCTTAATTTTAAAAAAGGACTGGACATTTGTATGGATAATGGGAACGTGCAATTAGAGGCAATGCATAGGGAGAATAAGGAGTGGTGGGGGGTCAAGTGACTTCCCCAGATTGACCAGCGGGGAGTGGAGAGGGAGAAGCTCTCTGTCCTCTCCCCGTGCCTCTCCCCCTGCACATTCGGCTGCTCTCCCTGTCCCTAGCAGCTGGGTGTGGAGTAGGTCAGAGCTGCTTCTACCTGAAAGAGCCTGGCTGGGAGGTTCGCTCGCTCGCTCGCTCGCACACACCCCCACACACCTCCCAGCCAGGCTCTTTCAGGCAGAAGCAGCTCCATCCCACTCCCCGCCCAGCTGCCAGGGACAGCAGCTGAACCGGGGGGGGGGGTGAGGGGGAGAAGAGGAGATACAGGGAGAGAAGGACAGAGATTCCCCCCCTGGGGGAACGTAGGATGAGGAGAGCGCTGCGGCCCTGGGCTGGGCACAGGGCGGGACGGATCACTGTTCAGGGGCTGTCGTGGGGTGGTCACATGTCCTTCCCTTTAGCTGGTACCCACCCAGTATGGGAAGGCACCAGTCGCCTATCCTCACTACCTGGAGTTGGGAAGAAATTTCCTGTCATAACTGTCCAGGTGTAATGGTCTTACATCCGCCTCTGCAGTATGTGGTGGGGGCCACTGTCAGAGGCAGTATGCTGGACTCTTCCTATGTTCCTATTAAGGCTCTGGTTTGTGCTTGAGCTTTAAAGGCAATGCTAGAACATGAATAAACGCTGACTTGAGAGCAGTGTAATCACTCAATACGGATACAAGCACATGGGTTATTATCAGTATGTTGAATGACAGGCTGATGTTTTGGGGCATTCTAACCTTGCCTAGTCCCCTTCAAGATACTGGACACTCACTGTACCCTCTACAATGCCAGCCATGTGTCAAAGAACTGAGGCAATAATCAATCATGACTATTTTTTTAGGATCGTACCAATGGCCAGATGGGAAAAAATAGCATTAATACAAATTTTTTTGAAAGAATACAAGGCTGTAATTCAGCTGAGGGGCTCTACTGACATCAGACAGCACGCACACAACTCAAGTGGTTACAAGGGGCAGTAAGGCATGCTAGTGAATTCCTGCCACAGATTTCTCAAACTCGCTGTGGGATTTTGAGAGAGAGTCCTTTGCTGAAACATTTTCTGAAGCTTCTTGAAGGTCTTCATAAACCCTACTCTACCCCACCTCAAAATGCAGCAACGGAAAAGTTGGGCAGGGTAGGTGAGGATCAGTGCTTACTTTGTAATGAAAGAGGTGCCACGGCTCAAGCAATTTTTTTAAACTTTCATAACTGACACAGAAGTGCCAGGGCTCAGCCCTGGCACAAATTAAGCACTGGTGAGGATTGTCTCCAACGCTCAAGTTAAAAGATTTGACAGTAGAGTTGTATGTATATTGAACTGCAACAAGGGATGGTCATGATTACAGAGGAGATTATCCATCTGTTTTCCTTAGAATTGTTCTGGTTAATTCTGCCTCAATGTGTCTTATTATAAGCCCTTCTAACAACACGTTGATAGATCTGCAAGCCAGCAGCATCACAGAAAAATGACTGTCCAGGAGCAATAAAACCAAAGCATCTGTCAGAAGACCTGGACAGCAGCCAACGTGCTTGCATCAACCCCAAGGTAAAGTGCTTCCTCATCAAACGCATCCTGGATCCATGCAGAGGGCTTGAGTGTTCCTCTGTAACTAGTCAGGCAGGATCCTGTGGAACTCCTGCAGCTGGTGTTACAGTCCCCAGTTGCTTGAGGGTTGGCATGGATTGCTCTGGCCCCTATCATCCACAAAAGGGATTAGATACTCTACAATATATCAGACAGTGGAGGAGCTGCTATTCTCAAATTCCTAGGGCCAAAATAAGCTTAAGTCACTTCACGATTCAAGGTCATTTAATTCAAGGTACTGTTTGCAGTTAGTTCTCTGTGACAGGAACTTTAGTGTTTAGCTCCAAAATGGTATGTGGATATATAAAGCCCACCCCTGCTCCCTGGGCTTCAGAGCATGAGCTCCAGCTTGAGCCACAACATCTACACTGTACTGATGTTTTCAGCACGAGCCCGAGTCTGCAGACCCCGACTCGGAGACTCAGTGACACAGGGTTTTAAAACACAGCGTAGCCATATCTTGGGAAGCTGCAGGGCAGAAGTCCAACAGGAGAAAATGAAAATGTTTCAGTCCCTGCTCCACCTGTCTCCACCACTGTGGTGCTTTGTAGTTGCCCAATAGTGAAGACAGATTATGCTGTAGGGAAGCCAGATTCTACCAGAAGAGCTATAGGACGACCCCATTCTACAAAGAAAGCTGAGTACTTGTCAAACAGGATTATGATGCTCCACTCACATGGAGCTCAGCAAGGATATGCACAAGTCAGCTGCTGTTGGAGCTGGACACTTCCATTCTAAGTGAACCAGACTGGATTCCTAGGTTAGCAGCACTGGGAGCCACAAAGCCCCTGGGAACAGTGACCCCTCTGGCCAGTTAATGAGCAATGCCAAGGGACTCCAAAGGAAGGGATGGCCAGTCTACCTTAACTGCACAGATGAAGGGTGGGGAGAGGCTAAATGCTGCAGCCTGTTTGAGCATGCTGCAGCACTGCCCTAGTACTGAGTATAGCACGAAAACATCCGCCTGGAGACAAACTTTATGAATTAGTGATGGATGCAAGAGAAAGTTTATTTTTAGATGGCAGCAAACCAGGAGTAACCTTGAACTGGAGGCAAGCATCCTGCTATAGCAAACAATCAGAGCTCCACCTCCAAGCATTTCCAGTTCAGGCAGAAAGAAATGCAATGTGTCCTACTCATTGTTAAGGCTATGTTTTAGTCACGGGTATTTTTAGTAAAAGTCACGGACAGTAAACAAAAATTCACAGGCCTGTGACCTGTCCGTGACTTACTAAAAATACATACCGTGACTAAAACGTGGGTGAGGGGGGAGCGCTTGGAGGGGGGCAGTCTGGCGGCAGTCCGGGTGCTGGGGGAGGGGGATCAAGGTGACCCAGGACCCCTTCTGGTGCTGGAGGAGAGGGGGGCTATGCTATGGTGCGCGGCCCGGGACCCCCGCTGGTACTGAGGGAGGGAGGGCCGGCCCAGGACCCCCGCTGGTACTGGGGACAGAGTTGGCATGGCTCCCTACCCGGCTCCGTGTCCCTGCAGCTCCTGGGCCAGCACCAGCCGCTGCAGAAGTCACGAAAAGTCAAGGATGGAATCTGTGATTTCCGTGAGAGACTCTCAGCCTTACTCATTGTGTATGACTGATAAGCCAATGTAATTTAAAGAGAAAGTTTATATTGTTCAAGCATAATGAACTGAGTCCTTGCTGTATTAATCCAATATGTATTGTGCTGCTCCAAGCTTAAAGCATTTTTCAAAACTCCCCTTTTGAAATGCATAACGTCAGAGTCTAAGCACAGAGGAGGGCAGAGGGCACCGCATTAGGCTCAACCCTCATTCCCCAAGGCCAGAAGGAAACATTGTGATCATCTTAGTCTGACCTCCGCTATAACACAGGCCAGAGAACTTCGCCAAAATAATTCCTAGACCAGATCTTTTAGAAAAACACCCAGTCTGAATTTGTCTAGCTTCAACTTCCTGCCATTGGACCATTTGGCCACCAAATTAGCCACATCTGTCCTTTCCATTACACAGACTGCTTGGCTGGTATGGGCAGCCTGTGAGTTAGAGACAGTAAACTCCATGACCCCATCTCTCAGAGGCAGCTTGCGTGGAATTTACTTAGCTCCAGGGAAATGGATGTGATGGTCTTTGTTCCAAACTGAAGGATAACAGCCCTATTAGTCCCTTTGGAAATCTTGGTCCTAACTCAGAACATAACAGGTGACGCTTCTGCAGGTTTCATAATCAGCTGGAACTTGTCCAAGAATTTAAATTTTGCCCAAACATCTCCTGGAAAGACTCCAAACCAAGGTACCTGTGTAACAAGGGGAGACTGACTCCTCATTCACTGAGTAGAAAACTACCAGGTTATCACTGCATATTAACACCACAGGAGCCTGGATGGGGCACAGGTTGGGCTCAAGGTATTAATAATGAGAGAGACTGTCACTTAAATTACTGATTCTAATCTAGTGCAAGTGGTCAATGACTAAAAGCTACCACCACATGATGGACTGTTCAGTGGGCCCCCATTTAAAGTGAGGCAATGGGTTCTCAGTCCAGTTTCTAATAGGCAAAGTATCAACGTTAAAACACAAAACACACCACTGCAATTGACAGCTGGCCATCTGACTGTTTCAGTAGAGAGACTAGGAATGAACTGACCACAGAGACTGCCTTCCCTTCTTATGCCAGAGGTGGTTCCTCCAGGGCAAGATTTAGGCACATTAGCAGTGAAGTGTGGAAGAAGCCCACACTGCTGTTGCTTGCATCGTACCTGTAAGCATAGGGCATCAGTCTCCAAGTTTGAGAGTCAAACACTTTTTACAAGCAGTAGTTCCACTAAAACCCACCCTCCAATGCCTGCTACCAGTCTTTGTGATGAAGGACTGTATAGTGTGTTTGACAGAAAATGGAACGACGAAGAGCAGCAGGAATATGCAAATTAACCCGCAACATCAGCTCTGTTATGATGAAGAGACCACAAGAAAATGTCAAGAGGACCCACTTTGGAATAGATGGGGGAGCAGGAAAGGCTCCAGGACTCTGAATCAAAAGCTTTGGAGTGCCAGGAAATGGTTAATTTTAGATCATTTGGATTTAGCAGCAGCAGCAAGAACAAGCATTTTATAAACAGCTTCCAAATAAAAAAAGCATTTTGGGTATGAGAAGAGAGGGATGGAAAGGGATATGTTTAATGCGCTCCAGTCACATGGCTTTACATCTCAAGCTGCTCTAAAGGCACAGGCCTCCAATCTTCCACACAAACATCCCAGCTACTAAACTAATTTTACATTTAAAATGTCAGGCCCTTAATTTCCTGAATGGGAGCAGCTCAACCCCAGCAGAACAAGCTAGTTGTAAATACACAGTCGCCATCTCAGAGAAAGCCCCAAATTTAGGGGATGAACTGAACAAGTTTTGATAACAAGCAGCCCCCTGCCAAGAATCCATAGGGCATGCTATGTCTCTGACCATTCCACAGTCTCTCATCAGTGCACTCCTCTTAGGCTTAGTCTACTCTTAAGAATTAGACTCACCAAGCTATGTTGCACAAAGCTGTGTAAAATGTCCTGTCCTGTGTGATGTATCTAGATCGACATCACTCATGGTGTAGATGTAGCTAGGTTGATGGAAGAAACTAACACCTCTTTGAGAGGTGCATTATGTACATTGATGCAAACACTCTGTCAATGCAGGAAGCATCTACACTTGAGTGGCACAGATGCAGAGACTGCAGTGTAAACATACTCCAAGATAGGCTCTGGGCCTCCATTTCGCTCAAGGGGAGCCCTGTGGCCCTCCTACTCTGAGACTGGATCCCCGGCTTCAGGATGCATTTCTCTCAATGGCTCCTTAGCTCGGTGCTCAGAGAAATGGATTAAAATAAGAGTCCATACACAGGAATCTTACCTGTCTCGCTTTCCCTTGCTTAGGTGGGTAGGCCTCATTTAATACTGGATTGGGAGACTGCCGGCATGCTGGCAGCTTTGCTTCTGTCAGACAGCATCTTCCTTACTGCCTGTCCATACTGCCTGCCCCACAGTGGAGCTCAGAAAACCCAGATTAGAGAAGGCTCCCGCGCTGTGGAGGGCACATTACTAACAGAAGCCCCTCAACAACTGTGTCTTTGCCTCAAGTCCCAGTCACCTGGCCTGTTTTCATGGGTACTGCTCCTTCTTCAAGCTTAGGCAGGGGAGGGACTATGGTCAGATAAGTCATCTCCCATCCACATCCCAAAAAGTTAGTGGTTTGGTTGAGACAAGGTGAGCGAGGACCAACTCCTACGGTCTGGTTGTCAGGCTCCATTGTATCTTCACGGCAGCTCCATTCACTTGCTGACAGTTCCCGATAGCCCAGTTACCAATCCCAGACATGGCTACATGACACACACACAAACCCTCTAACTGCCTATTCCCTGCTTCCAGAGAATCTCTCTAGACAGACTTTAACCCTTTGAGACCAGGTAACAAGCAGCACAAGATTAAACTGAGTCACAAAAATTAACATTTCCTAAGAATAATGCATAAGCCTTCCATGTTCTCCACACCCTTCACTGAAGACAGGCTGATCCAATAGTGGTCTCAGAAAATAAAAGGAAGATCAGAGATAGCTTTCTGGCTTGCTAAGGTGAAGTATAGTGGAATAGCAACCTGAGACCTGAGTGCTGGAAAGCATAAAAGGCTGTTTACAATTAAGGTACTGACCGGCATTGTTACTGCTTCTCATTACAAAATGTCACAGCTTTTCAGAGTTAATTGCTCTTCCTCCTTAGTCCCAGAGAATCCGGAGATAGCAGAATTACCGAAGTCTACAGTAAGAAAATTAAACACTTCACTGATATGCCAGGTGCTGGTAACTGGCTCTCTGGTCTCCTACTCCTGTCATTAGTGTTGAAGCTCTGTGGTTGGCCCCAGGCAACTACCCTTTACATCTCGACTACCCTTTACGTTCCCACTCATTTGCGTGCACCCTAGCCTACACTTAAATTCCATAAGGTCTGGCAAGAGCGGCCTTACATCCAAGGGATGGGAAGTAGTAGTATAGCTGAGATCTTAACCTGGGTGTACTACCATGTCTATAGTGTCCATCAGCAGAGTATACAGCTGCTGATCAGGTCAATTAGATCTGCTTAAACGGGCAGTTGCTTGACGAGTCTGGGAACCACATGGATGGAACTTTTAAAAACATTTTAAAGTAAACCAATCATCAAGCCCCCACCGCCCTCAGAACCCCGGTTAAAAAAGAGAAAAGAAAAAAGTGAAGGAAAAATGGCATAACAGTAAAGGCCACACAACCTATTACAGATGGGACCTGTTTAGCACAGACTATTCTGTTTAAGCAGTATTAGCAGCTGGTTAAGTGCTGAGTTGCCCTTAATTCATTATTTAAATCCTAGGGAGGGAGAGGTTTGAAAATCTGTCATTTGGGTCAGACCAGAGTCGATTTTTGACCTGTATTTACTACAACCTCTTAATGCTCCCTCTTGCATTATAGAAGCCTAGCTAAATGGAGCTTTTCCACCGCAACCAACAGGAAGAGACAGGGCAGGTTTCCGAAGAGAATATGTCCATCAAATAGAAAGGAGTCAGGAGAGAATCACCCTGACAGCTGGAAAGGCAGAATCCTTGGCAGCGGCATAGTTCTAGTGCATGTAGAGTGAGACTATGCTGTGTAGTGCCTTCAGGAGTGAGGGTGAGAAATAAGTCACCTTCTGTCCTTGGTTTTAACTGCACCACGCCCTAGTTCAGCTGTCAGCCCACCGCTCCACACCACAGAGCTAGACAAGTCTAAGCTGCAGACAGACAGACTTTGGAAGCTGCCTGATCCTCTTCCTTTCAGGGCTCCTTTTCATTTGCATAAGGATAAGGACTGACATTCCCGTTATTCCCTCCCAGCTCGGTAGGGTTTTTAGAGTTACATCTGATAACAAAGGAGGACACAGTCCATTGCTCCATTTCCACACAGCTTCAATTAATGCTTTCCTTCTCTGGGTTGCATCTGACAGTTCACACAGGGGAGAGGCAGGCAGACTGTGACAGTGTCCTCACGTCCTGCACTGAGGGTTGCACTGAGCACGGGCATCGTGTAACACGAGGCAAAAGAGAACCACGCTCAGCTTGGGAAAGTGAACAAGCTCTCAGGGGAGTTTCCAGCTGTAAGGTTTATTCTTTGGTTTTTCTAAGAGGCAGCAGCAGCCTAGAGGGGCTTGTTAAACAGTTTTATTTGTGTTTCACATAGAAGCACCACCCATTCCCTTAATTAAGCTGTACATATTGACACATTAGCTTCACCTCTCCCACCCCCTCTCGCCCTGCCAGCCCCTGGTAAGGAGGGGTTGTTTTCAGCTGTCTAGTTTCAGGTAGTAGATGAGAAAGTCAGCAGAATAAACCAGCTTTAATAGATTAGGAGCACACCTGGAAGAATACTGAATCCAGTGCATTTGAAACAACCTATAGTGAGAGCCCTACACACCAGAGCCAGCCCATTCCTGTCATTGCAGGATGCTTTCATTTGCAACCAGTTCTCAGCTATGCTCAGGCTATACGAGGAATCTGAATCCAGCTGACTTCAGAGGGAGGGAGAGTATGTGTGTTCCCAGGGCAATGGTGCTGATGACCCCAGTGAAGCAGGTTTTCTGTTAATCTTAATGAAGCGTCAGCTTCTATATCGGTCCTTTACCGGGGAGCCAGGCGCACAGCATGCATCCAGAATGTGCTCTGCATGGCACTCACTCATACACCACCTTCTGCACGCATTCCTCTGAGGGACAGGTTCAAGGTTTCCACATCCTCATTCCTACTTTCACCAGTGCATCTGAAAGGGGGAGAACACCACCTTCAATTCCAGATTGGCAGGTAAGAGCGTTGCTATTATCCCCTTAGCAGCAGGCCCAGACCACTCACTGGGGAGGGAAATCTCATCTTAAAAGGCCAAGAAAGTGGAAGAAATCCTCACAGTTGCAGGCCTACAAAAAAAGAGGGCATCTGCACTGCACAGCTATCAGGCACTTTTCTCTTAAGAACGCAAAAGAGAGCAACTGCAGAAGAATGGTTTACAGTAGTGCACACGCTTATTTACAGAGTAATGGGATAAACTAAAGAAAGGAAGAGTTACACTTAGTAAAGTGAACTGTCACACTGACGAGATGTGTCGGAAGGGGTAGGAGCTCCGCTGCTTGCATTGAAAACTTGACTGGACAAGCGGCCAGGAAGTATAGTGTCAGGGACAATCCTGCCTTGACACCTAGCGTTGGTGGAATGGTAGATGGGATTTATCCCATCTTTAGCTTCTCGGAATCTCACGTGTTTAAACCCCTGGCAGAGTAACTCCTGACCCTAATGAAGGACTAACAGAAGGAGAGAAGATCAGTGAAAGGAGCTACGTCTGCACACTCTGCACTAACTGGAAGCCTCAATATCACCATCCATTAGTCATTGGTGACACTAATGAGCCACAAGACTAATCGCAAGGAGGGTTATTCATTTTAACCAGTACACATCTCTCCAGTCGTCAGCAACGGATGTACACTTAGCAATGGGGTGAAAAGGGTGGTGTACAGAGACAAAGCCTGCATGAAAGAGGCCAGATTTCTTCCTCAAGGATCTGTATGCATCCTCCATTAACAGCACGAAACAAACAAAGCTGAAAGACTCTTAAAGCAACACTTGACAGAAATAAATAACAAGCTGAAATGGTATTAATTTATGCCACTTCCTGCGTAACTGTATATTCAACAGCAAGAACGTGGGGTGCTATAATATAGAAGGTATTTATTATTTATTTAGCCCTAAATCAAAGGATTAAAACCAAAGCTAGTTTTTATAAGGTTTCATCAATTTGATACTTATTTTAAAATACGTGTATGTCTCCCTTAGAATGCTTAGGGCACACTGAACTAGAAGCTCAGGATGGGCTAGAACTCCAAAATTTAAAATTCCCCAACAGCATGTAACCTTTCTAATGGAAACCCGTGCCCCTAGGGAGTCACATCTAGGAGCAGTCCATAACCACGGCTCACCTTGTGTATGAGTCTGCATGTCACGAGCCAGCTCCATTGGAAGGACAGAGTTAACGAGAGTGGAGATAATAGCAGCGTCCAAGTTGCACATTGCTCCAAAGCACTTCAGCAGCAGCAGCCGCAATGGCACTCGGTGTTCCTAGAAAGACAGGAATCCTTCCAATAAGACAAAACCACAATTGAGTACTCAGTTCAAGACTGAAGCCAAGCAGGAAGCTTGCAAGTCCACACGTGCTGTGACCAGTGCAGGTGAGTGAGCAGAAGCGCTAGGCAGCCCAAAGTTTCAACCCAGTATCAGATATGGCACAGATCTTTCCAGTGTACAAGTTGATCTAGCCCCAATACCAGCTTTTAAAAACTGTACAGATTTTTTAAAAAACTCATCTTTGTGATGGGATCAGCTTCTAATTACTGTACTATTGATGCTAACAAAGGGTACAGGGCAGCAATAGCTCATATCTGAAATACTGTGCATCTCATCCGCAGTTTGACTGTTGTGACAAGACAAATGGAGAGCCTAGGGTGTAAGATCCTATTTTGGCCCCACCAAAACCAGGCCTGATTCACTCTGAACGCCTGTGCTTCTTACAGGGATGCAGAGCTTTCATGACCTCGGGGGCAGATACAGTGCTCCTAGGAGACCTATAGCTTGCAACACCCCTGTTTACTTAGGGAGTAATCATAGTGAAGTGCCCAGTGCAGAACTGAAAAGGAGTTTCAGCTCCTCAAGATCTATCAGGATCTATTAAAATCTAAACCAATTTTGCAGCATCTCTGACAATTAATGAAAAGGACCTTGAAGGGTTGCTATAAATTGTCAGGTTTCACGCCGAGAGAATGGATTTTTAATCAGAAGGCTTTGAGTGCACAAAGCAGAAATTGCACCGTCAAGACTCTTTTCAAGACAGTGGTTCTGCTTGATCCTGAAGCCCACCCTCAACCTGACAGGAGCCCTGAGGCTAAGCTTCACCTGATATCACTCCAAATACCAGCCAACAAACTGGTCAGAGAGATCAAAAGAAACCTAAAAGAGCGGAGAGAGGAATCCTAGCACCAAGTGTCATAGGTACTAAAGTCCAATGGGTAACTGTTCCGCTCTCCATATAGTCATTCATCCTGTAAAATCACGTTCACAGAGCATACCATGGAGAGCAACAATGCACTGGGAAAGCCAGCAGACTCCTGTACTCCTGACTGGGCTTCCCAGTTCTCTCAAATATGTTGCGGCCTCTTCCATAGCCAAGCTCTGGGTTTATACAGAGCAATGTTTTATTAAAAGCTGATTGCACGGTTTGCTGTGCTGTGGCTGGGGACTAAGGAAGAATCTCCTATCCATGCCTAAGTGCTACCACAATGAGCCTTAGAAAGGGAATGGGGTAGAGAAATATTTCTATAGGCACAGAAGGCAAACTCCACACTTCTTCCTCTGAACATCAATTTCCTTCCTCAGTCCCTGGGCTCCTCCTCACAACCCACTTTCCTAATCAGAGCTGTTTACTAATGTAGAGCCATGCATCAATTAAGAGAGGAGAAGCCACAGCCTGTCAGCTTTCCCAAGGCATTCTCGGAAATCCTTCCTCTAGACTATAGTAGGGCTGCTGCTTCTGTGGAGCTAAAAAGAAAGCTGCAATCTTTACCGTTCCGACTGCTTACAGGTACAGTACTAAATACTGCTCCTGAAACTAGACCCAAGTCCTACCTCCTCATTGTCCAAGTAAGCTCTGCACAACCCATAAGTATAATGCACAGTTACTTAAGTGTGCAAGAAGGATTTTCTGAAACTCAGTCTAGTTCAGACAGTAAAAACTGTCCAAACAGGGAAAAGTTTTACATACATTCATGCTTGTTAACCCTTCTCCTTTGGGTTTACAGGGAAACCTTCAATAGAAGATAGGAAGAATCCAACACCTCTTACCATCTGATAATATGCCACAAGGGACAGGACTGATTCAAACTCATTCTTTTTGCACATTTTCTTGCAAACATCAGGATCTGCATCTGTCTGGAAACACAATCGAACAAGTGAGATTGCTGGCATATTGGAGAAGCCAAAGGGTCTCTATCAGGAACACAGAGAGGCCCCAAGTCAGGCTGGCCTTTCAGCAGGATAAAGAACTGTTCCCATCTCACCAGTTCCTCCATCCCCAGGACTTCAGTCCCCACAGCCCAACCACCCTACAAAGAAATTAGGAGGGAAGCACTAAGACAGTGCAAGGGGAAACAGCTACCCTAGAGATTCCATATCAAAGTGAACTCCTGTAACTGCCTCAGTGCCAAGCAGAGTCTCTCCCTCCGTGTCTTACATGCTGAAAGCATCTGAAGAAGGTGAACCATGACGGGTTTTGAAAATACTGTTTGTGCTGCAGTCGCACCCAGAAGCCCCAGTCAGGGCTGGGCTTGTCATGTTGAGTGCTGTGCATGTACACATGCACACGATGCCTGCTATAATCTATAACCATTTTGGTTATGCCTGTATTGTCTGCCTCAAACTTGGCAGATCTCACCCTGCAGAATTAGTGGGGGGAGGGAGGAAACATGGAGGAAGCTGGATTAAACCCATCTGACGAGCTGTATGTTTTAGGGCTGGTCTTCACTTAAAAATTAGATCAACCTAGCTACGTCACTCAGGGCTGTGAAAATCTTCATGCCTTAAGTGCTGACGTAGCCCCTACTGTGGATGTAGCTAGGTGGACAGAAAAATTATTCTGTCAACCTAGCTACTGTCTCTTGGAGAGATGGATTGAGGACATCAAACAGAAAACCCCCTCCTGTTGACACGGCAAGCATCTACACTAAAGCACAGCTGTAGCTCCGTAGATGTGCTGCTTTATCGTCCGCAGTATAGACGTGCCCTTGGAGAAGCAGGTGAAACTCATGCGCTTCAGAAGGAATTAAGAGTTAGGACCTTCTACATTGGCCTTCACACAGTGCTTGCTGGAAGCCATGTTTTTAAACAGCCCCAGTAACACTTTTCATGCAGTTTAAAGGCCAGCATGGGCAGGGCAAGGCAGGGTTAGCACGTTGGTAGGGCTTAGGCTAGAACACTGATATTGTTTGGCCTGTGCACGCTGGCCAGCCAAACCATGAAACAAGTTTCCAATGGAACAGTGTTCAACTGAGCTTGCAGTGCATCTGGAGAGGAGGTTTTTGGTGGCTATTTATTTATTTACTTTTTAAAGATGGGTGAATAAAGAACTTAGCACTGTAAAACATGGGTGGATGATAATTTTGCAAGGTGGATTTAAACATGGTTCCTAAGCATGACAGACCCCAGGCAAAGCCTTATTCAGAATCTTGCAACGTAAGTCCCAGGCTGCATTACAGTAGATATACATACATATGGTAGGGCTTGTTTAACACCCGTTATTAATAAATGGAAACATAATCCCTTGAACATCTGTCCGACGATTTCACTAAGGGCTTGTCTACAGGGTGAGTTAGAGCGGCACAAGCCAGGGTATGACTCTACAATGCCCCAGCTTGCTCCACTGTAACTCACTGTGTGGGACACTGCTATAGAGCAGCAAAAGTCCCACAGTGCGCCTTAGCGTACTGTGCTTTCAAGTCATACTCCAGGACCCTTACTGCACTGTAGCAGTGACCAAACAGCGAGTTACTTTGTGGCAAGCTGGTGCACTGTCGAATCTCGCCTGGCTTGCCAAACACTAACGCCCCACACAGACAAGCCCTAAGGAAAGAATATTGAGAGGGGAAATCTACAAGGGGATCTCAGCTTCACTAAACCTACTTAAGAAAGCAACCCACCAGAATACGGAGCAGCTCTTCCAAATAGCAGCAGATGACATTTTCATCCTCATAGAGTGCCCAGCTGCGCTGCTGGGCATCTTCTTTGTGCCTGGCCAGATCTGCAAAGATCACCTCAAGCCGCTGCTCATCATGGCAGATCTGCCCCGAAGGCAGCCCAGAACTCAGATTCTGCAAGAAGACAAAAGAAATACCAGTAATAGGGTTCCTGATACACAGCAGTTTTTGGGGAGTAACTGTTTCCACAGGTATCCTTTGCCTCAGTCCTGACAGGTTACTTCATTCAAACAACAACTGGCAGCAGGTAGACAGCGAGTTTAACACCCCCACGCCCACTCGCTGCTTCAGCTTCCAAACACTGTTTTCTGGTTCTCTCCCCCTCCCATTCTTGCAAAGATAATGCAATTACTGAATCAGTGAAAGGAGGCTCCAGGAATGGTGCAGAGTCAGAACTCATCTTTACATCTCCAAAACCTTGACCACAATGCTGGGGAGAGGCAGTATTGCTTTCAGAGGGTATGAAAATCATGCGTAGTTCTCCTTAGAGGCTCCATTGCAGAAATGTAAGGCTGGACACCAGAGCAGCTGGTTGTCCCAGTTGGATCAATGAGAAGCCTAACATCTGATCAGCTCCAGAATACATTCTTACAGCCATGGAAATTTATACCTGGGGGTTGCATAGATCAGATAATTATAGCTTAGTACATAAAAATCCTTCCCTCTCTGTTAACAGGAAATGGGAATGCCACGTGTCTGCAAAAGAGCACCTTTTGTCAGTGCTTTGGAAAGAGACTGCTAAGTGGAGAGGTTTATGCATTTTCCATCAGAGGAAAAATAATCTACAAACTAGCTTCTACTTGTTTTGACCACCACAATGTCAATTTCAAAATATTTAAGGGGAAAAAACCAACAAGCCACCACACTGGTGGCACCACCTAAAGTGTCAGCTTACTTTCCATTTTCACTTTCCTAACATACAGCAGAGTAAGAATACTATTTTCCTTCCCATCTGAGCAGCTCAACACATTTTACAAATATTAGTTTAACTTCACACCACCCACTTGGTTGTATTATTCTCAGTGTACAAATTCAACGCCATAAGAAAAGACCACCTTCCTCCTAGATGCAGGTACTAAGCACGTGAGATGTCTAAGCACATGGGTGGGCACCTCTGAACTGAACAGGATAAATGCAGACTGCCAGGCCAAGAGCAGTAAGAGAAACTGCTCTGGCACTGGACGCATACCATACGACAACCTGGATTACTGGAGCCAGGTCAATCAGCAGCGTGCATAGTTCTACAAGTCACAGTTTTGTCCCACAAAATTGAAAGTTCAACCAGCAGTTTTTTGGATGTGATCCCACCAATACAGTCGTCATTTTTCCTGGACTCTGAACTGGCAGATTTTCATTTCACCTGCTAGTTTTGTCAATCATTAACAGATGAGTTCATATGAGTACAGCACTTTGAAGATGCTAAAGCAAAGTAAGTGTTAAGTATTAGGATTGCTGCCTTCTGGATTAACCTATGCAGGAATCAATTCCTCTCAATTTGCTTAGGCTCAATTTGCCTCAAGGTAGGGGACAGATTAACAACTAAAGAGAAAGGTGACCAGGTGACAGCCAGCCACATCCTGATAGAATTTTATATACCACTTTTTTTCTGTAAATGAAAGTTTACCCTACATCTTGGCTATAAGCTAACTCGTTTGCTGTGGCTATCATGGTAGAGGAGTGCCGTAGAGAGGGGTCTGAATGAGGAGAGGGTATTGTCTTTGACGATTAATTCAGGGAGAAGATTCTATGATAAAGGGGGAGCACTGAAGGTATTGAGATGTCCGAGAAGAAGTGCAGAATGGGTCAGGTTGGAAGGGCACAACACCAGAAGAGGTAAGAATAGACTATCAGAAGGGGAAAAATTATTCAGGGCCTTGAAGGCAAGAACAAGAAGCTTGAACTTGATGAAATGGAGGGAGGAAGCCAGAAGAGGTTCAAAGATGGAAATGACCTGGTCAGATTGATGGGCCACATTGATGAAACAAAGGAACAAAAGGGAGTGGTTTACGAGGGAGCAACAAATATTGCCCTTCTCTGTGCAATGAGAAAAGAGATCCCCCCCCATGTCGTCACTATTTAAATTTGGGAACAATTTATTTTTCATTACACATATGATACAATGCGCACCGGGCCTCCGACTCCAGAGAGACAAGTGAGGCGAAGAACTGAATCTAGTCATAACTTCATTTTTGCCACTTATGCAGCACCTCAGACAGTAAAACCTTTGAGAAGTAACTCTCATTAGAAACCAGAGCAGCACAAATTCATATTAGAGAAGAGAGCAGAAATCTTTTTAAAATAAAGCACAAATGCAGCCCCGTTCATCTCAAAGCATGCACTGGTAGCTGCCATAAACACTTCAAAATGTCAAAGAACAAGCTATTGCCAATGCAGCTGAAACCCAACAACCCTGAACTGAAAACTTAAGTGCAATGTTTAAGCTGTTTTAGAGAGACACTTGTTCATAATTTGCTTAGTGGAATTTGAGGTGTGAACTAATTAGGACCTTTTTTTTACTACATAATTGAAGCACTGAATCAACATGTTCTTGTCGCTGTTTAATTACACAATCTTTGTCAGGCTGAGATAATGAAGGAGGGAACATGTTGGTTTAACTTTATCACAATCCACCGCATGCTCTTGAGAAAGGCATCTTGGGACACTGTGGAGGGAGGAGTGGCCAGCTAGATTACCAGCAGGCTGGTGTGAGACAGAGGGTGACTGTCAGAAACACAAAGCACGATCTGATTACAGCAACCATGCTAAACAGTGATTTAAATCACAGAATCAGAAGGTAGATGGAAGACACCTACTTGGTCACATCCTTCCCTTTGCAGGTTGGTTTCTTTCAGCACAAGCTCAGATGCTTTGGCTAGCCTATTTTCAAGTGTCCCAAGTGAGGGAACTTCATTGGGAGACTACTCTACATCCAAGGGCCAGCCCCTGTGAGGGGGTTAACTGTGGCCAGTATCTTAGTAGGTGTCCAGAAATATGCAGGTCTGCTCTTACTAGAGTTCACAGTCAGGATGCCTTTTTAAATCGTCTGCTTGTTCTGATGATTAACAGAAGCTCTTCTTGGGCTCTCAACACTCAAATCTATGCCTTTACAATCCCCCCGCCATAGGCTTTCCAATTCCAATGAACATAAATTTGCTAATGGACATGAATGAGATCAATCTCCTAACAAAGTGCTCCAATCTGACAGTAGAACCATACAGTGTGCTGTCTTAATGGAATCTCAGCACCATTCTCATCTCCCCCAGCCCCAGCAACGAGGTCAGGTCTCTGCTTATTAAGCAGCTTGGCAGCTATTACAGCCCTGCGGACACTCCATGAGGTCATTTCCAGGAATCAGACTGTTACTTGGGAAGGCAGCGGACACCTTCAGTGAGTGGATGTAACTGTTTTCATAATGAAATTTACTTTTGATTTGTTTGTTGTTCTTAACAAAACAGCTGGTCCCCTCCAAATGGAAGGAGAACCATACACTACTGCAGGGCTTTCATTTCTGCTACACAGAACAGGATTATTTTCAGAAACTTGTCTCTTGCCACCTCACTCCCACTGCTAACAAACAGACTGTCGATTCTGGTCTGCAAAGCTGTTCTTCCTGCTTCTTCTTCCTCCTATTTTTGTTCCTTTTCGACTTCCCCCTTCTCCCCAAGCCACCAGTTCTGGAAAATCACTGGTGCTTTGAGTACAAACATCTTCCCAGAGACTCCCCTCCAGATCAGCATACAGCAGCTCTTCAGGAGACACACAAAAGGGACTCTTCTGTATTTCACTCTTTGCTATTGTAACAAAGGCTGCCCTCCAGCCTTCATTTACAAGAGAGGGGTAAACCCCCTCAATAAGTAGCAGCTAATGCAGAGAAGAGCTAGTCTCCTCAACAGCTCTCCCCAGGAGACTAGTCCAGATTAACAGAGAACCTTAATTTAATTTATTGAGCCAAACTCTCCAGGGTAACCTCTCTGAAAAAAACACTTTCATTTAGGAGCAAGTTTTTCTCCCTGGCTGGGCATGTAATAATTAAAGAAATCTTCACTGGAAATATAATCCTGTTAGAGAGCAAGATTGTACTGCAGAGAGGCAGAGTCTGGTGCGTACAGATGTGCAAGTGTGTCACAGGGAGAGAAGAGAGGAGTTACTTGGCTTTCGACCACCACATTAGCTACGCTTCAGTAACGTCTTCCAGACTTCGCCTTTCAGGTGTTCCAGCCATCTGTAGGCCAATAAACATTCACTCCACAGATTTATTCAGCAGCAGATTTCTCTGGCTGATGGCAACCCTTGATCAAGAATGGCAAATGAGAAGATGTTCTTAAGGGGTCTGGCAATGACTTCGCCAAAACGGGCTACTTCTGTAGCAATTTATAAGCAAAAGGCCTCCTAAGCCCTGACAACTTTCAAAAAAATATTCATGCCCTCTCTCTTAGTGAGATATTGCAAAAACCTTATTTGGCCTGTGCCAAGAACAAAGCTGCTGTACAAGTGCCTCTCAAGTGTTCACACTCCTGAGCTCCCCATGCTTCCGAACAAGCAAGGGGAACTAGCCTCCCTTACAAGGCTGCGAAAAGCTAAGGGCATGGCTACACTTACAAACTTAGAGCGCTTTGAGTTAAACCAGCCTTTGTAGAGCGCAGTAGGGAAAGCGCTGCAGTCTGTCCACACTGACAGCTGCAAGCACACTGGCGTGTGCACATTTACGGCACTTGCAGCAGCATTGGGAGCAGTGCATTGTGGGCAGCTATCCCACAGAGCACCTCTTCCCATTCTGGCACTGTAGCTTGTGGGAAGGGGATGGGGGGGCATTCTGGGTCCTGTCCCAATGCCCCGTGATGCATCAGTTCACATCCCAGAAATCCCTCTGCTTCCATCCACAATTGGTGCCATCTTTCAACTTTTTTGTACTGCACGCTCTATCTTTCCTTTTGGTCTGCGGGAATGGAGCCCGAACTGCTGAGGAATATGCTGACGAGTCTCGCCAGCACATCACGTTTGGCAGTCAAGTTACTCCTTAAGATCCAAAGTGACAGTGAGGACTCGGACGATATCATCGACTCGAATAACGCGTACGACACAAGATTGCTTGTGACATTCATGGACATGCTCACCACCGTGGAACGCTGCTTTCGGGCTCGGGAAACAAGCACTGAGTGGTGGGATCACATCGTCATGCAAGTCTGGGATGATGAGCAGTGGCCGCAGAACTTTCGGATGAGAAAAGCCACTTTCATGGGACTGTGTGAGGCGCTCGCCCCCACCCTGAAGCGCAAAGACACGAGATTGAGAGCTGCCCTGACGGTGGAGAAGCGGGTGGCTATTGCAATCTGGAAGCTGGCAACTCCAGACAGCTACCGATCGGTCGCTAGCCAGTTTGGAGTGGGGAAGTCGACCGTTGGAATCATGTTGATGCAAGTTTGCAGGGCCATTAATCACATCCTGCTCAGCAGAACCGTGACTCTGGGTAACATGCATGACATTGTGGCTGGCTTTGCACAAATGGGTTTCCCTAACTGTGGAGGGGCGACAGATGGGATGCATATTCCAATTTTGGCACCAGCCCACCTAGCCTCCAAGTACATTAATCAGAAGGACTATTTCTCTATGGTTCTCCAGGCGCTTGTGGATCACTGTGGGCGTTTCATTGACATTAACGCAGGCTGGCCTGGAAAGGTGCATGATGCATGTATCTTTCGGAACACTGGCCTGTTCAGGAAGCTGCAATTCGGGACTTTTTTCCCAGACCAGAAGATCACCATAGGGGAAGTTGAAATGCCCATTGTGATCCTTGGAGACCCCGCTTACCCTTTAATGCCGTGGCTCATGAAACCCTACATAGGGAGCCTTGACAGTAGCAAGGAGCAGTTCAACAACAGGCTGAGCCAGTGCAGAATGACTGTGGAGTGTGCTTTTGGCCATTTAAAGGGCCGATGGCGTTCTCTATATGGGAAGCTGGACCTGGCCGATAACAGCATCCCCGCGGTTATATCCGTCTTTTATACCCTCCATAACATTTGTGAAGGGAAGGGTGAAAGATTCACTCAGACATGGAACTCAGACGTTCAACACCTGAAGGCTGAATCTGAACAGCCAGAGAGCAGGGCTATTAGAGGGGCGCAGTGTGGGGCTGCAAGGATTAGGGATGCCTTGAGGGAGCAATTTGAGGCTGAAAGCCACCAGTAATGTCTAGTGCCCTGCACGGGAGTAAAGTGCAGCGGTTCCAATGTTAGTAGAAATTGGTGTTTGCTACGTATGATACACTGACTTGCAGTGCCTGTTGCTTTCCTGGGCTAGGGTATCTTTTACGTTATGCAATAATAAAGAAAGTTTTCAAAACAAAAAAATCCATTTAATGAAAAGAAAATGCATTTATTGAAAACAACTGCTTGGGAAACACAAAGGGCAAGGGGGTGGGGTGGGGAACGGTACAATCACAGGTTTGTGTATGTCCTGTTGTCATACTCAGCCTTCCTGTCTGGAGTGCTGTGCAATGAGTGCTGCACTTCAGGATGGCTATACTGCATGGTGATGGGGATTGAGTGCAGTGGGTAAGGGTCGTAGTTTTCAGGGCTGGGTGGTGAAGCTACAGGTGTTGGAGGCAGCTGGCGGCGATAAAAACCCAGATGTTGGGGAAAGTGGGTTGGAGGTGACACGAGGGCACAAGAGTTTTGGGACAAGGGCTGCAGTAGTGCTCCGCCTGCATGGCTACGAGTGCCTGGATCGAGTCCACTTGGCGCTCCATGATGCTTATCAGCCGCTCTGTGCTTTGATGCCGGCAATCCGCATTCTGCTGGTGGACGCTCCTTTCACTCTCCCACCACTACTGCACTTTTTGATTTTCATTAAGGGAGTGCTGCATGACTTCATGCAGCATGTCCTCTTCGCTTCTACGTGGCCTCTTCCTGATTCTTTGCAGCCTCTCAGCTGGTGATAACACGGACGGCTGAGATCTGAAGGTTGCATCTGTAAAGGCAAAATGCAACACTTAACAGAGGCAGCATTGTTCACACCAGACAGAGCAATGATTCCCCTGTACTTAAGGAGGGCAAGCACAGTCTACACAATAGCATAATTTGCCAGTCCTAAAGCAAGCACACAACCCCCAGGAGCCCCAAAATGGTGAGTAAGCACAGGGTCAAGGGGGACTGATTCTTTCATGGCTGTACTGTCCTTTGGGTTTCTGTGCCTTGGGGAGAGCCAACAACTGCAAGGGACCCCTATACTCACTGTCCCCACATTTTCCACAGGACTTCGTCCTGGAATCTCTCTCGCTGTTGAGGGTGACCTAGGAAGCAAAGGAGGGTCTTCTACTACAATGTGGCTTCTGCCCTGGCCCATATGCAGCTTGCCTGTGTGCAGCAATGGTCCCCCCCGGCCCCTCATGGCACAGACATGTTAGCCTGACTGGGACAAGGACCACAGTGGCTCTCCCACGAAACCTGCGCAAGCGCATTGCCCAAGTTCTGGATGAGACCTTTGAAGAGATCACTGAGGCCGATTACTGCCATGTGAGAGGGCACATCAACGCCCTATTCCGCATCTAGGCATGCATGCGGCCCTAACCCTCCTCGCCCCAAGAGCCCATACCGAATAACTTCCTTCCCACAATAGAAGCCACTTACCGGGAGCCTCCTCTGGTGTTTGTCCTTCCCCAAGCACCGGCCACCGCGACTGGCTGGGGTGTCTTCCTCCTCCTCAGCACCCTCACTCCCGCTTTCCTCCTCCTGCCTTGTTGGACTGTGCTCTGAAGTGTCCATGGTGGTACTTGGAGTGGAGGTGGGGTCGCCCCCAAGTATCACATCCAGCTTTTTGTAAAAACGGCAGGTCACAGGGGCAGCACCAGAGTGGCTGTTTGCCTCACGGGCTTTGTGGTAGGCATTCCGCAGCTCCTTCACTTTAACCCTGCACTGCAGTGCGCCCCAGTCATGGCCCCTTTCAATCATGCCCCTTGATATCTGCCCGAAGGTACTGTAATTCCTATGGCTGAAGCACAGCTGGGACTGGACAGCTTCCTCCCCCCAAACACTGAAGAGGTCCAGCACCTCGCCATTGCTTCATACCGGGGATCGCCTGGCACATGGAGACATGGTCACCTGGAAAGATTCGCTGAGAGCACTGCACACCTGGCTGAGCAAACGGGAAGGGGATTTTCAAAATTCCCAGAGAATTTAAAGGGCGGGTATGATGGTTGGTCACCTGAACGCAGGGCAGTAGAGTTCAAAGTGATGACCAGAGTGGCTAGAGCAGGCATTGTGGGACACTTCTGGAGGCCGATCAGAGGGCACTAACAGACCAGGGCGTCCACACTGGCGCCACAGCACTCCAGTGGGGGTGCATCAAACTTTATTCCACTCACCGAGGTGGAGTACCAGGAGCACTCTAGCCGCAGAGTGCGAGGGCTCTACGTGCCTTGCTAGTGTGGATGTGTTGAGAGTTAGAGCGCACTGGACTGCTTTAATGCTCTCTAACTCACAAGTGTAGCCATGCCCTAAATGTGTGCAGAGTGGAAAAAATTTTTCAACAAGACAGAAATGTCATTCGTTTTAAGCAACACGGAATTACAGAAGGAAACTGTGTTCAGTGTAAAGGGCAGATTGCTTCCAGAAGCAGCAGTACTGGGCAGAGGTGGAGCAACAGTTTGACAGTGTCAGCAATGAGATTTGCCACAGCTAGTTACAGAATGAAAGGTGGCAAAGTTCACATACATGCACTAAATGCATCATAATCCAGTGCCTGCAAGAATCCATCGGGTGTTAATGGATTTACACACTGGTCCTTGTGACCCAGGCACCTCTTGGTGCCAACTGGCAGGGTGCACAGTGTTACAGGGATCCCCTCATTCTGGTCTCTAAATAAGTTGGTGAATGGGTGACATGCGAGGTCTCCACTGAAAGCCTGCTTCACACTGTTCATCATAATCATTGCTAGAGGTATGTGTGGATAATATGTAAGGAGTTATGCATACACCCTGATAATTATGCTCTTAAGGTATGCCAGCTGGGGCTGGCCACCAGAAGGTGATAGGTTTCTTTAAGGCAGGAGATGCTTACCTAGCTACATGTAAACTACGTACTATATACTTTACAATACATGCCTGTTTATAGACAGAGCAAAATGCTAATCAAGAGATTGCAAAGTCTTCAGGAGAGATGCTCTGAAGGAAATAAATAAGCAGCATAGGGTACCCAATTTTACGAGTGAAGACAATGGAGGTTAGAACTACAATAAAATCTGCCAAGAGCGACCTCTAATGGGAGTTAGAAAAGTGATTGCTTGTAACAGAGGTGGTCTCTCTGCAAAGGTTTGCACACCACAGCATAGTGATGTTCTGTGGCCTCTGCAAGTAGTCACTTGTGACAAGTGGTCTCTCTTCAGAGGTGATCTTTAAGACAGGTTTTACTGTATATCTGGGGGTGCAGAAGTACACACAGGTATCCTTCACCTAGAGACAAGCAGCCTATTGGCTTGTCTTATGAACAGCGCATCACAGCCAGTCTTGCTGTTTAATGCTGGGAGAGAAACTTTGGGTGAGCTAACTTATGAGACAGGCAAATGAATATCTTGTTAGTTAACACTTTAGCTGGAGCCTAAACTTATGTACTCATTTGTTTCCAATTTCCATTAATTCTACTTGCTTCTTCTCAAATCTCTATTTATACTTCTTTTCACTATAAACAAATTTAAGTGCTGTAAGCTGAACTGAGAGGTGATCCTGAAGTGCAACTGGTAAACTGAGGTGTTCCATTCATTTAGGAACAGCAGATTGGTGAATTCTGAGAGTGTCCAGTGGAACAGGGTCTGACACTCCAGGGGGTTGCTTGGAACATGCCTGTTGCTGACGTGTGCAGGCTGTGTCCAAACAGGGTTCTAATGTAGTCTGGCCTTCCAGAAAGCATAGGGTCAAACCAAAATATCAGCTAGCTGTAAGCATGACTGGTCTAACATGGCTTGTGCCAATCCATGCTGGCCATCCCACTTAGGTTAGAACTCCTTTGACCAAAGTAGAGCTTACAGTACAGTCAACAGATTTAAAGCTTGATTTTAATGGAAGTGCAGATTGATTCCGACTCCCATGTCGTAAGTGGAACATTGTGACACTGCAATTTTACAGGAGGCATAGATTAAACTTCTTCCAGAAGAAAAATGTAATGCACATTAGAAGGAAAAAATTAAACTACTCCTACATCTTATAGGGTTTTAAGGTAACTAATCCCACAGATAGGGCATCACTGCAGACAGCTCAGTGAAGACTGTTCAAAAAAGCAAACAAGATACTAGGATGGGTAAGGAATGGCATGGAGAAAAATATTATAATGCCATTATGTAATTTAATGATGCAGGCTCAACTGGAATACTGCGTGCAGTACTGGTCACGCCATCTAAAGAAGATGTTGCAGAATTAGAGGTGGCTTAGAGAAGGGCAACGAGAATGATTAGGGACTTGGAAAAACTCTCACAGGAAGAGATAGAAGATTGCAGTTGTTTGCCTGAGAAAGGAGATGAATAATAGAGGACATGATAAAAGTATATAAAATAATGAATTGTCAAGAGACGGTACATCAGGAGCTTCTGTTCTTGTAGTGACAGGGAGAACAAGTAGATATTAAATGAAATTAAAAAGATGTCAAATTCAAAACTGATAAAAGGAAACATTTTTTCACACAATGTGTAGGCAGACTGTGTAACTAGCTGTCACGTAACATGATAAATCGCAGAAGTGTAGGGCTGTAAGGGACCTCTGAGGAGTTATCAAGTTCAACCCTCTGTGCTGAGGCAGGATCAAGTAACCTTGACCATCCCTGACAGATGTCTGTCCAACCTGTTCTTAAAACACCTCCAATGCTAGGGATTACACAATTTCCCTCAGAAGCCTATTCCAGTGCTTAACTACCCTTAGAGTTAGAAAGTTTTTCCTAATATCTAGCCTAAAACTCCCTTGCTGCAGATAAGCAGTCCTACCTTCAGTGGACATGGAAAACAATTGATCACAATCCTCTTTATAACAGCCCTTAATGTATTTGAAGACTATTTAGTACCCTGCTTCCCAGTCTTCTTTGTTCAAGACTAAACATACCCAGTTTTAAAAAAATTTCTTAACAGGTCAGGTTTTTGAAATCTTATTTTTGTTGTACTCCTCTGGACTCTCTCCAATTTATCCATATCTTTCCTAAAATGTGGTGCTGAGAACTGGACACAGTACTCAGCTGAGGCCTCACCAGTGCTGAATGGAGCAGGCTAACAACCTCTTGTGTGTTTCATATGATACTCCTGTTAATACATCCCAGAATGTCATTAGCTTTTTTTTTTTTTTGCAACTTGCACCACACTGTTAGCTCACATTCAATTTGTGATCCATTATAACCCCCAGATACTTTTTAGCAGTACTACCACCTAGCCAGTTATGCCCTCTTTTGTATTTGTGCATTTGATTTTTCCTTGCTAAGTGCAGTACTTTGCATTTTGTCTTTATCAAATTTCATCATGTTGATTTCAGACCCATTTTTCAATTCCAATCCTGTCCTCCCCAAGTGCCTGAACACCTCCCAGAATGGTGTAATCTACAAATTTTATAAGCATATTCTCTACTCCATTATCCAAGTCATTAATGAAAATATTGCATAATATTCAGACTCAGGACTAGCCCCTGCAGTAGTCCACTAGACATACTCTCCCACTTTGACAATGAACTACTGATAACTACTCTGAGTACAGAGTTGCAACAAGTTACGCACCCACCTTATAGTAATTTCATCTAGACCACATTTCCCCGGTTTGCTTATGAGAATGTCATGTGGGACTGTGTCAAAAGCCATACTAAAAGGTCAAGAACTTTGCCAGATTTAAAAAGGGACTAGTGGACATTTATATGGATAACAAGAATAACCAGAACTGTTCTAGTTAGTGCTAACACAACCTTTGGAAGGGTATTAAAACTCAGGGTTTAAGCCAATTCTGACTACTGGAAACCAGGATAAGCCCTAACATGGGGAGCGGATTATCCCCCTCTACCCACTGGGATTCTCACACCTTCCTCTCAAGTATCTGGTTCTGGCTACCATCAGACACAGGACACTGGATGAGATGGACTTCTGGTCTGATAAAGTGTGGCAATTCCTATGCTTCTGAAGACTTCATGCAGAAAACAAAGAGTTAGGTCTTTACCCCTATTAGGTGTTATCTTGTTCACCCCCACAATCCACCCGCTAAATGCAGAATTGTCCTTACAAACCATTTGAGGGCTTCATCTAGTCTATTTTTAGATTATTCAAGCAGTGCAGCACCTGGAGTTACACCATTTAAAAATATATGGAATAGACAATTTTTCTTGTCTGATATTCAGCTCAATAAATCCTCAGACCAACTCCTCCAATTCCTGAGACATTTGTGTTCCTATGCATGCCAATTCCAATATATCTTTCCAATAGACATTGCAGCAAATACTTTTGTAAAAGCAAGATTTTTCATTTTCCTTCATTCTCATCACCTATTAACTGTATAATTCATTAATAAAGGAGGCAGGGACAAGAGGAGAGTGACCATAGCCTAGACAACATCAATGATTGCTTGGAGAAGCCACTTTGGGAAACCTGAGTCACAGCAGCAAATCTCCCTAAGAAAAACATTCTGTCTTGACGTCATTTTATAATGGGAGGGCCTCTAGGTATCCTGAGCACACAGTGGTTGGTTAGTTCTGCTTCCCCTTTTTAAGGGTTTGATGGGGAACTATGACTCATTAGCAATCTGAGCTCACACTTTTAGAAGTTACTCCCATTACGAAGTGAGCATCAGACACCCACAAGACTAACTTAGGGGAAATGAAATGTCAGAGGCACAAGAGGTCATTTCCTCCTCCTAGATCAGTGCATTGCACCGGGTTCTACAGAAGAGGAGCACTATAAATTAATGGAAAATACCACAAGCAATTCAATCTTCAGAAGAGCATGCTGGGAATAAGCTGCAGATAACAGTCTAAAATTGATTTAGTAAACCAGTGATTTGACTTCAAATTAAAACTAGAAGAATAGAAGAAAGGGCACAACTAATTAACGAATGTAATACAAAGCTTGAAATGAGCATAAGATTTACTATGGAGTATACTGATGCTTTAATCAATGATGTCTCACTTCACTTACAAAAAAAATAATACAGAATACCCCCATGGATAAGTGTTTGTACTGTATGAAATGAAAGGAGAGGATCCAAGAGTTTTATGAAGTGTTTTTAAAAATATGCCCTTGACTTAAAGCTGAAAACAGCCACAACCCTGTACATTGTGTCAGTTTGTAAATAAAATCCCCTTGGGAACATGGAATGATTTGGTATGATCAAGGACATAAGCTTATAATGATAATTATTTTTGGGCTCATCCACATGCAAAAGTTGTATTGTGTTAACTATATTGGTATAATGCAAGCAGTACAACCCCCCCCCCCCCCCAGTGTGGCTGGGGTTATACCAGTACAAAGTTGCCAGTCCTACACGGTAACGTCAATAAGCTCTACCAATATAAGGGGCCTCTACCAGTATAATTACATCACACTAGGAGATGTACGGGCATAACTATTTTGGTTAAACATCCTCCTCCTAACCAAAATAGTTATACTAGTACAAAAACCGTGTGTGTAGACCAGGCCTTGGTGTCTACCCTCAGACAAATACTGCTGAAGATGTACTGATAGACTACATTTCTCTGGACAGGGGCAGTCTCTTTTGTTCCTTGTACAGTCCAAGTACAAAATGCAAATACATTGCCGCCCCCCCCCGCCAATGATTTATAAAATGTAATCCCATGTTCTCTCTGATATGGCGACAGCTATAAGACAGAAGAGGGATCCTACTTTCAGGAACTTGGTACACAGTTTTCACTCTCACAACCCACAAAGTTGGAGATTCTTTGCAGAAATTGGAAAAAATAAATCTGTTTTCTCAGAGCATGATAAAGCTCAAGCTATTTTTAGAGGGTTGTTCAGGGTCCGAGGGAAAGAAAATTGAGCAAGAATTCATACAGTTTGGGCCAAATCCAGAACATCTGCATGATACATCAGTTACAAATTATTTCTGAATCTTGATCAGACAGTAACTATATTATTACTGAGTTTGAAAGCAATTACCTGATTGGTTATGGCCACAAAAATGTGAGCTGTTATGATTACTTACGGGTGATCTTTTCAATGCAGATAATTAACTGGATTATTATTTGATCTAAATTTTGAATACCAGTAGTTTTGCAAATCTGAACATCTCTGAACAATTCACTGTAATTTTGCCATCACCACTGGAACTCTGATCTTAGATGTTTATAGGGAATGTACTCCTTGCATTTAACAAGCGGGAGTTGAAACTTACTATCCCTCCATTCAAAGGTAATGGCTGCCTAGACATTTGTCTGTTTCAATGACTACTGCAAGATGCAGTCTTCTTTTATTTTTATCTGTGCACGTATGTAATCGAGTGAGGTGGTGAAGGCTTGGTATTAGTTTATTAGGCATGAGTTCACGATGGTGGTATTACTCAAAAGGGTTGGGAACTATTCCCTAAATGGGTTAAAAAGAGGGCTGAAGAATGTATTGTGGAACAGCCCAGTATAGAGAGCAATAGAGAAACTTTGTCTTGGGGAAACTATTTGAACCTTTATGGTCCTGATGGGAAGACCAACCAAAGAGTCTAAAAAGGTGCAAAGTAAGTTTAGTGTATTCTGTAGTCAAAAAAAGGTGCTTAATTGTTACATCCACATATGTTGCGTAACTATGCACACACTTACCCCTACACAGTAATTCTAACACGGTTGGAGAAAAAAGTGAGTTTATGCACAGAAATTCTTTATAAACATCTGTTCATTACTCATGGTTCTATTTTCCTCCATTTACAGATGTTGCATTAATATTTGTTCCACTACTTGCAGAAAATAATTGCCACTTTTCAAAAAGGATCTGTACCACAATAACTTCTTCTCCAGTCCTGTGCTACCTCCATGTTTTGAAAAATTCTCAGAGAATCAACTGTTAATGGCTCAAGTTCCTTGGCTAATTCTCTTATGATATTGGGATGCACAGTACCCAGGTCATATGACTAATATATTTACTTCTTCACCCCATCGCTAAGTTATCCCCCAGCTGCTACCCAGAACTAACGCACCAACTCCTGAATCTCCCCTACATAGGTACAGTATAGCAATGTTAATATTCCACTTATGCCCACCAAATCAGTCTCCATTATTTAGTACAAATCCCATCCCATTTTGCTTATTTTTCATTATTTCTCTAATATTTCTCAGTTATTCATCACCTGCTTAATGTTCACCAGTCGAGCTAAGCAAAAGTTCTGCCTCTGCCCTTTCCTATCTAGGTTTAAAACACCTGCTAACCAGCCCCACAAATTCTGATCTTAGGGTATCCTCTCTGCTTTAGTTGACAGGTTTCAGAGTAACAGCCGTGTTAGTCTGTATTCGCAAAAAGAAAAGGAGTACTTGTGGCACCTTAGAGACTAACCAATTTATTTGAGCATAAGCTTTCGTGAGCTACAGCTCACTTCATTGGATGCATACTGTGGAAAGTGTAGAAGATCTTTTTATATACACAGAAAGCATGAAAAAATACCTCCTCCCACCCCACTCTCCTGCTGGTAATAGCTTATCTAAAGTGATCACTCTCCTTACAATGTGTATGATAATCAAGTTGGGCCATTTCCAGCACAAATCCAGGGTTTAACAAGAACGTCTTCCTGATAACACCATCCTGGCCACTATGGATGTAGAAGCCCTCTACACCAACATTCCACACAAAGATGGACTACAAGCCGTCAAGAACACTATCCCCGATAATGTCACGGCTAACCTGGTGGCTGAACTTTGTGACTTTGTCCTTACTCATAACTATTTCACATTTGGGGACAATGTATACCTTCAGATCAGCGGCACTGCTATGGGTACCTGCATGGCCCCACAGTATGCCAACATTTTTATGGCTGACTTAGAACAACGCTTCCTCAGCTCTCGTCCCCTAACGCCCCTACTCTACTTGTGCTATATTGATGACATCTTCATCATCTGGACCCATGGAAAAGAAGCCCTTGAGGAATTCCACCATGATTTCAACAATTTCCATCCCACCATCAACCTCAGCCTGGTCCAGTCCACACAAGAGATCCACTTCCTGGACACTACAGTGCTAATACACGATGGTCACATAAACACCACCCTATACCGGAAACCTACTGACTGCTATTCCTACCTACATGCCTCCAGCTTTCACCCTGACCACACCACACGATCCATCGTCTACAGCCAAGCTCTGCGATACAACCGCATTTGCTCCAACCCCTCAGACAGAGGCAAACACCTACAAGATCGCTATCAAGCATTCTTACAACTACAATACCCACCTGCGGAAGTGAAGAAACAGATTGATAGAGCCAGAAGAGTTCCCAGAAGTCACTTACTACAGGACAGGCCTAACAAAGAAAATAACAGAACGCCACTAGCCGTCACCTTCAGCCCCCAACTAAAACCCCTCCAACGCATTATCAAGGATCTACAACCTATCCTGAAGGATGACCCAACACTCTCACAAATCTTGGGAGACAGGCCAGTCCTTGCCTACAAACAGCCCTCCAACCTGAAGCGAATACTCACCAGCAACCACATACCACACAACAGAACCACTAACCCAGGAACCTATCCTTGCAACAAAGCCCGTTGCCAACTGTGCCCACATATCTATTCAGGGGACACCATCACAGGGCCTAATAACATCAGCCACACTATCAGAGGCTCGTTCACCTGCACATCCACCAATGCCCCTCTGCCATGTACATTGGTCAAACTGGACAGTCTCTACGTAAAAGAATAAATGGACACAAATCAGACGTCAAGAATTATAACATTCATAAACCAGTCGGAGAACACTTCAATCTCTCTGGTCATGCGATTAGACATGAAAGTTGCTATATTACAACAAAAAAAACTTCAAATCCAGACTCCAGCGAGAAACTGTTGAATTGGAATTCATTTGCAAATTGGATACAATTAACTTGGGCTTGAATAGAGACTGGGAATGGCTAAGTCATTATGCAAGGTAACCTATTTCCCCTTGTTTTTTCCTACCCCCCACCCCCCCCAGACGTTCTTGTTAAACCCTGGATTTGTGCTGGAAATGGCCCAACTTGATTATCATACACATTGTAAGGAGAGTGATCACTTTAGATAAGCTATTACCAGCAGGAGAGTGGGGTGGGAGGAGGTATTTTTTCATGCTTTCTGTGTATATAAAAAGATCTTCTACACTTTCCACAGTATGCATCTGATGAAGTGAGCTGTAGCTCACGAAAGCTTATGCTCAAATAAATCGGTTAGTCTCTAAGGTGCCACAAGTACTCCTTTTCTTTTTGCTTTAGTTGAGACAGTCTAATCCCAAAGTCAGACCTCATCAGAAAAAGCCTCAGTGCATCTCAAGCCTTCCTGAATCTCACACATTGGTTTCTAACGCATTTCCTTCAGTTTTTCACTCATATTGGGCACCATAAAACTCTTGGATCTTCTCAGTTGACCAAACCGATTTTCAGTTCTCTTCCTGGATACTGAAAGTCATTCTTGAGCCTATCAGATCCCAACTCCCTCATGTTTTAGGCTCCTACATAAAGGATTTGGGCAATTCTACGTAAGGAGATCCACCACCCGGGAGGCAGCATGCTCTCCAGTGGCCTGTGTCTGGTCACACATGGCCCAAACATTGAATGACTACTCAGCAATGCTTGCTGAACCTTCTGTGTTGGCAGTTCCCTTTGCTTGCTTTGTCCTCACTAGTCGGGATACCTGTCCTCAGACTTGCCTCAATCTTATCCTCCCATTCATGGTTGGAAGAATGCTGAATTTAGCACTTCTGCTGAAAGTTTCCATGCATTTGAAAAATCCAGCGAAAGCCTGCAGACTTTAGGAAGAAGTGATCCAGTGGTGGGCAATGGGGAGGCTAATACAACACACTGGCAGCCACTAGTTCTCTCTCCTTCCTCCCTGTGGCAGTCACAGCGTGGGAATAAACTCCACGGAGAAATGCTCCGCCACCACCTCCTTCTCCTCTAGGATAGTAGCCAGCTATACTTTGTCCATATGTAGCCATCCCCGACTTCATAAAGAAACGGGACCAAAGTACAATCCCCCAGAGTGCATTGGATCCTGCTGTATTTGTGCCCATTGAAGTCTTACTACTAGCATTACCCTCTGGATCTAGAAATTCTACTATCCCCCACAGCTCCTACCAACTAACCTGTTCGCTGTTAGTTTTACAGGACCCAAGCTGTTAATCCTGGCTCTCCTCCACCCCCTCATATGTAGTCTCCTGTAATGCCCAGCTCCCCTCCAGTCCACACACAGTGCTTCTAAAACCCAAGCTGATCACCAAACAGCTCTTGACACCAGCTTCTTTTCATTCACTTATTCCCGCAAAGAGTCAGTTCTTACTTTCATACTGGAATAATATCCTGCACAATGTACCAGACTGCCATTTCTCTGCTTGTCGCTAGCTAAGCCTACTTGGATTCTTTTCCCCCCCTAACTCACTCACTCCTCCATGATAGCCCATCACCTCCGGTCTCTCACTCATCTTATTTTAATTTGGACTCTTCTTTCCTCACTTGGGTTGGCCTCTGAGCTCCAGGAGCAAAATGCAGATTACTACTTCAATCACATTTTAATATTTTTGCCCAGTCCCTGTATGGTGCCCTCTTGCCAGAGCTCAGCATTTCCTTTACCTTATTTTCCACCAATGAGATGAGGATCTGCTCCATGACGTTATTGGTTGCTGGAATGCAGCTCTGAATGTGACCAATCACTACACCGATAGCAACCCGTGACAGCTCATAGCTGAGGTGGGTGTTCCTGCGCACCAGCTCGATCAGTTCCGCACCTATTGTCTTTGGCACAGACACTGCCTGGCTGCTGGATTCTGGTGCCAACTCCTCCAAAGCAACTGCCTTCTTATCATCAAGGCAAAGAGAGTTGAAGGCTTCTAAACCCCCGGATGGAGCTAGAGCAGTCTTCTTGACTTGCAGATTCTTCTCCCCATCCATAGGGAGAGACCTCTGACCCGCTGTTTCAACAGGAGGTCCTGGGGCAGCCCTCTTGGGCTGTGGAGATTTGGTTGCACCACCCTTTGTTGAAGACCCATGCTTCAGGTGGGCTGAAGGACTAATATCCAAGCTGCGTGATATTGTGGTGTGGGCACTCCTGCTGGGGACAGGGGGAGGAGTGTTGGTGGGGCTGGAAGTGGCTGTTGGGAGACCTGTTTCGGATGCAGTGGAACCAGTGTACAAGGTATCCAGGGAAGTTGTGCTTATAGAGGAGGTACTGGAAACCGACCCAGAGGTGATTTCAACAGCATCTGAAAAGGAACAATTAAAAGGCCTTAGCAACAGCATCAAAGAAAAAGGGAAAAACAAACTGCTGCAGCAGAGTCTATTAAGAGGCTGTGCATGCCACCAAAGCTCCTCTTCCTGGCTCGCTTATCTCAAAGCAAAATTGTATTAGGTCTCTCTTGAGCACTCCAGTAAAATGAACTCTTAAGGAAGGGAAAGAAAGCTGTTCTGTAGAGATTCTCTTCAAAAGGCTCACTGTTTTACAGGAAAAACATAACTAGGAGAGAGGAGTTTAGACAATAACTTTTTTCCCCCAAACATACTGCATGTAGCCAGTACTTTTTTGATTGACGTATCTGAAAATTTCAAGGTACATAAGATTACTCATTGCAGCAAGCTTCTCCCTTCTTCTGTAAAGATCCTTCCCTGCAGCACTAACTTGTATGCTCTGCTTGGCGTCAACAGCAAGAAAAAAAAGCATTTGGCTGACAGGTATGCGTAGTCCACTTTCTGCACTCTAGGTAATCTGATTATAAACCCGTTAGCTCATACCGCCCTTTCCCAGCCAGTACAGGAGTACTTGCTAGAGTATATTTCTGAGTGCTTTGTCCTGTCTAGTTTCGGCTAACTCTAGCAATGGTACTTACACCACTTCTCTAGGGAAACTAGTCCACAATTTAATCAACCTTACTGCTAGAATGTTTTTCCTAACATCTAGCCTAAATTTTTCATTACTCAATTACTCATATACTTTGCCCCATAACTTGTAAAAATGGGGCTGTGGAAACTTTTATCCCACACCCAACCTCCCACAGCTTGGCCAGGAAGATAGTTACTTGGGCAAAAAGTGGCCTCAATCAGCTACTTTTTGTGAATCCCAAATGAAGATATTTGAGATCTGTAGGAGAGTAAAAGTACTGCTTTAGGAACAACTTGATTCCCAAGGTGAATTTATTCTGATTTTGCATGCTACATGAATGTTCACCCAGCCATTCACTGCTCCTTATTGACTCCGGCTTATCCACAGAAAATAATAATCTCCTTAGGCAACAATACCTTAGGCAACAGAGCGCTTCTTGGGCCAAAGGGCCAGTCACCTCTGGAAGAGCCTTTTGTTTTTTCTGCTGGTCCCGGGTGATCTTTTGGTAATCTCACAATCTTACCCCCAAGTCAAAAGCCAGAACACTAATTGCATATCCGTGGCTAAGAAGCCTGTCAATAGGCCTTCCACCCCTATGAATAAGGGAATAGTGGGATTGTCTACTTCAACTGTTTAGGCCAACGACATGTGAGGCTGAATAAGAGCACACATCTCCCATGGAGATCTCTACCATTCTTCATCTTCCTCCTGAAGATGATCATCCACATACTTCCAGTAGATTCAATGGAATAGATAATGGATTCAAGAAAATCATTCCCAAGGGTAGAAATTCTCACTACTGTAGTGTGGAATGGCTCAGTACCATGAAGCAGGTTGCTGCCTGTTCCAAATTTCAATGAACTGCCCAGAATGTGACAGATCTGTCCTGCACCCTGCAAGCTCATTTTACCCGACATTAACAAATCCTGGACTGAATCTGGGGAGAGCTAACATCATGACAATGTAACTGTATGAGCACAATGTAGCACTGGGGCAATACACAACCACCACAACATGAATTGTATCACAACAAAATAACATTCACTCCCCTCTCCTCTACCCCATAGGTCTAACCCCTAAAGGTTGCAAATTAATTTTTTTGCTTAGTACTGGTCCAGTAGCACTCCATTGATCAATATTGCAAGTTCTCACTACCACCACAGCTACTGTACTTGCACTACATGCACCTCTGATCTTCTCGTGAAGACACCCTACTCCTGTCTTTTGCACAGGCAAGCCACCAACTATGCAAGAGTCTGACTGGTGTGGCCATTATATGAACAAAGAGCTAGATGGACAGCTGGCAAAAAGCTTTTACTTAACGGAGCAGTCATTGCATTAATAGTGAGTGCCCTCTGGTGATCTAATGGCATTATCACATCCAGATGGAAAAAAAAAAATTCTCATGCTGCCTTGTTGAAAGATCCCTACGATACTCCTGAGAGAATAAGTTATACAAGAACCCCAAAACACTGGTTATATCCTTATCACAACCAAGCAGAATATTCTAACGCTTCTTCTGCAAATGTTGTCTTCCCCCAAAATCCATCAGTTTAGGAAGTCCAGAGAACACCACGCCCAGCATCCAATGCGCTGAGTTGGTGGGAGAAGAAGCCACAGGTGCCAATCAGCCACAAATCATGCTTGAGGACCAGGGAAGGACATAGGGAAACACTAGTCCCCAACACTGGAGTTTTAGGATTAAAATTGTGATGGAAATTTCAGCCCAACATCACCTGAGCAGAAATCCAAGAGATGCTTTTCTGAGCCAGAATTGCTGCTACCATTACACATCTTCCTATATTTTAGTTCAGTGTTGTCTGCCTCTTGCCCAACATGTGTATAAAAACCCCAAAAGCTTTTCCTTACTTCTAATGGGTGCTTCCATCTGCGCATTCTTGCGTTTCTCTGGTGGTGGGGGTGTTACAGGAGCAGCACGTCGCGGCTGTGGCGGGATCTAAAAGGGAACATTTTAGAGCAATCAAAAGAGGCTGACAACCAAGATACACTCCCCATTATAAACCTTTGTGTGTATGTGTGCACGCACGCGTGTGTGTGTTAATTTGTCCTTACATCTCTCTCTCATCATTCCATAAAGATATTAATAGGCGACTTCCTGCAAGAACAAAGCAGAAACTCCGAAACCTTGCTTTATTTCCTCCCCTTGACAGGAAAAGCAGCCCTTGTTTAATTGCTATGTTCAGCAGCTCACAGTATGTGTGTCAGAGACATGTCAAGCGTTTACTCTTTTCTTATTCCAGATGCAATCCCACACTTTCACCATGACTTTACAGTGACCTCAACAGCCCCACAGAGGCAGCAAACAGTGTGCATATCTAAACACACTTTTGGAGAGATCCATTACATCAGCCACAAATATCCTTGCAGAAAGACAAAGCCAAGGACTGGAACTATGTAAATTCCTTCCTAATTCATACTTCCATAGCAAATCTTATACAGAGAGTGAGAAACTACGGCTAAAGTAGCTGTGTGTTGCCATAACCCCTGTGTTGTTCCCTGCTGTGAGAAGCTTCAACTAGAGAGCTTCACAAAACGCCCTACAGCTAGTACTTCCCACATAATTCTCTCCTCCTGGCAGTGGTTGTGGGTGGAATAACGGTGAGTTCCCCAAGACTCCTGAGTTATCACCTTTTCTTATGGATACAGGGACCTCACCACGATTAATCATCTTTATCGCTTAGTATTTGTATGACTGCAGTTTGCTCCACATAGGACTATGATCCCAGACCACTGGGAAACTGCAGCCAGCGTTGAAAATAGCAGCCAACTTAAGTGGTGTTTCCCTCCAGGAAGGGCACTGCACCAGAACCCATTGAACTGCACAGGCTGATATCCATGTGGAAGCTAAAGGTGTGGTTCTGGACCTACCAAGATATATTGTTTGGGTCCTGACTGCCTGAAAGATGCCTCTATCCTCATGTGATATTGCAATGGCTGCACTCAGGAGGTGCTCACATTGGGACTTCTCGGATCAGATGGGAGGGACTAGCGCCAGTGGTCTCAATGAGGTGCACTAGACTCCAGCTTGGTCCCACAGAGCCCTGATGTGACAACACTGAGCCCTGGTCTACACTAGGACTTTAGGTCGAATTTAGCAGCATTAAATCGATGTAAACCTGCACCCGTCCACACGATGAAGCCCTTTATTTCGACTTAAAGGGCTCTTAAAATCGATTTCCTTACTCCACCCCTGACAAGTGGATTAGCGCTTAAATCGGCCTTGCCGGGTCGAATTTGGGGTACTGTGGACACAATTCGACGGTATTGGCCTCCGGGAGCTATCCCAGAGTGCTCCATTTTGACCGCTCTGGACAGCACTCAACTCAGATGCACTGGCCAGGTAGACAGGAAAAGAACCGCGAACTTTTGAATCTCATTTCCTGTTTGGCCAGCGTGGCAAGCTGCAGGTGACCATGCAGAGCTCATCAGCAGAGGTGACCATGATGGAGTCTCAGAATCGCAAAAGAGCTCCAGCATGGACCAAACGGGAGGTACGGGATCTGATCGCTGTATGGGGAGAGGAATCCGTGCTATCAGAACTCCGTTCCAGTTTTCGAAATGCCAAAACCTTTGTCAAGATCTCCCAGGGCATGAAGGACAGAGGCCATAACAGGGACCCGAAGCAGTGCCGCGTGAAACTGAAGGAGCTGAGGCAAGCCTACCAGAAAACCAGAGAGGCGAACGGCCGCTCCGGGTCAGAGCCCCAAACATGCCGCTTCTATGATGAGCTGCATGCCATTTTAGGGGGTTCAGCCACCACTACCCCAGCCGTGTTGTTTGACTCCTTCAATGGAGATGGAGGCAACACGGAAGCAGGTTTTGGGGACGAAGAAGATGATGATGACGAGGTTGTAGATAGCTCACAGCAAGCAAGCGGAGAAACCGGTTTTCCCGACAGCCAGGAACTGTTTCTCACCCTGGACCTGGAGCCAGTACCCCCTGAACCCACCCAAGGCTGCCTCCTGGACCCAGAAGGCGGAGAAGGGACCTCCGGTGAGTGTACCTTTTAAAATACTATACATGGTTTAAAAGCAAGCATATGAAAGGATTAGTTTGCCCTGGCATTCGCGGCTCTCCTGGATATACTCTCAAAGCCTTTGCAAAAGGTTTCTGGGGAGGGCAGACTTATTGCGTCCTTCATGGTAGGACACTTTACCACTCCAGGCCAGTAACACGTACTCGGGAATCATTGTACAACAAAGCATTGCAGTGTATGTTTGCTGGCGTTCAAGCAACATCCGTTCGTGTGTTATCCTCAGGAGAGTGAGATATAATCCATGGTCACCTGGTTGAAATAGGGTGCTTTTCTTCAGGGGACACTCAGAGGAGCCCATTCCTGCTGGGCTGTTTGCCTGCGGCTGAACAGAAATGTTCCCCGCTGTTAGCCACAGGGAGTGGGGAGGGTTGAGGGGGTAGCCACGCGGTGGGGGGAGGCAAAATGCGACCTTGTAACGAAAGCACATGGGCTATGTATGTAATGTTAACAGCAAGGTTTACCCTGAAAGAGTGTAGCCAGTGTTTTATAAAATGTGTCTTTTTAAATACCGCTGTCCCTTTTCTTTTCTCCACCAGCTGCATGTGTTTCAATGATCACAGGATCTTCTCCTTCCCAGAGGCTAGTGAAGATTAGAAAGAAAAAAAAACGCACTCGAGATGAAATGTTCTCCGAGCTCATGCTGTCCTCCCACACTGACAGAGCACAGACGAATGCGTGGAGGCAAATAATGTCAGACTGCAGGAAAGCACAAAATGACCAGGAGGAGAGGTGGCGGGCTGAAGAGAGTAAGTGGCGGGCTGAAGAGAGGGCTGAAGCTCAAATGTGGCGGCAGCGTGATGAGAGGAGGCAGGATTCAATGCTGAGGCTGCTGGAGGACCAAACCAGTATGCTCCAGTGTATGGTTGAGCTGCAGCAAAGGCAGCTGGAGCACAGACTGCCACTACAGCCCCCGTGTAACCAACCGCCCTCCTCCCCAAGTTCCATAGCCTCCACACCCAGACGCCCAAGAACGCGGTGGGGGGGCCACCGGCCAACCAGCCACTCCACCACAGAGGATTGCCCAAAAAAAAGAAGGCTGTCATTCAATAAATTTTAAAGTTGTAAACTTTTAAAGTGCTGTGTGGCATTTTCCTTCCCTCCTCCACCACCCCTCCTGGGCTACCTTGGTAGTCATCCCCCTATTTGTGTGATGAATGAATAAAGAATGCATGAATGTGAAGCAACAATGACTTTATTGCCTCTGCAAGAGGTGATCAAAGGGAGGAGGGGAGGGTGGTTAGCTTACAAGGAAGTAGAGTGAACCAAGGGGCGGGAGGTTTCATCAAGGAGAAACAAACAGAACTTTCACACCGTAGCCTGGCCAGTCATGAAACTGGTTTTCAAAGCCTCTCTGATGCGTACCGCACCCTCCTGTGCTCTTCTAACTGCCCTGGTGTCTGGCTGCATGTAACCAGCAGCCAGGCGATTTGCCTCAACCTCCCACCCCGCCATAAACGTCTCCCCCTTACTCTCACAGATATTGTGGAGCACACAGCAAGCAGTAATAACAGTGGGAATATTGGTTTCGCTGAGGTCTAAGCGAGTCAGTAAACTGCGCCAGCGCGCCTTTAAACGTCCAAATGCACATTCTACCACCATTCTGCACTTGCTCAGCCTGTAGTTGAACAGCTCCTGACTGCTGTCCAGGCTGCCTGTGTACGGCTTCATGAGCCATGGCATTAAGGGGTAGGCTGGGTCCCCAAGGATACATATAGGCATTTCAACATCACCAACAGTTATTTTCTGGTCTGGGAATAAAGTCCCTTCTTGAAGCTTTTGAAACAGACCAGAGTTCCTGAAGATGCGAGCATCATGTACCTTTCCCGGCCATCCCACGTTGATGTTGGCGAAACGTCCCTTGTGATCCACCAGAGCTTGCAGCACTATTGAAAAGTACCCCTTGCGGTTTATGTACTCGCCGGCTTGGTGCTCTGGTGCCAAGATAGGGATATGGGTTCCGTCTATGGCCCCACCACAGTTAGGGAATCCCATTGCAGCAAAGCCATCCACTATGACCTGCACATTTCCCAGGGTCACTACCCTTGATATCAGCAGATCTTTGATTGCGTGGGCTACTTGCATCACAGCAGCCTCCACAGTAGATTTGCCCACTCCAAATTGATTCCCAACTGACTGGTAGCTGTCTGGCGTTGCAAGCTTCCACAGGGCTATCGCCACTCGCTTCTCAACTGTGAGGGCTGCTCTCATCTTGGTATTCATGCGCTTCAGGGCAGGGGAAAGCAAGTCACAAAGTTCCATGAAAGTGCCCTCTCGCATGCGAAAGTTTCGCAGCCACTGGGAATCGTCCCAGACCTGCAACACTATGCGGTCCCACCAGTCTGTACTTGTTTCCCGAGCCCAGAATCGGCGTTCCACAGCATGAACCTGCCCCATTAGCTCCATTATGCATGCATTGGCAGGGCCCATGCTTTCAGAGAAATCTGTGTCCATGTCCTGATCACTCACATGACCGCGCTGACGTCGCCTCCTCCCCCGGTAGCGCTTTGCCAGGTTCTGGTGCTGCATATACTGCTGGATAATGCGTGTGGTGTTTAATGTGCTCCTAATTGCCAAAGTGAGCTGAGCGGACTCCATGCTTGCCTTGGTATGGCGTCCGCACAGAAAAAAGGCGCGGAATGATTGTCTGCCGTTGCTCTGACGGAGGGAGGGGCGACTGAGGACACGGCTTACAGGGTTGACTTCACGGAGGGTTCCAATAAGAAATGGTGCACCTAAGTTATTGTTCTTATTGGAACAAGGAGGTTAGCCTGGCCTCTGATTGATACATGGCTAGATCTACCTCGCTGCACCTTCTCTGTGCGTGACTGCAGTGTGACCTAGAGGAATGAGTCCCCTAGACAGGGGAGAAGGCAAATGAGTACAAAACAAATCTGGTCTATTTCTTGTTTTGATCCACTCCATCTATCTTTTACATCTTTGGCTGGCAGCAGACGGTGCAGAAGGACTGCATGCCATCCACATCTCATGGCTGCTCGGCAGAAGACGGTGCAATAGGACTGCTAGCAATCCATATTGCCTGCCTGCTCACCATAAGACGGTTCAATAGGACTGACTGCCGGACTTAAGAGAATGACCTGGTCAAGTCACTAAAAATTTAGTCCCTGCGCCCATGTCTGCCCAGGCGCTCCTGATCGACCTCACACAGGCGACCAGGAACACCTCGGACATGACGAGGACGGCTACCAGTCGTACTGTACCATCTGCTGCCAGAAGGCAATGGGTTGCTGCTACTGTGTAGCAATACCGTACCGCGTCTGCCAGCACCCAGGAGACATACGGTGACGGTTACCTGAGCGGGCTCCATGCTTGCGGTGGTATGGCGTCCGCACAGCTAACTCAGGAAAAAAGGCGCGAAACAATTGTCTGCCCTTGCTTTCACGGAGGGAGGGAGGGAAGGAAGGGGGGACTGACGATATGTACCCAGAACCACCCGCGACAATGTTTCAGCCCCATCAGGCATTGGGATCTCAACCCAGAATTCCAATGGGCAGCGGAGACTGCAGGAACTGTGGGATAGCTACCCACAGTGCAACGCTCCGGAAGTCGACTCTAGCCTCGGTACTGTGGAAGCACTCCGCCGAGTTAATGCACTTAATGCACTTCTGTGGGGACACACACACTCGAATATATAAAACCGATTTCTAAAAAACCGACTTCTATAAATTCGACCTTATTCCGTAGTGTAGACATACCCTGAGGCCATGCTACATTTCTTCCAGGCTTCCTCTTTAATGGTATTTGGGAGGGGAGGAGTTTATATTGATGGGCTGGGAAGAAGGTGGTCTTTTTTGACATACAGAAATTCAGTATGTTTTATAATGCCTGTAAAGCAAACAGGGTGGCCAAGAGTTCAAAATCACGAACCAGGCTCTCCAAAATAAGGAGATTTTAAGAGATAAGTTTTGGTTTCTTTTTTCTTAGCTTGTTTATGAGCCAACTGAGGACACATATTCAAGTTTTTCTCTGTAACCATGAGGGCCAGAAACGTTTGCTCTAAATGAAACCTGAGATGCTCCCATAACAAGACTCCAGCAGATACAGCTTTATGAAAATGTCGCAAGACTTGCAATGTAATTGTGAAAGTTGGCAACACTGCCCTGAATAAGGCTTGTTAGAAATCTGAATGAATAAGAGCCCCAAATAGTATACAAAGCTCTAATGGGACTACAGTGGCAAAGGGCTAACCACAACTGGCCCCACCATGCTCCACCTGAATTGCAGCACTAGGAGCACATCCCCAGCAATATTAGCAGCTTCAAGAACACAAAGATAGACTTTCCAAGAAGAGCAATCTCCGAAGCCTAATAGTGACACCATTCTTAAAGAGACTGCTCCCCCCAGACAGATCACTGCAATGCACTCCACACAGGCTGCTCTACTTGGAAGTCCCAGCTGCCTGCTCAGTGATGTTTCATTTCCCCTGTGCTCTGAAATCTGTGCTGGCTTCTTTTTTCTTTCTGGGTTCAATTAAGGTGTCAGCCTTACCCACTGAACAGTAAACTAATTAGGTTCTGGTTACTTCAGACACAACCTCTCTCCTCATACAACACAGTGAAAGTGGAGATCAAATGGAAGCACTCAAGCTTCTGCTTAAGTGGAAAGGGGGTTTTGATTTGGAAGCAGATTCTTCTCAGTGAAAGATTCTTGATTGTGGAATCTGCTTCCCCCCCCTTCAGTTCAGGGCCTGGATTTATTAAGATCCGGGCCATGCTCCTGCAGGTTGAAGGCTTGTTTCTCAAGGCAGAACTGGCCAGAATCCAGCACCAACCTACTTGCCTTTAAGAAATTATTAGTCTTTGGCCCTAAGAGACTGCACAGCTGTGAGAGGCACAATTAGAACAGAGGAGGCCCCTGTAAAATGCTGGCAGAAGCCCCTCCCAGGCTCTTGTAAGTGCAGCTGGGCTAAGGTCAGCCCCATCTTTACAGCCATGAAGCCGCTTAGCTTAGCGCAATCACACATACATAAAAGTGGCAAGTTTTAGCAGCCTGCTTTAGTTAGTTTATAAGATCAGCATGCCACTATTTGGGGGCAGCCAGGGAAAGGGCTCATTCTAGGACACTTCACTGGCTCCACTACCCTACCAAATTTGTCAAATATTTGACCTCTATTCTTATAGAATTGTGTTTGTACAGCAGTCAAAGTGTCATAGAACATAATCTATACATGGAGCTCTGGAAATCCTTCCTGCCAAGAGGAGGCAAGATAAAAAAAACTTATTTCTGCAGAATCTAATCTTCATTTTAAGGATATCTTTAAAAATAAGCCTTGAGTCCTCACAGTTGTGAAGGGAATGTGAGCAAGGCAGGGCCATCTTCCTGAATGTGCACAGAGAACACCCCGCATCTCTGCTGTTTGGCAAAGTTGTGAGCAGCAGCAGCGGTGCTGGGTGTTCTCTCTGCACACTGAGGAAGATGACCTGGCTGTGACGGATTCCTCCACCTTGATCACATTTGAAAGGCTTCCCTTCACAACTGTGAGTACTGGTAAATGGGCAGCAGTGAGAGTTTCCTGGATACCCCTTTAATTCTGAATAACTCAGTGAAACTGACCAAAATGCAATGCAGTGGAGGTGTCTATAATCCGGTGGATTCATATTGTCAATGGGTGGCAAAGCTGTGAACAGCAGCACAGGCAGGAGTCCAAATGAGAGGAGTTTGGAAGAGGGATAGAACAACAGACGCTTCCCTTCTCACTCCTGTGCCCACTGGGCACCAAGAAGCTGAGTGGGTTAGGGCAGGCAGACCCACTCCAACAGTCAAGGTGACAGCCCCTTCCCTTCCAGCAGCCACTGAGAAGAGGCTGAGCAAGAGGCTTCAAATTGATCTGACACCTGCTATATGGAGACTTATACAAAAAAAATGCCTCTAGGCAGGGCCCAGGCAGACCCCTGTAAGAATCTCAGCTGGCTCCCTCTTCCCAGCAGCTGGGGGTGGTGGCTGGACTTCTCTGCAAGGGCAAGGGACTCCCAAAACCATTCATTCCTCACCCTTTCTGTGTCCATCACTTCCTTCCTTCCAGACACATGCAGGATTTTGCTCTGGCCAACGAAGGCAGGTGTGCTGCAGGAATTAATCAATGCTTCTTCAAGCACCACCTGGAGAAGGGAAGGGGGCACTGAATAGTGATACTCCTATCCCACAAGGCTGGGCAGTAAGAGATCAAGATTGGTCCCCAAACTCCAAAGCTTAGAGTTGTGCGGTCTCATTATTTTTAAACAAGTACAATATACTCCTTGAGAAAAAACTTTGCTGGGATGGACACTACTGTATATAGCAAAGCCCTGAAAAGCAGGAGCACAATTAGTTTATACCCAGGAAAGTAGCTTGCTGAGCATAAACAAACAGTGAGTTTTATAGCTCTTCCAGTTTCTAAGGCTTCGAGACTTCCCTATTGTGTCAGGTAGTCAAAATTAAATGGCAAAAAAACTTCATGAAGGGAGAGTTAAGGTTGCTTGGTGGTAGCTCGTGCCCTTCTGGAATGTTGAATTCAGCCACACTCAGACTTCTGAAAACCATGAAATACTGAGTTAAAATAAACACCTACATAACCTTAATGCTGCCCCCTGGAGCTAGCAACAGCCACTGGGAATTATCTGTCTGAACTGCAGCTGCCTTGACTGTGTTGGGTGTTGCTGTATTGAATGGCGGAGGAATAGGCTGGAGTAGATTGGAAGAGCGGTGACTGCGATATGAGAAGATCTGGGTCTAAGTCCCTCCTATGTGTGTTATCAAGAGAAGTGCATGTGTACCTTGAGGTTCCTGTCTGCACTATTTCAATACAGAATTGTGTAGGCTGTTGGTAGCAGGACACTGGGGCCTTCTTGCCATGGGTACTGGCAGTAGTGAGGTGGGATATGAGACCAGACTGTGGAGTTAATGCTGGTTAGGTTTAGGTGGTACCCTGTGCGCAAGTGTGAAAGGATTATAAAAGGGTAGGAAGTGGTTCTTAAATGTTAAAAGTGTGGTATTCTGTCCAGAGAGTAGACTCAGTGTTTGAGGGTAGGGAGAGTGCAGGCAGCACCTGTCCGCTACAGTGAAAAGGCAGTGGGACTGTATGTGTTAGGGTATATCAGGGCATAACTCAAAGAGGGCAGAATTAAAGTTATGTGGGCAATTACCTTAACTCTATTTCCTAAATTTTCAGAAGTTTGAGTTTTGTTCAACTTGACGTTCTGAAAGGGCACAAGCTATTGCCAGGCAAACTTAACTCCATGTTAAAAGTGTTTTGCCATTTAATTGCTTAATTTTTTAAATAGAGAATCGTCTGTTAGGAGTTAATAGTCATTTAGACAGTTGTAGTTCTCAACTATGTTCGGCGCTGATATGCTACTGTGGCTAGGTAATAATTGAAAGATCTAGCTTTTCATTGTCAGATCTCAAAAAAACTTTACATCATTATCCATATTTTACAGCTGGGAAACTGAGGCACGGAGCAGTGAAGTGACTTCCTCAGGGTCACCCAGCAGGCCAGCGGAAGAGCTAGGAAGAGTCCAGTCCAGTGGTCTTCCTAGTAGGCCACACAACTGCTATGTGATTCTTCAGTGCTCCTCCCATCTCTTGCACATTTTGTTACAGTGGACTGGGGATAACTGCCGTGCTTGGAAATGTTTGCAATGTGTAGTTACCAACAGGGCCAGTGAGAGAGATCTCATCCTGTCTTTTGTCCCAAAACCTTGCCAAGTTTATTACTTGATGGTTACAGTAACTTTAAGCAAGTCGGGGGGGGGGAGGAGAAAAAAAAAGAAAAAGACTGGAGTGTGTGTGTCTCGTTCCCTGCCCCATCAATCCCCGCAACATGTAGTCCCAGCCCACTTTTCAGCTCCCCTGACCTCTCCTAGCCCATAAAGCCATTAGCTGGAATCACAGAAGCCACTGACGTGTAAGAAGTTGCTCCTTGCAGTTTCCTGCCTTACCCTACTGCTGCTTACACACATTGCAGGCAGCAGCTTACTGGAGGGTCACACACTATCTTGGCTATGTAGCCCAAAACCGCACAATGAGCTGGGTCCCTTGCTCCCACTACCAGCTGGGATTCTTGCCCCCACTTCAGCCAGGCTTCCCCAGCCCTGCCCGAGGTGCACCGAGTCTGCCTCTCCTCCAAATCATGTCCCTACTGCACACTGTACAGCCTCCCCACCCCACACAGGGGTGGTGTGTAGTTTATTTATTTTCTGAGTTTCAGCTGTGTAAATCTGTGTTACCTTCATTACCCCCCCACCCCAGATCTCAGCTCACATGGAGGGTTAGGAAAAGGAGCTCAGACACCCCCAAAGAAGAGCATGATCCCCATATCCCAGAACACACAGTGGGCAGAGGGAGGGGACTCCCCCACATCACAGCATTCACAGGAAAAGGGAGAATTCAGGGTTGGCAGCCCCTTGCTACTAAACCCCCAACTTCCTGTAACCCCTCCAATCTTCTCACCCACACCACCAATGCCTACCCCCTATTTAAGCCCTCCCCAATCCCTTTTCCCTCTCCTACTACCCATTCCTATTTATCCCCCCATAATATCTGGATCACTCGCTGCAGACCCAAAACCCTCTCCCTCATTACCATACCACACTATCTTGCTCCCTGAATCACCCCTTCCCGCCCCGTAAGGTCACAAACATAGTCTTTTCTTTTCAAAAATAGTTTAATTGTCTTCTGAATATTCTGTTGTACTCAGATTACACTTCTCAAAAAATTTGGTAGAGGCAGATTTTTACCAAATGTTTACAGTTCATTCTCAGACTTCTAACCAGGGTTGATTTCAAAGTTGCTAGACCCTGTGAATTTAATGAAATGCTGTTTTTTCCTTGGGGCTGTATCTCAGGAACCCCTTGCTCAAATGACCCAACATTTGGATTACAAACTCCACCCTACATTCCCATGAGACACAACAAATTTCAAGACAATCCATGTAAGCACACCGATTCTAGAGCACTAAGAAGAGTCATCCTTTTAACAGGAAGGGCTTCCCAACCTTATCTAGAGCAGAGCTGGTGCTCAATTTTATAATACTGTATAAAACTGAAGGGAGAATGAAGGGGAGGGCCTCTACATATCTATGAGCAGCACAGCAGGCTCAGAGAGGTGGTAAGTGGCCTATTCATCTCAGTGAGATGTTCTCAGCTGAAACAATACCTGATGGAGATGAATATAGCCTGAAACAATACCTCTGAGATGTCTGAACTGATGTGATCATTCACATCAGTGGGAGGTGCTGGCACTTAAAACAGACCAAAGAAAGAACCTAAGGCTTGCTTGGCAGCAAGAGTCCCATGATGCTCTGCAGTTAACTTTCAGGAGTGGAATTTTACTAAGGGCTTGTCTACACTGGCACTTTACAGCACTGCAACTTTCTCGCTCAGGGGTGTGAAAAAACACCCCTGAACACAGCAAGTTTTGGCGCTGTAAATCGCCAGTGTAGACAGTGCGCCAGCGCTGGTAGCTATGCCCCTTGTGGTGGTGGGTTTTTTTTTGCAAGCTGGAAGAGCTCTCTCCCAGTGCTCTGCCACAACCACACAAGCCACGCTAAAGCGCTGCCATGGCAGCCCTTTAACATTGCCAGTGTAGACTAGCCCTAAGCAATAACCTTTAGAAATTGTTGCCAGAGATATTTTAGGAATATTAACCACAAAATGTGCACAAGAGATATAACATTATCCCAAAACAGAAATAAGCAATGACTAACCATAAGGTATTGAGGCAATTGTAAAGTTATAAGGGAACAGAAATCTTAGAAAATGACCTAAGATAAGAAGTAGGTACCAAAAAGGAGGAAATAGACAAGGATTGGAATGATAAACACAAAAGGGTAATATGGGTATAACTGTCCTGAGAAATCAAGAGGAAGTAGAAACCATCTGCTGTCTGGACTGACAGCAAGTACAAACGGGGAAGGGCTTCCACAGCTGTTGGTACCTCATGCCTCTCTGAGCATGTGCTGTCTTCATTAACTGTTAAACCAACAACTACAGACAAAGCTGATTTATCTGAGGTTTGTTATTAATAAACTAACCTGGACTCAAGAGAACCCCTCTCACTAATCACAGTTACAATTTTTACAAGTATTAGTTATCAACTGGTTATTCATTATCGATTAATTATTAATCGGTCATTAACAGTGTTCCCTCCCCCCACAGAGAGTTTATAATATGTGTCAAACACAAATGTTCTCAGCTCCTCACTCTAGTCTCAGAAGTATATTCTTGGTGCATATCAGTTTGAGCTCCCCATCCAAAGGGGAAGGACTTCCCCAGATCCTGACTCACATGGGGGAGCGGGGGTAGGGAGAGGGGCTCAGACACCCCTAGAAAGACAAGCTGCCTCAAATCTGACTCAAGATGGGGACAGGGTTGGATGGTCACATCCCCATAGATGGGCAGAGGCCTCTCACATTCTGGCACATACACACAAGTGCAAGGCTCACACATCACTGGGGGTCAGGGACCCCCAGATTCCAGCTCACATAGGGGATAGGGAGATGAGGGGAGGGTATAACCTAAGGTATGTGAGCCATGTTCTGGAGGAGGCTTGCCTAAGTGAGGAGTCACATCCCTGTGGATGGGCCAGGGCCCCCCAGATCATGATACACACATGGGAAGGGAATGTGGTGCGGACAGATGCCTCTGGCCCTATTCTTCCCCTCTCCCCCATCACGGACAGCCATGTCCCCTTTCCCAATGTCCCATGCCTCTCCTTGCACTCTCCTTAGTCCACAACCCCTCTTCTCTATTCCCATCTAGGTCTTCCACCCCCTAATTACTCTCCCTGCAGTGAGCATTTGCTTGAGTAGGTTTTCCCCCACAAAAAACGGTTTCAGCACCTTCTGACTATTCTGCTGTCCTCAGATTACATTTCTGGTTTGATCTCTGTCGGTCTGCAAAAAATGTGTCAACTTTAAGAAAAGTTGTCTTTTCCCCCAGCTGTATCTCACAAACCCCTTGGTTAAATGGCCCCAAATTTAGATCTCTGACAGTACCCTTATGTCTCCACGAGGTGTATCAAATTTCAACAAAATTTGATTAATAATATCGATTTCAGAGCACTTAAAACAGTCCAGCTTTAAACAGAAAGCTGGCCTTAACCTTAACTCTAGCAGAGATGTTGTTCTGCTATAATGCTCTAGATTTTTTTTTCCTCCATAGGAACTGGTCCTCACATAACTACCTTAGGCTGGTGAATTGAAGCGTCCAGCTACACTCTCCGTTCAGTTCAGCCTTCGAGAAGCAAGGAGGCAGCATCACTGCTGAACCACTGTAAAACCACCCACCAAAATCTTGCCAAAAGTTATGTGCAAAAATAGGACTTGACTAGAAACCCGTAGCAGTTAAAAGGTGTCTCCCTGTAAGCCTCTGTTCTTCTCAAACACCACAGGAAAGGGTTTAAAATGCATTTTTTCCCCCAAAGCAGCTTTACAAGCAGAAAGGAAGAAATTACCTTACAGATAAGGTAGTGTGGCTTTTGCTTTTTTGCATAAGGTGGGGGAGGGATATTTCTGCTCCATTTTGTATTTTCGCAGCATATCAAAAATATCCCCATCCAGGGGTTATAATTATAATCTAATTAGTTCTTTCAACATGGGCAGCACATTCTAATGAGAACACACCCAAAGTTGTCAGTCTCTCATCCATCACAGATGGGAACGGTGCCCTCTCGTTAAGTCAAAGAACTTATGTTCTTTGGACCTTCCCTGCAGCCAGGTGAGTGCAGACTTACAAAAGAAGCTGGGAATTACTTGGAGGTTTGTCAAGCCATTTGGCTAGCCTAAAAAAGCATAGCTGGTTTTCTCCTTTATCAGAGGGCTTTAGAATTGGGTTGGTTTGGTTGCCTACAGGGGCAGAGTACTGGGATAGAAAAATAAAGGATTTGTTAGGAAGCCTGTACACCAGCCCCTTTTTATTATCTCCACAGACTTATGTTTCCTGATTAAGCCAGTAACTAGCCCCTCCTATCAGCAGTGATGGGGTAATGGTGCCACTATAAACACTCATCTTGGACAGATGCAGCAACCCTACACCAACACGTCCCATCTGTCTGAGGGGAACTTGCATCTCTTTGCTATCTCCCACCATGTAATCAGTTACAGAATCTATCCCAAACAATTGCTGCTAAGTCTGTCCTGGCCGGTCTCTTTGAAAATTCGTTGACGGCTCACAGTAATTTTGTTCCATTTAGGTAGAATTCTGCTTTTAAGTCACATTTCCTGTGTCTTCCTCCTCAAATTTGTTACTATTAGGGATGTTCACAAGAAAACAGGATGTTCACAACCTGAGCAGAGGAATAAGCAGACATACAGATGAATTCCTAAGGAACAAAGATCCTGTTTTTGTGCAGATTTAACAAGGAGAAAATTAAAGCACAGAAAAAATATGACCTCAGCAGAACCCCTCTAAAAACAATGTATTTCAAAGTATTCTCTGAGGACTTGGCAGCTCTTTAAAAAGGTGTCAAGAAAGAGACAGTAGCACAAACTAGAAAAGATCTTGCACGTTTACATATAGTCTTGTATCCTCAGTGATCTCAAAGTGCTTTATAAATGTAAAGAATACACAGGGATCATACCAGCCACGCCTGGGATGGGACACAGTAGCTGTATAGTAGCAAACAGTGAAGCTACACTATAGTTCAAGGCAACAAGTGCAACTGAAACTGCACAGGGAATATTATGTATGATACAAGAGGGAGGGAACCTTTAAGTAAGAATCTAGGAGAGGCCAAGATGCCGTTACCTGGTAAAGGCCTTCATCATCCTCTTGGATCTCCGTGTTTGGCAGGCTGTGGTGTCGCTCATAACCTGTCCGGCACATGCCATTGGGCTGTCGTGCTAAATCCAAATGGTGATCACTGGAGGATGGGGTCATAATCATTCCCTGACTGGCTGGTGAGTGACCTTTGCGTGACACAGTCTCCTTCCGATGATGGATCAGTTTCCTGGCAGATGGAACGGGAACAAGGGCATTAGGGACATGGGTGAAGCGCTGAAGTCAGTACCCAATGCCAAGAAGCTTAAGTCTGAAACTGGACTGTGGCTACAATAGACGTCTCCATAGTGAGGATCTTTACTGAAGATAGAATAAGTCCAACTCCATGGAACTACTGACTAAGCACCTCTCAGAGAGGAAGGAAAAGTCTTTGTAAAAAGCACATTATTTGTGAATCAGGGCTCATAGGCGACATATCTCCACTTCATGGTATAGAGGCCTAGTTGTTATGCCACGAGCTTTAGACTTGCCTGCACCTTAGCTCTATGGCTCCCTTACAATGTCCATGATTGTTTGATTTGAGGTGAAGCAGAGATGCCTTAATCCATAACTCAAGGTATCAAAAGTCTCATAGCAAGCAATTGTTAATGGTGTATTACAAAGACACCCTGCTCTGACATCCCTGTCTCAAGCACTAAGTTTTCTATATCCCAATAGATTTACATTTTTAAGCAATGAAGGAAAGAAACAAATACACCAAATCCTCAACATGCCCCTCCCAGCGAAACTCAACTTCAGCAAGCTCTGGACACCAATTCAGCCTCTCTCCACCTTTAAATGACACCTTCTTTGTCCTCCAGGAGTGGGCTATTAAAGGATCACCCTGCAATTGCTGCCTGCTGAAGGTAACATATCTATTCTTCGTATTCTATACAGGTTGTTATACTGTCCTCAGTACTGTAGTGTCTCAGAGCCTTATGGAAGTGCATTAAGCAATGTGGCTCACCTTTGTCATGTGCGGATCTATTCTCCCTCAGACCCTCTCCCATGGAGAAAAGTGTGTGTGTGTACAATGCAGTGATCTGTCTGGACTTTTTTTGAGGGATGCAGGGGGTTGAGGTCCATTGTTCGCAGTGGAGAAAGTTTCTAGAGATGCCCTTCTCCAAGCCAACCACCACAAATTGTGCATTTGTGGGTGGGTGAACACACATACAAAAATCATCAGTGCCTATGGAATCAATCCCGTTTCATCTGGAGCATTAAGCACAACTCAGACCACCCAGTGAGGGGAGGTGCAAGCCATGCATGATGCAGTGACCACCACTGTTCAGGTGGGTTTTTATTTCAGGGCAGGGGAATTATATGTGACTACTAGCTGCACAGTTTCCTTTACATGATGCATTTGGCAAATTCAGCCTTGAAACCACTTTGTAGCAATGTCAAGATGCTGCAGTATCACTTCTCTGAGCTATCTTCTAAAAAGTGCCTAGGTGTTTCAGTGCCACTGGCTGGACAGCAGCTGCAGAAGGTACAATTACTGTGCTATCATCAGGGAAGGTAGAGTCCTCACCCTGGAGGAGCAAGGGCCAACAGACAGAGAGAAACAAGGAGTCTCTAGACCTTAACACTGCATCACTGACTTTAGGGGAGAGATGTCCTCTTGTTCATGTTTTAACCAAGAGCAGATTTAAAGATAAGGGTCTAGAGGCCAAGTGACCTAAGAGCCTGGGGGCAGGGAGAAAGGAACCAGTGGGGCAGCTGCATCTGAGAGGGCAAACTGGAATGGCCAAAGAAGATGTAAAATCTCTCCCCCAAACCCGGATTGCAATTGAACCAGAGTATTCTCCCCCTCCTCCATCTCCCTCGCACTTGTAGAGAGAACTGCCAAGCAAGCCTTTAGCTGATGTGACACTCCAAGCCACATGCAGTGGGTTAGATTAGCAGACAGGTGCCCAGTGAGTTGGAGAAGCTGCTTTGCTTGGAGGAAAATGGAATTGTGGACAGAGATTGAGAGGAGACGCTGCAGTGGTGATTGAAGACTCAGCTCTTCATCACCTGGCTCTCACATCAGTGAGTTGGAGGGCTCCCCAAGTACTTCAGTCCTTTGTTTACTTAGCAGCAGTGGTGTTCCAATTACCAACTGCCAACCCGGCCATCCCTTATTAACCACACCCAGGACTGGAACAGTGAACAACCTCCCACCGTGGCTGTACCACTACGTTCACTCTTTCCCTGCCTCTTTGGGACTCGACAGCTCAAGCTCTTTTCTCATCTGTCCCAGCTATTGGCTGTACTTACTGGAGGACATCCCTCTGCTCCAAGTTGTATTTGCCTCCATTCTTCATAGCTGCATTGTGGATAGCCTCAATAGCTCGGTCAATGGACTGCAAAACCACATCTTGTTCCAGCACCTAAGGAACACAACACGCTACACATTACCAGGTCTTCATTTTCAGATTCCTTTCCATCACACTTCACAGTAAGTGAAGCTGACAGCATAAGAAATCCCCAGGAGCAGGCAGTGCAGAGAACTCAGATGACTAATGGAAATAAGAGAAAGGCTTTAGTTGTCCAGAACCACAGCATGTGATGATAGCCAGTGTCAACTGTCCTGGTCTGTTCCCTACCTCTTTGAAGAATCAACTTTAAAAAAAATTTTTTTTTTTAAAATGTGCAGGTGTACACAAAATGGACTGTCTATTCAAGATTTATTGTTAGAGATGAAAAACACACCACAGCTCCATGCATTTACCTTCTGGGCCCTGAATTCCTACAATTCGTTATATGAACATCAATTGCAAAGAGCATGGAACAGCTCTTCAAACCAATTTCATATTCAGATTGCCACAGAAAGCTTTTGAGTTTCCACTGCAACACAATTTGTTCCATGCTTATTCCTTCTGCTACACTTACCCACCTCTAGAGTAACATGTACACCAAGTATCTGGAGACCTTCTCATGCCAGTTCAAACAGTACCGTTTGCCCTCTTATTCACATTTCTTGCTAGTTTTCTAGTTGCTGCTGAAATGGCTTTTCCAGATTCCTACTCAAGTCATCATTGTATCATTTGCTCTTCTAGTTACACGCCTGCCAGCCAGTTTATCACTTTTTTTGTTGACAGTACCAGCTTTTCAAGAAGAAAAACAGAAAACATCTAATTCAGTCAGTCAGACCATGTTCAAAAGCCTTGGAACAGGTTTAACTTTGTCATTCTCAAAACCAATACTGCACCTCACCGGCAGGATTTAAAACTGAAGCAGTTTCCCCAACCGCGTTGAATTACAGTTCATTCTTCCTTTAACATGACTTGGGACCTTCTATTCCCCAGTGCTTTTGCACCATGGCTTTGTCTGTTTAGACTTCAAATCCTAGATCCATTTCTCCCAACCCACTTAGCGGAGATGGAGGCAGACACTATGCTACAAAAACCAGACTAGGTGCATATCCACAAAAGACAGGTTGGACCAGAGCCAAATGGCTTGCACTACAAGGAATGACTGGAATGAAAGAACAGGAAAGATTCAAGTTGGCCTCTACGCTTGAAATATTCCTAAAAGGTTTTGTATATTAAGACGTTACAGATATTCAGCACTTCCACCTGAAGTTCTTTACAACCATTACGCAAGGCTCACTTTTAGGCACAGGGCAACTGAAGTCCAGGGTAGACTGTGTATTGGTGAGTCATTTGTGCAAGGTCACAAGTCAATAGTAGAACCCTGAATATAGATAGCCCAGGAGTATTAACTCCCAACTGAGTGTGCTGACCATTAAATAACCCTGCCTGCGTTCTTAGCTCAGTGCGTGTGGGTTTTTTGGTTTTAATCAGGCATTCACTCCATCTGTCTGAATGCTGAAGATCTCCTTCATTTTCCTTGCTTTACCCCCGCCCACATCACAGCAACCATTTATCTGGCCAAAGAGCATTTGGAAGCTCATCAAGGATGCACCTTAATTGGCCATGGGGGGTTGCTACAGAGCAGCACACGGCAATCCCTCTCCACCGCGGGTGAATGCGCTGCCTCCACCGCACTGGTGTGCATGCTCTGATAACACACCGTGTATTATTTATGCATTGATTAATTACTAAGCCAAATGTGTATTCACAGCAACCTGCAGACAACACTGAAAAATGCCGGACAAGGCAGGGAATGAAAGTGCCTCCCTGAAACACTTCATTTTTTCAAAGGGACCATTTTTAGTTTTCTTGTAAAACAAGCGATAAGGAGAAAACAGCAGGGGAATCTGTTTTATAGGAGACAAATGCAAAGTATGTTAAAATAAAAATATCTGCTCATTAAACACTACAGATGTGGGCTAAGCTACCTCAAACAGCCCAGCATGCACCCTGGGAGAAAGCCCCCCAACCGTTCCCCCTCCTAGGCAGGCTTTTCCACCTCTAATGAAAGATCTAATTTAAAAGCCAAAGCAGGGCTTACTTGAATATATTTAGAGCAGTGTTTGGGAAGGAAGGAAAGGCAAAGCATTTCAGAGAAGGCATTTCACATTCTGAAAAGATAGGAGAAAACTTAGGTGAGCTGTGTTTCCCCTCTGGGATTGGGAAAGTATAACAGTAACGAAACCTTCAGTGCTTCCCTCCTCAGGGGAGAGAGGGCTACTTCTCTGAAAGCTGCCAACATCTCCTCTTATAAAAATGTTTTAGTCCCTCCACCTGCAAAGCCCCTGCACTGCTTCCAAATGTCCTGGCTGAAAAGTGTGATGCAGCACTTGCCACAGCCCCTCAATACCACCACTGAACTGGTCTCGTATCAAATGACGCACTCAACTCCCTGTATAGCCATTCACTGAGTCAAACCGCACAATTAAAACAATTCTCAGGGTTTACACAAAGTGTGCACCACTGCCAAATCTTGCCACTGCATGGTTTTATGGCGATTCATCTCACCCTCCACAAGGCCCAGTGCTTTTAGATAATCACTGCTCAGTTACATCTTCACTTAGACTGGAAGCTCTTCAGGGCAAGGACTACACCTTTGGTCATTTGAGCACCATGCCTGCAGTGCTGTATAACTATGTTGCATACCTTGTGCTGATTGGTTGCTTGCTGCAGCCTCTCCTGCCCCCTACATTCCTTTGCCCTACCATCCAGCTAATCCCCATGGAAAGGAATGAAACAACAAAATCAAGGTACAGAACTAACATGAAATTTGCAATCCACCACACTGTTAACTCTATTTATGTGTTATATATCCCATTCTCTTACCTAGGGTTGCCAACTTTCTAATCGCACAAAACTGAACACCCCTGTCTCACCACTTCCCCGAGGCCCCCCCCTGCTCGCTCCATCCCCCCTCCGTCTGTCACTCGCTCTCCCCCACCCTCACTTGCTTTTACCGGGCTGGGGTGTGGGAGGTGGGTGAGGGCTCTGACTGGGGGTGCAGGCTCTGGGGTGATGAGCGGCTTCGGGTGCGGGGGTGGGTATGGACTCTGGGATGGGGGTGCAGGCTCCAGGTGGGGCCAGAACTGAGGGGTTCAGGGTGTGGGAGGGCTCTGGGCTGGGGGTTGGAGTGTGGGGTGTGAGGGCTCCAGCTGGGGGTGCAGGCTCTGGGGTGGGGCCAAGGATGAGGGATTTGGGGTGCAGGAGTGGGCTCTGGGCTGTGGGGCAGGGTATGTGTGAGGGGTCCGGCTGGGGGTGCGGGCTCTGGGGTGGGGCCGAGGGGTGCAGGAGGGGGAGTGCGGGCTGCTACGTCCCAGTGGCCCCTAGGTGCATGGGCGGCCAGGGAGGCTCCATGTGTTGCCCTCATACCTGCAGTCGCTGCCCCCACAGCTCTCACTGGTCACGGTTCCCACGCAATGGGAGCTGTGGAGCCGGCGCTCGGGGTGGGGATAGCATGCAGAACCTCCCTGGCCGCCCAGGCACCTAGGGGGCTGCGGGGACCTGGCAGCCACTTCTGGGAGCCTCATGGAGCCAGGGCAGGCAGCCTGCCTTAGCCCTGGGCCCCCGCTACACCACCAACTGGACTTTTAATAGTGGAGCTGCCAGGGTCCTTTTTTGAATAGGTGTTCTGGTTGAAAACCAGACACCTGGCAACCCTACTCTTAGGGTGACTTGGCTGTTTAGACTGCAATATCTGCAGGGCAGGGGACTTTGTCTTACTCAGTGTTTGTACAGTGCCTAGGACAATGGAGTCCCATCCTCAGTTGGCCCCAAGGCACTACCAGAATAATGATATGCTTGCCATTCCTGGCTAGTCACAAGTCACCCCTACATTTCTTAATCAATCAAAACGGCATTGGCAAGGCTCCACTGGGAGAAGAGAGAAAAATTCTGTGCAGTCAGAAAGGACCATGGATTCTGTAAAGGCAAAATTCATAGTTAGGATTGCAAATGTCTTAGCTACAAATTCTTTCCCCCCTGTAACTTAACCAGCAGCCATCTCAGAAACTCAGAGCAATATTTGCACTTAAAGGTCTATTCTACTTCCATTTTCTCTCTCCTTTTTCCACTGTACTTTAAAAAGAGCATTACTTAGCATAGTATCTGTGGTTCTTTGAGATGACTGCCCTGCATGCAGGTGATTTATGGGGCTTGGGAGCATGAGGGCAGAATTTCTGAGCAGTAGTATCAGCTGGGGTTTATGCACACTCTGCTAATGCACATGTAACCCACAATAGCATAGCATGGCTCTGTAACACTCTGCTGGCTGGACTATATAGAGATTTATGAATCTGCTACAGATTTTGTTCTAGCAGGTCTCAGTTCAGGCAGTAGAAACTCATGCATTTAGAACCAGAGGTGTGGAGTCTGACCTCCACTGCTGACATCTCCCTCAGAGGCATTCCATTATACAATCATTCCCTCCATCCTGAGGATAAGGCGGCGTAGTCCCAACCATCACTTATCATATGCCTACACTTAAACCACTGCAGCTGCACCACTGTAGCACTTCAGTATAGACACTTACTACAGCGACAGGATGGTTCTCCCCTCCCTGTAGTAAATCCACCTCCCTGAGAGGAGGTAGCTAGGTTGACGGAAGAATTTTTGTACCAAACTAGCGCTGGCTACGTGGGGACTTAGGGTGGCTTAACTATATTGCTCAGGGGTGCGGATTTTTCACACCCCTGAGCAACATAGCTGGGTCAATCTAACTGTCTAGGGTAGACCAGCCTTTATCTTCGATCAAGCATCTACAGTAAGACTGAAGTAGTGGGAAAGTAAGGCAGGTAGCATGTATCCCTGGATGGATGTATTGCAGAAGGACACAGTGTGATGCCCATGCATTTGACTTAGACCAAATCAGCAGGCCCACAACAGCATGGATCCTGGATCCCTAAATATAACTAAATGGTCAGTGGAACTATAAAATTCTTGTTAGCTATTGACTATACGGGCTATGAAAACAACTGTGTAGACAAGGAAAGGGAATGAGGGCTGACAGGGAGTAAATGGACACACTGACTATGGTGACCAGAAGAAAGTGAGTGGGCGGTTGAAGCTGCAATCTTATATATCCCCAGGTGGGGAACTGAATGCACAAGGATGCAGCAAGGCATATTCACATGTCTATTCAGATGTTCCTTGCTTTTCTAACCACCTACACTGAAATGTTTTGTTGTTGTTCTGCGTTTGTACAATGCAGTGGTGGACCATGACTGGGCCTTCGAGCCACAATTATAAACAATAGTGCAAGCAGTGCTCTAAGAAGAAGAATCAATAGGATACTCTTAGCTAACATGGATGGAGTCAGACTGATATTTTAGAGATGTATTTGTGATGAACTGGGAAAATATTTTGATTAATACTGTGTGTCGCTCAGTTTCCCTGTTCCATTTTGTCCTGCTGCCTGCTCAACACATACAGATAAACCAAAGGGGGCTGTAGAGGTGCCAAGCAAGGAATATAAAACAATGACAGAAAAGTCGGCTTCAATTGCACAGTTGTAAAGGAGTTAAGATAGCAATTGATGGCTCCATCCAGACTAGAATGGGGTACCTTCCCCAAGGCTGGGATCAAAGGAGGCAAAAAATTTAAGAGACCATAGAAAAGGGAGAGGGGATTTGGGTCAGAAAGGAAAAGCTGACAGCTAGGAAGACTCACAGAGAGAGGGAGAGACATATGATGTGAGCAGGCTGCTAAACCCAGCTAGAGACAGAGTTAACTGGGATATGAGGGACTTATGAAGGTGTAACTAATATCAGTGTAGGCCTTTTACCGTTACACTTTGCTCTAAGGGTATGTCTACACTGCTATTAGACACCTACAGCCGACTTGGGCTTGCAGGGCTCTTTAATTCCAGTGTAGACTTCTGGGCTCAGGCAGTTCAAACTCTGGCATCCTATCACCAAGCCCAGAAGTCTACATTGCAATTAAAGAAACCCACGAGCCCAAGTCAGCGGACGTGGGCCAGCTACAGATTTTTAACTGCATTATAGACATACCCTAAATAGCTTCTTCAAAAGATACAAAGTATTTCTATATCACTGCAAACATACAGTGTCACAGACACCCAGAGAAAAAGAGCTTTGGGTGCCAAACCCAGTTGAACCTGCTGAAGTAGTCACAGCTGGTGCCCAAGGGCCGTAATCCAGGTCCCAGTCAGAGCAGGTGAACTGCAGAATTCCATCCAAGGAGTTAGGGTACACTTACACTGCAGTTAAAAACCCACAGCTGGCCCATGCCAGCTGACTCAGGCTTCCAGGGCAAGGCTGTTTAATTACAGTGTAGACTTTCAGGCTTGGACTGGAGCCCGGGCTCTAGGACCATGAGAAGTGGGAGAGTCCCAGAGCTTGGACTGCAGCTAGAGCCAGATCTGCACCACAAATAAACACCCTGCAGACAGAGCCCCATGAGCCTGAGGCAGCTGGTATGGGCCAGCCATGGGTGTCTAACTGCAATGTAGACATACCTTTAAAGGCTCGAGACCTGACACTAGGTGGTGATGCACTTGATAAGATCCATAGATGGGACAGTGGTGCAGCTAGCCTGGTAACCATGACAGTAGTGACTGAGATTTTATCTGAAAAAGCATTTATACTGATTGTCATTCCAGAAGAAGGTTGCAAGAGAAGAGAGATTAATTGCAAGTTTCTTGTTAAAGAAATTAAAAGAAATTTCATCAGAGAGACTGTGCTCTATATCTGGCCTGGCACGTAGGCTGGACACCAAAGGCAAGCCAGAGGGAAGAGCAGTTAACTTTGACAGTCACTGCCCCCACTAGTAATAAGAGGTTGAACTAGTTATACCTCAGTCTATAGCCTATAAAATGGGGCTCCTCAAAAACACAAGAATCTCCTCTTATGCACGTGAAATTCATTTAACAAACAGGTTACATTTAAATCATGCACTTTAATAGTGTATAAGAATGGAGGTTTCCTTCTTTACAGCGTAGCAGATGGAATTATAGAACCTTCCATAAATCAGTATTTCTCTCTCTCTCTACTAATAGCATGAGCAAACAGGAAGCATGTCGCTAGAGCTGGTCTGCAGGCTTCCTCTTCCACCCCATAGCATGGATAGCAAACATTATGATGGGGAGAGGAGAGGCAAATACAGATCTACACTTTGTACCACCATGCACAGCCGATCACTAACACATTTCAAGCGCACCCTTCCCAGATCCCAAAGGGACAGGGATGGACACCAGTATGCATTTCTCATATCTGACATCCTCATTCTGCTGAGGGCACTTTTGTCTTAAGGAAATATTTAAACCCCCTTGAAATCTGATCTCCCCCCCCCACACTGAAAAATAAAATCCAGAAGGTCAGTATTCTTGCTATCCCTCTCCCAGTACTGGGAAGAGAAATTTAAATCGATTCAGGGTTTTAGCATTTCTCAGAAAACCCCAGTGCGTGTACTGTCTACAATGGCACTCTAACCTTTCCCCTCAACAGTCCTCACTCCCTACTTCCCCAATACCAGCAAAATAAACTTTCCTCCTTCCTCATTTTGCGTTCATCTGCAAGTGTCATTCTGCAAAATGCCTGGGCTCTTTAAATGCAATCAGAGCGAAGAACTTGTTCCGCAGTCCAGAATAATCATACCTTTCAGACAAGCATTCCTCTAGACAAATGGGCTGACAGTGAACATGGACTACAGCCATGCTCTGTGCACACACACGTGTGTAAAATTTACATATTTACTGCACTGGCCCATTACAGATATGACAGGCCCTGCAAACTCTCCCTTCTAAAACAAGCTTTTCCTTGCCTTTGGGAAGGTTAGACAGAAGGAAACAATATTCCATCTCTTCCAGTTCTTCATGATCATGGGGACATCTGATCATGTGCTTTAGCAAAGTCAGTTCGCACATTTCAATATAGCTACTTCAGTGCTACCAATGCTGGAAGAGATAGCATAGAGTCACAGAACTGGAAGGAACCTTGAGAGGTTATCTAGTCCAGTCCCCTGCACTCATGGCAGGATTAAATATCATCTAGACCATCCCTGACAGGTGTTTATCTAACCTGCTCTTAAACTATGGAGATTCCACAATCTCCCTAGGCAAGGACAGGGGTTCAGATGATTTTACCGTCAGGTCATTGCTCAGGGTCTCCTGACAGTAGTATGAACACCAAGCCCTCCATTAGCAGCTTAGTTCTGGTGCAGTAGCACTGGTGAAATCAGAATATTTATTTTTCCAGTGCAGACGCACCCAAGGACTGACAACACAAAACTAATTCTTTGTTATCCAAAGATTAGAGATGGACATTACCTAGGAAAGATAACAGCTTGAGAAAGTCTTATTCTTTAAGATTTGTGCTAACAAAGCAGCAACAAACTCATCCAATAACCCAGCAGGATAATGACTATGTCAGACACAGTATTTATAAATTATTACAGATCAGACCTGCACCCTTTACACTAACATAATCTTCAATGAAATATAAGATGAAGAGTTTAAAGAAATGATTGAAGCACTTCACCCTGAATATGCTCTTCAAAACCGATTTAAATTCACATATCCACTACTAGATGGCAGAAGTGAAACAAGAGAACAAATTAAAGAACAAAAAGAATCCACATCGACACGAGTACAAAAAGTAAGTAAATCCTGAGAAGTGACCTGTGATGGTTACAAACACCTACACAGGGAAAAACAGGCACCTTCCTTCAGCTATTGTTTCTACAGCTGAAAAGGAAACTGGAGACCACTGTGTTTGCTGAAGATGCCATTCATGAATGAAGAGAAAAGTATGAGATGGTCTTTAATGAAGCTATGAAAAAGGACAGAATTCCTCAAGGACAATTATTCTAAACTTCTGACATATGGGTGTTTGGCATTCTATTTAAACTTCACTGAAAAAAACCCAACAGTAGTAGTAGTAGTTACAGAAATCCAAAAACTCTTCCACCACCACCATTAGCCTCCAATTTAATGGCTGAAAAAGGAGGATTGATGCCCCAGCTCCTCAGTGATATTTGGGCTCTATCTGCATCCAGTTACCACAAGTATGTTGAAATGTCTACAAATCACAAGGAAACTCTGGTCAAAACATAGTTGTCATATAAAGTGTGTGCTAATTTACAAAAGCAGTTGAAGGTGGTTTTAGAGGTACTTGCCATATTACAGGCTGATGTAGTCTCAGTTGAAATCTGTCTTGAATTGATTAGGAAAGAACTGGATCTACACAAGGAGAAAACTAAAAGACTATTCACAGAAGCTATGGAACCTTTCCATTACCTGGCAAACATGACTCATCCTAAAGACAGAGGTCACAGGATGGAGTCCACAAGAGGAATCAACAGCTGAAACATGGCTGATGGAACCTAAAGCGGAGTTCCTTTCTTCTCTTTATCATTTAAGACCCATATTTCTACCCAAATCTATGTTTAGGAAGGAGGCTGCAGCAAAACGGTGGAAAACGGAAGGTAAAATCATGGTAGACAGAACAGCTGAGTTTAGAATGCTGTCATTTTTCAAAAGACCTCTTCTGCATACCCAGCTCAGCAGCTATCGACTGTGTTTGCAGCACAGTAGGATTGGTATGGTCGAATCTTTGTAGCAAGCTAGGGCTGAAAAAAAAAAAAACTGGTAAAATTATATCAGTTTTCAAGGTCAGGCACAAAAAACTGGGGCAGATACAAAGCTTTATTGTTTACTTACAGAATTTCAAGCTTTTCATTTTAGACAATTTTATGTTTGAAGGATACGTTTACAAGATCAATCACATGCTGTGGATTGTGCTTTATTTAATATCATTTTGCATAGAGTTTTTTTTTATTTGTGTCCCTTCCCCCACCAGTCATTTCTCTTGCCCCCCGGGGTGGGGGATTAAAAAAAAATTACAACCTTGTGCTGCTGTCAATGCTCATATTGCCGATAACCACAGGCAGATATTAGCAGCAAGTTCTACAGCTTGGTTCAACCATTTCAAGAGAGGGTCTGACTTGACAGGAGAGAGAAGGGAGAAAAATAAAGCTGACCTCACCCCCCGAGCCATTGCTTGCTGCTAGATCGATAGCAACCATCAGCAAGCAGTTATTATAGGGAAGCTGCCAGCAGTCTCACAGCACCTCTATCACCTGCAGGGCTGGCCAGGTGCAGAAAAAAAAGCTAGGAATTTGAGAGACAGGAATCAATGAGGGTGGCAGATAAGCTGTGGATTTAGACCAGACAAAACCTAAGTCTGCCACATGGAGCACAAATGTAGATTTCAGGTATATGCTCCATAAACACAACCATATGTACTTTATTAAAGCCACCAATGAGGAAAAGGCACTTCTTACCGTCAAGGGGCAGATGGAGCGGAAAGTCATCAGTTCATTTTTTTTCTGGACAGATGTGAGAATTGCACAAAAAGAACAGTAAACTAGACAGAAAATCCCAAGGACCTTTTTAGCAGCTGTTGTCACAGAACCCTAGAGCCTGAGAGAAGACTGCTCCTTTCTACCCACCTTTCATTATCAGCACAAACTTTAAAGAGGCCATAAGAAGTTCCTTAAACAAGGATTATTCTGGACTTGAGGATCAAAGACGCCCTGCCAGCTAAAGGACCAGTTAACAGTCAGGCTGGAAAAGGAGCCTCCAGTGGACTGGACACAGATTATATTCAGCATGCAATCTGAGGGTAAATCTGCACTACAAGTGCTACAGTGGCACTGCTGCAGCTATGCCGCTGTAGTGTAAACACTTACTATAGTATCGAAAGGGTTTTTCCCCCCACTGCTGTAGTAAATCCACTCCCTCAAGAGGCAGTAGCTAGGTTGATGGAAGAATTCTGCTGTTGATGTTGCTTCATTTACAGTGGGGGTTAGGTTGACGTACCTACATTGCACAGGGGTTGAAATTTGTCACAGCCCTGAGTGACAGCTAGATTGACCTACGTTTTAGGTGTACACCAGGCCCGAGAGTTTACCTACAGAGAGGTCTAATCACAACCCTCCCACCAGTAATTTGCAGGATTCTTTCCACCAAGTCAGAGAGGCCCCCATCTTGATGGGGAGATGGTCACTAAGTGTTCATATTGTGTTTGCTCTGTATATATACACTATTCAAAGCCAAACCAGCAGGCAGCAGAGACATCTGGCAGACACCATCTGATCCAGGAGAGTAAGGCAAATCTGAACCAAAGTACAAAGGTTGTGCATAAATGGATCTATAAATCTGCCCATAGCAGATGCGAAGAAATGGTGCAGCGACAAGGTTTATGCTATGATTTTTGGACGTGTCCTGCCTTAAGATGCCAGTTGTCCACATATGGGAAGATGGTGTGATGGGGTTCAGTCACAGAGATCCCCTTGGGACTGTCACCTGATGTGCTGAAATTACCTCTGAGCCCATTTTCCCTGCCAGCTTGGGACTCCAGCACCCTGCCTTGTTGACCAGACATTCTAGCCTGCTGCAACACAGACCCAGGGTCTGGGCCACACCCCCAAAGCTGCAGACTAACTAAAAACAGCTCAGCAGGTTACTTGTCTCCAGCACCCAGCTCCCAATGGGATCCAAACCCCAAAGAAATCCATTTTACTCTGTGTAAAGCTTATACAGGGTAAGTTCGTAAATTGTTCACCCTCTATATCACTGATAGAGAGATATGCACAGGTGTTTGCTCCGCCGGGTATTAATCACTTACTCTGGGTTTATTAATAAACAAAAGAGATTTTATTATGTATAAAAAGTAGGATTTAAGTGGTTTCAAATAACAGACAGAACAAAGTCAGTCACCAAACAAAAAGCAAAAACATGCAAGTCTAAGCCTCATACATTAAGAAATTGATCATACATAATCTCTCACCCTCAGAGATGTTCCAGTAAGCTTCTTTCACAGACTAGACTCCTTCCTAGCCTGGGCTCAATCCTTTCCCCGATAGCCCTTGTTAGTTCCATCAGACATCTCAGGTGGTAAGCAGGGGTTCTCATGACTGTCCACTTCTTTTGTCCTGCTCCATCCCCTTTTATAGCTTTGGCACAATGCGAGAATCTTGTCTGTGCTTGTCCCCACCCCCACCTCATCAATGGAAAAGTACAAGGATTAAGATGGATTCCAGTATCATGTCACGAAGATCCCTCGTCTCCATTCTTCCTGGGTTAGCCCACAAGGTAAATAAAACATTACAACCAAGTGTCCTAGTCAATGGGAGCCATCAAGATTTTAAGCCACCATTAATGGCCCACATTTCGCTTAATTAAAAGAGGACCTCAATTATACTTCATATCTCTAGCTTCAGATACAAAAATGATGCATGCATGCAAATAGGAGGAATATATTCAGTAGTTTATAAACTTTGTTATGATACCTTACAAGAGGTCTTTTGCATAAAGCATATTCCAGTTACATCATATCCACACTCATAAGCATATTTCCATAAAACATTATGGAGTGCAATGTCACAGATGAGTAGTCCTGCTACTACAGGAAACATAGCTGCAAACTAAAGTATCTTTTGGTTGGAGGGGAATATTTTTTCCACTGGTATGCCCCGACTCTCCCAATGATGAGAATGTCAGGTCCAGTTCCATCAGCAGTGCTACCAGTTCCGATGTCAGGAAGCTGTAGCTAGCAGATGGAATGGGAAATGGGCTCCTCCCTGGTGAGGGTTGGGCCCGACAACAGGGGGGACCGTGGGTCCAGGAAGATAAAAATATCCTCTGGAGTGGTTTAGGATATTGAAGCTTTAGAAGGCTGCGTCTCATCGCTCTGCACCACCGGTGTCCATGTACAGGGATTCTTAATAACTGGTGGTTTCTGCTGGGGCTATTACAGTACTGCCTCTGACCGAGCAATCATCAGTACAAATGGTTCACAGTCCTTAGCTCCCAACACTTTGTCTTAGTCAGTATTGTGTTCGGTGTTGACGATGTGGACAGTGGTACTGAAGGGGCCTTGTTTCTATATGCCTTCTGATCATGACCACAAGGTTTAGGACAGGGGTCTCAAACACGGGGTCTGCGGGTTATTTCCTGCAGCCCGCCAAGCCCTCCGTGTCCTCCCAGAGTTATTTCTTGCATGCTGCCAAGCTCCCCTCCCACCCTGCTGTTTAGCAGCGCTTAGTACTCTCCAGGAGGGAGGGGGGGAGGAGGTGGAGAAGAGGCGGGGCCGGGGCGGGGATTTGGGGAAGGGGTTGGAATAGGGGCAGGGAGGGGGCAGAGTTGGGGTGGGGACTTTGGGGAAGGGCCTAATGGAAGGGGTGGAGTGGGGGCGGGGCAGCAGGGTGTCATTGATGCAGCCCTCACGTCAATGTACTAGTCCTCATGTGGCCCTCATGGTGATTCGAGTTTGAGATCCCTGGTTTAAGAGGACTTAAGTCCCTGTGTCCTGGGCATGAGGACTCACCTGACCTGGACAGGGTTGGGGAGGGATACCTTCCCTTAGTAGGTCTAGAGGGGGATCTGTTTTTAAGCTTATGAGAGTGCTTGTGTCTTACTGTCATGAAAAGGCCCAGACGAAAGGTCCTTTGCTCCAGTTATTTCTGCTCCTGAGTCAGACACTGAACGAGGAGGTGAACTCTGATGGCTCAGACCAATGTACAGAGGGGTCTCCGCTCGATTTGGCCGGGGCCTGATGGCATGTTCCAAAGGTGTTTCCAAAGCTGGAGTTCTATTGCCTGCCGCATCTGGCTAGGAAAGGAGTGGCAGGTACTGTACTTAGTGGAGATATGAACTTCGAGGAAAGAGAGGCAGTGCTAGTGGTCACTACTGACTAAAAAATAATCAGAGGCAGGAAACACAATTCTTAAAGCCCAGAACACTGTACATACTCTAAATCCTGCATCAGGAGAGCGGAGAATTCCCCTGGGGCAGAGATTTTAACTACTAACAATAGCAACTAACTGTACAAGAACTTTGAAATATTTAAAAAAAATTGTCAAAGTTTCAGTTCTGGAAATTCCGACTCAGGCCATGTGGCAGTAAGAAGGAACTTGAGGGCATAGGGGGCAGTGCAGAAACCTCTCAGCATGGAGCACAAGGAGAGCAAGGAATCAGGCAAAGACCCATGGACACTAGTTGCTAAAATTCTCCGGTCTCAGGTGCATGGAATACACAGAGGGACCAGCACTCAGAACAACTGTGACAATGGGCTCTTCAATCTAGCAGAGAAAGGTGTAACATGACCCAATGGCTGGAACTTGAAGCTAGACAAATTCAGAATGGAAATCAGGAGTAAATTTTTTAACAGTGAGGGTATATAACCATTGGAACAATTTACCAAGGTCAAGGTGGATTCTCAATTACTAGCAATTTTTAAATCAAAATTGGATATTTTTCTAAAAGATCTGCTCTAAAATATTTTGGGGGAGTTCTCTGGCCTGTGTTTTACAGAAGGTCAGACTAGAAGATCACAATGGTCCCTTCTGGCCTTAGCATCTAGGAATCTATGAGTCAATTATGAGCTCTAGGATTCCAGCCAATTAATGATAACGTTGTGGGGAAGGGGGTCTGGTAGGTAGTTGCTGCACATTAAACGTTTCTGTCAATTGGAGTCTCATTAATCAACAGTGAGACCCTCTGAAACAAGAGCACAACCTGGGCTGACTGTTGTCCTGACTTTTAGGATCAGGATAATATCACTGCACAAGTCAATAAGCCCTTAACAAGCACATGTGTGCCCAAGTGCAGGAGCAAGTTTTCAGAGTAAAGATTAAAAGGTGGCAGCGCATCTGGGATTAGAATCTGACAGTCAGATGCCACTAAAAAAAAAGTTCATCTTTAGGCCTGGCATGCCACTGTTTCAATTCCCTGCCATGCATTCTTCGGGAAGCCACTACACCGGAGTTAGGCAAACAGCAATCCCCAGTCTTGGAAAGAAGTGAAACGTCTGAGCCAGAGCTTCAGAATTTAGACAGCAAGATCAAAATGTGGTCCATTCATACAGTAGTCCCTGAAGCCAGCCCAAGTCACTCTGGGGAGCTCTTACAAGAAAAGCTTAACCACAAACAAGTTTAGACTTCCCAAATCTCACAGCTGGAGGCGATTTCCTTCCACCCCCCCACCTACTGGAGCACACAAGATCATCCTTTGGAATAACAGCCACACAATTATTTCTAATACTGCTTTTATCTCATGCCATCAAGATAATGGAAGAAATAAGCCTGAAATCAATTCCAACAATTAATTTAAAGGGCTGTAGGGTTGGGGGGTTTTGTTAGTCAATAAAGATGATGCTAGTGCAGACACAAACTTCATTATTTAAAACTGAAAAGCTTCAAGGAACTCTGCTTTCTTCTGGCCACCTGGAAAAGAGCTCTCAGCTCCAATACCTTTGATTCTGAAAAGCTCAGGAAAGTCTGACTCTGAAAATATTTCAGGAACATATTTCCAGCACGCACACAACTCTGTACACACCATCCGTACATGAATCACGCAATATTATTGACTGGTGTGTCACGAGCTTTCGTTTGACACTTTTTACAGATAAATACTATGACAGAAATGTGTTAGGAGCTCACAGAACACTGGTCCCTCAGCCAGTTGGTACTGAGGGGCTCTTAGGGTCACAATCCGGTATTTTGTTCTTTCACAAGAAAAAGCAAGCTACCCAGTTAGATTAACCATATATGGCAGGAAGTGAATACAAACTTAAAATGGAGCAAACCCTCATCACTACTGCAAGTTAATAAGCCTTGGGTCCAGGGCAACTATCTTTCTTTTAGTGGTAATGGATCTTTTCTCAGAATCCTGTTCCAGACTACGATGGGGAGGAGAGTGCGGGAATACAGAGAAACAGATGCAGTAGCTGATGAATCATGTTTTCAGTCTCATTTCCATTCCTCCCACATGACAAGTCTCACACATTTTGTATCACAAAGGTTTTGCTGTGTGAAATAAATCAGGGGGAATTTGGTTTGGCTGGTCTCTTCCATAAAAGTCAAAGTTCTTATTTATTCAAGAGCCACCAACAGCAGAAGTGAAGTTGTGCTACTCTGGAATGTGATGCTCTTGCAGTTATTATGCGATTGGACACAATCAGGGTACGGGGTGGTCAAAGTCAAAACGGTCCAAAGATTGAGCTCTAGAATAAAAAAAGTTGAGAAAAAGTTGCATTCATCTTCAACAATCTCTGAGGAACCCAGTCACACCAGATCTAAACTGGGACTGTCACTTAGAAAACACAATTTCTTAAAACACATCTGGCATTTCAGAGCACCCCTTCTCCTGAACTTGCTGAAAAGAAACATGGTTTTGATTCCTCCCAGGGGGCTAGTTTCATATAAGAAGTTATTTCCATCCAGTGAGAAGGTGGGTTTGACAACTAGTCAAACGGTTCTGTACTGAAAAACTGCAGGTTTGACGACTTTCTACCACAGGAACAATTGTCTGTTGCACCAGTTGCTCAGGCTGGCAATCCACTAGCACACCAATTAAGCAACAGGATGTAGGACTAGGACTTGCTTCACAACCCCACAGACTTCCTTACATCCCTCAAGAAGCTTTATGGGAGCCAAAACATGACAGGATCCAGTCTCCTCACTGGATTTTAGCATTTTAATAATGGAAACATTGTGAGCAGACCACATTTCATGTTATTTTGATCCTATATCTGAGGTCTCTGAGACAACTGGAGGTCTAAAAGTAAATTTCAAGACATTCAGGTTTATATGAGTTCCTGCAAAGTCCTATTCATCAAGACCCCACTGGCTGGGCTTTGTGGTCTCATGAAGCCTTTTCCCCAGAGCTACTCTGCTGGAGACCACAAGGATAGGTAAGGAAGCTGTTCACACCCATATTTGCAAATCCTTGGCCAATCTATACAGAAGAGGGGGCACTTCATTTCAGAAGAGTCCAGGCAAGCCTCAAGACAGATGCAAGACATTTCACAACCTTGATCTAGGATTCTCACTTCCTCTCAATAATGGAGATTACATAGGCTGCAGATTTAGAAGGTTAGGTATTCCTACGTCATCCCATTTACGGAGCAACAATGACGTAGAAAGCCCTGCTCCCAGCCAAAAGAAAGATGCAGCAACTGGACAGATGAATTCATTCCCAGTCCTATATGGAAAGAGAATAGCCAGAAAAGGGGACTGAGCACTTACACCAAGTTTCTATAACACGCAGCCTGTGTGGGCTAAAGATGAACACAGGGCTGGGAGTCAGGAACCCAAGTTCTAATCTCTGCTCCAACACTAACTCTCTGGGTGGTCTTTGACAAATCACCTACCTGTCACCTGCCTCAGTTTCCCCATCCGTAAAATGAAAATAAAATTTACCAAACCTTATAGGTGTAGTTGTGAGGCTTAACATATTAGTGTTTGTAAAATGGTTTGGGGTCCTTCAGATATACAAGGGCAAAGATATGCAAACTATTACAATTAAGTAATTCAAAGTGAAACTCGACAACACCTTGGCAAAGGGTTCAAATGGAGATTTCTGTATTGACTGTCAAGTTTAGGGGAGGGAGTGGGAAACATGCTGAGCCCATCTCTCTACTGTAGCACTGCTGCTCCTTGAACCCCATTAATACACGCACTTGGGGAGGACGCATCTAGTTTCAAAATTCTTCCTACCTTGCCTGATGGCATAACTGTAATCTCTGTCCACTTGCCAAGACTTGAGAATGGCTACTCCTTCCCCTTCAGAAGTTAATTCTCATTGACTCCTGAAGGGGATGACAAAGCAATCCATGTGCACACATTTAATGAATAACCACAAGTCCAACATGCAGTGAGAAGAATTACAGTCTGTCACCCACCCTTGTCAGATCAGTTTCCTTCCTCCATGCAGCGCAGCATATTTACTGCATTTGTTCAAAGCGGAGTCATTGCATGCAGAGACCACAGCAAAACATTTAACACACTGTCAGTGAGAAGGCTGCTCTTCCCCCAGCAATTAAATATACTCGACTGGAAAAGGCACTCCTACCCCATCTGAATCAACAAGGCACTTTGCAACAAACACTACTATAAACAACAGATCAGATGAAAAACAATGAAATCCACTGATCTGGGGTAGATCTATTATAGCTTGAGTACCAGTTGATCACCAAGCTGGCAGTGGACACACTTGGCTCTTGCAACAGTAAGAATTCTGTATTCAAAATGCATCTTGTAGTGAAATAAAGTACAAAACTGGAATTCCTACTGCCAAGAAAAAAGGTTTCAATTTAGCCCCCCGCCCTGTCCTTTGGAACAGCTATAGATCACATGCATTTAATTTAAAATCTTTGCACATGTAGCTCCACTAGAACCTATGACTCATAAAATTTGGGTTATGACGTTGGCTATATAGGATCTTGTCTCTGACGTCCCATTTTCTTGCAGACTGTACAGTGCTATGGTTCTGTATTAAAGTTATTTGTATTTCTTTTTCTAATACTACCCCTTGTGGAATTGATTCTTTTACTAGTACCCAGACCCACAGCTTAGTTACTGAATAGATAATCTTGGCTTGGAAGGACATGAAGTTTAAATCCTTCACCGGGGAACAAGCCAAGATGTTATTAAAAATTCTGTTTATTTTTATTTACATCTGAACTGTACAGGGAGGAGAAGAGAAAGGCAAGGCTGTTCCTTGGAACAGAAGCAGAGCTCTAGTAACAATGATGTTAACAGACAGATTCATCTGTTTTCCAAATTTCACTGTCAGACAAAGAGCTTATTTTATATTCTGGGATTTGATTTTTCCCATGGCCACATAATATGCCTGGATCATGCAAGGAATGTCCTCAGATTAGCAAGGGACTAGGATATGGTATTTGGGACTGGAGCCTTGGTTATCTTACGTTTTATGAGTCAGTTGCAAACAGAATTTTAAAAAGTGTGTATCTGCCTCCCTTCCCAACAAAGTCCTTTGTAACTGTAAGCTGTTGCACCACCACCTTACTGCAGAGGCCCCTGTAGAGACCCACTGACAGCCCCACACAACCACCTCTGACTCAGACTAAGCATAATCCCAATATTTACATGACATGAATGATTAAAGGATGGGGAAACATGCCTTATAGTAAAAGGCTCAAGAAACTAACTATTTATCTTACAAAGAAGGTTAAGGAGTGACTTGATCACAGATTGTAAGTACCTACAAGGAGAAGAAAATTTTGATACTGGAGTCTTTAGTCTAGCAGACAAAGGTATATCAAGACCCAAAGACTGGAAGTTGAAACTAGACAAATTCTGACTAGAAAAAAAAAAGGTGTAAATTTTTAGCAGTGAGGGTGATTAACTATTGGAACAATTTATCTAGTATTATGTGGATTCTCCAAGTCATTAATGAGAATACTGAACACTACCAGATCCAGGGCTGACCCCTGTGGTACCTCACTAGATACGCCTTCCCACTTTGACAGCAAACCATTGATTACTACGCTTTGAGTATGGTCTTTCAACCAGTTGTACATACACCTTATAGTAATTTCATTTAGACCACATTTCCCTAGTTTGCTTACAAGAATGTCATGTGAGACTGTCTAAAACCTTACTAAAAATCAAGATCTATCATGTCTACTCTTCCCCCTCCCCCCCCAAAACAAAAAAACAAACAAACAAACTAGGCCAGTAATCCTGTCAATAAAGGAAATTAAGTTGGTTTGACATGATTTGCTCTTGACAAATCCATGCTGCCAATTCCTTATAACCCTATTATCCTCAACATTGTTTAATAATTTGTTCCGGTATCTTTTCAGGTACCGAAGACAGGCTGGGTGGTCTATAATCCCCTGAGTCCTCATTGACCCTTTTTAAAGACAGGTACTATGTTTGCCCTTCTCTAGTCCTCTGGGACCTCACTCATCTTCCATGAGCTCTCAAAGAGATTTGCCAAAGGTTCCCAGATTGTTTTAGCTAGTTCCTTAAGTAGCCTACGATTAATTTTGTCAGGCCCTGCCAACTTGAATACCTCTAACGCATCTAAATATTTTTTAACCTGTTCCTTCCCCCTTGTTAATATTGGTAGTGTTGAGTATTTGGTCACCATTAACCTTTTTAGTGAAGACTAAAGCAGAACAGGCATTAAACGCCTCAGCCTTCTTCATCAGTTATTAGCTCTCTTCCCCCGCTAAGTAGAAGGAAAGTGTAGGTATTCATTTTCTCTTGCTCCTAATGTAATTAAGAAACCTCTTCTTCTTGACTTGCATGTCCTTTGCTAGGTGTAACCAAGATACAGAAAAATTAAGAGACCTGCACAGTCATGCACCAAGTCTGTGAAGACAAGCCTAACTCCAAGTCCTGGACCTTAACCACAAGAGCATGCTTGCTCACAAACACCACGTGCAATGTAACCTCAGACCAGAAGTAAAGACCTTGCCTGCATACAGGTAATGTTCAAAACAAGGACATCTGTGTTTGCTCCCCACCACGGACAACCCATTCCAGGGACACATCACCTAGTAAGAGCAATGTACAGATGTGTCTGAAACAGCAACTCTTCCCTTGTAATTAAGCAATGGTCTCTCATTTGTTCAGATATAAACAGTAGGAAAGATTCTTAAATACTGCATGCATTTTGTAACTTTAATTGATCTCTTGATTAAACAGATCCGAAGTCTCAATATCACAGATCAAGAAGTAGTAATACAAACTTAGCAGCAGAAACTGAAAAACCAAAAACAATGCATGGACAATTAGATGAGAACTAGTTATAAATGGCTCAAGGCTGAGGCTAGGCATTATTGGGGATGTGCTCCAAAACCAATACTAAAACTCTGACTGCTGCAAGACACTGAATGTGATGGGGAGGCAGCAAAATTGACTGAGTCACCCCAGAGACACTTTCCATCCTCAATATCAACCAATCTACTCCAGTGCTTCCTGAAGCCCTTGAGGACAGCACACACCAAACCTTCATTTTGTATCTTCCCTTCATACTCCTTTCTCTTCCCTTACCATGAACAGCCTCAAACACAATAACCAAACCCATGCTATTTAGGATGAAGCTGTGCTCTCAAGACGCATGCTTATACCATTAATTGATTTCAAGTAAATGGAAGTGCCGTGTCTACCTGAAAGCTGCATTTGACCCTTCAACGCAGTGGTTCCCAGACAGGGGTACACATACCCATGAATTATGCAGGGGTCTTCCAGGTGGTACATCAGCTCATCTAGGTATTTGCCTAGTTTTACAATAGGCTACATATAAAGCACTAGCGAAGTCAGTACAAACTAAAATTTCATACAGAGAATGACTGCTCTATATACACTATACACTGAAATGTAAGTACAATATTTATATTCCAATAGATTTCATAATTATATGATATGAGAAAGTAATAGTGTGCTGTGACACTTTTGTATTTTTAAGTCTCATTTTGTAAGCAAGTAGTTTTTAAGTGAGACGAAACTTGGGGGTACACAAGACAAATCAGACTCCTGAAAGGGGTACAGTAGTCTGGAAAGGTTGAGAGCCACTGCTTTAACTGGTTTAAATGCAAAATCTCCACTTTTGGGAAATCACTTTGAGACCACTGATGGTCCCTCCTGCCACCCATTTATGACCACTGTACACATTTATTAAGCATATTCATGAATGCCTCCTATTAAGGAGTAACGGGTATGTCCTCTGGGCCACCAACATAGCTCTCACGCAGCAATCCAGGGCATGGAGACAAGTTTTATTGGATTCAAAAAAGCCTAATTATTTTTAATCAATATGCCACAGGTGATGAGAGCCTATCTTAGCAGTCAAACAAAAAAAGGCTAAAGATCACTAGTGTATTTCTACTTTAATCATTCAAAACATTCTAGAATTTCAGGTTAAAACATTAAGTCTTTAGTTACCATAATTAGAAAGGGCTATAATTCCCTTGACTGAGTAATTTAGTGTCAAATAAAATTTCATCTCAAGGCATTAGCGGGCCCTGACATATCATCTCAGCTATTCTGACAGCCTGAAGAAAAAGGCTGTTTTATTTCAGTTTCTTGAGTGTGCTTAGAAGTGCAGGCTCAGCTGTAAATCACTACCCGCTGCTTAGGCTAAGAATAAAGTTTTATTTTAGAGACTAAGTGCTTATTTGGGACTATGTGAATGCCCTGATTAGGCTCTCTCGCCTGTTAGAAGCTCTGCCACAACAGAAGCAGACAGAAAAAGATATCAAGTTCCACAGAAATTTAAGCGATTTACATAACAGATTGCACTTGTATATACATTTATCTGCCCTGTTCAAGAACAAGTTCTGCTTCTTACAAGGTAACACTATTTCTACATGATGAAGCCCTGAACTCACTGAAGTCAATGTCAAAATTCACATAGACTTAAAGAGGACCAGAATTTCACCTATTAGCTATTGTGGAGAGCTTTTATTAGGCAGATCTTACCCACGAATGCTTCTACTTCCATGACCCCAGGAAATGACCAGTACTTGCTCCCTCATAAAGAGTTAAAGCCTAATAGAGCTGTTGCTCAATTGTGCAACATTGCACTTTATGATATATGCAACTTTGAGTTCATATTGCTGTCACTCTTGTCTTTCTCCTCCATCTCAATTATCTTGCCACCTGACATGACTTCACTATTTAGATCAGTGGTTTTCAACCTGTGGTCCGCACACTGTGTGAAGGGCCCGCGAGAGGTGACTATGAAAATAAAGTTTCAGATCCCAGAAAAGGCATTCCGTTTTTCTGATCAATCAAAAGTATGTGAATACCCCACCCAATGTCAAAACCCAGAAGTGTTGTCATTACCTTAGAAACCCACGGTTTAGCACCCTTTCTCATGCTGCATCAAATGCTGTGCCGAGCACGTGCAACATTTATCGTTGAATTCTGTTCAGTCAGTTTTCAGTCTAAGATTTCTATGGTAGGGGTTCATGGACCACAGATTGAATTTGCATAGGGGTCCGGACCTCCATTTGAAAATTTTTAGGGATTTGCACATCAAAAAGAGGTTGAAAACAACTGATTGAGATAAGAAGTTCTTTGGGACAGGACCTGCCTTATTTTGCATTGTTACCTCACCCAGTACAACAGGGTTCCAATCCTGCAATACAAATTAATAAAAGGGCAATGACGAGTTTCAAGGAATTACCTCAAGTTCACACCCTAAAGCAACCTGGGTAAAATAATTAACACTGTTACTCCTACGCATATAAATAGCCAGTCCTTTTCTGAGTATCACTAAAATACTGGCTCAACACTCTGCTCCAAGAGTGAATTTCACAGATTGCTTACACACAGACTGCATGAAGTAGAACTTTAATTTAATCATGTGCCTGTTTATTCTGGTATAAAGGGACAGGGTAAATAGCAGCCTGAGACACTCCTTAAATATTTTAGCTCTCTTGGCTGTATCACCTTTCCAGATTAGGCAGTCCATACTTTTTCACCCCCTCACAAACAGAAACATTGTTCCACCCAGTATCCTACTTTTGTTGTCCTTCTCTAGACCTTCTATATTTCCTGCTTTTCAGAGAAGGGGAGACCCAAACCAAATGCAGTATCCAAGTTAGGGAGGGCTCAAATGATTTTGACAATGCTAGTGTAATATTTTCCATGCTATTTTTTATTCCCTTAATATAGCTGAGCAGCAAGTTGTTACAGGACATCTCCCACTTTAGACAGAAATGTCTCCACATCAACCTGCCACTTATTCTTGATAAATTCCGATGCAGCAACAGGAGGCCAGAGTTTTATAAGACTGACATTATCTCTTCACTATACATAATGCAGTATTATCATCAGTTATTTTTAATAGTGGATTAGGGACTGGGACAGTGTAGAGACTGAGCCACAGAGGCAAGGCTAAATTGTAGTTTAAGCACCCGGTTGAAGATCAGAAAAAGGAAGCCATTTCTAAACAAGCAGCTCTGGGAGTAGAGAGAAGCTTCTCAATTCTTAGCCCTGAGTAAAAGACTTCATAAATGATGTGAAAGCCAAGCTGGGCCTCAGAGGCTCTGATAAAGGCAGAGATCAAAGTGAGGCATAGCAGCTGCAAACAGGAAGTGCTGCTCCAAGCTTGACTTGTCTTCTCTAATAATTACCGTAACAGAAAGTTAAACTAGTGAAGTAGAGTGACTTTTTCCTTCTCACAGGAGGAAGCCATGCAACAGTGGAACCTTCTCTCACTGCTAGGAACTTATGTCCTGTGCAGGGGGAAGGTCAATTATTCCCAACGTAGCCATAACATCACAACGGTAATTTTCCCCACTCAGAGTCAACTCCTTTTTACAAGGAAAAACAAAGTCCCAGAGCAACAAAAAGGCATATCCTTAAGTTGAAGAGAGCATGAAAGAAAGTCATCTCTCTGGCCAAGAGGGCCTCCAAAAGCCAAAGGAAAAACTAAGTCTACCCTTGTGCTGTTGGTGTTTTATATCCATTTAGGCCTGTCAATTTCATTTATTACCACCTCTTTACTGAAGTGCCTAGGAGCCCAAAATATGGACAACGACCCCATTGGGCTAAGCACTATACAAAAACAGAACAAGACAGTCCCTGCCCCAAAGAGTGTACATTAGTATAAAACTAGAGGGTTGTACACTTGGTTGCTTCAGTAGGCTGCACACACTAAGGGCTCCTTGCATTCCTCCCCACTACCCCACTGTGTGTCACCCTCCCACCCCCCTCTATTTCCTGGGTTCCCTGAAACACCTCCCAACTCCTCCTTCATGCCAGGAGCTCTGTGCTCCCCCACTCCAAACTCTTTTCCACCATGTTGGGAAGATGTTTATAGGGAGGCGCCTCCCACGCATGAGGGGAAGCATGGGAGATGCTTGTTTGAAAACGTAACAAGAGGCAAGTGGAGGCTGGCATCCTGGGCCGATCAGCAGCAGGAATCAACATCTCACTAGCGACAGAGATGACAAGTAGGGTGGGGAATAGGCCATGAAGAGCCTTGAAAATGCAGACAAGGAGCTTAAGTTGGATGCAATTGAAAAGGGGAGAGCCAATGGAGGGATGCTGTCATAAATATGGAGAGAAGAGTAGCATAAAATCCCTCCTTGGCAGATGTACTGAATTGCCCTACCTGTCAGGGTTAAGTAGGTCAAATAACCTAGTTGGCACCTGACCAGAAGGACCAACGAGGAAAGAAGATACTTTCAAATCTGGGGGGGAAAGGTTTTGCTTGTGGCTCTCTTTGTTGCTCCTCTCCGGACAGAGAGAGAAGCCAAGCATGTACAACATCTCCTGAAAATATACCTGGAATATTGCATCTAAAAAAATCACAGAAATTGTAAGTAAGGCAAGGAAATGCATTAGGTTATCTTTTGTTTTAGCTTGTGACTTTTCCTAAGCTACAAAGGTAGTTTTATTCCTGTTTTTGTAACTAAAGCTGAACCAGAGGGGAATCTTCTGTGTTTTAAAACTTTTTATTTACCCTGTAAAGTTACCTTCCATCCTGATTTTGCAGGTGTAATTTTTACTTTCTTTATAAATAAAGTTCTTCTTTTAAAAACCTGATTGATTTTCAGTGTCCTGAAGACAAAGGGTCTGGTCTGTGCTCACATTGCTAACCAGTTTGTTCGTATATTATTGTCAAGCTTCTCCAAGAAAGGGGTGAAGGGGCTTGGGGGGATAGGGATTCCAAGTGTCCCTTCCCTGAAATTTTATGTAAATCACTTGGTGGTGGTGGCGGCAATACCGTCCAAGGACAAGGAAAGGAATTTGTGCCTTGGGGAAGTTTTTAACCTAAGCTGGTAGAACATAAGCTATGGGCGTCTTTCATGCGGGTCCCCACATCTGTATCCCAGAATTCAGAGTATGTGTGTGGGGGGGAACCCTGACAGATGCAAAGAGAGGGGTGACATGCTCAAAGTGACGGGCTAGGGAAATGATCTTTGCAGCAGCATTCTGAATGGGTATAAGCTGGGCCAGTCTGTATTTATCAAGGTTAGATACATGGATGTTGCAGTAATCAAGACACAAAATGACAACAGCCTGGATGAGAGTTTTAGCTGTGTGCATGAACAGGAAAGGCCAAATCTTAGAGATATTATGCAGAAAGAAATGGCAATATTTAGACATAGCTTGGACGTGAAAACCTAGAGAGAGGTCCAGATGACGCACAAGTTATGGGCCTGCCTGACAGGCAGGATGGTGGTGTTATCCACAGTGATTGAGAAAGGAGAAAGAGAAAGTGGCTTGGGAGAAGATTAAGAGTTGAATTTTAGCCTTTGAGCTTCAACCGGTGGCTACCCATCCACAAGGAGATGTCAGAAAGATTTTAATTTGGACAGCAGGAGATAGGTCTGGAGTACAGAGGTAGACAATAGAGCAGGGGTGGGCAAACTATGGCCCGCAGGCTGGATCCGGCCCCTCAGGGCGCTGGATCTGGCCCGCAGGATTGCTCCCCATGGTGCCGCAGGCCCCGTGCCACTCTCAGAAGCGACCAGCACCACGGCCCTGGGGCCCCAAGGGGGGAGGGGCAGAGGGCTCCGTGCATTGCCCTTGCTTCCAGGCCCGACCCCCTGCAGCTCCCATTGGCCAGGAATGGGGAACCGTGGCCAATGCGGAGCTTCGGGGGAGGTACCTGGAGGCGTGGCAAGGGCAGCACGCAGAGCCCTTTGGGGCCGCCCCCCCCCCGGGGCCCACGCAGGGTCGTGGTGCCAGCCGCTTCCTAGAGCGGCGCCATCTGGGGCCAGGGCAGGCATGCAGGGAGCCTGGCCTGGCCCAGCCCCGGTGCACACCACTGCCACCCCAGAGTCACTTTAGGTAAGCAGCGCTGGGCCGGAGCCCAAACCCCTCCTGCACCCCACCCCCAACTCTCTGCCCTGAGCCCCCTGCTGCACCCCGCACCCCTCCTGCCCTGAGCCCCGCCGCACCCCTCTTGTGCCCAACCCCCTGCCCTGAGCCCCCTCATACAGCCCGCACCTCTCCTCTACCCCAATCCCTTGCCCTGAGCCCTTTCCTGCACTCCGCACCCCCTCCCACATCCCGCACCCCCACCCCGGCCCTGCATACAATTTCCTCACCCAGACGTGGCTCTCAGCCCAAAAAGTTTGCCCACCCCGTCCTAGAGTCAGCAGCATGGAGACTGCAGTTGAATTTGTGTTTGCAGAGGAGATTAGCCAGAGCTGGAGGAAGAAGGGGACCAAAGGCAGATCCCTGTGGAACTCCCATGAGGAGGCTCCTCCACTGAAGGATCAATTCAAGAGACAAGAGAACCAGGAGAAGACAGTTGCAGAATGCCAGCGCGAAGAGCAGGTCATCTGTGTCAAAGGCAGTTGACAGGTCAGGAAGGATGAGGATGGGGTAGTGATTCTGAGAGCCAGCTCTGAAAGAGTCATTAGAGACTTTGGCAAGAGCAGTTTCAGTGGTGTGCCAGAGGCAGAAGCCATACTGGAGAGAGTTCAGGATAGAATTTGGGGGAGACAGACTCCACAGAGCAATCGTAAACAGTGTGTGCACCAAGCTTTGAGATGAAAGAGAAGGGAGATGGGGTAGTAGATGGAGAGGCAAATGGGGACAGGTTGGTTTTTTAGGATGGGAAAGACTAATGCTTGTTTGTACTGAGGGGAAAGAACCAGAGGAGAGTGAGAGGTCAAGGCAAAGAGTAAGGGAGGTGATGATAGTGGGTGTGAAGGTGATCAAGAGATGGAATGGGATCACTGGGGCAACAGCAAGGTTATAGAATATGAGAAACTTCTGCATCTGTCACAGGGGAGAAAGAGGCAACAGTTGTAGGAGAGGAAAGGAAGGCAAACCGAGACACTTATAAAATTGACAAAACAGGATGTCTTAAAAAAAAACCATCAGAAATCCTATGTGGAGAGAGAACTGGAGTCAAGAGGACAGGAAGGTTTGAGAAAGTAGGTCAAAGGTGGCAGTTGTGAGCATGAGATTCAATTAAGCTGAAAAGTAAAGCTACTTAGCAAGGAAGGTGGCATAACTGAAGCTGCAGAAAACTAATTTGTAAGGGAGGAAGTCAATCTGGTGATCACTTCTGGCAGAAATTGTCTCAGCAGCCCGAAAGCAGAAGTGGATGCTGGGGGTGACCAGGGCTGGAGGTTGGCAGGACAAACCTTGTAATGAGGGAGAGGGACAACAGAGTCAAGGATGGTGGCAAGTAAAGCATGGAGAGAATCAACAACAATATCAACGGAAGCAAGGAAGAGACGGCAGGAAAGAGAGGGATGAAAGCATATGAGAAGTCATCAGTGCTGATGGAATGGAAGTCACAGAGAGGGCATGCGGGAGATGCTGATGGGCGATGCTGAAAGAGACCAGGAGCGAGCTGGACAGGGGGAATGGGGTAGCAGAGAGATAGAAAGCAGTGCTTAGCAAAGATCAGAGCCGTCCCTAGCAATTCTGGGGCCCTACACAGCTCCCCTCCCCCTCCCCCCCGGGGGGGGGGCAGACCTCTGTGGGGGGGGGGGAGGGGAGAAGCAGGAGGGTGGGCCCCAGGCCTCCACAGGGGAGGGAGTGGGTCTGGCTTGGGGAGTAAGGGGGAACCTCCCCAGCACTCACCGGCAGCGTGGCTGAGGCCGGGTTGCTGCACTTCCCGCCCCCAGTGAGCGCAGCCCAAGCCCTGCTGCAGAACTCAGGGGAGCGGGGGCAGGGGCCCTGGGGAAGAGCTGGACTGGTAGGGGCTGGAGCAGCATGCAGCTGCGCAGGGCACCAAGAAATTTGGTGCCCCAAATTTCCTCATGCCCTACGCAGCTGCGTACTTTGCGTATGGGTAAGGATGGCCCTGGCAAAGACCAATCCAGTGAGCGGCCGTTCTGGTGAGTGGGACAGTTGATCTAGGGAAGCAGGTTGAATGAAGAGGTGAGGATGTGGAAACGTGAAGCTAGGGCGTTGGATGGGTCAGCAACAAGGAAATTAAAATCCCCAAGGATGTATGTGGGAGATTGTGAGGAAGAGTGAGAGCCAGGAATTGAAATCAGAGAGGAAGGTCATGGGAAGGAATTGGGTAAACAGGGGATGACAGTGACATGGAGTGGGAGAGGAGAGACAAAGTCAGGTGCAGTGCTGTTCCTGCTCTCTCTCATTAGAAGGGGGGAAGAGAGAGGGAGAGGAGAAACCTAACATCCCCACCACGGTCTGACACAAGGGAGGGAGCATTAGAGGAAGAGAGGCCTCTGTAAGAGAGGACAGCTGAAGAAGCAGTGTCAGACAAAGGGATCTAGATATCAGAGCCAGGAACTAGAGGTAGCGAGATACGAATCAGTCATGGATGGCTATGGTTTCAAGAGAGGGAGTGGGCATTCCAGAAAGAGTAAGGGAGAAGGATTGGCATGAGGTCAGGAACAGCAACATAGGAGGGGTGGGGCTGGGTGTGGAAGGTACAGAAGAGGAGATGGAGAAAGGGCCAGGTTGGACATGTGACGCAGTAGGGAGGGGGGAGTGTTGACCTGGGAATGTGCCCTGGGGATGGGAGACCTGAGAGCCTGTAACCTGAGCCAGGAGGGGGAGGTAACACCTCTGCCCAGGAATGTGAAGACAGGCTGCAGAAGGGAGCCTGCTGGGGGGGGTTTAGTTTCAGTTTGGGACTGGGTGGAGGAACACAGGGAACCCCAGGGCTGGGGTCTAAGCTCCCTGCTCCCCCAGAAGGACTTGACTGAGGGGTCCTGGGTGTACCCACAAGCTCTGTTCTGGACTGTGTTCCTGTTGTCCAATAAACCTTCTGCTTTACTGGCTGGCTGAGAGTCTCAGTGAATCCCAGGAAGAGGGGTGCAGGGCCTGGACTCCCCCACACTCCGTGACAGGGCAAATGTCACCAATGGTGAGGAGGAGGAAGGTGTGATGTGGGATAAGAATTTGTGTTGGTGGGAGGAGAGAGGGAGATTGGGATGGGGACAGAAAGAGGAATTGGTTGACCTTGTGGGAACTGTAAAGGGGAGAGGGCAACAAGGAAGGGGAAATGGAGCCATTGGGGGGAAATAGGGAAGATGGGGAAGAACAAAAGTTGTGATGGGGCATGGTGAGAGCAATGCACGAGTGGCAGATGGGTAAGATTACATTAGAAAAGCAGAGTGTGAAAGTTCTCATTCCATGCCTTCCACTAATGCGATCACTGCAAATCTGCAGCAACAAATCTAATATTTCAAAGGCATTGGGAGGAGGGAGAGCTCAGTGGTTTGAGCACCGGCCTGCTAAACCCAGGGTTATGAGTTCAATCCTTGAGGGGGCCATTTAGGGATCTGGGGCAAAAATTGAGGATTGGTCCGGCTTTGAGTAGGGGGTTGGACTGGATGACCTCCTGAGGTCCCTTCCAACCCTGATATTCTACGATTCATGAGATAACTCCTCCTTGGATAGGATTTGCCACTCCAGGTGAGACTAGAGGTCAATCAAATCCCAGTGTCTTGACACTAGCAGGGCCCAATACCAGATGCCTCTAGAGCAGTGTTTCTCAACCTTTTTGATATTAGGGACCGGCTTGCTGCCTTCCTAAACTATGTCACAGAGATCTCAGGGACTGGCGCCAGTCCATGGACCGGTCAATGAGAAACACTGCTCTAGAAAAAAGTAGTAGCCTCTCCCTGTAACAGGCTTGTCATTTCAGAGTCATATACTTAGCCAGCAACATCCTAGGAGAACCCTGTGATAGACTGACTGCCACAATACATCAATCCAGGGCTCAGGGATTGCAACACTTGCCTCCTTAACCAAGTGTCACTAGTAGTTCATATCTTACTGGAATTTTCTGTTCTTCACAGCTTATAAATACCTTCAGGGTAACCTTAAGAGGAAGGATAGAAATTATTCAGTTTCAGAGACAACAGGACAAAAAGGAATGACCAGAAACTAAAGGAGAAAGAGTTCAGGTGACATATTAGGGAAACATTTTTAGAGTCAGTAGTTGGGTAGTGGAGGCCCCCTGATTGCAGTGATATTAGAAGAGATTAGATAAAATGCTTCGCGGTCTACACGAATACAGCACTGTTGACATGAAGCCAACTCTGGGGTGGCAGGCAGCAATCAACTAGCACACAGCAACAAGCACAACAGTGGAATATGGGAGGGAAACTGTTAAGAACATAAGGGCAAACCCTAACTCTTATGAAAATCAGCATTATTAAAGTAGACACAAAGGAGACAGAATCCTACTTTTTAAAGTCTCCTCTTTAAGTCTCCCCCATACTCTGTAAGCTGCATGGAACCCATATTTTTCTGTGCTAGGAAGGATAAAGGGCTGAGGTGACCCTGCCAGAAAGCTAGGTGTTGGAAACCTGAGGCTTGGATCTCTGGCCACTAGGGCTAGGTAACTATTCGCTACTTTATTCTCCAAGAAAGGAGAAGTTAGCCTTGCAAACTGCAGTGGGTCAGATTCCATGTACCAAATGGCCTTTTCTGGCCTTGCAGTCTAGATGCTGCTAGTGTCGACTCCATCGTCCTCTCGGCTGGAGAGTAAGCGGTCTTCTAGTGCTGTGGTGGTTCAATCCAAACCTTCATAGGCTGGAAGCTGGAATTTGGAACAGTTCCAGATTCCCATTAAGTAATTACACATCTCACCATTATGATGATAACATATGGGCTCTTTAACCCAGTGAAAGGACCCTTGTTATTCATCACACTTAGCCTTCTCCCCTATTCAGCAGCCACTCTCTTCCCTGATACAGAGAATAAAACCTCTGCTCCAAAGGAAGCTTTTTAAATTGAACTTTTTACTACTTCATATAAAACTTCAAAAGTCTGATCTTCTGTAAAGAATGACTGTCTCCGACTGAAAAACCAGCTCCAATTTAATCTCCATATTCTTCTGCTGCTCAGAAACCACTTAAGTGTCACCCATACAGTTTGTGACGAAAACTAAACCTCCTGCTAACTGGCTCCTTCCCATTTAATCAGAAGATACGAAGCTTTTGTGTTGATGATTTCAGTAAGACAGCATCTGCCTGGCATTAGCTATTAGCAGCATTTGTCTCTGCTATGTCAATAACTCAAGGCAATTATCTTATGTGCCATTACTGGACAGCTCAGGGTCAAGTACAGATCCTCACTTGTTTGATCAGCAGCACCTGTTAGCAATGTTAGCAAGCAAAACTGTAACAAACTACAAAGCTACTTCAGAGTCTGCCAGCACCATTGTGAAATCTCTATTTGCAATTTAGAGCTCAGCCGAGGCTTCACATATGAGGTCTAAATTCAAGCAAGCAACCACTTCTGCTTCAAATTCTGTGCTTGTTCTTATGCAAAAGTAGGAGACGACCCATTATCTTTCCCTCAGGCCTGATCTACACTTAAAAATTTATACAGGAAAAGCTATGTTGATTAGGGGAATGCTTTTTTTTTTAAAAAAAAACAAAAACAAAAAACAGAATAGCTATGCCAGTATAAACCCTAGCAAAGAGGCAGTTTATATGGGCAAAAACGTGCCTTTGTCAGTATAGCTTATGTCTCTTGGAGAACTGGTGTAAACTGTGCCAACAGAAACACGTTTATGCCAGTATAAGCTACCTCTATGCTAGAATGGTTTGCCAGTATAGTTCTATATACATAGGTACGCCAGTAAAACTTTTCAAGTGTAGAAAAGACCTTGTTTATTTTTTGGGAACCTATCACTAGTATTTACCCCCCGAACAATTGAAATACTCTTTACTAATCCATAATATAGCCAACATAGAACTACAACAGTGAAAAACTTATAGAAATATCAACAGCAATTAAATGTTTTTTAACCAATCTGCCATTAACCGCAGTTGGTTGTAACCCTCAAATCACACCAGGCACCATGCATTCTTCCCTTTGCTTAGCCCACAACCTATTTTCTGAAGGCATCAGATGTCTCTAAAAAGAAGTCTGCTACTACATTTGAGTCTCCCTATTTCATGGCAATACCGTTTAAATTATTGGGATTAAAGTAGAAAATGTCAGCAATTTTGTAATTAGAGGACACCAACAAACTAGAAACTTCACTTCTGTACTCTCTGGCAGCTTACGAAGAATATGTTAAGAAGAGTTGTTTTTAATATGGACTGCATGTTCTTCCCAAAGAAGTTAAGGTATGAATTTTCCACCTGTGTTATAAATGAGGGAGGAGCCTGAAAATAAGAAATGACTTAAAAAGAAAGGTAATTCTCCTGGTACGGACAGTGCCAAGGAAAACTCACCTGCTCTCTGCAAAGGTTCCCCTTTGACATTATTTTAATTTCCTTGTTGTGAGTAAGATTCTTCTGGGAAGCATTAGCAGTATGAGATGTCTACTTCTTTTGACTGTGATTGTCGTGACATGTACTGCTTACCAACAACCTGACTGCACTATTAGTGAATCTGCTGACTTATGTTTGCAATGGTGACTCCTTCCGTTGGCGACATGCTCTCTTTCCCTGCTCAGTACACACTGTCACTAATCATTAGCTTCATTATTCTTGTAGTGATCATGGTGACATTAATTACCTCTCGGCATCTTGTCATTAATTAGCATCAAACTTATTAAAGAGAGATGTGGTGTGACTTGTTTGCATTCTTGTCTCAGACAGTCCAGTGAACTGTTTAAAGCCAAGCTTCGGTCAGAGAAAGTTTTTTCCATGTCAGTTCTACTTGGTTTACTGATTAGAGTCAAAATTTGCTTTTGACAGCTCTGAAAAGCTGACCTGAAAGCACTCTGAAATCACGGAATGAGAGGCAGTCAACACAACTAAGCATTGTTGTAACTACAGAGCAGCCATTTGAATTTTATTCTGCCTTATGCATCATCAGCGTGATCACCAGTCAAGGTCTGGCTCCAGAACCTTTATTGACAAATACAGAGGTGGCAGAAAAAGCCCCATACTATTTCCTGGTAACAGGCTGAAATAGCAGTTAGGAAGTCGGGTTTGAACTAAAGGAGAACAAATATGAAGTACCAGAAGCCATTTTCATGGCTTGTCATAACCTTGCTTTCATATTCATTTTAATATTAAGTTATTATACTATCAATACAACCATTCTGAAGCATCCTTCATACCTGCAGCCTGAAAATACTTTACAGAGTTAAAAGCAAAATAGAAAGGCAGAAAGGACAAAAAGGAGCTACGTGAGCAGATGAAGCAAGAGACTGCAGAAAGAAATGGCATAAGAGGTAGGTTGGAGCAGGTCCATAGAGGATTTTAAAACATATATTGTTTTAAGTAGATTTTCTGCTTTGTAACTGCGGTGAAATATCTTAGCACCCGATTCTTACACACAAGTAATCTCATTGAAGTCTGACCATTGTCATGAATAAGGGTTGCAGGATAGGATCCTTATTCAAGGGCAAAGGTCTAATCTTAGTGTGACACTGGCAGACCAGGTGCCAGCTCTTGCCAAGGCTGTAGGCATCGGCTGAGCACTGACAAATTCATAGCTGGAAACCAGACCAGCTCACCTGTATGTTAGTATAGTTCAAGATAGGTGTTAGACTTATAAGAATGTGTTTAGACTCTATGGAATGCTTGTAAGTTGCTGCATGCATTAATTTCACTCATAATGTCTCTATCCCATGCTATAAGGTGATATGCAAGTTTTGCTTTACAATTGTAAAAATGCTTGCTCTGAACCTGTGAAGCCAGTCATGGGGAATGGCCCACTGCACATCAAGAAGGACCATCAAAACTAAATGGGCCACTGTGGAACACCAGGATATAAAGACTTGGTTAATGTCCCTCTGAAACCCATGAAGGTGCTACATGCAGGAGCCCGTCCCATCAGCTTGAATGCTGGAAGAAGGGGATAAAAACAGGGTCATAAGAAGATGTTCTCTTTCTCATTTGCTGTTCGACTCTTACAGGGCTGGAGCTATGAAACAGAGGCAGAGAGGTCCTAGGTCAACCTGGGTTAGCCCTAAGACATTCAGTGTTGACAAGTGACAACAACTCTGTCATCTTTTAAAACCATAGACCATAACTAATTTGTGTATATAGGTTTTCCTGCTTTAACCTGTAAATAACTAATTTCTTTTCCCTGGTTAATAAATCCTTCGTTTACTATAGGATTGACTACAAGCGTTGTCTTTGGTGTGAGATCTGAGGTACAAACTGACCGAGGGTAAGTGACTGATCTCTTGGGACTGGAAACAACCTGAATCTTGTGTGACTTTGGTGTATGGAAACCATCTATCACTAAGTCCAGCTTGCCTGAGTGGCAAGACAGACTGGAGTGCCCAATGGGAATGTCTGTGACTCCATGATAAGACGGTTCTAGTGCTTCAGGAGTTCACATCTGTTATTGGATTGGTGAAATCTAATTATAGAACGTATCTCCAAGTCACTGAAATTATTTAGAAACAAATTTACTATTTTAATCACAAGACTAGAGATATCTGAAAATCACCAGCATATTAGAATAAATTGGTTTCTATTGACATTCTGGGCTGTATTTTCTCAGGGACACCAAAAATGTACCTGCAACACGTGCGTACTTCTATACAGACTTATTTGGTGTATGCAATTTAGATATATTGTAGGCATCATTGCAAACCCCTGGGATTAGAAGGATAAAACACTTGACCCAAACTATACATATAACAAGGGTATTGCAAGATCCATGTTTTGCCCAGGAACCCTCCATTAAAACATGCTGTCACACCGTAAAAGAGGGCATACAGTTTTATCTTCTACAACACCAACAAAAATGTATGGGTTATCCTTGCTGTTGCGATTACTGCATGAGCCCTCATTACTCTGACTCCTATTAGGGTTGGAGGAGTCTGTCCTCTCATTTTCTATAATTATGAATGTCACTGACTTGACTATAATTACTGCCACTATCATAACAACTGGTTGTTCTGGCTTCTCTCCCAGCCCCCTCATCAGTGCTGGGACAGGCCTGTTATTAGCCCCTGTATCATTCTCTATGTTAGTGGAATGGTGTGATTGATGATCTCCTGCTAAACAGTCTCACTTATAAACAGTAGTAGCTGTGAATAGTCATTCTCAAAACAATTATCTGCATATCTATTCTAACATACAGATTGTGATAACTGCATAATTTAAAAGCAACCCACACTGGTACTCCAAATGTTATAAGCAGCACACAGCCTACCATCCACTCACTCATAGCTTCTGGAAGTAGACCAAGTACATATCTAGTCTCGCCAGTGTACTTTTTCTCCTCCTCCTCATACTCCCTGATGAGTGCAGGTGATATGGAACCAGCACGTAACTTCTTCTCCCATACTGATGTCCCCTGACTCCCTTGTCTTCTGACCAGTAACCATTATATGTAGGGGCCAACACATAACCTGTGTCCTTAGAGTGAAGCCCCATATCTCTTCTCTTTGTTCCTGACCTACAGAAGTTCAGTGCACAGCTCACATAATCAGGTCAGTGCTTCCTGGCCCTTGAGCACCAAAATGTCCAAAGTGTCACCTCTGCAAGACATAAGAAGCCCAACTCTCCAGGGTGGTGGTCCTCATACCTGCTCTTAGCCTCATGATCCTATATTGATGCAGATAGGAGGAGTCACATCTCCCCTAGGCAGTACAAGCTGATCAAAGAACTTCATGACTATCATTTAACAAATCCTCTCTGGGGGACAGGAGGCCTGTGCATGGACTGCCTTGCTAGTACAGCACCCCAGGACTTGTAACTTTTGAGGGAAGAGGCTAGCACATAGCCCTTCCCTAGAAGACATACCGGCTAAAGCCTGCACTCCAGAAGGTCAGATCAGTCAGTCTCTAAAGTACAGTCTCCCTGTTCTTCATGCTAAGCCTTGTCCTACAGAGATAAGAGCCACGCTTCATCCTCAGATGGAGGACAGCCAGGATAGCGCCCAGCCCTGTACCTCCAACTGCTGGTCTGCAGCCACTGCAGGAGAGGGTCCCCCCAACACAGCCCGTCCCCCCCCCCACACACAGCCCATAGCGTGCCCCCCTCAGCCCCCCCCACAGCCCATCCCCACACACAGCCCGTCGCCCCACACACAGCCCGTAGCGTGTGTCCCCCTCTCAGCCCGCCCCCCCCACAGCGTGCCCCCCCCACACACAGACCGTCGCGTCCCTCTCCCCCGGGGAAAGGGCGCACCTGCCCCCCAGCCCCCGCCACGAGGCACCGAGCCCCATCGCCCCGGGTCCCCGCTCGCCCACTGCCCTGACCTGCAGCCGCTGCAGGTAGGAGGCCGGCGCGTAGCCCGTCTCCCCGGAGCCTGCGCGGGTCACCAGCCACCAGTGCTGGTTGCTCCGCTCCAGCAGCAGGAAGGTCTCCCCGGCGGCGAGGGGCAGCGAGTTGGGCTCGGCGGAGCGGAAGCTGTACAGGGCCCGGTACATGGCGGCGGGCGGGAGGCCGGCGGCGCAACGCGGCCCCCAGGTGCCGGCTCTCGATGTCAACACACACCCACCCACCCACGCGCTGCGTCATCCATACCTGTGACGTCACCACGTAGCCCCGCCTCCTGGTCTGCCCTTCTGTTAGACTTGCGCGCCCCCTGCTGGACCGGTTTAGCGAGTCTGCTGCTCCCCGCGTGACTCTTGCCTGGGCATCCCTTCCCTCCCCCCCCCCCCCCGCATGGGGTATCCCCGCCACCCTGCATGGCTCCTGCCTGGGGCATCCCCTCCCCCCCTGCATGGCTCCTGCCCCCCCGCCATGGGTCAGCGGCAACCTCCACCCCATGGAGCAGCCCCTCACCCCCCACCCCACATGGCTCCTGTGCCCCGAATGGCATCCCCTCACCCCTCCACATAGCTTCTCCACCAGGTCATGCGTCCGATGAAGTGGGTATCACCCATGAAAGCTTTTGCTCCAATACGTCTGTTAGTCTATAAGGTGCCACAGGACTCTTTGCCGCTTTTACAGATCCAGACTAACACGGCTTCCCCTCTGATACAGCCAGGTCATTACTGTTTTCTGCCCCCACGCCAGGCATGTGCCATTCTTCCCATACCACATCACTCCCATCTCCTCCCCCAAGTCACATAATACCTCTGCCACCCCATCACCCCCTCGCAGTATATAAACCCTTTGCTGTGTGGCCACTGGGTACCATTGCCTTTCATCTGACGATATCCCCACACTGAATCACTCTCACTGATTGCCCCCCCTCCCTGCCTCCAGTGTCAAGCCACCATTCCCCTGGTGCCCTCCTCACCCCAGCTCCATGGACCCCAGTCACTACAGGGTGTTGTAGAGCCATGATTCTGGAATGTGGACATGAGTTTTATAAAATACATTGGAATGGATTCCACCTCCTTTATGCTGCTCCGGCAGTGTAAACAGGCCATGAGAGCCCCTGGGGGAACTACATGGTGCAGGAGTAGCATAGGTCTGACATATGTTGCCCTATGCTCCCCCAGCACCTTGCCACCCTTAGGGTAGGGGCAAAGGTGGGAGGGGTAGGAAGAGTGAGGTCACAGCACTTTGTACTCTGGCTATTTTGGAATGCAGAACACCCCATTGGATGCCCACTAAGTTACTATAAGTTAGATCATCCTCCACGGTTGGGGACAAATATTAGGATGTATACGGCATGAGATAGGGAATAATACAGAAAAAAATACAATACCATTATATAAATCAAAGGTTCACTCTTGTCTGGTATGCCCTGTGCAGTATTGATCACCCCATCTCAAAAATACTACTGCAGAATATTGCAGGTTCAGAGCAAACAAGGAGAGTGATCAAGGAGCTAGAAAAACTCTCACAGGAAGAGAGCTTGAGAAGATTGGGATATTTACCTTAGAAAGGAGATGAAAAAGAGGGGACATGATATAAGTATATACCATTACAGACATAACAGTGATGTTAAAAGAACATTAATAAAGTTAATTCAGCCCCCTTGTGCATCTGCATTGCAATACAGTCTGTAATTGCATAATCACGCAGTATTTTGTCCACCAGAACCCTGTCTCATTTAGTGCATAGGCTGGATGCATAGTGCTCACTGAATGAGCAGCTATTCGGTATTTGTCTTTTCCTTGTTCAATTGTGGCCCTAGGCTTTATTTACTGCATGTTATTCAAACGTTGCTCTGAAGACAGATTTATTGGTTTCCTCATGGTTTTTTCTACAGTACTCATCACTATAGCATCTGAGTGCTGCACAAACATTAATTTATTTTCACAACTGCCTTGTCAGATGATGAGGCACAGAGAGATTAAGGTCAAAAGTAGAGCTGAGCAGATGGATACAGGATTTTCAAAAGTCCAAGATTTTGAAAAAAAAATTAATTCCTTAGCAGAATAGGAGAAAAAACATCTCAGAAGTTTTCATAGAATGGCTGTATGGCTGGCAGCGTGCCTGCCACCTTGGAGGGCAGCCCAGGAAGCTGGCCGGGGGGAGACTGGCCACTCACCTCCCCGAGACGGTGGGGGGTCCCTGGATTCCACTTTTTTGCGCAATGCACAATTAATTTGTGCAACACACTGCCAAAGATTGTCACTGAAACCAAGAACTTGGCCTAATTCAAAGAGGGACTGGACATTTATATGGATAGGAAGAATATCCAGTTATTGTAGTTAAAATAAAATAAAATGAAGCAGGGATATAAAACTTCTTGCTTTAACGTTGAAGTCAACCTCTACCCATTACAAGTAGGGAACTGGCCTAGCTGGAATTAGGGTCTGATTCAGTGTGGCAATTACTATGTTCTGAAATCAGTCTCTCACCCATTCTACCCAGGCAGGGGGCTGCTGTCAGGTACATTTCGGAAGTAATATTGTGTAATATGGCAGGAGTCTTATCATTCAATGACACAAAATCACTCAAAATGAGACAAAGTTCAAAGAACAGTGAGTAGCAAACAATGCAAAAAATACAATGGAAATGAAGCAGTCTTTGGTTTGATGAATACCCAGCAGAGGGCAGTAAAGATTCATGAAACAATCAGGTCTCCGAGTAGCAGCCGCCTGTGTCTGTATCCACAAAAAGAACAGGAGTGTTTGTGGCACCTTAGAGATGAACAAATTTATTTGAGCATAAGCTTTTGTGAGCTACAGCTCACTTCATCGGATGCATTCAGTTCATTTGCAGTTTTCTGTACTAGTACTTAGAACACAATGGGCCCAACTATGCCCTGAGATTCATGGAGTTAACCAGATGTGTGCAAGCAGATCAAAGGGTGGGACTGGGCCCAGTGCATCAAAGCACACCTGTGCTCCTTGGTTTATTCCCAGTGTTGAGACTCCTATTTAATTTCCCACTTTATATGTTCATCCCAATTCTTTTGCCTGACTCTTATCTTCATCTCCTTTGCATGCTCCCTTGCTTTGAGCCTTCTACAGTGCTGGCCCCTCTAACAAACAGTCTCCCCAACAGATATCTCCTTTCTCCTTCAAATCCTTCCTTAGAAGCCACCTCTTTAAACAGCCCCTTCTCATCATTAATAATCCCAACATACTCCCCCTCCTATCTGCTGCATTGTCTTATTGGTCTCAATGTTGTCGTAGCTGTGTTTGTCCCAGTATATGAGAGAGACAAGGTGGGTGAGGTAATATCTTGTATTGGACCATCTTCTCTTGGTGAAAAAGACACCAAAGTTGATCCACTTCACCTGCCCTGTCACTGTCTGTATTGTCTTATTCACACAGTAAGGACTTGGTTTGCACAGCTTCTTACTGGCCTCCATGGGATTTTTGCATGCTCAGCATCTTTCATGGTAGGGAGCATGTAAATTAACTTCTCCATAGGACTAAGGTGATAATCACTACATGGGCTCTAGAGATGCGCCAGGTCACTACTGAACCATGTAAAGGAGAATTGCTTTTAGCCGCTATCTTTTGAAAGACACCAGATAATCAATTAAAGGCTAAGAACCTCATTCAGGCTTTTGCTACCTCTGATACTTTACAGTTTGAGACCCTGGAAATTGCCCCAGTTTGACTAAGTAGATTCCAAATGGATTGAGTGAAATGAATGCCCTGCACTCACCCCTCTCGTGTGAAATCTTCACTTGGTTTCTGTGTGCCTTCTATCGACTTTCTTAAACCAGCTTAAGAGTGTCCACATGAAAGGGCTGCACTGATTTAATTACATCCATTTTAAGGTGATCAGATGTCCCAATTTTATAGGGACAGTCCCAATTTTTGGATCTTTTTCTTATTTAAGCTCCTATTACCCCCCCACCCCCATCCTGATTTTTCACATTTGCTGTCTGGTCACCCCAATCCATTGGGAAACTGATTTAGTGCAAGTTGTCTGTGTAGATCAGCCCTGAGTCAGTACGGCTCATTCAGCTCTCACACAGGGCAAAGACAGAATCGTTTCATGGCAGTCAGAGGACCCCACCCTACGGCACAGATAGCAGGCTCTGGTCCCATTTGTTTTATTGTGACCCTTGAGCCAATTCTCTCTTGGGTATAAATGTGGGTGACCGATGAACCAAAAAGTTCCCCCTCTAGGTGGGTTGTGAAAGGGAAAGTGTGTAAGAAGGCACTCGTCTGCCACTTAGCCCTTTATATGATCTCACTAGTATTTAAAAAAAAAAAACAGCCAAGATTAAAATAGCCGAATGCACAAGGCCAGCCAGCTCCTCAGCTAGGTTTTCCTCAAGAGAGGGGCTGAGCTAATGACAGAATGAAAGCCTGGGAGAAGGCCAGAGGTTAGCTTTGTCTCTTGGGAACATTAGACTCTGTCCAGTGCAGACCTACATATTGCTGTGGAATCTGCTAAGAGCTGGGTTTGGATTATCATTTTAATGTTTTTTACTCCACTAGTGTGTAAAAGAGGCAATGGGAGAGGAAAGGAGGAATCTGGTTGTCAGCTGAAGGCTCCCCTGCATGTAGTGATCCAGTAGGTCAGGCATGGAAGCAGCAAAAATGAAGCAAGTATTTCGTCAAAGCAGCAAAGCCCTTTGAGCACGCAGTTCTTCACTGGATCCCTCCCTGTACCTCTCAAGGTATGTCTACACTTTGAGCTAGGGGTGTGAATCTCACACTAGTTGAGACTGAGCCAGTTAAAGGGTAGCTGTGGCTGCACAGCCGGAGGGAGGGCACATACCCACCAGGGACCCTAGGCACATAGTCAAGGCAGCTAGCCCTTCCTGTTGCTTGTACTGTTGTGGCTACACTCTATTTTAGCATGCTAGCTCGCTGAGAGTTAGCGCCTGTGTCCCTGAGCTAGGAATCACACCCCCAGCTCCAAATGTAGACACATCCTCAGAGGGTAGGTCTACCCTGCAGTCAAGGGTGACTGCAGCAAGTGTAGACGCACGCAAGCTAACTTTATTCTGGCTAGATCCAAGCTAGCTCTAGTAACAACAGCAGTGAAGCAGCAGCAGCAGCATTGATCGCTCGAGTGTGCATCCAGGGTCCTGGGCAGGCAGGGCTAGCCCATGCAGCTGCCTGTGCTGCCCTACCTTCCCTGCTGTTGTTACTTGAGCTAGCTTTGAGCTAGCTAGAATAAAGTTAGCTCGGTTACATCTACGCTTGCTGCAGTAGCCCCTCCTGAGTGCAGGGTAGACATACCCAGATCGCTCGGACCGCTGCATTGTTCAGAGCCTGCCAAGGGGTCACAGATGAAGCAGAACCAACCTTAAGACTTGTACAGTACAGTGGTTCTCAACGTTTCCATACCACAACCTCACGTTACAAAAGAATAAACCTTTGGGACCCCTGTCCCAGCTAGCCCTCAAGGAAAAGTGGGTGGCCATGACTCCCTGGGCGAGACCCCGTGTGGTAATGCTTTACAACTGCTATCAGTGAACAAGGAATGTCTCCTTGCCCTGCTCTGAGGCTGGGGTGGGGGGGAGCATTGCATCTGTCCTGGCAGTAAGCTTGCAGCCCTCTGGAGAAGGGCAGAGATCTGCTATAACTGCACTCTTTGCTGCTTGTTATTATTGCTCTCTGACTTCTTTCTAAAATGCCACTTCCTCTCATCTGCACTTGCACACACCGAGCCCAGGAGCTTCACAAAGGACCTGTAGGACACAAATAGGAGTTTCCACGTGGTGAACCCCAACTCTCACCTGACAGCACAACAGCAAGGGGCTTGGATCACAGCTAATTCCCACAACCCAGGGGCTGTGTGCATGCAAAGGGACAAAAACCTTACCTCCCACAGCTAGCATAACAAACCCAATCCCCCTCAGCACTGGGGCATGGAGAAGGGGGTGACAGCAAGACCAGCAAAACGAGGGCAATTTCCCCCACTGATGGGGGGAGTTCAGTTCCCTTTAAAAAACACAAAGAATGAAATGATAAAGTCTGCACTGGTCTCTGCCCAAACACCCAGCCCTCTTCCGATAAAGCTGGATTTCACCCAGACCTCTGGAGGTTTGCCTGCCTTTTCCCAGCACTGCAGATCAGCCAAGGGTTTGTGTGTAAATGAAGCTCTGTCAGTGCCAGCTCTGGTGCCGGAGAGGCCACAGTGCAGCCTGGTGGAAGTGCACCACAGGTAAAGGGCACAAAGCACTCTATGAGCGGTCATTAGTGACACCTGACAAGATGATTCCCGTAACTGGAATGTTACCCTCACTGATTACAGCCTGTTTAGGAAGGATTGAATGGGTAAAAGAGGTGTGTGTGTGGAGGCACCAGTCCTGATATTAGTTATTGACAATACAGACCCTCAGGATCTTGAATAAATATGGATCCACGTGCTGGCTAACAAAAGCCAAGGTGGGAGTGCTTATTATAATGGATAAAGATGAACTGATCACTGGACTGGAAATTGGGGATTGCCTCGGCCTCTTTAATCTAGTGGAGAAAGACACAACAAGAAAGAAAGGCTGGAAGTTAAAGCCAGACAAATTCAGATTAGTAATAAGGCATCATTTTTTATTTCTTTTTTTAAGAGAGGGTGATTAACCATTGGACCAAACCGCTAAGGGAAGGGGTGGGTCCTTCCATCTCAAGACTTCAGATCAAGGCTGGTTGCCTTTCTGGAAGATATACTTTAGTCAAACACGAGTTACTGGGCTCTGTGTGGGGGTATCCGGTGAAATCCTAGGGCTGTGATATACAGGAGGTCAGACTAGATGGCCTAGTGGTCCCTTTTGGCCTTAAAGCCTATGACTCTGAGGCAGCAGTGCAGGATCAGAGCAATGCAAGTTCCTGGTGTGTTGGGGAGATGGCCACTGTGCTGCTATTTCCTGTCTCTGAAGATTTAAACCCTGGTTTGGGGGAGGATTTTTGCCGGCTGTAGTAGCAATGAGTGACCTGGGACCTCTGCTGTGTTGGTTGGGTCTGATCCCCACACTGTGTCGCACAAATCCTTCGTGAGCTGCATTGCCCCTTGAGCCTGCTCACCCCTCCCGGGAGCCCGTGCCCCTTCGCCTCAGGGGCGAGAATTCACCCCACTTGGGGAGGGCACCAGAGAGGAAAAGCGGGTTTGTTTGGTATTTAAAGTGTCAGGAGCAACCTCCTCCCACTGCGCACTGAGCTGCACTGACCTGTTGTGCGGAGGGGTTTCCTTTCTCCCAGAGCCCTTTGGCTTCTCCTTTTGCTCTGTCCCTTTCCTGCACCCGCTCCCCACAAGCTCCCTCCCAGGGCTTCCTGCTGCTGACCATTCACTTCCCGGCAGCCTGCCCCTTCCAGAACCTTCTGGTTCCAACACTGTCCCCTCTCCTTTCCTGCTAAGAGGACATCCTGCCCCCCCGCTCCACACACCCGGCTCAGTGGTGCCACCTGTCCCCTACAATAAGACACAAGCCCCCCCGAGCCAGGCCATCCCCTGGGGTCCCCTGCCCAGATTCCCTTGGCCCTGCAGCTGGCCCAGGGCTTTGCTGAAGACGAGCTCGCTGTCAGCGCAGTCTCCATTCTGCACCCAGCAAGCACCTCTGGGGCCAGGTGCAGGCAGCGCCTTCCCTGGAATGTGCCCAGCTGCTGTTTGCACAGAGGATAATAGAGCCTTATTTCCATGAAGTCAGCAGCACAGCATGTGCCACAAAGCGAATGCAGCAAACCCCCACCTCCCACACAGCCTCTGACAGTGCCAGGGCCTCACCCTGTGCTTGGCACAATGTACTGAGCGGGGGTTGAAGGCACAGCGCCCTAAGGGGGCCCTGGGTTTCCTCTCTCCTCTTGGTCTAATCAGTGCTGTTTCCTGTGTCCGAGGGCCATCTCTGCAGGTGAGGGTGGCATTTGCATGACCCAGCTTCTGCGGCACACAATTAGCGTCCTGCTGTTGCTTGGATTATCCTAGACAAACCAGCCCAGTCTGTAGTTTACAACACATCCCCCTGGCTTTATTTGGGGCGGGGGGAATTCCTGGACCCCAGGCTGCGGGGCCTGAGCTATCTCCCGATAAAAACCCAAACCAGCTTCCCCCTCCTCCTGCTGCTCAAGGCTCTCCACAACTGCACCGATCATCTCTCCCTTGCTGCCTCCACCCAATGACCAACTGGATCCTTCTTCCACTTGACTCCATGCTTGCCCCTGGAACGCCCTCCTAACCCCAGTGCAACAAGCATCTTCCCTCTGCTTTCAAATCCCTCCCTAGCGTTATTGGGCAGGCTTCAGAAATCCTGTGATTATGGTTCAGTGGTCGCCACTCCATAGTTAAGGTGAGAGCTAGCAAAAATACAAACGTGCGAGCTCTACCTACACTGACATAATCCTGCAATGCCTCAACAACACAGTTCATGACAGCACACAGATAAACCATTCCACATCGAGTCATAAAAATTCTACTTATTATTATACTATACTATACTTATTCTACTATAATTATTCTACTCCACAACCATGTCCTCTGATAGCACTTAATGGATCCCGGGAATAGATTCCATTTGAAATCTGTGTCACATACTTCATAGACAATAGCTATCACCAACAGCCTATTTCCATAACAGAACCACATCAGGGGACCAAGTTGTGGATGGTGTAAAGCAGTGGGGCAACAGTGTGTGTCTGGGGATGATATGGCAGTGGGGAACTAGATAGAACCCTGACCTCTTCACTTCCAGATTTTCTGACCTTGGGGTATTTTTACAAGGTAGATTTTGGGAAAGAAACTCTAATTTTGGGGGGCCAAAGGGGGTAGCTAACAGGACTTCACTGAAATTCACTTTTAGCCTTTTTAATTAAGTGTCCTGCTTGTGAGTTCATTCTCAGGCTGTTGCCAAGCTGCAGGGACTCCATTGCTTGGCCACTTGGAGTTAGCTGCATCTGAATGGTTGCCTTTTGTGTGTCTTAGACTAGAAGCACTTTGGGGCAGGGGTTGGGCCTTACACTGCATTCCGAATCCTCACCAAGCAAACACATTGCTGGCTCCCAGCAAATAGCAGCAGCAGCCAGGGTCAGAGGGGAGCGCTGAGTCGTCAAACCGGAAACACTACAGTCAAGATGAGGCCTCGCTGTCCCCTGGGCTCTCACCCTGCAGGACGAGCTAGGTCTGCAACCCTCGAGCAAGAGGAAACTATCAACTGTTCATTGAAGTTCAACCAGGAGCTTGGGGGCCTTTAAGTGCTATGTGGTTCCAGGCTGGGAGCACTGCTTTGAACTCACTTCCATAGGACCATCATGTTCCTTAGGACGGTCAGTGTTTAACCCCTGCAGATTTAACTCTTAAAATCTCATTCATGCAGCTTCCCCTCCCCAGATCCACTGACGACAAGCACCAAAATGAAGGTCTCCTGCTAGCATCGGGGAAAGGTGCTCACCGCACAGGGAGAATAAATCATCTCAACAGCCTCCAGTGGAGGACATGGGGGTCCACCAGCAGCATAGTGTAAACAAGGCCAGCAGGCTGTCAGGAAGGGGTGAGGGAAAGGGAGCATCTGAGGAGCCCTAATTGAAAACACCACTGAGAGACTGCCCAGCCAGCCTTGCTTCCAATCCTGACTCTCAGTGATAGAGCAAGAAGTAAACAGAAACCTAAGTCAGAGTGCTGGCCGTCTCTGGTTGACTGGCTGGAATTTCTCCTCTTTGAAGAGAGAGGGCTGTTTTGTTTTGTTTCGTTTCCTCCTTCTCCTCTTTCAGGAGTTCTCTTGCATAATCTGTTGTGCTCAGAATCTATAGACTCCCAAGCCTTGGGCCCCTCCCTCCAGACTGCAAAGAAGGAACATTCAGCTGCTGTCAACAGCTGGAATTCTTAGAAACGAAGACAACAAAAGGTTGTGTGGGTCCAGGGAGCACAGCAGGGGAAAGGAGCCAGTTCTCCAGGAGTGGCGTGTGGGAGAGTGCTGTCAAAGGGATCTTCTATGCAGACTCACACACTGCACGTCCCAAGACAAACTACCACAGCCTTTTGCCTGGCTTGCCCCAGCTAGTTCTGTTCAGCAAAAACAAGCTCTTTGCCTTCACCCAGCTGCTCTCTGTTGCAGATTACACATTCCATTTGCATCTTGACATTTATTCCTTCCCAAGCCCCGAGGATCCTCTATGTCACCCCCACCAGCATGTTTAAAGTGGAGGTGTAATTACAGAACTGGAGTGACCTATCATGTAGTTTGTTGCGTGGGACTTTGATCACAGAGTTTAAGGAAAGGGAGATATGCCCCATCTATAGAGGTAATGCGGCATGCCATGGGGTCAGCTCTCTGCTGGATTTCCTTAGCCCATGTCCAGTGGCTGGCCTGGATTAGGTCTCTCTGCCTTCTGTAGCTATAGGTATAAAACCCCAGAGAGAATCGAATGCCTTTGCCCAGGGGGAGGCAGAAAAGAAGACAGGCGCAGAGCTGGAATTTGCCCCTTTCCTCCTCCAGCTACCCCAACACACTTAACAAAATGCAGAGAAATGCAGAAAGATGTAGAAGCAAATTCAGAGCAGCTTTCCTGTGCTCTGCTTCAGCCCTCTCACACCACGGTGATGTCAATGACATCTTGCCAGCACTGAGCCATGCGGGGCCACGGGCTAGAGAGAAATGAGCCCCTGGAGCTCTGATTCTGTTAGTGATTATACCTTAATAATGACCATCCGCTGCCATTCTCTGGCTCCTTCCGCTGGGGGAGCGCAGGGCACTTCGCAAATGTATCCTCCCAGAAACTGAGGCACCAAGGGGTGTCATAAGTTGCCCACTGGCAAGGGGCAAGTATGTGGCAGTTTTTGGGACTAGAACCCAGAAGTCCTAACTCCCAGTCCTGTGCTTCCGCTGCAAAGCCATTCATCCTTTGTGCGTGTGCCGGGCCCATGAAATAATAAAAGGTGGTCCATCCCAGAGCAGTTTTCAAAAGTGAGGGGAGTCTTGTGAACGGGCTGCAGGGCCTTTCATCTCTGTGGCACTGCACCCAGTAAGACCCTGGGTCAAAGGGGGCTGGCTGGCTTAGGGGCCAGGGGAATGGGATACAGAGCCTTCCACTGCAGGACACTGGTTCTAGTCTAGAGCAGGTCTGGAGTGGCAGGAAGTTATCACCATCTGAATCCGTCTGTGACAGGAATGGGGGCGCTCACTCCAGTCACAGGGGGCATCACAAAAATGGCCCCTGCGTGGCCCCTTTTTGGAGCTCCCCTGGCTGTCGCCCAGGCTGAATCTGTGCGGAGGATAGACAAATGGAGGATTCAGCCCCCAGTGCTGCCAAGCTGGCATCCCACTCACAGCAGAAATGTACTTCTGAGCCCCCATGAGAGCTCCATGCAGCGGGGCGGGTCCAGCTGGCTCCTGGGGCGCTTTACCGAATTGCAGCAGACACCTGAAATCCAAACCCACAGTGCGGGTAGAGAGCTCAAAGATGGCGAGTTACCTAGGGGGGAGTGAAAATAAAACTGAATGGAAATTACACCCTGCGCATCCATGGCTCCAACTGGGTCCTGGCTTCTTCTGCCGCCTCCCAGAGCAACATTGTGTCCTGGGCTGAAGGATCATCCCCCAGCTCACCCTCCCTGGCCACAGGTCCCTCAGGGGGATGGGGTGGGGGGCTGGCTGCGTGGCTTAGCAGGTAGGATGGCTCTGTCAAACGTGGGGCTCCTGGACCAAAATGCGAACAAGCAGACAACAGCTCACAGCCTATTCTGAGGCAGCCATAATGACACCCAATGGAGTACCAGGGGTAATTTTAAGGTACCGTGGTCACCACTCACAAGATCTTACCTCCCACATCACAACAGCTTCGCCTCAGGAAAATAAACTATACAGCGGCATGAGGGAGATAATTGGAGGTTGCAGCAGCAGAGCTGTATAAACACTGGGCTGCCGAGATTATATTTTTACCCTTTAAAATAGATGGATTTTATTTTTAAAATGTCAGAGACTAAAGGAGTTTAAAACAGTTCTGGTGCCTTCTATTCCCCTCCCCACGCAGCCTTTAACTGCTCCCCCAACTGCAACACTCCCTACCATTTCCCCACAACTTCGCCGTGGTACCTTCTGCAGCCCACAGCCTCTCCTTGTGGCCCTTACAGCCAGCCTCTGTCACCCCTGCAGCTGCAGCATCCTATGCAGGCCTCCCCATAGCAAGTCACCAGCTCTCTGGCCTACAGCCTCCCTGAACCATCTCCATATCTTCCCTCTCAGGCCTTTGGAGGGTGGCACCACTTCTGAAGTATTCTTCACTTTATTGGCCTTGGCTTCAAAGACAGGCTCAACGCTGGGCTTTCTCCCCCTTGCCACAGGCTTTTCCCCAGCCCCCATTCTGTGCCAATCGCCAGCTGGCATACGTATCACACCACGTGCCTCTCAGCTTCTCCAATATTCTCCAGCAATTTTAATTTGGGAGTAAACAACTCTTCAGTCAACATTTCAGCAACAACTGCCTTCCTTGGGATTGAAGCGAGCAAACCTCTGCCCTCCCCCAGGCACCTCTTGTGTTCCATTCACAAAAACAGATGAGATCCATGCTCCTGCCACCTTCTGACTTGTCCATCATCATGTTATATAGCCAAAGTGTGGCAATAATCTAGTAAAATGAGTGATCTAAGCCCCATTCCGAGGGATAATGGGTTCAGTTCTGGGTCCCTCAGTACCAGAAAGAGATGGAGAAGACTAAGAGAATTCAGGGAAGAACAATGCATGCAATGAAGGGCCGGATTTCCCGGGAAAGTTTAAAAGACCTAAATATGTCTAACTTGTCCAAATAATCATAGAATCATAGGACTGGAAGGGACCTCAAGTCCAGTCCCCTGCACTCATGGCAGGACAAAGTATTATCTAGACCAGTGGTCCCCAACCTTTCTGTGGAAATAACATATTCCTATTCCCAGAAGATGGTGGCGGGCGCCAGACACCCTGCCGCCGAAATGCCGCCGAGAAGCGGCAAGAAGCACCGCCGCTGAAATGCCACCAAGAAACAGCATCGCTTCTCCGTGGCATTTCGGCGGGTGGTTCTCCGGTGGCTGCGCTTGGTGGCGGCATTTCAGCGGCGCAGGGTTCTGTCGGTGCACACAACTTCCCCGGCGGGCACCATTGCACCCACGGGCACCGCATTGGGGACCCCTGATCTAGACCATTCCTGACAGGTGTTTGTCTAACCTGCTCTTAAACAGCTCCAGTGACAGTGATTCCACAACCTCTCTAGGCAATTTATTTCAGTGCCTAAGCACCCTGACAGGAAGTTTTTCCTAATGTTCAACCTAAACTGGCCTTGCTGTAATTTAGGCCCATTGCTTCTTGTCCTATCCTCAGAGATTAAAGAGAACAACTTTTCTCCCTCCTCCTTGTAACAACCTTTTATGTACTTGAAAACTGTTACCATGTCCACTCTCAGTCTTCTCTTCGCCATACTAAACAAATCCAATTTTTTCAATCTTTCCTCATAGGTCATGTTTTCTAGACCTTTAATCATTTTTGTTGCTCTTCGCTGGACTTTCTCCCATTTGTCCACATCTTTCCTGAAATGTGGTGCCCAGAACTGGACACAATACTCTAGTTGAGGCCTAAATCAGCATGGAGTAGAGCAGAAGAATTGCTTCCCATGTCTTGCTTACAACACTCCTGCTAATACATCCCAGAATGATGTTCATTCTTTTTGCAACAGTGTTACACAGTTGACTCATATTTAGCTTGCAATCCACTGTGACCCCCAGATCCCTTCCTGCAGTACTCCTTCCTAAGCAGTCATTTCTCATTTTGTATGCATGCAACTGATTATTCCTTCCTAAGTGGAGTACTTTGCATTTGTCCTTATTGAATTTCATCCTATTTACTTCAGACCATTTCTCCATTTTGTCCAGATCACTTTGAATTTTAATCCTATCCTCCAAAACACTTGCAACCCCTCCCAACTTGGTATTGTCTGCACACTTTATAAGTATACTCTCTTATGCCATTATCTCAATCATTGATGAAGATATTGAAATGAACCAGAACCAATCCCTGAGGGACCCCACTTGATATGCCCTTCCAGCTTGACTGTGAACCACTGACAGCTACTCTCTGGGAACAGTTTTCCAACCAGTTATGCACCCACCTTATAGTATCTCCATCTAGGTTGCATTTCTATAGTTTGTTTATGAGAAGGTCAGGTGAGGCAGTAACAAAAGCCTTACTAAAGTCAAGATATACCACATCTACTGCTTCCCCCCATCTGCAAAGCTTGTTACCCTGTCAAAGACAGCTATTAGGTTGGTTTGACATGATTTGTTTTTGACAATTCCATCCTGACTGTTACTCATCACCTTATTATCTTCTAGGTGTCTGCAAATTGATGGCTTATTTATTTATGCCATTATCTTTCCAGGTACTGAAGTTAAGATGACTGGTCTGTAATTCCCCAGGTTGTCCTTATTCCCCTTTTTATAGATTAGTATTATATTTGCCCTTTTCCGGTCCTCTGGATTCTCTCCCATCTTCCATGACTTTTCAAAGATAATCGCTAATGGATCAGATATCTCCTCAGTCAGCTCCTTGAGCATCCTAAGATGTATTTCATGAGGTCCTGGTGACTTGAAAACATAATTTTTAACTTGTTCTTTCCCTATTTTAGTCTCTGATCCTACCTCATTTTCACTGGCATTCACTTTGTTAAACGTCCAATTGCTACTAACCTTTTTGGTGAAAACAAACAAAAAAGTAATTTAGCACTTCTGCCATTTCCACATTTTCTGTTATTGTTTTCCCCCCTTCATTGAGTAACGGACCTACCCTGTCATTGGTCTTCCTCTTCCTTCTAACATATTTATAGAATGTTTTCTTGTTACCGTTTATGTCTCTAGATAGTTTAATCTAATTTTGTCCCTACATGCTTGTGTTATTTGTTTATATTCATCCTTTGTAATTTGACCTTGTTTCCACTTTTTGTAGGACTCTTTTTTGAGTTTCAGATAATTGAAGACCTCCTGGTTAAGCCAGGGTGGTCTCTTGCCATACTTCCCATCTTTCCTACACAGTGGGATAGTTTGCTCTTGTGCCTTTAATGTCTCTTTGAAAAACTTCCAACTCTCTTAACTGTTTTTCCCCTTAGACTTGCTTCCCAAGGGATCTTACCTACCAACTCCCTGAGTTTGCTAAAGTCTGCCTTCTTGAAATCCATTATCTTTATTGTGCTGTTTTCCCTCCTACCATTCCATAGAATTATAAACTGTACCATTTCATGATCACTGTCACCCAAGCTGCCTTCCACTTTCAAATTCTCAATCAGTTCTTCCCTATTTATCAAAATAAAATCTAGAACAGCCTCTCCTCTAGTGGCTTTCTCCACCTTCTGAAATAAAAAATTGTTTCCAATACATTTCAAGAACTTGTTGTATAACCTGTGCCCTGCTGTGTTATTTTCCCTACAGATGTCTGGGCAGTTGAAGTCCCCCACCACCACCACCAAGTCCTGTCCTTTGGATGATTTGGTTAGTTATTTATAAAAGGCCTCATCCACCTCCTCTTACTGGTTAGGTGGTCTATATTAGACCCCTACCATAATATCACCTTTATTTTTCACTCCTTTTATCCTTACCCAGAGACTTTCAACAAGTCTGTCTCCTATTCCATCTCAACCTCAGTCCAAGTGTATATATTTTTGATATATAAGGTAACATCACCTCCCTTTCCCCCTTGCCTGTTCTTCCTGAGCAAGCTGTACCTTTCTATGCCAATATTCCAGTCATGTGTATTATCCCACCATATCTCTGTGATTCCAACTATGTCATAGTTGTGTTTATTAACTAGCATTTCTAGTTCTTCCTGCTTATTCCCCATACTTCTCACATTAGTATACAGATATCTAAGATACTGATTTGATTTCCCCCCCTGTTCTTTCATCTCTCCCTTATCCACACCATAATGGCCCATGCTACCCCCATATTCTGACACTTCTTGCAGGTCTCCATGTTTTTGACTTACCTATGGGCTTTGTCTCCTGCCCCCATCGAATCTAGGTTAGCTAGTCTGTATCCAAATATGCTCTTCCCCTTCCTCGATAGGTGGACCCAATCTCTGCTTCCCAGAACAGCATCCCGTGGTCAAGAAAGCTGAAGCCCTCTTGGCAACACCATCCTCCCAGCCAGGCATTCACTTCCAGGATGCATCTGTCTCTGCCTGGGTCTCTACCCTCGACAGAAAAGATCAAAGAGAACACCACCTGAGCCCCAAGCTCCTTCACCCTTACTCCTAGAGCCCTGTAGTCACTTCTGATCTGCTCAGGGTGATACCTCACAGTATCATTAGTGCCCACATGGATGAGGAGCATGGGGTAGTAGTCAGAGGGCCGGATGATCCTCAAAAATCCCTCTGTAATGTCTCAGATATGGGCCCCTGGCAGGCAACATATCTCCTGGGATGCCATGTCAGGGTGACAGATGGACACTTCTGTCACCCTCAGAAGAGAGTCACCAACCAGGATTACCCTACATCTCCTCCTGGGAGTGGTGGCTGCAATCCTCACAGCCTTGAGGATACATGGCTTCTCCTCCTCCACTTTTGGGGGTGATTCCTCATCGCTCATTGCCAGGGCAGCATATTGGTTTTCCATCACCATGCTGAGTGGGTTGGGAGTAGGGGTGGAGCACTGCCTGCTGCCAGAAGTAACCAGCAGCTAATGTCCTCCCTGTGACAGAGACATCTCCTCCTCCCCAGACTGTGAAGGGATAGAACCGTCCACAAACATTGGGAAACACCAAGGAAGGAGAGGACTGGTTGAAGGCAGGACAAATGGGCACAAGTAGAATAACGGGATGAAACTCAGTCAAGGACAATTTAGGATGTCAATATCAGAACCATATCCTAAGAGTGGCTGCAATCATCTCCCACAGAGCATGGTGCTGGGAGCCCCAATGCTTGGGGCATTTAAAACTAGACTGGAGCAATTCCTGGAGAATAGGATGGAAGAAATAATTCTGGCCCTTGGGTTGGAGGTGGGGTGGGTGGGTGGGTGAGGATGGACTATAGGACCTACCATGATAGACCTTATCTATGTATTCACATCACACATCTCCTATAGAAAACTTGAGGCACCTTTGGTACAAGTGACACAGAGACGCTCCTATGGAAATCATTGAGTGAGAGGAAAGACTGGATAGGGGGCTCAGCATTCAACCCCTTCGTTCTGCTGGTGTCCCTTAACTGCAGCAGATAGTGCGTGAGTGCAGCCAACAGACCTGAAGAAGAGCTCCATGGAGCTCGAAAGCTTGTCTCTTTCACCAGCAGAAGTTGGGCCAGTAAAAGATATTCCCTCATCCACCTTGTCTCAGCAAAACAAAGGCATGTACAGTGTCCAAAGGCACCATAATGAAGCCAAAAGGGCCCAATGAGCCCCAGATGCTGTTGGAACAAATGACCCAGCCAAGATCCAGTCAATGATTTTTTTTTTTTAGAAAGAGCCACAAGCAGGGACTGAGGTTGGAAGCTTGCCCCCCTTTCCCCCTCCTGGGACAGAGATTTTGGAGCTGGTCTAGACCTGCAGGCAGTACAGAGCATGCCCATGTGAATTAGCAGGCAGGAGAAACTGCGAGATCAGAGTGAAGGAGCCAAATTCTACTCTCATTTTACACCCATGCAACCCCGCGGAAGTCCGTGCACTGGTGTGGCAGAGAACAGAATTACCTAGCATCCAAGTGCAACTACGTGGGAGTACGGGAATTCCCCTCCAGCCAGGCATACGAATAGGACAATTAGTGCCGGTTCTGGAGTATGAGTGACAGGAACATCGAGGAGGGGAGAAGAAGAAATTAGTCCAAGAGAAAGCTTTTGGCAGAGTTGGGCTGGGAAGCAGGGGGAGTGGGAGAGTGTGGAAGGGAATAAAAGGGTCTGGAAACAGAGTGGAAGCCAGTGTCTTTGCCCTGGCTGGGGGGCCATAGGGCAGATTATACCATTGTTTTTATGTTTGAAACACACATTTTTGGCCTGATTGGCTTGTGAGTTGTGGTGCTGCAAGTGGCTGGACAGGCAGAGACACTGAGATCCCACAATGCAGCCAAGCAAAACAGGCAAGTCAGAGAGCAAATGTGGCCTGTTACACTGCCCTGCACAGTGCCCAGCATGGAGTGGTGCTGGGCGTGTATAAGTTAATGCAGCCCCAGGGAGCATAGTGCTGCTTGGCATCATGGTGCAGCTGCTGTGCTAGCCCCCATTCAGCCCCATGCACTGCCAGTTCCTGCTCTGTGGTCCATTGTGCCAGCACTGCTACCTAAGCAGCTGAATGGGCCAGTCCCTCTCCTCTGTCTGGCTAGGGCTGGGCCATTGCCTTGGGCCCCAGCTGGTGTCCTGTTGAGTTACTCATGGCATGTATTGTTTTCTCCTGATTTACTGATGAGTGGAAACAGGGAAAATGTGCATGCAGCATTATATATGTAAATATACATTTAACATGTATTCATTTAAAACAAAGACTCTAATACCTTTCCTAAACAGCAAGGGGCGGGTGGGTGCAAGCACATATGTAGACATACGTATTGTTTTCTCCATGCCGATCACCAGCACAAACCAGACACATCTGGATCCTTTACTTGCTGGTGCTGTGGAGCTTCCTGTTCCTGATTCAGTGACTGGGTTCCCTCCTCCTTTTCTGGGAAGAATCACACATGCAGGGCCCTTGGACCCACGCTGGGGAGCCGTCCCCTTCCCTGCCATGCTCTGGTGACTCCCTAGGTTAAGACTCTCGGCTGCCTAGACTGAAATGCAAAGCGAGCTGTATTGTCACGACTGCGTCCTGTTTACCCTGGGATGTGCGCACTTCCGCTGGGTCACACCTCCCTCCCTGTCATATATGCCAGGGAGCGAGCACTCAGGGTTTCCTTGAGCTGCTCAGCCAAGGAATGACTCCTGCACAGGTAAAGAGCCCCAGGTCCCGGGGACACCAGGGGGCTATTAACTGTAACACATTAATGCAGTAAATATTTAACACTTAGCACGCACCAGGGCTAGGGCTTGGGCTGAGCCAAGGCAGGGGACCCAAGAGCCAGGCTGCCCTCTCTGCTGCTCAGGACTGCAGTGAGTATGGGCCAGCATGGGACACACTGGGCCACAGCTGGCAGACCCAACATTACCAACCTTGGTTTGTGCCAGTGGAGGGAGGTCTCTCTGTCCCAGGCATTCGAGTCAGGCAGCCCAGGGTCTCATATGATGCACAAGGTTCCTCGGCCAGAACTCTGAAACTGAGCCATCCCCTTGCCCACCCCATGACAGACAGACCCCAATATTGCGATCCTGGGCCGCTGTGCTCTGGGGTGATCCACCATCACCCTCCCACCTCCTGCATTAGAGCAGCTTTGGTTGGTGGCTGGAGCTCCACAGAAGCTCAAGGAATAAACTGTATCCGTAGACATGACCACTCCTCAGCCTACATGGACCACGTTTCATGCTGCACAGCCTCCATGGTGCAGGGGAGGTTGCTCTGCAGGAGACTTCCTAATGCTGCCAGCCCTGCATCCCTGCAACCAGTGGTGACTCTAGCTTCCTGCACCCCACTCTGCACAGCAAAGCCTAGGGCTCCTGCAAAGTCTGTGATACAGGGACAAGACATGCTGCACCACAAAATCGAGTTCAAAGCATGCAGCCCCCCATTTCACACGTGTCATCTGAAAGGTTCCCACAGCCCCTTCCAAACAAGGATTTCAAAACACTTAACAATATTACAGAACATCCCCGCATTGTCACACTGCATCACGGGGAACTGTGAGGACTGATGGATGTATGATTGTAATCACACCTATGAGTTCCTCAGTTTCCCTCTGTATTTTACATGGCTACCCAGGGGGAGGTGGGGAAGGGTTAAGGCTGCTCTTGGGGCAGTGCAGGAGACATGAGGTGTGTGTGTCACCTAGCTGTCTGGGTGGAATGAATGGCTGAAACCGACCCAAATCAACAGAGGACCCAGAGAGACAACAGGGACTGTACAATACACACTTAACAGAGGGAAGCTGCGGCAGGCAGGGGATGTGAGGTGACAGTAAGGGGATAAGAGCTGCCTTCTGGGAAGGCTCATCTGCTCTCAGCTGGGTCTAATAAGGAGACAGAGCCCGGAATGGAGTGCATAGCAGCTTGGTCGGCTAATTGCACTGGCTTGGCCAGATACACTATGTCTTAACCTTTATTTCTCTGTGCTTTATTTTCTCCTCTGCTAAGTTCCAGTTGACTACCAAACCCTACTCTGTTTTGAAAACACTGCCTGGTGCCACTCAAATACTTGCTGAGGCGCACGGCTCCCTGAAGAGTGGACAAGTCTCCACCAGGAGTCTGGCCCAGCTGCACTTGCTGGACAGAGCTCCTCGTGTGAAACGGGAGTGCTAGAGCCCTGGCGCTCAGTCTTGGAGGTGGTGAGGCAGCAGCGCCTACCCTGAAGGAAGAGTGGGACCCTTTGGGGGTTCTGCCACACTGAAGGGGGTCCTCTAAGGGGCTGTGTAAAAGCTGGGGGCGTAGGATCTGTGACAGCAGGTCAGCTTTACCCTCATTTCACAGACAGAGGAGCTCGAGCACAGAGCATGAAATTCACCATTGCCCTGCACCTTCTGTAGTTAGCAGCACCAGTGACACCTGCTGCTAAAGTTACTTGTACCCCGTCAGTAGCAGAGCTGAGACCAGAATCAGAAATCCTGACTACCAGCCCTGGGCCTCAGCTGCAAGCCTGTCTGAGCCACAGCACAGAGAGCGCCCCAGAGCGGGAGCCGTTCCACCCCGCAAGTGCCATCAAGTAGTTGATTCTGTGACAGGTCAGTCAGGTCAGCACTGGCTCCTGCTGGCCCTGACACAACCTGTCACATCCCCCCAGCCACCAGCAAGGGAAAAAGAAACCCAGAGGAATTCTTCCAGCTGGACCTTTTACCCAAAAGCCTCACTGACCAGGGTGTACAAGGCCACGCCCCATGTGCCAAAAGAAACAGGCTGCTGATGGGCCAGTCTGGAGGCACAAAGCTGAATAACCAGACAGGTACGTGGGCACCAGCGACACTGCACTCTACTGTACATGCAGTTACTGGACCGGCGAGCAGGCCAGCCATGCAGGGCCGAGGAAAGCGCTAGGGAAGCACAAGGCTTGCCATGAGCGGCAGACTGATGAGCCAGCCAGGCTGCCTCTGGCCCGAGAAATTCCTTCTCTGCATCCCTCCCTGGATCCATGTGCTCCAATCTCTGCAATACATCTGCACAGGGCTGGGCTCGCTGCTTGAACAGAACAACCTGGAAGGAACCTCTCCCACAGTCACGTTGCAAAATGAAAACAACCAGTCTTGGTCCCAGCTGTTCTGAGACATGTGACATTGGGGCTCCCTAGCCATTGACATCCAATAAAGGGTCTGGTACCTCGGCACAGCTACTGGCTTGAGGAGAGAGCTCAGCTAAGGGTGCCTGGGAGATTCAGGGGCACGAACAGCCTTCAAATGGCCAGAGTTTACACGCTGATTCCAATTCCCGCACAGATGGTCCAGTGGGGTGAATGAAAAGGAGATTCCCCTTCCTCAGCCCACACACAGAAATGGGCCAAATTTATCCCAGGAGCAGCCCCACTAACTGCAGGGGAATTACACCAGCAGAGAATCTGCCCCGGTATCTTGCACACAGCCTGGCTTTGTGTGGGGCAGGAGTGCAGGTTGTTTGTGTAGCCGGGGGATGCAGAGTGCGGGGTGTGTGTGTGTGTGCGTGCCTTTTGTTCTTTTTAATAACAACCTAGGGATCAGATTCCTGCAGCTCCAGTCAGTGTCTCCCACCCCAGTCAGAGTGAATGGAGTGGAAACAAGCAGCCAGGTTCTCCCACCCTTGTGTCCCCCAGGAGAAAGGGGCCTTTGAATTTCTGCTGAGCTGCTCTGGGCAGATTCTTCTGCTCCTGAGACAGTCACTTGGTAACAAGGCAGCAGCTGCAGACAATGTCTGTGTCCTCAGCTGCTGGAGCTGCTCTCACCTCATGCACCCAGGACCCGAGTTAATACAGCTCAGCACTTTGGCTTTATCTTTTTGCTGCTGTCAGCTCTGGGAGGAAACTCCAATCCCCTCTCCAGGTCTGCCCAGATCTGAGACTCTCTGCAACTGCTGGCTCCTGTTCCCACTATGCTGCCCCATCTCCAGACCCCCTCCCCAACCCAGCTGTCCCCACCGCCCCGCAAGCCATGCCCCTGCTCTGCTTCCTACACAAATACCCCCAGTTCTGCTTCAATCCCAAATAATCCCTTTGCACCTCCCCCGCCCCCCAGCCACAACAAGCACCCCCTGCTTCAGTTGAGGGGATGGTAATGATAATACTTAACATAATATTTTCTCTCCCGAGGTCTCAAAGCACTTTACAAAAGTGGGGTAGCATTAGCCCCATTTTACCAATAGGAAAACTGAGACAGAAAGGGAAAATTCTTTGCCCAAAGATTCCAGAGAATGTGCAGCATGCCCTCTTCTCTGCACCCTCAGAACAGCAGGCAGACAGGGGGTTCAGACTGCTCCCTTCAGGCCCAGGGTGTGCCCACACCCAGTTCCCACCCACTCAGACAGGCTCCAACCCTTTAGTACTCCTGGGTTGGAGCTAACAGGTCTTAGCTCCTGACACCCTGTCAGCCACATGATGGGTCAGTGGAAGAACCAAGACCAAAATCTCAGTGTCCTGACTTCAACACCATGGGCTATGCCACCTTCCAGTGTGGTTATTGTTCGGAGAGGTGACTAGGTTGGGAAAATGGCTCCTTACTCAGCTTGTGTGGCTCTTGTGAGCCACCCCCCAGCCCTACCCCATTAGATCCACTGACCCTACTAATACATACAAACTCTCAGCCCCCTTAGTCCTGCAGCAGTTGATCCCATGAGGGGACAGCAAACTGGAATCCTCTCTGCCTTGCACATCAGCACCCCAGTTAGCAGCTCATCCCACAAAGAAGCAGAAAGAACCGAGCTGGAGTTTTCAGTCCATGGGAAATTCGTGGCTTTGGCAGACAGAAAAATCCTCTTGTGATTTGTAAGCTGGGTTCCTGTGCAACATTGGCAGACATGTCAAGTTTCAGGCTATGTTGCATTCCTACCAGACGCAAACTGCTTCACCTCTCGGACAGCACCAATCACCACAGCCACCTCCCCTCAGACAGAATCACCTCCTCAGTGGCAGGAGGGATGGTGCCCTGAAGGGTCTGGGCCTGGGGCTCAGGAGGCCTGCATGGAAATTCCCTGTCACTCTGGGCAAGTCACATGATCTCTGAGTTGAAGTCATCCCTGCTCAGCACAGGATGTGGAGGAGGAGAGTAAAGGTGGCTTTTATCCCACTTTTGTGCCTTCCCAAGTCCGGGGCTGCTGAAGGTCCCTTTGCCCGCAGGGCAAGTTAGCACAGCCTGAGGGCTTGTCCTAACCTGCACCCAGCTGCTCACAGAGCCCCTATGGGCTGTTGCAGCAGCTGGGAAAAGCAGGGTCTTAGGAAGGGCCTACCACACCGCCCTACTCTGAACAATGTCCTCAGCCCGCCCACTCTGCTGGGGGCTCATGCAAGGGGGGCGGGGGGGGACGGGGACAGAGCCGACTATGCTGGCTCTGCACCTATTGGGGGCTCTCTCTATGCCCTTATAGAAAATTGATAGCCTACAGAGCTAGTATAAAAAAACAGCAGGGCACCAACAATATGAGCTGTCTGTGCCTTGCTTTCCCCATCTGTAAAACAAAGATAACAGCACTTCCCTGCTGCACAGGGTGCTGTGAGGAGAGAGGCATTACTGTCTGTGAGGTGCACAGCTACTACAGTGCTGGGGCCATGTGAGTACTGGGCTAGACAAACACTTACAGTGAGCCCCAGAGCACCCTGCCCCCTGTGCATCCCCTGCAGCGTTGTGATCAGGCCAGCCAAAGGAAAATTAAAATCATATTGACGAGCTGACATGTATAAGGCCGCCCATCAAGCCAACTTCCCAAAGCACGCTACAACCTTCCCAGAGGGCCAGTGCCTGAGCCCCGCTTCACCGCAAACTTCAGTAGTGTTGCTCTAGTTTTACACTGCAGGAAATTAAATCAGACTCTGGCCCTAGCTCTACCGCTTTACCCACCATTGAAATGCAACCACCTCTGGGGTGAAGTACTGCAGCTGTTTAATGTCACAACATACTCAGTAGTTCTGGACAAGAGATGAAGTAGTAGCCAACCCATAACCAAGTGAAACTGCAGGTGGCATTTATGTTGTCATAATGTAATGTGGGACTGTAAAAATCCCAACAGCTGGGACAGCCAGCAGCAGAGCTCCCCTCTCAGTCTATGCGGAGCCAACATCAGCTAACAACTGACTCCTCATTGTGCTTCCCTAGGATCTCTCTGCCAAACGCTGCCCACACTTGACCTTGACTAGTCCATAGGAGTTGATGCAGTTACAGTCTAATGTGTTTAGGTAAGAAAGACACATGCTGGTAAATAAAACCCATTTACCACCCCGGGGCAGGACCCGTGTATTTAGCCCTGAGCTGGCCAGTCACCCGGCTAGGCCATGCTAGGAATACAATACGATCATAAGACACCTATAGATCTCAGCTGCTGCTCCCTGCATGTCATTGCCTGTGCTGGGAATCCCGCTCAGACCTGACAAAAGACGCAGCTTAGGGCAGAAGGGTTACATAACGCTCATACCATACAATCCGAGGAAGGTGGCTTCACCCAGCTGCCTATTCTTAGCCCAGATCCCAGAACTGCAAGATGTTTACTTGTCCTCTCTGTCCTAATCTATAAGCTCTCCACAGCAGCCTCACTGTGTCCATATGCCCAGAAGGATGCTAGAAGTAGAAGGGTCACCATGCCCATCTCCTGGGTGCCTCTGAGCACTGCGGGGATGCCAGCCTCAGGGGAACATGCTTACCTAGCTCTTAGCCTGGGCATTTGCCTGGGACTAGCAAACACCCCAAGAGCACCTCCCTAAACAAAACACCTCTAGGGCAGGGCCAGGAAATACCCACTTTTCATGTGGAGGAGTCGCGGTCTGTGGGGTCCCCAGATGCAGGGTCTGAGAGGATCAGGTCCCATGGGGGGAATAAGGTGGGAGCCTGTGGGTTCTCTGGGGAGCACTGAAGCATAGGCAGGGGCCCCAAGGTACCCTGAAGCAGGGGCATGTGGGGCAGCAGGTGTCTCCAGGCTAGTTGAGCTCTAGAGGTTTAACCTTTTGTGTCTCTCTGCAGTGTGAAGTTTATGGCTGCCTTCTCTCAGGGTATCCAGATGGAGCCGGCTTAGCAGATAAGCAGGGTAGCCCCGGCAGCCACAGTCCTTTCCTGGGTGCAGCTTGTCACCAGGCAGCCACTCTCAGGCCTGTCCATACTACACCTGCAGAGCATGGCCAAACAGGGATTGTGGCTGGGAGCTGCCTACGCCAGACAAGGCACTCTGTGGGTCGGGGGAGCCCGGTGGAAAGGGTCTGTCAGGAACAAGGAGCTGCATTCAGTGGGTGGAGGGGGGTTGGAGACAGGGCATTCATGTCCTCAGTGCGCTGAGGTGGGGGTTATCCACATGTATAGGCAGGGGGCTGCTGCATGGGGTGGGGGAGGTTGATACTGCACTGAATGGTGGGAGAGGGAAGGGCAGCATATGAAAGGCCAAAATGTTCTCGGTAGCATCAATCTGGGCTCCTCCCCCTCAGTCCTAGTCTGTCCTGCTCAGCAAGTCCCTTGGCACTGTCCCTCCCCATTGTGTGCCATACAAACCCCTGCATTGTGGCTCTGCTCGGCCTGCGTCACCGCTGTGGGCACAGGGTGGGGGTGTGGAGGCCCTGTACCATCTGGGCCAGGAGATCTTTGCCCTCCCCTGAAAGGATGCTTTGAGCTGCCAGCTCTCAGGCCTGCAGGGAGAGCGGCCTATTGGGCTGCTCTGCTGAGCCAGTGAGGGGCATTGCTCCCTCCACTGAGACAGAGAGGTTGGCATCTGTCCAGGGGGAGGCAAGGAGACATAGCACAGACATGGGCTCTCAGCTGAACCTACATCAGAGGAGACCGAACTGAACAGAGAATGGAGCCAACCAACCCAGTAAATCCTGCCTCGGGACTAATGCAGGGGAGCCAGACACCCCAGGACTAATGGGGGAGCAGGAGGAAACATACCACTGCAACTACCTGTGCAGAAAGCACTCTGGCAAGGTCCATAAACCCTTGGTGTGCCAGAGATGGATAAATGCCTCCACAGAGGGATGCAGCCAACCCCTCCTGGTACCTCCCTAGCTGCAGGGACAGGCCCCATTCTCTTCCCAGTGCACCAGCCCTGCATTCCCAAGCAAGTGGCCAGACTTCTCACTCGTAGCTGCTGGTTCCTCTGTATCCCAAGTCTGGGAAAGAGCCCTCGCCAGCCCCCTGCAGCAAGCCCCCCTGCAGACTCTGCTCCCATGTCCCGGAAATTGGGTAACATTTGAAGTGTTAAATCCATTTAACAACACCTCCTGCTGGCTGTCTGCCTGCCTCCATCATACCCAGCTTCACACCTTCTTTGGTGCTGCCCCCATTCTGCAAAGAACCGCCTGCTCACCAGGTCCTTTTCCCCTGCAAACTCCTGCTGAAAATGCACCTGCTCCCAGCACCATTCCAGCTCCAGGGATGCCACCTTCCCCATCAGCTACTTCTTGTAGGGCACATCTCTGCAGTGGATGCACTTCTGCCTTCAACCCATGTGGGCTTGTCCCCAGGTACCAAAGGAGCAGCAGGGAGTCCAGCTCACGGGGACCCAGCCACTGGAGCTCTAGTGTTTTGAGAAGACAGAAGTTAGGCCCCACTTTTTGGAACTGGGTGTGCACATTAGTGCAACCAAAAAATCCACTCTAACATACCATGGCTGCACATGGCCACGTGATCACTGCACGTGCAAATTCCACGGTCTGGTCTAAAAGTTGAGGCCCTAATGGCTGTAAAGTATCCCATAAATCATAGGTAATAATAATTAATAGGCGAGTCTTCCCAACCTGGCTGTATTGAGGAGCCTGCTCTCCCGGCGGAGCAGAGGCAGGTGCCAGAGGAAGCCACGTGATCTGGTGGCTCCAGCTTGCCGATTACCAAAGCACAGAGCACCGCCATCTCCTCACACAAACTCTCCCAGCCCTGCCTGAAACCCACGTCCTGTAGCGAGTGGCAGGAGGAGCTCGTGTCAGGATGACAAAGAGTGAAACCTGCCTCTCAGAGACTAACACGCAAGCAGCTGCTGTGCCTGCTATTCAATAGCTGTGGCGGGCATGTTGCTGTGCATCGCAAACACACCACACCCTGGCCTGTGGGACAGAGACCATGGCAGCAGGCCAAGGCTCTCACCTCAGGAGCTGGTGGGAAGTGCGGGGGCAGGGGAAGGAGGTGGCTCTCCGGAGTGGGAGAGTGAGGAGCTGTGGATGGCAGCCCCCGCCGTCCCCACCCCAGCTGGCCTACTCTGGGGCTTCACCTAGGCTGACTCAGCAGATTCCTGTACATGTTCTCATGGAGCGCAGAGACACACAGAGCTCCTGGTGGACTGAGGACCTCATGGCTACTCCCTGCTGAGATGCTGCCGCTCAGCGCAGGAGGAAATACTTTGCTCTCATTGTATGAGACCTAATTGTCTGGTTTTCCTCTCCAGTTCTGACGTTAGCTGTTCAAAATAACCCCAGTGGACGTTTGAATAACATCACAGAGCCAAGGCTCATCTAAGGCCAGCTGGCAAAGCATTCCTGCTCTACCCTCTCCTTTCCTTCCCTTGGGGGCGCAGTGCAGCAGGGTCCAGCGAGAGCCACCCCAAGGAGCACAGGTAGTGCAGCTGCCTCTTCACTCCCATCTTTCACAGCACATCAGCCCATTCCTGCCTGCTGCAGCCACCCCACCTTGTGTTGCTAACCCACTGCTAAGCAGGACAAGGCCTGGTCAGCCCTTGGAATGAAGACCCCCAGGGAGCAGCCAATCACGTCAGGGAATGATGTCAGTGATTCAGATTTACCAGTGATTGCGTGCTCTTCCCATTCAGTCATTACTGACCCCAGTGTGGAGGCAGGAGGTGCTGTACTTCTGCGCCCTGACCCCTTGTGGGCATTAAAGATCCCCTTGCACTGTTTGTGACAATCGGGTGCTAGCTCCAGTGTCCTGGCCAAATCAGACCACCTCAGGAAATAACAATCAGCCAACCTAGAATGCCCCTGCAGGTTCCTTTACTTCCTGTCCCACATGGCTGTACTGTGGTCCTGTTCCCTATGGACCAGGTGTCTTATTCCATCCCAAACCCAGCTGTGTTTCAGTGATGGGCAAAGGGAACTCTGTTCCTCCACCAGATTCTGCCAGAGACACCTGCTGCTGTCACCAGGCCCAGGGATGAGGATGATCAGTCATTTCCCATGGATCAAATACACATCACAGGACTATAGGTAATTTCCTCTGTCCACGTTGGGGAGACGGGAGCTGGGTATAGGTCAACAGCAAAGTTAAGCTCCTATAGAGCACTGTACAGCCATTAATGAATGTGTTCTCCACACAGGGAGGCAGGGAAGTATCCTTGTCCCCACTTTATAGCTGGGGACACTGAGAAGCTGAGTGACTTGCCCCAGGTCAACTGGTTTATGTATAGGGTTTTCTAAAACATTCAACACTGTATTGTTCAGCACAGATTGGGCTAGAACCAACAAGTTCCTGGCTCCCACTCACCTGCCCTAACCACTAGACCACGCCGCAGCTCAGCAAGTCAGCTTGGTTAGCCTCCCATACTCTTCTGGCTGATGACATCATCATTAATGAGGAGGTAGCCAAGCTGTGGCTGCCAAATCTGAGCAGAGAATAAATCTAGGGAAGCCAGGCTGGGTTGTGAGAACACGTCAGACACAGACATCCCCACTAATGGGTCACTCTCCCGGGGCTACAGCCCCCTGGAAGAGGAAGGCGAGACAGAGGCTGAGGCTGCTGCCTTATGCTTCATTCAGCAGCTGAAACTGCAGGCAGGAATGAACAGCCTCCTGCAGCCACCAGACTTTTCCATGGCAGCCGACAGGCATGATGCTCAGGTGGGAGGCAGGAAGAGGACAAAGACTTGAACGGCCTGAGTCTCTCATTTCATGCCTTTGTCTCGGTTTAGTCTCACCTTAGCTCCATCCCAGAGAGCAGGAGGGGCTTCAAGTCACCTTTCCCACCCATCTTGTCCCCCTGGTTCCTGTATTCAGTAAGCAAGAATCAGGGCTGTCATCTTTACAGCTCATGCAAATGCTACACGATGGATGAAATAACAGGATCCAATCCCAGAAGCCCCACGCCCCTACAAATGAGAACAGCAGCTCCAGAGCACGTCCCGGGCAAGCACCTTCACACTGTGCATGCACCGCCTTGCAATCAGCCTGTGACTCATGATCAAAATAGAACCAAATTTCTGGGAAAAGTCAATGACTGTTTCCTGTCTGTCCGGACAGCCTGTGGCGATTCACAGAAGCCTCCTCCTGCCCCAGTTTTGGCTTCAGGCTGACCCACTTACGTACTAAGATCTCTAAACGAGAGAGGGACAGAGTGTTGCATGTGCAGCCAGGAAGCAGCAGGGGACAATCGAAAGAGGCAGCCAGCAGGCAGGCCAGGAGCCTGGTCCCTCTCCATGAGAGCCACCAGGAAGAGAAAGGGCAGGAGGAGAAAGCAACCAGCAAGCAAAGAGATCCAGGCCTGAGCTGTTCTGAATCTCTTTAACCTTGGCTAGGCTGCTGAGTTACACAGGCTCTCTGGGTTCTGCTGTGCTGAATGTGTCCCATGGCATCACCCATTGCATGCTGGACCCATCCAGGTTAGAGCAGCACAAATGATTTCTCATAGCAAAGCAGAGGTGGATGGTTTATTCAACCAGCTCAGATCATGATACTGAGAAATGACAGAGGGTTTCACACACCTGAGTCCCCTCTGGCCCTGTGCACACCTTGTTGAAGAGCTGAGGGAAGTGTTAATACTTCCTGATGTGACACTTCTGAGCAAGCCACCACCACAAATAGCAACTCTGAGTGGGTTCCAGTTCCTACGGGCCATAGTGTCACCAGCACAGACCACTGTAGAGAGCACAGCAAAGAGGAACTCAGTAAAATACCCTAAATATCCAGACATGAAGCCAGGGAAGCTGCTGGGAAAGTACTTACTGTACCACAGTCCAGGAGGCCAAGGCTGCTGGGAGAGTTAGCAATGTTCCCACCTGACACAGCAACTCCAGCCAGCAAACAGACCCTCAGGGGACATGCAACAAACCCACAACAGAGACAGGGAGGAAAATGGTCCTGGAGCAATCAGCTAACACATAACCTGTGACATTTCCAAGGACTGGACATGCTTCATTGGGTTAGTCATGGCACAGGAAGGGTAATTGGGACAATGGTACATGTAACATACCCCTACTATGGACCTTCCTGGATCACACACAGTGTCAGTTCTGTGCCTGATAGAGTCTCTAGAGGGGGAACCATGTCCTGAACTTGCAGAGGGTTGATATAGGGGACAAACTGACCAGGCATCTTTTCTATATACCTTCTATGATGCTGTGCAATGCAAAAGGAGGAGGATGGGGAAAGGTCAGAACGTTGAGGGAGGATGTGGTGTAGGAACAGGAATGAGGTGCAGAACAGGAGGCAAATGAGAAGGGAGGTTGATATGTGGGGAGCAATGGGAAAGAGGATAGAGAGGAGGAGAGGGGGCTTGATGGAGAGGAGGATGGAGGATACTTGATTGTGATGCCAAGAAGAGGAATGAAGTGGATGGCTGGCTCACATGGCTCTAGGAAGGTGGATCTGGATGATGACAATGAATTAGGGTACATCTGGTGAAGGCAGCTGGGGTGCTTGCGTGGATGGAGCTGCATATCAATGGAGCTGCATTCAGTGAGGTGCCATAAAAGAGGGTTTCAGAACCACAGGTGACTCCTACCCTGCCAGCATCAGTCTCCTCCTTCTCTGCCTCTTGCTTGGCCAGGCCTTGAGCTATCCCAGAGACATTCTTATTCCCATCACTGCTATTGCTTACCACTGAAACTGGAAAGAGGAGCCAAGATCTCTCTCTGCAGCCAAGTGCTGTGACACACAGTCCCAGTGTTCCAGCATCTCTTGTCTCTGTTCACAGGGGAAGGCAGCCAGCTGCCAGTGTTTGTTTCGATGGCACTCACCTGTCAACCCAGGCTTTGCTTTAGTTTATATAACTGGGGTGGCTTTGACAGCTAAATTGGCCCTTAGGCCCTTTACACACCCAGTGCGTTACAGCAGCCAAATGCAGTCCCTGACATGGTGCCTAGTGGTTCAAATCCCAAACAATAAAGCATGGCTTCTGGACTCTCACCTCCTAGCCTGAGGGAGGGCCCAGAAACCTGTCCAACACCCGTTGACTGGAACAACAAGCTAGGATCTTAGCTGCTGGCTCAAAAGCCCAACATGGCAGCCCAGGCCAGCACTGCACTGCCCTTGACCCAGTGGATGCAGAGCTTAGTACCCTGCACTGGTCAAGGCATGGAACAGACTAGATGAACTTCAAGGAATTTTCCAATTCTAGCTCATCAGATTTCTGCTGCAAGACCCGCAGCAGGCTGGTGCTTTCATGTAGCCATCATTTCACCAGAGCAGGTTAATTAAGTCCCTTTGGCTGGAAAGTCTTGATCCTTTTTTTATTAATTAAAATGTCCTTATGCACTTGAACAGACTAGAGCTGGATGGCTTGTAGCCCAGCAGTATCTAAAGCTGATTGTGGGCTGCTCTCAGCATAAGAACAGGCAACTCCAGGGCAGTATGGTCTCCCCCAGTCCACAGCCATGCCCACTAATCTCCAGGGATCAGGAGGAGCTTGGATCTTGCCACATTCACATCAAAGTATAAGCCCCGTCTCTCTGCAATGGCTTTGTCTAAGGATCAACCTGGAAGAGGCAAAGGAGGAGAGGAAAGGAAGGGAAAGGGATTGATTTATCAATCCCAAAGTGCCTCCTGTGTTCTAGATGAGAGGACAGTCCGCAGGGGACCGGTCTGCTTCTCTGGCTGTCATTAGCATTCTGATTCCACAGCAATGGGCATGTGACTAGATAGAGTGATCCCAGGGCATACCCCTAAATGCAGTCCTTGGGGCAAGACTTGCCTTTTAATTACTCCAAACTAGTGCTTGACTTTATTCCAACTGGGCCACACACAAATCCCTTCCACCTGTGTTACTGAGGGGTTCATCTTGGGGTTGATTCTCCCAATGGTAACTCCTGCTCAGGCGCCGTCCTAGGGCCCCAAGCCTTGCAGAGCATCATGGGATTAAACCTGACTCACCCACCACTAGAGTTGGGTGAAAAGGCCCAGTGTTCACTCGTTTGACCCAGGACTTGATGCACCTTTTCCGCCAGTGAACTCAGAACTGTGCCTCAGTGTCCCCCACGGGGTAATACAGGCTCACCCACTGCACAAAGGGCCATGAAGTTTCAGTCACTAATGCCCCTTGAGATCATGCAGAGAGCTGTTGTCAATGGCAACTTGCTGCTCTTCCCCTCTCTGATAGTCTTGGTGGTGCTTTACCTGGTGCAGGGTGGGTGGGTAGGTAGGTATGATGAGGTCTCAGAGCTGTGCCATCTGCTTTGCTTGGCTGGCCGGTCTTCCTCTGAGATTGTTGCTATTCCCAGGCCTAACTGACTGCGTGTTATGGACCAAGATGGAGGCAAACCTGGCCTAGTAGTCAGAGCAGGAGTCAGATCTAGTGGGCAAAGCAGGCATCCAGGTTGGGGAATGAAGCCAAGGGTCAGCACCAGAGTCAGCTGCCAATTACCAGAGCCAGGGTTAAGTCAGGGCCAGGACTCAAAGCTGACGGTCACAGCCCAAATGCCAGAACCAAGTGTTAAGCCAAAGTCAGAAGTTGGAGGCTGGGGTCAAAGCCATGACTGGTAACTGGTGGCTGGAAGTGAGACGTAAAGGCAGCAGCTGGAGAAGTCACAAAGATCAAGCATGGACCAGAAGACTGGTGGGAGCAGGGGTTAGGCAGGACTCAGGAACAAGGAACAGAGTTGGGTGCAGAAGGCAGGAACAAGCAGGGTCCAGTGTAGCCACAACAGGAAATCACCTGTTGCTCAGACAACTTCCTGTGCCTCCTTCTGGCTTAAATAGTGTGGTTGGACCAATCGATGGAGCCGGGCGATCCTCCAATCCTGCGAGCTTCTCAGCCCAGCAGGTTTCAGCAGGGGTTTGAACAGTAATCCAATGAGGACTTTCCTAGAGCTAAGACAGGGAGAGCTGGAGGAGGGAAGGAATTCTCAGTCCAACTCTTTAAACTCTTGGGGAGGAGGGGGCGCAGGTTAAATGTTTTGGAGAAGGCAAATCTCCTTTAAAGATTCAAAGCCCTTGCCCTTGAATTAAGGTGTTGGAACCTGCTCTGCAGGCACCTGCTCTGGGACCTCCAAGGAATTCTCCAGCCAAATCAGCAAAGCCAGACCAGCTGGACCCAGTTCCATGATGGGGAGCAGCCAGGGAGCAATTTGAGGTGGTACAGAGAACATGTGGTATCCTGAGGCCAAAGATGGGGGTAAAGACAGCATCATTAAACCTCCACACAGTGCATCCCCCACCCTGGCTCTCAGCTCAGAACCAGAAGAATTTAGGAAAGCAGAGAAGTAAAATCCAATGACTTCCTCTTGCCTCTGCCAGGCTTCTCACAGTGGGGAGACAGCCACAAGTGCTCTTGGAACTGCAAAGTTCATTCTTGCTGCCCCGTAAGGGTTTATGGTAAGAAGTCCACAGAGAGGATCCTGCCAAGGAGGTGACATTGAATTGCATTGCATTTCTTCTCAACTGTGAGAAGTCCCATGTCCCAGCAGTGCTTGGATGTCACTGTGCAGGCCTGGAGGTGCCTGATCAAGGCTCAGGAGCAGCCAGTGAGGAGAGGATCCCTGGCAGGCTTTATCTTGAGCCCAGAGCCAGTTGGGCCAGGACGCAAGAGTAGAGAGTGCAGTCCATAAAACTGCCTGTTTAAGCCTCCCTCTAGCTGCTCATTGCATTGACAGTAACCCAGCCATGCTGGGCAGTGACCCATGCCAAAGCCATGCTCGTGGGGAATCTTGCCCCAGAGTACTGGGATCTACAGCCCATGTACAAGGTGGGATTTCTCTCTGCAGGTGTGTGTGTTGTGGGGTGACCATCACCTGTCGGCATGGCATTGACCCACTTGGCAACTGGGGCAGCCATCTATTGGTAGCAAAAGGGTGATACCAGGAGACAGTACTGGAGGAGGCTGGCATGGGGAAGTGGATGAGCTGGGTGGGACCTGAGGAAATGGGGCAGGAGACAGTGGGGAAAATCTCAAGGGTTTTCTCTGTAGCGTAACTAGTTTCATAGGTTCATAGATACTAAGGTCAGAAGGGACCATTATGATCATCTAGTCCGACCTTCTGCACAACGCAGGCCACAGAATCTCACCCACCCACTCCTGCGAAAAACCTCTCACCTATGTCTGAGCTATTGAAGTCCTCAAATCGTGGTTTAAAGACTTCAAGGTGCAGAGAATCCTCCAGCAAGTGACCCGTGCCCCATGCTACAGAGGAAGGCGAAAAATCCCCAGGGCCTCTTCCAATCTGCCCTGGAGGAAAATTCCTTCCCGACCCCAAATATGGCAATCAGCTAAACCCTGAGCATATGAGCAAGATTCACCAGCCAGATACCCAGGAAAGAATTCTCTGTTGTAACTCAGATCCCACCCCATCTAACATCCCATCATAGGCCATTAGACCTATTTACCATGAATATTTAAAGATCAATTAATTACCAAAATCATGTTATCCCATCATACCATCTCCTCCATAAACTTATCGAGTTTAATCTTGAAGCCAGATAGGTCTTTTGCCCCCACTGCTTCCCTTGGAAGGCTATTCCAGAACTTCACTACTCTGATGGTTAGAAACCTTCGTCTAATTTCAAGTCTAAACTTCCTGGTGGCCAGTTTATATCCATTTGTTCTTGTGTCCACATTGGTACTGAGCTTAAATAATTCCTCTCCCTCTCCGGTATTTATCCCTCTGATATATTTATAGAGAGCAATCATATCTCCCCTCAACCTTCTTTTTGTTAGGCTAAACAAGCCAAACTCCTTGAGTCTCCTTTCATAAGACAAGTTTTCCATTCCTCGGATCATCCTAGTAGCCCTTCTCTGTACCTCTTCCAGTTTGAATTCATCCTTCTTAAACGTGGGAGACCAGAACTGCACACAGTATTCCAGGTGAGGTCTCACCAGTGCCTTGTATAACGGTACTAAAACCTCCTTATCTCTACTGGAAATACCTCGCCTGATGCATCCCAAGATCGCATTAGCTTTTTTCACAGCCATATCACATTGGCGGCTCAAAGTCATCCTATGATCAACCAATACTCCAAGGTCCTTCTCCGTTACTTCTAATTGGTTTCTTCCTGAGCTTATAACTACAATTCTTGTTATTAATCCCTAAATGCATGACCTTACACTTCTCACTACTAAATTTCATCCTTTTACTATTACTCCAGTTTACAAGGTCATCCAGATCCTCCTGTGTGATATCCCGGTCCTTCTCTAAATTGGCAATACCTCCCAGCTTTGTATCATCCGCAAACTATTAGCACACTCCCACTTTTTGTGCCGAGGTCAGTAATAAAAAGTTTAAATAAGATTGGTCCCAAAACCGATCCCTGAGGAACTCCACTGGTAACCTCCCTCCAGCCTGACAGTTCACCTTTCAGTAGGACCCGCTGTAGTCTCCCTGTTAACCAATTCCTTATCCACCTCTCAATTTTCATATTGATCCCCATCTTTTCCAATTTAACTAATAATTCCCCATGTGGCACAGTATCAAACGCCTTACTGAAATCTAGGTAAATTAGATCCACTGCGTTTCCTTTGTATAAAAAAATCTGTTACTTTCTCAAAGAAGGAGATCAGGTTGGTTTGGCACGATCTACCTTTTGTAAAACCATGTTGTATTTTGTCCCATTCACCATTGACTTCAATGTCCTTAACTACCTTCTCCTTCAAAATTTTTTCCAAGACCTTGCATACTACAGATGTCAAACTAACAGGCCTGTAGTTACCCGGATCACTTTTTTTCCCTCTCTTAAAAATAGGAACTATGTTAGCAATTCTCCAATCATACGGTTCAACCCCTGAGTTTACAGATTCATTAAAAATTCTTGCTAATGGGCTTGCAATTTCGTGTGCCAATTCCTTTAATATTCTTGGATGAAGATTATCTGGGCCCCCCGATTTAGTCCCATTAAGCTGTTCGAGTTTCACTTCTACCTCAGGTATGGTAATATCTACCTCCATAGCCTCATTCCCATTTGTCATGCTACGATTATCCCTAAGATTCTCTTTAGCCTTATTAAAGACTGAGGCAAAGTATTTGTTTAGATATTGGGCCATGCCTAGATTATCCTTGACTTCCACTCCATCCTTAGTGTTTAGCGGTCCCACTTCTTCTTTCTTTGTTTTCTTCTTATTTATATGGCCATAGAACCTTTTACTATTAGTTTTAATTCCCTTTGCAAGGCCCAACTCTACTTGACTTTTAGCCTGTCTCACTTTATCCCTCCATGTTCTGACCTCAATAAGGTAGTTTTCCTTGCTGATCCCTCCCATCTTCCACTCCCTGTATGCTTTCTGCTTTCTCTCTGAGATGCTTGCTCATCCAGCTTGGTCTACAACTCCTGCCTATGAATTTTTTCCTTTTTCTCGGGATGCAGGCTTCTGACAGCTTCTGCAGCTTTGATTTAAAATAATCCCAGGCTTCCTCTGCCTTTAGATTCATAAATTCTTCAGTCCAATCCACTTCCCTAACTAATTTCCTTAATTTTTGAAAGTCAGCCCTTTTGAAATCAAAAACCCTAGTTGCAGATTTATTTTTGTTTATCCTTCCGTTCAGTTTGAACTGAATTAGCTCATGATCACTTGAACCAAGGTTGTCCCCTACAACCATTTCTTCTATGAGGTCCTCACTACTCACCAAAACCAAATCTAAAATGGCATCCCCTCTAGTCGGTTCAGCAACTACTTGATGAAGGAATCCATCAGCTATCGCATCTAGGAAAATCTGAGCCCTATTATTATTACTAGCACTCGTCCTCCAGTCTATATCTGGGAAGTTAAAGTCTCCCATGATCACGCAGTTTCCATTAGTATTTACTTCATTAAAAACATTAAAAAGGGCTCTATCCATATCCAAATTAGATCCCGGCGGTCTATAGCACACCCCAAGTACTATCCCAGGGGAGGCTCTAATAGTTTTCTTCCCCAATGTAATTTTTGCCCAGACGGGCTCTGTCTTATCCATTCCATCGCTTCTTATTTCTTTACATTCTACCTCATCATTGATATACAATGCTACTCCACCACCTTTACCTTTATTTCTGTCTTTCCTAAACAGCACATACCCTTCAATACCTGTAGTCCAGTCATGACTACTATTCCACCATGTTTCTGTTATCCCTATAATATCTGGTTTCACTTCCTGCACCAGTAGCTCTAGTTCCTCCATTTTGTTACCTAGGCTCCTCGCATTGGTGAACAAACATCTTAATTTTTGCTGTTTGGCCTCGCTCACATTCTGTACCCAATTAGGCACGGTCATTCTACAGCCAGTATAACCTATTAGACTGGTATCCACCCTGCCCTTCCTCCTTATGTCCATTCTCCTACCCACGGCTGTATCCTTTCTTACTTTGTTTTCTTCCCTCTCAATGCTAAAATCCGGCGTGGAGATTACCTGGACATCTCCTCCAAGTTCCTAGTTTAAAACTCTCTCAATCAGTTGTGCCAGCCTCCATCCTAGAAATCTATTTCCTTCCCTACTCAGATGAAGTCCATCCTGAGAGAACTGTCCTCTGTCCATGAATGCCTCCCAGTGGCCATACATCCCAAAGCCCTCCTTATAGCACCACTGCCTAAGCCATCTGTTGATAGTCATAATCTTGTCACACCTTCTCTAGGAACAGGCAGAATCCCACTAAAGATCACCTGAGCCTCGATTTCCTTAAGCGTCTTCCCCAGCCTAGCATAGTCTCCCTTAATACTTTCCAGCGAGAATCTAGCCATACCATTTGTTCCCACATGAAGAATAATTAGGGGATTATTTCCCACTCCCTTTAGGATCCTTTTCAACCTCAGGTCTACATCCCATATCTTAGCACCTGGAAGACAGCATACCCTTCTATTCTCTGGATCAGCTCTAGTTACAGACCTGTCTATTCTTCTCAGTAAACAGTCCCTGATCACAAAGACCTCCCTTGTAATCCTCTTCAACCCACCGTGTATCCTCCTGGGGCTCATATTTGGTGTAGTCTCCATTGACTCTTCCCCTTTTCCTATAGGACTAGCCGCTCTTCTCTTCTTCCTTGCCCTTCCACCTTCAGTGACTACCTGCTGAGCCCCTTCTTCATTTTCCAACTCCGCAAACCTGTTCTTGAGCTCTATTTCTCCTTCACTAGCCCGTCTTTTCCTCTGCCTGGTTCTTTTAGTCACATGCTTCCACTGACCACTTTCCTCACCCAGTCTCCCCTCAGAATTCCTCAGTCCTGCTTCCATCTGCAAGTCTGAGCTTTTCCCTTCAGTTGGGGCTCTGTGTTCACTGACTCTCAGTGACTCTAGATCAGTTTCCAAAGAAAGGGAAAGGTATTCTCTAATTGCCAGCGTGCAGTTCACCTGGGGATCAGAGAGTCGTCCGGGTTCATTCCTACCTGAGCACCAGTGCAGCAGTAAAGATCCTGCAGGCCCAGTTACCGGGTTCAGAGCTGCTTTCACCTTCAGCTTCCCCTGTGCAGGACATTTCAGCCAGTGGGTTTGCAGCACTGTAAGAGACTGCCTTTGGGATTCTGCTGATGATGCACAAGGAGGAATTGATTCCAGCTCCCTTCCCTGGAGCTGAGTTGGCTCTGCAGAGCTAGAGGGACTGAAAACTCACATTAGTCTCTACAGTCACAAACGAGACTCCATAGTGCCCAGGGGCAGTGCCTCTGAGTCAGCTAGTGCCTGGGGTTCAGGGGGCAGGGGCTCTGAAGCAGCACCCCAGGCACCAGCTCTGAGTCCAGCAGTGGAAGTGGGGGGGCAGCGGCTCTGAGGTCGGTAGTTGCCAGGGCGGAGGGAATGGCTCTGACCCTGATAGCACTGGGAAGGAGGCGGGGAGGAGAAAGAAAGGCTCTGAGCCCAACAGCACCAGCAGCACGGTGCCTGAGTAAGAAGGGCCAGTCAGAGGAGAACTGCACTTTAACATCTTTCCTCAGCCACTGGATACTCAGCCCTGGGTGTTCAGACACCCTCCCCGGGCTGTCCCATGCGACCTGCACCCCTTCAGTACAGCCTAACCTGGACAAGGGGCATGACCCCGCCCCGCCCCTTGCACTCCCCCATCCCTACTGCCTGCACTGCCTCCATTCCCCTCCCGCACCCCACGGAAAGCCAAGCCCTCGCTATGGCCTGACATGCTGGGGCCTCCAGCTAGAGCAGGCTTCCAAGCTCTGGCAGGGGGAGATGTGGCTGCGAGCGCTTCTCCCTCTGTCCCCCCTGCCAGAGCAGGACTTGCCCAGCGCAGGAGAGTGGCTATGCTCACAGCCAGCCCTGGCTTCACTTACCTTAGTGAGCCATTTTCTGCCTGTTTTTTCTGCTCCTGGACTCGAGCTGCCTGCATTCCCTGCTGGGAAGAAGGGTCCTCACTGCCCGGGCCTGCATTGCTCAGATTAAATGATGTCTGGCTGACATGTCCCCTGACTGAAAAGTGCAGTGCAGTCTTTAGGGCACACACACTGTCTGCCCCGTTGCCCCAGGGAGGCAGAGCACAGCGCTCCCCTTGGGACTGGGGGGCAGGCATGTGGAAAGCCTCAGGGCCCCATTTGCCTGCCCTTGCCTCAGTCTCCTAACATAGGACACAGGTGCTGCGGCAGGGGACACCACTTGCCCAGCAGCAGTGAGGGCTCCACGTGTCTGAGGCACAGCAGGCCTCAGCTGGGCTTCACATCCAAGTCCCAGCTAATTAGCTGATGACACCTTGCCCTGCGCCTGCGTGGCTGCTGTCAGGAGCCTGCGCTCTCTCTGGGAATTCAATCCAGCCCCAGAAACTGCAGCAGCCGGCTGGGGGTTCTGGCTTCAGCTCCTGCCTCCAGCAAGCTGTGTGCTGGGGGGTGAGGAGGAAGTTATGTGAGGAGGGGGATTTCCCACTCTTCCTGCCTCTGCAAAAGGTTAAATACCAGTCAGGCAGGGAGCTCAGGGCTCCAAGCCAGGCTCAGCTATGTGCCCAAGGGCTTAGCACCACCACCAGTTGCCAAGCAGGGTCTAAGTTTAGCTCACAGAAGTGAGCACAGATATTACAGCCCTTCCACGCCTGCCCAGACACACACTCCCCAGACAAGAAAAAGTCTATCCGAGGGGAGAATCTACCAGGCTCCCTAAGGAAAGTTCCATTGCTGGGGTCAGATAAAAGAGAGCCCTGGAGAACAGAGTGTACTGGCTCCTGGGAGGTGTCACCAGGGGAAAGAATATGACAAGTAGGGCTTTCCCAGCTCTGATTTCATGGCTGACATTATAGCCACAAAACTTAGAAGCATGAGAAAAAACAACTTGGAAAGGTGGAGAGCACATGACTCAGCTGCAGTCCCATGGAGAGGAATGGAAGCCCTTTCTGTGCTGATTGGCTCAGTCCCCTGGGGTGTCAGAACTCCACCATTCAGCAAGGTGTTCAGAACTGTCCTGAATTCAGTGGCAGGACCCGGGGGGTCTCCTCTAGCCTATCGCCAGCCAAACCACATCCACTGTGCTGAGGGAGAAACATCCCAAACGACCATGCTCCGAGAGCCAAATCCAACAACTGAGCCTGTGGGAGGCTCCAAACCAAGAGCTGAGCCCACGGGGGGGAGTGGGGAGCGCTGGTCCGAGGGCTGAGCCTGGCAGGAGGATGGGGGGAGTCACCAGTCTGAGGGCTGAGCCTGTGTGGGGCACTGTTCTCAGGGCTGAGCCCGTGGGAAACTCAGACCCAAGAGCTGATCCCACGGCAAACTCTGACCCAAGAGCTGATCCCACGGGAAGCTTCTAAATCAGGGCGAGGTTTTCAAACTCGTTGAGTACCTGCCACTCTCAAATAAATATGCTCAAATAAATTGGTTAGTCGCTAAGGTGCCACAAGTACTCCTTTTCTTTTTGCCGCTCTCACTGTGACACAAGCAGCACCGTTTGGAAAGCCTGGCTGTGACTGTGGGTGCTGGTTCTTTTGAAAAGCTGGACCCCCGAGGACTCCAGCCAGTGTCATCAGAAAGCTCCACCCTTTGCTCTAGGCCAGGGTAGGGGTAGAAACACTTGGCTTAGTCATTCAGGCAGTTTTCTTGCTGTTCTCTCCACACTCACACATGGTTTGTAGAATACTCGTAAGTGGAGCCTCTGACTCAGAGGGTAAGCACAGGTCCTTGTAGGGGGTCTATTACTGAGGGGCTTTCCCTCTCCAGGGGGTGAATTTGCACAGCTCCCCTTAGGACCAGTTGCAGTTTTGATTTTAGCGGTTTCTGCCTCAGTCTTGGTTTGCTCTGGGCAGGCAATGGCCCTCCCAGCTTTTATTTAATAACCCAGTCTGGGTGGGGGCTTCAAAGGGGTCTAAGGGAAAGTCTATGGGTATGTCTACGCTATGAAATTAGGTCAATTTTATAGAAGTCGATTTTTAGAAATCGATTTTATACAGTCGATTGTGTATGTCCCCAATAAGCGCATTAAGTCGGCGGAGTGTGTCCTCAATACCGTGGCTAGCATTGACTTACGGAGAGGTACACTGTGGGTAGCTATCCCACAGTTCCTGCAGTCTCCGCTGCCCATTGAAATTCTGGGTTAAGCTCCCAATGTCTGATGGGGTAAAAACATTGTCGCGGGTGGTTTTGGGTACATGTCGTCAGTGGCTCATCCCGCCTTCCTTCCCTCCATGAAAGCAATGGCAATCGTTTTGCACCTTTTTTCCTGGGTTACCCATGCAGATGCCATAGCACGGCAAGCATGCAGCCAACTCAGCTCACCGCTGCTGTTGCAAGCATTGTAAACACCTCATGCATTATCCTGGAGTATGTGCAGAACTGGGCTAAGAGACACCAAGGACGATTGTGATAAGGACATGGACACAGGCGTTCCTGAAAGCACGGGCTGTGGCAATTGGGACATCATGGTGGCAGTGGGGCTGGTTGATACAGTGGAATGCCGATTCTGGGCCCGGCGAACAAGCACAGACTGGTGGGACCGCATAGTGTTGCAAGTATGGGATGATTCACAGTGGCTGCAAAACTTTCATGTGCGTAAGGCCGCTTTCCTTGAACTTTGTGAGTCGCTTTCCCCCATCCTGAAGCACAGGAATACCAAGATGAGGGCTGCCCTGATAGTTGAGAAGCAAGTGGCGATAGCCCTGTGGAAGCTTGCAATGCCTGACTGCTACCGGTCAGTCGGGAATCAATTTGGAGTGGGCAAGTCTACTGTGGGGGCTGCTGTGATCCAAGTAGCCAATACAATCACTGATGTTCTGCTATCAAGGGTAGTGACTCTGAGAAATGTGCAGGTCATATGGATGGCTTTGCTGCAGTGGGGTTCCCTAACTGTGGTGGGGTGATAGACGGAACGCATATTCCTATCTTGGCACTGGACCACCTTGCCAACCAGTACGTAAACTGCAAGGGGTACTTCTCAGTGGTGCTGCAAGCACTGGTGGATCACAAGGGACGTTTCACCGACATCAGTGTGGGTAGGCTGGGAAAGGTGCATGACACTCTCATCTTTAGGAACTCCGGGTTGTTTGAGCAGTTGCAAGAAGGGACTTACTTCCCAGACCAGAAAATTACCGTTGGGGATGTTGAAATGCCAATAGTTATCCTTGGGGACCCAGCCTACCCCTTAATGCCATGGCTCATGAAGCCGTACACAGGCAGCCTGGACAGTAGTAAGGAGCCATTCAACTATAGGCTGAGCAAGTGCAGAATGGTGGTAAAATATGCCTTTGGACGTTTAAAAGCTCGCTGGTGCTGTTTGCTGACTAGGTTAGACCTCAGCGCAACCAACATTCTCATTGTTATTTCTCCTTGCTGTGTGCTCCATAATATCTGTGAGAGTAAGGGGGAGATGTTTATGGCAGGGTGGGAGGTTGAGGCAAATTGCCTGGTGGCCAATTTTGAGCAGCCAGACACCAGGGCGATTAGAAGAGCACAGTTAGGCGTGCTGCGCATCAGAGAGGCTTTGAAAACCAGTTTCATGACTGGCCAGGCTACGGTGTGACAGTTGTATGTGTTTCTCCTTGCTGCAAACCCGCCCCCTTTGTTGATTTTAATTCCCTGTAAGCCAAACCACCCTCCCCCCTTCAATCACAGCTGGCAAAGGAAATAAAGTAACTATTGTTTTGAAACCACGCATTCTTTCTTTATTAATTAAAAAAAAAAGTGAGATAACTGACAAGGTAGCCCAGGTGGGGTGGGGTGCGAGAGGAGGGAAGGACAAGGCCACATTGCTTATTGTAGCCACACTATAAATCAAAACTGTTTGAGTGACAGCCTTCTGTTGCTTGGACCATCCTCTGGAGTGGAGTGGCTGGGTGCCTGGAGCCTCCCCCTCTCCCCCGTGTTCTTGGGCGTCTGGGTGAGGAGGATATGGAACTTGGGAAGGAGGGCAGGCGGTTATACAATGGATGCAGCAGGGGTCTGTGCTTTTGTTGGCTTTCCTGCAGCTCAAACAGACGCTTCATCATGTCCGTTTGCTCCCCCATTAGCCTCAGCATTGCCTCCTGCCTCTGCTCTTCGCGCTCAAGTAATGCTTTCCTGGCCTCTGCCACTGAATGCCTCCATGCATTAAGCTGTGGCCTATCACTGCAGGAGGACTGCATGAGCTCGGAAAACACGTCATCGCGAGTGTGTTTTTTCTTGCCTTCTAATCTGCGATAACCTCAGGGACAGAGATGATAGGGGGAGTATAGAAACATTTGCATCTGGGGGGAGAGAAAAAGGGAGAGTAAAATTTATGATGATACATTTCTGAGAACAAAAGGGAGACTGTTTTCACAGTGAATCAAGCAATTCACAGCAGGCAGCACATGTGCTTTAGGTACAACGTCACATTTTGCCTGTTATATTGAGCGCCTGCCGTTATGGTGACATCACAAACGGCTGGGCAACAGAATTCGGTTTCCAGGCAGCCATGGTAAGCCTTTTGGTACATGAGGTTGGCTTCTTATGCCTTCATAACATATGGGAATGGTTTCAAACTGCAGCGCCATCCTTTCCCATAGCAAGCAATGCCGGTTGGGTTTCACATTTAAAAGGAGGGGCTGCAGTTTTCGGGTGGATGTGCAGCACACACCTCCCCTGACCCCACCACATGGCTAGTCTCTGGGATGATCCCTTCACCTCTCCCCCCGCCGCATGGCTATTCTCTGGGATGATCCCTTTTAGCCAAGTGCAAACAACCCAGCATGAACGGGGTCCTTTTACTGTTCCCTTACAAAAATTCCCCTATTTCAACCAGGTGACCATGAACGATATCACTCTCCTGAGGCTAACACAGAAAGATAAAGACCGAATGTTGCTTGAATGCGACCAAAACCCAGGACCATTCGCTGCCATGCTTTGTGCTGCAATGATGCCAGACTACTTGCTCCTGGCTTGGCATGGTAAAGTGTCCTACCGTGGAGGACCAAATAAGGCAGCCCTCCCCAGAAACCTTCTGCAAAGGCTTTCAGAGTACCTCCAGAAGAGCTTCATGGAGATGTCCCTAGAGGATTCCTGCTCCATCCCCAGACACATTAACAGACTTTTCCAGTAGCTGTACTGGCTGCGGCTGCATCCCAAGTCTTCAGGGAAAATCAAACATTAAACACTATTGCTTTTAAACCCTGTACTGTAGTTACAAATGTGCACTCACCAGAGGTGCTGTCCCCGGCTTCAGGGTCAGGGATCCCGCCTTGGGAAGGTATTGGCTCCAGGTTGATGAAAAGGTCCTGGCTGCCGGGGAGAACGGATTCACTGCTTGCCTACTGCGCATTCTCCTCCTCCTCCACAAAATCCTCCTCCCTGTCACATGAGACTCCCCTCTTGCAAGTGTCCACAGACAGTGGTGGGGTAGCGGTAGAGTCCCCACCTAGAATGTCATGTAGCTGATCATAAAAGCGGCATGTATGGGGCTCTGACCCAGAGCAACCGTTTGCCTCCTTTGTCTTCTAGTAGGCTTGCCTGAGCTCATTAACTTTCACTTGGCACTGCTGTGTGTCCCTGTTGTAGCCTCTCTCCACCATGCCCTGTGCGATTTTGGCATGTATATTAGCATTTCTTCTCTTTGATCAGAGTTCAGCCTGCACAGATTCTTCTCCCCATACAGCAATAAGATCCAGTGTCTCCCTTTCAGTCCATGCTGGAGCTCGTTTGCGATTCTGGGGGGACTGCATGGTCACCTGTGCTGCTGAGCTCACCAGGCTGACCAAACAGGAAATGAAATTTCCTAGGGCTTTTCCTGTGTACCTGTCTAGTGCATCGGACTTCAAAATGCTGTCCAGAACAGTCACATTGGAGCACTCTGGGATAGCTCCCGGAGGCCAATACCGTCAAATTGCATCTGCACTACCCCAAATTTGATGCAGCAAGGTCAATTTTAGCGCTACTCCCCTTGCCAGGGAAGAGTATGGAAGTTGATTTTAAGAGCCCTTTAGGTCGATGGAATGGGGTTAGTTGTGCAGACACATTCATTTTAAAATCGACCTAACACAGCTAAATTCAACCTAACCCTGTAGTGTAGACCAGGGCTCAGCAACATAAGGCCAGCATTAGTAGAACTCGAGTTGGCAGACCCTGGGTTTGTGGACCTGGGGATTGAGTGTGTCTACACTTTTATTTGTATCCCCACATTAGGAATTGCTGAACGCTGTGTTATGCGGGCCCGCGTCCAACTGTCTGTAACCCAGACTCCTACCGACCTCCCAAAATGAGGCTGCTTTAGCCCTTTGTTTGTGGTGCAGTGTGGGAAAACACAATTGTCCATCAAACTTGACTCTCCAGAGGACTAAGAAGATTGGCCTGTGGGATTATGGGATATTTTTAACAGACTTCCAGAGCACAAGTCCAGTGGGGTTGAGTCTACACTGCAAAGCAATAGGGCTTGAACACTGGGTCCTGGCTTGAGTCAGGCTTGGGACTTCCTGTGGGACCCTGGGTGCAAGCCCTGGGTTAGTGCGATTTATATGTAGACAGAAGTGGAGCGGGGGGGGGGGCTTGAACCTGAGTTGGAACCCTGGGCTTACATTGCAGTGCGGACATACCGTAAGTGACTTAGGGTAACATGTCCTCAGGACCTCCACTCGGGACTTGTGCTTCTAAGTCACCTACGTGCTTTGAAAAATCCTACCCTGCGTCACCAAATGTAAAACAAACCCAAGCAGTTATCAGCTTAAATGGGAGCGAGAGAAGCGGCTGCCTGGTCTAACTCAGGGCCGGAAGTCAAATGCTGCTGAACTCCTTCCATCAATTCCCACTATAGCCTTGGTCAAGTCATCGAAGCTCTCTGCCACGGTCTCGCTATCTTTACCCACCTCTGGGTGTGTGAGAGGACTTACTTGTATCAGTGACTATCCGTGAGTCTCTCATCAGCGCCATCACTGGTGGCCCTGCTGCTCAGGCAGATTTCTGGAGACATGTATCGGCTTTTCTGTGGCCACGTCACCTCCCTTGGCTGGATCCTGAACGTGCAGGGCCAGGTATTTGCTGACTCTTCCCTTTTACGCAACTTGGTCAAGAAACAGCCCAGGGAAATACAGAAGTGAAGCGTACAAAGTACCATAATCAGCAGCCAAACAGCTGCTTTATCTGCTATGGAGAGAGGGAGAGCGCTCTAAGTGAGCAAACGTGTTTACTCACTGGCAGGCTCTCTCAGTGCAGCACAGAAATGGAAAATGCCTCGTACAAATGCATCCAATGCTAGCACATGTTCCAAGGAGGCCATGCAGCAAACTGGCCTAACTGCCAGGGTTGCAGCTGGTGGCATGGAGCAGCTGCTGTCTCCAGAGCAGAAGTCCCTCATGCTAGCTCAGGTGTTTGAGATCTGTTCCAACAAAGAGAGAGAGGCTTACACTATAAAAATTACTGAACAGGATTTCCTGCATCAGCGACCAATACTCATCATCCCCTTGTGCCCTACTGCTCAGGGAGATTGTACAGAACCTCCCAACTCCTCAGTGGACTACAAATTTCTGAGTGTGAGGTGAGAGGCACCCCTAGCCAGGCACAACAGCTGCTGGAGCAGAGTCAGAGACCATCACAATTGTCATATCTCAAAATCCTCGTGCCACCTTCCCAGACACACAGGTCATATGAGAAGCCTCATCAGGGCATGCAGTTCTCTCTGTTGTGGAACAGGCAATCTCCTGCTCTGCACTTCTGGACCAGCTACTGTCTTAACACACTCCCTTTTTCAGCTAGTCCATGCCTGTGCAGCTTTGCATGTCCCCCCCCCTCCCCAAGTCCCACAGAGGAAGTCTGTGGCTACTAAGGGGGCAACCCTTAGGCCTATGGGTCTGTGCATCCAGACCTGCAGTGTAGAACACCCAATTAGCCAGGACAGCGAGTACCTCCCCTCATCTAGACCCCCTCCCCTCACCATGCAGTTGGAGCCTCTCCTTAGGCCTTTCTGGTGTCTTTGGCAGCCGTGTTGATGAGAATTTTTCATTCAAATGACCTTTTCAAAAGTCTTCCCTGAGTTACATGCCTCCCAGCTAATGCTTGCAGTGACTCATGCATTAGTGAAAGGATTAGAGCAATTTTAACCTGCCTTTTGTGGTGCCCTTGGAAACTGCTCGTCGAGTGTCTAGGGAGCAGTTATCAATGGAGGAGATAGCAGCCTGCTGCAACGGAACAGGAAACACAGATGTCTATGGTGAGCATGTCCCACCATTTGTTCGTTGCACATGCTCCCCAGCATTTGCTGCTGCTGGCACCTTGGCACAAACTACGGGCTACAAAAATCCTGATGTTCAGCGCATGAGTCATCACCCCCAGCTGCTGCCAAAAAACTGACAGGAATATCACTAGAGTGTCTGCAAAAGAGTCCCTGTGACTTCAGCCTGTCTGATGGGATTAAGGTGATGGGATTAACTGCTGGGATTAAGGTGATACCAGCCCCGCACATTCCCTTGTATAACCATGGGGAGAGAAAAAAGGGGAAAAAAAGCCAGGGCCTATTTGTCAGCTCATGTTGGTGGCATTTCCTACCTTCATTCACATCTTCCTAGCAAAAATATGCCTATTGCACTGGGGTGTCCTGTGCTGACAGCCTGGAGGATGAAGTGCTCTGTATTCACAGAACAGGCACAACAGGGCAGCTCCCCACACACTGCCCCAGCCCTCATCCAGAGGGGTTCTCTCTGAGTGGAAGTGGGTACCCAGTTTTCATGACTTGTACCAAGCTTAGTCTCTCTTCTGGGACTCCCAACAATGGGGTCAGTTAGTGACAATTTCTGGCCTGTGGACACAGTATTTGAAATCACACTCTGTGCTCCCACCTACAGACAGTGCTTTACATGAGGAAGCTCCGAGGAGGCAGTTATGTAACTGGCACTCTTCAACATAAGAGGCTGCGAGGTGGAATTTCTGAACAAGATGGCAGGGGTGAAAAAGCAGGCTTTCTTGCGCTAGGCTAGATAATACTGTCATTCAGCTCTCTTCCCCCTTTTATCTAGGTTACGTCTTTTAACCCTTGAGCAACATGATTTAGGATTTTAAAAAGTGAGTAACACAGTCTTCCCCTTCCAGCCATCCCCAGAGGAGATGCCCAGCTTAATATACTGGCTATATATTTTTTAACCAAACCTGTAGATTACATTTTTCCCCTCGGGACACTCTGGTTTTGCCTTTTAAAATGACACAGGTGTTAGTCATTCCATTCTCCACGCCCACCCACAATTCCTTCATGTCCAGGAAGTTCCTTTGATCTGCATTTCCTCCTCCAATTGTGTTTTGTCTGCATTGCAATCCTGGTATGTTATCTATATAACCATAAGACAGGTGACACTGATAAAAGTGATGGATTAATAGCACTATTACCTTATAGGCAGGTGCTACATGAGATCCTTTCCACTTCCCCACCACCAAAGTACTCCAGTTCTGACCAGCACCGTTCCTGTTACATTAGGTCCAAAGCCTCCCTTCATCGGAGACTGTTGGCCATGTGGTGGTCAAATGAGACCATTGCAATCCAAGTAAAGCTGAACCCAAATTGCCAACTAGTGCACTACCATTTTTGTCTCCAGCCAGTGCCTGGGATCCTCAATTGGCTTGAAGTGAAGCACGGGAGAATTCACTTGAAGTGAAGTGAAGTGAAGCTCATTCTGGAGTCACTAAATGCTTGAGTTATATTAGATCCAACTCCTTTGAGAGGGAACCTATTACATTTGTTCACAGTAAGCTCCATGTATAATAAAGCAGACTGAAATGTCACTCATTACCAATACCTTTTCACCTTGCATACTTTAGAAAGAGCATAGACAAGGTTAACTTGGGCTGTGGAGTATGACACCTGCAGAAGGTGCATGATTATACGCAAGGACAGGTGACTGCATCACATGCAGAGAGCTTTTTCATTGGTTTGTTAACAGACATGAGAACACTATTAAAAATGAAGCTGAAAAGCCAGCAACACTTTGCAGTGAGTGACCCATCCTCTCCCACTTCGGTATTTCAACTCATTGCATTATTTTCTCACATCCCTCACAGAGGTGGAGGAGTATTTCATTGGTTAATTCTTATAAAGCATTTTGAAATTGAAAAATGCAAAGGTTATTTAGGGTTCATTTATCTGGTATTCATGCTGATGTCATGGGTAGTTACACAGAAACAGCAAGTCCTATACCAGCCCAGCAGTGCTCCATCACATCCAGCGTCTCTTCTGTGGCCAGGAGCAGATGCTTCAGAGGAAAATGCAAGAAATGCAGTAGTGAACAATGATGGACTAACGTGCCCATCGGGGAAGTTGCTCCTGAATCATACGCAGTTCATAGTTAGGGGTTACACCCTAAAATCCAACACATTTTTATTTAATCACATCTAAGTGTGAATTCTCATTGTACGTATAAAATGCTAATTTTTTTGAACCGTGTTAAGCTTTTTTGGCTTTAATAATATTGTGTAGCAGTGAGTTCCACAAGTTAATTGCATGTTGGAATTTAACATGAACTGATGTGTAACTACTGCCAAAAACTGATGGCCACTATAAGAAACCAAAACGATGAGAAGAACTGACAGGAAAGACTTAGTACACCTCTATAATAGACTTCGAATAGCATTGTCAGAATATTAAGCAGCCTCAGACCTTAAACAGGTAAGTATGGTCAGAAGAAAATCAGCAACTTGTGGGCTTTGAACAGCGGACCATAACATCACCCAGAGATTCAATGTGTTGCCTGGAAATCACCGTGCCTGGAAATCAATGTGTCAGTAAGAGACCAAAGAATAGCAGAGCCAATCTTCCATCATGACTACTGCAACATCCTCCTCTCTCCCAATACATACATCCCACTCCCCTCTGATGCATTTGAATACAACTGCTAAGATCATCTTCCTGGCCCATTCTGCCAACATCGCTCCCTTTGTTTAATCTCTTCACTTGTCTGCTCTGTCTCTTGTCACATCACCTCATCTACTCTGCCAGCAATGCCGGCTTCACCTGCACGTATGTCAACTGCTTCCACACAAACACCTAGCCTTTTCTTCCATGCTGCCCCTTGTGCATGGGACTCTGTCCATGATTTGATCCATAAGGCCATTACCCTCTCTTTCCTCAAATCCCTCAAGAGCCACCTTTACTGTGACATGTACGATAGATCAGCCAATCCGTGACGATTTGATTGTATATAACTGGGGAAAGCTGATATGTATTTTTAAAAATTGAAGATGATTTGGCATCATCAGATCGTGCAATAGCTAATCTGAAACTGGGTGATCTTTGTTCCCCTCGTCTTCCCTCACTGCGTCACGCTTGCTTATTGCATCTTGTCTCAAATTAGATTTTAAGCCTTTTAGGGGATGGGTTTTCATATTGTGCAGCAATCCATCAATAGCTGTGACTGAACTCAAACTAAGCTGAAGGTTAATCCTTTGAGGGGTTCTTATACATGCTTTGGTTCAATTTATCTTTATGGTAATATTGTACAAACTATCCAAATGGGGCTATTTACCCCCATGAGATTTATAGTAATGAGATCCTGAATTACTATAAAAACAATTAATTGGATATTTTTAAGATAATTTATTATTTGCCCCTAAATATCCAGTGATCCAACCCAGTTTCTGTACTATATGACTGGGAAGATCTGGGAACTCTGATTCTCCTTCCTAATTACCAGCAATGACACCATCATCATTTACAATGAACAAAAAGAATTTTATTGGAACATATACACACCGGGATAACAGAGGTATTTGAATAATCAAATATGGAATGTTTAAGAAAGAGTTAAAATAAATAAGGATACCAAGATTTGCCAGTGCTAGGTCCAGCACCATTGTAAGTAAATGCCCTCCGCTGAACAAGTCTGACTCTGTTGGGACCAACCCAACAGAGTCTGTAAAGATTCCTACCACTAGAAAGTGGCCAATAATTTTGGAATACAAAGAGTCACTATAGTGCTTTCTACTGATGTGCATTCAAACTGTTTATTCGCTGCTTTCGTCTCTTATTTCTTTAATAATACCTATTAAGTTCTGAAGTCCAAAAACATAACCTGTGTCTTGGCCTTCATGCACCACACTATCTTCCCCATAGTACTTGCAGGTCGTGTGGGCAAAGTCTATCATACGGACATCAACAGTACTAGCAGTGGGCTTGTACGCATATGCTCCAGCTGATTCATCCGAAGACTCCTCTGAGAGATCCTCTAAGTCCTCTGGGTCTGAGTCCACAGTCACTTCCTGCAACTCCTTGCCATCATAAATGATCAGCAAGGAGCTGGAATAGAAACGGTAAGACTCCTGTTTTTCTAAGACAGATTTGAGTTCAGTCAATTTCTTTATAACTGGTTCAAAGAGTTCCCTGCGCAGGTATTTGCCATTATGAAAGAATTGGTAAAGTGCTTCTTTAAATCCTTGGACTGAAAGCTTTCGCCCATGGTATTTATTCATGAACATTAACTGGCCAGTGCCCGTCTGGTAGACCTGTATAGGAGAGAGAGGAACAAAAGGAATGGTTGGATTGCCAGCAATGGTAACTCTGAATCATACTCCAGAAAAATTAACAATGTCCCAGCAGAGAAAAAAAGTTTTACCAAGATGATGTGTTTGTCTCTTAAAACAGCTCTTATGCAGTTCGAGGGGAAAGCATCCTAGCAACCACAGGCCCACCAATATCTGAGGTATTGCTAGTCACAAAGGAAACTGAAAATTCCTCCGGCTTAGACTTGAGCTTTTCCATTTTGAAAAAACGGATGAAGAGTTTAAGTAAGATTAGGAAGGCTGAGGCCAAGATTTCTGAAGTCAAGTTACAACATGTAGGGCAGCCACTCCATATCACTCACTCCATTAGCAACTACTGCATGCCTCTGCTGGCAGCCTTACCAAACCTATTCCCAGAACTGCTGGAAGTCTGAATGACAGCAATTTCCCATATGAAACACTGAAGCAGCTCCCATACAGAAGAAGAAAAGGGTATTTTTAAGCAAATATTAATCATTGCTTTTTCCTACAAACCGAGAACATCATTTATATCAAACCCACAAATCAGGTGGAGTCTATATTTACAGGGCAGAGACCTGCAAATCGAACAACCACCCTCCACAGCTCTGTATGTTTCTCCAGCAGAGGCCTCTATGTCTGAAGGGCACACACGCTAAATGGGCTGGAACAAGAAACCAGAACCTTTATCCTAGTTGAGCACCAATATGGTGGTGAACAAATGTGGCACTCCTCCCCGTCCATCTCTGCTGACAGGTTCTCTGTTCTCGATACATGAGTTTAGGTGAGCCGAGTGCCAGCCTCAGGAATACTCACTTTCCCGAACAGAGCAGGAAGTGCTGAGTGAACACATCAGGCATCGGGGGAGTCTACTGGATGGAAAAGGAAGTACCCCACAGAACTGTCCACTGCCAGACAGAACATTTGTGAATGGCAGTGGGTAGAGAAGTCATTTTCTCCACCTACTAAGGCCACTGGGAAGAAAAAACATGCCCTCTCTCTGCCAACATCTACGGATGAATGGGAAGAGGCTTAACTCTCCCACACAGAAGCTGGAAGGAGAAGAACGGACAGTCCTCACTCCACTTCACAGCAGCAGTGGTGGCTCTTCAACACCACTGGAGCTGTAGTGAAGCAGTTAAGGCATTTCTTAGGACTCAATCAAGTCACTCAGTTGCCAGAGATATGCAAGCTGCAGGGTTTTACTTTAAATGAAAGCCTAAGCTGCTCCCTCATTGTATCTGCACTGCAATCTTATCACTCATATTTAATGATCAACTTCTTGTTTGCACATTACACAAAGTTTACTTTCGGCAGTGAAAAGAATCCAGGATAGTAGTAACTATAAGAAAAGAAAAGAATCCAAGTCTCCAGGACAGTAGTAACTATAAGAGTTGTTGCTGTTGTTCTGATAGCCAAATGGTAAGATCCATGCACAATGAGAGAAGACAGACAGGTTTGTTTTCTGATCTCCAGCTCACAGGACGCACACACTGTGATGCAGAGGGAGAGCTGCAGGTTGCTATGCAGTCGCTCCTCTGATTGATTAGTGACACTGGTGTGCTCTGAAGAAAGTCATCAAATTTCCTTCAGTTAGAAAAGTGAATGAAAGGTAGGACCTCTCAAGGGTAGGGGCATGAAGCGGGATGATTGGCTAATAAGGAGATGTCTAGAACTACAAATACAAAGAATACAATGGATTAAGAAAGCAACAAAATTCATTTTCCTATTGCCATCTTAATAAGATAATGCAGTTTGTTTGTGATTGGCTGGAAAATTACTGAGCTCACATTCCCACTATTACCAGTGAATCATACTTGTAACTCTGGGAAGCAGATATTTTCCTCAATTCTGAGCAGATGAAGGCTTGTTTCAGAAGAAAGTTAGAATCTTTGCTAATAGTACCAAACCACAAAAGGTACAAGCAGAAAGTGTTTAAAAAATGTCTCTTCAAATATAGCCTGTTTTATTCCCATCCCTACCTGCAATCCATTTCAGACTCACCTGCATGCCACACACTCGGACCCCAATAACTGCTGAAGTACTCTGCTGACACTTCCGGATCTGGTTAGCTTTCTTCTCTTCTGATGCATCATCTCCATGCTGCCGGGTTCCCATTTTAAGGTCCAACACACATGGCACTTCGTATCGGGAGGTTAGATTTTCCAGCAAGATAAATTCTGACTTGTTAAGGAAAAAGCCTTACAATAAGAAATACAGGTTTAAAAAGCATTCTGACAGCCCCATTCCAAGTGGAGGTAGTGGTGGCGTTTCTTAGCAGTCAGCAAAAGTTAAAAAAATAAAACTGAGAAATGGCTAAAAGTAGGGGCATCCAACCTTTGCCCAATCATGACTGCGCTAGCAACTTAGCAAGAACCAAAAGGATACACCTACTTTGTATTAAACAAAGTAGACTGCACATGACCTAGTCTTTCATTTGGATGTGACGTCCAAAGAGACTATAGGTTCCAGCTTGCACTGCTCTCTCTCACTCTACAAGCACCTCCAAATTAGAGATGAAAATCACTACGGGCTGCATTATTTACAAGGCTGGCCACATTCTGGCAATCCACAGTCTAATTTTAAAGTTGTCCTTGGACTGAGTAAACCTAGCAGACACTATTTCCATAAAGGGAGGAAAAACGTTTTAGTGATGAAGGCACTGGACTGGAATTCACGAGATATGGATTCAATTTCCTGCTCTGCCACAGACACTTTCATGACCTTGGGAAAATCACTAAAATTCTCTGTGCCTTGGTTCCTCATCTCTAAAATGAGGGGATAACACTTCCTTCTGTCACAAAGGGGTTATGAGGATAAATTCATAAATATTTGGGAAGACCTCAGATACTATGGTAATGGGGGCCCATTAAATTATCTAGCTAGGAACTTATCACTTGTGAGGCTAGCCCCTGGGAGAATTCTATATGCATTAATCGTTCTACATGTTTCTAACAGGTTAATTACGTTTATGCATACACATTTTTAGTGATCCAATCACCCAAACTCTTCACATACAAGATTCCCTTCCCTAAGCATGTAGGTCTTAAGATCTTTACAGCATCCGTGCCAGTTGCAAACAGAACGTATTCAAGGTTCTTTGTGCCTTATTATGGAAGAGAACCAACATCACTCTAAAGCAGTGGTGAGCAACCTGTGGCCTGTCAGGGTAATCCACTGGTGGGCTGCGAGACAGTTTGTTTACATTGACCGTCTGCAGGCACGGCCACCCACAGGTCCCAGTGGCTGCGGTTCGCCATTCCTAGCCAACAGGAGCTGTGGGAAGCGGCACAGGCTGCAGAAATGTGCTGGCCACCGCTTCCCGCAGCTCCCATTGGCTAGGAACGGTAAACCATGGCCACTGGGAGCTACAGGTGGCCATGCCTGCGGACGGTCAATGTAAACAAACTGTCTCATGGCCTGCCAGCGGATTACCCTGATGGGCGGCTTCCGACCCGCGGGCTGTCCACCACTTCTCTAAAGGTTCACAGGCATATAGACTCCTTTTGTCTTTACTAGAGTTAAGAGTGCGTGCTCTGATGGCTGCACTGGCACTAATGGAACAAGGAAATCTCATTTTCCATCACATGATCAATCCTACACTCTCAGACCCAATTAGTATAATCTGCTTCTGCTTTTAGGAGCTTGCATTTACTAAGGATTTTCATCTTTTCTCAGTTATAAACCCAGATAATATTTTAGGTTCAGTTTGCTTTCACTAAAAAATTAGCTGAAATTAGGAAGCTGCTGGCAGCAAAGGACTAGCCTGTACAAAAAAAGTTTTCAGAAGTACTGCTTTTTTCTCACTCAAGGAATCAAAACGTTCCACATTTGACTACTTTAATTAAAAAACAATCCCCTCATACTTTAAAAAAAAAAAAATCATCTGAGAAGATACATTTTTGGAATTGTGAGGGTGGGGGAGTTGAGGCTAAATCCTTTGACATCATCCTAATATATGCAAAAATCTCATAACTGCCCATGCCAAGGAAAGAAGCAGCAGAACTCCACACCTCTAAACTCATGCATTAGTAAACCTGTCTAGTCAGTGATCACTTCACCTAGGATGCTGGAAATTTTTCCACTAACAGAGATTCATACTAAAGTAGATTCCTTGAGTTGCCCAGCACAGATGTGTTTAAGTGTTGCGAAAGCCCAAATTCTGGCAGAGTAACGATCCCTTCATAGTCACATTTTATCTGACAAACCATGGTTTCAGATAATCCCATTCTCAGTGTTATAACTACAGAGTCTGGACTGGGCCTTTTTTTTTGGGGGGGGGGGGGTAGAGGGGGGCTTTGCTAAGAAAAGAAAAGCAGAATCCCTCTTTGTTCTGCTGTTGTGGGAGAGACTTCGGGGAAAGGATACTATATTGGTTCCGATGTTTTGCATTTTCCTTCATCCGCCGTAACTGCTGCTGGTGACATTTCATACTCCAAGGGTTATGATGCTTAAACTGTGAACTGACATTCCCCTTTTTCTCTACACTGTAATACAAGACTTCAGATTTCTTCAGCCAATCAAATTCTTCCTCTAATTTGTGACTAGAAAACAAAAAAAGTAAGAAGTCAGAAGCCAAATGGAGAAAGTAAGTACCCTACTTTTAAAAGGAAAAGATATAATTTGTTCAAGCTTTACATATTATACACTGCTGACCCTCAACCACTCAATGCTTTCAATTAGCCCATTCATATGTATCTCAAAATACGTCTACCAACAGCTGGCAAAATCCATTACTTCATTATACATGGGTCTGGGCAAGATTCCCATTGCTGATATTTCAGACTTTGTAAATCTGCTTCCACAATCTGACTATATGCTAATTTATATTTGCAGATTTCAACAGACCCTATGAAACAAACAGTAAGGAGATCTATAGAATACCTCACCTGCTTGTACTACTTAGATAGAGTATGCAGGGCACAGCTAGAAGTTTTCCAGATTTCCATTTTGTTACAGCTCTCTGGTAACTGCCACTACAGTATATCACAGATCGGGGGATTTGAATTGGGAACAGGTTTGCAGGAATCCTGCTTTACCTCTAATTGCATTTTTCCTCATTCACCCATGCAAAAGATTCCAGTAGACTCATTCAGCATAGCTGAATTTTTCTCTTGCACAGTCATGCTTTTGCAGACACTACAGTTAGAAAATAACCAGAATCCTAGAACCTTCCTCGACTGACCACTGAAAAGATATAATTGTGAAGGGGCTCAAATGAAACTCGCCTGAATGGAAACCACTTCTGCTACTGAAAGTGTTTCACAGTGGAAGAAGAAGAGACAAACAAATGATAGTGGGAGGAAGAGACATATGGCAGAAGAAACAGAAAGACTGGATAAAAACCTCCATTCTAGCATTGAAACATAGTCCCCATGTATTTAATTTTATTCATATCTGCATCAGAACAGATATGAATAAAATTAAACACATGGAGGTTATGTTTCAAAGCTTTACACTCATTTCCTTTTGACCTACCTTTTCATTTTTTCCTCTTTCCTGTGCTGTCGGACCCATTCCTTAGTTATCTTGTCATTTTCTAATAATACAGTCTTTTTGTTAGACCACCGTAACAACTTATTTTTGGGTTCACAGTCAGAATTATCTATGCTTTCCAAGTTATCATGGTCCCCATTTAATGGATAGGCTATTAGACACAGATTTCCATCTTCATCCTCTTCAAAGCTCACCGACACCACGCCTGGGGAAGGAAAGGAGATGACCAGTTAGCAATCATTGAAATGACACGCAAACACTTTATGCAACATGATTTTACACGAAGAATATAGCAACTTTTGGTTTTTCTCTTACCCAGGTCCTTAGTTTTTATCTTGCCACAGGCCAAAACTCATCTGCCAACCTAACAAATATCAAAACATCTAGACAAAATGACACCTCACAGAGAAGACAGTTTATCATGTAGACAAAACAATAGTGACAGAAGATATTTTTTTCTCTCTGATGCACAGAGTCAAATAGGAATCAAATAATAACAGGAGACGATTTCAATTATTGAAAAATTTTATTAATTTAAAAAAAAGTCTGACTGGTCTGACCCTAGGAGAGATGTAAAACATTTTATATTTACATCTTGCAGTGAAAAATAACCTGCATAGCAACACCAAAAGCTTTAAGTTTTGCATGACAGCAAAGCAAAAAGCATTTATCCAGATTTTTTTGCGGGTTAATAGATTCCAAGGGCAAGGAAAGGCTTGCAAGCAGAGCAAAACAAGAAAAACGTCACACATTACAACAGATACTAGTTCAAAGGCTTCCACTTAGAATCACCACGTTTAATTTTACACTCCCCCCCCCCCTTTTTGGGGTATATATTTTATTGATGTTGGTTATGCAGCAGTCTTGTGAAGAGAACAAAAAGCAATACAAAGCAAATCTGATTGTAGTACACAGAAACATGGTGAACCTCGAAAGCATTTTTTCCTCCTCATCTCAAGCGTCTCTAGAACACTGCATTGTATATTAAGAGTCTTAGAGGAAAGTTCTGATAGGGTTGCCCCCAGTGCCATATTAGAAAGTTTCAATGATTATCGAAGAAGCCGTAACAACTGGCTGAATGTTTTTTTTTTTTTTTTTCTCAGTCCTTTCTCTTTATCCTCAAATCAATCAATCTGCACAGTTCTTGCAGCACATCACTCGGCCGGAGGGGAGAGTTCTCGGCGAGAGATTGGCACTTCTGAGCAGGGCAGGCGGTTCTGGGACCTACAGTAGCTGGGGTAGGGAGTGCAGAAGCTCTGACTGACAGTCCTGCTGCCACATAGGAAAGGACTACAGGAAAAAATGGGGGAGCCAGCTAGCAAATGGCCTTTGGCTTTATCCTGGAAAAAACAACAGAGATGGACCAAATGAGGCCCCCTTACCCCTAAATCCCTCCCACACACCCCCAAAAAAGAAAAACCACATATACTAGTACAATTGTTCTACAACATTTTGTAAAGTATCATTTATAGACCACATTTTCTTCAACAATTCCAAAAGAGCTTTTAATAAGATGTGTTCAAACCTCTCAGCAAGTATGTGAACATTCAAACAATATAACTTTGAAACATCTTCTCTGAAGTCCTCCTCCAATTTTACAATCAATATCAAAAGACACTTGGCCACCCTTACTCAGTGTTCAAGTCTAAAATGCTTTAAAAAGCAATTCAAAATGAATAAATGCTTCAGACTTACTTTATCAATTAATCACCAGACAGCAGTTAATGGAATACCCCACAAAGAGAGAAGCATTTTGTTTAACTAGTGCAACGCTTAAAAGAACTGGAATTTCCACTCCTACATACCATCTGACTCAGCCTCATCACGGCTACTTGATCCTTGCCTATCTAAATGCCAGGAATTTTCGTTTCCTTAAGGGCAGAAACAAACTGCAAATGTTTAACAAGATACTTTTCAACTTTCTTTGCTATACTGACGTTAGATATAGTGATTAATATATGAGAGTTAGAGGACAACCCAAAACACAAAACAATACAGCTAAACTTCCACAAAACATGTATTCAGGCAATCTTACCCAGCCCCTGAAGACACACATTAAACAAGAGGCAACAAAATAATAATAATAAAAAAAATTAAAATCAGAAATAAAAATGAAAGTATTACTGAGAACATTTACAAGCTGTTAGCTACTTACCTGTCTGTGCCTAAGGGAGATATATGGGCTGTCACCAGCAGAGTTGCTCTACTCTAATGCTGTGTTAGTCAGCCCAAAGACCCACTGGCAAGCATCTCCACCCTGCATCTCCACAGCCTGGCTCAGACAACATCAAAATACATGAAAAGAAAACCCCTAAAATCTCTTCCGCACAGAAGAGATTTTAGAGGAAACAGAGCACACTTGGATTCACAAAAGAGAAAAAGCCCAACCCCTTTCTAAGGTTTCATAACATACCTTCATACTGTGGAGTGAATTTACGCATTTCTGTTGGGAGAGTCTCATAGAATTGGTGTTCCCTCTGGATGAGGGGTTTACAGATGGTCTTGTCATTAAACCGGAGGACACAGGAGTGACCCCCAACTTGGTGGACAAAAGGCTCGAGCAGGACTCCCTTGGCATAGTGCTCCACTTCCATAGCTCCAAATGCTGGGCTCATCCTTGTAGCACATTAGATAAAACAATGTGGCAATGGTGAAGGCAGTTCAGAAGTAGAAGATCTGTCTCCCAAAAGGTGTTTATTCCAGTTAAAAAAGTCTGTTAAAACAAATACAATAGAATCCTGTGTGTTAATAACTTTGTATGTTGAGGTCTGAGCAACCAAAGCTAACAGTTACTTTCATAAGGCACAGCAAAGGAAACAGAATGTAAACAATCCTCTATGCAAGGTGAAACTGAAAAGAACCTACAGCTCTAAGTGCAGAGGCAAGTAAGAGTGAGATCATACAGGCAGAGAAAAACAAAACCACTTACCCCTCCCACCAAAGCCTCAGCCAATGGGAATTACATTTAGCTGCAACACAGACCCACAATGAAGGAGGAGAACTAGGTGAGGCGATACAAAAGGGAAGGGTAATAAACATACTGCTTCTCTCAGCTGTTCTCGTTACTAGCCCTCACAGCATTTTCTTATCAACAGAAAGGCCCATAGGGAAACCTGAAGATAAAACTTCATGTATTAGCACTTTATTCTACATGCTCATTTTAGAGACGAAGCAGAGTTTAGATCAAAGTTAGGCTTTACATTTAAGCTATTATGAACACTTACAGAACTACACAAATCAATCATTGTCAATCCATGCATAAGTTTCCATTTAATGCATGTGATGTTTTACTAACTTTCAACACAAAACACAAGCTATAAAGAATGAAAGACTAGTTAAAAACTCCCACTAAATTGACAAAATCATCTTTTCCAGGAACTGGAAAAATAACCTATAAAATCCAACCTGAGCAACTTTCTGTTCTAAATTACTTTGAAATAATACATTGTAGAAATATGCTATGCACTGTTCATGTTATCTGTGAAAAATATTGATCACAGTAATTAAACTTTTAAACAGTTTAATTTTTTGTATCATTAAGCAATTTTCGAATGTACTATACTGCATAGCTAAAGGCAGAGAATCTTTAGTAGAAAGCCTCCAGATAACAAATAGCACCCAGAAGGCTGCACATCAACCCCCATTCAACAGTTTCAGTTACCTGTTATTTTACTGTTACATTTTACAGATAAAAATAGTACAGAATGAAAAATCACACAAAGACTAAATCTTACTAGCAAATTTAGGCTGAGTAATAGTAACTTGAGACTCAGCTTTAATGATTAACTTCAGTATCTAAAAAAAGAACTGACACCTTTATTCCATCTTAAAGAATGTTGTATGAACAATAAGGCACTTAATTCAAAGAAACTACAGTGTTGAAGGTCACTGGGCTATTTTTGTTTGTCCTTCTCAGATATTTAGCGGCTTTAGCTTACCTTTAAAACTAAACAACTAGAAGCTTATGGCAGTGATGACAGGTCTGACAGGCAACGATGTTAATACAACTAAAAATATCTACTGTGCTTTTTCATACATAAGAACATTAAGTTGTTTATCTGCCTAATTTAATTTACCAGAAACAGCAAGTCAACCAATTTAATCATGACTGCTGGAAAATATACCTTCAACTAAGACACCTGTCAGTGGAATTGTTCCCAGGCACACAAGATAACAATGTATAAAAATTCCAAATTTCCCAAGTATAGAGAACACACTATGCAATAAAATTAACTACTAGATTTTTATACCAAGATTGAATTAGAGAAACAAAAGAAAAATCTATCGATTTAATCAATTCTCTAACAAAGGTATTTAACACCTAACTTAGAGCAATGGACTCAGCAAATTGTGTAATATTGTATTTGATATTCTAGTTACATTTTATATTGGGGGAGGCATGACCCTTTCCAATCTAAATGGATTTCCCAATATTTTTCAGAATACAATCACTAAATCTACTTGGCAAGAGAAAAATGTTGTATCTGCATTAACAGAAATACTAAGAATTCATTTACTTTTTAGCTGGACCTATACAAATACAAACTGAAGACTTATTTGGAACTAGCCTGTTTAAAATACAAGCATGTTATAATATGATTTTTTTTTGTCTGGAACTTTCTGGTACTGAAATTTGTCCTCACCCTACCTCATGAATACTAACTGATCCAGTCAAAGTAAGCAACGCTGTCTTATCCAGAAGATGGCACTCTTAGTATTTTTCAGTTGCAAAAAATTACAGAATATGTCCTCTGAACTTTTTCTACTGCATTTCTACCCACCTTATGAAAATATACTACTATGCTGCCTTCTACCCACATTGTAACAGTCAAGCACCACTCTACTTGTCAGTTTCTGAGATACAAGACAACACACAAGTCCATTTAAAAACAGATATTCCAATGTGCTTCTAAGAGACGGATATATTTCAATGGACAACTTTTTGTTTTGTTTTGAGGGTTGCTTGCACACATCACTAAAACCATTTTATATACATTTTTTCAACCAAATTTTAAAATCCCCAAAGACTTAATCAGGCTTCCTGGAGCAAACAACTCCAGCCCTCTGAAACTTTGTTCAATCCTAGATAACAAAGCCTAATCTACAAACAAAAACTGTACTGATTTAATTATAAGGTACATTTAAAAGCAGAACATCACCACTTCATACAGACATCATTATACCGGTAATAGCTTATTCCAGTACGTGAAGGGGAATAAGCTACACCAATATAAGCATTTTTATACCAGCATTACTGTGTCCACATTAGAGATATACTAGGATAACTAGTTCAACAAAAATAAATGAATTAAAAAAAAAAAATCACACTCCTTAACTTAGTTGTACCGATACAAAATCGGTGTGGAGACCAGGCCTAAACTTGTGTCAGAACAGCAGAATTTATATTGAAAAGTATGCTTATCATTAGCACTACAGAAAGGAAATAAGTATCTGCCAAAAAGACAAGGTTCATCTGAGAAAAAACACACCATGCCTCTCCCTCATATCCCCAGTGAGCTCATTAGTTCTTCAGTGTAACTTCACAACTTGTTTTCTTTCATATAGACCCAAATGGTCCATAAGGTATTTGCGCACTGTGTATTTAGAAAACAATAGTCACTTGGGTAGGACATTAGCCAGTATGTAGTTCAACAGGAAAAAAATCCTAATCCTTTTATCATTAAATCTGTATTTAATAAAGGAACCTTATCTATTATGCCATATCTAATGCAAGGGCTAAATCAGAATTAAGCCATATATATGTTCTCATAATTACTGTGTTTTATGTGAAATTTTATCAAATTCATTATTTCATATTTAGGCAAAATTTTCAGTGCGTGGATTTGGGATCATCAGTACAGAGATACCTGCAAAAAGGTCCCTTTTTGAGTAAGCGCGAGAGATAAATACAAATCCTTCAGGGTAATGTGAAAAAAACAACAAAGAAGCGGATTTTCACTGTGGTTGTGTTATGCAAGCTCTCCTTATATTTTCATATTACCAGATTTAATGAAATAATGTGTATATTCTGCATCTGTGTTCTCAAAATATCGATGTAGGAATGTGCTTTAGGAATGTGCCACATTGAGGACTTCATTTTACACTATCAAACAAAGCTAATGCTGTTAAAATCTTAAGGCTGGGTTACATAGGGAAATTTACTGCTATAATTATAATTAATTCTCCATGTGAACACTTACCTGGAATCAGAATAACTTTTTCTGATTTAGTGTATTTCACTTCGGAAGCAGTATAAACTAAGCTAGAAAAAGCCACCCATTCTCCATGAATAAGAGTCTCCACACAGGGAGTGCCAGAATAGCTATAGCAGTGTAATCATGCTGGCACACTTCACTATGCAGACAAGCACTTAGATAACAAAATTCAGTTTGGAACTTGGCTTTATTCTCAAGAACAGACTTTGATGTAAGAAATCCTGGTTCTACTTCCTCACAACCCAAACTCAGATTTAGACTGATTGCCTAACACTATAATGGATTCACCCAGTGAGAGTGTTAGATAATTCTGGAATTCTGTCCCCCAAATGTGCTGTACTAATATAAATTAATTCTCAGGACTCTTTAGGTAAGAAAGCAAACAGAAAGAACAGTTTGATTAAGTGACTTTCACAAGGTCACTGATATAACTGAGTTAATGTGATGGAATGGACTCAGAAAAGTTCCCGGTTCCCAGTAGCATTCTCTGTCTCTGCTATGTTTTAGACTGCTTCTCTAGCACATCTTTTGGTAAAGAGATGTGTCAGCAAAAGAGACAAAGATAAACAGAGGATGCATTAAAGGATACTTCTTTACTTATACCATACATTTCAAAAGGGGAAAGTCAGAGGGATTTAACTTTAAAGAATTGGATGTAAGCTCTGCTTTTAAATAGTTTTTAATAAAAACTAACCCAACATATAATTTAATGTCATTATTAAGATACTAGCGCTTCTGGATAGTCAACTGTAAAGACCAGAAGGAAAAAAAGGACACATGGAATCTCTGTTCAGAAGAAACTCAAGAATATCTCAAGTGGAGATTATATTTAAATGCATTAATTTTATTCTCACAAGCATTCACATGACCAGCTGACCAGTCAAAGCATATCATTCTGGATTAAGTTTTAATAAGGTGATTAATCATTTCTATTAATCATAGGCGCTAAACACAAAGCAATCTATGGAGAATTTCACCAGGTTTGCTTGCACTGTGCCTATGTCTAACTGACACTAACATCATCAGTGGAACAAATTCATTAGAACAAAGTCTGTTCAGCAGAAAAGCTGAAGAGCTACCCTACCCTCCAGTCATTCCATTGAACACCTTATACACCGAGAAGGAAAATACCTACAGGCCCTACTGATTCAGAGAAAAAAATATGTCTTAAGAGCAGGAATTCAATGCTCTTTAAGAGTGTGATGAATGTATTGTATAAGACAAGAAATATACCCCACTTCCACCACGCTCCTCATGAGAGTTCCCTTTCCTGTTTCATTATTATAGTCCCACAGATGTGCATGGCAGTTTATAGACAGTAACACAAGGCCCCCAAGTCAAATAATTTACAACCGAAACATACAACATGAAGACTTAACCTTTGCCTCTCTTTTAACGTTCATATTTATTCCTTCCTGTTCTGACTCAGTGTAACAGCAACATCTTCACCTACCTCCAATTTGCCACTTTTTTCATCCTTTCCCTCATAGTCCAGGAGCCCATGAATTACAGAAAGATTTAATTTAGAACCAATTATTTTTACTTATGTCAATAGGCTGATATAGGCATGAAACAGAGCCCAAGATCAGAGAAGTTCATTGCAAACATATTCCAAAGACATTTCATGTTGCTAGGGGCTGGAAGGGAGAACAAGCTCTCCCTGGACTCTGCCTTCTGAGAAAGCTGCAGCCTTTTAAGCTTTTATTTTAAGCTGTTGCTGCCATTCAGCTGAACAGGCTACATGTTCTTGGGCTTTGCTGCAGGAGCTGGCTCTCTCTAGGTGCTTTCAAGAGAGCAGCACAAGTAACTGCAATTTGTACTAACACCTTAAGATGAATGGGGAAAGGTAACAAAAAAAATCTAAACCTACTGCATATGTGGGAAACTAAACATTTTAGCACAACCTACCGAGCAAACATTTCTCATAAAAGATGCTTCTTAGAACTCAGGGAGATCTAGAAAATGAACCATATATGGAGGAAAAAATGTTCACTCTTTTAGTAAATTCGTGGCATACAGAAGCATGATTTTTCTCCCCCACCTCTCCACCACTCAAAACTGGCTAAATAGATTTTGCGCACACAGACACACATGCGATACCTTTGAGCTAAGATCACAAATAAACAGTTTCCATCTAAGTTAATTTTGTTTGAGAAAATTAGGAGGAACCGAAGAAGGGAGTTTAAGTCACTTTGATTTAAATCAGTCCACCCTGAGCAGGTGCCAAGAGCTCAGAAGAAGGATCTGGACACACCAGAAGCCTCTGTCCTAAGCCCAGAGAGTACTCGAGAGTGGTGAGGAAACTGAGGCAGGGAACCTACCTGTGTTTCTGCCTGCTTCACCTATTAGGTAACCCTAAAGGGAAAAACTGTAAACCCAGAGCACTCACAATGTTGGAGTTCTGGGACAGAATTTGCTTAAGCTACTGAGGAGCCTGCCAACACTGGTCCTGATGCCTAGGGCAGCTGGGTTGTATGCTCCCATTTCCATGGAGGGGTAAAGGACAGAGTGCATATGCCCAGGAAATGTGCTTGAGAGGCCAAGGAAAGAAACAGTGTTGCAGCCTCTCTCAGTCCATGGGAAACTCAAGAGCACAAGGGCCCAGTGTGTGAAGCCCTACACAACAGCCTGGTAAGTGTTCAGCCAGGGAAAGTTCTACCAGGACTGTGTATGAAACTTACAAAAACAATGTTTACATTTATTTAAGGAATAAAACCTGAAGATGGCCTCTATCTGAAATCATCTTGCTGAAATAATGGAGCCAGACGAAATGTAGAGCCATCAACATCAAAACAATGTGCTTGGCAGTAGAAAATGAAACTTACCCTTCCTTTTAATTCAAGGCATCAGGATTTATTCAGCACATTAAGATCAAATTCTCTCAAATTAACTCTATCATGGAAAACAGTTATGTATGACAGTAAAGCGGACGAGTTTGCAGGAGAAATGTTTTGATTCCACATTTTTAATTGCATTATAAAACTGGCCTAAACTCTCCAATGTAATTTCTCTTCCAAAGAGACTACAGTCAATCTATCAAGTTGGTAAATGTATACCCAGTACTAGAAATAGATAGGATGTACTCGGGCAGTATTCAGGAGTTAAGTGCTAGAGATCTTGCATAATAAATTATAGGTTTACATTTTAAAAGGAACCTACAAGAAACTTTTATTTGTGGTAGTATTTTAATGATACATATAAATCCCTTCCCACAAGAAACTACTTAATCTATCTTTCATATTCGTTTTTGTTTATTCAATTTGGATCATTAATTCAATTTAATCTCGCAGTCTGTCCAGCTGTCCTAACATAGTATCAGTAACAAAAGTGACTAATCATTTAAACTTTAGAGATGAACTACCCACTATTTTATTTCTCAGTCCTCACAGAAAATCCATTCATTACAAATGGTCGCACAAAACTGATTCCTTTTTTCCATTATAGCTCTTAAGTAAAAGTGACCTGTTCTCTTTAAAGCGTGAAAGGCCACCTTCTACCACTCATTTTCTGTACCTCCTATACAACTTTGACTTGCCTTTAAATAATCAAAAACAATGTAAACGGTATTTCTGTGTGTTTCTAAAATGTTATCCCTTTTGAGATATACATGCTGAGACTACATAATCATATACTCACCACTGTACCCTAAAAGATAAACTTTAAAATTTCTGCTAACAACGCTTTTTTTTTTTTAATTAATATTAGGAAACAGACATTTCATTTTGGCAAAGAACAGTGTTTATTAGCGCTGTAGGACTACCAAAATGTACTAATGTTGATCACTAAAACACAATTATTTTACTAATTTTGGGTTCTTTCTTGTAAGCAAGAAAGTTTGGGATTTTCAAAATTAGCTGATAATGCAAGTTTAATACAGTAGGATTAATGATTTGCAGCAGTCTCAGGGGAAAAACAAGCAAGTATGCTGTTGCTTGAGAAAAATGAAACTGAACAAGTAACGCAAGAGCGAAATGACAGAATGCTGCAGTGGGGAAAAAAATCTACCATAGTGCATTGCTTGCTGCATTCCCTTTACAACCTTGTTTAGTGTCAAGAAATATACCGATCACTTCAGCAGTTTGGAAATAGACTCGGTAGATCTGTCAGACGCAGCTCAATTTTAAAGAAAATATCCAAACTAAGATTATACCCAATGTTGCCTGGTTTGCCAGGTGCAACTCTAAATACAGACAGTGGTGCTGAACAGTGCCCTTTGGTTGCTTGTAAAGCAAGTAAGAAGAGGAAGATAAGGGTAAGCTGAAGTAGAACCTTCTTCATAATTCTTTTAGTTTATGCATTTCTGCATCACATCAGTCAGCATATTGATTTTTTTAAAACTGTCTGACAACTTAAGTCACCTGCGTACCTAACATGAAGTCTTCTAAAGGATCTTCATCGAGAAACTCCTACAAATCCTAGATACCTTGGTAGGTAAAATTTACTCTCCTAGGTCTGTAGTATGTACAGTCCCTCAGTCACTTGCACAAATGAAAATTTTTACTTTAGCACTTACTGGTAAATCCCAAAGGCATCAGCTACCTTGGTGATGAGCACAGCATAACTGCCTAGAGACACAGAGAAGTCCAAAAAGAGAAGATTAAAATAATTTTTTCCCATGTTGGGAAGATCTAGGGGACTTTTGCAATGTCAATAAAGAAGACTGCTTCCTTGTAATGAAATAGCAGCACTGACATAACGTAATTGCTTTGCCAGAGTTACCTTTGTTGCATGGCTGGCACCTACAGCAATTACACAGCTATGGAAGATAGATAATAAACCCATTTTATCTGGAAGAGTTTGAGGACCGCTCATCTTGATCCCTTATATTCTTTTTAAATAAACAAAGAAAATCCAGGCCTAAGCTACATGTAAATTTATTCACAAGATTTCTTCAAAACTATTTTAAACACCCTCTCCCAAACTGAAAGAATCCGATGAAGTGAGCTGTAGCTCACGAAAGCTTATGCTCAAATAAATTGGTTAGTCTCTAAGGTGCCACAAGTACTCCTTTTCATTTTGCGAATACAGACTAGCACGGCTGCTACTCTGAAAACTAACCAAATAGTGGCCCTAATGGATTAACTGCCAGGGAGGCAACTGGCTAAAAACGAACCGTGATTATCTTTAATATTAGTCCTTTCAGAAGAGAAAGCTACTCTTGAATTCTTATATCACACAAAACTGCACAGATGTTCAGTGGGTAGAAAGTATCCATACATCCATTGAAGAAATTAAAGCAAGAAAGCTTCTATACCAATTATTTATGTTAAAGATGAAATTATTATTATTATTATTTATGTTAAAGTTCAAATTGTTTGAACTTTCTCTCTTTTAAGTCACTGAAAGGAGAGGAAAGATGGTCCAGTGGTTAAAGCACTAGCTAGCCTAGGACTAGGGAGACCTGGATTCAAGTCCCTATTCTGCCATTGACTTCCTTTGTGGCCTTGGGCAAGTCTCAGCCTTTCTGTATCTGTAAAAAATGGTTTCAGAGTAGCAGCCGTGTTAGTCTGTATTCGCAAAAAGAAAAGGAGTACTTGTGGCACCTTAGAGACGAACAAATTTATTTGAGCATAAGCTTTCATGAGCTAGCTGTAGCTCATGAAAGCTTATGCTCAAATAAATTTGTTCATCTCTAAGGTGCCACAAGTACTCTTTTTCTTTTTGTAAAAAGTGGATAACTGCACTTCTCTACCTCACAGGGATGCTGTGGTGATAAATACATCAAAGATCATGAGGCACTCAGATACTACGGTAATTGGGGCCAGATAAGTACATTAGGTAGACAGAAAGGTATCTTAAAGACAAATTTGACAACTAAAGGGATATCTTTTTTCTATCCGAGTCAGCAAAATTACCCATTTCAAAGAACACCTTCCCCTACCCCTAAATTCCAGTTTTTATTACCCTTTTACATACAACCTGATCCAGCAATAGATTAGCAGTAGTTTTCTGTGTCAGAATCAAGACATTTAAAAAAAAAAAAAAAATTATACCATCCAAAGCAGTTGCCACTAACAACAGTTTTGATAAAAACAAAAGTCTATGTGGGTAATAAGACAGCTACATTTATCCTTCCTCACTCGAATGACTGGCAAGAATGTAAGGACTTTCTGAGTGCAACTGTAAATGCCACTGCTTCCTAGGAATTACCGGATATAGGTATCATAGTACATAATGCTGGACACAATTATACACAAACAATTATAAGACACATCTGATGTTGTAACATTTGCTTTATTACCCACCTCCATGAAACACCATAATTCCTGTCTTCTCTAACCCAGTTCTATTTCCATTTAACAGCAGTGTAATTTCCCTGGCCCTCTTCTGGAGGTATGCCCAAAATACTTTTAAAAAATTCCCTAAGGTAACCTGAATAACTCTAGTATATTAATTCAGTTTGTGAGGAGATTATGAAACCTACAAAACAAAAACAAAAAACCACTAGTTTCACCAATGTGTAACAGTAAGCTGCTGCTGCCTGGAGCTTACCCATCGCCTCACCAAGTAGCCTTTTCAGATATTGAGAATACGAGCATCCAACTTGGTCTAAATCATTTTACACCTTGTTTCCTATACACATAAAATACCAAACAGAAATCACTGAGTTCTATTTTTTAGTAAATCTATTTTTCCTCTTTAGTCAAACAAAACCAAGTTAGAGACGTTACAGAGCTTTTCCTGCTCAGACAAGAACACATGCATCTGATCCATGCAGCTCTTGAGTTACATAATACCTGGAAAAATTAATTTCTTTTCCAAGAACATAACTGCCATAGTAACTAAAGACCCTAAATCATGTATTCTAAACTACTTGAACTTCTTGGAAGAGGACCAAAAAAATCTGTTTGGGGCACTAGTTCCTAAAAATTCCATCCAAAAGATATGAAAAAAAAATCTTTTGACAAAGAAATGAAGTGTTCGGTTAAAGTACTGAACAGTTACATAATTTCAATTGAGAAATATCTTTACAAGAAAACTATTTTTAGAAGGATGATTTAAATGGCTGACTTCTGCAGGAGACTCATGAATGTATATGAATGTATGTATATAGAAACTAATGGTGTATATGAATAGCTAATTAGAGACAGTTTCAGTATAGAATATAAGATAACAGCTAGAACTCAGATCCACTGCTTAAGAAAACATTCAAGCTCTGAAAAATTTGGGAGTGGGCTACTTTCCAGTGGTTAAAACAGACTGAGAGGTTAATGTGAGTTCATGGTGTTGAAGTCTCCAGGACAATCAGAAGGGATCTCAAACAAGGAGCCTCTCTCTGAGATTAGCTTTTAATTTATTTTTCATTTTTTTTTATTCCCAACAAAAGTGACAGAATAGTTGCTACCATTTTTGAATATGCAGCGTTGAGTGAATCTTTAATTCTACAATAAGCCAGTCCTGGTTAACGTTATACAAATTGCTAAACTTTGTAAATAAACGCTGCTATAGAAACATGTCCACTAAGTCAAAATAAATAAAATTCTATTAGATCTAATACTCATGATAAGCCACAGTGATCTCTGCAATTTTCACCTTTGGACAAAAAATAAATTCATGAATTCAAACTTAAGGGCTGTAAAACATGTTTTGGTATCAAGAGCTTCATTACGCTAATTAGTCATTTCCCCACAGGAAGATTTTTTATGAAGTTCTGTCCAACAGCTACATTGTTTTGACTAAGAATTTTTTCTTACTCATATTCCGTTCACAACCCCCTAATCCTAATGTTTTTCTTGCTCTTCCTCATCTGGGTCTCAGCACATATTTTAAGGAGATAAATACTTTAAGTTTAGGAGAGAATTTTCAAAGGAGCCTAAGGGAATTAGGTGCCCAAATCCGACTCACTTCCAATGTGATTTGGATGCATAACTCCATAGGCTCCTTTGAAAATCCCAGCTTAAATTAAGTTTTTATAAATACATGTAAACCACAAGTGTTCTCTTATTGTAGAAAGACAAGTGACTGAAATCCATCATCACATAACCTAATAATGTGTGGCTTGTAATGAACAAGAGCAATATACATAGTTTTCTGCAGCTACTTGTCACATACAAAGGCAATTTAAAGAAAGGGGTATTCATGTCTCCTTTTTGTGATTAATTACAGTTTAAAATAAAGGTTTCCTCATCCTCTAACACCTATTTCTGATGTATCATGGCAGAGTGAACCTGCACTCCGATGAGATATCCATAAGGTTCATGACTGGTTATGTACCAAGGGTGCACCTTAGAAACTATATTAAATGCATTTAAGGCAACAACCAGTGCTAAGCATGTCACCTTAGTGTAATACTGCTACCTACTCATACATTTTTAATGGGAATAGCAAATTATTTAGAGGATACATCAGGTATCTGTTCCTGCCCTAAGTTCAATTGCAAGTCAACAACATATCAAAGGCTCTTTTGGCAGCAGCACACATTGCTGTCCACAAAGGTACAACTTTCTTTGATTAAAGTCAGAAATTTCTGCCAAGGCTGTGACCAACCTCCTGTCCTTTCCCTTGAGCACATACTGTACGCATTTTAAACTGTTGGTGTGTACAACATTTTAGTGAGATTCTACAATTATGATAATGCACTCATAGCATTTTGTTATAGCTGTCTGAATATTTTTCAAAAACTTTTTTTGTTTGTTGACATTTAATTTTTTTCAAATTAAGAAAAAGGTTCTGGTGATTTTTCAGCTTTCCCCCTCACCTTTGCCTTTTTTTTTTTTTAATAATTAAAAACTCTCCTCCTGTTCAAACCCCTCTCCTCCCCTCCCCCCCACCCAGTGGGAAAAAACGGGGAAAGAGTTTTTCTTATAACAACTGCCCAACACACATACTTTTCCAGTTACATAAAAAGGAGGAAGGGATAAAGAGAAATTAAAAAGGGGGAGAAAGAATACAAGTGAAATGAAAATTGGCTCAAATTTTTTGCGCAAAAATAATTTCAACCATCCTTACTTTGATAAACTGCTCCAAGGCTGACATAAGATAAAAACTACAGTTTTGGCTTCCCAAACACTCTCCACCTTCAGGTAGCTTCCAGAAACACAGCTTTCTAAGGCCTTGTCTACACTACAGGGGGAGATCCATCTAAGTTATGCAACTTCAGCTATGTGAATAACGTAGCTGAAGTCGACATACTTAGATCTACTTACCGCGGGGTCCATACTATGCAATGTCAACTGGAGATGCTCTCCCATCAACTCCCCTTGTGCTTCTCATTCAGGTGGCATATAGGAGTCGATGGGAGAGCCGCTAAATCAACCGCTGATGCATCAATCGCCACGCATTGAACCCCTGGTAAGTGTAAACAAGCCCTAAGTAAGAGCTCACTAGCAACTATAGTTAAACAAAGGTCTTATTTTTAAAAAGTAACATTTCCCCTTAAATGGGGAAAATTCAACAGTAGTTCAACAGTTAGTTGAGACCTGTGTTAGGAACCTCTTTCAAAGGTTACAAAAGCAATACAGGTTTCAGAGTAGCAGCCGTGTTAGTCTGTATTCGCAAAAAGAAAAGGAGTACTAGTGGCACCTTAGAGACTAACCAATTTATTTGAGCATAAGCTTTCGTGAGCTACAGCTCACTTCATCAGATGCATTCAGTGGAAAATACAGTGAGGAGATTTATATACACACAGAACATGAAAAAATGAGTGTTATCATACACACTGTAAGGAGAGTGATCACTTAAGATGAGCTATTACACCCCCCCCCCCCCACCATTCCTCAGACGTTCCTGTTAACTGCTGGAAATGGCCCACCTTGATTATCACTACAAAAGGTTCCCCCCCCCCCCCCCGGTTATAGCTCACCTTAAGTGATCACTCTCCTTACAGTGTGTATGATAACACCCATTTTTTCATGTTCTGTGTGTATATAAATCTCCTCACTGTATTTTCCACTGAATGCATCCGATGAAGTGAGCCGTAGCTCACCAAAGCTTATGCTCAAATAAATTGGTTAGTCTCTAAGGTGCCACTAGTACTCCTTTTCAAAAGCAATACAGTGAGCCATCAATATTTCAAAAAACAAGGATCCTCTTAAGAGCTTTCAAAATATAGTTGAATGCATAGGAAAATAGCTGCCCTGAGTCAACAGGAGTTGCATTTATTATGCATAACAGCCAGTGCACTGAAGTGGGGAGGGAGACCAATCTCTTATGAAATCTTTCCCAGCCACAGCAGATCAGATCAGGATAAATAGAGGCAGAATAGAAAAGGGCGTCTCGTAAGCAAAATTTCTTAATTAGTGATACTGTGCCATCTGACTGGAAAACACTTTTCTACAGTACTTGTCTCTTCTGTGATTCAAGTAAAATATAAAAGCAGGTGATGGTCTAATTCTTTCCCTGTCACAACCACAACATTTTCTCTAATTAAATACTGTTCAATAATGAACTTTCCCAATCAAATTATATCAAGGTGGTCTTGTTTTTTCTTCTCTACAGCATTATTAATATGTATTACATACACAAAGCTTTATATTTGACTTATTCCACACTTTTCATCCTTTTGTGTTGAGAGGTTGGCTTTCCCGGGCACCATACATGATCAATAACATATTCACCAGAATTGCCAAGAAGTTCACCTATTTTATTCTGTAAACTAGGTCATGAGATTCAAACAGCAATGTGAAACCACCTGAGTAGCAACCTGATGGTCCACAGTGGCAGGTCCCATCACCTGAACTCCAAAATGCACTTGAAAATAATTATTTTGTTATAATTAGCCCATCTGATGAGGGATGACCACATCAATATTATGCCTGTATGATGTGTTACTTTTTACCAGAAATATATCACAATAGCAGTCAGCGTTTCTGCACTACAAGCAAAGGTGGCGAAGTTACTTTATTCAAACTGAGGGTCCAATAGGACTTCACAGGCAAAAAGCCATTGGCAGGACCCATCACCCACCCAAACAAGAACTGAAAATCCCTAGGAGGAAGTTGCTGACAGCCTACTTCCCTCTCCACAGCCAGGGGACAGCCATATCCAGTAAGACATTCATGGCCTGGAATGAGACCAAGAATATGGATTCCGCCCCCCCAGATGATGCAGTTTTAGTGTTTATGTGTAAGGGCATTTTGACAGAAGAAATGTTAATTTCAGCTAGAGGTCAATCTTGAATAGGAACATGATTTTACCTTTTAATTTTAACTTTCTGAGCAAATTGTACATAGTTCTCTTTAATTTATTCTTTCATTTACACGTCTATTTGATATTCTGGGAAAGCACCTCTTGGCTCTTAGAAGTTTTTTAAAGCAAAAAGGATAAATTGCTTCAAAGTTATTTAAACCCTCAATAAAACTGTACATTCATCTACAGAGTTCTCTAAAGGAGAATATTATGACACCATGAATTTTGGGAACAATAATCTTCAAAATAATATTTTCTACGTTTCCCCTCTTCTATACAGGAGAATTTCATGTTTTTCACTAGATTCACCTCCTGGTATTTTAAACATCTGCACATAAGGTTACCAAACATAAATCAGCTCTAATAAGAACAGCAAATTTTTTACACAATTTATTTAATTACCCCCTGAATAATGTACTGATTTGCATAAGCGCAGATTAGTGACTCAGATTAAGTTTTATTTTAAAGAGCTATAGTACTGCTATCATTCTGCTTAGCTCCCACTTGGGAGTGCAAATTAAAACTGACCCTCCTCTGGTCCAATTCTAAAACTGCAATTAGCAGAATTGCATCATCTCTTGTAGCTTTGCCATGCCCACTATGAATAGAAAAAGGCAGATTTAAACTGACTCACTAAATTGAGACCACAGGCCAGATATGAACTGGGTGAAAAGTTTTGAGAACACTATCAATGAAGATTAAATTCCCCAAGGCTTGAAGCTTGAAAACAATCCAGCACTACTAACATGGTTTGCAGATTACTTATTCCTGTATGAGCATCATGAACTGGGGTAAAAATCTGTCCCTATTGAAGGCAATGATTTAAATGGGATTAGGATTTCACCATAGATTTTTGTTTTAATTTGCAGGATTACATTCTCACATGCATGCAGACAAACAAATTATTGAAATGATGTTGGCTGGAAGAGATCAAATATTTTCCATGTTCAAGATTACAGGTTATTTTCAGGTTTCAGAGTAGCAGCCGTGTTAGTCTATATTCACAAAAGAAAAGGAGTACTTGTGGCACCTTAGAGACTAACAAATTTATTTGAGCATAAGCTTTCGTGAGCCACAGCTTCAGAAGACCTATGACTATCTTAATTACTCTGTCTGGCTTTAATTCCCTCTATATTCTGTTAAGAAGAGTTTTACATGCATAGAAACAAGAACAAGGTAAGCAATCTAGCAAGTGCAAGTTGAAACCAGCAGGCACAGCCTGTCTATAAAAGTCTACAGGATCACATTCACAGCAAGGGAAGGATGACAGGTCTAATATCTGCTCTCTGGAATCCAGTGTACACATAAATGACATCTAAGTAGAAGATAGCAGCCTATTCTCAAAGTAAACAAGTCACTCCATCCGTGTATAAAGTCATGTTTACGCTGAACTGATATTCGAATACATAAACATTAATCAATCCAAAACCATACCAATCAGCAGGTTTCTCAAAGTAGTAGTGAAATGCCAAATCAGGGGTTCTCCAACCTTTTCACTCAAAATGAACACGTCTAACTCTGCACAGATCTGCACAACCCAAGAGATTTTCAACATTTGAATTACCTTTTTAATGCTTTCAAATGGTTTTGATTACAAGACATATTGAGTCCAATGCCTATGTCAGGAGGAGAAAGAGATAATAGTATGTGTAACTATCTGGCTAAAACAAAAAAGCAATGCAGACATAAAACAATACAAACCCAATACAAGTGACCTTAAATTTACATCACTAGCTTTCTCAAAACAGGGTTCCAAGTACCAACTATCACTTACTCTAGGATAAACATAAATCTTGGAAAATGCAACTTTCTTCAATCAAATCTCCTAACAGCTTCAAGGTGAAAAACTGGGCCAGTGCCTTTTTTGGGTTCTTTATGATGTGTAATAAAGGCCTGAAAGGGTTCGTTTGTTTTTTATTTATTTCATGTCTTTATTTTTCCAAGTTTGCTGGTTTCTTCCTGTTTGTTTTACACTTTAGAAATTCAGGCCTTTCCTACCCTTGAAGACTATGACTGACTGAAGATCTAGTGAAATGATAATCATCACAAAAAGATTCAAAGTGGGGGAACTGAGGTAAAAAATAGGAGGGGGAGCATTTTTTTGTAAAGCACAACACAAAGACAGGCATATACTCAGTTTTTTAAACATCCTTTGCAAGTTACCTTTAACAAGGAATCAGACAACAGGAACTACTTGTTTAAAAAGCTCCCCACTTTTTAAATAAAGCAACAATAGTATCTACTAATGCTAGTAGCATCAGACAATATAGGTTACCCTTAGTTTGATTACTTTGCTTTCTTCACAGGTTTGAGTCCTAGACCATGTCTACACAAGAAAAGTGCACCAGTGTAAACTTAGGCTTAGTCTACACTGCCACTTTACAGCGCTGAAACTTTCTCGCTCAAGGGTGTGAAAAAACACACCCTGAGCGATTACAGTGCTGAAACTTTCAAGTGGCAGCGTAGACAGTGCACCCTCGTGGGGGTGGGTTTTTTACAGCAGTGGGAGAGCTCTCTCCCAGCACTGGTGCTGAGACTACACAGCCATGTTAAAGCGCTGCCACAGCAACGCTTCAACTTTGGTAGTGAAGACATACCCTCAAGGTGCGATGTTAAACGAGTGTAAATCCCTGCACAGACACACTTGTTTAGGTTTAAGAGTACCTTATTTCAATTTAGCTTAAACTAAACCAACCTAAGCCTGGTTTAAACCAAAATAGGAATATAGCCTTTGGCACCAATTCAACTAAATCAGTTTAAAATCACAACTTACGTTAAACTGATGCAACTTTCTCATATAGACACGGCCTCAGAAAACATAAAACAAGCAGGTAAGCAGTTTGTCAGCAATAGTATTTCTCACCTTTGTACCCAGGAGTTGTGTTAATCTGATTGATGTCATAATGAAAGTCTGTGACCACAATACCGTCTAAATATCTCAAATAGAGCATAGATGATTTACTGTACATTTGGAACTGATCCAAACACAAAACAGGAGCAATTGCTAAAAGAAAGTCCTTTTTTTCAACGAGCATGAAACAAAGATTCACCCACACTTCCTGACAAACCTCAGATGCTGTAAAAGCTTTCTGCATCATACTACTGCATAGCTACTTAAGTATTCTGGTCAAGTCCCTCTATGTATAATGAAAACAGACGAAAATTGAACATAGGAAAAATGACAAATTCTAGTTGGTAGAAGGCTTAATAAAGCTAAATATCCTGGGATATTTTTAGCAATGTAAATGTGGTGGTGGTGGAGGAAGCTTATTTTTTAAAAGTCTGCTTTTAATCATTATATGCGCTATATAGGCTGGTTCTCAGTCATGTGAGCCACAGAATGAGACTGAGGGCTGTATAAAAGAGATTGCAATAGGAGACATTGCTCTAAGGAAGAAGAAAAGTCCTAATAGCTCAATTTTTAAAAAGTTCTTAAAACCCATTTAATCAGCATACACAGCACTTGACAAAAAATGTTCGCTGACAAATGTATAGTCTAAACACAAGATCAGGAGAGGGCGTATGCTAGGATTATTAATGACGAGAATGGGCTGTTTAAAGAGGAAGGATTTAAAAGAGAGAAGATATCTCGCAAGAGAGACCATTCATTATGGAGTCATCACAATAGAAATGCTCAAAGCAGAGAGCATACAAAGGAGATGAAGACAAGTAAAACTGACTATATAGTCTATATCTACACCACAGGTCATGACCCATAGTGTAGATGCACCCCTACAATCATGGAAGCAGTTTTTCCAATGCTGTAGGAACTCCACCTCCCCAAGTGATGATAGTGAGGTCAACGGAAGCATTCTTCCTTTGATTTAATTGCATTTACACAAGGAATTAGGTCAACATAGCTACAGCACTCTTGGGGGTGGACCTTTTACACGCACAGGTATGTTGAGCTAAATTTTAAGTATAGACCAGACGTAACCTAAAAGAATTGGGATGAGGGCAGGAAGTGGGAAGTTAGCTAGGAGGAAGTTAGAGCAGAGAGGGAAGATGATGTAAGGCCCTGAAGATGAGGCAAAGGAACTTGTATTTGAAGTGGCAAATCAGGAAACCAATAAGCAGCATGAGAAGAAGCAGAATTTTGGACAGAGTGGATGACAGGCAAGGAGGCCAGAGGAGAGACTGAGATGCTCCATATTAGCTAAAAATCTACCTACAAATCTCTGTAACCACTATTATAATGTATCTGCTTCTTCCATCTACCAGACTACAAGCAGCAAATCTTGTGTTGCTGTCGTATAAAAAATTTAAACTGCCTGGTATTTTCTCTTTAACCAAAATGACTCTTTTGTGTGTTATATCCTGACCATGAAGAAATTGAGACTGGAAGAAAAATCAGTGTCAATCTACTGAACAGACCTGAACTTTCCAGCTTGAAATGCAGACTAGCACAAAATGACAACTGTTTTATTTCTTTGAGCATAAGCTTTTGTGGGCTAAAACCCATTTCATCAGATGCATGGAGTGGAAAATACAGCAGATACACCTCTCTACTGTATTTTCTACTCCATGCATCTGATGAAGTGGGTTTTAGCCCACAAAAGCTTATGCCCAAATAAATTTGTCCCTAAGGTGCCACAAGGACTCCTCGTTGTTTTTGCTGACACAGACTAACACGGCTACCACTCTGAAACCTACTTTATTTCTGTGAAAGGATGAACTTTCCTCTATTCAGATAACCCTGGCTCTGAAGGCCATTACTGATTTGAATAGCATTTTTAAAATAAAAAATTAAACAATATGAACAAACATGCTTTACTAGCTTGTGCAGTTTTGATGCTTCTTAAACTAGAAGTTCTTAAGGTCTTTTAAGTTATTAAATAAAGATAAATGTAGTAAACATCTAGGATAATAATCCATCTACATCTATTTACAAAGCAAGAGTACTGCCCACATCCATTCTGACGATTAGTGTTATCACATTAGATCCACTCCAATCTTTCTAACACAACCAGACATACTCATGACATAAAAACCCATTGCTGCACGAAACAGGAAGTTAAAAAAAACTTAAGTGATTAAGCCGTCAACTCAATGCCTCCAGAGACACGTAGCTAGCACCTGACTACAGACATTTAAAAGGGTTTTAATTTTAGCAAACCTTGTTTTCTTCCGCTTTCAAGATGTGTAGTGAATTTTAAATCACTGTCTGGCAAACAAAAGTGGTACCTAGCTCCCATAGCACATTACAATAGATGTCCACTGGTGTTAAACATATCGTGCTGTCTCTTGGTAATTGTATTTTTGTAACAGAATAGGACAGAGGGACCAATTTTTAAACAAAGAAAAATGAAGTGTTTTTCCTCTATTAACAAAAATCCCCTGACAAAAAATTCTGATGAGATGTTTCTAGCTAAATCTGTAATATACATCTCATCATACCTTAAAACTATTAACAGAAAAATTATTGTAATTAAGCGGTTATATCGTGTATTTTACAGATGGTTCCTGCATAGTTACAAAAATACATTAACCTTGAACAGAAAACAGCAAGCCAGATGAAGGAATTCCAGTACAAAGGAAAAATCCTCTTCCCCTGCAATGGAAAATTTTAATCTCTTCAAGCAGGTTGCAGAGATGCTTAGCAGGACTTGGGTTGCCTAGATACCAATCACACCCTCTTGCCAATAGAGACAAACTAACCATCAGCAAATGAAACAACAGACAAGTGAATGAACTAAATTAGTGGGATTTTTATTCCATTGTTCCTCTGCACATGAACGACAAATCACACAGCCTAACCTGGAAAGGGCCAGTTTGTTTAAAATTGATTTAGCGCAAACTCATCAAATGTAATGGAAAAATACTGATAAACTCTAGCCACAATAATCAACAGGAACACAATAGTCATTAGTCTCAAATCACCTTGGCTCTGAAGCACAAGACTGTTTTGCTCCTACCCTAACATTATGAACAGAACAACAGGTAGTATAACGTCAATCTCCTAAACTGTATTCCTAACTCAGAATTAAAGAAAATAGTAGAATTACCAAGGCAGCACTTTTAACAGCATTGCAACAAAGAAAGAATTACCATTTAAATATTGCTATATTCTAACCTTTTGATCAGATAGTTGAATTTTGTGAGCATATTCTTAGCTACACAACAAGTTATACGTGAGAGAAAGCAATAAAAATCAAATGCAGATGATGCACTTCACTATCAATTCTCACAATCTCCTGAAAATATTTAATTTATATCTTGGCTTAATGTTAAAGATTGCAACAAATTACAATGGACTACAACTAAATGAAAGAAAAACTGTATCTTCAGACCTTGTGTACACCAAGATGTTTTTCCTAAAATTTCCCATGATAGCTACCAAGTCCATTTCACTGTTATAAGCTAAACTAAGATGCCATGATTTTGGACACTGTGTATTCTAGACCTGTTCTTACCAGGGTTAGATGAAACAGTGGTTAAAATGCTTGTGGGAAAGCACTGGGGCCATTAATACTCCCACTGCTGCTACCACAAGTGCAGGTGAACCAGTGGCAACAAAATGGAGGTAGTGTGTTCTAGCAGACAGACAGACCATAAGATGGTGATTCAGGATACCATTCCGAGCTCTGCCACTACCCGTCTGTGACACTGGGCAAACCACTTCACCTTTCTGTGCCTCCACTTCCGCTCCCACCACTTGTATTTAACTCTTCAAGACAGGGTGGACATCCTATGTTACATGTAAGAGCTATCACAATTTGGACCCCAGTCTTGGCTGGATCCTCTAGATGCTATTGTAATACAACTCTTAACATAGATGTGGCCTTACAGAAAATTGGCCTGTTTAAATAAATGAATGGTCTACTTGCCTATATGAAATCACCATCATAACTTAAAAGTTATTTGGGTGTTTAATATTCATTTCCAATAAATTTCTGCAACTCACTTCTTTCTGTACAAGCCTTGTCTTACTTATCCTAGTCACTAATGTTCTCTATACATATTTTTGTTCCTAAATATAATGGTGTAAAAAATATTTTAAAAACCTGTAAAAAACAGCCAATACTATTATTTAACTTGTCCTTCTAGATATGAAATCCCTTTGGGGCTCCTATGTCCTAGTTAAATTAGTTTTTTTGTCTAAAATGACTACACATTTTCCTTCCGTGTATTCACAGAACAATAACATTTCTGACATTTGCTGCCCATGCCCCTTCAGCCAATATACCAAGGCAATCTCAGACAAACGCTTTTGCTTCTTTTTTTAAGTTACATTTACTGGGCAGAGGAAGATACAAAAATAAGGAGGTACAACAGCAAGGTCTAGGCATAGGGGCCCTAGTGGGAAGCTCACGTCTCACCCCAGCTGCTGGAATTCTTTTTAGAGTGGTGCTACTCAACCCTGCTCAAGGATCTCCATCTACCTAATAAGATTCTAGGACTGTCATTCTGAGAGTCACGCTGAAGCTCAGAATATCTGTTGAGTCAGTGTGAAGTGATGGAACAGCTACAGGCATGGCTGAGAGCTCCTTTTGTTTAGATTTTCACCAGGTTTAATCATCACTGGAATTCACGGACTGCTACATCCAATTTTTAAGTCCACAAACTTTCTGACTTTATGAATTACACCCATAAGACAAAATGGGCTTTCAAAACCTCTAGCACATGGGTACCTTATGAATTTGAAATTCTCCTCTCCACTGGTGTGGGAGGAAATTGTGTTACCTATAATATGTATTCCTAACCAGTTTCCAAGCTTTAATACTTCCAAAATATAACAAAGCAAGATACACAGAAGAAACATATATATGTTTGACTTTAAAGCGGCAACATATTCAATTTAAATAACTTTGTAAAGGGGGTGAGAACTAAATGATATGAAACAAAAATGCCCATACATTTCATATGTATATAAGAGTGGACTCAGTTCAAAGATCCTCTTTTTAAGCTTCAAATTCAGCACACAACTCCCACATATTCCTAGCAGCAGCTCTCCAGTGGGTTTATAGCTACATAATTGCTGAATAAGATCAATCAAGTTTCAAAATCAAACGGTGTCTGAAGCTTTCTAAACTAAAAAATATCTTATGCCCACGTTAGTTTTAATTTCCAGAGCCAAACACTACCTCTTATGTTCAATGTTTGTCATAAGAAAAAGGCACCAAAAAAACCCTCCTGCCTCTTTAGAGAAGTTCTCCTCAAAGCTTTTCTGGACTATTTAAAGGATAAGAACAAAAGATTCATTTATTAAAATACTGGTTTTGAAATAACCGTGGAATATATTTGGTTGCTGTATCAAAGAAAAAGAAGAAAGCCCATCACTATATGGTGATTCAGTGTATGACTACACTAGAAAAGAAAGGTGTACTTTAACATGTGTTAGCTAACAGGTTATTTCTTTCTAAAGAATGTAAGGCCCAAAACAGGATGGTGTGGGACAACTACAACAGGAGTTTATTTTGGCAGCAATGTTAATACAACAGAAACCACATTTTACAAAACCTCACATAATCCAAAATGCCTTTTTGTCCCTGTGCCTGAGAACATTATCACATGCACACTCAATTTTATTAGCCCTTGATTTTACAAAACATTTGCAGAACAGGGTTTCTACTGCATGCAATGTAGTACTTTGGAACTATGATTAACAAACATTTATTGAATCAAGAAGTGTTTCCTTATACAAGAAATGTAATTACCTTATTTCCATTTCTGTAATTTTTCAGTGATTTTGGAGAAAATACTAAATTTAATTTGTATCCACTATACTGAACCAAAAAAAAACCCCAGCCCTTCTCCCCCCACTATCTAAGCAGGTAAGCAACACGGTTTCAAAATTGGTAAAGAACACTGAATGGAAAACTATCCATTTTTACTCTTACTATAAAACTACCCTTTGTAAAACTGGTTTTGTTGCCTCAGAAGTTCTGGCTACCTCACTATTTGAGGACATCCAGAAACTAGCACCAAATTTCTGAACACTTGTTTGGGGAAGAAGGAAAGGGAGAGAAGAGTTCCTTAAGGAACATGATGCTCGGGTGCTAAAAGTGCTCCCACCACCCCACAGTTATAAATTCCTCCCGAGCCCCTACAGAGAAAAATGCAGTAACTGAGTGGAACCCGGTGCAACATGAAGCCAGTCCGCACGCAAAGAAACAGAGGCACACGAGCACCTCTTTGAGGGACGTGGAAGTGGGACCCCTGTGTGTGCATCAGCCAAACACAACGACGGGGCAGCCCCATGCTTCTGTGTATGCCTGGCACGGCACCAACGCCGGCCGCACGAGGGGAAGTCAGGAGCGGAGCGGGGAGGAACTAGGCAGCAAGGGCAGCGGGCTACAAAGCCTGCTGGGGATTTCCGCGTCCCACGGGGAGGCAGGACCTGGACGGCCCCCAGCAGTGACGCAGGGCTCTGCGGACCCGGACCCCAAAAGCCCAGACCAGCCCGACCGGGAGATGGGGAGCGGGGACAGGGATCCAGTTAGCTCAGCTGGCCCGGCTCGGAGCCGGGTCCCCATGGGAGGAACGTAACCTCGACAGGCCGGCCCCGCTTACGCAGGCTACCGAGCGGTTCGTCAGCGCCTCCGGGTGCGGGCGGGTCGGGCGCGGCCTCCCGATCCGCTGTAGCGACTGGGAGGGGCTGGGCCCAGGAACCGGGGGGGGGAGACTCAGGACCACAGGAACCGAGGGGAGCTGCCGGAAAGGGGGTAGAAAGGATCGGTGGGGCCCGAAGGAGACGGGAGAAGCAGGTTACCTGGGTATCAGATCCCCGCGGCCAGCCGCTTCGCCTCTTTTGTTTCTCTGAAGCCAAAATGGCGGCGCCGAGGAGGGCAGCCCCCGGCTGCCTGGCCCCCCCTCCGCCCCCCGCCTTCCCATTGGCTCGGCGGAGGCAGCTGCCCGCTGATTGGGTGCCCGCGAGAGGCATTGTTGCTAGGGCCGCCGGAGCTGGCGGCCAGGCAGCGCGTGCCACCTGACTGAGCCAAGGGGAGGGGGAAGAGCTGGGGGAAGCTGGGCTTTGAGCGGGCTAGCAGGGGGATGCCGCCGCAGCGTGCCCCAGCGGGCAATGGATGTGGCCAGCCAGCCCCCCTTTGGTTTCCACTCGCTTGCTCCCCTTCTAGCTCCCACGTTGTACATAACGGTGAGGTGCAGTACCCAGCACTCCAGCCTGCGCTGTCACAACGCTCACAGGGCCCTGGGCCTTTGTGCTACAATCCCCTTAGTGGTCCAGCAGGTGCAAGTGTTCCTGTCTCCACCGCCCCTCTGAGAGCCCGTCTGCAGCCAGCTGAAGCAAAAGCTGGAACAGGGTCATACAGAACACGTAAAGATGATCTTACTTTCTAGTCCCACTTTTGCTCCTGTTATGTTGGTAAAATCCCATCTCATTCCTCCTAAACCTTTAGGGAACATTCATTCCTGTTCTCCCTCCTCAGATCCTTACTGTGACTCAACCTGAGTGATCACCCTATTGTAAAACATGCCCTAGGCCTAATGCTTTTTGAAGTCACAACGATGGGGGCCCAACTGCAACCCCATTAATGGACCTATGACAATAGAGCTGCCATCCTGGAAAGAATATAAAAACCAAATAAAAATAATAAGATTATTGCAGTTCAGTTTACTAAGCAACAGACTCGCTCTGCCATCTATTTAGTTTAGGGCTGTCAATTAATCGCAGTTAATGCATGCAATTAATGCAAAACAGATGGATTAATTGTGACTATTTTTAAAATCTAGCTAGTTTTATTCAAACTATTAACCAATAATAGAATACCAGTTTTGTATTCTGTGCTGTAATTGAAATCAATATATTTGAAAATGCAGAAAAAATCCAAAAATAGTTTTAATAAATTTAAATGAGTATTTTATTGTTTAATAGTGTGATTAAAACTGTGATGAATCACAACTATTTTTTTACTCTCATGATTAATTGGGATTTTTTTTTAATTGTTAGCCCTAATGTAGTCATGGGATCAGACATGTCCACATAGGTATAAATTACTAGCATTTTATGCTAATTTTAAATACATAAAAGGTCAGGATGCTAAAAGTGGTAAAAACCACTGCGAGTTTGTCTCACACAGCACCCAGTAAAGAAATCTGTACCAAAAGCAATGCTTAGACCTTTTATAGCATCCCTAGGTATCAGATGCTGTGGCACTGCTGTGACCAGCCAGAGCATGCTATGGAATGGCACGCATCTCACCTCCCACATTTGACCTGTGAATTCCTATCTCAAGCATACAACAAAGAGCAAATGTTCCTTAGTGGCTATCTATTTGGAAATATGCAGTGTCACTTCACAAATGAGGTCTACAGGCGAGGGATCTTTCAGCTGTATCTGTTTTAAAAGCATCATACACACATGCAGCACGATATAAATAATAATTATAGGCCTTGGGTTCTTTTAACCTCAAATACATCCCCCCTCCTTTTTTTTTTTTTTTAATGTTGCAGCAATAGTGAGATTAGCTCAAGGGCTTCTGTTAAGAGTCTCCAGAGTTGTCTGTTTGGAAACTTGCAGATTATCTTCAGTAGAAGCCCTTGGCTCTGGAATTTGCTTTCCTAAGACTGGTGACTTTTGTTGGACGTTTTAAGATTCTATTCTAAATTCTGTTCTCTCAGGACTTTGCCTGGGATGGGTGGCTGTGGAGTATGACCATAGCTTGTTAGATTGGCAGTTTCTCATTGTGGCCAACATTTTTTTTAGTAAATTGTGCATATTTTAGTTACTAAAAGAAAAGGAGTACTTGTGGCATCTTAGAGACTAACCAATTTATTTGAGCATAAGCTTTCATGAGCTACAGCTCACTTTATCGGATGCTGTAGCTCACGACAGCGTATGCTCAAATAAATTGGTTAGTCTCTAAGGTGCCACAAGTACTCCTTTTCTTTTTGCAAATACAGACTAACACGGCTGTTACTCTGAAACCTATTTTAGTTACTGTTCACGTGGGCATGGGTGCGCTAGAAATCATGGAATTGCCCCAAAGTGCATGACTGATTTGTGTTTACTTGTCACTGGGTGATTGATGCAGAAGTGCAGCCCTTTGAGCCCATTGCCTATGTGTGATGATTGTTATACTTCCAGGGGGTGAGTATATTATCATATTATTAATGGCAGTATTAGGTTTCCTCACACCTTGTTCCTGATTGCACTTCTCTCTGCCCTTCTTATGTAGATGCTTGTGAGCAGAGTCCAGGGATAGAGGTCCCTCAGATGCCATAATCCATCTAGTTTTCCTATGATCAGTTTCCCTGATACAGTTCATGACTGTACTAAGATGTTGACACCAGGCCTCATTTGGCAGGTGCAATATTGTGTCTCACCTCTCAGTCCCCACACTTCCCTTCATTGCTCTGTTGCTCTCATGTTCCTTTTCTAAACAGCTGCCTCCTTCTCCAAGTCCCCTTGCACCTCTCAGCTCTGTCATTAGCTAATGACTTGGTTACATTTTGAGACATGGATCCAGTATCAGTGCCTTAGTTACTTGGCCCTGCATGTGACCCCACTGGATCGATCCTTTGGTAGCTTGGCACTCCAGGTGACCCCATAATTCTTATTTTGAACACTCACCCTGGGCTCTTTCTTGTCATTGTATACAAGACATTTAGCTCTGAACGAAGGCGAGAGCTCCAGGAAAATGATTTTCTTGCCCAAACAAGGGAGATGCACCTTGTACACAGCATTAGCACTGAGGCATTTTATTGATCCAGACAATCTCAAAAGTGTCTGCTTCTCGGAGTGGCACACTCACAAAACAAACCATATTTTGCTTCTGCAAACACCTACCTTTTCTTTGAGAGCTGGTGAAAAGTGCCAGATTGACAGTTGTGGAAACGAAAGACTCTTCAGTTCACCCACAGAACTGATACAGCATGCGGAGCAGCAGGGCAAGCTTCTTGTTTCCCCACTGTGCCTCATCTATGATCCAAAGGGAAAATCCTCTAACAGGAAGTTCATGCACATTCAGTGTTTGGCTTCTCTGCTGAGACTGTCAACAAAAGGCAGCATCATGCTAATGGGGGGTCTTATAGCACATATAATCAAGGCATTACGACCCACTCCCTTTATATACAGCAGTAAAGACCTATCAGATGAGGATAGATTCAGTTCACTATCTGAAGGTTATTTTTGCCACAGTCAGGGCAAATAGCTATGCTGTTGTAAAACCTCTTCCATCATTGTAGGAGCTCCACCTCCCCAAGCAACAGTAGCTAGGTTGATGGACCGCAGGGATTAGGTTATGGTGCTCAGAGCTGTGAATTTACCCTGAAACACTGTAGCTATGTCCAGTGCTTAATTTGTGCCAGGGCTGAACCCCGGCACCTCTGGGCTTGCTTGGCAGTTCATAGTCCCGGCACCTCTGGGCTTGCCGCATCAGTTATGAAAATAAAAATATTGCTTGAGCTCTGGCACCTAATTGCTCTTTCATTACAAATTAAGCACTGGCCCTGCCAACCTAACCTTTAAGTGTAGACCAGACCTTAGGTTTAAAGCCTTTTTTAAAATGAAATCTGAGATTCTGCAACACAAGATGGCAGCCTTAATAAAATACATGGACCTGCTCACCAAATCAATGTCGTTATGGTGCTTTCCTAATCATGTGATCCTCCCTGTCTCCCAAAAACCCTTATTCTAGCTACAGGGTGTGGCGAGCACAACATTCATGGTGATTTGCTCTCTGGGGCTTGGATTGATGCACATTGTGTTGTTTTCCAAACAAATTCTTCTTAGATATGAGAGGGTTAATTGGGCTGTGTTTGATTCACTACACAAAAGGAGCACAGCACATGTTTTAGTCACCAGGACAGATTGACAGTGCCATGCTGTCAAGAAGAGCTCTGTGTAGCTCGAAAGCTTGTCTTTCACCAATAGAAGTTGGGTCACTAAAAAGATACTACCTCACCTACCTTGTCTCTCTAATGTGCTGTAAAGAGGCAGTTTAGAATGGAGTGTGGTAGAAATGCACTCAAGTCTATTCTCAACCCTGGCAGAGTCATGAAATAATAATTATAACAAAAACCACTGGAAAAAGAATAATGACTGAAAGACTAATTTCTCTTCAAATCAAAAGCAAAGACAGCTGCCTGGGCAATGACAACCTAATGAATGAGTCATGGATGGAGCACATCAGGCCTTTGTTTACTGGGATTTCTCTAAAGCTGCAGAAGTGGGTGGGCAGACAGCTGCCATTTTAATGAGGTAGGGCATGGAGGAATCACAGGTGAATCATTTCTGCCAGGAGCTGTAATTAATGGATAATATGTACTCCATTCTAAGCTCATTTTAATTGTGGCAATCAGATCTAGGGAATCACTAATAAATCCATAATGTGCAATTTAAGAGTTTATTTTGTCAGCTATGATCCAGAAAAGCTTGGAGGCCTCAAGTCTACACCGCTTTTGAAGGCAGTTATAGAAAGACTGGCTGACTGAGCAGAGTATTGAACAATGGAGCCTTGGTTCTCTTGCTCACTAATTAATATCAAGCTGTAAGAGGAAATGTCCTCAGTTTTAGGGTGCCTCCTCATGCCTGGATGCAGCATTGCAGGGAACTTCACCTTTTGTACCCCTCCCTGTCCTGGTGGCCACTTCCTTGGCTGTGATAGCCAGTCCCTGCTGGTGTCTTCCCCTGACTCCCTTCCTGGGTTTTCTGTGGCTCAGCCTTCCAGCCAAATCAGGTTAACAGTTCACTCTCCTTCCACAGTAACAAAAGATCCAGCTTAACGTCTAAATCAAATGCCCAAACTAATAGATCTTCTACTGCTCTCAGACTCCACTAAAGTTCTTTGCTTCGTGGCCCCTTCTTCTGGACCTGCAGAGTTTCTTTTATCTTGCTTCTTCCCCAGCTGGATTCCCCTACTATTTCCCTTCACCAGGGACTCTGCTGGAGGATCTCCTTATTCCTTGTAGGCCCTATCTCAGGGCTTCCCTTCCACTTGAGCTTACTCTACTCCAGTGGATGACTCAGCGTGACTTCCTCAAGCTCTTCCCAGAGGGCATGGCTCCTTATTCCTCCAGCCAGAGTTTTCCTTTATCTGCTGAGTTCCCAGCTCTATTTAAGTAGCACACTCCCTGCTTCACCACCAGACTGGGGGTCATTCTTTCTAATTAAGTCCCCTTATACCAAAATAGGGTCACTAATTAGCCCTTATGTTGCCAGCTCAAGACTGAGGCTGAGGGATAGCTTCTAAAGAGACAAGGTGGATGAGGTGATCTCTTTTACTGGACCACCTTCCATTGGATAGCTGCTAAGGCATGGGAAGGCTGAGCCCAGATTGCCTGAAGGACCAGCCAGCCCATGACACCAACCCAGCCTGCTCATATGTGAAAGTCTTTGTGTGCCTCAGTTCCCCATCTGTAAAATGGGGAGAATACAACTTCCTTTCTCCAAATTTTGTCTATTTATGATGCAAGCTTTTTAAGGGAGGGATTGTCTCTTACTGAGTGTTTGTACAATGCCTACCACAGTGTTGGCCCAAGGTGCTACTATAAAATGAAGAATAATTACCTATAAAAATGTGTTAAAAGAACATTATTTAGATTGCAAAGTCAAGCACACACCAAAGTTAGGAAATGTCAGAATTAAGTGTCTCATGCATCTTAATTCAACCCCCCTCTGTACAAGGGTAGTCTTCAGCTCCATGATCGCATACTATTTCTGCCCCGGGATCCTTGCCTCATTAAATAACATTCTTTTAACATAGGGTTTTTGTTTGTTTTATGGAATTTCCTAGGGCGTTTTTCTTAAACTAAAAAGATAAAAACAAATTCTGTTATTGCAACTGTAGTAACTCCCCAGCCTGCATCAACTAGCAGGGCGTGAACCCTGAACCTTCAGCACAACTTGAACAGGACTAGCTACATTAGCTGGGCAGCAGAAGAAGACTATTATACCGGGTGGAAAGGGTGGTCATGGGGAGCCCAGCCTGGTGCTTGCTCTCCCTCTCCCCACCCCCTAGTGTAAGGGGAGCTCCTTCCCCATGTGGTGCCCCGGGGAGAGGGGAGGATGGGCCACATGCTGGTAGGCAAGGGGAGCCTGATCTGGTTCTCTCTACTTGAAGGAAGCTATCTGCTCCTAGGGGTCCCAGTACCAGGTGCGCTGCTGCTTGGGCCAGTGCATGGGCTCAGTCTTAGGATTTTGTCCACATGAGGAAACTGACTTCCAAAGCAAAATAATTAGAGTGAAATAAAATCATTTTTATTCCAAAATACAATATTTATATGGGCACTTATACTGGTGTAACTACAGTGGTGTAATTATGCTGCTATAATTCTGCCATTCAATTTCCCCAGGTACACAAGCCCTTAGATTAGAATGCATGCTGCCAACATTTTACTGCCAACACAAGCAACAGAAGGGAAATAGTGATTTTCAGAAGTTTCCGTTCAGATTTGATTGAAAGAGAATTTGGTAGGAGAAAAAAAAAGAACCTATCTGGCCCATGGCAAACAATGGAGGTGTTGACAGAAGGCAATTTCCTGCAATATCTTGGATAAAACTTACTGAATTAAGTTAAACATTATTGAATTAACTTTAATATCATTGGGGTCCACTGTACTAAAAATGCAAGTGTTTGTGTGCTGTTGTAGGATTGAATGTAATTTTTCCAGGAGACTGACTAATGTAAACCTTGGGGAAATGTTAGAAACTTCAGAGAACTGTTTGGGACAATACATGTAAAGTAGTTGGGAAGCCTCTTGAAACTACACCCTGGAGGGGAAAAAAACCTTGTCTACTCACCTAGCTCCTGAAGACTCCAGATCGGAGACTCCTGACCTGTACAAAGGATTGACTAAACTTTTCCTGAGTGTGTTAGTTCTGAGCTAAGGCTGTTATGAACTTGTGATCACAGAAGAGACCCCTTTGTGGGATTTGAAGGACCAATCACCTCCCAGAGCCCATGTTGGAATTGGGGTGATCTCTGGTAAGCTTATTAGCATGCATATAGGTTCTTATATTGTTTTTGATGTTTCTCTGTAATGCTTTTACCTTTGTAGTCCAGTGGGTTTGCTTGCCTCTATTCTATTCTCTGCTTTACATTATATTCTGCTTTATTATATTCAGCAGTAATGCAAGGAACCTACAGGCTTGTATCGTGCAAGACATTGGCTTCAGCAGTTAGCATGAGACTTGAGGCCTACGAACTTTGGCATAGATAAACTTAGGTAAATCATAAGTTTTGGGAAACTGGAAGTAGAGTGTAGGAAGGAATTTTGTCCATAATGACATCAGTCAACCACAGAGCATGAACTAACACCAGCTTCTGGAAGGAACATCCGACCGCAAGAGTGCCATGGCAACGAATTGACGTAAATGATAATGGGGTGAAATCATAAATACATTAACCTATAGAAGGACACCTTAACATTGGTAAGGGGAGGAAATACAACTAAGAAAGAGAGGAGAAACCACTACTGAATATGCATTAGACATGGTAACGTCAGCGTAACATATTATAAAAGTGGCATCCCGGCCTGGGGGCAGTAGGAAAGAGATGTAGCCCTTGGGAGGGCCCAGGATGATGGCCACTGGTGAAGATGAGGAAGGTGACAGTGATGAGGAAGATGATGGCTAACATTTCAACTTGTTCTGCAAGGGATGGTGTGAGTATGAATGTTCGGATGTACTTTCTGTATTATCTCTATCTACCTTACTGAGTTAGAGTATGTGTGTGACTTTGCTAAATGTATTAATAAATTATTTATCTGTAAATATAAAAGTGTTCCTATAGTATGTGTGTGTTGCACCTGTGCACATCGGGGTTCACAACTATATAATAATTTTAATAATACTAGGCCTGAGCTTGGGACAAGAACCTGTCAACCCTCAAAGTGATAACGGATTTTTTATTCATAATCTATAGATCAGGCTACACCTTAAGACTAAATAAGCATTCCTGGAAAGAGCTGTGTGGCAGCTTAACTGTTGGCAGTTATTAATGTCTGAGGAGAAAGCAAGCAGATCTGCATAGGCAGTCTGTCTTTTGCTGGGAAATACACAGGGAAGGCAGGGAGATACCCCAGTCACAAAGGGAGAGAGAGACGCAAACATCCACTCAAGAGGTGACAGTCAGGGAAGCCGGAAGCCTAAGAGTGGATGCCCTTGCTGGGCCACTGTGGGGAAATACAGGTGCAGTTGCCCTGAACTGTGACAGGAGCTTCTCTAAAAAAGGCTGCAAGAATCTTTTATAATATAAAGCGTTAGACAACCTAACAGAGGGGTGGCTTCCGACTTCCTCTATAATAGTTACATCTACTAGCTGTTTTGTCGGAATCCCTAGCCCAGCTTCAACAGACCTTGCGTTTAGTGTCCAAACTCACCCTCTTCCTGGGATTTGGCTTTATTGGTAAATCAAAACTACTAACAAAATCTAAATCTAAGCTTCCTCCTCTGATCCAAAGAGACATGCCCTGCTCCCCTTGTATCCTGGCTGTAGCTAACTCCACTCACTTGTCGGCAATGATCAGCAGTAATTACCCCAAATGTTAACAGTGTTTTAGCATCCAAGCCTAGGATGACTGAACAGAAGAGCTCAACATTCCTAAACAGGGTGTTAGGCTGGTACCCTGTTAATGTGGGGGTCAGTCCAGCTACTAGTGGGCAGATGCTCCCAACCCAGCTGGCACCATTGTTGCAGCCTGAACAGAGCTGGGAAGTCACAACTCTCCTCCACAGTGTAATAAATGAATACATAATAATAGGGAAAAAAACCTAGAAAATCTACAAATTTATTGGTTCCTCTTGGGAACAGCTTTGTTCATTCCTCTCGGCTTGGTGCTTTTGCTTAGTGAATATGAGAAAGAGTTAACAGAACAGCAGTGCTGTCTACGGCTTTGTTGAAGCAGGAAAGAACAACCAGGCTGAGCTTCCTGTTGTTGCTCCTCACACCTCCGCTGCAGCACACCCCTGAGCGTGCTTCCTGGCTCACTAGGACTTTGCTTCTTGATTTTGATTTTTGAGTTTTCAGCTTTTCCCACTTTTCATAGTGAAGGTTCCTGACAAGAAGTCAAGTTCGGAATGAACCAGGCCAACTATACTCCCCTCTTGCCCTGAAGAGGCTCCCACTGGTGGAGATCTGCAGGCGGCAGAATGGGGAAAACTTACCTTCCCCTTCTGTTGCCTGCACTGTGTCTGCTCCATGGCCTAGAAGACTTCATTTTTCAGGGCTGTCAGTTCAGCACCGTTTACCTGCTCTTTAATAACAGAAGAATGAGTGTTCCACCCAGTGTTGGATTTACTCTCATGATGGGCTAAAGCACGCTCTGTCTCTCTCACTAACAGACCTGAGCAGTACCACCTCTGCAAACATTCTTCGTTTCCTTTGCAAGTTTACAGACATTGGAGCCATAAAGGACACCGCAAGCTCCGCCTATAATGACCCTCCAAACGCCCTTCAAAGCTCCATGTTTTGGAGATTTTCCAACCCAGCAGGGCTGGCCTGGACTTTGCTTCCTCCAGAGCTCAGCATCAACCTGGCTTCTTCAGTGGGCTGAAAGAGCCTCTGGAAAGCAGAGGCTCACTCCCTGTCTAGGCTTTGAATACACTCTCGCTCCAGCACCTTCCATCCAGGAGTGATCTTGTGACTCCATCTGTGTTTCCCACTGTACTGCCACGAGATTATCCCAGATAGTCCCATTGAAGACAAATATAAATATATAAAACCCAGGGACCAAAACTTGCTGTCTTTTCAGAAGGCAGATAGCCTGAAATCTGGTGGAGCACAGATTTTTGAGAGGCAGAATGCAGGCCTTTTCAGGTTTACCCCTTCCATGCTGCATGGCCATGTACACATGGACAGCAATTTAAGTGAATGTCTCTTCATTGGAATGAACCATCAGGCCATATGAGGCATTATTAATCTTACATTTATTACAGTAGTGGATAAGGACCAACCATTGTGCTAGGCAGTGTACAAACACAGAGACAGTGACTGTAAGCTCTTCAAGACAGGGCAAATCAGTGCTATTCCTGGTCACAAAGCAGCACCAGGTAGAGTCATTTCATGGCACATCCTGGTTTCGTCCTGAAGCGGATGCACCAAAATCCCAAGAGTGAGGCTGTTCCTGCAGAACAGTTCATCCAGCAAGAAATCTGATGAGAGAGACATTTCTTGCAAGTTTTTCAGCCCATTTTCCAGATCAATAAAAGTTCAAATGATTTGGACCACCAGCAGCATTTGAACGTTTGTCTGTTTATCGGACTCCCAGAATCATTTCAGGCTCACCAATGGTGAAGTCCTGGATTCCACTGAAAACCTTTCCATTCCCCGTTAAGCCAATTTAATGGTTGTAAGATTTTGATCCAATAAATAAAATAAATGAGAAATATATCCCTGCAAAAATGTGGAAGGAGCTGAAATTGCACAAGTTGCACACATTACAGAAGAGTTTTGGTCCCACAGGACATTTATCTTCGTTCATGACAACTCACTCGCAAAGACAAGTACACAACCCATTTGTGTTGAGATATGTATGTTACGTCTTCCCTGATGCAGCATGTGGTCTCTGTTTATAGAAATTAAATGTAACTCCCATTCACAACAATAGACATTTTTTGACAATACTGTACCCCATTTAACCCAACCCTTCAGCAGCCAACCAGCCACAGACAAAGTGTTTGTGACGCTGATGTTCAGAACCAGTGAAAGAGACATTCCAGCATGCACAGACCCAGCTCTCCCCACAGTTACTAACTAGATCACTCTGTACTCTTTGTTGCAGATGGGCTCTGTCAACCTGCTGTTGTGTCTTCTATGGACAGAGCCTCCTCTCTCTTCCTTCTGGACAGGTTTTTCCTCCTAGTTTTTTTATCTTGTCCACTGCTGTTTCTAGTTCCCTCCAGACTGGCCACCAACAATGCTGCCCCTTGATTCAGCCACCAGGGAAAGCATATGACTGCAGCATTCAGACATCACAATAGCTACCGCATTTATTTTACCTTTGCAGGGTTTAGGTTTTTTGGTTCCTTCTCCCCGTCCAATTTTAATGGAAAAGTTCTGCCAGACACTAATGAATGAAAAAGGGGAGGTTGACTCAGGAAGCACTTCCACTTGGTTGTGGAAAGCTTGGACTTCCACCAAAGTAGACCACTCCCCACCAATCATCTGAGGATGTCAGTGCTATTTAAAGAGAGGAGACAGGGATGAATAATTCTCAATACTGACCTGCCAGCAAGTGCAAGTTCCTCATTTGTTTTGCAGGACATCATCTTCTTGTGTATCTGGGATGAAGAAATGGAAATGTGGGTATTCGCTTCCCAAGGTAGAATGTGGATGTACAGGCCACCAGAAATTGCTGTATGATTGCTGGTGCCATCAACTCATGGTACAAGGCTAGTTACTTTCCACAAGCCCCTCTCTGCCCCCGTGGGGTATGCTCTGTTTTAATGTTCTGCTTTTGCCAATAGCTAGGGGGACGTGTGCACCTGTACTTTTGCAAAGCCCCATCCCTTTCCTTTGGGATATTCACCCTGGCTGACCACCTTGGTGGCACTTTCCCATCCAGGCCTAGATGGTTAAGCAAGCGGATTAGCATTGTGGCTGCTCCATGCATCATCTGGCAAGGGTTGATAGGGACTAGAATGAGTAGGATTCTCCTTCCAGATATTAAATATGCTACATCTGCCACAGGAGAGGAACACATGGAATAGATGTAGGAACAAACAAAGAATATCTTGATAATGCCAATACACAGAAGAAGGAGGTACTGCTGCCCAGTGGTGAGAGCAAGGGACTAGGAGTCAGGAAAACTGTAATTTCACAAATATTACAATTGCTTTGCTGTGAGACACTGGGCAAGTTAGCTAACCTCTCCAAGCCTTTGTTTGTTCTCTTTAAAAGGAAGGTAATGGGACCTCCTTCACAGGGCGATTGTGAGGTTTGCAAAGTGCTTTGAGATCCTGGAAGAAGGAGGATTTCTGTAGAAAGTACTAATTATTGTTATTAATATGCAAAACACTATGGAATAACAACTGTAGTGAGTGAAAGAGGAACACAAAAGCTCAGGAACACGGGCTTTGTAGGAGAGGAGGTTACATGTCGGGTTACACAACCTCAGCCAGTAAAACATATGTTAGGTTAGTGACAGATTCTGACTATTGGGCCATGGCAATGTATATTCTAACTCACTGGACACATGTAAGGATTGTTTTGGTTGTGAGACAGCAAGCACAGCCAAGTGGAAAGGGATTACATTTTGCCCCTTTGGGAAGATGCTACATATTGGTATTTTGGGGCCCATTTGGTGCTGGAGGCAAAGAGAACTCCCCAAGGTCAGTAGCTTTCCACAGACATCCCTAATCAGTATGGAATGCTGGGTGTATATTTTCATCAAGTGCCTTGTCTACATGCCTGGGAATCCTGTCAGTCACTAACTAAAGCCCCCATTCCTCATGTTAGGAGGGCTCTGGCACAGCTCACAAAGTGTAATGGATACAATTTCCGAATCAGAGTCAGGACAGCCGGTGGATCTTCATTGCAGGCCCACTGGATGCCCATTAATCTGACAGAGTTTAGAATTCCTCGCTGGTTACCGTAATGCTGTTACACTCCGTTATGTAACCCTACAGATCCCTTTGGGACTGCTTTTCATTTTGAGCTGCTATGAGTTTTATTCCTTTGCTCTCCCTCTCCCAGCCACACCCTGCTCTAACTGCGGCTGCAGAACTGTGTACAGAGAAAACAATAGGAATTGGGAAATAGTGACTTGATTCTGGGTTTTAGCAGCTAAATCTTCTCACCTGACTGCCCCTGGTACAGTGGGATTCCCCCTGTGGCACACAGCCAGCATAAAGGCCCTATATCAATCCTCCCCTGGAGCTCAAGATTGTATTAAGGAGGAAAGGGTGTACTATAGTAGGGCACCTCTACAGTCTGGCTCTCCTGGGCTGCTAGATGAGATCCCTCAGGGAGGGTGTAAATTAGAGCAAACCCAGAGCTGCTCTAGCTTATGATGGGGCTTGAATTGGGTTCCAGAATCCCAGAGGTGTAAAGGTCGTATAAAGCTAACTTTCCCCAAAGTAGGTTCTGGTACATTCTTTATTGACTTGTCACCTCCCACATCACTATAAAAATGGAATGTTCCACGTTCATAGCAGAAAAGTGATGTCTTTCTGTCTACATATTCCTAACCACCCATCACTGTGGTGCCTATGCACTTAGCGTATGTCTACAGTTCAGTTAAAAACTAGCAGCTGGCGTGTGCCAGCTGACTCAGGCTTGCAGGTAAGGGGCTGTTTATCTGTGGTGTAGATGTTTGGGGTCAGAACGGAGCCCAGACTCTAGGACCCTCCCACCTTGCACGTTCCTAGAACCCAGGCTCCATCCTGACCCCAAACATCAACACCACAATTAAATAGCCCCTTAGCCTGAGCCTGAATCAGCTGGCCTGGGCCAGCCAAGGGTGTCTAATTGCAGCATAGACGTACCCTGAGGGGCCTACCAAAAATGAAGGTGTTTGGAATGTTAGGGAGTCGAAGGATCTGAGCGGTAGAAAATAAGCTAATGATGGCTTCAAAGTTCCATTGTCATGTCAGCAGGATGCACGGAGAACAGGTTGGAAGCTATTAGCCAAAAAATGCATTGCTCGCACATCCACTGGGGGGAAATGAGATGCACAAGGCCACTGCCAGGGGATGCTCAATAGGGCAGCCCAGAGGAAAAGGAAGGAAGGAAGGTGAGGGTTATATATGCATACAGAATGAAAGCACATATTAGTTTAGGGCTAAGCAAAAGCCAAATTCAGGATTAAATCATCAGGGCCAGATCCTCAGCTGGTGTAAATTGGGATAGCTACACTGAATTCAACAGAGCTATGCCAATTTACACCAGTTTAGGATCTGACCCATTGTTTATTACCAAGCTCTCAACTGATTCCTCCTAAATTACTGAGGCCAAAGTGGCAACAATGAATAGTCAAAGGCCTTCCAATTACTGCAATCTGTTTATTTTCTCTTTACGTCGAAAACCCAGAGTGGGGATGGTGCTGCTAGCAGCCATCACTGACCTATGAGAAGATATTCTGTTCCTGATTAAAATAGGACAAGCAAGCACATGTGCGCACACACGTACACACAGCCCCCATTGTGAGAGCAAGTGCAGCTGACCTTCTTGTTAGACTGAATCTATCAGCAAGAACAATAATATGACTAATTATCTGTTTTATTGTAGTGCCACGAAAGCTATGCAGGGAATTTCAATATCAGTCATGAGGATTTCTCTTCACAATTCCCAGAGCTGCAGCAAGCATCCCTCCTCTGAGCAATTTGTGTAGAGATTATTAAACCAAACTGTCTTCATTGCAGCTGGGCCAAGGTTAACTAGAAAGCCCACGAAAATCCCGCCAGCCACAGCAGTTGAGTCCATGTGAGAAACTGGGTCATGACAGCACGGGATGGGCAAAGCAGCTGGCACGTGCACACATCCTTACATGAGCAAGTGGAGAAGGACTGACATTGGGTTTCTCCATTCTCATAACGGAGTCAAGAGGCTTAATTCTTTCATGTTTGTAAACCACATGGAGCTTCTCAATGCAAAGTAGTAACAGAGGATAAAGGAGTATTATTAATAATCTCTATTAACCTGCAGAGACAGGCACAGCAGTGCTCAGTGACGGCTACAGCCATCCCAGAATACAGGCAAGAGTGCTATGCCCCCAGCTGTCGCTTGCAGGGCAATTAAAGCAAGTGAGTAACTGGCGATGCAGAGCTGTGTTGTGATATAGCAGCCTCACCTCATGATGCTGCATCAGTGCGGGACATCATCACATAACAACGCCACGTTAGTGCAACACAACAGCGTGCACTGATGCCGCTAGACAAACAGGCAGCAGCTCAAGTGTATCTGTCTGGTGTGCATGCATCCACTCACAGAGCCTGCTGCACTTGACAGCTGGAGGCTGCCTCATTTCTACCAGCGAGGATGCTCATTTCCTCATTTCGCTATCAGCCGCTGATGCATTTGCAATGGTAAACATGCCCAAAGGCTAAAAACGCAACTTTCTCTCTCTCTCTCTCTGAAGCTGCTGTGTAGGCACCAGCGTAAGAGGGGCCCATGGAAGCATGAAAAGAAAATCCTACTATATGTGGTGGGGAAGACGACCCACAAAGTTTTGTGTATTAACTATGGTATCTCAAAGGGAGCTTTGTCGTCAAAAGGTGGCCTGCAAAGGATAAGAAAAGGGTACATGCTGCTTCCCCCCGCCCCTTGCGTCTTATCTTGTGAGCAGAGAAGCCCTGAAAGAGTCTTCCATTTTTTACATTACAAATTCAGATCTTTTCTACCCAGGTAGATTTTATGGTGGTTGGAGAAGTAGTGAAATGAGGACTTGACATTTCAAAGGTAAAAAAACAAGCAGGAAAAACTTCTTTGTGGAAAAAATATCATCCCCCAATCATGACAGGCCTATTTATCCATTAGAAAGAAGCAAAATGGACATAAATATTTGTTTGTGTTAAACAAATCCTTTGCAGGTCACCTCTGTGTAGCTTCAAAGCACTAAGATTCCATGGACAGAAATCAGCAGGAGCTGAGATCCCTTAGTGAAAGCTAGAAGTAAAATGCAGTCATTTTATGAAACAAAAAGCAATTTGGGAAATAGCCAAGACTGGTAAAGTGCTCACCTCTAAATTGCCAGGTCGAATCTAGCTCTGCCCTGTAGTGGCAAAAGTAATCATTTGTTGGTTATTGGGTGTCTTATGTGACATGAGCTGGGGGAGGGCCTCACTCCAGTGCCAGTAGGCAAGTATCTGCATCACAGCTGGCATTGATTAGCTCACTCATTGAGTATCTCTGCAGAAAGGCCAATAATTGAATGTGTCCTGGTGCGTGAAATCCACTCATCCTTATAGGAAAGGCCAGGGTATGTACTATGACAGGGTCAGGCCAGATAGCTACAGGAGAGTGATCCTACTGGGATCCAGGAAGCGATCCTGGTAAAGGACTCCACCCCCTCCCCCAGCCTAAGGGGAGGATCCACAGGACCTGGAAGCCAAGTGATTCTGGGGGACAACTAATGAAATAACAGGGACAGGAATCCGGTCAAAGGGTCAAACGAAGGGAACCTGACGGGAACACCGAGCAGAGAACCCCGGACAGCGCCCACTGCTTCTCGAAGGTGTCAAGGGAGCCAGCGGATGCCGCCCAGAGGAATTCTGCCCGGATGCGTGAACGAACGGAAGATCGGAAATAGGCCCCACAGTCACAGAAGGCCCCGTCGGCCAACCTCCTCTTCCTGGTTTTATAGATGGCCACTTTAGCCAGGGCCCGGAGGAAGTTGACCAGGAGGTCCAGTGACTTTGTGGGGCCACAGACAGGGAGTGCAGAGATAAGAAGATGAGGGGAAAAGTGCAGCCAAAAACGTAACAGGATATTTAAGAGGAGCCAGAATAGGGGCTGCAACCTGGTGCACTCCAGGTAAACGTGCGCCAGGGTCTCCCTCACGCCGCAGAAGGGGCAGGTGTCTGGGATGGGGGTAAACCATGCCAAGTACACGCCCGTGCTCACGGCCCCACAAGGAAGGAGCTGCCAACCAATATCCCCGGCGGGCCTTGGGATTAGGGTGGAATATAGGTTGGCCCACCGGGGCTCCTCACCCTCTAGAGGTGGCAGGAGTTCCTGCCACTTTGTGTTGGGGAGGGACGCGAGGGTGAGGAAGTGAAGGGTGTGGAGCACGAGCGTGTATAGATGTTTCCTTGGCGCGGTCTGAAAGCTGACTGGCTGCAGATCATGCAGCCGGCTCACGGTGAAGGGGTGGGGGGGCCGGTCAGATCCACAGGGCAGGGGTCCGATGAAAAGGTCCGGAGGGCCTGGGGTGGAGGGTGGGTGGTGCATGCCCTCTCGCAGGACCCGGTCGAGGTAGACCCGAGCAGCGGGCGGCAAAGTGGCCCTCACCTCCTGAAGTATGCATCGGGGAGTACGAGGCCTGGAGAGCCCCATGCGCTGAGTGAGTGTCAGGGGATCCAGCCAGTCTCCCCGATCGTAGTCCAGGAGGTCTCCAACTCTTGTGACTTCTTCCAGGACCAACCTCTGGCGCACCGAGCGGGACTCCGCCACCTGCACACGGAGCTGGGGGTTGTGTAGCAGGGGCTCCGTGAGGAGATCTGTCCCCACGGTGGCCGCCACGGACCTGGTCGCTGAGAACAGATTCCAGGTCCGGAGGAGGTCCTGGTAGAAGACCAGCAGCCTGGGGAGGTCTCGCGGAAGACCTCTCAGATGGAGATAAAGGAGCTGCCGGTCATATGGGAGCCCTCGGAAGCGGCGCAGGAACGCATGTGCCAGTACCCATGCCGGACTACCTGCACCATAAAGGAGCCTCTGCAGGGCCTTGAGGCGGAAGACATGGACCTGAGTGTGTAGACACTTTAGGCTCTGCCCTCCCTCCTCCAGGGGTAGATGGAGAACCCCTGCAGAGACCCAGTGCAGTCCTGACCAGAAGAACTCCAGAATCGATGTCCGGAGGTGGGCCAGGAAACACGGGGCTGGGACCAGAGTGTTGAGCCGGTACCAGAGCATGGACTGGACTAGTTGATTAAGCACCAGTGATCCTACTGGGATCCAGGAAGTGGGCGGGCAGAAGCCTACCCACTGCTAAAGGACCCCCCCTCAGCCTCAGGGGAGGATCCATAGGACCTGGAAGCCAAGTGATTCTGGGGGACAACTAATGAAATAACAGGGACAGGAGTGCGGTCAAAGGGTCAAATGAAGGGAATCTGACGGGAACACCGAGCAGAGAACCCCGGACAGCACCCACTGCACCTTGAAGGCATCAAGGGAGCCAGTGTACACCACCCAGAGGAACTCTGCCCAGATGTATGAACGGACGGAGGATTGGAAATAGGCCCCACAGTCACAGGAGGCCCCATCGGCCAACCTCCTCTCCCTGGTTTTATAGATAGCCACTTTAGCCAGGGCCAGGAGGAGGTTGACCAGGAGGTCCCTTGACTTTGTGGGGCCACGGATAGGGAGTGCGTACATAAGAAGGTGAGGGGAAAAGTACAGCCAAAAACGTAACAGGATATCTAATAGGAGCGGGAATAGGGGCTGCAAACTGGCGCACTCCAGGTAATAGAAGGCACATATATTAGCCTCAGATTAAGCAGGTCCCTTTTCCCTGGGTAAGGTAACAGGGGCGGTTCCAGAATAATCAGGAACTTGCTGGAACCAATTAAGGCAGGCAGGCTAATTAGGACACCTGGAGCCAATTAAGAAGCTGCTAGAATCCATTAAGTCAGGCAGGCTAATCAGGCCACCTGGTTTTAAAAGGACTTCACTTCAGTCAGTGAGGGGCGTGCATGGAGCTGAGAGTGAGAGGGCGTGCTGCTGGAAGACTGAGGAGTACAAATGCTATCTGGCATCAGGAGGAAGTGGTGAGGATAAAGAAGGTGTTGGGAGGAGGCCATGGGGAAGTAGCCCAGGGAGTTGTAGCTGTCACACAGGTGTTACACTAAACACTGTAGACAGCTGTGATCCACAGGGCCCTAGGCTGGAACGTGGAGTAGAGGGTGGACCTGGGTTCCACCCAACTCCCTACTGGATACAGGAGGAGTTGTCCTGGACTGTGGGTCCCCCCAGAGGGGAAGGTCTCTGGCCTGTCCCCTGACCCACTGGACCAGCAGAGACTGCGGGGATTGTTCTCCTTCTGTTTCTCCATGCTGGCCAGCGATGAGGTTAGCTGAGTGAATGGCAGGTTTGAGCCACTAGCAAGAGTGGCCAAACTTGAGGGCTGCCGTGAATCTCTGAGGCGAGCAAATCCACCAGTAAGTGCAGGACCCACCAAGGCAGAGGAGGTACCAAATCTGCAGACCCCTTGTTGCTGTATTGGGATCCAAAATTTTAGTGTTAATTTAAAAGACAGTTATGTTGCCAGTCATGGTTGCTAAGGTAACCTAGAAACTGTGGCCCAAGTGTAATCACAGTTGTGGCGTTTTCCTCATTCTGCAGAACAATTGAAACAATAGCTCTGACAGGTGCGAATGGCTCCATACATCTTAATGGGGTTGTTCACTCTGAATGTCACACTTAATGTTCACACTGAAACCTAAAGATGACAGGCTCATGTTAACATTGTTAGCTATTTCACTGCCAAAATGTTTTAGCAGAAATACCCTGCTAATCTCACATAATCCCAAATTGCCTTCTCAGGAACCCAGACACCCACTTTTGAAACCCTCCAACTTCCTCATGACATCATCTTCAGGACAGTCAGGTATTCACAAAAGTCCGCAGCACATTGAAAATACGTAGACAGCATAAAAATATAAAAGTAACTGTACTGAGCAATTGTTCATTTGCATATTTAATTCAACACAAATCTTCCAGTTCTGAATTTAAATAAAACACCTGCAGAATTTCCAGTCTGCTCCACCAGAGCAGTGCAGAACGCAGGGACTTGAGAACTTGGGTCTAGTTGCGCTCTAGAGTACACACAACCTTGCTCAAAGAGCCTCAAATTGGTCACTTGAGATCAGATTTTAGGGCCAGCATGTGGGAGCTCACCCTGCCCTGGTATTATAATGTGAATAAAGAGAGGGCTTAGTCTCCAGGGCTACACCCGGCATTGTGAGACCACTGATGGGATACTGCCTCCAATTCTGGTGTCCACACTTTAAAGAAAGGATATTGGAAACTAGCCAAGAGTTCAGAGAAGAGCTCCAAGAATGCCGTGAGGTCTGGAAAATAAGTCTCGCACAAGAGACTTAAGAAGCTCAAGCTATTTAGGTTATTGATAAGAAGCTAAATAAGTGACTTGATTATGCTCTACAAGTACTTGCACAGGGAGAAAATATGATACCAGAGGGTACTTCAGTCTCGCAGCCAAAGGCATAACAAGATCCAGTGGCTTGAAATTGAAGTCAGAAAAATGTAATCTGGAAATAAGATGCAGTTTTTGACCTCTGGAACAGTTTGCCAAGGGATGCAAGAATCACTGAGTGAACTTCTATGGCCTGTGTCAGGCAGGAGCTTAGACTAGATGAGCTAAGCAGTGAGGGGAGAGACGGGGTAGGAGAAGGAAAGGTAGGTGGCAGAAGAGCACAGGGGCACATATGGAAGGAGGAGGACAGAAGAAGATGAGGGCAGGGAGCAGTCCCCTCTGTTCCTGTGACTCCAGTGATGGGTCTTGTTCTGCTCACATGGCAGTAGGGGGGTCACACAAGCTGCAGGAAGGGGAGCCTGTGCTCAGCCATCTGACACTCTCTCTCTCTCTCTCTAAGCCTCAGGTCAGGTAGGTTCCCGGTAGGGTGTTTGTGTATCATTTGTCGTTTAGGTAAGTAACTACAGTTTATTTCAAGCATTAAATAGGAAGGCACAAGTGAATGCAGCCATGGCTGGTCACTCCCCAGTGTGGGCCCTTTGGCAGGGTGAGGTAGGCCTGCACTGTTACTACCAGGCTGTGCTGTGCCAGTTCAAGAGAGAAGCAGAGGCCTGTCTACCTGGAATGAGGAAGCATCCCCCCAGAGATCAGGCTTGCAAATGTAAGTGTGTGTTGCCAAGGCCTGGCTCCCAGTTCTGCCAGTCACCTCCATCGTGATCCCTACTCTGCTGTTCCAGTCCTGCTGCTGCACCCCAGTCCTCGGTCCATATACAAGTGACTTATTCCACCACATTGCTGAAATGGTTGACATTAAACTATGTTTCAGCCGCGACTATTATATGCCAAGGCATGCTGCCATTGCCAATTTCACTTGTTTCTACTTTTAAGCTTCTCATACTGGTACGAAACTGTGGAAAAACCTGAGTTTTCGTACCGGAGCTCCGGTACGAAACTGTGGAAAAACCTGAGTGTCTCTGGATTAAGTTTAGAAGTGTGTGCAACAAGAGTGATGTAGTGGTGGGAGTCTGCTATAGACCACCGGACCAGGGGGATGAGGTGGATGAGGCTTTCTTCCGGCAACTCACGGAAGCTACTAGATCGCATGCCCTGATTCTCATGGGTGACTTTAATTTTCCTGATATCTGCTGGGAGAGCAATACAGCGGTGCATAGACAATCCAGGAAGTTTTTGGAAAGCGTAGGGGACAATTTTCTGGCGCAAGTGCTAGGGGAGCCAACTGGGGGGGCGCTTTTCTTGACCTGCTGCTCACAAACCGGGTAGAATTAGTGGGGGAAGCAAAAGTGGATGGGAATCTGGGAGGCAATGACCATGAGTTGGTTGAGTTCAGGATCCTGACGCAGGGAAGAAAGGTAAGCAGCAGGATACGGACCCTGGACTTCAGGAAAGCAGACTTCGACTCCCTCAGGGAACGGATGGGTAGGATCCCCTGGGGGACTATCATGAAGGGGAAGGGAGTCCAGGAGAGCTGGCTGTATTTCAAGGAATCCCTGTTGAGGTTACAGGGACAAACCATCCCGATGAGTCGAAAGAATAGTAAACATGGCAAGCGACCAGCTTGGCTTAATGGTGAAATCCTAGCGGATCTTAAACATAAAAAAGAAGCTTACAAGAAGTGGAAGGTTGGACATATGACCAGGGAAGAGTATAAAAATATTGCTCGGGCATGTAGGAAAGATATAAGGAGGGCCAAATCGCACCTGGAGCTGCAGCTAGCAAGAGATGTCAAGAGTAACAAGAAGGGTTTCTTCAGGTATGTTGGCAACAAGAAGAAAGCCAAGGAAAGTGTGGGCCCCTTACTGAATGAGGGAGGCAACCTAGTGACAGAGGATGTGGAAAAAGCTAATGTACTCAATGCTTTTTTTGCCTCTGTTTTCACTAACAAGGTCAGCTCCCAGACTGCTGCGCTGGGCATCACAGAATGGGGAAGAGATGGCCAGCCCTCTGTGGAGATAGAGGTGGTTAGGGACTATTTAGAAAAGCTGGACGTGCACAAGTCCATGGGGCCGGACGAGTTACATCCGAGAGTGCTGAAGGAATTGGCGGCTGTGATTGCAGAGCCCTTGGCCATTATCTTTGAAAACTCGTGGCGAACGGGGGAAGTCCCGGATGACTGGAAAAAGGCTAATGTAGTGCCAATCTTTAAAAAAGGGAAGAAGGAGGATCCTGGGAACTACAGGCCAGTCAGCCTCACCTCAGTCCCTGGAAAAATCATGGAGCAGGTCCTCAAAGAATCAATCCTGAAGCACTTACATGAGAGGAAAGTGATCAGGAACAGTCAGCATGGATTCACCAAGGGAAGGTCATGCCTGACTAATCTAATCGCCTTTTATGATGAGATTACTGGTTCTGTGGATGAAGGGAAAGCAGTGGATGTATTGTTTCTTGACTTTAGCAAAGCTTTTGACACGGTCTCCCACAGTATTCTTGTCAGCAAGTTAAGGAAGTATGGGCTAGATGAATGCACTATAAGGTGGGTAGAAAGCTGGCTAGATTGTCGGGCTCAACGGGTAGTGATAAATGGCTCCATGTCTAGTTGGCAGCCGGTGTCAAGTGGAGTGCCCCAGGGGTCGGTCCTGGGGCCGGTTTTGTTCAATATCTTCATAAATGATCTGGAGGATGGTGTGGATTGCACTCTCAGCAAATTTGCAGATGATACTAAACTGGGAGGAGTGGTAGATACGCTGGAGGGGAGGGATAGGATACAGAAGGACCTAGACAAATTGGAGGATTGGGCCAAAAGAAATCTGATGAGCTTCAATAAGGATAAGTGCAGGGTCCTGCACTTAGGATGGAAGAATCCAATGCACCGCTACAGACTAGGGACCGAATGGCTAGGCAGCAGTTCTGCGGAAAAGGACCTAGGGGTGACAGTGGACGAGAAGCTGGATATGAGTCAACAGTGTGCCCTTGTTGCCAAGAAGGCCAATGGCATTTTGGGATGTATAAGTAGGGGCATAGCGAGCAGATCGAGGGATGTGATCGTTCCCCTCTATTCGACACTGGTGAGGCCTCATCTGGAGTACTGTGTCCAGTTTTGGGCCCCACACTACAAGAAGGATGTGGATAAATTGGAGAGAGTCCAGCGAAGGGCAACAAAAATGATTAGGGGTCTAGAGCACATGACTTACGAGGAGAGGCTGAGGGAGCTGGGATTGTTTAGTCTGCAGAAGAGAAGAATGAGGGGGGATTTGATAGCTGCTTTCAACTACCTGAAAGGGGGTTCCAAAGAGGATGGCTCTAGACTGTTCTCAATGGTAGCAGATGACAGAACGAGGAGTAATGGTCTCAAGTTGCAATGGGGGAGGTTTAGATTGGATATTAGGAAAAACTTTTTCACTAAGAGGGTGGTGAAACACTGGAATGCGTTACCTAGGGAGGTGGTAGAATCTCCTTCCTTAGAGGTTTTTAAGGTCAGGCTTGACAAAGCCCTGGCTGGGATGATTTAACTGGGAATTGGTCCTGCTTCGAGCAGGGGGTTGGACTAGATGACCTTCTGGGGTCCCTTCCAACCCTGATATTCTATGATTCTATGATTCTATGATTCTATGGTATACACAGCTAACAATGGAAGCTATGATTATTTGTATCTATTTTTGTTTAACTCCTTTATCTGTCATGCTCTACTGCAGAATTTACTACCTCTGTGATATCAACCAGTCCTTCCTCCAAGTCAGCTGTATTTTATTTCCAATCCTGCATGGCAAATACATGCATTTGTCTTACTGACATTCAAAGCTGATAGCTTTGTCTCCCTTGTCGGCTTTCCTTCAACTCCTAGCTCAGATAATCCCCACAAGCTCTGATAATTCTCTGTGCCAGCAGCCTGGTTCCACTTTGGTTAACTAGCAGAGGAGTGTCAGAGGGTGATTCCCACCTGGATTGCCTTTCTGCGCAACCTGTGGCACAACAGGTGTGCCTGCCTCAGTTTCCCCTTCTGTTTGACCAGGAAAGCAACAGTCTCTCAGTGCTTAGTACAAAGTCCCACCTCTGGCCACAGTTTATTCACATACACTAGTGCAGTAATTCCCCCAAAACCTTTGTAGTAGAACCATTCTCAACAAGCCCACCGTAAAGGTACAAGAGCAATTTTCCTTTCCCTTCTCCAGGGGCGTCACTTCCAAGTCACCCACCCATGAGTCCCTAAACATTCTGTTCCCAGTTCCTTTCTGCCTTTGTTCCAGGGCCCCAGCTGCATGATTCTAGTGCCCAAATAGAGTCCAATGACCCAGCCCTTTTCCACCTCCCAGCCCTGCTTGTAGAGCTCAGGGCAGTCAGCAGATTAGCCACGGAACTGGCCACCTAGCCAATGCCTCCCTCTTCCCATGGAACTGGCCACCTAGCCAATGCCTACTGGGCTTTCTGCTCTCTGCAGACTGTCTCTCCAAGGCAGCTCTCACCTGCCCCTTTCCTTTGCTCCTCCAGTCTGTGCTCTCAGGCATCCTGCACCTGCCAATCTCTCACTCCCAGACAGTTCTGACCCACCAGCTCTCTCCCCCATCTAGGGCTCAGGTGCTGTCTTAAACCCAACTGGGAGGCAGCTGATGTGTCAGAGGTGCACCTGACCTTCTTAAAGGGCCAGTGTCACCCTGTGACATCAGTCCCGAGGTAGGCTCTCCCAACAATCTCTAGAAACAATTTTTCTCTCTCCTCTGTGGTTCAGTAGTTCTGGACCCAAGGTGCTGTACTTGGGCTCTGAGGGCTATGAGCTGTTTGCACTGGGTATGCACACTGGCCACTTGTTCACACAAAGCAAGTCATTGTACATTCCGTGCCGTAAACCGAGACACTTGCACTCGTCCACCCACACCCTAAACAATCTGCTGCTGCTCTTCTACCTCCATAGCGAAACGGAGGGATGGGGGGGGTGTTGTCACTGGGAAGTACGTTAGGGGTTTGATTCTTGTCTGATATATACCAGTTTTCCACTGCCTTACTCTCCTGACTTCAGTGGAGTTAACCTGATTTACATGGGGATAAGTGAGATAAGAATCAGTCCCTTTATTGTAAAGTTAGAAGCGAAGGCTTATTTATCGAATTTAGAATTTTTCTTTATTTGAAGCCATTGACAACTGATTTAGAAGCCTACTGCCTTTATTGCTGAACGCCAACTCTCCCCCAAAGCAACCAATGCTCACTCTCTGCAGGGCCTCTCTCCGCTGTCTCTTGGCAGATCAGAATCGCCCTTTCTAGGAAGTTCTGCCTTGGCTCCGCTGACAAACCCAAGCCAGTCAAGGGACTTGCCCAAGCTCAGGCCGAGTCAGTGGCTGTGCCCACGCTGGAACCCAGCTGCTATTTACTGACAATCACCCTGTAAAAGGCCACCTGAGTCACGCACTCACAATTATCCCTTTCCCACAAGTCATTAAAAACAGTGAATCAGGGATTTTTGCACAAGGCCCCTGTGACAAATGAAGTGGGATTGGAGGGGGAGCGGAGCTCCCTTTTATGGACACCCAGCCAGCCAGAAGCTATACAGTCCCTCTTAGGGCATGGCCACACTTGCAGATGTAGAGCACTTTGAATTAAACCAGCCTTCGGAGAGCGCAGTAGGGAAAGTGCTGCAGTCTGTCCACACTGACAGCTTCAAGTGCACTGGCGTGGCCACATTTGCAGCACTTGCAGCGGCACTGGGAGCGGTGCATTATGGGCAGCTATCCCAGCATGCAAGTGACTACAACATGCTTTTCAAATGGGGGGGCGGGGGCGGAGTGTGACAGGGAGTGTGTTGTGTGTATGTGGGGGGAGAGAGAGTGCGTTTTGGGGGGGCTGAGAGCATGTCAGCATGCTGTCTTGTAAGTTCAGACAGCAGCAGACCCCCCTTCCTCCCCTGCCTCTCTCTCTCTCTCACACAGCATTCCACACTAATGGTTGCTTTGTCTCGGAGCAGATAAGCAGCCTGCTGTCAGAAATGGAGCTTTGAAAGGGCATATCCGCATTCCTGCAGCGATTCAAAAACAAGGACAAGAGTGGCCACTGGACTTAAGGGGATTATGGGACGTTTCTGGAGGCCAATCAGAGCACAGTAATACAACTCGTTCACACTGACGCCCGGGCGTTGTAGCCAAGGCGCAGCAAACGTTATTCCACTTGCCGAGGTGGAGCACCAGGAGCACTCTAGCTGCGGAGTCAGAGCGCTCTATGTGCCTTGCCAGTGTGGACGGGGAGTAAGCTAGGGCGCCCGGGCAGCTTTAATGCGCACTAACTCGCAAGTGTAGCCAAGCCCTTAGCAGCTGTTCTCTAATTGCTCTACCCGTAAAGGGTTAAAAAGTCTCACTGCTATGCATAGGTAAAAGGAGGTGAGTGGGCACCTGGCCAAAAGAGCCAATGGGAAGGCTAGAACTTTTTAAAATTGAAACAAGCCTCCCCTTTTGTCTGTCTGTTGAGATGCGGACAGGACAGAGATATGCTGTAAGAAGCTTTGGGCCAGGTATGAAAAAATCATCAGGATCAGATCTAGAAACTACTCATTTAAAAACCCCAGATATGTAAGTAGATCAGGAAATGTCAAGAAAGATGCGATTAGGTTTATTCCTTTTATTTTGTTATGGCGTGTGGATTCCTTTGTGCTTACCCCAGGTGCTTTTTGTTTTGCTTGTAACCTTTAAGCTGGACCTCAAGAAAGCTATTCTTGATGCTTAATCCTTGTAGTTTTTTTTTTTAAATCTAGCAAATGCCTAAGTTCCCAAATGTATTTTCTTTCTTCAAATTTTATTAATAAAATTTACCTTTTTTTAAGAACAGAATTGGATGTGTGTGTCTTTGTGCACATGTTGTTTAATTAGCTGGTGGCAACAGCTGATTTCTTTTTTTTTTTTTCCTTTCTCAGCTCTTCCCCGGGGGGCGGAGGGGGTGAAAGGGCTTGAGGGTACCCAACAGGAAGGAATTCCCAAGTGTGCCTTCCTGCTCTCTCAAAGGGGTTCTGCACTTGGGTGGTGGCAGCATCTACCCATCCAAGGTCAGAGAAAAGCTGAAACCTTGGGAGTTTAATACAAGCCTGGAATGGCCAGTATTAATTTTTAGAATCCTTGTGGGCCCCCATCTTCTGCACTCCAAATGCCAGAGTGGGGAATCAGCCTTGACAGCGCCTCTGTAAACGCTGGTCAAAAGAGGCCTTATCAGAATGAAGTCTCCAGATCTCCCTCTTCACTTAGCTGGGAGAGTGATGATTTATCTGAGCATTTAGTCAATGGCAGGCCCAAGATTGTGTGTGTGAGTGAGGCAGCCAGATAGCCTGGAAGCAGCAGGTCACTCTCCCCAACAGGAAATGGCATGGTTTACCATGTTATGTGGATCTTTGGGAAAGGTACCTTACAGACATGATGGCGTGGCTGTATTGGGGCCCAAGAAACCAGGTTCAGGTGTGACCTTGAGGTCTCTCCTGGAGGTCGGTTTAGTTTAAAAAAAAAAAAAAAAAAAAAGCATGCCCATTGACACTAAGTAGAGCAGTTCACGGCACTCTCTCACTGACAGCAGCTTCCTTCAATACAGCCATGCGTCATCAGAGTGTTTGCATCTGAACCTAGCCATGCTTGTATCAAGGCACTCTGGGAAAATCTGAGCAGCTGTCCAGTAGTGCTGTAGCAGGGGACAGAATACCCAGGAGGCATACACAGAGACACCAGCAGAATGTGGGTAAATGCACTCTGCTATACTCAACTGCACAGAGAGCTGGAAGGAAAGAGAGACAAACTGGTCATACCCACACGGGCAGAGGGTCATGTCTACACCGCAAAATAACACTGTGTGGGCTGAACCAGTCACAGTCAGCTAGCCATAGAGTAGTTTAGGTTTGGGCCAGGGGTAGAACATGGTTAGCTATGATGGTTACTAATTGAATACTAATCATGTTGTGTGTGGACATGGACCACATTTTGAGCCAACCACATCAGGAACTTAGGCTAAGAGTTGTAGTATGGAAAGGGTCTAAGACCAGAGACAGGGGAGGAAAGGCAGCTCATAATAAAGGTGAAGGATGGCACCTCATGCAGGATGACGTAAATGATGAGATAGACCAAGTCGCTGTGTGTGTGGACAGAGGAGGAACCAGAGGACTGCATTAGGGTCAGTCTGTTTGGTATTAGGCTTTTGACATTTGTAGATGCTTGTCTCAAAGAATCAGTTACAGAAATGTGCCGACAATCAGCCCGACTGGGAGGAAGACAAGACTTCTCCTCCGTTCCCATGCTTCGTTAAGCAGCCAGACTTTTGTTCTGCAGTCCCAGCAGGGTTACCCAAGGCGACCTTGGCTTTTTGGTTAACCCTTTATAAACCACTCCAGCAGGAGGGACCCAAATCCTAGTGTTAGGGTGACCGTACGTCCTGTTTTAGCCAGGACAGTTCCTTTTTCAAGCCCTGTCCCAGCAGTCTGGACTTTTTTTTTCAAAAGGAGGCATTTGTCCTGTTTGCTTTTGCCAACTTGATCAAGGGGGCGGGGTGGGGGGAAGAGTTCCAGTGACCAGCAACAGCGTCAAGTGGAGTGGGGGCCTCCGTTGGGTGGCTGGGGGGTGTCCCATTTTCTCTTTGGGAAAGGTAATCACCCTACCCAGTGTGGACAACCCCAGGTGAACATCTCCCTGCTTTGTATGCTGCAAGCCCAACCTGCCATACTCTTTGGCTAGCAGAGCAGGGCTCAGCTTTCCTGGAGGCAAAGAACGGGGGAGTGGAGCAGAGAGGAGAAACAGACAATGGGGGCCAAATTCAACACAGGCATAACTTAACTGAAATCAAGGATGGAAGTGACTTACAGAGACCGAGAAGGGAAGATCTGCTGTCAGATGCAAACAGCAGATTCTGCTCTCCCTCTGCATATTACACAGAATGTCTCGTCTTCATTACAGCAAAGAATAAATGAGGAGCCTGTTCCCTGGATACTTGTTGTTTTCCTCCTGCGCTGTTACCCAAGGGCTGACAATTACCCCAGCTCAGATCTGAGCTCTAGCAAATCGCTGCTAATCAGCTAAATTGCACCTTGGGCATGGATTGCAGGGGCCAAAGAGAACATTCTGGGGGAGAGATGGAGCCTACAGGAGAAGTGAGAACTTGCCAGAGAACAAAGGATGCCAACACATTTGAAAACAGAGGGTTAGGATCGGGCTGCAAGGGGCAGGAGGGGAGGAATTCCACTCTCAGGTTGCTATGAGGGTTGCTTTCTTGTTACTGATCCAATGAACAGTATGGGGAGAGCTGTAACCTAGGCACATTGTAATTTAAAAGGCTATTATGCAATCTGGGCATTAAAATCTTCCCTCGGGCTTTGGGAAGGAAAAAAAAAAGTTGGGATAACCTTCTCCTGGTAACTAATCCAAAATAGGAACCCCTGAGACATAAAGCTAAGCTAACAACGTAAGAGGGGTTGGCAGAGAAGGGAGGTGAACTGCCAGTTTGGGATGGTTCCTGCTGAGTTGTAGGAAGACTCCACTGCATTTGGGGCAATGGGGAGAGAGAATCTAATCAGCTACCCAGGATCTATAACTCTATGTCCATGCTGTAGGACTCTGGAAACATGGCAATATTTCTGCTCCCTGGGGTTAGCCCCTCCCCGCACTGTGCTAGAATAAGATGCGGAGGCAGGAACGGGCCGACATTTGAGCATTCAGAATACATTTTCTATGGACGTTCCGTCTGCACTAGCTATGCTGAAACTTGGGGCTATGTTTGGAATCTACCCAGGGAAGTGCCTTTCACTGCACCTGCAATGTCATTCCATTTCAAAAACAATGGGGACGGGGTGGGGGGAAGGGTTCCAGCTTTCCATTTACCACCTCTACCCCCGGGCCGTTAGTCCAGTCTAGATGATCAACTCAAATGTGGATTTAGATCACCAGGGAAATTGGTTTACTGGCCTCAGATTAGTGTCACTGATCATTTGTCAGATGGAAGCCATTACACAAATTAGTCGACTATACTGTCTCTGCTCAAGGAAGACCCTGGACAGGCATAGCCTGGGGACTGCAGGTCATGAGTGTGGGGCATCAGCAAAGATGTGTGTGGGGCCGGTCCTGGAATAGAAGAGATTGCTGAGGGTCAAGCTTAGGGCTTGTCTACATGGGGAAGTTAGTGCACAGTAAGTTAGGGTGTGAATTTAAAGCGCACTAACTCCTGGTGTGAACACTCGTACTGGGCACTGTGGGTGCCCTCAGGCTGTTAGCTTAATACACTTCCAAATTACATTACGCTAATGCACACAAAGGCATACTTAATGTGCAGTAAGTGTGTCCACACAGGGCGTTAGTGCCGAGTAGCTAGCATGACCTGGCTATGGTGAACTTTTTCCCTGTGCAGACCAGCTCTTAGTCAGGTGCACTGGCAGATCTGTGTCATTAATTTAATCCAAAATTAAATTAAAAATAAAGCATGAGATAGACAAACCCACCCACTTCCATTCAAACAGCAGTAATAACACATTAAGAAAATCTACCATGAGGCTATCTATTCACATCATGCTAAGAAAAAAGTGGTAACAGCCAGGCACATCTAATCAGGAGAAAAACCTATATATCGTCCCATATAATAAACTACATCTGGGAGAAGGTGATAGGAAGGAGGATGATTCAAAAGGGTAAATAGCATTTCAGCTAGTGGGATGGCGCTTTCATCTAAAGAGAGGCAGCCATCTAGAAAACCTTCTCTGGACACCACCATTTCAATGGTTAATGTTAACTAGCCCCAGGCCCTCCCACCACAGAGGGAACATACTGTACCCGACCAAATGGGATAACCCCCTACTTGGATTTTGCTTGCAGGTGAGATGAGCCGGTTCAGGAAGATAAAACAAGAGGGGCCTTTTGACTTCCCAGATGTGGAAATTAATGGGCTGGGCCAAAAGATACGCTCCAGTGGAACGTGTGGGAACAGCTGCTGGGCTCCGTGAGGCAGAACAGGTGCCTCGGGAGACTGTTTCCCACGCACATGGAGCTATACATAGTCTGTGATTTACATCTACAGAATGGCAGAAACCCAACCCCACCATTCACAAGGGGAAGGGAGCGCTGCACCCACACATCACTGCATGCAGTAGATCTGTCCTCCCAGGAAGAGTCAACACTCCCTCTCTCCCCTCTACCAAACCTGTTGAGTCATTCCATGCTACCAGCCACCAATCTGTGGGAGGGAAAGTCGGAGCAAACACACTCAGGGGAAGAGGAGCGACAGAAGGGAGAAACTGCACTACATATAGTGGCTTGGACCTAGTGAGCTCGGGAGCTCCTTCCAGCTCTAATAGCTACAATACCCAAGGCCACTCACCTGCCTCAGCCCCTTAATGGACAATACTATCAACACAGGGATGAAAAGCCTGAGAAAACATAACAGAGAGGTCCCTGTGGTGTCACTCACACTCTGGAGTGGGACCATCTGTGGCAATGACTTGACCCTAGCAATAAAAGTTACACAGGTGTCAGATGCCAGGGTTTGGGAATCCCTCTGATCTCAGCACAAGGCACCTGCACTTATTGCTCTGTAGTCCACTAATTACACAGCAGGCAGAACTCTTGGTGGGCCCCGTCAGTTATAGGCTCCCAAAATAGCCCAGAGCTGACTGAAGTTCAGCCAAAGTTATACACATGCTTTCCTGCCTGACACAAACCACTGGGGCATGGTGCACCACATCAGTGTGAACAGGCCGAGGCCATGGGGATGTGGGGCAGGGTAACCCCAGCCATTCAGCAGAGTCCTACCGGTGGATACCCGATGTTCTACGGGCTTTTTATGCTCTGGGTGCCATGTTGGAATCCCCTTTGCCCAAGAACCCCAGCAGCACTGCTAGAATGGGTCAGTAGCACTTGTGAGAGCATGACGTTGGCAGCTGGAGCTCTGCCCCTGTCATTCTCTGTGTTCCCAGAGTTCGCACCAGAACCCAGGGGAAGGTTCAAGCTTTGCCTTCTAGCTGAGCCCATTTGCTCTAGTAGTGGAAGGGTTAAATGATCACTCACACTGGACATGGTTGCAGCACACTTCAAGGCAGAGTGAATGCGGTAGACTCTCTTCTCCCTGCCCCCTTCTTGCGTAGACCTCCTCTCCACTGTACCTCTTGGATTTCCTCAGAGCCTTCTTCCTGGACTCTGGTGCTAGATGCACCACTGTTGCTGCTCCCACTCTTCCAGATGCCGACCAGAGCAGATCACCCTGATACTAATGCTAACATCTTCCCAGTTCTGCTGCAAATGCAGCCCCAGGCTTGTTACATAACAGGGCTGCTCACCAGTTGCACAGCTGCTCTCTGATCCCTATTTTTAGCTTCTTTGCTCGGCTTCTCATTTTCAAAGCCACCCACTGGAAACATTTCCATTTTAGCATGAAAACAACATTGCAGCGAGAATAAATTTTGAGGCTATCAAAGCGTTAAAATAAAAATCTCCCTATGGAAGAGAGCCTTAGGGAGCGGAGTGGGCAGCTCTTCTTTATTCTAGCGGGTCAGACACAAAACAACTCCTTTCATAACAGAAAGCAATGCTGCAAACGAGAAAAGCAAATTAAAACAGAAGGGAAGCGCTGCAGCAGTGAGCTAATCGGAGCAGGAGAGTGACTCAGTCCAGCTCTCACATGGAAATGAGCCCATCAGAATCCATCAGGCAGCTTTGCAAATATGAGGGTCTGGAGCATATGTACTACCCCAAACCCTCCGTGTCCCTTCCATTTAGGGGCCAATGTTGCAGTGTCCCAGGGCCTATGGAGGAAGTACACCCAATGATCTTAATGTAAAGGCGAGGGGAATCAGATCGGGCAGGGAACTGTAGAACAAGTTACTCTCTGGTAGCAAGTGGAAATTCACAACATACATCAGAAAGCCACAGTGAATAACAGTAGAATCGCATCTACTCCCTTTAGATCACAGGAGAGGGAAGAAATGAGCCATCAGGGCTTGGATCGTAGAAATTGTCAGGCTGGATCCAACCAGTAATACAGCTAACTCAGCCTCCAGCAGTGACCACATGAAACCCTATAATGGACAAGCCCAGTTAGGCTTAGGAACAGTTCTTCCAAATGGAGAGGGAGTGACTGTCAGCAGATGGGTAAAGGACTACACAGGTCATGGAAGACTGACCTCTCCTCTGACCCACTCACCCCAGGACAGCTCCTCCAAATAAGGCAGAGACACACTGGCAGAGGACATTGTGTGGGGATAAACGTGCCCTGCTGCTAAAGCTGCACAAAGTATCAGGATACCTTAGGGACATCCATCTCCAGGGATGTCAATCCAGAGAAACAGTCACTTAAAAAGGAACAAGAGACACAAATGAAGAGGATAGTTCAGTCTCTGTGGTCAATTCATTCATCAGCCTCTCTGCTGAGAAAGCCAACATGGTGGCCTTCTTAGGCGTTATTTTCCTTAGAGGGACAAATCATCTGCTTCAGTAGGTAGAACTGATCCGAGACCCACCAACTGATTTTATACAGGGCACCAAATGGCCTTCAGGCGAGAATGACTTTGGTGACTCCTGACCAGGTTCCGACTCAGAACAACACGTTTTTTTCAACGAACAGAGGGTGCTGCGTCAGAGAACACTGCAATTATTCCTCTGTGAAGAACATTCTGTTCAGTTACTGCAGAGACCCAGGTGGTGTATAAGGGAGAGGAGCTCAGGTTCAACAAAAACTATGACACTCCAAGATATAAGGGGAACAAAAGTCTCCTCCGGGCTCAGACTTGCTCATCTCAGTCGTTCCATTAGTTGGAGACAGTCAGGCCTTGGCAGGATGCCTGCTCAGAACACTGTGAATGAGACCGTGAGGCCAACTTCCAGGTCACAAGCAGGTTGCCTTTGATTGCACTTTCACAGCTGCCCAGTTGCATGTGTTGATTCTGAGCCAGCTCCCTCAAAGCTCTCTCAGTGAATGGTCCCACTGCCCAGGTCCCCTGAAGTCCTGCTATATGCTCAGGTTTTTACAATAAGTAGAGAGAGGGAGATAGTGGGTGCTGGAAAGTCTTCTCCGCATAGCGTCGACCAGTCTCCTCCTTTTCAAGCTGGGGACTCTCCCAGCAGGTGAAGTTTCAGGGCTAGAGTCAGTGCTGCACAGATTTTATCACCACCTTCTCCCACAGCCATCACTGTGCTTTATCCCACCCAATCCCCTACCCTTGGAACACCCTCTCTGGACTGATCCACAAGGCCTCTACCTTCTCCTCTAAATCCTTCCTCCGGTCCCATTTCTACTATCGTATGGAAACAGTCACTAATTATACCCCAGTGGAGGAGCCATTGGAGATTATAGATTGTCTCGGGGAGAGGGATAACACACAAAGTATGTTGCTCCTCTTTTTAGATTGTGAGCTCTTCAGATAGCCAGAAAATGCAGTCCCTATCTGTGCATGGACAGCGTCTGGCACACTATGGATGCTACCGAGAGACAAGTAATAATTAATAATGGTGTCTCACAGACCCTGTGCAAGTGAGGCATTGTGGGCACCTTGAGAAAATAGCTCCTTTCTGTAAGATGCACTCAGGCTAAGTCCAGCTCATCCAGCACAGACCAGGAAGATACGAGTCCCAGGGTGTGGAGAATGAATAAAGTAACTATGAGACTGGCCAGGGTTTGTGAGAGTTCCTCAGAAGAAGGAGCTATCTACAAAGGGCTTCCCACAGCTGGAGTCACCCTTAATGGGACGATCACTAATCTGGAATGTTGTATTTATCCTTAGAGCCTTCACATACTGATGACATCAGGAGCACCCCATTCACTTGCTACAAATGTAACTTCAGCATTGATGTGTGGAGGTGTTGGGAGCCCATATACTCACCAAATTCTGGGCACAAGCTCAGATTACTCAACCCCTTGAATCTTGAGAGGAGTAAGCTGGACCCGTGGGCTCAGAGAATTCAATTGCTAAGGATCCAGAGCAAACAGAGCTGACTTTGTCACAGTGGGGCAAGGCACTGGTGTTGAAAGCTTACCCCCCCCACACACACACACACACACTGCCTGCGCTGTGGGGATAAATGGGGATTGCACTCTGCAGGATAGTCAACCCACCTTTCACCACCATGAAACACATTATCTTTGTATACAGACACCCTTACTAGTTCCCAGGAAGAGACTGGAATACTATGACACCCATGCAAAACAGGGGATAGATGTCAGTGTCTGCCTAGTAGATTTTAGAGCATCCCCCAGGACTGGAAGACTAAAACCTCTGAGGTAAAATGTGATGGTGCTGGTGGTAGTGGAGTGCAATTGCCCTGAAAGCTGCTCCCCACTGTGAAATTTGTTCCCTACCTCCTCTTTGTGCTACTCAGCAGGGAAACGCCTTGGCTCAGCTATCCCCAGAGGGTGAATTCTAGCGGCTAATGATTTGCCAGAAAAATTACATTCAAATTCAATAGTTAGTAATGATTTGGGAATCGTGACGCACTAAGCCCAACAGCCAGCCCGGGGCTTCCATAAGTGGCATACATTGCTCTGAACTTCCTGTTGCTGCAAAGTCATTTGAATGTTGTGACTGAGTCATGACGCTTCATTGAGCGGATTTAAGTTAGATCAGCCTAACCTCATTCGCACCAGTCCAGTACTCCCCACAGGAACAGTAATACCGCTCCACACTGTGATAGCCCTTCTCAACCCGCTCTCAAAGCACTATACAAAGATGGGTCAGAAGCACTGTCTCCATTTTAAGGGGGGAGAAACCAAGGCACAGAGAACAGAAGTGGCTTGCCCAAGGTCACCTCAGCAGAAAGCTTGATGCTAAAGGCATAAGCACTGGCCAAACGTGTATTGAGAAGCCCCTTCTCTCATTTACCTGTAGCACAGAGCCATGGTCTGTCCTGTCTTTTGCCTCTAAACATGCAGAGGCCCGTTGTCCAAGCTGGCAAAATGCAGAGCTCTAGCCCCGGTCAGCACCAGCCTGTGTGTGAGGAATCTCCCTATCCAAGCACTCAGGAGGCTGACTGGAAAGCCTGGGTATTGCCTTCCACCACGTGCAGGCACCAACTAGCAGCAAGCCTTCCATCTGACCTCCTCTCTTCTGCTGACTCCTCAACCCCACCTGGCCTGCAAAGTCCCAGTCAGCCTCACCTCACTCATTAGGAGTTGCGTACAGCAGGAGTCACCCTTACCGCTCAGCTCAGTTAGGGCTCCATAAACATCCCCCGAGGCAGAGCTAGCCAATAGACCCTCATACAGCAGTAATTACACTCCAGCTAAGAAGCAGATGCAATCTCAGAAAGCCTCACCCCCCTCAGCGTCTCTACTTCCGTGATGCTGTCCCAGGTGTTGTCTTGATACCTAGAGGGGAAATGTCTCCTGGACAGCAGGTACTTGTTAACTCCAGTTACTGGTGGTAAGAGGCTATTATGGTTAGTTTTGGGGTGTCAGGAGACTAGGACTCTCAGTCTGTAGGAAGATGCTGCTTACCTGCTCCTTATATCTCCCATCCCAGCCTTGCGCAGATGCAGCCCTGACCACCCGGTCCCGCAATCTCCTATTCAAGGAATTACTCTGCAAAGTTGGCGGACAATCACACTTCACTGTCCAACATTCCTAGTGGCAAAAACCTTCCTTCTCCTCCTCCCTCTTATCTGGGACAAAGCGGAGCAGAGAGCTTGGAATCTCTCAGGGGAGGGGCATGTGAAGTTTGGAAACAAATCTAGTGCAGTGTAAAATGCAACCCAAATCCGGGTCTCCCATCCAGCCCCAACCCTACACCTAGCTAGGATCACCCTCTAGCCCTAAACTACAATCTGGCCTCAACTGTAACCTTAGCCTGAGGCCACATCTAGTCACAACCCTAACCCTAACCCAGGGCCACAATCTAGCCCCAATCCTGACCTCAGAGTGGGACTGCAATCTGGTCCAACCCCAACCCCAGCCCAGGGCTATCCATAGGCACCACCAACCTTAGCCAACCTACACATAATCCAGAACAAAGTATTGAACAGATTCAGTGCACGCCATCCAGATTCCAGGCCGCAAACGTCACAGCTGGAGATTCAGCTGCTCACATGCCTCACAGCCACAATCCCTTTGGTCCTGCCACATGATTTCCACATGGACCCAACCACACTCATACTAACCTAGCCCATTCCTCCTTGCACGTATTATCCACAGATAAAGGAAACACCTCAGGCAAAGTGCAACTGACAAAACGTGGAGCCTACCAATAGGGTTTAAAAAATAAATATTGATAACATGGAAAATAGGATTTAAGGGATTTGAACCCATTATTCACACCCAGATTATGGCATCTGCCATCATTCACTTCCCGATAATGCACAGCAGCAGCACGGGCAGCAATCTGTGCATTGGGTGCTCATGTTTTGTGTGCTCCAGGGTTGTTGACTGGCTGACCACTCCAAGGTGCTCCAAGGTGAATTTTGTCACCTGAGGGGCTAAGGAAACACTTAACATTTCTGCATCACTGTTTTATATACAGCACCAGAGAGATGCAGCCATCTCTAGTGAGGGCAGGCAACAGCCATTACAGTGCAGCACTACCAGCTATAGTGTGACTACCACAAAGAGCACACAGCACTGCAGCAGGGACAGGGAAAATCCTGACCTAGGACAGCAGACATAAACCCCAGCTCTTACAAGAAGTGCCCTGGGACCTTACTGTCCATGCAGACCAGAGAGGAGCTTGGCTTTCCCTCCTTATCTACTTGGGAAGGTAGAGCACCTGGGAGGGATTTACTCTGGACCCTGCTCCGTGACCACCACTGTAACTGCGTGAGGTTCAGTTATTAACACGTTAGTCTGACCAAGTGTGTGCTCATGCACCAGATATCAGGCTGCAGTTTAATAGTTGCAACCTCTTACCTCTCCCATAAAAGCTTTTCCCTTGGTTTATTCATGTCTCTTGCCATTGTAGCTGCTGCTGTTTAGCACTCGCCGAGCTAGGACTTCGAGAGGAAGAGGGCACACCCAGCCCCTCTTTCACACCGTAATCCCAGTCCTGCCTCCGCACAGGCTGAACTGGGCAACTCCACTTATCATTTTTCCCACTGTTTGGAGCAGTGGAGCAACTGGGATTGTTTTATGAGCACATGCCTGGGGCAGAGAGGGGCTCGTTACGTGGCCAGTTATTGATCAATCTGCTCTAGAGGATGGAATAGTCATGCACTGCATCTCAGCTGCTCTGCAGCCAGGCCCCCTTTCCTGACACAGCTCCCGAGGGAGGCAGCTCTCCCTCCTCCTGCCTTGTGTCCTAGAGACACCTTCCCTGCCAAAAGCATGGACAGTAAGAGTGAGCACACTAGGCCCCTCAGCTCACTTCACTGGCTAAACATTCCCTCCCGGGAGAGGCCTGGCCCAGTGGAACAGGCTCTGTCCCCACAGTCACAGCCATTGGGCTTCAACGGGAATTTAAACAACAAAAATTATCGAGCTTCAAAACCACACTCCCAAGGTTTGAATCATGGAGGTCAGGGATCATTGGTCCCAGGACAATCCCTAGAAGAAGGTTTGGGCCAGACTGGTGACTCTAGTTTCATTAGCTGTGCAGTGCCACGTGAGTAGGGTCAGAGTCCCAAGTCGTTTCATCCCCATGCGGGGCTGGGAGTTCTGCAGAGGCAGCATGCTCAGCCCCTGGGGAGAAGAGGGAACACCACTCAGTCCCTCACCTCCAGCAGGTAATGCTCTTAGGATCCCAGAGGAGAAAGGAGAGTGTTGTACAATAAACAGTGACCCCTGTGGCTGATAAGGGGGCTGCACTGATGGGCTCCAAATGGGCAGCCTGTCCAGTTAGCATTGGCCAACAGGGAGGACTCAGATGGCTTTGCCATCTTCTAAACTGATGTCTGAGCTGCTCCGGAGACACCCTCTGCTATACATGACCCCGGGGAGCCATGGAGGTGCTGAGGCACCAGGGTGATGGACACATAGTAAATACCATAGATTAAACAGAGAGAGGTTTATGCTGCAGAGGCTCCCAATGCGGAGGGCAGCTGCCTAGCTGTGCACTGGAGTTCAGTTCCAAAGCCTACACCCAGGGAGCGACCGCCCCATTTCTTGGACATTCAGCAGGGGGTCTCCTCTCATAGCGGAAGGAGCAGGACCCATGCAAAGCACCAACAACATCAAAAGACAGAGCACCCCCATTTTCCCAACCCCCTCCAAAGAGCTCTGAAAGGGGATTGCTGTCTCTTTGGGATTTGGGAGCCATTTCCCACTGTTATTTGCCCAGCTGAGCTGTTTCCATCTTTCCTACCAACTGTGCATCACTTAGCACTCTCAGGCATAGTCACTCAATCACATCAGGATATTTTGACCCTCCTCTTCCTGCCTGGACAGGATTATCAGCCAGGAACACCTGGCCCCAGCTGGCAATCCAGGGACAACAGATGAATCATCTGTTACCTGCGATAAAGCCAATTGGCCAGAAGGAGAGCACTGTCGGGGCAACACCACAATGCCCCAAAGATGGGGTTCTTCTGGGAACAATGTGTGCCTGACGACAGCCATGGAGCAGTGAGGCCGCTCTGCCAGAGCCCCATTATTTTCAGTGGAGAAGCCACTGGCTCTGCACAGTCAGGACAAAGGGGAGATTTAAATGGACATTCATTCATACTCTGGTACTGAGCTGCCCTTGGCTCCCAACACAAAGGGCTGCAGGGCTTGGACCAGGCCTGTGTATCTGGAAATATCAATACAGTCAATCAATGCAGCTGCAGACACTTTCATAGGGAAACCCACTGACCCAGAGAACAGGGGGAAATAGACAGCTGCGTGGGTAGGAGGGGGAGAAGAGGAAATGGGTGAAACTACCAGCTTCTATTGCTTCAAAATGAGGGAATAAGTTACAGCATGGGCAGGGCTCTGCCATCTTCTCCTGCACCGTACAGCTCACTTCAGTCTACTCTCCCCGACCTGGGCTGCCCCGGCTCTGCTAGGCATTGCAGTCCTAACTTACAGCATGCTCTGTGGGTGTGGATCTGAGCCAACAGAGCAGTGAGGACAGGCCTCACTCATGGACCTGAATATTGTCTGCCTGAGCTCAGGTGGGAAAAGCCCAGTTCCATGATAGCAGAGGTGGGCAAACTACAGCCTGCGGGCCACAGCCAGCCCGCAGGACCGTCCTGCCCGGCCCTTGAGCTCCCGGCTGGGGAGGGTAGTCCCCGACCCCTCCCCTGCTGTCTGCTCTCCCCCGCAGCCTCAGCTTGCCATGCTGCCAGCGCTCTGGGCGGAAGGGCTGCCAGTCCTGGTGCTCTGAGCGGCCTGGTAAGGGGGTGGGGAGTAGAGGGGTTGGATAAGGGGCAGGGAGTGTCGGGGGGCAGTCAGGGGACAGGGAGCAGGGGGCGGTTGGATGGGGCAGAGGTTCTGGGGGTGGGGGGCGGTCAGGGGACAGGGAAAGTTGGAGAGGCGTGGAAGTCCCGGGGGGCCTGTCAAGGGGGGAGGGGTGTGGATAGGGGTCAGGGCAGTCAGGGGACAGGAAGCAGAGGGGGTTGGATAGGGGGTGGAGGTCCCGGGGGGGCAGTTAGAGGCGGTCAGGGGACAAGGAGAAGGGGGGTTGGATGGGTCGGGGGTTCTGAGGGAGGCAGTTAGGGGGTGGGAAGTGGGAGGGGGTGGATAGGGGGAGGAGGCCAGGCTGTTTGGGGAGGACAGCCTTCCCTACCTGGCCCTCCATACAGTTTCAGAACCCCGATGTGGCCCTCAGACCAAAAAGTTTGCCCACCCCTGCATTATAGACTCACCCATTCTCATCTCAGACCCTGCCACCCTCCATGTCCCCTCATCTGTCAGCCATGGTGGGACAGGTTCCTCCCAAATAGGCCAGCAGCGACAGCAGCCACAGGAGCGAGTGGGACTACAGTCCAGGTGCTATGTTTCGAAATGACAAGTTGCATGAATCCGGACCACAATGACCATACATAGGCATTGGGCTTTAGCTGCCCTTGAAGAGGTGCCTTCAATACCCACCGGGAGGAGTGAGGACACCCCCTACAGCAACTGCAGGAGTGCCTCATTCCAGTTGCTTACCCAGCCATTTCCCTCTATCACGGGTGCAGGGAATGGCTTCTACTGGTGGGCCATGACACCATACCAGGTGCTTCCATGCCAAAAGGTCAGCATAGGACTAGGCCACATGCCTGGGGGTTGTCGCCACAGGACAGTGCAGGTGGGGCCGAGACAGTGCACACCCCACAGCACAGCCTTCTGAGACCACTATGCCCCCCAGTGCTTCCCCAGTGAGGTCCCAACACTCAAACCATGACCTAATAATTTGTTGCTGGCATGCTGAGAAGGGAGATGCTTTACCAGTCCAGCCCTGGCACAGCTGCTGGAGCTACAGTAGGATAGGGCTTGTACAGTGGGATCATTGGTACAATGGGCTTCACCCTTTTATTTAACCCTCTTCCTAACATTTGCAGAATTTCAGCCTAGGTGGGGAAGTGGTGAATGAGTGAATATTCATTAGAGAGACAAGGTGGGTGGGGTAATATCTTTTATTGGACCAACTTCTTAGTTAGTGAAAGAGACATGATTTCAAGCTTACACGCACCTAAAGAAGAGCTCTGTATAAGCTCAAAAGCAAGTCTCTTTCACCAACAGATGTTGGTCCAATAAAAAAGGATATCTCACTGGGATGGAATACACCCCTGAATTCATACCCTACACACTACTGTAATAATCTTTGTATAGGCCAGGGTATGCCTGGTAAACTCATTTGAAAAGTCATAATTTGCTGTTCAGTACTGTCTGGATAAAATATGTGTGGCAACATTATATATGAAGTTATAAGATTTCCCTGTATGATGTTCACAACTCATACAGCACCAAACTGATCAAACAGGCTTCTCTGGAACGAAGGAGTGTATGTTTGCCTTAATTTGCATTTACGCATTAAGGAGAGTCATCAAGCAGGAAGGGAAAACAAAAGAAGCTCAAACAGTGGAAAAAACAGCAGGGAACCTCCTTCCATACAGACTCTTTGTCTCCTAGTTCCCAGCTGGAAATGTTTTTTGCAAGAGGGGGACTGAAACTATAAAAGAAGGGGCAAACACCCCAAGACACCCCTCTCTCCCCCCCTGCCCATCACATTCACTGCACCTGAAAAGACAAAAGCAAACAGCCGTTGGACTTTGCGGGGAGAAGTCCTGACCTGAAACATTTGGTCAGTAACATTGCTTGATGCATGTGGTGAGAAATTTTGCTTGAATCTAATATAGTTCATTAAGTTAAAATTCCTACTAGTGCTTATCTTTTTTTTTCTTGTAACCATTTCTGACTTTTATGACTCATTACTTGTACGCACTTAAAATCTCTCTCTTTGTAGTTAATAAATTAGTTTTATTGTTTGATCTAATCCAGTGTGTTTAAACTGAAATGTCTGGGTAACTCTATTTAAGATAGTAAGGTGATATATTATTCCCTTAAAGGAATAACGGATTTAATATATTTGTACAGTCCAGGAGAGGGCTGGGCAGTATAGGACATACATTTCTGGGGGGAAATCCAGAACTGGGGGCGTGTTGGGGTCATGCTGCTCTATAAACAAGGCTGGTGAGAGCCAGGGTGTAACTGGCAGGCTGCAATTGCACACAGACACTCAGGGTGTAGTTGGCATGCTGGAAGGCTGTCTGTGAATAAATCAGGTGGGAGCTACTTCAACAAGGCATTGTAAGGCATCCAGGGTTGCAGGGCAGTGGTGACACAGCCCCCCCGCCTCCCACTGGTCTGAATTGTACCCTGGTATCTCACACTCACCCACCTTGTCTCTCTAATATCCTGGGACTAACACAGCTTCAACAACACTGCAAACAGAAATGAATATTCATTAGCTAACTTCATCCATGGAACCATTTGGGAGGTTTCCCTTAAGAATGAATCCGGCACAGAACTGCCATGTGATTTGGGAATGGGTGGGCTTGGGTTTGTGTCAGTTGCTGTTTAACTCTCACACACCAATACACTTGGCTCCTTTTTACAGTATAAGTGAAGGGTCAAGTTAAAGATAAGGCACCTCAAAGGAAAACTCACCGCTCTTTGGGGAACAACGCTTTCCTTCTCTATATCACATTACAAAAAGGAGAGATAGTCACAGCAAAAACACGATCAACCTTACACACCCCACTGAACAGTGTTCCCACCTCACACTCATCCCGGGTCCTGTTCTGAGGGTGTAAAGACACAAGCTCATTCTGCCAGGCCCTGTTCTGAGACATACATACCAAGGGTTAAAGGAATTTGATTCTTTCTGGGGATGAGGAGAAGAAGCTTGTCACTTTGATCATCATTAAAAAATGACAAAGTTTCAGGGAAGATGCGTCCCCAGAGCACCCACGGGAGATGTAGCAGTGTGTGCCATTTCCATTTGTATTCATGTTGTTCACACCTGGCTCTTCTGAAACATTATCAGCTAGAGGCAGAGAGAAACTCTTTACAGATGGGGTCAGAAAGAACAATGGAAATAGAACACTAGCAATGAATACATCCTTCACGTGGCCAAACATCACACCCGGTTTCATCAGGCCAACTTAATGCTTAAGGCCCACTCCATAACCAGAATCTAATAGTACCCAGGATTACAGCCTAGGAGAAGTGATGACACAGAGAGAATGTGTGTTAGAACAGCTGCCACCCTGATGGAAAGGGGTGTAGCTGAAAGAACAGAGCTGCCTGTAATAAAAATAGTTCCTTATCATGAGTTACAGTTTGTTTATGTTGCCCTCTGAAAGTGAAACCCCGCAGATGGTTGCAAAGGCGAAGTTAGAAATTTAATAGATGAATTCTCTGCATTTACAGGCTTTTCCTGTTATCGGGGCTAAGGGACAGGGCTTCATATTCACAGACTGTGATGTGCTTTTTCTTGTGCCAGTGATCAGCAAGGCAGTAAAACTAACAAATGACTGCAGCTGGAAGTGCTTCCCAGGACTAGAACCCAGCAATCTTGACCCCCCAGTGTCCTCCTACTGCCTAGCAATTAGTTGCACTCAGGAGAATTTCTTTGTTTTCCCATTTTTCAATTTTTTTTTTTAAAAAGCCCTTGGAAAAAAATAGCATGTGATCATGTGTCAGGACCCCAGATACAAGGCATGGGGTGAAGGGTGGGGCCTGGGTTGGAGGGGACTCCGTAACGTGACCCGAGTTCAGTCTAGAGGGTCAAGGCCAGAAGCAGTAGTCTATACCAGTGTCACACCATAGGCACAGCTTGGTGTCAAGATTGACGTCCAGGTCAGAGCCAAATGAACCAGCCAAAGTAGGGTTAGCAGAAAAGAGGCAGGACGAGACATCAGGAGCAGAGCAGGGGAGCAGGAACCAGGACCAAGAGCAAGACCAAGACCAAGTACCAGGAGGGCAGCGAAGGATCTGTTTACAGCAGTAAGTCAGGGATCCACCTGGTTGCACAGACAGCTTCCAGCTGTTTCCTCTACGCCTTAAATAGCATGCCTCGGCCAATCAGGCATGCTCCACCTTGCAACACTAACAAAGTACTTTCAAAGTAGGGGTTTTCTTTAATGGACTTTTATATATACATATAGAAACACTCACAATTCGTACCTCTACTGGTCCTGTTTTCCTAGCAGTCAACCCAACTTCTTTTCTTGTACCTCCCTCTCCATAAATACATTTTCTATTTTCCTAGTTCCAGTAGTTGACACATAAGAACTCACACAATGTTCCTTTAAAGGAAACAAACACCCAAAACAAACAAAAAAGCTATAATCAGAAGAGATGTGGGGTTTGTTTAGTTTAGCTTTTATGCAAGAACAACATTGTGGTTAGTCTCTTTTATTTTCAGTTTTTCACTTTATATATTTTATTGGTCTGAACTACTCTAACAAGCAGAGAATCACAGCTTAACCACCTCGTGCTGCATTTGGAGCTACCTGGCTCCCCTCAGGCTGCGTTCTACTTCCGTCAGGTTCAGCCTGACTAAAAATACTGCCAAATAACTAATCAGCTTCCATAACAGGGGATTTTTTTCCCCTCACATCACAAAGCAGGAATGAAAGGGAGCCCAAACAATTTGCCTTTTGCATTTCTAATGTCTCTGACCTGTAACAATGCAAACAGAACCCAAAAATGCATTTCCATTTTAAAAAAATGTTCAAGATCCATCCTGCATCTTGGGTATGCAGAAGACATTCACCGTAGGTGTAGTGGATGTGACACTTTTCACTTGCTAAACCGGAATCTAAACTATAAGCTCAGAAAGCAGGCTCAGGGCAGAGGATAGTTCAGGGCGTAAGATCTGTTACTTGTTTTGAAAGCTTTACAGCACCTGTCAGAGAAAAATAGCTGACACAGATTTTTGACATGTGGGGCTCAACGCTGGCCCTGCTCCTGCATGTGGACACAATGGAACCAAATCCAGCCCCCAGCAAGGAGTTTTTGAAGTTAGATCAGAACTATTCAGCTAGGCAGCAGGATGGCCCAGGGCATTGTGAAGAGCATGAGGACTAGAATAAACACACAGTTGTGGCCTTTGAAATGATGTATCTTTCCTACCCCAGCCAGTCAAAGAAAAGATTTTATTCCCCCTCCCCCCACCATCCTTTCAACTAACACAAGCTTGCAAGTAGCTCAGGGACTCTGGTGCTGCAGATGACAGATGATCATGAACCAGAAAAATATAATAAAAAATCAAGGCCAGAAACATCAGGGCATCCTCAGATTGAATCAAGTTGCAGCCACTGTGCAGTAATGTAAGTTTCCACATTAGAATTCCTTCTATACTTCACAAGGCTGACAAGAGCCACTGCTTTTAGGGAGATTCCCTCCCCACCTTTTATTGTATTTATTTATTTATTTTTGAATAACTAACTGGGTAAACTCATGAAAGAATTTATTTCCATGCTACTTTGGAAGCACTTTTACAGTTTGCTGTCACTACCTGATTTCCACAAGCTATGCAGTCATTTAAGGTTTGCGTATCTACTCCTCTCTACTGTACAAAAGAAAACATTGGTCAATCATGCCTATAAAAACAGATGGCATAACTAGCTGGGGGCCTGCAAACGTACCCCCACGCCGCGAAGCGTCCTAACTGTAAGATAAGAGCACGACATGCTGGAGAGACTGTAGTAGTGATAAGCTGCTAAGGGTTAGTCAGAGGCAAAACCCTGCAGTCCTTACTCAGTCAGAACTGCCAAAGAAATCAACAGTGAGAGCTCTCGTAGGAGCTCCCCTGCCTGCTTTGAATCACATGTCAGCTTTTCCAGGCTTTCGGGGCTCACCCAGTATTAGCTCCTTGGATTCCTGATTGTCAAAATCCTTCCATCCAGCCTCTACGCTGCTCAATGCTCTTTGTGCGACTCCCATTAGCATTGATATTGACATAACATTAAGGGCCAGGCATTTATCTTAGGTGGACAAGTCGTCATGTGTCAGGCAGAGAGCGAGGGACACAGACAGGGTGAGGGTGGCAGAGCTGCCAGAGAAGATCAAGAACAAAGCAAAGCCTATTGCACACAGCAGCACCTGCCCAGAAACGTGTCTGAGAGAGAAGCTGCAACACTACTGGGCTCTTTATGCTAAGGGATGGGGAGAAGGGGGTGGCTACCTTGACTGACAGCCGCCGAGGCCGTATTTTAATTCAGTGCCGTTTTCCTAAGTGAAATATTTGTCTCGCCTGTACTGGATTGGGATGGGATTCCTCGGCAGCCGCGGGGGCGTTGATACAAACGTTTCGCACAGATGTCACACCTCCCGAAAGCTGCTGTGAGCAGGACCAGAGCGCTGCTGAGCCATAGGTCCCTGTGCTTTAGCTCTGCCCCTCAGATTGAACGCTGGAGACCTGCGCACTGAGTGAGGCAGGGGTCCTGTGCAAAAAATCGTATGTGGCCACGGCATCGAAGCCTGCCATACTGTACACGCACCAAGGGCAGCCTGAACATCTGGCGCATGGCCTAACTCCACTACTTGACTTTGCAATTATGACAAACTTTGAAAAAAGCGTTTGGTATCTAATGTATAGAAAATTGTGTGTTTATATAAACACAGACACTCCCCAAGCAGCGCCTCCTGTAGCAAGGGGGGAAAGGAGCATCCGCCAAGGCTTCTGTGGCCTTTGCACAGCAGCTCTAATTTGGGAAGCTCTCAGATATCACAGTGATGGGAACCAGGGGAAAGGAACCCCAAAGATTAGGCAGGATAGCGTGATAAAAGGTGAGGTCGCCCAGCTTTCATTTGCCAAGCAGGCTGTGATTTCCCTGCCCAGATAGTTAAGGTGCAGAGGCAGTGCTCTAGAGAGGAGAGTCAAGCAATGGACCTCCCCACAGCATCAGTGTCTAGGCCATCATGCCAGCGATGTGTTAACAAAGAGACAGAGCCTGCTGAATAATATATTCAGCCATCTCCCCCAGTCCCTCCTGGAATGCAACAGGGATACATAGTTTCTCTGTAATGTTTCCTATTGCTCTGAATAAAGGCCCCAGTAATTATTGGGAGAGGTCAGTGGTACTATTCAGCCTATGTAATACATCCACAATGGGTCTGTGCCAAACAAGTGCCATGGCAGCTGGGTCATTCATTAGTGGGCCTTCAGGCAGTTGAGCAATCTTGTGGCCGCTTCCTCATTGCAGGTGCTCAGGATGTCAGCCACCTCTCATTTGCAAGGGGACAGCTGCACAGTTTAACTCCTGATTCATTACTATCTTTGCAGATGGCAGCTGTGAATGTTTTCACTGCCAACATTTGGGCTGGAATCAGGGCTGTGCCAAGCTACAAGAGACCCAGTGATGAGATAGGAGACGTCTCTGCTATATAGGGCTTGCAAATTAATTGAAAATTGGCTCTGGAAGAATTTGAACCAACCACATAGTCACTCACAGGAGGGACAAGCATAAGATAGAATTTTGTTTTAACCTTAAAATATATTAGTGGTTCCCACCCATTAAGTATCCCGGCTCCGTCCCGGCTCCCAGGACCAGGAGACTGTTCTTGGGCTCCCATTGAGCTGTTCACAGCACTAGTGTACTTACCTCCTTTCTTTAATAGTGCAATTACACAGAATGTAGCAAGGCAGGAGTTTCCCACTCTCGGTAGTCTGGACTTTACATTCCTTCCTCTCAGCCTCTTCCTTCCCCTCTGAATCAGGCTCAGTCCCAGGCTTCTCCAGTTTCATTTTACTCTGGAAAGTTGGTCATTTCCCAGGCACAGGGTTGTGTTTTTATTGAACTCACGTCCAGTGAACAGAACTGGTCTAAACAGGCTCACTGTTCATTTCACTTGCAGCAAAAATATGGCACTGCAAAGTATTTAGATTAAATGTTTTCCTTAATGTTTTGTGGACAAACTTCATGTTTATAAAAACAAGGGCGGTTGCATTGGCTTGAGCTCAGGAAGGGGGCGAGGGTGGTGGATGGGACAGGCACTGTGCAAGTTTCCTTCTCACGCTTCCGGCACGCTGTATAATTGCTGGTGCACATCCTGTGCTCTTACCCTGCTGCCATCACCCCCAGTCCTCCAATCTGCGGTTACCTCAGTGCTGACTTGCAGCAACCTCTTCTATTCCAACCTACTGCCACCCCAAGCTCACTCTTGGAGGGAGGGATAGCTCAGTGGTTTGAGCATTGGCCTCCTAAACCCAGGGTTGCAAGTTCAATCCTTGAGGGGGGGCCATTTAGGGATTGGGGCAAAAATTGGGGATTGGTCCTGCTTTGAGCAGGGGGTTAGACTTGATGTCCCTTCTAACCCTGATATTCTATGATTCTATGACTCCTGGCCTGCAACACACTGAAAATTCCCGAGGAAATCACAGGCTGGGGGTGTTGGACCATGGTCCACTTTTCTACTCTAAGATAGATTTGCCTGGTTCTCGGGAAGGGGTCAGCCAGAGAAACTACACAGTCTACAGAACCATTCATGAAACCATGTATTAGTGCCACAGTTTCAATCAGCAGAGGTGATGCACAGCCCAGCTGAAAACACCCCCTCCCACCCCCCTTTTACTCTGTTAATCCTCTGCTTGGGGTGGACAGGGTAAGAGGTTCCAGTCATAGCTGTTGTATAAATCTGATCCCTAGCCCATCTCCCCCTTCCCCACCCACTGAGATGGGGTTTCTAGGTAAAAGAGCAGGCAGGTGCTCTGGAAAAATTGACAGTTGCTATTTGCAAACAGGTGAGCCGAGTTTACTGTCAACAGCAATGATCCTTATCATCCAGCCAAGTTAATTGAAGCTGCTCCTTCTGCTGGGAACAAGACAAGGTCATCCTGGCTTACCGCCTAGAACCAGCGGCGTTGGAGGTCCAGGGTGCCCAGACAGGGGTGGCAGGGCTGTTTCTAGCACTTCCAGGCAGTTGAAAGATCTGGAAGCTTGGCCCCCGTCACTTATTGCTGGGTGATTCAGCAAAGGGATTCTGGGATTAACTGGTAGTGATTGTTCCTAGAGGGAACAAGAGCTGGTCCAGTTACCCATTTCCTGATCCTATTATTAGGCGCTGCTCATGGACAGAGCCAGACCCAACACCCTTGCATCAGAGGGACTCTCTCTTTTTCTTCTCTCCCTTCAGTTTTTTTCTGTATTCTTCCACTGGGAAAAAATATCCGTACACCACAACTGTGACAATCTTGCTTTTTTGGCTCTGTGTTATGGCCACAGTTGCAGTCAGCAGAGGTGCTCAAGTTCTCAGCTCCTGGGTTCAGTGCTTACTTTGTGCCAGGGCTCAGCCCTGGCACCTCTAGGCTTGGCAGTTCATAGCCCCAGCACCTCTGGGCTTGGCGCATCAATTATGTATGAAAAGAATTACTTGAGCCCCAGCACCTCTGTCATTACAAATTAAGCACTGTCTGGTTTAAAAAGTGGGGGAAGGGAGGCTGGCGGTAGGATACATTCTGCAAGGGGCCCTTGACTTTGGAATTCACTCCCTCCTAACCAGAGGTGAAAGTAAGCTGGTACGCCCCGGTACACCGTACTGGGGCAGCCCGGCTTCCCCGGGGGCAATTTAAAGGGCCTGGGTTTCCCAGCAGTGGCTGGAGTCCCAGGCCCTTTAAATTGCCTCCAGAGCCCCGCTGCTGGAGCCCTGGGGTAGCAGCTGCAGGGCTCCAGCGGCTATTTAAAGGACCGGAGCGGTAGAAGCAGGGGAGCCACCGGCCCTTTAAATAGCCCCCAGAGTGCTGGGGTAGCGGGGGCTCCAGGGGCTATTTAAAGGGCCGGGGTTCCAGCTGCCTCTGCCGCCCCAGTCCTTTAAATAGCCGCTGGAGCCCCGCCGCTTCCCCAGGGCTCCCGCAGCTATTTAAAGGGCCAGGGCAGTAGAAGAGGGGAGCCCTGGGTCCTTTAAATAGCCCCTGGAGCCCCGGGCTGCTGCTGCTACCCTGGTGGGGGGGGCACTTACCTTACAGGGTGGGCTGGGGCTGGCTCTGACCCCCTCAACCCCACCCCTTCTGGGGGCCAGAGCTGGCTCCAGAGTACCGGTAAGTCACTCGACTTACTTTCACCCCTGCTCCTAACCCAAAATAGCTTGCGTCAGTGGATCGTTAGGGTATGCTACAAGGGCCATGCATTGTCCTGGCTGTTCGGGGAGGATTGAGATGCATGGGACTAGATAGGTTTCAGTTGCAGTTCAGCTGGCCAGTGGGCATGGAAGTGGGGTGGGGCGGGGTGGGAATGGGGTTGAGCTCTTTCGGTCCTTGATTTTGGAGGAACTGTAGCTTTTAAATGATGTTGGAGTGCCTAGAGCTGAGTGGCGCCTTTGGCAAACGGAAAGGAAACTTATCAACACAGGAAAAATCGTTGAATTGTTTTTGTTGTTGTCACAGACTCCAGGGACTTTATTCCCAGCTTTGATGGGCAGTGCACAAGCGAGGGACAGTACGTGCACGATTCAAGGCAGGACTGACTGGAACGCAGTCCTGACAGAACCACCACATGAAGCAAAGCCGTGCTGGTGGGTTTGACTTGAGTTTCCCTCAGGGACTTGCAGAGAGCGCGAACCCATGTGACGGAGACCCCAGTGGAGCTACTGTCCCACTGGCAGCTTAGGAAGCAAGTAACCCAGCTCCCCCTGCTCCACTCCCAGGAGAGCAGAGGCGACGAGAGCATTGCCAGCAGAACAGCCTGTAGCGTGATGCAGGCCTGACAGTAGCTGCAAAGCCCAGAGGAAAACCACCCCATCTAGGGGATTTACAGGGCTTTGTATCTAGAGAGCTGAGGATTTTTTTCTTAAATAGATCTCCCTGCGTCCTGTTTTCCAGCCTTTCCCTGCATCATACTCCAGTGCTCAGTAAATAAGCTCTGGGCTCATGACAGACCATTTGGCGGTATGGGACGGGGATTGCTGGCTGAGCCTAACTGGCCCGGTTCTGCACATTGATGAGTTTGTACCACTAGGGAGCGCATCTGTTCCTGTTCCCCTCCTGTTGGCAAATCCCCCCTGTAGATTCCTTTTGTTCATCTCCCGTAAGGGGAGGAGGAAATGAGAGACAGCAGCAGAAGAGCACCTCAGGCAACACTTTACGGGGAAAACTGACAGTCATGACATGTGGGGGCCAGCACAGAAACCAGGTCTCCTCTCCACCTTGGGAGGCGTCCCCGGCAGTTCAAAAATCACATATCCCATCCTCTCAACTTTCCCCAGTCACTGGTCCAGAGAGGTTGCCAGCTGCGGGGGTGGGGGTGGGGGTTATAACTAGTTGGGGATACGTAGCTGGGTTTGGGGCTCTTTGTTTTAAGAACTGATTGATTACTTTGTAGCTGCTTCTCAAACTCAGCTTGCTATTGACAGTTGTTCCTGCTTCCAGAGCCAAGTTCAGAGTGAGAAACTACCATTGCATCAAGCAGTTGTTCCTGAAGCATTGGTACATCCCCCAACACTGGCCTACAGGCTTTTGTGACTGGGACTCCAGCCTTCTCCTGTTTGTGTGCAGGACCCCGAGCACTGGTTCTGCTCACACCTCCCACATGTGTCTGCATGTGAGCCAAACCATAAAGAAGCTTAAAGTACTGCACCTACCTCTGTTGTGATTGGATCATACTCTGCATAGAGTAGAGTGCACCCAAGTGAATGAGAAGACGTGGGCACTAGCTGGGCTGGAGGGTATACACAGAAAAGCCCTAATATCTATTAATTCATCCCTAGGGCCCAAGAATCTAGAAACCATTGCCTATGGAACCAACAAGTTGATCACTTCCCTCTCTGTGGTGGTGATGTTCTACAACCCAAACTGGGGACAAGGGGAATTGCAATGAGGAAAAGGTAAGATTCTCACATGCTGGATTATGTAAGGGTCTCAAGGTCAGCAACGGCTTATCTGGATGTTTGTTTATCCAGAGAGGTCAACTTCTGGCCATGGACTATCTTTAGCAAAATTATTTCACAAATGTACCCAAATGCCCTGCCTGATTAAGCTCTAAAGGGGAGCTCAGGCGAGTGCGGTTGGGGCAATTAGTTCCCCCAACCACAATCAGCTTTAAACTTATCAAGATCTTTGAGGGGTGAGATGTGCGTGTGAACGTCCATGCGAGCATCCCAGCTAGCCAGGCCGCTCACTGCAGCTCCACCCTTAGCTTTGTGGTTGGAACTTACTGCAATGCCCTGGAGGCCCCAGTCACTGGGCCCACTTCACTCTGACGGACATGTGCATGAAAGTGGAAGCTGGGCCTCTCCCAGCTGCAAAGCCTACTCTGTATAAACTGTAGACACAGATTCTGCAGCTCCACAGGGAGACGTGTAGGTGCCTCTTACCTCTTCCAATGATTCTGCGGGCAAGTTACATTTGGTGACAACTGGTTGGTGTTCTAATAGGCTCCGCAGTAGAGGGGCAAGAAATGGAGAGGGCTGAACAGGGGTTAACCGGGCTTCTCCCATTAGACTCAAAGGCAATTAAATAGCCAACCCCCTTTGCAGCCCTTTGTAAATGCAACCCTCAAAGCTGAACAGTTTGGAAGCTTCCCTTGCCCCCTCCCAGGTGCACATGCACTTTCGGCCTTTGTCTGTTTGCACACCTTCCACGCGAGGCTGTTTCCATTCCAGAGGCAGAGTCACCGTGCTTGATCCCGGGCCAATATCTCACCTGACAACAAATGGGCCTTGGGAGACCTGACCGGCTGACCTTGGCACCTCTACACAGCTTGAGCATTGTTTATACACAGGCAAAACCTCACTGACATCTGTATAACCTCTGTAAGTAAAACCAAAGCTGGAGCACGCATTCAGGGAAGGGCGTTGGGGGTTTTGTGAAATTAAGACAGAGGCAGGAGGCTCGGGTTTCTAGTAAGATTATTATTCATACAAATTCTCAAACTCTTTCTGTTGCTGTAGGTAGAGGTTAAAGTAGTCCTCACCTTCCCCAGTCCAGTTCACCTCCATTGCCGATAGGCTGCCTCGAGTACTGATGCGCCAGGCAAAATATCTCCAAGTGTGAGACAAAGTGTTTCATGGGACCAGAGCGCCCCAGGCAGCAGGCCAATAGGACAATGTCCCAGGGTGGTGGAGCTCCCCAGCCAGGGGTCATGAGAATACACAGACAACACTTAATACAATTCCCTGTGTGCCCCGTCGCTCCCTTTTGAGCGCTCCCCCAGTTGTGGTTCATTTAGTCAATAAGTAAATTCAGTACAGCTGGTAACCACCCTCCTGTCGCACCTAACCCAGAGAAACCCCCATTGGCATAGAGCCAGGCCCACAGCCTCCCCCTAACTGCAGATCAGTGCAGCATAAAGAAACAGGAGAGTGTGACAGTGGGGGTGCTCTAACCCAGCCAGTCACCTCTTTGCCATTCAGGAGTTTGGTGGTCAGCGACTCACAAGGAGAAGGGTAGGCAGTTAGGATGGGAATTCAATGAGTACCTAAGTGACTTGGAAGCACAAGTCCCATAGATCTCAGATGGGAACTCCAAGGGGACTTCTAAGTCACTTAGGTGCTTTTGGAAATCCCACCCTAAGACAGTAGCTTTCACCCACACTGCATCCCCGAGCCACTAGCAAATCTTCCCAACTGAGTGTACAAACCCCGCACCCCGGTGTCCCTGCTCTCCTCTGCCCCACTGGAATGCAGATACCTCTACTGGGGGAACAGCACGTAGCAATGCCATACAGCCCTTCAAGTGGGGAAGGCTGTGGAATTAGGAGTCTGTAATTAATTGATATTACAGGAGCAATTGGGAGAGGCAGAATGTCGTTCACCCTGGTTGGACTTTGACCAGGACATCATGGATTTTAACTGAGCACAAGCAGTCAGAACTTTGATTTTACGTCTCACGTGAAAGACACAGCTTCCAGCAGCACAGCGCCCCCTATGGCCCTGCTGTGCACTGCTTTAGTGCTGACAGAAGGAAGAGTGCCAGCAAAAAATATATTGCAGAAATTTATTCTGTCCACTGGAAGGTGCCCTCTTCTCCTGCTTTACGTAACTGCATAAACATCCTCTCTCTTTTCTTACATCCATTCAGACACATGCACCTATTTATAGATTGGGTTGATGCAGATTTGGAAAAAGGCAGAGGATAACTAGGCTATTTTTAGATTTATAGTGCAGCCAATGTAGGGAAATAGGCTTGGCTGGCTAACACTGGATACTTCAAACACAACAAGTCATACCCAGCCTTCAGAATAAATTCATTATTCCCCTCAGTGGGTTGAAAGGGAAGCATGTGTATGCCACTTCTGAGCCCAGACAAGATAGGAGTGGGGAGCTGAGTGTGTAGGAAAGGGGCGTGGTGATGGGTCAGAGTACACTGAAGAGGGACAGGAACATGACCACACTTAAACCAACAAACACTAATACATTACCTGAATAGCGAGCCAATTCACCGTCTAATAGTACATCTTCCACAGACAGCACGTTCCATTTGCAGAGCCCTGCACAAACATTGACTCATTAATCCCGACAAGCCACTCACACATTGGAAGTAGGTTGGCACCACCCACTTTGAAAAAATTGAGGCACAGCAGTGGTGCCAACACCACCGTGAGTCAGTGGCAGAGGCAGGATTTTGACTCAGAAGTTCCTGGCTCCTAGTCCCTTTCTCTAACCACTAGACAAAATTGGGTCTCAAGAAGCAGCCTTATTTTGTTAGTCCTTGTCTCTGAGGTCACCAGCAACATCAAAGATTGTGGCTAAGCTGTAAAGAGCAAGTGGCCTCAGGGGACCAATCAGAGGTGGCAAGGGATGTAGCTATTTCCAGATTTCCTGCCTCAGCAGGAGAAATTAAGATGAATCAAATGGATTTATCATCCATCCTGCTGCATAAACAGAGATGTTGTTTTGTATTTTCCAATCACGTGTCACAGGCACTCCCCAAAACAGTGATGACTGGCTAGGCAGTAACAACTTGCACCCAGAGCCTCCTCAGTCCAGGAAACACAGTGACACACACACTCCCTTAATCTGCCTTGGAGACAAAATACGACAGACCCACATTAGCCAGAAAATCAAAGTTGGATGTAGCCAGAAAGCCTCTAACCACATATCCCACAGTTCTCCTGGGTTCAGAAGGGAAGTGACACATTGAGGGACAGGAAGTTAAGGGAAAGGGAAAGGAATGTGTCAGGAAGGATGTGTTATTGGATGAAGACACAATGAGGAAAGCTAACTACAACCTGTCTGTTCACCATGAAATGTGGTAGGGGAGTCATTTCCCACACTGAGAACCAAAGGACCTTCTCTCATCTGAGGAGGATCCCGGGAGATCCTCAGTCACCAGACCTTCCTTCTCACATTGCCAACTCCCATTGTACCCATGTCTTCCACTGGGAGCTGCCAGCAACCCTCTATTTCTCCCATCATTTGTAGAAGTTTCCGACTGTTCCCCTAGGTCATCAGGTGAGATGCTTCTGAGGTTTGGGATTCATGCATTAATGCACCTACCAGACAGGGAACCAACAGCACAAACACTTTGGTGACCAATAAGAGCAGTCTCTGGGGCGACTCCCCAAGAGGGAATGAGGAGGGACATGATAAGAGTCTTCAAGTACGTAAAAGGTTGTTATAAAGAGTAGGGTGATACATTTTTCTCCTTAACCACTGAGACAGGACAGGAAGCAATGGGCTTAAATTGCAGGAAAGGATATTTAGGTCAGACATTAGCAAAAACATCTTAAGTGTAAGGGTAGTTAAGCACTGGAACAAATTACCTTGGGAGGTTGTGGATTCTCCATCACTGAAGGTTTTTAAGAACAGGTTAGACAAACACCTGTCAGGGATGGTACTTAGTCCTGCCTCAGTGCAAGGAACTGGATTAGATGACTTACTGAGTTCCCTTCCAGTCCTACAATACTATGATTGTCTGACATCTCGGATCCTCAGGCTTGTAACTGTAATATGTCCACGTGCCCTCAGATTCCTGTCATGGGCTTGTCTCACTGCAGTATACTGGGTTGTTTGCTAGTTTTCTCATATGCCCTGGGGTTGTTAACTGCGTCTCACAATCCTGCATCCCTTGACTTCAGACTCTTGGAATTGCCCAACCCCAGCCTCTTTCCCAACAGATTTAGGATTGCATGAACAATGTGTCTCTTGCTATCCAGGCACACGAAGCCTGTCACCAGACTATCCCTGGTTAACTTGCTGAGCCTGCATCTTAAAAAAAATAAAAATCATGAATACAGTACAACAAACTCTCCTGCCCCACGAGGCCCATCGACATGAGCACCCTTCAGAGCTGCCTTGGACAGGAAGATTCAACAGCATTCTACCACAGAAGGGGGCCTGGATCTCTGTCCCCAGAGGGGCCACTAATTCCTAGAGCTCTAATTCTGTACAGCTCCACGCAGCTGTTTGAAGTCACTCAACCTGCTAAGGTCCTCAGCTAGTTCTTCTGGGTGTATCAGATACCTCAAAACTAGCCATGACCCTGCCATCTCCCTAGGTCACGCCATGGCCCTGCCAGGGAAGCCTTGGGAGGTACAAAGTGTTCATGTGTGGAAGTGGGACAAGCGCAGCTGGCAGGACAATGGAATTTCCATTCCAGGGGAAGTTCCAACATTTCAAAAAGTTGAAATTTTGAGCTTTTCTGTGGAAGGGAAATTTCAAAAACTTTCAGTTGGGAAACATTGAAACATTTCACTGTGGAATTGTTGAAACGTTTCATTTTGATGTATTTCATTTTGACTTTTGTATGAATACTTAATATTTGATATTAACTAGATAAATGTAATAAAATATTTTACAAAAAAACGCCTAAATGAAATGAATGGAAATGAGAAAGTCAGAACGAAACGCTTCAATGCTTTCCTGTTGAATATTTAATTGAAATATACGGGTTGCTCCAAAACTGTTCCATCAAAACATTTCAACCTATTCTAGTGATAAGCCCTAGGATATCATCTGGGCAAGTCTGTATGGGCAGCCATTCCAACAGGGTGGGTGATTGTGGCTGTCAAGTCCAGGCAGCCTCAGAGCATGCATAGTGAGCCTGGGCAGCTGTGATGCCAGCCAGATGAATCTATGTCCACGTCTGAGTCATGCCAACTGAACGACTCTGTTCCAAACCAAACAGGAACATTCTCTCTTTGTTTGAACCACTGCAGTTTTATGCCATTGTGTCCAGTAGCTCCAGAAGGTGAGGGAACCAGTGGCAAAGGGCACGTGGGTACCACACTCCCTGGCAGGGAACTCCTCCTGTAGGGGATTTGCAAAGCAGCACATGAATTCACTAGTACTTTGTGCCCTTTCATTTCCCAGTCACTCTCATTCACTTTACGAAACTGCTGCCCTCTGGCCTTGCCTTGTTTCAGTGAGGACTCATGGGCCCAGCAGAGAGACTGGGAGCAGATCCTGACAGCACTCATGAAGTGCTCTTCCTTCAGCAGCAAAACAGATTCCTTTCTTCATCCCCTTCTCTCAGGCTTGGAATGAACACTTCCCCCTCTGGTTCAGTTGGGGGAGGGCTTTGCAAATAAGCAATTTGTATATAAGGAAGTTCTGGCCAGCCAGGCAATGAGGTGCATGTAACCATCCCCTTCCATATTACCAGGGTTCTGAAATCTACTTAAAAGGCAGGGCATTGAATGGTTTTGTGTTGGGAAAATCTGAAGTCTGGAAAGTGCCCTCTGGCTTCTCCTGACTCATAGGTAGAGCCGCACACACACAGTTTCACACAAAAACACACCCATTCCTTCTGCACAAGCTTTCCCACAGCTTTCCAAGAGAGAAAACACACCAGCCATCCAAATGTGCAAGGTTAGTCACCTGAATAATCCAGGCCATCATGCAGCACCATAGCCTAGCCTACGTATACCAACTGCTTTCATGTACAGTGCTGACAGGTACATTCAGTGCAGTTAGGTAGGCATGTAAAGGTGTTTCCTGGGACATTGCCTGAGTGCCAGGGCTGGCTAGACTGACCCACAACAGAATAGTACATAAAAGGGCCTTTGGGAGGGATAACAGTTAGGGGGGTCCAAGGAATGCCCTATTACCACAGTAACATTGTTTATACTGACCAGAATCAGATAGGTTGGCGTGTGGTTAGCAAGGTCTGATCCAGTGCTCAGAGCTGTCAGGGCAAACACCTTAACTGAGTCAACTGCAGCGGAAGGTGGTGAGTGACTCCTTTAGCCGGAGATTAGGATTACCTGAAAAAAAAACTTGTCTAAGGCTGCCTTGTAGGTTGAAAACTGAAGCTTGGTCAATGGGTCCAATAGCTAATTACCCTCACTGTTAAAAGTTACGCCTTATTTCCAGTCTGAATTTGTCCAGTTTCAGTTTCCAACCCTTGCATCTTGTTATGCCTTTTTCTGCTAGATTAAAGAGCTATCTACTGTCAGAAATCTCTCCCCCATGTGGGTACTTTTAGACCATGATCAAGTCACCTCTTAACCATCTCTCGGATTAACTAACTAGATTGAACTTCTTTTAAGTCTCTCCTGATCAGGCACGTTTTCCAGACCTCACATCATTCTTGTATCTCTGTTCTGAATCCTTTCCAGTTGGTCAACATTCTTTTTGAAGTGTGGACACCAGAACTGGACACGCTAATGCAGTAATGGTCCAACTATTGCCATATACAGAAGTAATACCTCCTCCTGACTCCTTCTGGATATTCTCTTGCTTATGTAACCGGGAGCTCGTGTTCAGTTGGTTATCTAGCATGACCCCATAAGTCCTTTTCAGTGTCACTGCATTCTGGGATACAGTCCCCCCATCTGGTAATTGGTCACCTATATCCGTTGCTCCCAGGTGTACAATTGTGCATTTGTCAATACTAAAATGCATGTTGTTCAGATGAACCCACCTTACCAAGCAAGCCAGGTCAGTCTGTACAAATAACCTTGTCCCCATCATTATTTACCACTCCACCAAAGTTTGTGTCATCTCCACGCTTTACTAGTAATGATTATATGTTTTCTTCCAGATATTGATAAAGCTATTGAATAGCACTGGGCCAAGAACAGATTGCTGCAAGACCATGGTAGAGATGCCCCCTTTAGAAGACTAGTTTCCCACTTACAATTACTTTTTGCAATCTGTCAGTAAACCAGTTTTTAATAGCGGCTACATTGATTCTGTATAGTGTTAAACTTCACATTTTCAAAATTTCATTTCTCTCCCTTCTCTTTTCCCTTTTTGCCACCAAGTGCAAGTTTTTCTATTTACTGGTTTCATTTTTTGTTTTGCAGTTTTAATTTATCAAAACTTCCCTGTCTATTGAATGGTTACCAAGGGGCAGAGTCCTAGAGCTTCCTTTCTGCCACTTGAACTTTCCAAAACCTCTTCAACTTTGGAAAAGTCACAGCATGGCAAAAAAAAAAAAAAAGGGGGGGAAATTAAGAGGTTGACTCAACCCTCAACCATCATTTATTCTATTGCAGTCAGTGGCAAAAGAACAAACCAAACCAAGAATTGAAAATTTCTAAAAATTTCAACAATTTCAGTGCCTTCCTGGAGTGGTTTCCTCTGGGAAAGAGAGCTTCTCCATAGCTGACATCTGATGTGGAACCTGGCAGGGTTTGGCTGAGGTTTATTCTGAGCATTCTGGCTCATTCCCCTGATACTTCCCCCCAGTGGGAATGCATGTATCTGGCTCATTCCCCTGATACTTCCCCCCTAGTGGGAATGCATGTAAGAACATGCATTCCCCACTCCTCATCCTGACTCAAGAAAGAGATAGAGCAGCCAAAGGGGTCCTTTGGTTCTGCTGACAAAGCAGCTGCAGCTCCCACAGGCAGGTGAAAGGAATCATAGAATCATAGAATATCAGGGTTGGAAGGGACCTCAGGAGGTCATCTAGTCCAACCCTCTGCTCAAAGTAGGACCAATCCCCAATTAAATCATCCCAGCCAGGGCTTTGTCAAGCCTCACCTTAAGAACTTCTAAGGAAGGAGATTCCACCATCTCCCTAGGTAACGCATTCCAGTGTTTCACCACCCTCCTAGTGAAAAAGTTTTTCCTAATATCCAACCTAAATCTCCCCCAATGCAACTTGAGACCATTACTCCTTGTTCTGTCATTTGCTACCACTGAGAACAGTCTAGATCCATCCTCTTTGGAACCCCCTTTCAGGTAGTTAAAAGCAGCTATCAAATCCCCCCTCATTCTTCTCTTCCGCAGACTAAACAATCCCAGTTCCCTCAGCCTCTCCTCATAACTCATGTGTTCCAGTCCCCTAATCATTTTTGTTGCCCTCTGCTGGACTCTTTCCAATTTTTCCACATCCTTCTTGTAGTGTGGGGCCCAAAACTGGACACAGTACTCCAGATGAGGCCTCACCAGTGTCGAATAGAGGGGAACGATCACGTCCCTCGATCTGCTGGCAATGCCCCTACTTATACATCCCAAAATGCCATTGGCCTTCTTGGCAACAAGGGCACACTGTTGACTCATATCCAGCTTCTCATCCACTGTAACCCCTAGGTCCTTTTCTGCAGAAGTGCTGCCGAGCCATTCGGTCCCTAGTCTGTAGCGGTGCATTGGATTCTTCCGTCCTAAGTGCAGGACTCTGCACTTGTCCTTGTTGAACCTCATCAGATTTCTTTTGGCCCAATCCTCCAATTTGTCTAGGTCCCTCTGTATCCTATCCCTACCCTCCAGCGTATCTACCTCTCCTCCCAGTTTAGTATCATCTGCAAACTTGCTGAGGGTGCAATCCACACCATCCTCCAGATCATTTATGAAGATATTGAACAAAACCGGCCCCAGGACCGACCCTTGGGGCACTCCACTTGAAACCGGCTGCCAACTAGACATGGAGCCATTGATCACTACCCGTTGAGCCCGACAATCTAGTCAGCTTTCTATCCACCTTATAGTCCATTCATCCAGCCCATACTTCTTTAACTTGCTGGCAAGAATACTGTGGGAGACAGTGTCAAAAGCTTTGCTAAAGTCAAGGAACAACACATCCACTGCTTTCCCTTCATCCACAGAGCCAGTTATCTCGTCATAGAAGGCAATTAGATTAGTCAGTCATGACTTGCCCTTGGTGAATCCATGCTGACTGTTCCTGATCACTTTCCTCTCCTCTAAGTGCTTCAGAATTGATTCCTTGAGGACCTGCTCCATGATTTTTCCAGGGATTGAGGTGAGTCTGACTGGCCTGTAGTTCCCAGGATCCTCCTTCTTCCCTTTTTTAAAGATGGGCACTACATTAGCGTTTTTCCAGTCGTCCGGGACTTCCCCCAATCGCCATGAGTTTTCAAAGATAATAGCCAATGGCTCTGCAATCACATCCGCCAACTCCTTTAGCACTCTCGGATGCAAAGCATCCGGCCCCATGGACTTGTGCACGTCCAGCTTTTCTAAATAGTCCCGAACCACTTCTTTCTCCACAGAGGGCTAGTCACCTCTTCCCCATGCTGTGCTGCCCAGTGCTGAAGACAGAGGCAAAAAAGCATTGAGTACATCAGCTTTTTCCACATCCTCTGTCAGTAGGTTGCCTCCCTCATTTAGTAAGGGGCCCACACTTTCCTTGACTTTCTTCTTGTTGCTAACATACCTGAAGAAACCCTTCTTGTTACTCTTAACATCTCTTGCTAGCTGCAACTCCAGGTGTGATTTGGAATTCCTGATTTCACTCCTGCATGCCCGAGCAATATTTTTATACTCATCCCTGGTCATTTGTCCAATCTTCCACTTCTTGTAAGCTTCTTTTTTGTATTTAAGATCAGCAAGGATTTCACTGTTAAGCCAAGCTGGTCGCCTGCCATATTTACTATTCTTTCTACACATCGGGATGGTTTGTCCCTGTAACCTCAATAAGGATTCTTTAAAATACAGCCAGCTCTCCTGGACTCCTTTCCCCCTAATGTTATTCTCCCAGGGGATCTTGCCCATCAGTTCCCTGAGGGAGTCAAAGTCTGCTTTTCTGAAGTCCAGGGTCCGTATTCTGCTGCTTTCCTTTCTTCCTTGTGTCAGAATCCTGAACTCGACCATCTCATGGTCACTGCCTCCCAGGTTCCCATCCACTTTTGCTTCCCCTACTAATTCTTCCTGGTTTGTGAGCAGCAGGTCAAGAAGAGCTCTGCCCCTAGTTGGTTCCTCCAGCACTTGCACCAGGAAATTGTCCCCTACATTTTCCAAAAACTTCCTGGATTGTCTGTGCACCGCTGTATTGCTCTCCCAGCAGATATCAGGGTGATTGAAGTCTCCCATGAGAACCAGGGCCTGCGATCTAGTAACTTCTGCGAGTTGCCGGAAGAAAGCCTCGTCCACCTCATCCCCCTGGTCCGGTGGCCTATAGTAGACTCCCACCACGACATCACCCTTGTTGCTCACACTTCTAAACTTAATCCAGAGAATCTCAGGTTTTTCTGCAGTTTCATACTTGAGCTCTGAGCAGTCATACTGCTCCCTTACATGCAGTGCAACTCCCCCACCTTTTCTGGCCTCCCTGTCCTTCCTGAACAGCTTATATCCATCCATGACAGTACTCCAGTCATGTGAGTTATCCCACCAAGTCTCTGTTATTCCAATCACATCATAATTCCTTGACTTTGCCAGGACTTCCAGTTCTCCCTGCTTGTTTCCCAGGCTTCGTGCATTTGTGTATAGGCACTTGAGATAACCCGCTGATCACCCCTCTTTCTCAGTATGAGGCAGGAGCCCTCCCCTCTCACGTGCTCCTGCTTGTGCTTCCTCCCGGTATCCCACTTCCCCACTTACCTCAGGGCTTTGGTCTCCTTCCCCTGGTGAACCTAGTTTAAAGCCCTCCTCACTAGGTTAGCCAGCCTGCTTGCGAAGATGCTCTTCCCTCTCATGCTGCAGCTGATAAATAACTCACAGACATTAAAAACGCCACTGCAGGAGGTGACAGCAGTTCCCAGGCCAATTCTCAGAGTGCACCAAGGATAACCACTCCTGTCAGAAGACAGCATTTAAAATACTGAATAAAGGTCTACAGGGGCAGTTTGTACCATGCTCTGGTAAGTGTAGTACATCAGGAAACTGACCAGTATGGGTTAATTGGAATAGCCCAGCTAGCTTCCAAGAGGGGTCACTAACCAGTGGAAATGGGTTCAGTTTAGCTACCCGATTATGACATGGACCACTGGCCAGCAGGATCAGGTTTGGATTCACTGCCCTGCACTTTGGGCTTGCTCTGCTCCACACTTTCTGCTTCAGGATAATCTCTTTATGTGTTACCCAGAATACCCTGCATTAGATGTAATACACAAGCCTGTTGTCTCCAGGCCCCATCACCAGGCAGATTCAGATGCCACAACCAGTTTGGGATCCTACAGAACCAAACCCAAGGTCAGATACTTACTAGACTTCAGCAGACGAAAACGGTCATTGTGACAGCAACCCAGTTATTTGCAGAATTCTAAAGGGAATAACTGGGCTTGCAGCCATCAAGCTCTGTTTACAACTGACTAAGGGGGGAAATTGTGAAGCAAGACCAGACCAGCCTGCTAGCCCTTACAGGGAACAGAGCCCGTGGTCAAGAAGAATGCTGGGTTAGGCTGAGCCAGCATTGCAATATGTCTTTCATCTGTACCAGCTGGTATGTGGCTAGTTCCCAGAGTTCCAAATGCTGGGGTGGGGAGGGGAAATAGACTACATACAGCCTAACAGGAATAGGTGTTATCTCAGTGTTGCCACCAAGGCCTGAAACACAAATATCAGATGTTATTTACAAATGCGTCCCATGGTTTATAATAAAGGACAGGCATTTTCATCACAAGGGGCGAGAAGGCAAAATGTGGCTCTGGAAAAATGAGGCATCTCTGAACTACGAAACCCTATTCTGTGTGCACACATATGAATAACTCAGAGAGAGAGAGAGAGAGAGAGAGAGGAGAAAGTAACTCAGAAGGTCAGTGTTAGTTACATGCTAGGTGAGTATCATGTTGAAAGCTCATTCTGCAGGGAAATCTGTTACGCATGACGCGCTCCCTCTCTACCTGTATTCTGGTTATGCAAACTCTCTGACAGGACTAGGTCCAGTGCCAGATCTCTTCCGGGATGTCTTGGCTGGAGCAATGGAGCCTCGAGTCAATGACCCTTACACGTGCAGGGAGACAGACAAGAACATAACAGGGCTAAGCCTAAAATTTTGCAATGGAAATAATTCAGAGACAAAGATTGTTACCCATCCTGTAACAGATCAATCTTCTTGCTCAGGGGCTCGGCACAACTCCACCCTTCATGAGCGAAGGTTCTATTGCCCCTAAGTCTCCTATTGCCCCTAAGTCTCCTAACTAGCTATTGTTTCACTAGCATATGTGCTTAAACATTTACAAAGGATAAAGTAGGCAGCCTGGGAAGGACAAATTATATATCACACACACAAAATCCTAAACACTGCAGGTCTCCAAAAAATATGGGCAGGACTCCAGACACCCAGAGGGTGAGTCCAGTACCCAGCTCCTTCTCCCCTGCTACCTCCACTGAGAACAAGAACAAACAATACAAACTGGTGCGGGCATTGGGGGAGAGGAGAGATTTGCAGATGGGCAGTTTACTGCAAGGAAGGAAGTGAAATCCACCTCGAGGGCAGCTGCAAAGGAGAGAAAGCAACCCTCCCTCATTCCCCACCCTGCACCCCCAGTGAAAACAAATGGCTGTGCTTTGTATTCTCTGCATCTTTCTGGTGTGGGTGCCGCAGATTATTCCACGTGCAATTACAGGGCTCAACTCACTGAGCAGCCAGCATGGCAGGGGGAGATAGGCCTCCCCACAAAAGACTCCAGCCAAGCAAGACCAGATTGACACAGGCAGGAGAGGACTGGATTCCTGAAGCAAAAGAAGCCAACTATCTCAATCAGTCTCGCTCTGCTGCTCCTGCTCCCATGCTTCAGCTTCACTAGCAGAGATGCTGGTTGCAGAGTTGACTAAAGCAGAGAGGGTGCTATCTGGATAGATGCACTGATGGAAGATCCTTATCCTGCTCCCCTTCAAGTCAATGGGAGTTTTTCTAGTGAGCCCAATGAGATCATGGGTCAGCTCTATGTCTCTCTGAGAGGACCCTCTCTGCAGAGATCCTGTGGAAAAAAAGGGGTATGTGATCATGTCATTAAAGACCATATCACAATGCACACAGGGGGCTGGATTAAGATTAAACAGGCAACCTTAATTCTGGCATTTCCTAATTTTTGAGTGCTTGACTTTACAACCTTAAAAATGTTCTTCTAACGAGTTTATTCTCTCCCCTCCTCCCCCTCCCTTCTAGGCTTTTAAAAGAGCCAACTAGAAAAAATTCCAACATGTAGCACCATATTAACACCAACATAGTTAATCAGCAGGGCTGGAACCTTTAGAACCACTGCACAGGTCTCTGCTACTTGAGCTGTCAGAGTAGCTGATAGCAATAGTAGGTTGTCATCCTCTGTGTGGACCAGTTTTGGGATGAGACACACTTTGCCAGTGGTTTCGCAGCTATTTGCTGTCAGCATAGGAATGATGAGACTCAGGAATCATGGGTTCCATTCCAGGCTCTGGAAGGGAGTGTTCTCTAGTGGGAACAGACCCTTTTGCCCCATCCCCTCTCTTCCCCACTGCTGGTTTCTGGTCAGATCTATCTCCTCTCCAATCCCGAACCTCCTTCTCTCTGATTCCCAGTCCCAGTCTTCCTCCCACCCCAATTCCCAATCCTATTTTCCCTCTTCCCACCCCATTCACTTCCTGCTAGAGCTTCCCAAAGAAAAAGGTTGCCAGAATTTTTTTAGTATGGACAAAACCATATTTTTTTCCTAACTTTATTTTCAGACCAATCTTCCTTGATATTCAATTCATGACCTGGCTATGGAGCTGTCAAGCTGAAAAATAGGGGATGGTTAGTTATATGAACCATGTTAAACTTCTAAAATAAAATAAAATCTACTTCCTAGCCTATTCGAGGTTATGGAAAACTATTTCCTCTTGGCACAGGAGAGCAATAACAGATCCTCCACACTCTCATCCTGCAGTTCCTGATTTTCTGGAATTCCTGAAAGCAGTTTGGATTTAGTTTGGGGCCTAGTTTTGTTGAGATGCATACTGTGGTACTTGGAATACTTTGTGTGGCCTATGACCTGGATGTACCTAGAGCATTAAAACCTATAGAAAAGATGACAGATAATTAAGCCTCTCGCTTTCTCTTTTAACCTGGTGCTTAATGTTCCATAAAGTGTACACTTGGTTTTCAGAGTTTTCATAGCATCTTAAGCCTCTGAAGAAATCTTAATTCATTTACTATACTTCAAGGTTCTATTTCACATGGCCATATACTATAATAGAAGAGCAGGGTGCTTGAGGCACCAAACTGCAAGGTACAATACATAGTTTTCCTTTTGGACCAGACTGTCCTCAGGATTTTGCCTGAATCCAGCGCTCTTGAAACAGATGTCCTTATCCTCTCTTGCCCGAGTCCATGAAATTCCAAGGACGGCAGACTACATTTCATGGATGTCAGAAAGAAACCTGTATGTGACTGATTGGGGATATGTCTGTTTTGGACTGTGAACTCCATTGTGTTTTGAGAAGCCCGTTTCAGGGGCTCTACTTTGTACTGTGAATTTCATTTTGGAGTATGACCTTCACACTGCATTGCAACCTTCACTGTGGATTACAGCCGCCATTTGGTGGTAAGGGCCTTGCCTCCTAGCTGAGCGACTACCTCTGAAAAGCTGGCACAGAACCATCAGGGTCATTTAGAAATCAGCGGCCCTACTGGTAGAAAATCCATTGTTCCAGTAAGGAGGAGTCATTCAATGTTGATGACTCTACACAAGCCAACAGGGTTGTGAGGGGGAAGGGATGCAGAGATGGAACCCAGAACTCTCTCAGCAGAAGCCCAGGGGGAACAGCGGGTGGGAGGAGACAACTCTGGAGTGTGCTTAGTTGAGACTAACAAGTGCCTGGGTGGCGTGTCTAGCACAAATGCTCAGGGTCCAACTGGTTGCCAGATTTGGAGTTGGGAAAGAATTTTCCCCACAGGTCAGATTGTCAGGCACCTTCCCCACAGCATGGGGCATAGTTCGCTTGCTGGGAGCATCTGGGCATATCTTAGCCAGTACGTCCCTCGGCCTGCGCCGCTTCCAGCAGTTTCCATTGGCCTGGAGCAGCGAACCACGGCCAGTGGGAGCCGTGATTGGCCGAACCTGCGGACACAGCAGGTAAACAAACCGGCACGGCCCGCCAGGGGCTTTCCCTGCACAAGCGTCAGAACAAGTCTGGGAACCACTGATCTAAGGGTCTCTTCTGGCTTAAACTCTATGAAACAATAAAATGGCTGAATCATTTTGGCTGAAATCTTACAAAATAAAATTCCACCTGAAGTAGACACCCAGCATGGAAATTTCAGCCCAAATGTTTATAGTTTGGCAAAGTTATAAACAACTGAAAAGGGGTCTTATAATGGGAAGTGACAGGCAACCTTAATACTACCAGCTCTGCCTCTAACAATTGCATTAGTAACTTTATTAGTCTGTAGGCACCTTGTGGGAGAGATCATGAGTGAAATCCTGGTCCTGGTTAAAGTCTAGTCTACCACTGATTTCAACATGGTCAGGATTTCATTCCATGGGTTTTCTTCTCTGTTGTGAAGCCATTATGCAAATTATATGACTACACTGTTACCATTAAAGAACGAAGCATTAGAAAAACTGGAAATAACTAGGGCAAGTTTCATAGAGCCATCATTAGCTTGAAGAGTTTACATATTCCATTAATGACAATATTTATATGAAAACTCACTCTATCCACCATAACCACCATCTATATCTGACCCACAAGACTCAGTACTTACCAATGGCTTCAATCTTTATAAATCACTTATGTGTGTATCTTGGGCTACGTAAAGATACTCATTCATTGAGAGAAATGCTGAAGGAGGCGGTTGTGGAAAGAAACTCTGGAAGCCTCATGATTTGGGATTTTAAAAATAGAAAAATCCCCAGAGATTAGCATATAGGGCACTCCTGCACTGCCTTTCTGCCTCAGTGCCCATGTAGGGGAATGGACCAAGTGCGATGTAATACTGAGAGTTGTGGAGGGAGAGGGGGCAGGGGTGGGCTGGGAGGAGAGATATAAATGTGATAGGGTGGTACAAAAATTTTTTTACTGGCATGCTTCTGAGATGATCTCGTTGCTCATGAATGGCAGAATCACCCAGGAGTTATGCAAAGCACCCTAAACAAGGACCACTAAAAAATTCATAACACTGTACTCTGCATGCTGCATTCGGGCCCTCTCCCACCGCCCATTCCCTGCCCCCCAAGTCGCTCCACCTCTAAGGGCAGCTGCCTCCGTTGTCAAGCACAGGCTTGCGAGTGCTGATATGTCAGGCTCTGATACACTTAATACTGAAGTCGAATAGTACTGTACATTAACTCCCCCAGTAGACTAACCAGAGGCAACGGGGTGACTTGTGCAGTGGTGCTACCCCACACCAATGTGGGTATCGGAATCTTGCTGCACCAGTTCAAAGATGAAACATTTTCTAAAACCAGGATTTCTGTTAATCCTAATGTTACACCTGAAGGCGGACTCTCTTGAGATCTATTTGGCTGCTGGGCACGGCAGTCTGGTAGATTAGACACAGGAGTAGGAGTCAGGATGCTCAGGGGATGTCTACACTGTATTTGGGAGGGAGCCTCTCAGCCTGGGCCCACTCCTGTGTTAGGGGGCCTTGTGCAAGTACACTAAAAATAGCTGCACAGATGGTGCTTTGATGTTGCAGCTGGGGCTGGAGCTCGGGCTCTCAAGCCCACCTCCCCTCCAGGCTTGAGAACCCCAGCTCCTACCTGAGCTGCAGCATCAAAGCACAGTCCTGCAACGCAGCTAGTTTTAGCAGTAGGCCTTATAGATTATTGTTCCCCACAGGCCCCAGTTACTGCCATCTTTAGAGCACTAAGGGCAGGTGTCAAGGCGGATTCCCCACTCTGGCACTTTAAGTGGAGAAGGTGGGGGCCTGCAAGGATTCTAAAAATTAACACTGGCCACTCCAGGCTGGTATTAAGCTGTGACCTTGGGAGTTTCTCTCTGACCTTGGATGAGTAGATGCTGCCACCACGCAAGTGCAACCCCCTCCCGTTTTGAGAGCCCAGGAAGGAACACTTGGGAATTCCTTCCTGTGGGGTACTCTCAAGCCCTGTCACACACACCTCCCCCCCCCCATCCCCCCAGGGGAAGAGCTCAGGGAAAAAAACCAAAGGAAATCAGCTGTTGCCACCAGCTAATTAAATAACATATGCTCAAACATCTTAGGGACACAAAAATACAATCCTGTTCTTAAAGGTAAATTTTATTAAACCCAAAAAGAAAGGAAATACATTTGGAACTTAGGCTTTTTGCTAGATCTTAAAAGAAATCGTAACAAAAATTAAGCATCAAGGTAGCTCTCTTGAGGTTCAGCTTAAAGGTTATAAGCAAAAGAAAAGCATCTGGGGTTAGCATAGAGGAGTCCACAAGCCAATAAGAAATAACCCTAATCGCACCTTCCTAGACATTCCCTGATTTACTTACATATCTGGGGTTTTAGATAAATAGGTTTGAGGTATGAATTGATGCTTTTTCATACCTAGTTTTAAAGCTGCTTACAGCATTGCTCCAGCCCTGTCCTGCTCTGTCCCCTCTCTCTGGAGAGCAACAACAAAACAGACAAAGGGAAAGTTTTCCCCCCAATTTTAAAAAGTTCTAGCCCTCCCATTGGCTCTTTTGGTCAGGTGCCCAGTCCCTTTCTTTTACCTATGGGCTTTTTTAACCCTTTACAGGTAAAGCAAGTAGAGAATAGCTACTAACAGGGATTTTGTAGCTAACTGGCTGGCTGGGTGTCCATAAAAGGGAGCTCTCCCCCACCCCCCAATTTATCACAGCAGGAGTCAAACCTACAAGAGTAAGAGGCAGCTCAGCGGCTCTGCAAGGCAGGAAAGCCCAAGGCCTTGTGGGGAATGGAAAGGATGGTGAGAGCTACCAAGGCCAATGGGATGAGGATCCTGTTTCAGAGACCACTGGGTTCCTGAGCCAGAAAACAAGTCCATTTCTAAGGAAAACATTGAGGCATCTGTCGAAAGTCTGGTTCCTCGGAGCAGCAGGTTACAAAACTAACACAGTAGACATAGCAGGGCAGCCTGCTCCTGTCCCAGAGACACTGCTCAGGCTGGGATCAGTGCTGCTCCCCTGCAGTTGGGGTGTCCAGTGCAGCACCCCCTGAAGTGAGGAGGGATGTGAACATGCACAGCGCATCATGCTGCCTTAGGAGAGGTCCCTGCCCTGGGTTTGCTCAGTGGGTGGGACCCAAGCCTGCGTGTTTTCCATATTTATCAAGCCAACATTTCTCCTTTCTGAAAATCCAGATTTTCCAAAGGTTTCCCTGGCCTCCCGGGACCTTGGGAAGCCAAAGCTTGCCTGCAATGCTAGTACAAGGCCCTCGACAGGTGCTTTTCATCTGTGGCTCTCCAGGGACTTTAGAAAGGTGTCTTCCTTTTACAGACATGGCAACTGAGGCGCAGAGAGGGGAAGAGACATGCCCAACATCACACCGCAAGGAACAGAACCCAGGTCACTCCCAGACCCAAGCCATAATGGCACAATCCACTAGGCCACAGCTGCCCCGAAGGCCAGCACTACCTGTAACTTACTGTTATGCTTAATAAAAAGCAGACGTTGGAAACCCTGAGTCTCCCTCACCTCCTGGAGTCGCTGTCAGCCCAGCTTCCCACAGGCAGGTCAAGCCATTCTCCCTTTCTAGCGAACTCTGCTCTCGCAGAAAAGGACGCGGCTTTCCCACATCACTGTTCCCAAAGAACAGGTGTGGTTTGTGCTGATTCAAGCCCTTGAATGCCAAGTTCTCTGGCACGCTGCATCATTAAATATTTACATGAGCTCCATGGAGGGCACAGGCAGGGTGAGCTGCACCAGCCCTGCCTGACCTCTGGCCCGTGGCCCCTTCCCCTGACCACGCCTCTAGCTAGTGCCAGCTGACAAGGATTTTTTTTCTGGTTAAAGTCTTCCCCTCCCCGCTTACCTGCCACGAGGCAGAGAGACCACTCTTCCAGCTGCTGTTGGGCAGGTGGCAGAAAGGGCATCCAAACCTGCTGTCCCTGGCTGAGAGAGAAAAGGGGGAGCGGTTACTCTCAGGACCTCAGGCAAGGAGAAGGGGGAGTCAGGAGAGAAGAGGGACAACCTGGGAGTGGGAGGGACAGAAGGAGTAAATTCCTGCTGAAGGCAGACAGGGAGGAAGGAAGGTCCTGCTCTGGAGAGGGCAGTCTGAATTCCCTTTCAAGTGCCAGTCAGACAGCAGGAAAAAGGGAAGGAGGGGAGAGGGGGCAGTCTCAGACTTTGTTGTTTCCCAGCACAGACAGATATGAACAGCACCGGTGTCACAATACAAAACAGCCTGTCTCCAGTGGTCAGATGTGAAAGGTTTAATGCCTCCACTTGGGCAGTCTCCCAGCATGTGCAACAGGTGGTATCCCAAGCCAAGTCCCCACCCCATTGCCCCACACTGCCTCTGCACAGCCCGGCGGCAGTCCCAGCCCCACTGCCCCCACTGTCCAGTCTGGCCTCTGCATAGGCAGGCAGTATCCAAGATGGAGTTTCCCACCCTGGCAAGATCAAATACAGACTGGATCCCCTGGTTACTTCAGCTTGTTTGTATACTAGCTTGCAGCGCAGACCAGGGGAACTTGGAACCCCCAGATTGTACATCAGAGGATATTTTAAACTGCTGTCACTGCCTTGTCCTATTTTCCCTTTCCTAGGAATCCCTCTGTTTCTCTAGAACCACACATCACCACCTCCTGAGTAGCAGCTTGCTCTGGGATCTGTCTCCTGTCTAAGCTATTGATGCTGCAGCCAATCAGACTTCCTGTTTATAGAAGCAACGCACAACCCCATTGGTGCCAGCACATCAAGCTTTAAATAAAAACTATCTTGCCCCCACCCACACTCCAAGCCAGGCAGCTGCCATGGGGACCAAATTAAACAGCAACAGCCAGGAGTATCTCAGATATGCCTGACTTTGAAACATTCCCAGAATCCCAGGCGGGAGAGGTGAGGCTGTTCACAAAATATGTGAGGGGGAAATCATCATCATCATCAAAGGAGCCCTTCCTGAGCTGATCTCTAAGGCCACTCTGCTCTCTGCATTGAAATCCCTGCTGAAGAATCACTTGTATTGTTTCAGAGTAACAGCCATGTTAGTCTGTATTCGCAAAAAGAAAAGGAGTACTTGTGGCACCTTAGAGACTAACCAATTTATTTGAGCATAAGCTTTTGTGAGCTACAGCTCACTTCATCGGATGCATACTGTGGAAAATACAGAAGATGTTTGTTTTTATACACACAAATCATGAAAAAATGGGTGTTTATCACTACAAAAGGTTTCTCTCCCCGCACCCCACTCTCCTGCTGGTAATAGCTTATGTAAAGTGATCACGCTCCTTACAATGTGTATGATAATCAAGGTGGGCCATTTCCAGCACAAATCCAGGGTTTAACAAGAACGTCTGAGGAAGGGGCGGGGGGGCGGGTTAGGAAAACAAGGGGAAATAGGCTTGAATAGAGACTGGGAGTGGCTAAGTCATTATGCAAGGTAACCTAAGTTAATTGTATCCAATTTGCAAATGAATTCCAATTCAGCAGTCTCTCGCTGGAGTCTGGATTTGAAGTTTTTCTGTTGTAATATCGCAACTTTCATGTCTGTAATCGCGTGACCAGAGAGATTGAAGTGTTCTCCGACTGGTTTATGAATGTTATAATTCTTGACATCTGATTTGTGTCCATTTATTCTTTTACGTAGAGACTGTCCAGTTTGACCAATGTACATGGCAGAGGGGCATTGCTGGCACATGATGGCATATACCACATTGGTAGATGTGCAGGTGAACGAGCCTCTGATAGTGTGGCTGATGTTATTAGGCCCTGTGATGGTGTCCCCTGAATAGATATGTTGGCAACGGGCTTTGTTGCAAGGATAGGTTCCTGGGTTAGTGGTTCTGTTGTGTGGTATGTGGCTGCTGGTGAGTATTCGCTTCAGGTTGGGGGGCTGTCTGTAGGCAAGAACTGGCCTGTCTCCCAAGATTTGTGAGCGTGTTGGGTCATCCTTCAGGATAGGTTGTAGATCCTTGATAATGCGTTGGAGGGGTTTTAGTTGGGGGCTGAAGGTGACGGCTAGTGGCGTTCTGTTATTTTCTTTGTTAGGCCTGTCCTGTAGTAGGGGACTTCTGGGAACTCTTCTGGCTCTATCAATCTGTTTCTTCACTTCCGCAGGTGGGTATTGTAGTTGTAAGAATGCTTGATAGAGATCTTGTAGGTGTTTGTCTCTGTCTGAGGGGTTGGAGCAAATGCGGTTGTATCGCAGAGCTTGGCTGTAGACAATGGATCGTGTGGTGTGGTCAGGGTGAAAGCTGGAGGCATGTAGGTAGGAATAGCGGTCAGTAGGTTTCCGGTATAGGGTGGTGTTTATGTGACTATCGTGTATTAGCACTGTAGTGTCCAGGAAGTGGATCTCTTGTGTGGACTGGACCAGGCTGAGGTTGATGGTGGGATGGAAATTGTGGAAATCATGGTGGAATTCCTCAAGAGCTTCTTTTCCATGGGTCCAGATGATGAAGATGTCATCAATATAGCGCAAGTAGAGTAGGGGCGTTAGGGGACGAGAGCTGAGGAAGCGTTGCTCTAAGTCAGCCATAAAAATGTTGTCATACTGTGGGGCCATGCAGGTACCCATAACAGTGCCGCTGATTTGAAGGTATACGTGGTCCCCAAATGTAAAATAGTTATGGGTAAGGACAAAGTCACAAAGTTCAGCCACCAGGTTAGCCGTGACATTATCGGGGATAGTGTTCTTGACGGCTTGTAGTCCATCTTTGTGTGGAATGTTGGTGTAGAGGGCTTCTACATCCATAGTGGCCAGGATGGTGTTATCAGGAAGATCACCGATGCATTGTAGTTTCCCAGAAGTCACCTACTACAGGACAGGCCTAACAAAGAAAATAACAGAACGCCACTAGCCGTCACCTTCAGCCCCCAACTAAAACCCCTCCAACGCATTATCAAGGATCTACAACCTATCCTGAAGGATGACCCAACACGCTCACAAATCTTGGGAGACAGGCCAGTCCTTGCCTACAGACAGCCCCCCAACCTGAAGTGAATACTCACCAGCAACCACATACCACACAACAGAACCACTAACTCAGGAACCTATCCTTGCAACAAAGCCCGTTACCAACATATCTATTCAGGGGACACCATCACAGGGCCTAATAACATCAGCCACACTATCAGAGGCTCATTCACCTGCACATCTACCAATGTGATATATGCCATCATGTGCCAGCAATGCCCCCCTGCCATGTACATTGGTCAAACTGGACAGTCTCTATGTAAAAGAATAAATGGACACAAATCAGATGTCAAGAATTATAACATTCATAAACCAGTCGGAGAACACTTCAATCTCTCTGGTCACGCGATTACAGACATGAAAGTTGCGATATTACAACAGAAAAACTTCAAATCCAGACTCCAGCGAGAGACTGCTGAATTGGAATTCATATGCAAATTGGATACAATTAACTTAGGCTTGAATAGAGACTGGGAGTGGCTAAGTCATTATGCAAGGTAACCTATTTCCCCTTGTTTTCCTAACCCGCCCCCCGCCCCTTCCTCAGACGTTCTTGTTAAACCCTGGATTTGTGCTGGAAATGGCCCACCTTGATTATCATACACATTGTAAGGAGAGTGATCACTTTACATAAGCTATTACCAGCAGGAGAGTGGGGTGCGGGGAGAGAAAACCTTTTGTAGTGATAAACACCCATTTTTTCATGATTTGTGTGTATAAAAACAAACATCTTCTGTATTTTCCACAGTATGCATCCGATGAAGTGAGCTGTAGCTCATGAAAGCTTATGCTCAAATAAATTGGTTAGTCTCTAAGGTGTCACAAGTACTCCTTTTCTTTACACTTGTATTGTGATGCCCACATGGAGTTAGCCAGGTAACAATGGCCAGGGCTAGGGGTGATTGGGAATAGTTTATATTTCTAATTAAAAATAAACCCACACAGTTTATTTGGACCTGGCCAGCCGCCGGCATGACCACCTTGCCTATTTGTTGTGCCCCTCACCTCATGCCCTTTGCCCTTTTCTCTTCCATCGTAAGCTCTTTGTGGAGGGGACTGAGCCACTGGTCATATGAACATGAGCTGATGGGAGCACATGATCCCTGTACTCTCTGCTCTGCACAGGACACAGTTAGAGCCAGCGTGTAGCTATTATCCCATGGCTATTGGGACTCCATTCCGAGCACATCAATGCCAGCCAGTCAATCCGGAGAGGGTGCGGTTCAGCAATGCTACACACACACACACGCACACCTCCCTGCAGGGGATGAGGGCACAGCCCTTGCCAGGGAAGAGAACACAGCAGGGAATCGTACCCAGCTCTTGTGCATGGACATACAGAACACTAAACACTCAGCCAGCAGGCCAATGTGAAGAGCGAGATCAGGACTGGGAAATGAGTCATGTTTCCCATATGCCAGGCAGAGTGCTGACCAACAAGCGTTGGAACTGGCCTCCTAAACTGCTCTTCTAGCAAACAACTCCCTTAATAAGTTTACAACAAAAACACTACTTGGTGCAGTGTCCTACTGCGGTGTCCAACTCCAGCATTCAACACCCAGCTTCCTCTCTGCTGCATCCAACTCAAATGACCAATCTTCAGAGTCCAGTGTCCTAAGTCCTAGGGCAATGTCCAGCTACTGAAGTCACAAGACAGAGAATGCTAAAATCCCTGGTGTAGAAAGCAAGCGTGTTTCAATGAGCCAAACAGAAGGAGGCTCTTGTTAGCTGCAGAAAATCCCCAGTCTGGTTTGCATTACATTTTGAATGAAAAATAAAAGGTAACCTCCATGCTAAGCTGGGAACTCTTCACTCATACTTAGATTCACAAAGGTACTTAGGCACTTAACTCTCATTGAAGTCAGTGAGAGTTAGGCACCTAAATATCTTTGTGAACCCCACACCCAAGTGCCTGACACAAGGGGAAGAAACATAAGCAACAGAAGAACCAGGACTGGAATAGCTATTCTGAGGCAGCTCTGCCATTCCAGGGAGAGCTAGTAGGTGCCACTGAGAATAGCTAATAGAAGAGAAATCCTACACAAACCTGCCAGCTTCTAGTCTGCTGTTTCTCATAATTTGCACATTGTTTTCTTCACCTAAGAAGCATTTTGATGGGATTCAATTCCTGTGACACTATGCAATGGGCCTGCAAATTAGATGCAAATCACACCTAGTTGAAGCAGGCCCTGGTAATGTCATAATTATATTCCATTAAGTGTCATACAAGAAAATGTGCTTTTAAATAGTCTTTTGTTTCCATAATCACAAAATGCTTCCCAGAGCAGATCAGAGGACAAGGGAGCCAGGTGCACTAGCTTGCCTGGGGTTAAAGCACCAATAAACTCTGGTGAGAGGATTTTTTTGTGTGGGCACAAGAGGGGCCAGGGAGATGCAACACCTGAATCAGAGCTTGAGCTAACTCTCCAGTGAAGAAGTAGGTTGTGCCAGGACACATGGCCAGAAAAGCGATAGCAGAACTTTAACGAGAAAGGGGAACTGGAAAATTATATGACTGATCCAAAGCCACCAGAGATCACATGAGGACATTTCCCCTAGAAATGGAGAGAAGAGATCAGAGAGGCAGGACAGGATCCAGAGGATATAAGGGGCCAGGGCAAGAGGTTTTCCACTGAATGCATCCGATGAAGTGAGCTGTAGCTCACAAAAGCTTATGCTCAAATAAATTTGTTAGTCTCTAAAGTGCCACAAGTCCTCCTTTTCTTTATGCTGATACAGACTAACACGGCTGCTACTCTGAAACTTTACAATCTAATGCAACCTGGAACATATCACCCGCCCCATCTCTGCCAGCATAGCACCCTAACACCTGCGCTTGGGTGCAATCCCCCACTGTGCAGGTGGAACCTGAACCACACCCACATGGAGGAGGAACAGGAGGGTAGAGGTCTCCCTGCCCGGTTGCACAGGCTCAGCCACTTTCAAAGCACAAAGTCCTTTGTGGAAAGCACAAAGTCTTCCAGCTGCAGGCTCCTGATCCAGAAAACAAACATCAGGGCCACTGGCTCTGTCCAAGCCCTAGGAGCATGAAACCTTTGGACTGCCCCTTCCCCGAAGCAGCGCTGAGAGCAGCTGGGGACAGAGCTCAGCAGGAGCCTGAGAGCAAAACAACCGCTGACCAACTTTGGCGTTTCTCAGGCACAAACAGCCAGTGGGGATGGGAAACTGGCTCTTTGGTCCCTGTTCCAGGTTCTTTAAGCAGTTATGGTGAAGGAATGTTGCAGCTTTGGGGAGAGCGAGGTGAAAAGCTAGAGTGTGCCCTGCCATCGCTTGTGAGCAGGGGGAGAGCGTGCCCATTGGGGTGCTGCAGTCACTACTGGTGTACAGCTATCAACAGTCACAGACAGCAGTGACTGGGGGAGGAGAGCATGCACCAGACTGCGTTAGCCTAAGTACTTTGCTGCAGTGAGCAAAGCGGCCAAGGCAGGAGAGAGACTGTCAGGGCAATTTCCAATTCTCAGAACTAAAATCTTGGCCACCCTAAACACAAAGTCTCCAAACCCTCACTGTCCACAGGGCACCTCTGCAGTCAGGGATGCTGGAACCCTTCATTTCACCTGAGATGGGTCCCACCTCTGCTGAAAGCACAATCCTAGCCCAGCTGCTAAGTGCACAGTGGTCCTCAGCTCCAGTGATCTGCTGTTTTACGTGAGCACAGCTCCCACAGGGAGAGCAGAACAAACATCAAACTCCACCAGGCAGATTTCTCAATACAGCCTCCAGGGCTAGATTCCCTCTCCGCCCTCAGACATGTATAAGGACAGGGGGCAGGGAGTGCTGGGTCCAGTGAGCAAGACTGGATCATTTGCTCTTCTCTCTGCTGTGCAGATGGCAGCTTGAGGGGCAAGGCTGCAGGAAAGAGGGATGAAGATGCTGTTTCCCTTCCAGGGTCCAGGAGGCGGAGAAGAGCAACAACCTTTCATCAGAAGCAAAGCAGACAGACAGCTCTAGTTCTAGCCATGCGCTGCAGACTATGCGGCCCCCTGCTCCATGCAGCCATGGAACCGGAGCACCCTCAAATCATCTTCTCTCTTTCCCCCCGCATCCTCTTGCCCTGACCATCCCTCTGCTCAATGGAAACCACACACCGGGCCTTCTACTTAATTCAGGCTCATTTTCATATAATCCCTCTTTTTAATGTGACCAAAATCACTGGACCAAAGTCATTTGTGCTGAAACTGCACCAACTGCCCCCATGTACTGAGCACCGTGGCAGGCATAATCAGATAATTCAGTCATCACTTCAGAGTTGCCCTTTAACTAATAAGGTCAACATTTGTAATGAGAGAAAAGCGCAGGAAAGGCCCAAGGTTATTAGAAAGCTGCCTAGGTCACTGTGTTGCCACCTTACCAACTTTGTCCCTAGATTTAGGGTCTTTTTGATTTCCCTTGTGAGAAAATAAGTGTGAAAGTGACCAGACACAAATCTAGTGACTTTCACTGCCAATTACAGTGACATTCAGAGAAAGAAGTCATCAATATGTATAGTCACAAAATCATTCACAAGCAGCTCAATAGTGTTAATAAAATCCACTCCATGCTCTTCGTACTATATTCTGTTACACACCAAGTCAATGTCATTACGTCTCAATTGAACATGTCCTTGAAAGGAATCACATTCCAGGGCTTCTTGGGTTGAGATCACTATAATCTGCAGGTGAGGAAAAGAAGTTTGCGGAGGCTAATTAAATACTTTGCCAGGCACCCTTTGGAGAGAGCAGCACATTAGCCAGGGCTTGTTTTTACCCAAAGGTGTTCTACCTTGCTGCTCTGTAATAGGTAGCACACCCTGAGATGCAGGGAAAGATGGCTAATGAAGCAGGCTGGGCAGGGCAGGCAGGTTAGCCCGTGAGGAGAGCTGCACAGAGGAAAGGTGGGGTGGGATGAGACAGAGCCATGTGCCCCAGTGAGGTGGGGGGACATCGTGCCTCCAGGGATGAAGCCCTTATTTCAGGATCAAACATGGAGCTAGCTTGATTTCAGTTGCCCTTTACTCCTTCCCCTGACTTGGCCTGGGGTTAGCTTCCCAGCTGTTTTCAGAAATGAAACCCTGGAAGTGGGAGGAAGGGGTCTGGCTAGCGGATTTTTATTTTTAAACCTACTTTCTTGGCTCCCTGCAGCACTGAGCTCAGGTCAGGTGAATGCCCTCTTCCCCAGGCTCTGGGCCCCCCCTTTCACTAACCTGTCGGCTGAAAGCCAAGCTGGCAAGAAATGGAGGCTCAGCTGAAATAACGAACCCCAGCCAACCTGGGCTGCAGCATACAGACAGAGATGCCAGAGGAAGGATGGGCTTGTGGTAAGACAGCTTTGACTCCTTCTTGTCCCATGTCTAAATCCTGCACTGCCCCCCCCGCACCCCCCAAGATTCTGAAGACTGACCTTTCCTCTGTAGCCACACAGTTAAAACTCCGTGCCCCCATCAGCCCAGTCCATGCCCTCAGCAGTCTGTATTTCAATTACTATAACCTCCTCCCCTTCAATCTCCCTGGCACCCACCTCATCGTCCCCCTCACCTCTCCCAAAAAAATGACCATTGCTTCTTCCAAAGAACATGGGATGTTGCTCTGGTCACTGCAGAAGGACCTTCCCTTTTACTCACTAGCAATGGGGCAGCCAGGTGGCTTATCCCAGCAGTAGAGTTTGCTCCTGCTATGCAAGAAACCATTAAGACCCATGGAGGGGTGCACAGTCAGAACCTCATCTTCTCTCTGGGGTCTGAGAGAGACAGAACTAGTTCAGAGCATAGCGTGCATCAGTTCTCAGGCCTTCCCCATGGCTCACAATATGGAACATTTCTAGGTGTTCTGATTCAGGTGTCCCCCTGAAATAAATTCCCCACAAGGAGTTACTGCTCAAACGTCCACATAACTCCGCAATAATCTCTTCAGAGACAGGGATAGATCAAGTATCTGGTTTCCCCACAGTCCTGACATAAGCAGGGCAGGGCAGACAAACAGACTCTACTGGGCACACAGAAGTGGGTCTCCGCAAAGCTCTCTAGTAATCGCTGGTGGTCATTCTTCCAAGACGGCAATATACTGGAGAAACCCCTACTTGTGACACAGCCAGACACTGGGGGAGCCTCCGGCTGAAGGCAACCCCAACTCTGATCAGGAACAGAAGGCAAGAGATTCCTTTCTTTTGTGAACCCCTTGGGACAGGGCCCTTGTGCTCCCACTCAACTGTAAAAGACCAAGAACTCCCTGGTACTCCGCACCACATAAGGAGGGAAACAACTGCACACCGCCACCTGTGAGACTGACAGCTACAGAGCCCATTGCACACAGCCGGGCAGGGAAGGCCCAACTAACAAGAAATTAAAGAGCACACAATTGGCTGGGAGACCTTTACCTTGAGAGCACACTGCAATTCCAGGCTGAAAACATGACTGCATTTCAAAGCCAGCAGCTTAGTCACTCACACCTTCCTTATCACACTCCAGAGACAGGCCAGGCTGCAAAGAAAGTGTTTACACAGGAATGTTTTATATAGCCGGCTCATGCTGCCTCCCTAAGTTCTGCTGCCATTGGAAGTGAAAAGTTCATGCAGGACTTCAAAGCCTCTAAAGGAAACAGCTGGACCCCAGAAGGGGATGCCAGAATCCAGTTATGTGCCTCCTTCCTGTGGGACAGAAGCTAAGGTTTTCAAAGGTCTCCTTTAAGGCTTTTTTCCACTACCATGCTAAGGTCCCAAGTGTCTTCATGGGCCTGAGCTGGTTTGTCTTGTTTCATACTGTGCAATTTCAGACACTTAAGAGCAGCTCAGAACATTCAGATACTGTGTGAAACAATTGTTGTCCTGCTAGACTGCAACTGACCTGGCTGAGGGCAGGGGAATCCTGCAGGGGAGCTGCAGGAACACGTTGGAGTCTGGGTGAAGTTCTGGGAAAATCTTCCATTGGCCTCAGCACTTGTGTTCCAGGGCTCCCAAAGCGTATGAAACCGCAAGCATAATGCTACGGGGTCATGGGCATCAGCAGCCAAAACACTGCACTCCAGGGAAAGGTGTAAAATTCAGTAAATATTGGTCTTCTTATGAGAGATTGCAGAGTCTAGTTAGAGTACGAGATAGAGTCAGGAGATCTCCTTTTATTCCAGGCTCCGCCACTTACTCACTGCATGAGGTACAGAAAGTCATTTCAGATCTCAGTCTTCTTCTCTGTAATGGAGATGATACTTACCCCTCCCCACAGGGTGAAGCTGTTAATTAATATCTGTAAAGCGGTTTGAGATCCTTGGATGGAAGGCGCCAGAGAGACCCGAAATAAATACAATCAGTGCAGTGCAGCGTTGTGCTGGGCCATGGAATGGTGATCTGTATTTTCAGTATTGGTGTTTATTTATGTAAAGAACAGTGAATGTATGGGGAAGAGGAGTCACAGATGACTTCAAGGTTGCAAGTTTGAGCATTGAGACAGATGGCGATGGTGACAGCAGTGGAGAAAGGGGAAGAGGAGGGAAAACAAGGAGAATTTTTTTCTCCAGGATGAGCTTGAGATGATGGTGGGCATCCAAGGCAATGTGTCAGCGAGTGTTAGATATGTAGGACTGAATAGCCCTAAGCTGGAGAGGCGGGAGAAGGTGAATGTGAGAGTGATCAGCAAAGAGTCGATTGCTGTAGCGCTGTGCGTGGACAATGCCACCCAAAGGTAAAGCACAGGGGGAGAGGAGGACGAGGAGGAGGAGCAGGAGCAGCCTGGTGGAAGAGCAGCCAATGAGATAAGACCAAGAGAAGACAGCCATGAAAGCCAAGGAACCAGAAGGCCTCAAGGAAAAGGAAGCTAATATTTGTGCAGGATTTAGAGGACGTCCAGCACAGTGTAAGTACTCAGTATTACTGATGTTCAGAACGATGACATTCCCCTGGAGTCCTTAACATGCAAGCTGATTGGTCTGTCGGTACTGGGTAAGGGTAAGAACAAGGGTAAGGGTAAGAACACCTCACATCATCTGCACCAGCAGGCAGGCTCTGGTGTAGACACGTAGGAGGAATGGGAGTTCCATGAGGGAAAGAAAGATGACAGAGTAGATTAATGCACGTCCACATCAGGGAACCTGGGTCAGCTCACAAATGAAGTGAGTTTGATGGTCTCCGTTTGCACCCCGTTCAACATCTGTGCCCAACACAGAGCTAGCAGAGAATGACTATTCAAGGATAAAGGGCCTGCATCCTCCGATCGCCTCCTGGAGAGAGAAGGAATTGGGGGTACAGATATGACCCCCATTTGAACTATTATATAATCATGGGAACATGTGAAGGCGGCCTGGCGAAAACCTAAATAGCGTTTGTGCCAAAAATGAAACTTGAAAGTCAGCAAGATTGAGAGGCTGTGTTCAGGAGAGTCCAAGACTCCATTCTGAGGCTGTTGCAAGTTATGATTTAGTGACACTGGAGTAGCTGGAGGGTAGGATTCAAAGGATAAGAACAGGGATGCAGTTGGCTCGGGACTGAGGTGCTGCGGAGAAGGCTGGACAGCACCCATTTGCACACTGCCTAGCTCCAGCCTGCGCTATTTAAGTCACTCACTTTCAAGAGCTCTGAACATTAGAGGCCTGAAAATCTGCCAGGAATTCTCTGTATGGGTTGTTCACACTAGTCGCGCAATAGGAAAAGGGTTTCCATTGGCATGCGCTGTGTGTTGATACTCTGCTACCCTCTGTGTACCTCAGAGCTTAACCACTCTAGGCCCAGAACATAGCTAGACCCAGTTATTGACACCCCCAAATACCAGGGATTTCAAAGGGGAAATCTGCAAAGGAGTTCCAGATAATCTTGAAGGGGAAGGAAAGCCAGACATCACCCACAAAACGGAGTCTAAATTATCTGCTTTCAGGACATCAGTTGAAGAGGAACCACTGTGTAAGAGCCCACATTCTTGTAAGTATCATCTATCCCTCCATTTCTACAGGAGCACTGCCTGGAGCACCCTCTCTTCCAGCAAAACCAAAATCTTTGTCACTCCCTGTGTACGTGAGGGAGGCAGAGACACAGAGTGTGTGCGCAATGGATATAAACATTGGAGAAATATTTATGGGAGTTTTCCTGGCTACAAAGCTCTGTTTGTATTGTTGGGTAATATTGGCAAGGGAGTGAGTACTAAATAAAATCTCTTGAGGGGATATGCTGCTGTTGCATATTCTTCAGCACGAGGCTTGATCTGCCCGAGCTTTGAGAATTAGGAGCGTGCACAGGTTTTAACAAGCAAGACCAGTTTATACTTGAGGAATTACAAGGCGCCTCTGATTCCTTAACAAGATGTTCCGTTTTATTCGGCACAAAGACAGCTGGCTAACCAGTTTACTGGCAGCTCCCTTCTCCCATAACATGCTTCTGCACAGCTCTCCTTTGACAGTAAGTATATTGTAGCCTAAAATACTAGTTGCAACACTATCATCAATGGGTGCCCAACAGACAGGGTGACTACCACTTAGCCCCTGTGCACCCAAGAACCAATCAACTCTGTGGTTTCTGCATTACTCTACATTATGCAGAGTACCCACCTCACACCGAATCCTGTGAGTCTCAGGGCTACATATAGGGCCATTTAAAGCATGTAAGAAGATTTAGATCTTTATCCAACATTGAAGAGACACTGCTATGAAGAAGAGACAACTGGTTTAGGGGCTCTTCAAGTTCCTAACTCTGCCTAATTGTCATTGCCTTTCCCTTAACCCCCTGCCACTCCACAACAATGCCAGCTACCACTGTCCATTTGTCCACCTCTCACAAAACCACCTTTGTGCCTCCTCCCATGCTGCCCCTTACTGCCTTACACACAGAAGTCAGGTCTACTCTACAGACTTCTGAGGGCAAAGCTGTGCCAGAGGGGGATGGGGGAGAGGTGCGTGATCTCTGCCTGGCAGAGCAGTTCAGGCAGAAGCCCATGAAGATGTGGTTATACTAACAAAACTGCACTTTGGCCAGTTTATTTTCCCCGTGGGGGTTGGGGAAGAGGGATTGGCTGAAATAAGCTATTAAGGCAAAAGCCCCATTTTGCTGGTAAAACCTGCGGCCACACTGGAATACCTATGCCAGCCAAGTGCTCCAGGTGTAGACCGCCTTACCTGAATGCACTGGGAAGAACACTGCTCCTCTCATTTTCAAGCAATGTCTGTGAGAGGCCGACAGGTCAGGATGACTAGGCTGAAGGGCAGATGGGGACAATGAAGTTTTTTTTCTACTTAACTTTTTACTTCATCTATTAAATGCTGATGTCCGGCCTTGTGGGTCACTTACAAGCTCTTTGCAGTCTGGGGGCATATTTTTGTACAGGGACTAATACAAAGGGGGACTAATCCTGACTGGGTCCTCTTGGTTCTACTGCAATCAAAACCTACAACTGCAACATTGTTGTCTCCTAATGATGGCCCCCAACTCACCCCCTCATGAATTTGTCTCTCTGACTGGCATTTTCTAGTCTACTTGCTGAGAGTCAGAATTCAGAATAAGGCACCAAAGAGTCAGTAGCAAATACCCAAGAACTGGGAGTGTTTGCTTCAGCACCAGCAGGCCAGAAATCTTAGGTTTTTGCAGAGCAAGTTAATGATTTAACTCTCTTCATAGCTGACTTGCCAGTAAACATCCAAGTCTAGACATTTTATGAAATGAGAGACTATGACCTTGGGAGCTATCAGCTCTGAAGGATGGAAAAGGCCAGCTCATGGCATAGACTATGCAGCAGATGTTGGACACTCGCTTTATCTTGTGATGGACAATATACAGCAGAACTTAACAAATATCCAAGCCTTCCCACCACTTACCAAAGAACGCAGCATGAAGTGTCCTATGAATCGCGTGAAAATGGACTTGGCCAATAATCTAGATCTAATTGATGATGCATTAATTGCTCCCTAACGTGTTCTGAAGGTTCCAAGAGGAAGTGGAGCAAGTCAGAGTTGGACTAAAGAAACTAACTGTAGATTTGGAGTTGGCAGGTGAAATCCTGGCCTTGGGGAGTCAATAGGAATTGTACAGTAGACTTCCATGGGGTCAGGATTTCACCCGGAACATGGCCAAGGCTACAAATACTTCTGCTGAGTGCCAAACTTCCAGGAGTCAAACATGGGTCTTTTCAAATAATGGTTGTGTAACATCGTTTTACTCCAGCAGCCGATTTATTCATGGGGGCTGGTTATGTTCTCTGCCCTTATTTGGATCATTGATGGTACAGCTGAAGGACTCTGCCCTGGGGTTTGCAGTCAGCTGGGTTAGATCTTGCAGTGCTACAAAAGTACAATGTTAGTCTCTAAGGTGCCACAAGTCCTCCCTTTTCTTTTTAACGATTCCTGTCGCATTAACACTGAAGGCCCCAGTCTGTTAAAACTGATGAAATGCTGCCACCTGTCAGTGACAGCAGGAACTGACCACTTCTTGGATTCCACCTCAAAACATCTACTTTGGGGTTTTAGGATGGAGCAGGATGCTGTAAACAAGTTCTCTGCATTCACTCCACATTGCATTAACAATAAAAGGGGTATATTCCCTTCCGCAGAATGTGTGCTGCACTGATGGCAGAGCCTCTGTAGCTATAGCCAGAGGACGGAATTATTAATCGCAATTGGTAGGACATTACATAGTAATGCATGAGCAGATCTCTGATGAGGCTAGACACAGGGTTTTCAACCTGTGGTCTGCAGACCTCTGGGGGTCCGCAAACTATGTCTAAACTTTCCAAAGGAGTCTGCACCTCCATTCAAAAATTTTTAGGGGTCCGCAAATGAAAAAAAGGTTGAAAACCACTGGGTTTGGCAGTCCAGAGCTGGCCTAAGATTCGATAGTTGGCACAAAGCTCAAGCTTTCAGCCTGAGGAGGAGCTGGAGGCATTGGCAAAAATTTGGGGGCATGGAGGGGTGTTGCTTCCCCAAACTCTATTTTGGTAGTGGGGGGGACAATTTAAAAGTTCAGCCACCCCCAAAACAGCTTGAGTCACTGCCCCCTCCCCAGGCAGGCTCCCCCCTTACCCACAGACAACACATAACGGTTGATAGTGGGGGGGACAGGACACGTGACCGTCCCATGCATCGCCTCTGGATCTACAGAGGTTTTCAAATATTCAGGGGAGGCGAGCAGTGATGTCGGGGCAGCATGAAACGGACAGCGATGGCTGGTCCCCTATCCCCCCAAATATAGAAGCCAAACTACGCCTAATGCCAGAGGGCAGTTCAGAGAGATTACTAGTTTGGTTCCCAGAATGAAGGGGCAGTGACTTTCCTCACCGGTTCCTGCGATTTGGAGCTGGGAAGGAAAATCTCTGCTCCAATTCCTGATGACAACATGGTAACTCACGTCTGCAAGAGTTAGCGCTGTAATCATGTCGATAGGGGCCATGCCAACACAACTGCCCGCGACTACAATCCCAAAGGGGAGGGAGCCAAAGCAGGTGGCAAACCCCTGCCCTGCTGCAGCACAGCACGCTTCTGGCTTGCAACACAGGTTGTTATGCAAAACAGGTAAAAAAAAACCCTCTGAGTCCAGTTCATTTGCGGCCATCACCCTGGCCGAATTTTGTTCCTATTTAATTTTGTACTCTTATCTGTTACACAACTGGCTGGGATTCAAGGACACCCTACCCTAACAGCTCGGCATCTTCCACCCCCGCACACACTTCCCCCAACTCCAAACAGGCTTTTGCACTTTACTCTGGGTACAGGTCACATGCCCAAAGACCTCCGTGTTTTATGATATCATCAGGCAAAAAATGTATGTTTATTTCCCAAGACGCAGCCCGATGTTATAGTTATCAGAAAGCATCCCCCACCAGATTTTCCATTCATAGCAGCACAAGCAGAAGCAGCTGGGAATGGAGCACATCCTATTCCCCATAAAAGTGGCTCTGTATCTGGCCATTTCCTGTTCTCACACCAATGGCAAGTTTACACACACTATAGCTCTGTTGTATATGTGCCTATGTTCTTTTGTGGCCAACCCTGCCCACACAAATGGAGAGAGAGGTCCCTACCTGGACTCAGTGCTGGGTGCAGCTGATATGCATTTCATTTATGCTCAACCTAAGAACAAGGTTTTCTTGGCAGAAAGTTAGGGCTCAAATGAAATATGATTTGCCTTTCTTTACACTAGCTCACTCATTGGCAATGCTGTCCCGTGGGAGAAAGCGTCACACTGGAGAGAAACAATGGAACCCAGAAGAAACAAACTTTCCAGCTGGGCAAGGGAATAAGTCCAAGAAACCAGCTCCTCATGGGCCAGCCTGGAACTACAGACTGAATTGTGTCTTTATTACTTTACCTGGAGAGCACAGGAGACCAAAGACACAGAAGAAACTCCTACACTAGCTGGAAACACCATCTTCCCTCTGCAGTTCTGTACATTCTGGCAAGGCCATCACAGGGCTTAGACAGCAAAACAGGAGAAGCCAAACCTCTTAAGCTGCTAAATGCTTCCCTTTACTCTTCAGCAGAAATATTCCAGGATTCTTCCCAGACCCAACTCACACTGCTTAAAGTCTCCCAGCTATTCCTTCCTGAATGACCCTAGGTAAGGCCTACTTAATGCAGCCAATATGACCCAACCATCCCTAGGCCTCTGAAATCAATTACAGTGCAGAGATAGGGAGCTAACAAGCAATCTAAAACTCAAGTGCCACTTCATGGTTCCTGGGGTCCCTCTCTTACACAGCAAAAAACCGCATTGTACTAGCTATGAAACCTACACCTTTATCAGCACCTCCAGAGGGAAGAACCCTACAACGTACTTGAGATAAAACCCACCTCCAAGAGCACTAGCTCAGAACAGGGAGAAAGAAGTGTGATCGTGCAGGTGTGCTGACACCTAGAGCAGTGTATTAGGAACAGCTACAGACACCAAGGTTTCAGGGGTTGCATCTTTCTTCCACAGGAAGTTTTGCTGGGGGTCTAACAGGGGCTTGTAAACTCTATTGAGGTCACTAAGAGAACAAAGCAAAGGTTTAATGCTGGAGAGCTCAGCCGAGTGAAACAGTGGTCAAACCTCCTTGGGGATTAGGGTTAGTCAGTGTAGGAGCAGGCACAGCTCTCTGAAATGCCAAGCTATTATTGAGGCCCATGAATTTCTCATGTGAACACAATCTCTTTAGGGTTAGAGGAACTAGATAAAATATTCCAGACATGGAAAGGGTGGACTCCCCAGCCAGCCAGGAAGACTCCTTGCCAACTTGAGGAGCCTTCTCCCCTGGACTGTCCTGGGAGGATGTCATTTTTCCCCAGGAGTGGAAAATGACCTGTAGAATGGTCCTCCATTTACTCCAACTAATGACCTGTAGAATGGTTCTCCATTTACTCCAACCCATGACCCTCAATGGCATCACATCATAACCCCTCTCTGTGACAAAGCAATAGACATACCTCACAGAGCCTGTCAGCACACTGGCTAGGTAGCAAGAAAGCACAACTCTCTTCAAGAGCTGAGACCACTGCCTCCCATTCCCAGAATGACAACTTTGGCATCAGCATGGTGAAGAAAGTGCTGCTGTCTCGTTTTGACATACAACACGTTACCATAGGGCTGGTTTCTTGCCCGTCTCTGCTCCCCACAGCAGTTCTGCCCACTGCCCAGTTTAGCTCTGTCAACTGGGTACTTTCTCCAGCAATAAGGGGGAAAGCTTCATGGTGCCTCCTTCCTAACTGACTGTTTCCTAGAAATCTCCACTTCATCTGGGAGCAAACAGCCTGACACAGCCTTGACACTCTGCACTATTGATTTTGTTTTATTCAGCTGAGAGTTTGATCAGTGGATTAAACAGTGAATCAGATTTCCAGTAAAGCAAGGGAAATTCAGAGCACAGAGAGTTAGATGCTTTTCCTGTCAGGACTGCAAGCTGGCGGGGGGGGAGGGACATATGCACTCTTCTAGGAAGGCCAGAATTTTGCTTCTGGTGTTGAAAAGCTTTCCCAGCTGGCTTCAAAGTATTAAAATAAAATAAATCCAGTGGCATTTCCTTGCCAAATGGGAGGGTATCAGCATGCACTTACTTTAAGCAAGGCTAGGCAGGAAATGAATATGTTTGACCACAGCAAACTTGGTAGGGAGCGTGCCATTACTGGCCACAGTGGAAAGTGGCACCTCATCTTTCAGGGTTATAAAGCGCTGCTAAATTTAACTGGGAAGGAGGTTGGCATTAGGGGAAATATAACTAGGATGAAAGGAGAAATTGTATGCTGTGGTTTAGTATCATGAAAAAGGGCCTTGACTAATGAAATGCAACAACATCTGTGTTCTTCTGTATTTAGAATGCAAAGTCTTTGGGGATCATGGGTCCATGAGGTTGCAGGGCTCAGTGGTGCAATCCTGACACTGATTATCCCTGTTCTCAACCCATGGTGTGTAGGCACTGAAGAGAGCCAGACCCAGTACTGTAGTGGCAATGCATGGGATCAGAATCTGTGTTCTAAACCCGCCCCCTCCATGCTTGAGAGGGCTTGGAAGCAGCATGCCCATTTCTTGGAGGCAGTGACCTCTCCTGTTCCCAGAGGGGTTTAGGGTGACCAGGCTGGAACATCCAACTGCCTTTCCAGCCTGGTCACCCTAAACCCCTGTGGTTTAAAATTCAAGTTTCTTGCCTGAAAATAATATGCAATGTGGAGGCCCTTGGGAACATGACCCATATGCAGAGTAAAGTTCAAAAGCCTGTTTAAAGCTGGGTGAAGGACTTGTATGGAAGTGGTAGACACTGCGGCTGTTGGGGTTACAGTGCCAACTATGCAACAGATGAGAGGAACAACATTCAGCCAGAGGTGATGGCCCCAAGTGCAGTGGGGTTAAAGTTTTACCCATTCTCATAGACTTATAGATATTAAGGTCAGAAGGGACCATTATGATCATCTAGTCTGACCTCCTGCACAATGCAAGCAACAGAATTTCACCCACCACTCCTGCAATAAACCTCTCACCTATGTCTGAGCTACTGAAGTCCTCAAATCATGGTTTAAAGACTTCAAGGTGCAGAGAATCCTCCAGCAAGTGACCTGTGCCCCATGCTACAGAGGAAGGCGAAAAACCCCCAGGGCCTCTTCCAATCTGCCCTGGAGGAAAATTCCTTCCCGACCCCAAATATGGCGATCAACTGAACCCCGAGCATGTGGGCAAGATTCACCAGCCAGATACCCAGGAAAGAATTCTCTGTAGTAACTCAGATCCCCCCGCATCTAACATCCCATCACAGGCCATTGCGCCTATTTACCATGAATAGTTAAAGATCAATTAATTGCTAAAATCATGTTATCCCATCATACCATCTCCTCCAAAAACTTATCGAGTTTAATCTTGAAGCCAGATAGGTCTTTTGCCCCCATTGCTTCCCTTGGAAGGCTATTCCAGAACTTCACTACTCTGATGGTTAGAAACCTTCGTCTAATTTCAAGTCTAAACTTCCTGATGGCCAGTTTATATCCATTTGTTTTTGTGTCCACATTGGTACTGAGCTTAAATAATTCCTCTCCCTCTCCGGTATTTATCCCTCTGATATATTTATAGAGAGCAATCATATCTCCCCTCAACCTTCTTTTTGTTAGGCTAAACAAGCCAAGCTCCTTGAGTCTCCTTTCATAAGACAGGTTTTCCATTCCTTGGATCATCCTAGTAGCCCTTCTCTGTACCTGTTCCAGTTTGAATTCATCCTTCTTAAACATGGGAGACCAGAACTGCACACAGTATTCCAGATGAGGTCTCACCAGTGCCTTGTATAACAGTACTAAAACCTCCTTATCCCTACTGGAAATACCTCTCCTGATGCATCCCAAGACCGCATTAGCTTTTTTCACATTGGCGGTTCAAAGTCATCCTATGATCAACCAATACTCCAAGGTCCTTCTCCGTTACTTCTAATTGATGCGTCCCCAGCTTATAACTACAATTCTTGTTATTAATCCCTAAATGCATGACTTTACACTTCTCACTATTAAATTTCATCCTATTACTATTACTCCAGTTTACAAGGTCATCCAGATCCTCCTGTATGATATCCCGGTCCTTCTCTAAATTGGCAATACCTCCCAGCTTTGTATCATCCACAAACTTTATTAGCACATGTCATAAATATAAAGGGAAGGGTAACCACCTTTAAATCCCTCCTGGCCAGAGGAAAAAATCCTTTCACCTGTAAAGGGTTAAGAACCTAAAGATAACCTCGCTGGCACCTGACCAAAATGACCAATGAGGAGACAAGATACTTTCAAAGCTGGATGGGGGGGGTGGGGGGAAACAAAGGGTTCTCTCTGTCTGTGTGTTTTTTTTGCCCGGACCAGATCAGGAATTCAGGTTAGAACTCCTGTAAAGGGCTAATAAGCAATCTAGTTAGATATGCGTTAGATTCTGTTTTGTTTAAATGGCTGATAAAATAAGTTGTGCTGCATGGAATGTATATTCCTGTTTTTGTAACTTAAGGTTTTGCCTAGAGGGATTCTCTATGTTTTGAATCTGATTACCCTGTAAGGTATTTACCATCCTGATTTTACAGAGGTGATTCTTTTACTTTTTCTTCAATTAAAATTCTTCTTTTAAGAACCTGATTGCTTTTTCATTGTTCTTAAGATCCAAGGGTTTGGGTCTGTGTTCACCGATGCAAATTGGTGAGGATTTTTATCAAGCTTTCCCCAGGAAAGGGGGTGTAGGGTTTGGGAGGATTTTGTGGAGGGAAAGACATTTCCAAGCGGGCTCTTTCCCTGTTACATATTTGTTAGACGTTTGGTGGTGGCAGCGAAAGTCCAAGGGCAAAAGGTAAAATAGTTTGTACCTTGGGGAAGTTTTAACCTAAGCTGGTAAAAATAAGTTTAGGGGTTTTTCATGCAGGTCCCCAGATCTGTACCCTAGAGTTCAGAGTGGGGAAGGCACCTTGACAGCACACTCCCACTTTTTGTGCCGAGGTCAGTAATAAAAAGATTAAATAAGATTGGTCCCAAAACCGATCCCCGAGGAACTCCACTGGAAACCCCCTCCAGTCTGACAGTTCACCTTTCAGTAGGACCCGCTGTAGTCTCTCCTTTAACCAATTCCTTATCTACCTTTCAATTTTCATATTGATCCCCATCTTTTCCAATTTAACTAATAATTCCCTATGTGGCATGGTATCAAACGCCTTACTGAAATCTAGGTAAATTAGATCCACTGCATTTCCTTTGTATAAAAAAAATCTGTTACTTTCTCAAAGAAGATCATCAGGTTGGTTTGGCACGATCTACCTTCTGTAAAACCATGTTGTATTTTGTCCCATTTACCATTGACTTCAATGTCCTTAATTACTTTCTCCTTCAAAATTTTTTCCAAGGCCTTGCATACTACAGATGTCAAACTAACAGGCCTGTAGTTACCCGGATCACTTTTTTTCCCTCTCTTAAAAATAGGAACTATGTTAGCCATTCTCCAGTCATACGGTACAACAGATTCATTAAAAATTCTTGCTAATGGGCTTGCAATTTCATGTGCCAATTTCTTTAATATTTTTGGATAAAGATTATCTGGGCCCCCCGATTTAGTCCCATTAAGCTGTTTGAGTTTCGCTTCTACCTCAGATATGGTAATATCTACCTCCATAGCCTCATTCCCATTTGTCATGCTACCATTATCCCTAAGATCCTCTTTAGCCTTATTAAAGACTGAGGCAAAGTATTTGTTTAGATATTGGGCCATGCCTAGATTATCCTTGACCTCCACTCCATCCTCAGTGTTTAGCAGTCCTACTTCTTCTTTCTTTGTTTTCTTCTTATTTATATGGCTATAGAACCTTTTACTATCGGTTTTAATTCCCTTTGCAAGGTCCTTCTCACTTTATCCCTACACGTTCTGGCCTCAATACAGTAGCTTTCCTTGCTGATCCCTCCCATCTTCCACTCCCTGTGTACTTTCTGCTTTCTCTCTGAGATGCTTGCTCATCCAGCTTGGTCTACAACTCCTGCCTATGAATTTTTCCCCTTTTTTGGGATGCAGGCTTCTGAAAGCTTCTGCAGCTTTGATTTAAAATAATCCCAGGCTTCCTCTTCCTTTAGATTCATAAGTTCTTCAGTCCAATCCACTTCCCTAACTAATTTCCTTAATTTTTGAAAGTCAGCCCTTTTGAAATCAAAAACCCTAGTTGCAGATTTATTTTTGTTTATCCTTCCGTTCAGTTTGAACTGAATTAGCTCATGATCACTTGAACCAAGGTTGTCCCCTACAACCATTTCTTCTATGAGGTCCTCACTACTCACCAAAACCAAATCTAAAATGGCATCCCCTCTAGTCGGTTCAGCAACTACTTGATGAAGGAATCCATCAGCTATCGCATCTAGGAAAATCTGAGCCCTATTATTATTACTAGCACTCGTCCTCCAGTCTATATCTGGGAAGTTAAAGTCTCCCATGATCACGCAGTTTCCATTAGTATTTACTTCATTAAAAACATTAAAAAGGGCTCTATCCATATCCAAATTAGATCCCGGTGGTCTATAGCACACCCCAAGTGCTATCCCAGGGGAGGCTCTAATAGTTTTCTTCCCCAATGTAATTTTTGCCCAGACGGGCTCTGTCTTATCCATTCCATCGCTTCTTATTTCTTTACATTCTACCTCATCATTGATATACAATGCTACTCCACCACCTTTACCTTTATTTCTGTCTTTCCTAAACAGCACATACCCTTCAATACCTGTAGTCCAGTCATGACTACTATTCTACCATGTTTCTGTTATCCCTATAATATCTGGTTTCACTTCCTGCACCAGTAGCTCTAGTTCCTCCATTTTGTTACCTAGGCTCCTCGCATTGGTGAGCAAACATCTTAATTTTTGCTGTTTGGCCTCACTCATATTCTTTACCCAATTAGACACAGACATTCTACCGCCAGTATCACCTATTAGACTGGTATGTACACTACCCTTCCTCCTTATGTCCATTCACCTACCCACGGCTGTATCCTTTCTTACTTCGTTTTCTTCCCTCTCAATGCTAAAATCTGGCGTTGAGATTACCTGGACACCTCCCAACCATCTCCCCCAGATTCCTAGTTTAAAGCTCTCATTCGGTGTAATACACAGTGTGCTGGCAGCTGGAAAGGGGCTGTGCAGCAGCGGGGGGGGGGGGGGGGGGAGGTTGTCCCCTGCTTCCACTCCCTGCCCTTTGAGGCTATAGCTGTGGGCAGTTGTGTTGGTCTGAGCTCCATGGACAAGGTTACAGAGCTAACGCTTGTGTGTGAAAAATACCACATGGCCTTCAGGAACTGGAGCAGACATTTCCCTTCCCCACTCTTAACTGCAGAGACTGGTGAGGAGGGCACGGGAATGTCACTGTCCCTTCACTGTGAGAACCTAACCAGCAACCTTTCCCTCCTGCTCCCCTCTGGAGACTGAAAGGCCGGATGGGCACAGAACCTTTTTTTTTTTAAAAAACATCTGACTCCATCCTAGTACCCAAAAGCAGATTTTCTGAAGCAGGATCCAATATTGTGTCCACGCCTGCAGAACCAGCAGGTGGCAGCCTTTCACTGATTTGAAGACTTCAGCTCTGATGCCACAGAAAGTTGCACAGCATTAGCACAAAAGCCAAGCTTTTTTTCTCTCCTTACCACCCACACACAAACCCCACGGAGTCCGGCACCGGGCCAGGGTCCTTCAACGGTACCAACGCACCCAAATGGAGGCACAGAACAGAGCTGGCCACCATAAGCACAGTGGCTGTTCCTATTCAAGTCGACACAGACAAGTTTGAAAAGATTTCAACTCTGTCTAACGCTGGCCATCGGCAGAGAAGGTTCTAAGGCAAAAGGGTAACGTAACCCTTGGGGTGCTAGCAGTGTAGCTGCATTATAGGTAAAGGTAGAGAGACTCTACAGCCCAGCTGTCTCTTGTGCTAGTGATCTCATGAATGGGGAGGACAAGTTTTCAGAAGACCTACAGAGAGCCAAGAAAGTTCCACACAGGAGTAGAGAGTGCTGCTGTTGAAATGAAACCAAGCAGGTTTATAGCCATTTCACATGCTGTTTCTCTCTTCCCTCCTTGCTTTTTGGGGAGGCAGATGGGGAGGGGATGCTGACACATTACAGATGGATACTCCCGTTAGAACAAAGCACTCACCACCTGGGTGATATGCACCAAGTGCTGCATTGTAAGAGGATTCACACTTCCTCCTCCAGAAGAGACAATCCCTATTCCCCCAGGGGTGTAGAAGAACCCCTGCTTCTTGCTGTAGTTGGTCAACACAGAGTAAAGAGGAAGTGGTCTTGATACAGATACTCCTTGCTGGGAATGAAAATATGGTGGTCTCCTGCCAGTGCTTAAGTTAGTTAAGTTTACAAAGCATTTTACATTCAGCTTACCCTCATAACAGGGTTATATGATAGGGAATTGTACGTATTATGATCCCCACTTTACAGATGGAGTCAGAAAAATTAACTGACTTGTGCCAGGTAGGGTTGCCAACTTTCTAATTGCACAAAACCGAACACCCTAGCCCTGCCCCTTCCCTGAGTCCCCACCCCCTGCTTACTACATTCCCCCTCCCTTGGTTGCTCACTCTCCCCCACCCTCACTTACTTTCTCTGGGCTTGAGCAGGGGCTTGGGATGCAGGTGGGGGCTCCAGGCTGGGGCCGAAGGATTCAGAGTGTGGTAGGGGGCTGTGGGTTGAGGCAGGGGGTTGGGGTGCAGGAGGGGGTGAGGGTTCTGGGGTGGTTGAAGAGTTCAGGGTGTGGGAGGGGACTCTGGACTGGGGCAGAGGGTTGGGACGTGGAGGGGATGAGGGCTCTGGGCTGGGGGTGCAGGCTCTGAGCTGGGGCCAGGGATGAGGGATTTAGGGTGACCAGGTGTCCAGTTTTCAACACCTCGGGGCTTACCTCAGGCGGCTCCTGGTCAGCAGTGCAGCGGGGCTAAGGCAGGCTGCCTGCGTGTCCTGACACCATGTTGCGCGTGCCCCAGAATTGGCCAGCAATTCTGGCCAATGGGAATATGGAGCTGGTGCTCAGGATGGGGGCAGCACGTAGAGCCCTATGGTCCCCCTGCCTAGGAACCGGACCTGCTGGCCACTTCTGGAGCGCAGGGCAGTGCCAGGACAGGTAGGGACTAGCCTGCCTTAGCACTGCAGCACTGCCGACCAGACCTTTAACGGGTCAGTCGGCAGTGCTGACTGGAGCCGCCAGGGTCCCTTTTCGACTGGTGTTCCAGTCAAAAACCGACACCTGGTCACCCTAGCCCCAGGCCACGTGGGGAGGCCATGCCAGACCCAGGATGAGAACTCAGGAAACGTTGCTCCTAGCATCGTTCTCAGACCTTTGGACTTTGCTATCTCCTACAATAAACTGGAGTGAAGGGAGCCCAGCCAGCACTCTAGAGACAAGAAGGGGGAATGTTTTACCATCTAAGGTATTCATATGACTCCTAACACACCAGTAACTGAGCACCTGGCACCCTTTAACCTATTTCCCTCCCATCATCCTTGTGAGGTAAGTGAAGACCTATTGTCCCCATTTTATAGGCAGGGAACTGAGATCCACAGACTTGCCCAGTGTCTGTGGCAGAACAGCAAATTGAACCCAGGTCTCCTAAGTCCTAGGCTAGTGCCCTAACCACTGGACCACCCTTCCTTTTCCCATAGGCTCTTCCTTCCCCATTCCAAGCAAACTGGTTTTACAGCAAAGTTTTCTTGTGAAAAAACACACTAGCACAAGAGAGGGCTCAGCTGTGCAGATTAATTTCTGCAGATGCCTTCACCCCCCCACCCCTCCCCCCCACATCTTCCATCTGAGGAGCAGCTCTAGCTGCAAGTGAACACACAGGTTGCTAGCCACAAATCATACAGAAGAGAGATCTCCACAATCCCTGTAAAAACGAGGAACACTGAGATACCTGCAGAATGTTTTTACCTTGTTGGGTTTTGTATTTGAGCCTGTCATGGGTAAAAGGCATATCAGCTAGTGGTAATGGTTGCACGTATTTTGCAAGTGCATTGGATGGGAGGGAGCCAGCTGTTTGTCTGAGGTGCAGTGGGCCCAGCCCTATCCCCTTTTACATGATCTCATCTGGTAACAAGATTAAAGGCTTTTGGGATTTAACAGGCAAACTCTCAAGGCAGGGACTAGAAGTCAGCACTAGAGGCCTGTGGCTTCGTGGGGACAACAGCTCCGCATTTAGCACATTTTCAATGTAAAGTATTAGCTATATTAATTCTGGCAAGGAAATCATTCATGAACACTTCCCTCGGCAGGACGCAAGGGTGCTGTTGCTGCTTTGCCTGAGCTTTAGGAGATGCATTCTGCCAAGGTTATTAGAGAATGGGCGTCCGAGGGACCTTGGTCACCACTGTTATATTCCCGCCTAAATCCTCAACATCAATAAAAAAGCACTCACCTATTTAAGTCCCTACGTGGACTCCGGATTACACATCTGTGAGCCTCAATTCATGAGCATCAGCAGTGGCCAGTTCTACTGATTTTGGGTCCCACAGCTCTTCTCCACTCTAAACTAGATAACTTGGTAATTCCCCTGCTCTTTATGTTCCACCATGTAACTTTAGAGTGCCTGGTAAGATACTAGTTTTGTTACATTATCATGTTGGGGTTTTGTATGTTTTAAGTCCTTACTCTCCCAATTGTTTATTGGGTGCTTCATGGACCTTCCATCCCCTTGTTAGCTACGAGATTTTTGGGGAACAACAATTACCCCTTGGAGGACCATGAAGAGCAACTATAGCCAGCTATGTTGTTACTATTCATTGCCGATGTACTCTTTGTTTTGTTTTTAAACCTAATAAACCAAGAGGGAGGAATTTGATTTTCCTCACATTTCCAAGAAAAACTACTCTCAAATAACACCTAAGGCAGCAGAGAGGCACAACACCGTATACACAATTGTCTGCAAGCTGGGAGCTAGACTCCACTATCCCACTCACGCGGAGGAGTACCTTCCTCTGTGAGAAATCCCATTGGTTTCCATGGGATTCCTTGCAGAGTCAGATAGCTTTACACACAGTGAAGAGTATCACAACCTGGCCATGTGACAGTGTGCTCCATCACAGAGGAAAAGAAGGCCAAAAAAACACATGGAAGCCACTGAATAAGTTAACCCCAGTTCACCTCAGGTCTAATATGACACAGGAGAGGGCAGAACCTGCTGCAGCATACACACTGCCCAGCTGGTTTTCTCCAGCGTCCTGCATACCGCAGGGCAGAAACAAAGACAGGGCTCAGCGTTACCTCGAGGAGGCACTTCTCGTTGGGGGAGGTTGCCTGTGCAGATCGCGCTCAGAGAAGCCATTTTGAATATTATAAGGGATCTGGCAAGTGCTTCTGATTTATGAGCCCACACGTCACCACTCCTGGGCAGCACAGCAACACTACAGCCTTGTGATGTCCCTTAGCTGAAAGTAAGAGAATGAATGTAGGTTGGTGGTGGCTGTTTCCTATTGCTGTACCTTTCTTCTCCCCGGTTGTACTCCTCTTCCCCTCATCACAACAGTGCATGGTGCTGGAATCTCCTCAAGCCCTGTTGGTGACCACAGCTCAAGGGGGCATATTGTTTGCAGGCAGAGCTCTCACCTGTACCACATTATGAAGTATGATTCATTGTTCAGCCTCCTGGACCCACCCCGCAGCTTCCCTGTGTTGCTCTGCTGCATGCTCAGGACGGCTCGCAGGAAGCAGAGAGAGGCCTGTGGAAGAAAGAGGAGAGCTGCTCAAGAGCCAAAAGTTGATTTCAGACAGGGGAAGGCTGAAGTGGGATGGGGCAGAGGGCTCAAAGCTGCAGCACCTGGAAGTCCCTGGATCCCAAGAGGGCAGTAGCAGAACCCCTAAGACAGGAAATGCTCAAAAAGCCCTAATTGTGGGGGGGAGCCTGAGCAGGGATCATCCTCTCATTCCTGCCAGTGCTCCATCAGAAGCCTGGGCAGGCACCCACTTCCCAAACCACCTACCAGAGCCCCCTTTCTCTTCCCCTATTTGGACCTCAAATGACCAAGCTATGGAACACCTGTGTGCTGGTTGCTTTGTGACCTGCAGCAGCCGCTCCCCACATGGGAACACCCTGTGACAGGCCACAAGAAAGGTTTATTTGATTCACAGAGGAGGAAAATAGCCTTAAGAACAGATTTTACACCTAAAAAATATTATAACCTGTCACCTATGGAGCAGCATGCAGCAAAACATGGCTGTTCCCCATTTTGGTCACTTGTCACACATTTGATGGCTTGTGTCCCAGACCGGCAGGTTTGAAGGTTTCTTGGGGCCCAGGGGAGGGGCAGTATGGTGGAAGCATGGAAAGGTAGAGTAGGCTAACTGACAGAACCAAAGGGAGGCAGGCCCATGAGAGGTTGCTGCTGGGGGTCAGACTCCACAGGCCAGATTTTCTGAAGAGCTCAGCATACTGGAGTGCATGGTAGGTGCTGAGCACTTTGGCAAATCAGGCCCTTAGCTAGAGGCAAAAATGGGAACTGAGCTGTTTTCCAAGTTTGATCCTAGTTGTGGGTGCTGAGCCTATAAAGGCCAGAGCAGAATTATATTCTTGGTGAAAGTGTTAAACTCGACACTTCCAAGTTCTCCTGTTACTCATGTGCACAAAGCTAATTACATGCAAGGGGCAGCCTCAGTTTTAAACCTGGGTTTGACACTGACTCCCTCAGCAAATCACTTACTTCTCTGACAGCACTGTCCCCTGGTGGGGATAAGACCCACCGGCCCATGGTGCAGCGTTGACAATGGTGGTAGGAAATCACTCTGACGCTGAGAAGTGCCCTGTGAGCACTAATCGGAGCCAGCCTAAATGTACGGCACTTCCCAGCCAGCTCTAGTGCTTGTTATTATATGATTTCACAAACTGATCTCTGGCCTCGCACCTCCTTCTCAGATTTCATGCTTCTCCTTGCCCCCCCACCTCTCTTGGTTTTGTCGTTTGCTCCTTGGGTTGTTGCACTCCGCCAACAGGCTCCAATATTTCCCAGTTTTAGTCTCTCTCTCCTTTTTTGTGTGTGGTCTCCCTTCTTTTTCTGGTGTGGGGGGGGGGGGTGTGAGGCTCTACTAAGATACTTATCCCCACCTGCTTCCCCTTTTACTTCCCTGATGGACAAGGACAGTTCAGTAACCTCCTGCTGAAATCCCTGCCATCTCCTCTGTGAGGTCCTAGGCTTGCTACTCTCCGCTACAGCCTCCAGGTGGAGCTCTTTCCCACTAAATGCATTTTATAATTATGACTAAAAGTAGAAATGTTGCTCTATAAAAAACCACACACATCAAGTTAACCGCTCAAGGTAGCATACAGCACTCCAGTGATGAATCCATGCTGAGGCTCTGGGCTGTGGTTCTCCATAGGGGCAAGGACTGGAGGAAGGAATCTCTCTTGCCCCAGGCCATGGAACTGTGCCCTCAGGACATGAGCTATCGGGTTTCACACACGACACCTCTCATGAGACAAAATGGCCTATCCTCAGCTAAAGCCTCCCCTATGCAGCAATTGCTCCCCCTCACCTGGACTGGTGCTCCAGGACACACAGGGAGAGTGGACCCTCTGGACTTCTCCAAGTCCTGTCCACCCACTCCCAGAGCAGAACAGTTCCCCTTTGGTCAGGCAGGGCCTACCTCACCAGAGCAGGGTTTGCCCCTTAGACAAGTGTAACAAGCACTTTTATTTATGCCATTGGGGTTTCCTTGTTCAAATGGGTTGCAAAGCACAATAGTAACAATCTGCAGCTTGTAAGATGTTTAGACTCAAGACAAATCTGAGACCAAGATCTAGGGACAATTATACAAATTACAAAGTCTCTCCATTTATGATTTCATGGCACAATAGGAGAGAATTTAGCTTCTACTATGGCCTCTCCTATTGGGATTTTTATGCCACAGTGGTTTATCATTATTAATCATGTTTATTACATTGGAGTCTAAGGACCAATAGAAGGGCCCTATTGTGCTAGGTACTGTACACACACAGAGTTGTAGATGGTCCCTGCCCCAAAGAACTTACCATCTACACAGACCAGACACTGATAGGGGAAGAGGTAGAACACGCAAGCAGAGTGAACAATGTAATGGCAGCAAATGTCATGTTAGTTCCATAATTTTCTAGGGGACAATGGGTTTAATTAAGGGGGATCATCAAAATGGAAAGAAAAGGGAAGAGGGTTGAAGATGACAGGTCAGAGGAGAAGATAAGAGGGGCAGGTGTGGAGTGATGCTAAGGGGAAGAGACTGTAAGGGAGAGGCAGCGTTGGAGCTAACAAACAGCCACTCAGGGCAGAACAAGGCCAGTCAGAACCGTAGAAAGGTTTTCAATGCGCCTGTTCAAAGCCCAAGCTCTCAGCCTTGAGGGAATTTTTAAGATGTTGTATCTATTACCTGTTTTTCAGGGATGGAGTTGACAAGGAGAGAATATCAAACACAAAGACCATCATGCTGAGACCAATTTATTGGGAGGGGGGAGGGAGCCATCCACAAAAGCAAGGTGTGATGGGGCACACCCCCATACCAATCAGGAGAAGGCAAGGAGCTCCTCCTGGGGGCTCAGTCCCTACCAGAGACACCTGCAGCTGGAGGAAGCAGGCTTCATAAGGGAAGCTGCCGTACATTGGAAGGCACTGAGTCTTCTTCCAGAGCAGCTGAGAGGGAAACCGCTGACAAGCCTCTGCTGCCCACAAAGACTTCCCAAAAGACCTTTGAAAGGGGCAAGAGTGCTGCAGCTGCCTCAGTGTGACCCCTGAGAAAGGCCCTGACTATCACACAAGGACACATTAAATTGAAGGTGTATAGCACCTGTACCCAATCCCCTCCCATTACCCAATTTTCCTTACATGTTGCTGCACCTCCTACAGCTGCCTGTGGCCAAGACAAAGCTTGTTATGCACATGAACATTTCTGCAAAGGGAAGAATGGAGAACACTTGGTTTGATAATTGGATCGGAAAAGCAAATGCACAGAAACTTCACCCCAAGCCCTTTGCTTTACATAAGCACCAAGGGGGGCTGTAGAGAAGGAGGAACATCAGTGGATCTGTCCCATAGAGGTACCTGTCCCATCCCAGCATGCCACTCAGAATCTCTGTCAGGTTATGGTGAAGGAGAGGCCAGGGGAGCTGGGGTTACACAGATCCAGTGACCATTCCACACCACACAACTAGCACAGAGGCTGCAGCTGCTGTTCTAGAGAATAGACTGGAGTAGCAAATGCTAGGCGTTGGAGGCTATGCTGTGTCCCTGGCCTGATGTGTGGGTGGGGGTGCATTTCACCTCCACAAATCCTGCCTAGCCACCTTCATGCCGGTTCATTTAATTTCATCCTGAGTATACCCTGCAATAAAACTCAGCTATTTATATCTATCCAGAGTAGCACAGGTGGATATACATGTATATAAAATCCATTCTACAAATGTTTTATTCTGTATGCAGCTCTAAAAACACACAAATTCAACCCCAGAAGCAGAGATTCAAAGAGACACCGCATGCTACATGCTCTGCTTCTCAAGCTATGGTCCATGGAGCCCCAGTGGGTAGCTGAGTGAGTTAAGTATTTTGAGGCCAAAGAAGTGGGGTCCATAAGTGAGTGCATCCTTGCTGAAGTGGTTACAGCCTGAGAACACAGGAATGTATGAAAAAGAAATGATTAAATCCATCACAGAACAGCAGGGAATAAGTGCCTTGGAGCTGCACTCAAAATTAATCATAGATCAGGAGTGACGTCACCTTTAAATAAACTGCACAAGACTAGACCAATGGATTTTTATTACTTAAAACAGCAACATTCTTAAATTTGTAATCTGAACTCCCTGCATTAGACCGGTCCCCCATGAAGAAGCCAGGAGTTTAGCCAACTTCCCATTAAACACTTTGAGTAAGCGTATGTTTTCCGGAGTTGCATCCACAGCCACTTCAATCTCTTAATGCTGCAGCCCAAGATTAAGTCAATTTTAGATATTTCAATAATGAAAGCCCAATCACATGAGTAAACATTTTGTAAGACAAGAACTGCATTCAACCAACGCACACATCAAGATGCCTGTTAAACAGTAGGGCCAACAAATACAATTTAACTTCAGTTTAGGTCTACACATTGTTACAGATCACTATGGCAGAACACCTAGATGAGGGATGCTGCTAAAACACAGATCTCATGGTACCTCAGCCCACTGCTCTTGAACAATGGTGATGCCTGGGTCACCTTCCAGATTTCATCATTTGCCAATCCTAGGTTTTCTTCTGTGTGAAAATGAAATGCTTTCTGCAGATTTTTCTGGGCGGGGTCTGAAGATCAGCTACTTTGAAGCTATTTGATCTTCTCATTGCAACAGCGAGGTTTACCGATATTTAGCAGCCTCTGACTGAACTTCTTTGAAATGCCACGGTTACTATTTAATTTTTGGAAGAAAATGGTCTGCTATTAAATAGGTGATCTGCTAGGACAGTGGTTCTCAAATTACAGCCCTTACAAGGGGTCTGTGGACTTCCCTGAGAACTATGGAGTAGGGGAATGGAGTGCTGGGAAAGAAGACAGGATCAAGGGGAGGATCTCATTCCAATAAAGCAACCCAAAGAAAGAAAAGGATGGAGAACCAGACCATTCATGCCAGATTGCTGCAAATGCTTCCAGTTTATCATGTATTTGAATCTCAGGCTACAGTGAATCAGGTATTTAGCCTACTCTAGAAGTTTGATGGGTGGGTCTTACACCTGAGTTGTCATACCAACACCCCCTTAAATCAATGTATCTATCAGTCATCAAATGTCCACTAAGGGGAGATCAGTAATGACAGATCTTTAAGGCCCAAATCCACAAAAGGGATTTAGGCATTGTGATGCTGAGCATTGCAACACCTAATTTTTAGGCAGCTGTCATAAATATAAAGGGAAGGGTAACCACCTTTAAATCCCTCCTGGCCAGAGGAAAAACCCTTTCACCTGTAAAGGGTTAAGAAGCTAGGATAACCTCGCTGGCACCTGACCAAAATGACCAATGAGGAGACGAGATACTTTCAAAGCGGGGGGAGGGAACAAAGGGGCGGGCTGTCTGTCTGTGTGATTCTTTTGTCGGGAACAGATCAGGAATACAGCTCAGAACTCCTGTAAAAAGTTAGTAAGTAATCTAGCTTGAAAGGCATTAAATTTCCTTTTGTTTAATGGCTGGCAAAATAGGCTGTGCTGAATGGAATGTATATTCCTGTTTTTGTGTCTTTTTGTAACTTAAGGTTTTGCCTAGAGGGATTCTCTATGTTTTGAATCTGATTACCCTGTAAGATGATATTTACCATCCTGATTTTACAGAGATGATTCTTTTACTTTTTCCTTTAATTAAAATTCTTCTTTTAAGAACCTGATTGTTTTTCATTGTTCTTAAGATCCAACGGTTTGGGTCTGTGTTCACCTGTACAAATTGGTGAGAATTGTTATCAAGCCTTCCCGAGGAAAGGGGATGTAGGGCTTGGGGGGATATGTTGTGGGAAGATGTCTCCAAGTGGGCTCTTTCCCTGTTCTTTAACACGCCTGGTGGTGGCAGCATAGGGTTCAAGGACAAGGCAAAGTTTGTACCTTGAGGAAGTTTTTAACCTAAGCTGGTAAGAAAAAGCTTAGGTGGTCTTTCATGCAGGTCCCCACATCTGTACCCTAGAGTTCAGAGTGGGGAAGGAACCTTGACAGCACCTAATAAAAAAACCCCAGGAACATCACTGCGATCCACAAAGCCCAAGTTATGTGCCTGCGCTCCCTATACAACAAATGGGGAGGGAGAGGTGCCTTGGACTGTGATCCACAAAATCCAGCATGCTAGGAACGGAGCTGCCTAAACAAGCAAATGGGAGCTGCTGATGAGAGGGGTGTATCCCAAACCTCACCCCTCTCCTGCAGGGAGGCACCTAACTCTGCTAGCAATCCCTGAACTGAGGGAAGACAGGTGATCCTGCCTAAATCATAGGTAGGACCCAATCTGGTAGGTGTGCTCAGAGACTGCCTGATTCCACAAAGTGACACCAACCTTCCTTATAACCTTTAGCTGAGGGGTTAACACACTCACCTGGGATGTAAGAGACCACTGGTTCAAGTTCCCCTTCTACCAGGGGAGGAAAAGGGATTTGAACAGGGATCTGATACTTCTCAGGGGAGCACCCTATTCGTGGGCCTATAGAGTCATTCTCTCTCTGGCCCAATTTAATTGAATAACTAAATCGTAAGTGGAAGAACTTTAATAGAAAAGATTGAGAGAGCCCCACATCAAAATATTCCATTGCCTAGTGGTTAGAGTATTCACCTGAGAAAAGTGGCAGATATCTGTTCAAATCCCTTCTCCTCATCACACACAGGGGGACTTGACTGAGGAGTCTCCCACATACTGGGGAGGCGCTCTAACCACAAGGCTAAAGGTTATAAGGGAGGTCCCTCCACCCCCTGGCTGTTTTCTGGAGCAAGGCAACCTCTGAATATGCCTACCGGAGTGGGCCACACACACAGTTTAGGCAGAAGAGTGCCTGCCTTTCCCTCCACATCCCCCATTCATGGATTGCTCTGCAGCTGAGGCAGGAGATAGGTGCCTACAGAGAGGCAGCAGGGTCCATGCTCAGAAGCAGGAACATAGGCATCTAGGGAACATTTGTAGCAAAAACTTGGGCACCAAGTGAGTTTAGGTGCCTACAACATTAGGCTGCAGCACAGTTGGGAGTTTTGTGGATTGTAATAGTGTGGCTCCCACCCTAAGCAATTACCTATCCCTGCTAAGGTCTAATGACATATTAAATTCCCCACACTATTACATACATCTTTTATGTAAATGGAGGGCCAGCAATATTGGACACTAATTCATTTAAAATTCTGAATGTGTCTCAGTTAGAAACCTATGCACCTGATCTGCCATTTGAAATCAGATTTCACCTCAAGCTTTTTAGGACCAAATCCTGTTCCCATTTTGAATCCAATGGCAAAACTCCACTGACTTTAAAGAAAGCAGAATTTTGCCCTCACTGCCACCTTTATGTCTCTTGGTGTTCTGAAGTAATCATCACTGCAATGTGGCTTTAATAACCCAGAATTCACAGAAATTTCAAAATCAACCAAAATACCCACCCCTTCGATGGCCACCACTATCTCCCTCCCCGCAATGAAAAATTCATGCATGAAGCACTCTGTAAATTACTAGATTTTAATAGTAATTTAAGTCCTTTACATATTCTGGAAACCATGTGAATATCTAACAACGTTTTTTCCAGCTTTCCACAAATAAAATTGTCAGCCCCTTTGTCTGTATTTATTCCTGGAGTAGAAACAATGACCAATTAATCTAACAGCATGTTTCTAATTTTTCTAAAATAAGAATGAAGATTTTTCTCTTTAAACAAAAAACAGACTAGCAATGGGTTTCAAATACATATACAGATCATAGTACATTGGAAAAGGAGCTCAAAAAGGTGGCTCTTAGAAATGCAGGCTTAAATAGAAATATACAGTCTACAAGAGTCTTCACCGTTTAGAAAAAATGTCAAACGTTGATGTCCAAGTAAGGAGTCCAAAGGGACTGAGTGGTGGTAGCTGTACAATGATGTCATCCCACACACTTTCAAGGAGACAGTGCCCTCTTTAGCTTTCGACTAAATACAAACAATGCCTGAGACCAAGGAGCAGATTTTCATCAGTGCTGCAGCATGAACTGCTGCATAGCTTGAATGCATGCACAGCAGCTGATTTTGCAGATACGCAGGGATATGAGCTGCATAGTTCTGGGGGTGAGGAGGTCCAGAATCAGTCTCTACATATCATAAAAGGTGCATCACAGATAACAAAACTTAATTAGTCTGGCTCTTTTTTGATATAATTTCATTTAGATAAAAGTTACGACTATAAATTTAATTACATATACAAATCAAAAGGAAACACTACTGTATTTTGTACTTTTCTGCACCACTACTTTTTACAATGCATTCCATTGGCACTTATAATACATCTGCTAGCAATTCATATTGTAAAAGGTGTAGGAAATACACAAACCTGTATAGCATCTAACCAATATTATTACACTTATCTCATTAAGCTTACATCTGATACACTTGTTTTCAATTACATTACCAATCACAGAATTCACAGAATTCATTAAGAAACTCATTATTTACATCAAAATATTCAGCAACACAATATAAATAGAAAAGAGCTAAGAGCTCACACCCTTGTGTTAACCTGAATTTGTTCGTTCACCCATCTATCTACAGTATTATTGCTTAATCAGGCCCCAAACCTAAAAGAATAAATGGCTCCAGGAGTTTTTCTTCACTTGTTTTAATAACCATCTTGAAGCTGCTCTCCATATTTGAGTGGTTATATACATGGGCTTAACATCAAAAGAAAGTATCCCCCTTTAAGCAAAGCCAGATTGTACAAAAACCTCAATATTCTAAACTGTTAAGGCAGTATATATACACAGGAGCTATTCAGGGAGTAAAAACCCATCCCCAGTAAGTGTTAACATTCTGGACATACAGCAGTTTTCCTTTTGCGCACTAAGTTTTATGTGTTGCCTTCATTTTCTGCAAAAATCGTAAGTTAATGAGTTATATCAACAGCACTTCAGCAAATGCCTGGAACATCAGAATTCTTTTATAACAATTTATCATGCAACGTAACAGATTCTAAGTAGCAGAAATACCTTAAATCTCAGTCTATGAAGTTTTCCCTCTTCACTTATTCCTTCCATATTCTAACAACGTCTAACACCTATGTTTCAATAAGTTTTACAATAAATACAATCACATATCATGGGCTGCATAAACTCCGAGTTCTCAGTACATTCCATGGCTAGAATTTTCTGATTTTCTAGTTTTATATTTAAAAAATGGAGATTGCTCAATGGATACCTTAGGTCACTGTGTGGTGTTAGCGCTACAGCTTTACATATCAGCGATTCTGGTTTCCTCAGGGACTCTGGCACATTCGCCATGTTTCGTACAAGATCCCTGAGAACTTATCACAGCATCAGTAATTCACAACTCAAAACATGTTCAAGTGCTTGACTCTACATGAAGTTCAAGCTAGTTTCTTATTGTTCTCCGTGTTGTGCACCAATGCCAAAAATTCCAGTACGAGCTTTGCCGTTTTCCTGGGCCGCTCCACTACCACAGAGTGTCCACAGTTTTCCAAAATATGCACCTGACAGTCAGAAATAGATTTTGCTAGAACATCTGCTCCAGAAACATCCAGAACCTGAATGAGAGAAAAAGTAGTAAGTACCAAAGAAAAAAGTCTCAGAGTCCAAACCAAGTTTTTATTGGCTGTTCCATGACCCTGTTTGAACCATCTCTTGGGTATTTTGACATCAAAGTGGGATATTAAGTTACTATGGAATGCATTTGTTTCCCACATCAGATTCTTCAGGAATAGCTCATTGTTATCCAGGCGTCTCCGCTGGCCCTCCTGCACTGTGTACAAGCTGTGCCTGGTAGTGGGAATAATTCGGGCACTGACCACATGCAACAGAATCCTACTGGTTACAATTTAGGTACTCTCTGTGCATGTCTGTGCACACGCATGCGTGTAAGTGGGCAAATCATACACTTCTACCCCCTGTAGCACAGCTTTATAAACCAAGTGCTAACATGGTTTGCAGACCAACAAAAAACAACAATCCTTGTTCATATTGATCCGGGAAACCATTCTAGAACCCTAATAGCAACTACCGAGTATAACGAGCACTGTGGCTAGCAGAGTTCTGCTCCCAGTGTGAACTAAGTCTGACTGTTCCCATCACTTACCCAGTTCCACTGACAATGTTTACCATAGATGTCTCTCCAGTCCAAATGCTAGTCCCTACTTTTATTTCCATTTCATCTGAATTTCCCTATCACTTAACATGATCTATGAGCATAGGAGAGGATTTAAACAGACAAGGGTTCTCTCTGGCTCCCCTGCCTGGTTTTGAGGTCTTGTGGCAACTCAGGCTACTCTACAGCAGCCTCAGCCACAGTTTGAGCCCTGCTTCCCTCTTAGCTGTTATCAGCAGGGGCTCCAGAAGCACCTTCTCCCACCAATGCTGGTAGCACCTCTCCCATCAGCAGAGGCTGCTCCCCCCTCTGTTAGGGTAACTGGGGAAGATGACTAGTAGGATTCATACAGCCCACACTCCATGGCAGGCAAGCAGACGAAGGGGAAGCCAGCCCTGATCAGGCAAATTCTATTCAAGGTGGACATGACCCCATTGGCAAAGACAGGTGTGGGAGGGGAAGCAGGGACTCCCATGGGGAAGGAGTTATCACTAGGGTACCTTTCACAAGCACCACGCTCTTTAAAAAAATGAAATAAAATAGAGTTCCAAGCTCATCACTCCTTTTTATTTTAAAATCCATCCTATTTCCAGCTGGTTCCAGACCACTCACTGGTTCTGACAGTGTTACATCTCCCCTTCTAATCCACGATATAGGCCCCAATTTTGAGTCCCCTAATAGATGTGGTTGGGGTTGCAGAGCAGGGCAGAAGTGGCTCTAAGCTCCCTTTCAGTCCTTGGATTCCAGGGCTCTTTGGGAGCCTGCCTGGCTCCGAGTACAAGTTAAAGCAACCTCACAGTTGTTCTAGTTCAAACTCTGCTCCTGGCTTCTTATGAGCCGTGGGAAGCAGAAGAGATCCAGAGAGCACAGTACACTGGCCTTGCTCCCTCCCCACCTCCTACCATCTCTGAAAGCCCTTTATGACACGGACTGGCGTAGGGCTACTCTAGCAGGGGAGCTCCCTATTGCTGCAGCATTTCCACCACCTCTATGCCACCACAGCCGCATAAAGGGGCTCTGGTGCAGGGGACAATTGACCTTATAGCCTCACTTCTACACAGCTCCACCCCTGCTTATGTCTCAGCCTGTTTTCCTGTATTCCTTTGCATGCATGCACACAATCTTCTCCTCTCTCCTTTGCAAACGTGTGCACGCACACACTCCTCTCCTCACTCCTTAACATTCCCTTGGTCTCCTTCCCAGTCTTGCATCCTTGTGCCTTTCTTTTCCTCTGCCGCCTACCCAAGGAACAGCCTCTCTCTTCCTTGTTGCCAAGACAACTCTTTTTTTGCTTCAAAATTCTTGTTCCAAGCCCACTTCTTTCAGTGAGCTTTCCACTAGCGGCTCCCTCCCTCACGACAATTAAGCAGACAGAATCTGAGCTCTCGGTAGCCAACTCCCTTCCCAGATCTGCTCCTTGTCCCCTTTCCTTTCTGTTGTCTGTTCCTACCTATCATCCTTCATAGGCTCCCATATCTAATTTGACTGGGAGATCCCTGGGGCAGACAGGGACCTTGCGTTCTTACTACTGGCCTATAAAGCACCATGCAAGTCACTAGTGCTAGCTCCTTATGTAACATTCATACAGATGGAAACGGAGCACCAATCCTTTATAAAAAAAAATAAAACAGGACAGCAGCAGCACCTGATCTTGTTTTCCCCAGATGATCTGCGTTGGGGCTTTGATCTTGCTCATGTTTTCATGAAGAGCATGTCTGGACTTTTCATCTGTAATTTCTAAAAATACTTTTCAGCAGAGAAGAATTAGTCAAACACAAGTGGGATTTGTCCCATTTACTGCTAATCAGCATGGCCTGAATCCTGAGTGAGTGATTTCCTTTACTCCTTCAGCAGGCTCCTGCGGCCGCCAGTGAGGGTTTGCATGAATCAGGAAACCCTGCAAGAGGGGGCAACAGTGGGAGGAAAACCCTACTGTGTTCTCAAAGGGTGGTACCCCAGCTGGCCCACGGGTGAGGCAGAACAGGATGTAGGGCCTGCCCACAAACCACAGATCACTCCAGGAGCCATCAGTGGGAGGACAGGATGTCTGTGACCTCTAGCATGACAAGATTCTCCCACGGCCCCACTCTGTTAGCAGGCGTTAATTAAAGCTGACCAATGATTAAAGCAGATACAAAGGGAAGGGGGGAAATTAACTGCTCCAGCCGAGGAGGAGGGCTGCTATCCCAAGCCAGGGAGCTTGGGTGGGGGGGAACACCCATATTCTTTTAATGAGAAGGGGAGCTGCACTCCCCAACCCATTAATTCCCCCTTATTTCAGCCCCTGAAGCGGACTCACTGGGGCAGGTGCAGCTGCTCTATCCCACCTCCCTTACATTCAGAAGAGGGAGCTAGGGCCTGAGAGGCAGCCAAGCCTATGGAGAAGGATTTGGCTAGGGGTGCAGGCAGGGTTTTTCTGGAGTAAACATCTGATTAATAAACCTGAGGGTTTGTTTTCTTTTTCTCTTTTGGGGGAGGCCCTCTGTGAAGAATGTGTAGTTTGTTTGGAGCTGGGTGGGGACTCTGTCAGCTCACAATACTTCTGGGAAGGGGAAAGAGGGGTGCAGAAGAGACACATAGACTCTGGCTGTGTCACTCCTCATGGGGCTGGCTGCAAGAGGGGGGATGATGCGTGCCCCATGACACTGTCCCTACCCACTCCTCCACCAGCAGGGAACCTCCACACTGGTGAAGCACCCACCACAGGGAAACCCTGTTGTGGAGGCAGCTAGGTCCCCTTCTGCATGAGGGGGATAGATTTGTACACAAACTGGGCACTTAGGATACAGATCAAGAGACTTTGTGTTTGGTTCTAGCAGAGCAGAACCAGCGCACTTACATTTCCGGTAAAATTCATTATGAGGGATGCGAACATCAACAAGGCCCTGCAGGATCTATAAATAAATAAGTATCGGGTAAGAGAACAGATACACCACACATGGCCCATGCACTGACACTCAGGAGACAGCACGTGGAGAAGTTTCCTGGGGACACTGGACACAAGGCTCTGTTACACTGCTGCAGAGCAAGAGAGTAAGTATATTATTCACACAAGATCTGACTCCTCATAAAGGGGCTACAAGCTTGTAGGATAAAAAGGAAGCAGAAAAATGTCCTTCATATTGTGCAGTTGGAATTTGCTATCAAGCCAGACTATGCACTCCTGCCAGGTTGCCTCAAGAGTTATCACACATTTCTTTATTATTCACATAAAATTAATACTTCTCATTACCTTACCTTGGCATTACTAATACTTGGCATTATTTTACACTTCATCTTCTCCTATAATCTATTCATCAAAGACTTCCTAGGAAAACATATCGCTAAGTTCCTCTCTCCTCACAATGGAACAATTAACATTTCCATTGCATTTGCTAAAAGGAACAAAACAAACAAATCTCTTATGTACTAGACAATAACTTTTCGTCTATCTAGCTTTTCCTGTTATCTATATATACTAAAGGCAACCAGACTTCCCACCAAGCTGCCAAAGAATTTAGATCCTTCCAACAGGAAAGCATCGGGCAAGTATGGCTGGAAAAAACAGAAGGAAAGTGGTCTAAACCACTAAAGATACTAGTCAGATGCAGGTTTCAGAGTAACAGCCGTGTTAGTCTGTATTCGCAAAAAGAAAAGGAGTACTTGTGGCACCTTAGAGACTAACCAATTTATTTGAGCATAAGCTTTCGTGAGCTACAGCTCACTTCTTCGGTTAGATGCAGAAGTTATTGGGGGATGTTCTATGGCCTGCTTTATACAAGAGGTCAGACTAGGATGATCATAATGGCCCTTTCTGATCTTAAAGTCTATGGAAAATTAGAGACCTGGGAAAATATTTTCCCATCAACATTTTCATCCCTAAGAGGGATAAATCTCCAGAGGAGGGCAGCACCACAGGAGCAAGAGACCCCCAGCAGCACTGACCTGACGCTGTCTGCAAGGGTTGCTGTAAAGAAGTTACATTTCTGAAGAGAAACCTTCTAAAGTTTCTATGAAGTCAAAAAGATAAAAAAGCTATTGGTAGAACTATGCAAACACCAGACCTTCTACACTGAACGACCTGTATGTCCATTATAATTCTTCCTGATTTAATAAAATGAAATTAGTCATGAATAACATGCCCCTTTGTAAAGATCTAATTTCAGAAATACTCAAAATGAAGGACTAGTCATAAGGGTGACACCTTCCAAGTTGATTTGGAGCACAAGAAGGGGAGGAGAGAGGGATTTTGGCAGAAGTCCCACACCTTCTCATTAGCTCTTTGGGCTCCTTTCATGGAGCATGAAGAAACAAATGCCATGATTACATTTCGGTGTATACTTTCAAGATATACTTCAGCTAGGATCACATCAATGATGTGTCAAAGCATGTTTGACCTAGTGAAGACTGCAGGATTGGACCTGAACAAAAATGATCCCTCACTCTCACAGATCTTGAGAGATAGACCAGTCCTCGCTTACAGACAGCCCCCCAACCTGAAGGAAATACTCTTCAGCAACCACACAACAAAAACGCTAACCCTGGAACCTATCCTTGCAACAAAGCCCGATGCCAACTCTGTCCACATATTTATTCAAGTGACACCATCATAGGACCTAATCACATTAGCCACGCCATCAGAGGCTCGTTCACCTGCACATCAACCAATGTGATATATGCCATCATGTGCCAGCAATGCCCCTCTGCCATGTACATTGGCCAAACCGGACAGTCTCTATGCAAAAGAATAAATGGACACAAATCTGACATCAGGAATCATAACATTCAAAAACTGGTAGGAGAACACTTCAACCTCTCTGGCCACTCAGTAAAAGATTTAAGGGTGGCAATTTTGCAACAGAAAAGCTTCAAAAACAGACTCCAAGGAGAAACTGCTGAGTTTAAATTAATATGCAAACTAGATACCATTAACTTGGGTTTGGGAGGGGCTGGGTCATTACACATATTGAATCTATTTCCCCATGTTAAGTATCCTTACACCTTCTTGTCAACTGTCTAAATGGGCCATCTTGATTATCACTACAAAAGTTTTTTTCTTGCTGATAACAGCTCATCTTAATTAGCCTCTCACAGTTTGTATGGCAACTTCCAGTGTGTGTGTGTGTGTGTGTGTGTGTGTGTGTGTGTGTGTGTGTGTGTGTGTGTGTGTGTGTGTGTGTGTGTGTGTGTGTGTGTGTGTGTGTAAAATCTTCTTACTATATGTTCCATTCTATGCATCTGATGAAGTGAGCTGCACCTCACGAAAGCTTATGCTCTAATAAATTTGTTTGTCTCTAAAGGTGCCACAAGTACTCCTTTTCTTTATCCTAGATTGTGTCATTTCAGTTTCATTGCCTTTGACATAACTGTTCTGTTTAAAACCCATGGATTTCAGTGAGACGCAAGCTTGCACGCTCACTCTCTCTGTGAGAGTTATTCTGCTTCAGGCTCATCGTGGCCAAACCTACTACCTTCTGTCATGATTAAAGATGATGACTGACTAGGATTTCTTACCTGCTGAGGTACTTTAAAGCGCACATAAGAACAAAGCTTCAGCATGTCTGCCATTTCCTCAGGCGTTGATGGAATTAAAGGAATCTTGTCAATACGTTCAGACTCTTTCAGCTCCCGCAGACGCTTAAGAAATTTGTTATCAGTTGGATATGGCAGACCTACATACAATGAACAAAAATAACCACATGCTAAAATCCAAAAGTGACAACAACAAGACAGCCCTTCCTAGAGAGGGCAACTTGCCACAGAAGGTAGTTACTTCTGAAAATACTGCACATTTGACTGCTGTAAACTTTCACGCAGTCATGACAGCCTCTGCTAATAGCTATGGTAATCAAACTAATAGCACTAAACACAGTGCAAATACACACCTGCTTTGTGTTCCTCCCAGTCCCCCATTCTTCTGAAGAAAAATAAAACCTCTGGTTTTGTCACATACTATTAAAAATGAACTGAGACTGATGCAGTGTTAATCAAGATATGGTTCTGCCCTGCAACAACATGGCATCTCTGTCCTATGGGAGCCTCTCATAAATGGAACCTGCCAATTTTACCAAATTGTGTGACGTGGATGGGAGAACCTTTGTAATTTCTCAGTTAAACCAGAATTTCAGCTAGTTTGTCAGTCTTCTCACAAAATAACTCTTTTCATTCTCTCTCTTTCTCTCAGTCCTTGGTAGATCTTGATTTCTCCTGTTTTCTAATTTCCGGAACCTTTTTTCCTAGAATTTTTTAAAAGCTTATCAAAAGGAACACTGTCACGTTCCATAGGCCACAATTTACGTCCTTTCAAAAAAATTAATAAAATAAATAAATAAATAAATAAATCCAGTGAATCCCATTCCCAGTGCCATCCATGGAATTAAAATTTTATGACTATATATGTATTATACAATATATTACATGTACAATATAATCTATTCCTGAAAATGATTGAAGTTCACCCAGGGGAATTCAATTTCTGATTTCTATGGCCTACTTGCCTGCCTACTCATTCAACCAAGAGGAATTTTTTTTTTTTAAACACATTATATATGCATAGTATTTACCAAATTATATCCCAATCCTTCCTACTCACCATAGCTTTGACCCTACTGCTCCCATGGCTGGTTGCCTCCCAAATGCATTACACAGGAGGAAGCCATAAGCAGCAGCAGGGAAGGTGGTTACTTAATTACGGGTGTGGAAGGAGATGCAGAAGGGGAGCTAGGAGCATACAGTGGGTGCAGAGAAAGTCAGGATGCAATCTGACAAATACTTTACATATATTATACATGGATGGTTTGCTTGCTGGAATGGTAATACCACCAATAGCTAATGGGCTGAATAACTCATCATATACAGGAAGATAGAAACAACAACAAAAATCCTGAAGATAGAAACAACAAACAAATCTCCATTTTCTATTATCTTTTTCTAATTATTTTTATAGTTAAGCTGCAGCACGACATTGTAGGTCCCCTCATGATGTGGGACATACAATTTGCAGGTGGCAACAGTAACCTGCCCACCAAAATGAATTCTCAGACAGGGAACTCCGGAAGCACCAGCTCTTTATTACTGTATGCATCATTTGCTAAGCTATCTCTAGGTGCTGGGAAATTAACAATGAACGCTGCAGGGAAAATACAGAACCAGTGGAATAAAATATTTATTATTAAGTGACACTCTAGGCTTTACACAACATTTTTGCAAAAATTTTCCCCAACCAGTTCTACTTCAAACCTCTTCACTGGGAGGTGACTCTTCAGGAGTCTGATTTGTCTTGTGAACCCTCAAGTTTCACCTCATTTAAAGAGTACTTGCTTACAAAATCAGACATAAAAACACAAAAGTGTCAGCACACTATTACTGAAAAATTGATTATTTTCTCATTTTTACCCTATAATTAAATCAATTGGAATATGAACATTGTACTTAAACAAGTCATCGTATGTACGAAATTTCAGTCTGTACTGACTTTGCTGGTGTTTTTTATGTAGTCTGTTGTAAAATTAGGCAAATATCTAGATGAGCTGATGTACCTCCTGGAAGACCTCTACGTACCTACAGCAATACGTGTACCCCTGGTTGAGAACCACTGGTTCTAATTCACAGATGCCTGGCACACACACAGACAGTTCTTCACATCACTTTCTTTCTCCAGAGCAGCACAGGCGGTAGCTAGGTAACATTCCACTTTGCTCTTTATTTCTTGCCTTGGAATCACCAGTTTATTGGATACGAAACAGCAGCAGCAGCTGTTATGACAACAGGGGCAAACACCAAAGCCTTTCCTGCATGCAGATAACACTTTGCCAACACTCAGACACATTTGCAGCATTTAATTCCCTAGCTTGTACTGAATAGTCTGGCCAGGTATCAAGACAGAAGACTGAGTTGGTGAAATGTGAAATTCTGCATAACCAGGTACTTCAAATTTACTGAGTAACTTCCCTTCTTGTAATAGTCTCTAAACAGCTGGAGATAGCATTGGGGATTTAGTGGCAGATTTGGGCAGAATCAACTAAGGGCTTGTCTACACTTACATTTTATAGCACTCTAACTTGCTGGCTAAGGGGTGTGAAAAAATCACCCGAGTGCAGCAAGTCTGAGTGCTTTAAAGCGCTAGTGTGGACAGCTCCCAGTGCTCAGAGCTATTCCCCTCCTGGAGGTGGATTACCAGGAGCGCTGGGCGAGCTCTCTCCCAGAGCTCATGCGTGACCACACTCGCACTTCAAAGTGCTCCCGCAGCAGCGCTTTTGAAGTTTATAGCATAGATGTAGGGCTTGGCTACACTTGCAAGTTAGAGCACATTAAATCAGCCCCAGGTGCCCTAAATCCTGCGGTGTTCACACTGGCAAGGCACTTAGAGCTCATGGACTCCGCGCCTGGAGCGCCCCCGGTAATCCACCTCCACGAGAAGCATAGAGCTTGCTGCGCCCTGGCTGAAACGCCCGGGTGTCAGTGTGGACGACTGTTGCATTACTGTGCTGTGACTGGCCTCCGGAAAAGTCCCATAATCCCTTGAAGTCAAGTGCCCACTCTGGTCATTGTTCTGAACTCTGCTGCAGGCATGCGGATATCCCCTTTCAAAGCTCCGTGTCTGACATCCGGCATGCTTATCTGCTCCGGGACACAAAGCAAACCATTACTGTGGAACATTGCTGCTGCAGAGGTGGGCGTGTGCGAAAGAGGTTGCAAGGGGAAGGGGCTGATGTCGGGGTTTCCCCCTGCTGCTGTCTGAACTTACAAGACAGCCTGCTGACACACTCTTTGCTCCCCAAAACACAGTCTCTCCCCCTACATACACACAACACACTCCCTATCGCACTCCACCTCCTCCCACTATTTGAAATGTACACTGCAGCCACTTGCACACTGGATAGCTACCACAATGCACTGCTCTCTGTGGCGTTGCAAGAGCTGCTAATGTGGCCATGCCACTGTGCTTGCAGTTGACAGTGTAAACACACGGCAGCACTTTCCCTGCTGCGGTCTCTGAGGGCTGGTTTAACTCCCAGTGCTCTACATCTGCAAGTGTAGCCATAGCTGTAGCTTTAGGGCAATCTTCCCTTTTAGGCTTTCAGAACGTGAAGGACCGAATTCTCACTTACAGTAAGGCCTCTTTACAGCACTCTGCCAGTGTAGAGATGTCTTAAAGCGGGGTCAATGTAATTTACACCCACTTCAAGACATCTTACAGAGCTGACAGAGTGCTGTAGAGAGGCCTTACTGTAAGCGAGGATTGGACCTGTAGAGATGAGACTACACAGCTAAATCCCCCTGCAGGTTTAAAACAGACACTTCTTGTGAAGTCAGTTCAGACCACCTCTCTTGATACCCCCCCCATACCCATTTCCATTCATCTCAGCCACTCCTGTCCAAGCCATACAGCTTTGGGCTCTCTCCCTTAGAAACATCACACAGAGCACAAAGGTAGCTGCCTAGCTACCCAACAGCTAAGATTAGGCTGTTGGCAAGAAGCATCATTGTTGGAAGGTGTTTCAATGTACAAGTTTCTAGTCAAATGGGTATTACAAAAAACTGATTTTAAAAAAAGGTCTAAGGGTTTCCTTCCACCGTGCTGAAAACAGGAAGATGACACATTTAGCAATCTCTCAGTTACATACAACACTGAACGCTTACACACACATTACCAAAACATTCAGAGCTGCGTGGGGATTTAGCCCCACAGCTAAGCCTCTGCCAGATGCTGGGACTGGACAACAGGGGATGGATCACTCAATAATTGCCCAGTTCTGTTCACTCCCTCTGAAGCATCTGGCACTGGCCATTGTCAGAAGACAAGATACTGGTTTAGATGGACCACTGGTCTGAACTACTATGGCCATTCTTATGTTCTTAACTCACTCCAATTCCAATGGCAATCCTGGAACTAAACCTCTGTGCCTCCCTATGAAGATGTAGGGGTCCACATTTAGGATTCCAGTTACTTTTCAATGTGTCTGTAACAGAAGTAGCTGCTGTGATACCAAACGCCACCACTTCAGGAGAACCACAACCCTTTGATCTGTAAAAGCCAGTGAGAAAACAGCAACTCTTTCACTAGGCCTGCAAATACTCCTCCACGTTCTGATCCCTCCTCCTACCTACACTTCCATCTCTGCCCTCCCTTCCCTGCAACAGATGGAAAAGCTACTCCCAGCATAGCAATTTCTGAAAACCTCTACCCTGGTGTAGCACAGACTCCAAGATAGCAGAAAGCAAAGGTGCTGATGCGTGTTGTCCTCCTCTGCAGTGAGCACTGTGGATGGGGGACCAATTAAGGCAGCTCTCTTTCTGTCCATACTCTTCCTCCACTATGTGCATGTGTGAACATTCCATTTTAAATGTTCACAGCTCAAATAAATTCAGAACCAATCTTTTTCAAAAGCACAGATTGTCTGTCCCCACAGCTCCAGCCAATATTGAGCTAAGCAAACACATTGTTTTCTGCACACACCATTTAAAAAAAAAAAAAGGCACCTTTGGGCTGCAACTAAGCATGAAACGTTTCAGCCTAAACAGGAGTTTGCTGGAGAAAGCTGTGAAAAAGGGGGCTTAGAACAGAGACTGGAATTCAGCTTTCACAGCATTTGTTACCTCACACTTCATGTGCTGAGTTCCAGGAGTACATGTACTGTTCTGTTAGAAGTCTAATTAGTCTTACGGAGTATAAGTAAATCTGAACTGGATTCTAAAATCTCAGTTGATGCCAAGTATTTCTTCCCACTATCTAATTCACAAAGTTTACACTGGATTCAGTACTACCTGAGGTTCTCTAGGTTAATGCTTTGGTACAGAGTATATACCTAGCTACTTACTTCCATACTCACTTTTTATTGTGCCACTCACCTGCAGGGCATACAAGAGACAGGCTGCAAATCTCTGCTGGGTATTGAGCAGCATAAACTCCCGCAACATTTCCACCCATTGAGGTGCCGATCAGGTGAAAAGGTTTTCTGTTCAGCTTGATACATTCAACAAACTGAAATGGAAAGGGCAATGAGGCCACAGGGATCAACTGCACAGTTACAATCAGAGTCATTAGAAAAAATAAACGTCAAAGCTACAGCATATAGCAATCACAAGGTCCTGGCAGCATTGCAGTAAATCCTAAAAGCAAAGCTAGAGCAGTGTGGTGGATCCACAGAATCTTGAGATTGCCCGTGTGTCCTCTTTAAATAAAAGGAAACATATTTCCCATGGAAGGTGTTGGCTTAACAGTGCTGAGGGAGGTCATCACCATCCACAGAGCAGGATAAGCTTCCCCACCTTGTCCCAGCGAAGTGCCTTGTCCATGAGCAGGAGGAACGAGCTCGAGAGCTACAAGAGTAGTTCGGGGTCCATGACCTTTTAGTTTTTAGCCACTGCTGAGATTGTCAAATTAGCAATAAGTGTGGAAGCAGCTTCTCTGACAGGATACGTGCCCACTGAGAACACCACTCTCCTTTCCTGCGGTTATGTTTACTGTTTCACAGGTCTGGCTGGTGCTTGACAGACAAACAAGAACACAGGTCCCTGGCCCACAGGTGCTTACAAACCAGAAGGTTAGCAAACAAGCGTTGACTATAACTTTCGGTCACTACTGACCCAGGCAGGATTGGAACAGCTAAGGCTCTACAGGCCGTTACCAAGCCTCTGAACCATCCAGCCTCATCTACATCCCTCTTTAAAGGAAAGGAAAACAAACAAACAAAAATAATCTGCAGTCTGATCCACGTTATAGAGAACAACAGCCCTTGTTTCACCTCCTCCCACCTTCCTATTTGGTCTTGTTCCTCTTCTGTCCTACATTCCAGCCCCACCCATCTTGATCATGCCAGTAAGGAACAAGGGGAAAAAATACAGACTTATAAAATACAAAAATGTTGTCCCCACCTGCTGTCTATTTCAGCAGCATCTTACCAATCGCCTCTCCATTTTAAGAGCTCTGCTGCAGAGCTTATCTTAGGAGAGATTTAACGCTCTCCACTGAGGCCTAATACTCATTGACATGGAGGTTCCTGTACACCACTCTGGCAGTGCAGAGATGTTCGCATAAATAAGAATCTGGCCCAGAATATATTATATACTTAATTCAAATGTGAAGTAAAAAGCAACACAGTCACAAGGAAGGCATCTGCTGATGATGCCAAAGGAAATGGACAGAGGCGCTTGGCAGCTTTTACAGAGATGGGGATTCAATACCACTTCAGCAGTGCTTAATCTGATAGAGCGGTGCGTGAGTGACGGGGGGGGTAGGGGGAGGCTTGTAGGTGGTGATCCTGGATCCTTGCCCATTTTCACTGCTGGCTCTTGAAAAGATTTGTGGGTAGAGAGGAACTGAAATAAAATCAGAGTATATGATTGGGGAAAATGCCCCGGCTGTTCCTCCACATTCTCCCCCGTCCCCCCCCGCCCCCAAGCATTTTTCTTCAGCCCGGCCATACCCCTGAATTATGACTCTGCATGGCTCAGCCATTATGCTGAAAGGAAAATTTACACATCTTATAATCTGTGCAGCAAAGTACAAAAAAGCTCTCCCATCATACGAAGCTCCTGTGAGCTGCAGGGTTTTAAGAACGCATCTGATTCTGGCACACAGGGTCCTAGCTGTAATTCGCACACTGAATTTTCTAATGTATTCAAATGTGCCTAAAGCAGTAAGACTGTTCAGGCTAATCAGTCACACAGTAGGGGGTTAGTCCTTGAAGGAACAGAGGGACAACTCTGCAAAGTTCCTTCTGGAGGATGGCTGCAGCTTAGCACATGAAAGAGAGCCAAGGAGCAAAGGCAATACTGGCCCATTTAGTAACCCAAAGGAATGCACAGCTGAGCTGCAGGAGGGGATGGGGAAGGAAAAGTAAACTGCAGTTGCTACAGGCCAGGAGTAGATTATTTCCCCTGCAATAAGAGGAGAGCAGGGAAATTCAGAGGAGTGAAGTTTTGGAACAACCTTCCAAGGGAAGCAGTTGGGGCAAAAGATCTATCTGGCTTTAAGATTAAACTCGATAAGTTTATGGAGGAGATGGTATGATGGGATAACATGGTTTTGGTAATTGGTAAATATTCATGGTAAATAGGCGCAATGGCCTGTGATGGGATATGAGATGGGGTTGGATCTGAGTTACCCAGGAAAGAATTTTCTGTAGTATCTGGCTGGTGAATCTTGCCCATATGCTCAGGGTTTGGCTGATCGCCATATTTGGGGTCGGGAAGGAATTTTCCTCCAGGGCAGATTGGAAGAGGCCCTGGAGGTTTTTCGCCTTCCTCTGTAGCATGGGGCCCGGGTCACTTGGTGGAGGATTCTCTGCTCCTTGAAATCTTTAAACCACGATTTGAGGACTTCAATAGCTCAGACATAGGTGAGAGGTTTTTCGCAGGAGTGGTGGGTGAAATTCTGTGGCCTGCGTTGTGCAGGAGGTCAGACTAGATGATCATAATGGTCCCTTCTGACCTAAATATCTATGAATCTATCTATGAAATTACTTCTTTGGGGTTTTCCTGAGGCGGCACACTCGCATGCTGCCATTTACACAGGGCTGAGCCAAGGCACAATCTAGCCCTCCATGTTTCACCTTCAATCCTCTAAAAAGAGGAAATCCTGGTTTCCAATCACTTCAAAGACAAATCAAACCCATATACTCTGATTGCCCAGGAAGGGGGACATGAAGAAGAACAGGCATAGAACACATCTGAGGCCATCACCTGGTGTATTCTTTTAACTTGCCCATTGATGGAGTAGTCATCTAACGATGATCGGGTAGTGCCCTCATGACCAGGCATGTCAACACAAACCAGGTGCAGGTTCTTCGGAAGGAACTGCGGAAACAAAGCGCTGGGCAGTCAGCCTAGAGAAGGGATGCTATGAAGGAAATTGGTAATTACAGAAAAAAAAATTGATTTCCTATTAGAATCTCTCTGTGAAATGTTGTGCTGATTAGTACAGTGTGGCCAATGGCTGCACCATATTACATCAGTTCACTGCGAGCTGGTATTATCTTTTATAAGCTTAAAGAAGTTTTATTGTTTAAAAAATAGAATCCAAGAAAAAGAGGAGGGGAAGTCCCGAAAAAGGGACTGTGTTATGAATGTTTGGTACGTGTACACCCTGTATGAGAAGTGATGAAATACCATGGGCTAGATTTCCTTCACACAAAACTTCTCTCTCACAGCACAGCTTTGCCACCACACAGAGATGGTTTCCAGCAGAGCACAGGTAGCTTTTCCTTTGCTGCTTTCCATCAGAGATGTTGCCGGGAGAGAGCAACTTTACTTCCTGCTGCTGGCTCCATAGGAGCTCTGCAGGTGGGAGTTACTATGGGGAAGTGTGAAATAAGTACCTCCCATAATCATCCCATGTACACCTTCACTCTGGCAGTGCAAGGCCCCTAAAAACACCTCCAGTGTCAAGGAGATGAAGCCTGTTTTCTGAGACTACAACCTCCTCTCCCCAAGCAGATTTTGGGTCTTAAGGGCCTTCCACGGGGACTCTGTCTAGGTGCTGGCACAGACTAGACTGCGAATCTGGCCCTGTAGATTAAATACCGGAAATGACCTATTCACCAGAATTATTATACACCAGACTCCAGCTGTTAAGAAAAGGCTCCATCCTATTAAGTATAATTTAAGGGCCTGTGATATACAGGGGTCAGACTGGATGACCTGGTGGCCCCTTCTGACCTTAAACTCTATGGGCATGTCTACACTATAAACTTAAGTCAACCTGTGTTATGTCAACTTACAGCCATTGCAGTAATTACTGCGGTGGAGGAGGACCACACTACCTCCTTGTGTTGGTGGTGTGCATCCTCACCAAGAGCGCTTCCACCAGCCAGAAGAGGAGCAACGTGGGGAGCTGAGAGCCAAGGCTCTGAGCTCCACACAGCTGCCCACCTGCCGCCCAGGCTCTTGGCTTCTCGCCTCCCCGCTGGTTGCGGGGGGCAGCCACCAAGGCTTCTCACCTTCCAGAGCGGAGGGCTGGGATGGAGGACAGCTGGGGTCTCGCTGGAGCCCACCACCGGCCCCGAGCTCCATGCAGGAACTGTGAAATTGACAAGAATGACATCCAACAGCCAATGTAAGTAATGCAGTGTCTACACGGACACTGCATCGCCCTATCTACACCAACATAAGCCTTTCGTGGAAGTGGAATTATGATGCTGATGTAGTAGGGTACTTACATTGGGGGGAGCAAGGCAGTAGCATGTACACTGACATTAGGCAGCTTACATCGACCTAACTCTGTAGTATAGATCAAGCCTATGACATTATTAAGTCTGGAAGCATAAATCCTCTAAAAACTTTGAATGACAAAAGGGATGGAATGCATCAGAGGATCAATATGTACAGTAGCTGAGGATATTTCTAGTTTTCTAAAATAATTGTCATAGCTGTGATCAGTATAGCTAAGCTTCCTAATGTGCTAGCAGGAGGCTCCTCCTTCAGGACACCAGCAAATAAAAGTGTTCTCTCGCTAAGGCGGTATCCATTTATTGTTAGAGAAATGGAAACATACCTTGACCACAGACAACCACATGTCTTTGTGGGCTGAAAATCCATGTAACATCAGTATGGATGGTCTGAATCCAGGTCTCCCTCGATAAGAAAAACAGAACCGGTAATCATCATAGTTAGCATATCTAACCTGCATGCCCAGTGCTCGACGCCAGTACCTAAAGAAAAACAAATAAGCGAAACATGACACTTGAGCATGATCTAATAGTCCAAGCACAAGACAAGGCAGACAAGACTCCTGGGTTCAATTCCAGGCCCTGACTTGCTATGAGAACGCAGACAAGTCACTTAATGCCCAGATCCTCAATTGTATTTAGGCACCTAACGCCTACCAATTTCGATGGAAGGTCGGAACCTAAATACCTGTGTGGATCTGGGCCTCAGGGTCCAATTCTAAGCAGTACGGAGCCTCTCTTGCAAACACGCAGCATCACCAATCCCCAGTGAAGTCAATGGAGGCTGAGGATGCCTCAGAGGATGTGCTGAAGATTAGCCTCTTTTGGCTCAATTTACTCATCTTTAATATGGACACAAACAATTCTTTCTTATTCAGAGGGGAATCGCGAAGCTTAGTTTATATTTGAAAAGCACAAGGAGACCCTTGGGTAAAATGACACATATAAAGGCGAAGTATTATGGACATGTAATGTCAGCAGTTGTTACGCTGGCTCATTTGAGTTCACTGAAAAATGCCAGAGAGCTCAGTCCCCACAAGGGACTGATACACCACTTACATGGGAAGTGGGGCTCCACTGGTATGCAGGGCTTGTGGGGGACCTGTCCTTAGGGACAACATGCACTCAAGATAGCCCACAGACAGGTGCTGAGAACTTTAACAGAGCAGAAGAGCTAGCAAACCTCTATCAAAGTTTAATATTTTGGCTGCTGCCACAGGGTGGCTGACCCCTTTAAAATGAAGCTGTCTAGCATCCCTGTGCTAGAACAGGTGCAGACTCAGAGAGGGAGGAGGTCCCTGAAGGAAACTGTAGAAGGTTCCTCAGGGAAGGCAGAAGAGGGGTTTTCTGGATGAACTCCCCAAGCCGGAGCGAATGGAAGGCAAAAAAGCAGCAGACGGAGTTGCCTACTGATTTGCAAGCTGGAGAGGCAGAGCTGAGGCCCAAAGCGGGCTAAAGGCAGGTGAGCAACGGAGGGGCATACCCACTGACATCTCCACGCTGGTGCACTGGAACCTGAGGGTGACAGAGGACTGGGGAACAGGTGCAGGGCCTACTTTCTGGCCTGTTTAAGATGGGAGTTTAACAGAACAGGGGCAGAGCTGGATGCTCCCTGATGAGGATGAACTCCCAGCAGAAAGGTTGGGGGTTGCAGCTGGAAGGGATGCGGCGGCTGTCCTGGCAGGACAGGAGAGGACTAAAGAAGAGCCCAGGAGTGGTGGAAGGCTCCAGAGTGTGGTATGTGCTATGTCTACTGACCAGATCACATGGGATTTTAAGGACTGCATGGGGGCGGGGGGCATGAGAAATGGATTATGTTTCGGGACTTTTGTTATAGATTGTTTGCACTAGCATTTTGTAATAAACTGCCCTAAGGAGGTGTATTACTGAGACAAGAGAGCCTGTTGTGAAGTCATCAGGAGCTCGAGGGGGGAAGTAGGACAGTAAACCTGGTGTTAGGGTGCCCATCTGAAAGGGAGCACTCTGTGTCAAAGGGCAATTGTTGACAGCTGCTTTATAATATTTGAAAAAACATGTAAAGCAAAAAGTGACTGGGACAATATTGTGGACAGCTATACAGCATCCTGCATTGCTTTCAGCCGAAATAAAGCCCTTTGGAATAATGCACTGGTTTCAAACCAAGGTTTTGATGATGGTCTCTATGGCCTTTTGTCATGTAGGGCTGAAGTACACAAACAGCCATTTTGCTGCTCACAAGGCAAGAGAGGTCAACCAGGCTGTCGTTGCTCTCAGTTGTCCATCTGAAATGAGCTGGGGAGTGGGGCTGCATATATGCAACACCCTCCCTGCTGATGTCTCGTGAATCCCTCCTCTTCAAGGCTCAGCACAAGGGCTTTCTATTCATCTCACTCTAACTTTGATCACTTTGGGACTCTATTTTTACAAGATTTTCCTTTTTGCTTTTGCTCTTGCTCTGTCTGGGACCAATCCTGAGTGCCATAAGTACATTTTAAAACAAATGGAGGTTCATTCAGGCAAACAAAGCAAGAATTTGCAACACAAGGCAGATTCTAAGCTCCACGACACTGAAGCAAAACCAAGACTGACTTCAGTGAAGTCAACAGAGTTACTCTGACTGAGATTAGACTCTGGCCCCTGTCTGCACATTAAACAAATAATTGCACAGTATCTGGTGACCAGAATATTGATAAATACCAGCTTGTGTAGTATCAGTTCATATAAGAGGCGACTATGAGGTCACTAAGGCTGGATTGTGTTGTCATTGTGAGGGTGCAGAAAGCCAGCAAAAAGCTTATACAGCACCTCAATCCTTATTTACTGTAAGCCCTATTTTGAGGGCTTATGTGGGATTTATGTGGTGCCTAGACCTTGTGCAGGTCCTACATTCAGAGGTGAATTTCACCCTGAATGAATAAGTGTCTTAAAGTTTGCCTCAGGGGCCCTGTGTAAACCATCACTGGGCAAGATATTAACATTTTTAGCAACTGATCCTGATGGATCAATTCACCAAAAGACAAAATAATCTGTCCAAAGCTGAACTGATCCCTCACAAGGTGTTAACGCTATTAGCAGCGGCAGGAATGGCAGCTAAACGGATTAGCACACAAAGCAAAGGAGGAGCGATCCACTGCCAGATGGCAGTGGAGCAGTCTCAGATCTCAGACCCTGCAGGGAGACACACACCAAAAAGCAGGTGAGAAGGAAAAAGTCATTCTGTAGCACCCCAACAGGTTTTGAATTGTGTGGTGAAAAGAGATGCGACCTGCTGTCACTGGCTACCCCTGTCAGGTCTGTGACCTCAGCCTGCTCCCAAGAGCTCAGTCTACCCTGACAAGGGGAAATTGTCCATGGATTGAAAGGGGACTGAGTTTGGTTATGTAGTAGCCACAATACTTTCCCTCTCATTCCCTCCTACAGGTGCACAAAGAGAATATGATTTGAGAACAAAAAAACAATTTCTAATGAACAGAATAAACAACAAATTAAACAATAAAAATGCTGAAGAAACAAGATTCACAGGAAGCGCGGGCGGGCGTGGGGGGGAGAACGGATGGATATTCTATAACAAAATGTACACAAGACTCCTCCACGACTCGTAGTTATGTCCAGGCATTACAGATCCAGCTACTGCAGATGTAGACTCAAAGTTAAGCTTAGAAAAGAAAGAAACGGGCATTTACCTCTTTAGAAAAATCCTCCCCCCATCCTCTCATTTTTTAAAACATCTACCACATTCTTACCTGCCTACTTAGCCTGGCTCCTCAGAGCTCTCTGTCATCAGCCCTTTTCTTATCATCATCTCTACTCTGAAACTCTTGCCTATGTCTCCACTGACTAAATATTTTCAAGAACATAGGAACTGCCATTCTGGACCAGCCCCGAGGTCCATCCAGTCCAGTACCCTATTTGTGACTACAGCCAGTACCAAATGCTTCAGAGGAAGGTGCAAGAAAGCCCAGAATAGGCAGATTTGGGGTAATCTGCCTCTCCATGAAGACCTCATCCTAACCCCAACTAGTTGAGAGATTGGCTTAAACCCTGATGACTGGTTTTGTATCCTTTCCAAAACTCTTCTTTTAGTGCTATAACAACTATGGATATTTTGTTATCCATATCACCATCCAATCCCTCTCTGAATCTTGCTAAATTCTTGACCTCAATGACAACCTGTCGCAACGAGTTCCACAATCTAATCATGGGAGTGAAAAAGCATCTTTGTTTCTTTCACTCACCAAAATACTAATTTCTGCAGCACCTGCCTTCACGCTGTCTGTTAATAGACTTGTGCTACTTCTTCTTGTTGATTAATTGTATTTCTGTAGAACCTAGGAGCCCTAGTCATTGACCAGGACCCTGTTGTGCTCAATTCTGTACAAACGCAGAACAAAAGATGGTGCCTGCCCCCAAAGAGTTTACAATCTACGTAAACAAGTCTGCACAATCTTTGTTACAGCAATGGCTGCTGATAACTCTACTGGTTATAGGGCACTATGGAGACACATTCCCAGGACACACAGAATAGAGATTTAAAAAAAATAGGAAAAGCATCTACAAAGGAAGTGAAACTTGTTTAATCCTCTTTTGCCAATCGGATTTATACAAGCCAGAGGACGCAGAAGTCCCAGCATCTGGACTGACATCTCCATAGCAGATAACTGGTGATATTTTTTAGCCATCATTTGCAGAAGCATCATTCTGCCTCACAGTTCCTGATGTGATGCGTGAAGGACAGGAATTCTTCCTTACACAAATTTAGTTACCAATATTCCAGGGTTTGACTACATCCTGCCAGTTTTAACCTTCAGTTGCCTGAATACATAAGATTATGAGATTACTTAGAATAAATCTGTTAGACCTACATGTCTGTCCATTAAAAAGAAGAAAAAAAAAAAAAAAAGAGAGAGAGAGAGAGAGAGAGAGAGAGGGAGATTGATACTGTTGCCTTGCCTGAATGAGTGGAAGTGAGATTACAAATTGCACTATGGTCAGAAATTTCTATGGAAGATCAGTTTGACTTTAAGATACCTCAGCAGTAGAGTGGAATTGATGAGTGACCAAATTAAAACAACTCATACTGTTAACTGTACATCAGGTACAGCAATCCTGCTGAACTAACACAACTGGAATGCCAGATGAGGCATTTTTAAAGGAATATTTTCTGTTTAAACCCTCATCTGAAATAAACAGAGGGATTGCAAACATCATCATTGCTTCATCTCGTTTCCATGAAGACTAAAGAACTAGTGTGTTCTCTTCTGTTATTGGAAAGGATGGGGTACAATAGGATAATGAGGAAAATTATACAACTTCTCTTCCACACGCCACTGCAAAGAAAGAGAGAGAGCTGGGAACCTTCTTTCTGTAACTAACAGTTTTCACATTTCAAATTATATTCTTAATCATGAGGAAAGATGTGGTTTCAAAGAAGCTTTGTGTAACCCGATACAAATCAGAACCCTCAGATTAACATTCATATTCAAGAAATTGACAGGCCACATGTTAGTTACCACATGAAGGTACCTTGTGTTTGTTCTGCAGCCTAGCCATTTTGAAATAAGACTGGGCAGGCTATTGTAAGTACAGTCACAATACAGTTGTCATGGGGAACGAACTTAGAGCCATTAATGCTTCTCTCAGTGAGAGCCCATTACCATCATCTCCTTAGCAAAGGAATGACTCACAGAAATGCAGCTTGTCATGAGACGTCAAGAGGAGTTGCACAGACTCTGACAACTGCATTACCAATGCAGATTACTGCTGCACCGGGGTTTTCTACTTCTCCTGAGCATAACACTTCTATTTGTCCTGAGCATGAAATTACCAGGTTTCCACTCTGTTTGCTGGAAGATTGCCCTGTCCCAGTTCACAGAGGAATCATGAAGCCTCTGTCAATTGCTCTCTTGCTTTTAATTCTCTCCCACACCTTGTTTTGTTTCTCTGCTCTGCTTGAACCCACATTCTGGTCCCATTGCGACAATCACTCCTGCACACAAGATCCAGATAGCCTTCCTGATTGATGAGGGTGTCCAACAGGCCATTTTCCCCCAGTCTGTTCTCCTGTACTGTGAAAAGTGCAAATGACACCAGTTCCCATGGGCAGCCCTCCCTCTCAAATGAAAGCAACCCGGATAATCAAGCCCAGCCTAGCAACCTGCAACAAAGACATAACCCAAAAAGCCTCAGTTGGGAGAGTGTGATAAGGAATGATAGTATTCCTTCAGTCTGTGTTTTAAAGTTATGTTTTTTAAGAGTAATACAAATCTATTATAACAAAACTCCATCCACATGTTAAAGTCTTAATCTAATTTTATATTACGGGCCCTAAGAATACTTCCCCCAGGTGCCAGTGTACCTTGGTATCAAGAATAGCTGACTGAGATTTTGGGAAGTTTTCATAACATGCCTTGTCAATAAACAATCCTGTCTTCTAAAATGTATTAAAGCTGGACTCCTCTGTTACTCATTTCTGTGGGCTAGAAGAGAACACAACCTTGAACTCTGGGACTCAGGAGACCAAGGTTCAGTACCTGGCTTTGACAGTGACCTCACATGCAGGGGTGCTGGAACTAGGGGTGCAGCAGCACGCCAAGGCTTGACGTGGTTTCTATCATACACAGGGTTTACAGTTTTGTTCAATGGCTCTCAGCACCCTCTCTGTAAAAACTGTTCCAATGTCACTGCTCATATGTGACCCTGGGCAAGTTGCTCAATTTCTCTATACCTCAGGTCCCTATCTGCAAAATCAGGATAAATAATACTTCCTCTCTCCCAGCCTTTATCTTCATTGTCTAGTTAGATTGTAAGCTCTTTGGGGCAAGTGCCGTTCCTTACTATGTGTATGTACAGCACTCGTCACAATGGGGCCCTCCACCCGAGTCTGAGGACCCATGCACTACTGTATGATCATGAGTTAAGAATATGAATAATAAACAATAAGATCAATGGGGACTGCATCTTTAAGATAAGTGGGACTTAGTGAGCACTCAGTCTGTCTGGCAACCACACATTTTAAATCTACGTTATAGTGTGAACCAAAAATAATCATTCCATGCTAATATTCTTATACTTTAACTTACCAATAATAGATTTTGATCAGTGCAGAAGGCCATAGGAGAAAGGATGCTACAAATGCCAGAATGGGGATAGCCAGAGTGCCTCCTGCTATTACAAACATGTTTAACACATCAAGGTCCATATTGTTCTTTAAGATTCTACCTCACCTGCATATGTTAAATAAGAACCAGAGGTTAGCAACAAAATAGTGAATGAAGGAAAGGCTGCCAAGATAAGAGGAAGGCATTAAACATACAACAGATATTGTAATATACAACAGATATTGGTCAGGAACACAAACTGTTTTCAGTTTTAAAACTCTATTTCTTTCAGACCCAAACTGACCCTAAAAACTGCAATCTCATCTTCTCGGATCGAAGCTAAGACAGCTGGTCATAATTTAGTTGCTATGGCACTTTGCAAAACATAAATTCTCGCCCCCTCCCTACCATCATGCTATCCCCAATCTGAAGACTGGGGTAAGAAAGCTCTTATTAAGCATTCATTTAACCCAATTAGCCTTCCTAGCCTCCATACCAAGTCTGAGATTCACAGCATACAATATCTGACCTAAAATTCAACCTCATGTGTCCTGAGACAGACTCATTTCTGCTTTAGACAGGCAGCTGATAATCAAGGAGTAGAGCCTCTTAAAGATCTCAAGGAAGTCTGGGAAGGAGACCTGGCATAGCTTTCTCTGTCTGCAGGCCCTCAGAAGAGTCAAATTGGTCCCCTTCTCTAAGAAAATAGCAGAGCATTCAAATCCTCGTACTAGACTGAAAATATATTGTTCCCAAGAGCTATGTTAAAAGGCCCCCTGCCAGAACCTCAGAGTGCTCCAAATGCAAGATCTCAAAGAACTTCCATGTTCTGGGATTGCTAATACAAATTGCTTTTCAAATGCAACTGTCTGTATAGCATAATGTGGGATTCCTTTATTTCTATACTCTCATCACTAAACAGTATGCATGCACTTTACTGCTGAAGGATTAAACCCTGGCACACATATCCTGGTCATATCCCTTAATTCCTGATGCTGAACATCTGCCATACCATCCATTTCTCAATGCTAGCCTCCTCACAAGAATGAATTATAAATCCAAGCATATTTAAATCCAAGGTTCACTAACCACCCATCTCCCAGTGCTATTGCTCAACTTCTCACAATAGGGCCCATGGATAAACCTACTTCTGTTTTGCTCCAGATGGGTTTTGATTATTTTGAGCTGTTACAGTAGTTGCTACAGCTGGTATATTACATTGCCGAACAGGAACCAAACATTGTATTTACAATCTATTCTGAACTGGAGCTGTACTACTGGGTCATATTTTAGATTAAAATTAAGAAACATATTTTAAAATATAATGGCTAAGATTAGCTGGGGGAAAGAGTGCTGAAGAAAATGTTCTGTTTTTTAGACAAAAACAGTCTAATTTCCAAGGGCATTAACCCAGAAGTGTCCCAGGCACTTTCACTACTCAGGGCCACATTGTGGATGTGTAAAAGGTTGAGGAGAGTATGTAGGGGCTCTCCTCCCTTTACCCTTGTGCAGGAGAACAGCACACTCCCAGCCTGTATCCTCTCCAGACAGGAGGATGTAGGGTCTCTAGTAATTCAGTGGTGCTATAACACCTAGAGGTGTGAGGACCCCCCTCTCTCCTTTATGGCATAGCATAAGGAGTTTGTGGGAGAAGGCAGGGAGCACACATTGCAAGCTTTCAGGGGGGTACAGCAAAAGCTATACTCCACCATTGCTTCTGGAGGCAATGTGCCGGCTTTGGGTATGGTGCCTTAGAGCAGTGGTCTCCAAAGTGGGGTGCATGCACCCCAGGGGGTGCGCAAGACGATCAATTGGGGAGTGCAGCAGGAGGAACGCCACCAGAGCAAAAGGGCAGCGTGGCAGGAGGAGCACCGCCGGAGGGGGGAAAAAAAAGGCGGGGGGGCAGCCCTGAGTCCCCCAGCCTGTGGAGGAGCAGGGGCAGCCGTGCAGCCAGAAAGAAGTGGCACTTTCCCCTTCAAAGCCGGCCGAAGTGTCGCTTTGAAGGGGAAAGCGCCGCTTCTCTCCGGCTGCCGGCTGCGCAGCTGTCCCTGCTCCTCCTGAGTCCTCCAGCCCGTGCTCTCAGGGCCGCATTCTGAAAGGGGCTTTAGAGCTGCAGGCCAGGGCCCCGGGGCCCCCTTAGATAAATAAATATACATATATTGGGGGAGCGTGCTCAAAAAATTTTTACTGAGGGGGTGCGCGATTACCTTAGAGCAGTGTTTTTCAAAGTACGGGTCGGGACCCAGTACTGGGTCACGGAATGTCAGTCACTGGGTCGCCTTGCTGATTCAAATTATAATGATTGTTGCCGGGCGCCAGCTCTAAAGGGCCGTGCAGCAGGGACCTAAAGAGGAGAGAGGTAGGCGGTGAGCGGGAACTGGGGAGGGGAGCAAGTTGGGGCTTGCAGGGCTGCTGCAGGCCTCTCCCCCAGCCCGGAGCTCGCTGCTGCCGGGACTCGGACCCTTCCCCTGGAGCACCATACAGAGGGAGAGAGAGGCCCTTCCCCCGGAGCTGCTCTGTGCTTCTTGCGGCAGCAGCGGGAGAAAGGGGCCCCTTCCCCAGGAGCTCTGTGCTGCGGGCAGGGAGAGAGAAAGGCCCCTCCCCTGGAGCTAGCTGCTGTCTACAGGGAGAGGGCTGGGGGAAGTCCTCTGGCCCCAGCCCTGTGGCAGCCTGCCTGCACTCCAAACTCCACATCCCTGGCCCCACCCCAACCCCCTGCCCCCTTCTGCATCTTGAACCCCTCATCCCTGACCCCACCCCGCATCTCAACTCTCTGCCCCAGTCCTGAGCCCCCTCCTGCACCCTGAAGCCCTCATCCCCAGCTCCACCTTAGAGCCCTCACCCACAGACAGAGCACTCACCTCTGCACCTCACCCTCGGCCCTACCTTGGGCCACCTCCCACACTCCTTACCATAGGCTTACTAAAGCTAGTGTCTAGTGTTAGTTATGTAAAGTGAGTTAAGCTGGAATGTATTGCAACATTATGATTTTATGAAAACTCTAATCAAAAGATATAATTATGTTGGGTCACGGCATCAACAATTTTCTTCAACTGGGCCACAAGGAAAAAAGTTTGAAAACCCCTGCCTTAGAGTTTCTGCTTGGGCAACGCACTTTCCCAGTTTGCCACTGCATGCACAGTGGCTTACAGCCACTATTTAGCCTTTGCTTTGCTGTAGATCTCACAAGTAGCACGTTTAACTGTGAGGCTGGCTTTGTTAGCTTAGACAGTAGGTGGGTGTGCAGCAGATGGAGAACACTGACTATAACTTCTTTCAAAAAGACATTAATTTATTGAAAAACACCCCATTCTCTGATTAGAATTTAAACATAACAATCAGAGTCTTTAAGAGCAGGGCTTACGGTTCAGAAAAGCCTCTTCCTCCTGGGTACAGCTGCCACAGGCCACCGGTTCCGATGATATTCTGAAACCATTATTAAAAAAGAAAAAAAAAAAGGAAATTATATTCCAGGGCTTTTTTCTTTCATATTTAGTAGCAGAGATGCTGTTCATTTCTGCTGTTTAAACCATCAGCAGCACTTCAAAGTACATGGTCACTACCCCCTATTCAACCTTTCGCATTTTATATCACTTCATGTAATAAAATAATATCAAGACACTAGTTCCAAGCATGTACAAAGTGCAAGTCAACACGCAGGACAAACACTGAAAAAGAGTGAGAAGATTAAAGCATTCTGAGCCAACAGAAAGAATCCACTTAACAGTAGGGATCTGCCTCATCAAGGGCTGAACTGAAGGAAAGAAGAAAGATGGAAACTTAGGATCACAACTATCATTAAATAATTAGTACAAATAAATCACATTAACTAAAACTCAGTTAAGTTCCCACTGTTCCTATTTATTTGAAACCCTCTTCCCCAAAGATTTTATATTGCCCCACAACCTTTCAATAAATGGGGCTGTAATGTATTAGAGAGATGGATGTTTCTTTGTACTCCTACAATAATAGATTGAGCTTTCTTGATGAGTTACTCAGCAGCTCTAGATAAAGTAGCATTCAAGTTACAGAACACACGGAAAGACATTTAATGCACAAACAGCATTTGATTAATGTCTATTGTAGGGTCTGAAAGCCTGGTTAAGAGTTCCAGTTATTTGATGTGATTCCATTTAAGACGGGTGTGCTGGCAGGGGCAGCAACCAGGAAGTGTATTATTTATTCCAACTGGCTGTTCTGCATCAGAGTTCAACAAGCAAAGTCATGTTTACCAGCTTCCTGCCTGCAGTCTGCTCCTGGGGTAAGCCATGGCAGCTATTACAACTCATATGATTAAATATTCCCAATGAGCATTACACTACTCAAGGAAACATATCCCTCGTAAACCAAATGCGTCTGACAAACCTGAATAGAAATATGGTATGCCTTTCTCACAAGCTCTAATATAACACATGCATGTATACATGAAGATACAGAATGACATGTGCATGTTGTCTCTTTCCATTCCGGATATAAGACTGATGTAATTTGAAATTTCAAATCTAAATCAGGGTGAAAAATACAAAATACTGATGTTTCCATTACTATAGCATTGGGCTTTATTCTTCACTCACTGCCACCAAAGTAACTTTACTGCCTTCAGCTGACTTACTCCCAATTTAAAGTACTGTAAATAAACTTTTATTTATGTATCCAGCACATTTCAGGTACTTTTATTTAAAAAAAAAAAAAAAGCTATTTTTTGTGCATTTTGAATTTTCAGCCAAACAGAGCTAGACACAAATCACAAGTAAAAAGTAATCATCCAGTCAATAAGAACTGCATCATTCATCATTTTCAAACATAATTAAAAATAAGAATTAAGAATCTGGAGCTGGAGCGCAGAGCAGTGGAGCTGCAGGTTTTTGCCCGGAGCTGGAGCAGAGCCGGATCACAGAAAATCTTGACTGCTCCACTGCTCCAGTTGTTTTTTTTTTTTCATTTTCAATCCAAAAGGAATGATATTTAGCAAGAAAGTCCTAAAAGTGCCAAAAAGTTTCAGATTGTATAGCAACTGATATTAACATCTACTTTACCACTTTACGTAATGTCACAGTTATTCTCACTTCGGCCAAAATCAAGATTTAATGTACAGATACAAAATTACAAACTTTTTTGGAGATATGTTTTATTAAAGAATCAGATAATTATCAGACATCCAGCAACACTGCAGACTGCTCCCACCCTTGTGCCAAGGTTAGGCGAGTACGTACTCGTGTAGATTAGTTAGATAGTTAGATTAGTATGTATTGATACTTCTTTTGTAAGCGTTGATCAACGAGACGCGCTGAGTGCTGCAATTACGGAAAAGTGCGATGCAAGACGCAACGTTTAAGATATCACGAATAGGTATATTGCCCCCCAAAAAAAGTTTTTGTTTATTGATACATTAAGATATCGCAAGAGATATTAACCACGTAAGCTCATTTCTCCCACAGGCTCCCGTTACCAGTACATTTGTTCATTTGTACATGCTCCCGTATCACTCTGACGGACTTATTTTATATGTTATCTGTTCGACGGTCTTTTGGTAGCGCTGTTTGTCATTTTAAATTTACTGAAAAAGTCGCGTGCAGCAGGCATATAAATATACAGTAAACATTTTTGCGTAAATTAGGAGTGATTTCTGTGATCTACCCAGAGTGATTGGAAAACGTCCAACACAACTTTGGGGGTAAATCCTTAGGTCATTTTAAGAAAAAACTAACACGCGTCCTAAAATTCTTCCTAAGGGAGCTACAGTCCCTTCAAGGAGGTGATGAAAAGTTAATTGCTCATTAATATCTCAAAAAGTAATGAAATTATGACTGTGTCTTAGTGTTAGTATGTGCTACCACATTACATTATCCAAAATTATTTAAACCCGAACTGGCGGTTGATCATTTTTATTTTATATTTCAAGAAAGGCTAGATGTCGACTGCCCCTGGCTACGAGCGGTAATATTATGTTCCCTAATAAGTTAATAATTTTTGGTTAATATTTATTATTACGTTTAAAATTTATGATTCCAAAGTTGAAAAATAAGTAATAAGTAAAACTGTTTGTATCACTCTAAGCATCTAAGCAGATTAAAATTTTTAAACAGTTTTCTCAGAAACAGTTAATTATACAAAATAAATTAAGAGTACCATTTTAATACATGTTTTAGCATTAAATCGTATTCCAGGGTCGTACCTGTTAAATAGTCAAAGATTTAAAAAATATTAAATAAAATTGGCTCACTCCCCCCACTTCACGACGCCTGTAGTTTAAATAATTTTATTTGAATGATGTTGTACGACAGAACGTTGGAAATCAACTTTAACGGGAAAGCGGATTCAAATTGCAAGCACAGTCCTTTTAGTAAAGAGAGCAAATTTTCAGAAACAGGTTTTTCCTTCATCAGGCTGGAAACATTATACAAGAGAGAACCTGTTATTTGTTCTATTTTGTATAATCCATTCAGGCTGATGAAGCAAAAACATATTTCTGAACATTTGCTCTCTTTACTAAAAGGACTGTGCTTGCAATTTGAATCCGCTTTCCTGTTAAAGTTTATTTTCAACCTTGTAACGTGTAGCCTCGTTACGTCCCAACAATTAATGTTGTAGAACAGTGATAGCACCTACTAGCGCTACGGCACATACCAAATTTCATTGATATATCTATATTAAAGCGTTTTTGAGATATTAATTAAAAACTTGGAAAATATTTCAAATATTTTTACAGCAAAATTTCACAAGGAAAACTAACTTGCAATTTATAAATAAAAAATTATATTAATTATGTATATTAAAAATACTTCTTACTTCATTAAAACTTCATTAAAATGTTAAAATATACTTTAATAATAATTTTGTGTAAAAAGAAAATGAGATCGAATTTATTTTGGATTTTCTGGACAAAAATGAAATACCTTAAGCGGTTAAGATATCACAAGCAGGTATATTATAAAAAAATGTAATGCTTTTGTTCATTGCTTTTCGAAGATCAAAACAAGAAACACTGGGATGCGGTAGCAGCACAGGAAGATTTGGCCATGGCTTCAACAAAAAAATCAAATCTGCTCCTGATGATTGATAGCTGATTTATGGAAAAGGATCTCAACGACGTCCTTACTTTTGAATTTGAAAAGCCAAAATTTGGGCTTTGGGGAAAAGCAAAGACGAAATTGGCAACGTGCAAGGTGGAAATGGAAGTGAATGGCGAGCTCAAACCATGTAGCTTCAAGACAAGTGAAGCAAGCGCTGTGAAAAGTTTCAGACTTTGGCAGCATGTAAAACGTAACCATCCTGAAAACTATGAGGCTCTGGTTACAAAAAGGACCAGGAAGATGAGGCAAAACAGAAAGCGGACGCTGCTAAACGACGTTCATCTGGCTCTTTGAAAACTCCTGGAGAAAAGATTTTTTGCGGAGATTCATCTGAAAAGAAACCCAAAATTGAGCAAACAAAACTTGACTCATATTTGAAGTCCTCAAAGGTTACAGTCACCATGGATGCCAATACTTTCCATGAAGGGCTGATGGAAATGGTTTGCTTGAGTTCAACACCACTCACTACCTTCAAGCTAAAGAACAAAGGATTCCAAAAAATTGTAGGTGAAATGGGTCGGCAGCTTGGCGTTTCGACGGGGCACGATGCAGTTCGTCATTTAGTTGTCAGCATAGCTGAGTCTGGTCGCAAAGAGCTCAAGACAGCTTTGGAGCAAAAATTGTGCTACCTGAAAATGGATGCGGCAACCCGTGGAAACAGAAATTTCCTTGTAATCAATGCTCAGTACTACGAAGAAGGAAAAGATAAAGCTGTGGTAAAAAACCTTGGACATAAATCGACACTGAAGGGAGTCACAATTCTTTGTACGTGAAAAGTAAAAGCTATTTTAGAAAAATTTGGGATCAGTGAAATGCAAGTGTTGAGCGTCTGCGTTGACAATGCAGCAAACATGACGTGTGCCGTCAAAAATTTCAGCGAGGACAATGAAACCATTTCTACCTCTGAGAACAGGGATGTGAACAGAACTGAAGCTATTTTGCCTGATGAAGGAACTAAAGGAATGGATGAAATCGAACTCAACATGGATGCTGCTGCACAATGGGTTAATGACCCTAGCCTCATACTTCCAACATGGCTTCATGAGGATGACTCAAAAGTCCAACTGATGAGGTGTGGTATTCACACTCTTCAGTTGGCAATCTGGGATGGACTGAACAAAGAACATGCAAAGAAATTTCTGGCAAAAATTCAACAAGTCGTTGTCAAACTACGAACCCCAAGTATTCAAAGTGTTCTGCTTGATCTACATGGGGTAACTCAATCACTGGACACTGTGACTCGCTGGGGTTCAACATTTGCGATGATTGATCGGCTTCTCGTTTTTCAATCTTACTGTGAACAAGTGGCTGCTCCTGGAACAAGAGAACTCAAGTTAACAAAAGCTGAATGGGACAAAGTGAAGAACCTGCGAGACCTCTTGGCAAAGCCAAACCAAACAACTGTGAATCTTCAAGCTGTCGATGTAACCCCTGGAGTTTTAACGAAGGAATGGCGAAAACTGTCAAAATTCTTGCAAGAAAATGGTGGACAAATTGCAGAAGGAATTCTATCCTCTGTGCAGAAACGCGAAGAGAAGCTTTTTGACAATATTAATTTCCTTGCTGGAGTTTATGTTGACCCACGGTCAAGAGAAATATGCTCAAGAGAAATAACAAAGACAAAGGAAAGGCTCCTTGATATTGCTCGACGACTCGAACAACAAAATCTATTGCTCCATTTGAACTCAGTGAAAGAGGGTGAAGAAAATGAAACACAACAAAAGGAGTCATCAACAATTGAATTTGCGGTTTCAGAAAGTTCACATCCTTCAGAAATAGCAGGCTGTTCTCAAACTTCCATCTCCACTCTGAACTTGTTCGAGCGTCCACCCCGAGACGTCTTCAACCATCACAGTGAAATGGAGATAATCCAAGCACCAATTCTTCAGAAGATGACGCCTTCGAAAAGGAACTGGATAAAGAAGAAAGACGCCGGCGAGTTTCTGCAATTCATAATTGTAATGAAGCATTAGTCGAGATAAATTTTTGGGAAGATTGTGAGGCGATGGAGTCTATTGGTAGGCTAAAAGTTAAGTCTGTTTTTGAGGCCATTCACAGCTACTCACACTGAATTCAGGCTGCCTGTAGAATTGCATGCCAACAACTCAAGCTCGTGTACAGTGACTGCTTTCAGCTTTAAAGTTAATTTTAAATGATTTGCAGCAGGCTATGAAAGACGACTTGACTGCTGCAATAATTTTTTACAGAATGAATTATGAATGATTCTAGTTTGTATCATTGTTGACATTTAAATTGTTTTAAAAGTCTGAATAAAAATAATGTTTTTTCAAAATTACAGTATGCACTTTTTTATTTAGTTAAAAATTCATTTGAGTTGGAGGGCGGAGCAGAGCTGGAGCAGTCACTATTGGTGCCAGAGTGGAGCTGGAGCGGAGCAATTCAAAAATTTGATTTGCTCCAAATCCCTGATTGCTTAAATAAATGTGTAATAAATTAAATAGTGTATGCTCCTGGTTAGCAAAAAGAAGTACCAAATTTAGTGTAAAAGCTATATTTAGTTGCAAACCAACATATTTTAATGGTTACCAACCAATGAGAATCAAACTTGCTTTAGGAAAATTAAAAGTACACAATTTAAATCGATGGCTTAAAAATAGGTTTCTTGCTTGCTGATTAAAATCAGTGATTTACACTTCTTTGATTTAAATCAATCCATCCTATTTACTCCTAAGAGCATTCTGGGCTAAAACATTAAAAATGCTGCACAAAATATTTTAAAATTCTTCAAGTTTTATTTGTCAATAAATAAGTGCAGAGACTCCAGCATGGCAGTGGGGAGCCCAGGCCACTGGCTGCACAAAGGAGGGAGATCACCCTGTAGGCCCCTCACCCCTGGGACACGGACTCAGCGGTGAGGCTGCACCTGACCCTTATGCAGCACCTGGGCCTGCCCCAGAAACAACCTGGGGCCCCCCTTTGCACCACGCGCACCAAGTGTGGGCACGCAGGCTCAACCAGGCACTATCCAAGTGCGGAGGGGCTCAGTGTCAGGGGATCCAGGTGTGGTGTGAGAGGATTCTGTGTGGGACAATCTGGATGCAGGCAGCTCAGTGGGGGGGTCTAAGTGTGGGGGGATCTGGATGCACACAGGCTTTTGGGGGGGGGGGTGCAGGGGCAATGGGACTCTGCCAGGGCTTCCAGGTGAAGGTGTTTGGGGCTCAGTGGAGGGATCTGGGTGTGGGGGTCTCAGTACGGGGGGCGGGGTTGTCTGGGTGCTGGGGGAGTGAGGCTTGGGGGGGTGGAGGTGGAGCTATTTGTTGGTCTGGATGTGGGGCTCAGGGTGGTGCACGGGGTGGGGGTTTGAGTGGAGGGAGCTCAGTGGGTAGTGGTCTGGGTGCAGGAGTAAGGGTCCAGGGCAGGGAGTCTGCATGCAGGGGGGCTCCAGATGCAGCAGTTAAGGTTCAGTGGGGTGGGGTTCGGGTATGGAGGGCTAGGGGAGTTCTGGATATACATGGTGAGGCCTGGCAGGGGTGTCTGGGTATGGGAGGTCCGGATACATGGGCATTGGGTGGATGGGGGAGCAGCTCCCCGTATACTGACCCCTCCCCCCACAGTTGAGGAGCGATGTGGGCAGGAAGCAGGGTAAGATGCTGAGCTTCCTGCAGCTGCGGGAGGTTTCTGGGGGTGGGTTCTGACACAGCCCAGACACTCCTTGCAGGGGAAGAGGAAGTCCTGTCCTCTCCTGCCTACAGCCCAGCTGGGACCAGCAGCTGATCCCGGCTCAGGGCAGAAGCTACTGGCTGGGGTGTCACAGAATCATGGAATATCAGGGTTGGAAGGGACCTCAGGAGGTCATCTAGTCCAACCCCCTGCTAAAAGCAGGACCAATCCCCAACTAAATCTTCCCAGCCAGGGCTTTGTCAAGCCTGACCTTAAAGTCCCTAGCCCCGCAGTAATTTACCTCTCTGCCAGCTGCTCCGGGTGCGTGAAATGATGTACCTGCTCTCCTAGGAAGTGATGCATGACTGTGCTTGCAGCTTCCCTTTGTTTCCCTGTCAGAAAGTCATTTTTCTGTGGGAAAGCAAATAAATCTGAGGGGGACACTAATTCTGCGCACATGCAGTGGCACAGATTCCCCCAGCAGTACCTATTGCATTCCCTAGATTCTGGGGAGGGTGGTTCTCTCCCCAGCCATCTGGGGCTGTGGCAATAGGCAAGAACTATCAAACCCCAGCACTCCTTCACCCTGCCTCACACCCCGTATGCTGGGAGGGGCAAGGAGGACAGCATAAAACCATACAAGCAAAACCGTATAGAGAAAATTAATTCTTCAAATCAATCCCCAAACTGCAGGTGGCACTGATTCAGACTAGCAAGCTACTTAAAATGTCTTTTACCCTCCAGAAAGTGTCTTGTTTACTGTGTTGTGGGTTGTTTTAAAGAAAGGATAGAGTTAAAAAGACAACAAAAATTTTACAGCAGGAGCAAACTTGGCTTCCTGCACCACATGCCATGCCAGCAGGGACCAGGAAGAGTGTGAAAGCAGCAAACTTGTCCCTTAGGGAAAGGATGCATTTTGTTTCGTTCTTCAGAAGCCACCTCAGGTTTTGGTCAGGTTGTATTTTTTAGCCCACAGTAACACCTAAGCTCTTAACAAAAGATAAAATAATATTACTGCTATTAAAAAGGCAACACAACTAAAAAAGAGGATGCTAATTTAACCATCACTGAAACACAACAAGCAACATTTTGATTCTGTCAGAAACTAAATTAAAACAAAAGCCAAAACCCATGACTTGCACTCATTAAAAGCTGCACGTCATTGGATCACAATCTGTTCTCAAAGGCTAAATTATCCCAACGAGAGCTTTGTAACCAAGTGTTGTTTGCATAGCAACAGATGGGAGAAAAACACCACTCTGGGCTTCTACAGTGCCTTCCTTGCAAGGTCCTCAAAGCACTTCCTAAACATTAATTAGGCAAACCTTATAATACAATACCAATGCAAGGTGGGTAACCATGACATCCATATGCAAAATGGAAAAACACTGACGTTTACAATGAGCTAGCAGCAGAACTGGGACTAGAACCTATGAGTGCTGCTGCCCAGATTTGAGCTAACCACTGGACCACATGCCTCTAAGATTAAAGCATTCTCTAGAAAGGGATTCAAAATAAAACCCTGTCATCCCAAATGTCTTACTGCTGCCAGAAACAGCATGTAAGTGAGTGACAGAAGTAACGTAGGTGGTGAAACAGGATTTAAATCATTCAAGAGCAGTTCCAGATAGTCCCACAGAATTTACCCAACAGCCCCTTCGTCCAAAATAATCTAATGAATAATTATCAACAGCAGAAGGAAGAGCAAGGAAATTTATAATCAAGCATTCGTCAGGTCATAAATCATTATTCCCCATTTGAACTCAATTAACTGAATAACCTGTTCAAATGTAAAAATGTTAAGTTTCAGAAGTAGAAAAGCTGCCACTTACTGAGTATGGCAGAATAACTGCACTGTCAGCAGCACTCAGCCAAAAGACTGACTAGTTAGTCTGAATGAGTTTTAAATCCTTGTCTATAGTCTGTCTTGTTTCTTGCTGGCATGTGAATTGGTATAAAAGAATTCTTGGGGTATAATTCAAATGTTTCTTTTGATTTTATCAAGTTAACCCCAAATAGGCTTCAAAAACAGCACACTCTGTGGCACAATTAAAACAGAGATGCCTCCTCACCAAAACTAAATTAATCTGAACTAGTTTAATATTGTTTATGAGATCCAAGTAGGGGACGGGGAAATTCAAATCTGAAGCAGTGAAGTACCAGAGCAGCATGCACAGAGCACTGATACTTTTCATTAGTATCACCAATTTTTGTACAATGTGTCTCGGGGAAAGTTACATAACCTACAAGGCAAACTCCTTTTGATGAAATGGTGTTTCGCATACAGAGGATAATACACGCCACTAGGAGTACTGACATACCAAACAATTTTTGAATTCAGAAGCTAAAAATGTAGGTGAGAATTTAGGGCCCAGTTCAGCAAGGGAAGAAAAAAGTCCATCTGCACAAATCTGTGCAAGGTCATGGAGGACTTTCTTTCTGTAGAAATCACATATATATTTTCATTAAACAGGCCCGCTGAACTTTAACGTAGCCATTATCAGTAAAGAACTGTGTCTGTAAAAATCAAAATAATTTTGGATATAGTCTATATTTAGCTTAATGTTACTTGGCTCCAGAGCACTCAATTTCTGACTTACACAGCAACAGATTTTTAAATTAAAAATACTGAAAGTTACAAAAAATTTAAATCCATCTTATTTTTACTTGAAATATTAATAGAGAAGAAACAACATAATACAAATGTAAGACCCCGCTGAGGGATTTTCAGGCTATGATAAACCATAATAGCAGAGCGTCTGTCACCAGAACCCCAACCTGAACTAGCTAATAACACAAGAAAAATTGAAGTTTCTCTTTGAAACCATCTTCTGCTTACAATGCCATATATATAAGAAATAATTTGATGTACCATTTTGATACTGCTATAATTTATTCCAGCTGTTCTGACTTTTCACACACGTGCTATGCTCTGCAGTCTTTCAGAAGCCATATAATTGTATAATGTAAATTAAGATCTATTAATATTTGAAATGCTATGGAGGGAACTGCTTGTCCAGGAGCCACTTAGCTATCCTGCTTAATCCAGTCCTAAAAGGAATGGAATTAAGAAAAGCAACTGTTAGACTTTATTTACAGACTGCTTCAAGATGAATAAATATTTTTTTTCTATGTTTCACAGGCTCTGTATCTTTGACCTGTTTTTACTTTGTAAAACACAAGAGAAGCAAACTGAAATCAGGTCATTTGGGTTCAGTTTCTATCCCTGTTTTTTAGTATCAATTATCAAAACACAGCAACAACTGATTATTGGTACTTGTCAACAGCATGGTTAAAACACCGTTGAAAAGCTTAACTGGTACTCGCTGTGATTCCAACAAAGCAGCTGGCTTAAAGTCACAGAGAATAGTCCCCTTCTTTCTTCCAAATCCAAAAATAATCTCCATCCCTTATGTATATGCGTACACATCAGCATGTATAAAGACACATTTTAAGTGGTGTACACAAGTTGCGTAATTTCCCTATTTATTTCATTTGTATATCTGAAGTTATCATTGCTCATATATGAGAGGATATGAATGTGAAAGGTTGGGGGAAGAGATTATATGCTTTCCCCTAATAAATCTAAAGAATGGCTCCAACCTAACCAGATTCTGAATTTCTTTCCAAGTGTATAGACATTGATCAAAGTAGCATTTATACTACACCATCTGATACGCATAGAATTTCATTTTGGAAGAAGGCGGGTTCTTCAAAATAATAGACATGGATACCACTTTGCTTTTCCAATGTTAAAAATCAATAGAGACATTTTTCGGTGGCTATTTATCTACTTTCAAATTAAAAACAATTACAGTGAGAACTTAACAACTTTTTTTTAAAATACCAGAACTGTATAGGTGCTCACGAAGATCCACTGATTTGTTAAAATATGAAAGACATACATATACACAACACACATACTCCCTTTTGATGAAACTGTCCCATTACTTCTAAAATGAAGCTGCCTGTAATGGCTCAGACACAGTACAGTAAGCAATACATAACTAACAAATCCTTCCTGACATATCAGTTTTCTCAGATGCATCTAGTGACCAGACAGCAAGTGTGAAAAATCAGGAGGGGGAAACAGGTTGCCTATATAAAATAAAGTCCTTAATATCAGGATGGTCACAATAATATCAGGACATCTGGTCAGCTTAGCTGCATCAGAAATTTCCCCTAGCCTTCCTCCAATCTGGCATTGTCCTTCATTAAAGTCTAAGATCATAAAGCAGCAAAATCCCCCTCCCCTTTAAATCACAGATTAGTAACAACTCTTCCTTTTCAAAAAGGAAACACTAAAACACATTATTTTAAATCCTGGCCCAAATTTTGAGATCTCGGAGATGAAAATTCTGCATTACACATATCCTACTCTGTTATGGAAGAAGCTCAGTGTTGTTTCCACTGGTGCTCAGGAGGTCATGTGTAAGTACTTCGGTTTATACTGAGTACATCAACAGACTTCCCCCGTATTAAAACAGATTAGGAATTTTCAACTGAAAACAATCCCCCAAACTGCTTTTGATTCTCCCAGATAGGAATGTGCCTTATGCCCTATAATGTCAAGAGAAATCCCACTCACTGTGCTCAATGCTCTCTGAAATAAATATTTTAACTCAGTTTAAAACTTCTGCAAGCTTAAACATTCTGTGCCTGTAATTCTGATGGCTGGAGAGCGTTCAACAAACTTCACCAGTAAACCATTTTACTTACAATGCCTACAGTCTTACGTCAGGTTCATATCTGAAGTGGCACAGGGATCTGTGCAAAAATCTTGTTTTAAAAAATTTCAGTAAGCCAATTCCTGAGACCCACTTTAGAGAATGACCAAGTGAATCCCTGCAGCCCACAAGAGAGGCTAGGGCACTGAAGAATTCACAGGCCCTTCTTGTGAGAACCACAATTTAAGCAACAAAAGAAACACCGAACATTGTTCAACAGTCTGGCAACACCAGTGATATCCCATCACAGATACAAATTCACAGACAGACAAACATGGTGTTAGCTTCTCACAGAATTTTGGTAAATTCCTGAGAACAGCCATGCTGACTCAGGAAATCGCAGCTAGGGACAATGTTCTAGAATAGAATCCCATCTGGTTCCACCTTTCCTGTGCGACCGCCCCCTGCCCCAGTAATGACGGTTGACAAGGTTTAGCACAACAAAGCGCTTTACAGACCACACGCGGGTGAGGTCACATCACAGCACCCTCCGAAAGCCAGCCACTTCTGGGGAGGAGCGTGGCTGCTGCTAGGCGAAGTGCTCTGAGGGGACCTTTTCCGCCTCTGCGGAGTAACCAGGTCCAGGACATGCATGTGCGGAGTCCGACTGTACTGCGGCGCCGACCCAGGGGGCCAGGGACGCTGCCTCTATGTGCCTGGGTGGAGCCAGGTGAATGTGGGCTCGGGTGGCCACACGCTGCCCAGGCCCGGCTCCCGTCGGGCTTCAGAAGAGACCACATACCCTGGCGCCCCGGGGTCTGCCCCCCGGCTGCACCGGCAGCTCCCCTCCCCGCCCCGATCGCTGACACGGCGCCTCAAGCCCCGGCAGCGGCCCAAGCCAGGCTGCCCCCAGCTGTTTCCGCCGCCGCCGCCGCCGCCGCCGCCGCGGCGTCCCCTCCCCTCCCGGCCGCTGCAGCAGCAGCAGCATCCTCCCCGGCACCTCCATGCACAGCCTCCTAGCTCAGCCCGTCCTCACCCGCCCGGGCTCTCCGGCTTCGCCGCCGCCGCCGCGGCGTCCCCACCCCGGGGCCGGCCCTGCAGCAGCTGCCCCGCTCCGCTCGAGACGCCTCCTTCGGCTGCGGCTGTCCCGGGCTGCAGCCGCGCAACTGCCGCGCGCGCTGCTTCTGCTCCTCTCTCTCTTTCTCTGTCCCTGCACCTTAAAGGCAGGGAGCACGGGAGCCTCCCCCTCCGACAGAAAATGCTCGGGCTCAGTCTGAACAGCAGCCCGCCCTGCCCCCCGGGCCAATGGAATGGCATAAAGCTCCATCGCTATACCCCGTTGTCTGGAGCTGCTCCCCCTTAGCCACGGGCTGGTGCCTGCCTGGGACATAGCGCACAGATACGGACGACCGGCTCTTGGCGGGCACCCCAGGGGGGCCGTGATTAAGGGTCCCTGGTGCTGCACTGGGTATGCATTTGGATTGTTTTGTTCCAGAGCTGAACAGACGTCATCAGCAGAAGTGGCATGACATCATACTGGGCACCGCCACTAGCAGGCTGCTGCAAAGCTGATGGGAGGCTGCCCCAGCTGGGCTTGTTCTGCAAGCAATAAATCCGCCGTTATGTGTCACTGAGTTAAGCTATACTCTTGTAATTAAAGGGACACTGGCAGATCAAAAGCCCTGTATGAAAAGGTTTCCTTTCCTGTGCGAGTAATAAAAGTTCAGGGTTATACAACGCAATGAATAGTGAAACTTCTAATTTATTTTTCACAATGAATACTTCTGGGGGGGGGGATTTTTGGTTTTGTTTTATTTTGCTTATTTTGAATAGTGAAAGTAGACGATCCTGTTCCCAATCAGATTCTCCTTTTGTAAACACAATAAAGTAATAAACTGTTTAACTTAAAAAAAATAAAATATCTCTATTAATATTCGATTTTGTGAAAATCTAGATACTGAGTCTAAATGCTTAAAAATATCCATTAAGAGTCTGTCAGCATTTCCACAAAGGAAAGCACAATGGGCACTTGCCATTTTCTTTCTTTTTTATATATCTAAAGACTTGTAAAGTTTGGGTTAACTTTAAAATAACCCTGCTTGGTTTTTAACATTAGAACATTGGGTCCTGTCTAGGCTGGAAAACACTGCCATGATCACATCACAAAAATCACGCCCTTGATCTGGGTTTACTCACAGTGCAGAAAATTCAGCACATGCCTAAAGCTTTGTAGGAGTCGGGCCCAAGAGAATGAAAATTGGCTATTTGAAAGAGGAAGGGATTTTTAGCCAGACTGCTTAAAACTCTTTGTTTTTGGAAAGTGTAATTATTAACTTCCATAACTAATTAACATTTTGAAGGAAGGAAATTTTTGTTAAAAAGATTCAACTCTTCCATCCCTTCAGGTGCCGTGTGAGAGCTCACAATGAACATCTCCTAGATCTTCCAGTGGCCCTCCAATAAAACCAGGGAAGTCTCAATGTTAAATTCCTAATATTTCTAAAATAAAAGACAAGCAGCAAAAAAGGGCATAAACCTAATGTTAAAAAAATCCTTTGTTAGCCACCTTTCCCTGGACCACTGTTAGAAGTTTGAAATGTGATTTGCCTTAAACCTGTTATTTAGAATAGGAAAAACTTTCCCCCGTTATATTTGTTGTAAAAAAGCTACTGTTCCATCTGTATTTTAAAACAAACAAACCTCTTTAAAAAATTGTCATTAAATAAATTGTACCCTCTTATGACTTGGAAGAAACCAAATGAACTCTATTCCCAGAGTTGCTGTAACATTAACTGATAGTATTTTACATAAGATGTAATTTATGACAGTATGAAACAGAAACAACCATATCCATTTCAGATCCATGCAAAACACAAACAAATCAGCTTGCCACTTGCAGAACCTCAAAACTGGCAAATAGAAAATGGCATTTTCAAGCTTAACGGTATCTTACATTTCAAAAAGAATTTCCTCTTTGCTTTATTTACTTATTTATTCATATTGAATGCACAGAGCTCATATGGGCTTTTTAGCACATCTCCAGCATTGGGGCTGTGCAAATCACCCAACCTAGCAGAAGTATTGGGAGTCATGATGCTTTCAAGAGTATCCCAGCCCACATGCTGCAGCACCCATAAAGGAGATACAGCATATGTTCCTCCGGGCTGTCAGACAGTTCTTATAACATAAAGCAGAAGGAAACTTTTACATGCTTTTACTTAGTGGGTAGTCTTGTGATTCCATTTCCACTTCACAACTACAAAATCTCCTTTTTTCAGGCTTCGTAATTAATTCTGTTTAACTTGCCTTCCCTTCCCTCCCATGGGGTTTTAAATAATTTCTGGAAGTAAGTTACCTTAAAAACAAGAATTGTTCCTCCTGATTGGAAAGTTGCTAATGTGGTACCTATTATTTTAAAAAAGAGCCAATGGAGATCTTGGGAAATGCAGACCAGGGAACCTGACCCCACTCTTTTATTTTTGTTTTGTTATTCTGTTAAGGTTTGCAGAGGTCTTTGAACATGAATGCTAAATATTAATTTGTTATTTAGTATAAATCATTTTATGACTTCAGTACCGGGCAAACTGATGGAGAATTTACTTAAATACAGAATAAATTAAATACTTGGGTTAGTGTGACTTAATTGGGTCAAGTGATCATGGCTTCTGTGATGTAAGGAATATTGAGCTCCTCTAGGTTGCTGGGACTTCTTGAAAAAGCTAATCAAATAGCAGATAAGTTAGGCTACGATTATGTCACAGAGGTCACAGAATCTGTGACTTCCATGACATTTTCTGCCCTGGGGCTGCAGCTCCCAGCCCCCACCCTGACGTGGGGACCCTACAGCTGCCCAGCTGCAGCAGGGGGCTGGCAGACCCTGCCGCTGTCCAGCTGCCGTGGGGAGCAGCGGACCCCGCAGCTTCCAGCCCTGGCAAGAAGACTCCCCGCAGCTGCCCAGCCATGGCGGGCAGTGGAAACCCTGAAGCTGCCCAGCTACAGCCAGCAGTTGGGGGATCCTGCAGCTCCCAGCTGCACCAGGGGCGAGGAGACCCCACAGTAGCCCAGCCCCACGGGCAGGGGGACCCCGGAGCGCCCACACGCAGCAGCGGTAGGGGACCCAGGAGCCCCACCTGCAGTGGGTGCTGAACCCGCCTACCCCTTATCAGGGATATTTTTAGTAAAAGTCAGCATCTGTGGCTCAGTGTCTCTTGCCCATGACCTGTCCCTGACTTTTACTAAAAATATCTGTAACAAAAACTTTAGCCTTACAGATAAGGGATATCTAGGGGTTATAAGTTTACTTGGAACTTCAAAAGTCTTGTGATAAAGTCCCTCCTAAAAGATTTAGTTGAAAGAAGCTAAGGGATTATTAAGACACAATAAGGGTTGAAGTCTCATTGTGGATAAAATCTAGTTAAACTTGAGGGCCTTCTCCACATGACAAAGTTGTGCTAGTTTAATTTAAATATTTTCTAAAATATATTGCTTTAGTTAAACCAGTGCACGCCCCTGTGTGGACACTTATTTTCATTTGAGTGGTTCAACAGATTCCTAATCAACGTAAGCTAAAATACACTGGGGGAGTGAGGCGGGGGGGGGCACGCTGAGAGGAGCATGACATTGACAGCAGCTGGCAGAGTGCTATTTGAGATGCACTAGGTGCTGGAGCCTTTAGGGCTTTACAGCTGCAGCACTTGCTTAAGCATGGTGCACCTGGCACCACCAAAGACTGTTTCAGGGCAAAGCCTAGTACCACAGCACTCCAGAGACCACATGCAGAGGCAACACTTACACAAGGAGGAGGGAGGCTGAGGACCAGATGGGACATTACTATGGAAACTGAAATTGCTGGGGGTGGGGTCTGTGATGCTAGGAAGAGCCAGAGTTGAAGTCAGAGATTAATATGAATAGGGAAGGGGGAAGCCAGTTGAGTAACAGATCACAGTGCTATGGACGGGGCAGATGAGATGGAGTGTTGTTCAGAGGAGGAGGAGGAAGCTCTCTGGGAGAGCCAGGAGGTGGGGAGAGTGGGAGATGAAGAGGAGTTCTGAGCATTCCAAAGTAAACAGGAGGAGGGGAGAGCGTGAGGGTGGGGACAGGTATGAGGTTAGAGGAGGAAGGACCAGAGGTACCCTGGTGATGGTGGGGAAAGTTGTGGGAGAAAAGGGTGAGGACTAAGGCAGGGCCAGGGTTGGGACAGCCATCACCAGAGAGAAAGAGTAAGAGGAAGCAGAGGTGGGGTCTGGATTTGAGAGGGAAGAGCAACAGGAGAAGATAGAGCTGGTGGGAATACTAAAAGGGGGAGGAAAGAAAAGGTTCTGACAGTGGGAGAAGGAGAAAGAGGAGAAAAGGCAGAGAACGGTAGTTGTTGGAATCAAGAAGGAGATTAAAAAAGTCAGTTATCTTCCCTTGCAGCTCAGTCCAAAGGTGGAGAGGAAATTTGGTTAACTCCACCTGCAGTTCTCCATACTGGTGGTCTGTCCCTGGAGCCAACTTTTTGTATCAGAGGAGGAATAGCAAGATGGCGGCACATCTGCCGAGTGCAGCTACCTGGCAATCTCTGCATGTGACAAGGTAGATTCAGCATCTTCACCAGACACTGCCTTTGATCACCAGATCTTTCAGTCTGTCATTCTTCCTTGATCTGTCTCAATTCATTCTGCTCTTTCCCTATCTGCCCCCCTATCCCCACAGCCTCCTTATAATTCACTGGAAGTGACTTCTCATAACACAGGAATGCTCTCATCTGGATTTTTTCCTCACCTAGTTTGTGTTTTGTAGGATTTAAAGCTTTGGAAGTATCTTGATTGGGAGGCAATTCCAGACCATATATCTATCTGAGGTACTGATATGCCCCCCCGTCCCCCTGTTCCCCAGTTTATTGTCCTATCTAAGCATCTCACAATTTTCAGTGTATTTCTCTTCACAGCACCTTTCTGCGATAGGGCTGTGCTGTTTACCCACATTGTACTGGTGAAAAGAAAAAAGAAAAGGAGTACTTGTGGCACCTTAGAGACTAACCAGTTTATTTGAGCATGAGCTTTCGTGAGCTACAGCTCACTTCATCGGATGCATAGCATATTGTGGAAACTGCAGAAGACATTATATACACACAGAGACCATGAAACAAAACTTCCTCCCACCCCACTGTCCTGCTCGTAACAGCTTATCTAAAGTGATCATCAAGGGAGGGCCATTTCCAGCACAAATCCAGGTTTTCTCACCCTTCCCCCCGCCCCCCCCCACAGACACACATACAAACTCACTCTCCTGCTGGTAATAGCCCATCCCTCTTTGAAACCTCTCTTTATAATGCGCATGATAATCAAGGTGGGTCATTTCCAGCACTAATCCAGGTTTTCTCACCACCGCCACCCCCCCCCACACACACACACACACCCCCCTCCAAAAACCACACACACAAACTCACTCTCCTGCTGGCAATAGCTCATCTTACAATGTGCACAGCAATAATCCAAGTTTAACCAGAACGTCTTGGGGGGGGGGGGGTTAGGCTACCTTGCATAATGACTTAGCCACTCCCAGTCTCTATTCAAGCCCAAATTAATAGTATCCAATTTGCAAATGAATTCCAATTCAGCAGTTTCTCGCTGGAGTCTGGATTTGAAGTTTTTTTGCTTTAAGATAGCGACCCTCATGTCTGTGATTGCGTGACCAGAGAGATTGAAGTGTTCTCCGACTGGTTTATGAATGTTATAATTCTTAACATCTGATTTGTGTCCATTTATTCTTTTACGTAGAGACTGTCCAGTTTGACCAATGTACATGGCAGAGGGGCATTGCTGGCACATGATAGCATATATCACATTGGTGGATGTGCAGGTGAACGAGCCTCTGATAGTGTGGCTGATGTTGTTAGGCCCTGTGATGGTGTTCCCTGAATAGATATGTGGGCACAGTTGGCAACGGGCTTTGTTGCAAGGATAGGTTCCTGGGTTAGTGGTTCTGTTGTGTGGTATGTGGTTGTTGGTGAGTATTCGCTTCAGGTTGGGGGGCTGTCTGTAGGCAAGGACTGGCCTTTCACCCAAGATTTGTGAGAGTGTTGGGTCATCCTTCAGGATAGGTTGTAGATCCTTAATAATGCGTTGGAGGGGTTTTAGTTGGGAGCTGAAGGTGACGGCTAGTGGCGTTCTGTTATTTTCTTTGTTAGGCCTGTCCTGTAGTAGGTGACTTCTGGGAACTCTTCTGGCTCTATCAATCTGTTTCTTCACTTCCGCAGGTGGGTATTGTAGTTGTAAGAATGCTTGATAGAGATCTTGTAGGTGTGGGGAACCCAGGCACAGAAAAGCTCAGGGTCTCCCCAGAAGCTGAACCAAGGTCTCCAGAATCCCAGGCTAGCATGCTATCCACTGGACCATGCTTTCCCTATAGATAGGGGGAACAGTTTGGGCACTGAGAGTCTGAGTTATTTCTATGGCCTTTGTGGACATGGTTAACCCATCTATCAGTCTAAAGAAAATAAGATTCTTCTGTTATGTGAAGATATATTTCTGGTAAATTCAAATTGTCTATCTGTATCCTAGCAACAATGAATCAGATACAGTCCTATATTAACTGTCTCACAGCTTCAGTTAAATTCCTGGCTACGCTCTAAGATCAGTCCAGAATATTTCAACAGAAGGAGAATCTTTCATCACAACCAGCCCAGGAAAGCTTCTTGGACTGAAAGTAATTTTTAGCCGTATTTGCTAAGTTTGCTAACTCAGTGAACATGGAAGTCAATGATTTATTACGATCCAATTAGGAGTACATGTTTTTTAATCAAAGTAACACACTTTAAGTATACAAAGTCAGAAATGGCTGTCCAGTATTTCCAGGAAACTGAGCCAGTGAGCTTAATTCATATAAAAGCTTCTTTGCAATATGAAAATGCTTTCTGAATATATTCAATGTTGTTTAGGTATGAAAGATTAAAGTTGTGCTTTCTCCCTGTTTAAGGACACTACATCTTCACTAAATAAAAGCTACTATAGTATTTTGCAGTTATGGGACATGTACCCTTTGAATGTGTAAGTTTCCATGTAAGATGAGAAAGAGAGATCACTGTAACTGCAGTAAGCAAATATGTTCCAATTTGGTAGACTGCAAAAACTTCCTGGAATGCTTTGTCTCCACCTATTGACTTCCCCCTTAGCTGAACTAACTTTGTTAGTAATGTTTAAGACTTGTCTTGAGAGCTTCTATTGTAGAGCAAGCTGTCATGTATGGTATGTGTATGCGTTGTAGACAATTATACACAGAGCAATTCACTCAATCAGATTCTACTCTTTGCTTTGTAAATTGTTTAGCCATTAAAAAAAAAAAAAGAATTGAACTGCATTGGCTTTGCCATGGAAGGGGGTTTCTGTGGCATAGGGCACAAATCTGTCTTGTTTAGATTGCCACATTTAGTATGGAATGGAAAATATTTCTGCTAGGTACAGTATATAGACCAATTTCAAATTTAATGATTCCATAATTTGTCAGCCCGTTAGAGTGAATGCTTTATTTTCTCCTTCCCTCATGCAGCTAAAAAGCAGAGAGGAAAGACTTTCTGTAAGAGGGTGTGGAGAAAGCTCCAGAATCCCAGTGTACGTTACTCCGTATTCTCATTAAGATAGTGTGTAAGCACAATGTGGTTAAGCACTGTCGTCAGATTTCAGGCATGGTTTCCTCATCTAATGTAGATGCTGTAGCATGTTATAAGACTACTGCAGTTGATCAGGGAAGTGGTTAGCAACCACCATGTTTGACCATTTGGGCTAGACTCCTACTAGTAACTTGTCAAATTTAGTGTTCACAGGGCTTTAACAATGACCCAGAGGGCTGCTTTAGGGGCCCTGACATGTGACATGCTCTTAGAGCCTGGCTACACTGGAAATTTCAAAGCGCTGTCGCGGGAACACTCCTGCGGCAGCACTTTGAAGTGCGAGTGTGGTCGCCCGCAAGTGCTGGGAGAGAGCTCTCCCAGCGCTCAGGGTAATCCACCTCCACAAGGGGGTCAATTGCCTGGGTCAATTGCCGCATGCACAGGCTGCGGGACTAAAAATAGCAGTGTAGACATTCCTTCTCAGGCTGGAGCCTGGCCTCCGAGACCCTCCCACACTGCTCAGGCTCCAGCCCAAATGTCTACATTGCTGTATTTATTTCTGCAGCCCGAGCCCCAAGAGCCCAAGTCAATTGACTCAGTCTCTGAGACCAGCGCCTCAGGTTTTTCTTTGCAGCGTAGACGTACCTAAGCATCCCCCTGTAGCGAGCTCTCGGAAACCAGCTTGGGTGCCCAGCAGCCGCCACGCCCAAAGCCAATAAGCACTTGCTCAGGAGCAGGCTCTTCCCCACAATCTATTCACCTGCCTGGGACAGGCTCCCCAGCCCAGCCCTGCTTCGGGACAGTCTTTCCCCCACCTTCTCCGGTTCAGCATCATCATTTCTGTTGCTTTCACCAGTGTTTGAAAGTACATATTTGTGCCAAAGAAATATATTCCAGACCAAGCTCATTAACACATACCAGCTACCTCACAGTGAGAGGCTTGGGAAAACCAGAAATCCCTAATAAATAAGGCACTGCAATGTGGCATTAGAGTCCTAAAATCAGGTCAGTACATCATGTGCGGTGTCAACAACATATGCTCTGAGCACATGCATCTGTACTGTAAACAAAGGGGCCAATAAACCAAAAAAAAAAGATATGGTTGTTACATCTTTGAGTTTTTCCCCCTCTGGTAGGATTTACAGTCACAAATTACACTTGTTAAGTGGTTGGTAAAAGTTTATTGTCTATGGCATTTTAACAGCAATATGACACTTCCAACTTCACCTGATCCAGAAGGTAACAGAGAAATTGAGGAGAAGTTTACCCATAGTTTAAATAGTTAGAAATGGGTGGTACAGAGGGAAGAGGTGTGACAAAATTATCATTACCATATTACCGTAAGGCAGAGGGGACGCGTAGAGGGAGGGGACGCGGGGTCATGTGCCCCCTCAGATTTCTGCCAGGGTTTAAATGCCCTGTCCTGAACCCCACTCCACACTACCAGATCCTTTAAATCAGAGGCTCTCAAACAGTGGTCAGCGAGCTCCATTCAGGTGGTCCGCGGATAGGTCCCTTTACGGTGCGTGCCTGGGCTGCCGCACACAATAGAGAATGAAGGGCCACCCACCTAATAAGTGGAGCCACGCAGGCATGGCTTCACTAATTAGGTGCCTGGACCCTGGAGAAGACGCACATGTAAGGTGAGGTCGTGGCGTTGGGGAGCAATAAGGGGTAGGTGGGAGGGGGCAGTGGAATGAGAAGAGGGGTGGGTGGAATTTGGGATGTGCAGGGCTGCGGTGGCCAGAAAAAGAGGCGACTTTCCCCAGCTCCAGGGGTGCAGCTGCTGGGGAGAGACAGCCCTCCTTCCCAGCCTCAGCTCTGAGGCTGCTGTGGCGGGAGAGAGACCCCCCCTCCTTCCCAGCCCCAGCTCGGGGGCTGCCACGGCGGGGGAGAGACGCCCCCTCCATCCCAGCCCCAGCTCGGGGGCTGCCACGGCGGGGGAGAGATGCCCCCTCCATCCCAGCCCCAGCCCGGGGGCTGCCACGGCGGGGGAGAGATGCCCCCTCCATCCCAGCCCCAGCCCGGGGGCTGCCACGGCGGGGGAGAGACGCCCCCTCCATCCCAGCCCCAGCCCGGGGGCTGCCACGGCGGGGGAGAGACGCCCCCTCCATCCCAGCCCCAGCCCGGGGGCTGCCACGGCGGGGGAGAGACGCCCCCTCCATCCCAGCCCCAGCCCGGGGGCTGCCACGGCGGGGGAGAGACGCCCCCTCCATCCCAGCCCCAGCCCGGGGGCTGCCACGGCGGGGGAGAGACGCCCCCTCCTTCCCAGCCCCAGCCCGGGGGCTGCCACGGCGGGGGAGAGACGCCCCCTCCTTCCCAGCCCGGGGGCTGCCACGGCGGGGGAGAGACGCCCCCTCCTTCCCAGCCCGGGGGCTGCCACGGCGGGGGAGAGACGCCCCCTCCTTCCCAGCCCCAGCTCGGGGGCTGCCACGGCGGGGGAGAGACGCCCCCTCCTTCCCAGCCCCAGCTCGGGGGCTGCCACGGCGGGGGAGAGAGGACACATCCATCACACTAGAAAGGTAAGACTACTGATATTAAAATATGAGTTGTGTGCTTTTATTTGTAGAACAAAAAAACCCGTTAATGATTAAGGTTTTTTTATATAGCGCTTTTATCCAAAGCACTTTACAGTAGTTAGCTAACAGTACAAACAACATTTGGAAAGATCATTTAGTGGTCCGCTGAGACCCTCTGCAATTTTCAAGTGGTCTACGGAAAAAACAGTTTGCGAACCACTGCTTTAAATTATGACCCCCATTATCATCACTTATGTGTCGTCTCTGCCTAAAGGAGGCCTGAAAAATGCAAACCCAAGAAAAATAACTGATTCTCAAAAAGTGGCAAAAGCAACCTCTTACAAAAGCAAGAGATGACATTACAAAATTCAAGGTTTTTGTTTCTTTAAAGGTCAGCAACACATTACAGTTGCTGCTGTTCCTTGTTAGGACTAGCCAATGCCATGCGTAAAGCCTCAATAAAGGATCCTCAGTAACAACCATTATGTAAAGTTTGGATGGTGGATAATTCTCTCTCATTTACTGTGAACTTTTAACCAGATTTTTTTTTTAAACAAAGGGCTCATTATATTCATTTACTTCACAGTGCCATCTCAGCCAAGTGAGGATGTGCTCTATGAACCAGAGAGAGGTAACTTGGCTCTGATGAATGGTCACATTTCAGAACATTTCTTAAGGGGCTGTCTCAGGTGGACAAAGAAAGAAGCAGACATTTTCACCTGTCAGCTATTCTTGAGGCAGACACAATATTCACTCATCTAGCATCTTCTACTGTGCCTGTAGGTGCAGCAAAGCTTGGCCAAAGTGACTCAAAAATAATTCAGATACTTCTACAGGCTGGGAGTCAAAACATGTCCTGCAGCAAAAACATGAGGGCAGGGCCCAAAGGGGCTAGGAAGTCCACAAGATTCGCACTGTGCCATCCCCACTCCCAGAATCCAATTCAGGGGCTGTGGCCAGACAGCCTGTGGTCTCTGGCTAGTCCCAGTTTCTATGCATGGCTCTTAGGGGCCATAGACATCAAAGTATATGTTGGAGCAGCCCTGAGGCTACTCTAAATTACCTCAGGGGTCAAACCATCCCCCAGATTACCTCAGAATCAAGGAGCTACAAACATGACTAAAGCCAGCTTTGCCCTCTACCCCTCAGGACCTGTGCTGAACACAGTTTGGTTGGACCAGATCATCAAGGGCATACATATAGTTGCTACCTGTCCAGTTTTTTCCAGGATCACCCCTTTTATGAGGTAGCTGTCCTAGAAAATGTGTAAGCATGTTCAGTACACACTGCCAGCTGTCCGGTTTTGTGGGCTCAGGATCATCCAGGGTGTCTTTTTTTTTTTTTTTTTTTTTTAAATTTCCAATGTGGCAACCTTAGGCCATAGGCCTGGGGAGTTTTGCCTGTCTGTGGTTAGACGCTGTTTTTCACTTGCAGGTATGCTCACCTGTTGGTACATCCACCATTTTTTCAGATCTCTGTTTCAGGGAGGGTATTTCCAGGAATAACAGTGGGTGATGTTTGTGTGTCCTAGTGGGTTGGCGGTTTGGCATGTGCATTATTAATGCTGCTGCCACTTGGAACAACTCAGAGAGATTATCCCTCAACTTGAACTAAAGATTCAGAGCTGGAACAGATTCTTCAAAATTGATGCGCAAGTAATGTAGATTGTCTTATATGAACAGGACTGTTCCTTGGCTGCCTGGAATATTCTGAGTGACCATCACTCAGAACCAGGTCTGATAAAGCAGTGATCCGAAACCAGGCTTGAGTAACAACATTTCACGTACTACCTTTGCAACTCTCCCCTTGCTAATTCTCTTCTTTGGCACTTTTAAATTAATTTTTAATACATTTTGCTGCTAAAATACCAGGACTTTTTCCATGCACAGAAAGAGCACTAGAATGAGGGCTAAAAACAGTGTAGAGAGAAATATTGCATCACAATAGTCTCCCTTTGCAGTCTGGCTTTTAATGAGCTAAATTTCCTGAGTAACTAAAGCTGTGTTTTTGATTGTGCCCCCCCTCCACCTTCCCCCACCAGGATAAAGTAAAAGCATTCTATATACCCGAACCTTCAAGTAACAAGCAAGTAGTCCATAGAAAACCAACCAATATCAATGTGACAAAAAATCACGTTTGTTCTGTGTTATGGCTCTCAGAAAAAAATAACCTCAAATTTTTGGGTGCCTCACTTTGTGGATACCCAAAGTGGGCCTGATTTTTAGGGGTGCTAAGTACCTGCACCTTCCATTGCCTTCAACACCTCTAAAAATCAAACCCAAGGTGTCTTAAAATGGACACTCAATAACTGATGCACTCCCAATATAAGTAACCACTGGTGAAAATGGTTGATCTTAACCTCTACCTACATGTCTCAATTCCTAGTTACAGTGTCTGTAAAGGAAGATAATGCCATCACCACAAAGCTGTATGAAGATGTAACTCACTGTAACCATCCTGAGATCTTCGGATGGTAGGCACTAGTGAAATGCACAAGTGCCAGGTTTAAAGTCCAATATCTCAACACTTTGGGGCTAGAAATGCAACCTTTGCACCATCAGAAAGGGCAGAGTTCTAGCTAAGTGAGTATGCACAACACCTCTAGAAGTTCCCAAGATATCCAATTTTAATGGCATGACATTTTAATGTATGTAACTTTAGCGCCCTCGTGGTCAAGATGGAGTCTGCTCTGCAGGCAGCTCTGCCCAAGAGAAGGTGCACACAGGAATGCAGCAGGAAAAATCCTTTCCACCCCAGGGGCATCTGTTCCAAACCCCCCAGAGTGAACACACACCCCCACCAGAATAGTACAATGGATATAAGAAAGGGAAATATTTATTTACAGAGGGATGAGAGGAGAAAAACAACAAGGGGAAATATAGGGGGAACAGTAAAACAGGATTGCATTCAAACCAAGGTCCCACAGGCCCAGTGGTAGCACAGTCTGAAAGGGCAGACACCAAGCAATGTGTCTGCACACAGAGTTTAGGAGTCCTGAGCAAAGTTCCAGTCCAGTAGTGAGTCTTGGGTGCTCCTAGTCGTCTTCGGTGCCAGTGAACTTTCCCCAACAAACCCCTCCGGTGCCCTCTTCTGCCGCTCTCTGCAAAGCCACACACAGTGACCACCTCCCCACTTAACTAGCTACAGCCTCCCTCCTTATTCCCAATGCAGAGTTGCATGCACCAGTACTCACAGCCCCATGCAGCTCTGGGCAGCGGTGATACTGGGTCCAGCTCTGGCCTGTCCTTCTCGGGTGACTCCTCCCTGGCACAGTGCTCCTCCTGGCTTCTGTCCTGGGGCGTCCCTGATCGGTGCCCTGCCCCTCCCAGGCTTCAAGCAGGTTTTCTGCTGCTTCACTTTGCAGGGAGCCTGCTTGCTGCAGCCCTTCTCTCTGGAGCTTCAGAGCCACCCCTGGAGTTTCCTTCCTTTCTCTCACTGCTCCCCTGCCCCCCTTAGGAAAAAGATTTAAAGGGGTCATGCTCTCTAAACCCCAAAGGTGTTACATGCATAGAAAAGCAATTTTAGATAATTTTTTGACTATTTAAAATTGTCCTTCAGAGGTCTGTTCATTCCCAGGATCAAGGATTTAAGATTGAATGCAAGCAAAAAGCAAGGCTCAAGCCTAGATAAGGATACTTGCATATTCCATTTATGATGCATGTAGGATCATTGCACTTTTGCGGAATGGCAGAGCCTGGAAAGTTCATGGCTTTGGGACTTGTAAGAAATATCGCAATCCCAAACTCATCATGCTTAAACATCATGCTTCCAGCAGCTATTCAGTCTCTCTCTCCCTCTCCTTTTTATATTCTGGAATGAAAATAGCCATGCCATAGTCAAGATTGAAATTAACTTCCTTCTGTAAACCCAATTTTTAATCCCTAATTTTCCACTAAGGAAAGCAATTCTTGACATTTCACATGCCACATCTCAGCCAAAGGTAGACATTTTTCTGGAAAAGTTGGAAAAACAAAGATGGGGTTTTAAACTTTTGGCATTTAAATTTTTTCCTTGTCATTGACTTTTTTTTTTAAATGTCTTAACTGTTTTTGGCCCCTCATGTCTCCAAAACAGCCTCGCATGCTAACATCACATTTTTGTTGTGGACTTCTGAGAAGTGTCTTATTGTATTATTTTCTGAGGGTGAGGCTGCTGGGAGAAATCACAAAAGTATATATCATGTTATACTGGAAGGCAGAGCAGCAGCTGGGGCTGAGACAGAGTGGTGGGGCTGGGGCAGGAACAGTCGGAGCCGGGTGTTGTGAGCAGCCTGGGAGAGCCGGGGGGACCCTGGGCAGCGGGCCCAGCACAGGGAGACGCCTCAGCCAGGAGGCTCTGCAGGCCAGACTCGAAGGGGGATTGGTAACCCTGACAGGGCGGGGGCAACGCTGGGAAGAAGGGCCCTGCCACCAGAGCGAGTGTCCAACCCACAGCATCCCTGCAACACAGCTAGGGCCTGAGAAGAAGGCCTGGGATTTACAAGGAACAGACTGTGAACTGCCCGGACATTCCAGAGACACTGTTTGTGATGTTCCCTGCCTCAGAGCGGGTTGATGTGTTTCCTTAACCTTTCCCATTTTCCCTTATTCTTTTTAAAATTAATTGTTGATTAAATAACTTGCATTTGCTTCAAATTGTATGTAATGATCAGTGGGTCAGAGAAGGGCCCAGAGCAGAGAGAGTATCCCAGAATGGGGACACCCTAGCCCCTGTCCTAGGTGACCACAGCAGGGTTGGGGATCAAGCCCCCCAGGAATCCTGGGCACAGCCTTGTTGGGGTTATGAGGACTCTGCCAGACAGGAGAGTGGAAGGGGAGTCCTCAAGGGCAGGGAGGCCACTGGGTAAAGGAAGTGGGAGCGAGGACTCGGATCTTTTCGCTAGCCCACTTCACCAGGGTAGTGCAGAAGCCAGGAAAGTTCCCCACAATAGCGGGACTATTCCCCCGCTTACATATAGAAGATTACACCAAGAACATAGGATAAGAAACGGGAGAGAAAAGTCAGCTAAGAGGAACAACCTTGCCAGGCCCCATTTTTGGTTAACCGCTTGGGCCAAAGGTCAACAATAATATCAGCACTTGTTGCAGGGTGTATAGAAAGCACAGAATGACAAAAGGAAAGCAGAAGGAGCCAAGTAGCTCAGAGCCAGATCACTTCACACTTCCGCACTTTTCTTTTGTGGATAATGTTGGCCCAATGCTTCCTCACTGCTCCCTCCCTGACCAATTCTTGGCCAATTAAGCGCTACCCCTCACCAGCTTCACTGATCTCTGAGAGAAGAGCTGGAAGCCCAAGAATGTAGCAAGAGGGTTTCCTCCCTCACACTAGTCAGCCCAGCCAGCAAGCCTGTTCTGCAGAACACCACCCCAGAATGCAGTGCAGGGGAGAGGGTTTGCTGGCTGGCTGCAGTGTAGAATGTACCACACACACACTATAGTTGAGACCTCTGTTCCCTTCCAGAGCGGCTGCCATGGTCATGGCAATTGTACGGGTGTACTCAGAGAGGGCGGAACAGTCTAATAAGCACCTCCAGCCTTAGCCTTTTTGGGTGGGGTATGAAGCAATATTTTTCTCCCTTGTCCCTAGACTCTTGCTCGCAGTAACCAACTTCTGACCACAGTTATTTCCCTGCTATGCCCAGACCAAGTCTACAGATTTTGGGAAGGGTTAGTGAGGGGATTCTTTGAGATACATAGCAAACTAAACTGCCTTTTTTCACATATGTATGTGGCAGGGAGCAGCAGGGTGGATCTTGTACAGCTCGGTGATCAGAATTTTTCAAAAGTGGTTAGTGATTTGAGTGCTCATCTGATTTTCAGAAAATCAGACCCCTTTAAGGTATTTCAAGTTGTACACCAAAAATAAAGTCACTTTTGGAAATCATTACCTTTTGATTTACAGGGCTGCACAGTTTAAACATCAACAGAAAATACACCCCAACTACATAAGTTAAAAACTGCTTTTGCTTCCATTAATAAAAGGGAGGGTTACCTCAAGAACAGAATTTTCAGACAATGGTTTCTTTCTTTGTATTAAAAATACTTTTATTAATTAATATCACACTAGCTGGTAGCCTCTGCAGGGGAAGCATTGCTACGTATCCATTAGAAATTGTAAATTAATTTATAGTGAAAGTTAATTTACAGAGAATGTTTCCACTTCAACAGTATGTTGCACTGGGCAGGGTGGGCGAAATCTGGATTCCCAGCTAACCCTTCATCTCTTTCTTTCCTTCAGACCTGTCACTTTTTTTGATCTAGTCAGGATCACTCAACCACAAGTGCTGCATTTTATGCTAGTTCCATCTGTACCTAGTTAAAAAGATTTGAATCACCCACATAGACATTTTAGCTTAACATATTGTCCTCTCTTGAGACATTTGGTAATTTGTACGTGAGAAGCTAAGAGTTGTCTTCATTCTTGGGCTAATTTTAGTTTGTTATTTATGTTTACTTACATTTTTGTTTGTGCAAGTCTTTCCAGTACTTGACTTGGATTGTTAGTATTTTTGCTGGTTTCTTTGGCTGTTTTTGCCTGTAAATGCCATTCTCTTGCCAAGATCATAGTGCATCCGTCAGGTAAGTAGTAAGACATTTGCAGCCTTCATTCTGCAACTTGGCTGCCTGACTCCCATTCCTCCTTCTGCTTTAAAATCAGGCAGATGGCATCCGGTCACATGAAGAGAACCATTCACACCTGTTATATCAGCTCCTACCCTTCCTGAAGCCACTGACCAGTTTGCTTCCTCTTTATTATCCGCAATGCACACAAGACAGCAGAATGGATTTTATGGCTTCAAAATGTTTTGGGCTGGTATTTGTTGTCTTTTGAAAGAAGATGAAGAGGTGATTTGATCATGGTATATCATCACCTTCAGGGAGAGAAAGTACCAAGTACTAAAGAGTTCTTTAACCCAATGTAGAAAGGCAGAACAAGAAACAATGCCTGGAAGACAAATGCAAATTGGCAACAAGACACAAAGGTTTAACAGTGAGGGTGATTAACCACTGGAACAAATTATCAGGGAAGTGGTGGATTCTCCATCTCCTGATGTTTTCACGTAAAGACAGGATGCTTTTCTGGAAGATATGCATTAGCCAAATACAAGTTATTGGGCTAAGTATAGTGTAACTGCGTGAAATACTGTGGCCTGTGATAAACAGGAAGTCAGACTAAATAGTCGAATGATCCCTTCTGCCCTTAAAAGTCTATTAATCTAAATTTCTCTGCTGTATATAATTCCAGTTGAATACAGCAGGAGTTAGTAATACACTGCATATCTGAGCACCAGAGGGAGCATATGGGATATGAAAAGAGGTGCAGTTGTTATACCTGTAGCCCAATCCTTCTTCCAGACTAAGCCGTTCTTCTCCCTTCATGTTTACTCTTCAAAATCTCACTCTCATACCACTAATTCCATTTAGTGATTAGGCCTGATTCCTGAGAGGGTCTGCCAATGGTCATTTCCTAATGATCCTCAGGAGGTGCTCAGTGCTTAATAACTTTGGCAAAATGCTTACCATGTGCAACAACCCTCCAGACAAGTTAGTCTTGTCTCCAGTAGGACAGGACAGGCTTGCACTGAGGGCTGATGAATCTTAGCACAAAGAAAAAACACTTAATTCTCCCTGCAATTTACTCCAACTGTGCATCTTTCTTTCTTGAAGTGTAATTATTTATTATATTTTTACTTAGGTTCAGGTGAAATATTTCTATTACTCTACTGCAATAATTATGATAATCAAGAATGAGATGGAGAGAGAAAAATACAGTAATAGAATGGCATTTGGTCTTGCACAGAACCTCTCGGAGTCAGAGGCTCCAATCCACTATCTCATTTAATCTATCATTCTTATAACCACCTTCAATCCCCTACAGAAATCTGCCACTCTCTATTTGTTCCCCCTTGTAAGGCTCAGAATGCCGCCCCCCTCCACTGCACTCTTCCAATGCTCCCAGCCTTGCCCATCCATTTGACAGCTTCTAACACAACCACCTCCATCCCCTTTATGCAGTCCCCTTTGCATGGTGTGATGCTGTGAGCTCATCAACAAGGTCCCTACCTTGCCTACACATAAGTCCCTCTTCAAGATCTATTTCTCCCATGCTGCCTGCAAGCTGACATTCACAATTTTTTCTATTGTTATTCCTGTTTCCTTTCCCTTGACTTCGGTCTATCTTTCTGTCCTCAACTTGGGGCAGTGATTTTCCTTCTTCAGAGTTTGGAAAACACCTAGCGCACAGCGAATGCTACTTCAAATAAATTAATAAGAATATTGGCAGTATTTAGTACACAGGAAAAGGAATGCTGGGGCTCAAAAGTGAAAGACAAGGACCTTCACGCTGGGAAAGTTGGCTCTAAACTACTGGAGATCGCCTGAGGCAAAAGTTCAATTTATCAGTAGTTCCCTGTCACAATATAAAGAAACAAAGGAAAAAGAAGGAAGCCAGTAGTTCCTGTTAAGTGGTTAGTGACTGCTACAGTTAACTTCATTTAAATTACAGTCTGAGCAAGACACACGCACACACTCCTCACCAGCGCTCTTTGTCCAAGGACTTCAAAGATGTTCTGCATCTCTTTATTTTTGCTTTTCTTTTTCAATGCAACTCTGAGCATAAAAATCTGCTCCTTCAATGTGAGGTCTTTCGGAGAAGCAAAAAGTACCAGACCTGAAGTCTTAGACGTCATTGTAAAGGTACGGTCATTTGATTAACCAAACATGGAACTCTCTTTGGACTTTTCAGCTAAATCATTCTGCAGGTTATTTTATCTTTACACACAAAAATGTCAAGTTAATGAATGTCTGAGCATTTTGTACTGCTAATGGTAAAAATCAGTCTGTAGCCCAAAGCCACATATTCAGGAAGTTTTATTTGTAGGATAAAGTAACAATAGAAACTGCAGATGCAATTTCCTTCATAAAGTTAGAGTTAGGAGATGCTGGGAGTCTTTGATGCACAAGAAAAATATCTTGCCCTTTGAATCCATTGAGCCTTATTTTAGTTTGAAGCATTATTTACCTTATCTATTTAATCAATCATTACTCTGAAAGGCTCTTGTCTCACTAAGAAATGATCATCACGACACATTCCCCTTAGCAGGAAAATATAGAGTCATAGATTCTAAAGCCAGAAGGGACCATTATGATCATTTAATCTGCCCTCCCATAAAGCACAAGCCATAGAATTTCCCCAAAATAATCCCTAGAGTGTAGCTTCTAGAAAAACATCCAATCTTGCTTTAAAAATTGCCAGTGATAGAGAATCCACCATGACCCTTGGTAAATTGTTCCTATGTTTAATTACTCAGTTAAAAATGTATGCCTTATTTCCAGTCTGAATTTGTCTAGCTTCAACTTCCAGCCATTGGATTGTGTTACACCTTTCTCTGCTAGAGTGAAAAGCTGATCATTAAATATTTGTTCCCCAAGTAGAGATTTATAGATGGTAATCAAGTCACCCCTTAAACTCAAAGAGCTCAATCTATTTATCTTACCAAAGAGAAGGTTATCACTATAAGGCACGTTTTCTAATCCTTTAATCATATACACTATGTTGTTTAAACTGCTTCATAAGCGGGTACTATTAGAGCAGTGATTTAAAATTCAAAACCCGACTAATGTATTGCAAGAAAAACACATCATCACATTTTCAATGTGTTTCATGCATGAGGCCACTTAATGTTTTTAGAAGAGTACAGGTTAATTTGAAATTAAACCATAAATACTGAAACCTTCAGATCCATGAAAATTATGGATTGTAATTTCAAAGCCTTGTTTAAAGAGGTCATAATGATTGGATGTGTCATTCTAGCAGTGAGAATGTATACACTTATTCCTAGCACTTAAAGGTGTAATTAAAGTATATTAGAACAGTGGATCTCAAACTAGAGGCGCCGCTTATTCAGGGAAAGCCCCTGGCAGGCCAGGCCGGTTTGTTTACCTGCTGCGTCCGCAGGTTCAGCCGATTGAGGCTCCCATTGGCCGCGGTTCGCCGCTCCAGGCCAATGGGGGCTGCGGGAAGGGCGCCCAGCACCTCCCTCGGCCCACACGTGCTTTCCTGAACAAGCAGCGCCCCTAGTTTGAGAACCACTGCATTAGAGCTTTGATAAGTAGAATTAGTCAGTTCTTACCTACAATTATTAATATGTCAGTGTGTATCCTGGGACCAATGTGGCTACAACAGAAGTCAGTCCAATAAATGATATTACCTCATCAACTTTGTCTCTCTAACATGTCTTGGGTAATTAGTTCTCCTGTTCTAAAGTAAAATGCTCTTACTCTCCTGTTTTCAGATACTATATTGGTTTCATTTTACCTGCTAAAGGGTTACAGTAAAGATTGTTTAGAATTATGACTGGAGGCTTTACTCATGCAGGTATTCCTTACTCATAAAGGTAGTTCCATTGGGATTACTTATGTGAGTAAAGGTTTACAGGATTGGGCCTTTCGTCAGTGTTTTTATCTCCTAAATGTCAACTAAGCTAGAGAAGATTCTGCTTCCACTGAAAAAAATTAGATCAGCATATCCTCATTTGTCCCTTCCACAGGGTCACAAAACTAAACCAGAAGGGATTTGCACTACATTTACTTACTTTGTAGCAGTGCTTAGGCTCTCCTGAAATTGGATCATTTCCAATTATCCTGCCAGAACAATACTTTATACCTCATTCAAGTTTCCTATTTAGAGCAACAAATGCCCTTTCATAAATAAAAAATATTAATATAGAATAGCCACTGGATATCTGGGCTGGATCCTGGCCTCTGGTATTCTGCAGCACAAAGCAGTATTTAATGCAGCTTTAACTGGACAGCTGGGGGTTTTCCAGCGTAGGGGAATCCCCAACTACTAGAGTTTGTTCTGTGCTACCCTTTTCCAGCTGTAGGGGGGCATGCTGGCATGGAGAAGGGATGTGGCCACATATTCCAGTGATCCTGTCAGTGTAATGGCTTCTTAAGAGCCATTACAAGCTAGCATAGGTTAGAGCTACCCTGTGCCTGTTCTAATTGATTGGGGTCCTTATGTGCCAGCCACTGTGTAAAAAATAAAGAACTATTTAAATGAGCTGTTCCAGTCCCTTGGGTGCACAGTTGTGCCTGATTGTTCACAGATATTTGTGACTTGGTTTTTAGGTTCACCTTTTGTCCTACAATATTTACATTTAAATCTTTCTGATAGTCACTGTGATGGTCTGTACCTCAGAGGAACACCCTACACTCCCAGGTTCATCCTTATAAAATGATTGTGTGGTATCCAATGCAAAGTTTGTCATGTCAGGTGTCTTTGGAAGGCTCATGATGTACTGAGCATTGTTGTTATAGTAATGTTATCGGTTGTAATTTCATGTATATAGTTATGAGGCTGAAAATGTGTCCTCATGGCTTAAAACAGCTCAGGCAAAAACTCTCTATGAGGAGAGGGGCAGTTCACACCTCATCAGGGCACGTATGGGACAAACCCAGCCCAACCTCACAGGAACAAAGGATACTGGCCTAGGCAGCAACAAAGGATCTGTTGCACTCTTGAGTGAGTTACCCCCCTTCCTTTGGTCATTATGGGACTACGATGAGGTAATGCTCACCTGAGGCTGAAGGGGGGAGGCAAAGCCAAGAGGAAAGAAAGAACATGATAAAAGGGAGAGACGTTTGCCAGGCTCTTCCTCTCCCTTCCACCTCCATCTACAGACATCACCACCACGCGACTGAAGTGCTGATCAAAGGGGAGAGTCTGGCTGAAGGGCAAACAGCCAGCCTGTGTGAGAAGCATCTAAATTTGTAAGGCACTGAAAGTGTTACGTTCAGCTTAGAATGTGTTTTGCTTTTATTTCATTTGACCAAATCCGATTTGTTTTGCTTTGACTTATAATCACTTAAAATCTATCTTTGTAGTTAATACATTTGTTTGTTTATTCTACCTGAAGCAGTGCGTTTAGTTTAAAAAGTGTCAGAGACTCCCCTTGGGATAACAAGCCTGGTGCATATCAATTTCTTCGTTAAATTGACAAACTCATATAAGCTTACAGTGTCCAGTGGGCATAACTGGACACTGCAAGAGGGAGGTTCCTAGGGTTGTTTCTGGGCCGGAGATATTGGCTAGTGTCATTCGATTGCACAATCCAGGCAGCTTACATGCCAGAGGCTGTGTGTGAACAGCCCAGGAGTGGGGGTTGTCACAGCAGAGCAGGGTAAGGCTGGCTCCCAGAGTCAAGGATGGGAGTGACCTAGCAGATCACCAGTCCAGATAACACCAGGGGAATGTCTCAGACACATGTAAGGAAAGAACAAATTCTAGAGATGCCAAGTAGTTAGAAAACCTCAGTGTTACATTCAGGTCTCCTGCTGTAACCGTATTTCCCTGATACACTGATATTAGTTCATCATTGTATTATAGTAGCACCCATAATGTCTTATGTCCAAACATAGTTAGTTACAGTACCTGTCCCACAAAGCTGACATACTACGAGTCTAATCCTACAAATACACACGTGAGTAAATTTTCCTCACACAAGTAGTCCTGATTACTCAGGGAACCAATGCAACTGTCACTGAAGTCAATGGAAAGACTCTTATTGGCTTCAATGGAAATTGGGTCAGGCACCGAGTAAAGTTACTTGTGTACATAAGTGCTTGCAGGATTGGGTCCAGAGAGGGGACAAGCTACAAAGGATGGGGAAGAAAGATAAAATGTAACAGAGGTTGATGGTCAGAACCACCAGCTGGGGAAGATGAGCAATGCTCTCTAGGGTTGCCAACGCTCCAGGATTGTCATAGAGTCTCCAGGAATTACAGATTAATCTTTAATTAAAGATTATGTCCTCTGATGAAACCTCCAGGGAGACATCCAACCAAAATCGGCAACCCTAGCTCTTGCCAGCAGCAGCTTGTCCATTTCCTCAGGAATTTTTTTTAATGGGTTTATAATCAAAGGATTTTTAACACAAACAAACCACTCAGAGCAGTAGGTTCCAAACTACCAGCCACTTTGCTAGCTTCCCAGCCAGCTGGGAGGAAAGGACATACCCTTCACCCATGGTAGCTCCCACCACAGCTACTTTCCATCTACCTTCTAAACCTACCCCCAATTACGCATGTGACAGGCAGGACTCTGGATTACCCCTCATGCACTAGGGCTTGTGGAGGGGTAATTGTCCATGTCACAATAATCAACAATCAATTTTTCTCTTTGTTCTTTTCAAAAATTTTCTAACCCTTGAAAATATACTGAGCGAAAACAGACTTTAAAGCCTTTGCTCTTTTCTGCTGCAGGTTATTTCTCGCTGTGACATCATGTTACTGATGGAAATAAAGGACAATAGCAACAAGATATGCCCTCTTTTAATAGAAAAACTCAATGGGTAAGGCAAACTACAAATGTGTATTCACTAACACGAGTACATGCAGAAAGGCAGAAGAGCTGGCAGAAAAACATAGGAATTGCCATATTGGACCATGGTCCCTCTAGTCCAGTCTCCTGTCTCCAACAGCGGCCAGCATGAGATGCTACAAATTAAGGTTCAAGAAGTGGGCAGATAGGTTTAGACCATTGAGGGCCAGATTACCCCTAATTCCTAATAGTTAGAGATGGGTTCATATGCTTTTTGTTAGCATAGACCAGAGGTGGGCAAACTACGGCCCACGGGACCATCCTGCCCAGCCCTTGAGCTCCCAGCTGGGGAGGCTAGCCCCTGGCTCCTCCCCTACTGCCCCCTCTCCCCCACGGCCTCAGCTTGCTGTGCCGCCAGCGCTCTGGGTGATGGGGCTGTGAGCTCCTGCCAGGCAGCGCGGCGGCATGGCTGGCTCCGGCCGGGTGGCGCGGCTGCCAGTCCTGGTGCTCCGAGTGGCATGATAAGGGGGCAGAGAACAGGGGGGTTGGATAAGGGGCAGGGGGTCCTGGGAGCAGGGGGCGGTTGGATGGGGCAGAGGTTTGAGGGGGGTGGTCAGGGGAGAGGGGGTGGTTGGATAGGCCTGGGAGTCCCAGGGGGCCTGTCAGGGGGCAGGGGTGTGGTTAGTCAGGGGACAGTCAGGGGACAAGAAGCAGGGGGGGTTGGATAGGGGGTGAGGTCCCGGGGGGCGGTTAGGGGCAGGGAGTCCTGGGAGGGGGCGGTCAGGAGACAAAGAGCAGGGGGGGTTGGATGGCTCAGGGGTTCTGAGGGGGGCAGTCAGGGGGTGGGAAGTGGGAGGATAAGGGGCAGGGGCCAGGCTGTTTAGGGAGTCACAGCCTTCCCTACCCGGTCCACCATACAGTTTTGGAACCACGATGTGGCCCTCAGGCCAAAAAGTTTGCCCACTCCTGGCATAGACTATTATAACTATTGATATTCCTGGTATCCATATAAAAATTCAATCTTTCTTTGATTTTTGCTAAATTCTGGCCCTCAAAACACCCTGTGGTAATGAGTTCCACAGTCTAATTACAGAACATGTGACAATGTATTTCCTTTTATCTATTTTGAATTTTTCCACCTTTCAATTTAATTGAATGTCCCCGTTTTCTTGCATTGTGAGACAGGGAGAACAGACACTCATGATCTACCTTCTCTAAAGCATGCATTATTTTATAGATTTCTGTTGTGGACCTTCTTTTTTTGCCTCCTTCCTAAGGTAAACAATACCCATTGTTTCAATCTATCTTCACATGATAGCTTTACAAAGCCCCTAATCATTCTCATCACCTTTGTCCAAACCCCTCTAGTTCTGCAATGTCCTTTTTGAAATGGGCTGACCGGTACTGCACACGATACTCTGACATGGGAAGGAAAGGACAGATACAAAAAGTCCACGTGATCTGCTAAGCACCAGAGCACTCCATTGAAGAATCAGGTCTTTAGACTGAAATATCTCAGATTGAACTTCATGCATAAAAAAATACAGTAGAAGAGAACTAGCCTCTTTGACTGGCTTACTGAAGAAGACTAGCAACAAAATCATTTACAAGCTAATTTTGAAAAAACGTGTCTGATTAGGGTGGGGTTCAGTAGGTCTGAAACTAATGCATCCTGGGAAATAAGATGAAGAAAGAAAAAGAAAGAAAGACTTGGCTGACAGCATACAAAAAAGGGGGAATTCACTTTTAGCTAGAAATAGTCTTTGCTGGATAAAAATAATACTGAGATTAAAAACTATATCCCTGTAAGTTTCTGCTCTAGAAAATGTAATGCATATATGGATGGACGGAAGTGAGGCACAGGAAAAGAATAGAAAGTACAATACAGAGCATAAAGCCTGAGGTTAAAAAACGCAGCATGAGAGGTGTAGAAAAAAACAATATGTGAATAATACAAGATAATACCAAAGATAGGGGGTTTTTAGGTGACTTATCTCTGTAACCCAGCACAAGAAGTCAGTGCTCCAGATCCTCTTACATGTGTTTACTAATATAAGATTAAATAGAAACCCAGACCTTTATAGAGACAGAAATCTACTTAAAATATTCTCTTTCTAGTCAGTCCCAAGAAGAATATGACTACGTGATCAGTAAAAGGTTAGGAAGAAAGTCCTATAAGGAACAATATGCTTTTATCTATAGGTAAGTGAATTCCATACCTTATGTTTCTGTCTCCGTTTGCAAACTATTCTTATATAGTAAACAGATTACAAACTAATGCAGAACGCAGCTGCCTGCTGGCTTACCAGTGTCAGTGCCAAAAAGCCTATCACACTAGTTCTCACACTACTACACTAAATTCACATTCACTTCCAATTACAAGTCAAGATGTTGACTTTGATACAGAAAGCCCTATACAAGGAGGGTTTTGGCTGTGCAAAACCCTGGCCCCACTGAAATCGGTGGCAAAACTCCCATAATTTTCAATGGGGCTAGGATTTCCTCCCACATCTCTCCCTATGTCCCGTCATGACAGCAGTGATCCATACCTGCCAACATCTTTAGACAAAAAGAATAGTAGATTTTTAATGTGAATAAATTGAGTTGGGCCTGGTCTATCTTGAAGATTTGCCCTAGTTACAGCCATCAGTGTAGCTGTATCTGTTCAACCTCAATGTAGACAAGCCAAGGTGCTATTCTGGCCAGCCTTCAGTCTCTGGAAGTGAAGGAGATGGGATGGTAACTCTGAGCTAGAAATCATGGTTGATGTTGAAATGTATTGTTATTCTACTGACATATTGAATAGGAATTTTATTAAGTCTTCACCACTGCAGTGTAATGTAGCTTTTGCTACTAGCCAAGAAATTACAAAGTGAACTGACACGACCAAACTATTAGTAAATGTGATATCTAATATTCTATTGATGGGTTAAATTACTTTGCAGATCAAATGTGGTGTCAGTGAAGGAAACCTATCAGTATCCAGATATTCAGCCTGGAGATGTAGATGCTTTTTCTAGAGAACCCTTTGTTGTCTGGTTCAAGTCTCCAAAAACTGGTGAGAAGTTGCCAAGATCTTATTGTCCTCTCTCAAAGTTTTTATAAAATGAGAAAATAATGAATGAAGTCAAGTTTCACTACACATAGGGTATCTCAGGATTTGGGTAGCTTGCTGTAGGAGTCTGAGATAGCTAGGCTTATCCTCATATGAAGCTTGGATTTTGGTATTTAGAACCTACTTTAATTGTAAGATTGTTGACAAGTTTGCAGACTTGGAAGGAAACTTCACTACACTGGGCCATGTCATCCCTTCCACTGGACGACATGAAGTGGGTAAAAAGGGCAGAAATCCCAATCTGAAGGCCCTATTTCTTAGTAGGATAGAGTTCACATTGCAGGGCATAATTCCATAAGACATGGAGCACACGCCTGTCTCATGGACATTATCAGAGGCTCAACATATCTGAGGATAAGGCTCTAATTCCCCTAGCCATCAGAGGCAGAGAAGAAAAAGGTCATCAGTGATTGACTTCCTCAGAAATACAAACTGGACCTAGGTCTCCCACATATTTAGGTTTCTGTTGATATGATATAAATGTGATTTGTGGTGATGATGCAACAATCAAAGTTAGTATTGGTACTGGTTGTCCATAGGGCTCTCATTTCCTTATAGGTCCAGTAACACAAATTGACATCATATTCTAACGAGCAAAATAGATAGAAGTGGGGAACTAAGTGCAATCCTTCTATTAAAATTTGGTTAAAACCAGAAATAAGTACCTGGAGAAGAATATTGCAACCTTATGCTGTATCCTTTTCAACTGAAAGGAAAACATACAAAAATGGGTTTTCCATTATGTAAAACCCTAAAATGTGCAATATATGTCAGGTTAGTGATCACGGTCATTTTGAATGAAAATCTAGCAGCTGGACTATTAAAGTTCAGATATACAAGGTGCTGAGCACTTGTCCTGATCCAGTAGAACACTTAAGCAAACTCTTAATTTCATGCATGTGAGTTACTCCATTGGAGTCAATGGGATTATTTTGGGTGCCTAAGTGTTCTGTTGGATCACAGCCTGAGTGCTCAACACCTTGCAGGAACCAGACTTAATAGCTCACCTGCTGGAATTCCTATCACCGTGATCACGAATGCTGCACACAGCGCCCATTTAAGAGAGATTTTTCCATAATGGAAAAACATTTTGTACACTTTCATGTCAGTTGAAAGGTCAGATCCATTAGTCTGATAGACACCAGGGGCTAATGTGCTTAAGATAAGATGCTTAATGATACAGGCTATCATTCGTCCTCAGACTAACTACATTCCTCAGTATAAAAAGTTGTACGAACGAAGTATTTTTATTAAACACCACACACTTTCATTTCAAACTGCTTTTTCTTATCTTGATGATTATTTTTATAAAGGTTAAAAATCATTTAACCTTTTTCCCTGTGAATTTGCTTTGTTTAAAAGTTGTTAAAGAATTCGTGATAATCCCTCAGCACACCACACCTGAAACAGCTGTGCGGGAAATTGATGAGCTTTATGATGTGTATTTAGATGTCAAACAGCACTGGAAATCTAAGGTGAGTCATCAATAAACTCACATATTTATACTGCTAAACATAGATTTGAGACAGAAAGGATGTAGTGACATTGAATCATTCTGGTGCCAACATTATGAGGCTCGTGATTTCAAAACTGTTGATGCAGTTGTTAAGAAACTGACACATTTTCATATACTTCTACACTTTCTGATCAGTAAATCGGATGTCTCTGTAGAAAGCGTGCTTCTTAAAGTGTCTTCTCCCTCACCCTTGTGTTCTGCTCCTGAGAATGCACAACCGCAATCTGGTTCAAAGTCAGTCTAACCAGGCCAACCTTACCACAGGTAATTAAACAGATGGAGTTTCAAAAGTGACAATTACCTGAAAATGGTGTTGCCATACCAGGAACTTATTGACCACTATCTTACTTCGGAGACACAGAATATCCTCCAGGAAAAGCAAATGTATCAATTTCTGCTCTATGTCTGTTCTTCTATCTCTCCCACCACCCTGGTACTGACATAGTAGAGAGTGATTTCCTGGTATAGTTAGAGATCCTGGTTCTGATCTCTTTTTAAACTGGTGTAAATCAGGAATGACTTCATTGAAGTCCATAGATCTACACCAGTGTAAAACCAAAGACTCTGAGATCAGAATAAGGTTCACTATACTTGACACGGAAGTTTAGCTCATTGCCTAATCTACTGTGGTATCCTGTCCCCACCAATGAGCCATATATAACATTTCAGAGAAAGAAACAAATGCACAATGTACCTAAACCAATGGTCCAATGCTATACACTGGGGTGGAAAATTCCTCCCTGATCCCCGGAGACAACGAGTTGGAGTCCTCATTAGTTGACTGTATATAGCCACAAATGTTATTAACGGGCATAAAAACATCTGATACTATTTTTAATATTCATCCTCATTACCTGGTTACACCACGTGGCAGTGAATACTACAGCGAGAATAAAGTATGCTGTGGGATGGTGATATTTGCTCTAAACTCACTGACCTTTCATTGATGGCTCCCTTGTTCTGCTATTATGAGACAGGGTAAATAGAAAACAGAGCACTTTCCATTATATCCTTCATCATTCAGAACATCAACTAAGTCGCTTCTAATACTTTCCTTACCAACAGTAGCTTTGGCAATATCTCATACCTTTAGCCATTGTTGTTGCATCTCTCTCTGATCTCCACTATGTTTTCTTTATGTGGGTGGACAGAGTACTCCGGCATCCCAAGCTTTTTAAAGGGGCAAACATCTTTAATGAGCTCTCTGCTCCAGCTCTCATGTCCCTCCCTGCACTGCACCCTGTCCATTCACCCACTGAAGAATCCAGCAAGTTTAGAGCCCATCGAAAGCGTATGAGAAGTCTGGACTGAGCCTCCCTGCATCTCCCATAGCGTGCATTACTGTATCTCATGCATCCGACGAAGTGGGTATTCACCCACGAAAGCTTATGCTCCAATACGTCTGCTAGTCTATAAGGTGCCACAGGACACTCTGCTGCTTTTACAGATCCAGACTAACACGGCTACCCCTCTGATACTTGGATCTAACATTGTAACTGTGTCTAACAGTCAAATGAAACCCAGTTGCTGAAAGCGTCCTCCTAAGTTGTGTACAAGTTCTGAATCTGCACAGATACACACACACAGGCAAACACTTACATACGTGCTTATCTTACATTTGTAAAGCTACGCACAGACAAACATTTTGCAGGACACAGGACGCTTTTCTTTATTGCTCTTTGAAATGTCTATTTTGGAGACACAATTTAAGTGGCATCAAGAACTGGGCTCATCATATGCACAATGTAAAAGATGTGGGTCTGAAATATTATTTGGGGCCAATTAAACAACATATAGTTTGGCTCCAACACCAAATCTAAAGAAAATAAGCATTCTGAAAAACTTTCCCAGCTTGCTTTGCTGCTTTCATTTCCAGCCCTCTGCTCACCACATTACTTACAAGTGTTCTGTTCTCAGAGATGGAATATCTGCCAACGAAACTCCCAGAATAAAAATTACAGCTGCTGTTCAGAAAGAAAACTATATGTATATTTAAATCTCTGTATATCTTTGTACAGTGAAATATGGGCTCTGCAAATAGGATGGTGGATTTTTTTTCTTTTAAACTATATGCCAACATTGAAAAAAAATCCCATTCCTTTCTTTCTCTCTCTCTCTCTCACACACACACACGCTTACTTCCTAAGTAATAACAAACAGGTATTTAAAGATTATTTATATCTAATTAGATGTCACGGCAAATCACACCTACAGATCTGAACCTCCTACCCATGCTAATATTGGTTTGGAGCAGAGTTTGCAATTTCAATCTTTCCATAATGGACCAGATCTGAGCAAGGAGTTCGGAATTTGAATCTAGTGTCATCGGACACTACTCTAATAAATAAATAATATAACTAGTAAATCAATGTTAAGATTACTTCTAAGCCAAATTCATCCTTTATGCAATCTGTGGACATCACTGGAGTTATAGCTGGGGTGGTATAGCCGGTCTGATGACTTCAGTGGAAGCAGGATCAGACCCTCTATATTAATCGTATCTATTTCAGTAATACTCAGACTGAGGCTTATGAGCCGCAAGTGGCTCTTTAATGTGCCTCCTGTGGCTCACCGCAGCACATGATATTAAAACACTGTGTGATTTAAATTATTAACCAATCTAAGTTATTAACCAATCAGGATGCTTTTACTATGTTATTAACCAATTGTATGATAAAATAATAATACTTGCTCAGTCACGTTGCTGTGAGAATAATTATATATTTCCCATCATACTGTTTAACTACGAATAGTACTATAGTAAATGAAACAATGAATTCACATGACTGTGGCTCTTTTGGGTAATGTTGATCGCTAGTTTGGCTCCTGAACCACTGAGGTCTGAGTATCGCTGATCTATATATTTTAAGCATCCATCTCTGTCTTCACTGCAATTTTGAAAATGGTGTCTTTGAGGATTTATTGCTGATAATTTAACTTGTGTCTTACAATCCTGCCTTTCAGAACTTCATCTTCCTGGGGGACTTCAATGCTGGCTGTGGTTATGTTCCAAAGAAGCACTGGAAGAACATCAGGCTGAGAACTCACTCAGAGTTTGTGTGGCTAATTGGCGACAAAAATGACACAACAGTTAGGAACAGCACAAACTGTGCATACGACAGGTAACAATTGACTTGAGAAACATTCAGTGAGGATCCTCAAGGTAGAAAGCACTATGCCTGGTAAGGTATTTGCAGGATACTAGGTCACGTGAGATGGAGGGAGTACCACAGAGACATTGGGAATGGCCAGTGTTGCACTAAAGAAGCCCTGGTGTTGGTTACTCCATTATCGTGTCATTATTTTGCTAAATCACTCAAGCTCTCACCACACAACATAGTTACTTTTTTTTTTAAATCTTCAAAATCGGACACATGTCTAGGAGCATTAGCCACCTCTGAATGACTCTTTGCTTCTTTTAGAATTGTGATCCAGGGTGAAAAGCTCATCAGTGCTGTTGTCCCAAACTCAGCTGATACCATTGATTTTCAAAAGGCCTTTGGAATGACTGAAGAGCAGGTATGGCTTCCTTTTTGGTCTTTCATTACAGGACCATATGCAGTGCTTAAATAATGAGTTTGCCAAATAAAGAATATTCTGATTTTGGATGGTGCATGTTGAGTAAATTGCCTTCTAATCCACAGAGGCAATGTGCTACATCTCTGTAAGCCAATCTAGCAGCTGGCTCCAAGAGAGGACTCTCAGCTTCCGTAGTTGTATGGTTAAATGTACCTGCTAAAAACACAGTGGGTTAGCATATCGCAACAGAGTGGGAAAGGTCTTTCTGGAATGGTGAGGCATAATGGCAGAGCTCCTGTAAGATGACTCACTGCCTACTGGTACTCTGTCTTGAAGAGAAACAGTAATGTTTCGATGTTTAGCAAACAGACACAATAAAGCAACCAACTATGGCCCTATTTATAAAAACAGTCTTAGCTTCATTTCCAGGTATAAAACCTTTACTTTCACAGGAATCACTTCACCTACCACTGAAATGCAGCCACCCCTAGAATAGAATATGGCAGATAGCTAACAATGCATAGCAGCACTGCACAACAGCACAGGAATAGGACACGAAGGGAAGAATACTCGTATCCAGCTAGAGCTGTGTTTTGTGCTACCCACTGTGAATATATATTTTTTCATCTTCGCAGGCTCTGGAAGTTAGTGATCACTTTCCAGTAGCGTTTGAGCTGAAAACTGCTCGGGGTTTCCGACTAAGATCACTTGCTGCAGAGAAAAGAAAAACAAGAAATCTCCACCATTTGTCTTCCTAGGCACACTGGATTTTCTTGCTATCATCCTTTGTGTGTACATTGAAATAATAAAAACACATCCCAAACATTCACTGTAAAACAGATAATATTTAAACCTTCACCTAGTTGCACTCTCTCCTGATGCAATATTTAGTAGAAAAATCCAAAACTTTGTTTATATTTGAAATATCATCTAGGAAAATGAATGAAGTCTGTAGATTATTATAAGCTAACTAAAAATAAATCAGCTAAAATTAACATTGCTGAATTCTTGTCATGCTGAATACAAATGTAGTGAGATATTTTAATGTGAAATGCTTTCACACACTCTACTTCTAGGCCTGTTGGACTGAAGTCTGTTTATTCATATTTGGTCTAGATTTCTGACATTCCTGTTTTGTCATACAGGTTAAAAACTTTTAGTGTCACGGGCTCAGAATAGTGCTACCAGGGTAGCACGACTTGCAGTATTCTCTTATTCTGCTCTTTAGGACAGATCAACTAACTTCAACTGAGCTATGGCAGTTTACACCAGCTAAAGATCTGCCCCATTATCCCACCTTGTTTCAGAATATAGGTAAAACAGGGCAGAATGAATCAAAGCATCCAAAGCAGTGAGCATATCCTTCGTTTTCCTTCCCCCAGCCCAACTTATTTTATTTAGACTGAGAATTTCTATTTGTTCTCCCATCCATGCATGTTGGACATATATATGGAACTCCAGCTTGTGATGGTGCAAGTTATTCGTATGAATCAAAGTGATCCTAGACCCCCAAATTTTTAAGCAAGGGCAATTCTTTATGGGAAAGTTGCTTAGCCCCCTGAAAGATGGGCTCATTCTGGATATGCTAACAGAACTGTACCAGATGACACTATCATTTGTGCTGATTTATTAACAGAAATAATGAACATTATATTTTAGAGCCAGCAGTAAGACTAGGGTTAAAGTGAAATAAACCTGCTCATGACAATACAGTGATAGGAACTAGCACAATTTTGCTAAGTCAATACACACAGTTTTACCAATTGATTTCTACATTCATGGTGTGCTGTGCTAGAGACACAGAATCCATTTTCTCCTGCAGAATGATGGCTTTGATTCCAAAAATGACATCTTCTTAAAAAAATCCATTTCCCTTTCCTGCATGAAAGCAGCCAAGAAGTAACAATGCCCTGTTTGTTCTCACTCCGTAGCCATCCAGTCACTCCTCCTGCCATTAACATAGATCCTTCCTCACATACACCCCACAGGTGTAACTGCCACAGGAGAGGTTTCCTGTGGACTCCCTCAATAGCTCCAGGTTTTGATTTCAAGTACAAACTGATTATTTCAGCACTGATTTCTTGTAGGCTTAAACAGAAATTAATTGTATTTTCCCCCAGAGCTTTCACAGCAGCAAACACTGCAGTATCATAGATTTAAAAACTGCAACGGATAATATTATTCAATGCCACAATGATCTTTTTCCTCAAACAATCCGATATAGCTTTATTTAGATACCTGAGCCTGTTGGGTGAAAGACTTGTGAAAGCTGTCAATTTAAGTGGGCAGTTTGAGGAATTAATTAAGAACACCACCCTTACTTCCCAAGTCAATGCTCTCAAGTATTTTGTAGATTGGCAGAACGATGGGGCAGGAAGGAAGGCAAATAAGATACTGTTTTTAAAAGGAAAACAAGGAAGCTTATTCCATGTGGAGAATGGATCTGAAGACAGAAGCTAAGAGTATAATCGATCAAGTCAATGTGAAAAAACTAAACTTACTGCAGGAATTAGTCCTAACGGGACACAGTTCCATAATCTCCCTGATTATACTTAGGGCCCTACCAAATTCACAGCCCACGTTGGTCAATTTCACGGTCATAGGAATTTAAAAATTGTAAATTTCATGATTTCAGCTATTTAAATCTGAAAGTTCAGGGTGTTGTAATTGTAGGGGTCCTGACTCATAAAAGAGTTGAGGGGGAGGGTGTGTTGGGGTACTGCCACCCTTACTTCTGCGCTGCTGCTGGCAGGGCTGCTGCCATCAGAGCTGGGCAGCTGGAGAGGGGCAGTTGCAGGCCAAGAGCCCATCTCTGAAGGCAAAGCCGCCGCCAGCAGCAGCGCAGAAGTAAGGGATGGCATGGTATGGTATTGCCACCCTTCCTTCTGCGCTGCTGCTGGCAGGGCGCTGCCTTCGGAGCTGGACGCCTGGCCAACAGCTGCCGCTCTCCGGCTGCCCAGCTCAGAAGGCAGCACAAAAGTAAGGGTGGCAATACTGTGACCCCCCCTAAAATAATCTTGCGACCCTCCTGCAACTCCCTTTTGGGTCAGGACCTCCAATATGAGAAATGCTGGTCTCCCCATGAAATCAGTATAGCATAGGGTAAAAGCACACAAAACCAGATTTCATGGGGTGGGAGACCAGATTTCATGGTCTGTGACATGTTTTTCAGGGCAGTAAATTTGGCAGGGCCCTAGTTATACTGCACTAAAGGCAAAACAAAGCCAGATTTAGAACAATTATTTGCATTGTAAGTTTTATTAAATGCCACTATCTGATACCAGTTGTGCTTCATTTAAAGGTTACTCTACAAAAATCATCATAACATCTGGACCTCAAGACTTACTGTACATTTCCTATTTCCTTTGTGGCTTTCAGAAAGTAATGTATACAGAAATAAGTATCACTCAGATAACAAAAATGGAAATCTGCAATGACAAATGTACTCACAAAAATATCACAATATTTTACTGAGGTGTTTTATATGCTTTGTCTTCAGTTGTAAACTTGAATAAAATCCTTGATGCAAAATGGGGGTGGGGGGATAGACAATACAAATTGTCATAAATATTCAGGCTTCAAACATGAAGACACCTGACTTCACTCTTTAGATACAATTGTCTAGAGGAGCTTCTAGCAATTGTAGAGAAATGTTCATGCTCAAAACAGTGCTCATGCAGATGGGTTCATGATGGTTTTGTTGCAGAGCTCCGAGAAGATATATTACGCAGATTCATAATAATCCGTTGGGGTTGGGGTGACAGCAAAGTAGGCATTCAAAGTTTCAGTGGTTTGTAATATTATGAGATCTTTCAATAGGTCTATAGAATAGGACATCAGTGTTCTTGTGTTGTTCTCTTTAAATTTAACAGAAAATATTACAGATGTATCTTAATATGCTTAACATTTTGTGTACTACATCACTTTCCTCACCAGAGGGAGGAATATCTATTTTTTCTCCCGGAAAGCAGATTTTAAAAATTTAAAAGCTTACAGCATTCTTGATTTATTCTGTAGACAAAATACGTTTCTCTTGGGCTTCATCAGCTTTTTAGCTGAATGAGGCCGCTTGCGCTTTATGATCAAACAGGATTTTTGCACTAGAAAATGAAGCTTTCATAGCTTCAAAAATGGCCCCCCGAGGCCTGCTCCTCAGCAGGCCAGGACCAATATTATGGCTGAGCGAGAAACAAAGAGGCATTTCTGGAGCTAAAAATCTACGTTTTCACTGCAACAATCCTAACAGAGCAAGAACAAAGTGCAAATAAAATTTTATTAGAAAAAATTAAAAGCCCAGTGCTGCAATTGTGACTCCAGAAAAACTCCCATGGTCTGCAATGAGGTTATTTCCTAGTGTCTCCAATGGGATTACTGCCTGAGTTTGGATTGCAAAGATTATATTAACAAAAGAGTGATTCCTGCAGAGCTGCCTCATTCCAGGTGTGAGACTGGAGTTGTACAATATCCATTCCCATCAAAACTATCTGCTTTCAGACTCGGGAAAGTATATTTTGACATTTAAAATGAGCTAGCCTTTTCCTCCATTCACCTTTCAGGGCCCCGTTCCTTCCCCAGGAGCATGGTCTGTCCTCATTCTTAGCATGGCAGTGCCAGATGCCATGCTCCCAGCATGGCCACTCAACACTTTTGCTAGCTATGTGTCTGTTATCTTTTGTGAGGGTAAGGGCTCTCAACTCCTATTGGCTTGAATACTGTAAGAATACAGGGGTATCTTGCCCCCTCCTGTGGGAATGCCCAGAGGATTTGGGGAGGAGGAAAGCTTTTCAAGGATCCCCTTGTGGACTCTCCCGCACACGATCCCATCAGTGAAAGGGACCTGCTTTTCCCCTGGCCAAATGGATTGCAAGCCTGCCCCCAAGCTATGTAGATCCCAAGGTATCCCTAGGCATGGAAGCCTCTCTAGAACCTCCTTCTGCTCCCTGGAAATGCAGTTCCAATGAAACCACACCATCAGGACCTCCACTGTCCCCAGCTGCCTCTAGGAGACCCCTTAGGGGAGAAGTACGGAGAAGCCCCTTCAGAAAAGGTAACATCAGATTTGGGCGTTTTTATAGAAGATATGTTCTAGCTCATATAGGAATTATTTCAGAGAAGTCCTATGGCCTGTGTTATGCAGGAGGTCAAACCTTAGTTTGAGCTGGGCCACAGCTAAGGTGCATGCAAACCGCTTTTTCTATGTTCCCAGATCTGCAAGACACTCAACCTTGTGCTCAACTTTAAGTACACAAGCAAATTCATCCCTGTTCAACAAGGCATGCAAGCACTTACGTTATTAACTTTAAGCAAATGAAGTTAAACACATGCTTTGCTAAACATGAATGAGATTACTCACATGCTTAAAGTGAAGCACACGCATAATTGCTTTGCAGAATCAGGGCTTCAGTGAGTAGGTCTGAAAACAGGAATTGATCTTTCTACAGCCATTGATGGTCCATATTGCAGATTTCTCCTGTACAATGCTGATACAGTATTGAAATAGTAAAGTACATGCTGATGTGCAGAAGTTCATTCTGGTTTTCTCATCATGCAGGATTTATTAGTCCCCTCTACTCTTTCTCCAGTCAGCAAGCTAATGAAAAAGACGACAAAAAAAGAGAAAGCCACTAGTTTTTTCTCTGGCTTTATTCACAAAGAATCACTTATATTTTTTCCTCTACATAATCTGTATGCAGTTAGTGTTTTCATTATCCCTCTGTAAATAAACCATCTGTTCAGGATTTGCAAGTTTCTTCTTCAGGCATGTTTGTTTTACACACAACACACATATTTGGATTTGTGTAATATATATTAGTAGGGCACCCCCTGGTGGCACTGTTGCAAATGGCTATTTTGGAACTTTGGTAAATTTCTATAACATTTCAAATAATGCAACCTGCCCCAGCCAACTGGAGCGGTGGAGTCTCTTTGGCTCGAGCACACATTTCTTATGCCTCCAGGTGTCAAAAGCACAGCATGCAAATTGACCACACAAAAGGCAAACACATTTTTATTATTAATCTGAAATATTATTTTCAGGTGGTGTGCAACTATGGCACCAGATGCGTCTTTGTATACATTTTACATAGATTGTATGCAAGCATGGAGGTTCAATACTTCAGTAGGTACAGCTAATCCCTTGAAGCATCCCTAGCCCGACATCGGCTATAAATGAGTATTAGAACCAAAGATGGCACATTTTTTGCTCCTGCCCTATTTTCTTATTGCCCACAGTGTGCTTAGCTAGGAAATAAAGCTGTGAATCACAGATTCTTAAGAGGGCAACCCCCTCTGTGTGAAACAGGAAACAATTTGCAGAAATATACACTAGCCATGATGGTGTATAGCTGCTGAGTATGTTCAGATAAGACTCACTTTTAGCATGCTACATTGGTAGCTGAATCAAAATACCAGAGTCACTGCTTAATTTAAATTGATGAGCAATGGCAGAAATTCTCATTACCCCGAAGAAAATAAATTCTGGGTAAAATCTGGGCCCCACTGAAGTCAATGGAAAATTCCCATTGATTTCCTGGGGGCCGAGATTTCACCCTGGGTCTTCACCATCCGTAATAAACAACTCAAATAAAAATAGTAATCCAAACCTAACTAGAGAACAGTGTTATATGCACAAACATTTTGACATTTAGTCTTCAAACTTGGACAACAAATACATTAACCATAACCAATTATTAAAGAGTTTTGTTTAAAAAAAACAACAAAAAACCTCCTATTGACTGACATATTCTCAGCAGCATTTAAAGTCCCCCCCTCCGCAATTAAACTGTTTTGAGCACATTTCCCCTACTGTGTTGTGAACCCAAAATAGTGCATCATGCTAGGTTTCAGAGTAACAGCCGTGTTAGTCTGTATTTGCAAAAAGAAAAGGAGTACTTGTGGCACCTTAGAGACTAACCAATTTATTTGAGCATAAGCTTTCGAGAGCTACAGCTCACTTCATCGGCTGCATACTGTGAAAAGTGTAGAAGATCTTTTTATATACACACACAGCATGAAAAAATACCTCCTCCCACCCCACTTACCAGCAGGAGAGTGGGGTGGGAGGAGGTATTTTCATATGCTGTGTGTGTATATAAAAAGATCTTCTACACTTTCCACAGTATGCATCCGATGAAGTGAGCTGTAGCTCTCGAAAGCTTTTGCTCAAATAAATTGGTTAGTCTCTAAGGTGCCACAAGTACTCTTTTTCTTTTTGCATCATGCTAGTGCATTACGTGGGAAACTCAGCTCAATGCAGAGAGACTCACACAAGCTGCCACCATAGGACTAGTTTCAGAGTAGCAGCCGTGTTACTCTGTATTCGCAAAAAGAAAAGGAGTACTTGTGGCACTTTAGAGACTAACAAATTTATTTGAGCATAAGCTTTCATGAGCTACAGCTCACTTCATCGGATGCATGCAGCAGGAAATACAGTGGGGAGATTTTATATACACAGAGAACATGAAACAATGGATTCTGGGGGGACTCCTCCTGAGGGTCGAAACAACAGACTGGATTTCTAAATAGAGTGCTTCCGCTGACGTGCACGGGCTGAAATTGTGGAAAAGCAGCATCATTTGCCCCATAACCTCAGCCGTGCAGAACACAATGCCATCCACAGCCTCAGAAACAACTCTGACATCAATCAAAAAGGCTGACAAAGGAGGTGCTGTTGTCATCACGAATAGGTCGGAATATGAACAAGAGGCTGCTAGGCAGCTCTCCAACACCACTTTCTACAAGCCATTACTCTTTGATCCCACTGAGGGTTACCAAAAGAAACTACACCATCTGCTCAAGAACAAATCCACACAGACACACCCCTAGAACTCCGACCTGGGGTATTCTATCTGCTACCCAAGATCCATAAACCTGGAAATCCTGGACGCCCCATCATCTCAGGCACTGGCACCCTGACAACAGGATTGTCTAGCTATGTAGACTCCCTCCTCAGGCCCTATGCTACCAGCACTCCCAGCTATCTTCGAGACACCAGTAACTTCCTGAGGAAACTACAATCCATCAGTGATCTTCCTGAAAACACCATCCTGGCCACTATGGATGTAGAAGCCCTCTACACCAACTTTCCACACAAAGACGGACTACAAGCCGTCAGGAACAGTATCCCCAATAATGTCACGGCAAACCTGGTGACTGAACTTTGTGACTTTGTCCTCACCCATAACTATTTCACATTTGGGGACAATGTATACCTTCAAATCAGCGGCACTGCTATGCGTACCCGCATGGCCCCACAGTAGGCCAACATTGTTATGGCTGATTTAGAACGCTTCCTCAGCTCTCATCCCCTAATGCCCCTACTCTACTTGCGCTATATTGATGACACCTTCATCATCTGGACCCATGGAAAAGAAGCCCTTGAGGAATTCCACCATGATTTCAACAATTTCCATCTCCCCATCAACCTCAGCCTGGACCAGTCCACACAAGAGATCCACTTCCTGGACACTACGGTGCTAATAAGCGATGGTCACATAAACACCACCCTATCCCGGAAACCTACTGACCGCTATTCCTACCTACATGCCTCCAGCTTTCATCCAGACCACACCACATGATCCTTTGTCTACTGCCAAGCTCTACGATACAACCGCATTTGCTCCAACCCCTCAGACAGAGACAAACACCTACAAGATCTCTATCAAGCATTCTTACAACTACAATACCCACCTGCTGAAGTGAAGAAACAGATTGACAGATTCAGAAGAGTACCCAGAAGTCACCTACGACAGGACAGGCCCAACAAAGAAAACAACAGAACGCCACTAGCCATCACCTTCAGCCCCCAACTAAAACCTCTCCAACGCATCATCAAGGATCTACAACCTATCCTGAAGGACGACCCATCACTCTCACAGATCTTGGGAGACAGTCCAATCCTTCCTTACAGACTATTCCTCAGACGTTCTTGTCAACTGCTGGAAATGGCGCACCTTGATTATCACAACAAAAGTTTTTTTTCCTCTCCTGCTGGTAATAGCTCACCTTACCTGATCTCTCTCGTTACAGTGTGTATGGTAACACCCATTGTTTCATGTTCTCTGTGTATACAAAATCTCCCCACTGTATTTTCTACTGCATGCATCCGATAAAGTGAGCTGCAGCTCACGAAAGCTTATGCTCAAATAAATTTGTTAGTCTCTAAGGTGCCACAAGTACTCCTTTTCACCTTAGGACTAGAAACCCTCTCTCTCCTAGACCCTCAGTGGGGCTGGAGGGCTCATGAGCATCACCAGATTGAGCTTCATCTGTCTTCAGTCTTGAGAGGGGCTTCCAGGGGCTGTGGAAGCCTCCTCAAGGGGATTCTGAGACAGGCAGAAGCCAGCAGGTGAAGCTCTGAGCACATGTTTACACTGGAGCTATGTAGGCAGTGCAATGGCACATGGCCTCAATTCAGATAGTCCTGACCTCCTTGTCGCTATCTCAAGGTTGGATTCTTCTAGAGTCCAAACCCCTGCTTTGACAAGCAGCATCACTCACCACCAGAAAAATTCAGAGGAAGTTCTGGAAGGAGAACTTTGAGGTATTTCCTGACTTCTCCATGGGGTTTTCAGAGAGTTCCAGTCTGACCGTGGGCATTTTGTATTTCAAATGTAAACATTATGAAAGATGGATGTAATTATGCTACTGCACAAGTCCCAGCAAACCATCCCTCCCCCCACCCCAAAAATCTATATCCAACTTCTGTTTAAACATGTGGGCTTTGATTTGGAGTTCTCACTGCTGAACACCAACGCCTTAATTAGCACATCCTATCAAGTTTGACTTCTAAAGGGTTAATTAATACAACAACACTTTCATTATTTATTATGTAGCTGTGAATTTCCTTTCCAGGCACTAGCTTGCTTTTAATTTCCATTATGACCATAAAAATCACCATTATACATAAAGTATAATTGTATAATTATAATAATGTATAATAACTTATTATAATAAATTACGATAAGTATAATAATTTATAATACTTTATAATTTATGTATAATTATTGTACAATTATACTTAAAGTATAATTGTACAATTGCCTTATACATAAAGTATAATTGTAAATATAGAGGTTACAGGTTCAGTTTTAAATCAATTGTGACAATGGAGTCACAAACACCTATTTAATGGTGATGTACTATATAAATATTGGCCTGTGAAACATCGACTTTTGCCCATGCAATCATCTTACCAACCACAATTTTCAGTGAACCCATACACAAAAGATAATAATAATAATAATAATAATAATAGGCTATACTTTGTCAGATATAGCCCCTGATCCTACAGACACTTTTGCACATGCTTAACTTTCACTCCATTGAAATCAGTGGGACTGCTCACCTGCTTCAAGGTCAGCACAAATATCTGCAGAACTGGTGCCTTCCAAAGGAGCAGCTAAATGATGGTACAGAACTGCCAAACACAAATATTGACACTTTCTCATACAGACACTTTTCCTTTTAATTAAAAACAAAAATAAAAGTCAGATACATTAGGCTATTTGTTATGAAAAATATGAATCCTAGCAAAATCAGAGTGAAATGAGTTTTAAATCCTAGTAAAAATGGATTTAGTAACAGTGCTAGCTTTAAAAAAATTTTGATACAGTTCAGTACATACAAATATGAATGCACAATTTAGTTAAATAAATCAACACTAAAAATCTGACAAATTCCAAAATGAAATTTAAAGGCCTGTTCCCAAAGATCCTTTGGGAAGCAACACAAAGTGGATGTCTGGCAAGAAACAGATGCTGTAATGCAACGGCGCTCTTGTGATAACTTTTTAAAATAAAAGAGCCCTATTGATTATTAATTGTTAGTGTGGACTTATGATGAAAAATTAGTTTGGCAAGTCATTCTACTTCCTCTTTGACTCTCAAGGAGGTACCAGTACTGAAACACGGGCATTTCAATGAATGACTGAAAGAATGCTGAGGTGGGTTTTTTTCCCCTGTTAGTACCAGGAATGCATGTGCAATGCCAGGAAAACTTGGAAGATTCATAGTTTTTCCTTGGAACAGAAAACTTCACAGAACATATTAATAAATGCTTGTTAAAGGTGCCTTCATATTTCCAAGTTGCCATAATATACGGGAAATTCTCTAAAAAAATAAAGATTTACTAATAGGAATCAGGTAGTTGGACATTTCAAGGCTTTTGTACCAATGAATTTTTTCTAGAGACATGGGCATATCTGGGTTAGATGCTGAATTCCTACACTTCACACAGGGGCTCCCAGGATAACAACTGCACGATACTATTTCTTGTAGAATATTATTTGCTGTTCTCCTTTCTCCAAGTTACTGGACTCTCAGAGGCTCTTCAGCTACTTTTGAGTGTTAAATGTAGTTTTTGACTTCAGGTTTCAGCCTCATCTTCTGAGATTTAGTATGATCGCCAGACACGTTCTTAAAGAAAGCAGATGCAGAGATAGATGAAGACCCTGCAACAGTTGGGCCATAATGTGCCATCCCCCTCAGACTCTGTTCAGCCTAACAACCTAGTGATCGTCACAAAGTACCTTGTAAAGCAACACTCCGTGCAGCCAGTAATATGGACTGAAATTTCTTGGGACTGGATTGTTCAATCTGCCTCCAGGAGAAGAAGTGACCCCGCTCTAGTAAACCTGGCTAGGATGGGCGTACAGGAGGAGTGTGAACGTCTATGGGGTTTGGGATACCAGCTTTATAGATTTCAGAGTAGCAGCCGTGTTAGTCTGTATCCGCAAAAAGAAAAGGAGTACTTGTGGCACCTTAGAGACTAACCAATTTATTTGTTAGTCTCTAAGGTGCCACAAGTACTCCTTTTCTTTTTGCAGCTTTATAGAATTATTCTTGCCTCTGAGAACCCCTGGTGCTTGGTGGATTTAGGCAGTGGAGCCATGTGTGGGAGGAGCAGGGGGGTTAGAAGCCTTGTGCAACTTCCCTGGCTGATCTCAAGATTTCTGAGCACAAATCCAGTCGAGTTAATATGCAACCAGAAGCAGCATTAATCATCACGGTGCCCCCTCCGCATCTTCTACTATGCAGCCCTCAAGTTCCCTGGCACCTCTCATGGCTTTCTCCCCGTGGGAGAGGGGAAGAGGAGACAGACCTGTAAACTAGTTGCTAAAGGTTAGCTTACGGACTGAAATTGGAAACCAGGTGAAGGAGGTAAAAGAAATGATCTAAAGTAACTACAGAGAAAAACTGGGTAAAGAACAAAGGTCTATGAGACTGGATGATTCTGAAGACAAAAGATTGTTAACTACTTTTCATTTTTCAAGTGCTTTTCAGAGCATTGACTAACACGCATCACCCCAACCCTCAACGTACTTAGGTAAAGAGCTTTCCCCTTATCACAGGGAAAGAAGACTGAGGCAGAGAGGTTGCATGACTTACCCAAAGTCAGAGACACAATCAGTATCAGAGCAAAGAGGGGAACTTGTGTTCCTGTCTCCCACATCTGTGCTTATACCACAAAAATACACAGTTGTCTCAAGGTAAAGTGCTGTTTTGTTTTTGAACAAGCTCATCATCAGGGATCCACAATATTAGTTTCTCTAGTAATTCATAGGCCTGGAAACAATTAAAGGAGACTTCCTGCTACTATCAAATTTCAGTCAAATGCTAAGGTTATTTGTGGGGATATTAGATGCTATATAAAATTAAACAAAATATTTAAAAGGAGTGATCTTTTAGACATATTACTACCTAGAAATTTATTATCACTTTCACTGAATGGATTTTATTTCACTCGGTTTTGTGTTGTTTAGTTCTGCCCAAGTCACCGCTGTGGAACTATGATTGTTCAGCTGTAGACGGGCTCTTTAAATTTTTTAATGTGATAACCTAGACAAGGAAACAAAGTGAAAACTCCAAAGTTTTCTACCTTAGAGTAATAAAGTTACAGGGTCTATGTTGCAGGTACATTTAAATCCAGAAGACAGCCGGAAAATAAAACAAAATTAGTTTCAAATGAATACATTAGAAAGTTAAAAATAGACAGAGACTAGAGCAGGTTCTGAATTAGAAACCTTAAACTGGTCTCCCACAGAAATAATTAAAGAGGGAAATAATTACAGAGTTAGCAGATCTGACATAAAACCAGTCACACTCGGCAACAGCACGGAGTTTTGCATTTCTAATGTTTGTAACAAACACCAAAGCTCACGACAGCCTGTCACTTTTTGATGGATGATGGAAGACTCCACTTCTGATGTAGAAAGTATCCTTTACAATTCCAGACCTGGCATGAAGTGGAGCCTTGATTTCAGTAATAACGTCTCCTGAAAAATAAGCACATTTGATTAGCTTTTACGTCTGAAACAGTCTGACAATTACATTATTGTATGCGGTGGTGTTGTAGCAGTGTCGGTCATGGGATTTTGGAGAGACAAGGCAGGTAAGGTGATATCTTTTATTGGACCGACTTCTGTTGGCGGATGAGACAAGCTTTCCAGCCACACACAGCTCTTCTTCAGGTCTGGGAAATGTGCTCAGAGTCTGAGCATTCGGACTACTTTCCCCAGACCTGCAGAAGAGCTCTGTGTAAGTTTGAAAGCTTGTCTCATCCGCCAACAGAAGTTGGTCCAATAAAAGATATTACCTCGCCCACCTTGTTGCTCTGATAATTACACTGATATTATGAAAGGGCAGAGGCAAAGCTGAAAGTGACCTTAGTTTGGTCAGCATATTGGGCCCAATCCTGCAAAGCACAGAGTACCTTCAACTCCAATGAAATCAAAACTTCACAGGAGGTTTTCAGCCTAGCACAACGCCCCCCCATAGTGTACTGGTTGCGTTGTGCCCTATTTGGATCCCCTGTAAGATTGCAACTCGGTATGTTAATAAGAGTGAGGCTCTTGACTCTGAATGACCTAAGCTTTGGTAAGCTTTCATCAGATACTTTTAAAATGTAATGTACAAAATGCATGCACGTGTTCCACCAGTGACGGAAAAAGACCAGACTGTACTGGGGCCCTTGGCAGATTGCCTTCTGGGTTTGTTGCTGGTTGGGATTTTAGCCAGGAACAGAAAGGGTCCACACCGAGCCCCCTCCTCTCTCAAGCCCCCTTCCTTTCGTATCCTTCTCTCTGCATGGAAGAATTGATGTTCTGCTACATTTTTCATCACACCACACACTGAACACACTGACTTTAAAAAAATTAAATATACAAACCCCAGCTGGTTAGGCACTGGGGTCAAGTGAGAAGGAGATATAGAAAATTATGTCCTGGCAGTAGAAACATGCTTAACTTTACTCTCATGAGCAGGCCCACTGACATCCATGGGATGACTCCGGCGAGTAAAGTTAAACACATGTGTAGGCACTTGCTGAATCATAGCTAGAGAGATCAGCTAGTAACTAGAGGGAAACATTTTGGATTAACTACTTTTGTTATTTGTGTTCCAGCTGGATCCAAGAAGCAGGGGGTTGGGGTAGACAGAGAAGAAACGGGTTGAAGAACATTAGCTAGTGTTAAATTTCCAACCCAAACAATTATTCTTTTGGCAGCCTTCCACCTTACCTAAGCGCCAGCCATACTCCCAGGATGACAGGACTGGATAGTGGAATTTCTCCTCAGGACTCTTCAGCTTTCTCTCCTGCAGGTACAGGTGCCTCCCTTGGCCTTCCTGGGAGATGCCCTGGTACAGCAGATGCTTGGTCTTGGGGGTGGCAGGTCTCATTTCCTTAAGAAGGGGCTCCTGACCCTTATCCTCCTGCTTCCTGGGGAGGCTTACCCCCTCCCCCTGCTTCTTAAAGCCAGTTTCCTCCTCCTGGGTCCTAGGGGGACCAAGCCTCTTCTCCTGCTCCTTGGGAGGGCAGATAGCAGGTAGAATACATTTCCTCCTGGGGCCACTGCAGGGCTCTAGCCTGGGGAACTTGTGCCCATACTTTACCTTCCAGCTGACCCTGCTAAAAGCCTCTTTCTCAATCAATTCCTTCCAGCGGTGCTGGTCCCTTGTGGTCAGTAGATCCCTCATGGCCTGGAGCAGGAGGTTAGCTAGCAGCTAGCAGCTAGCTGCTGTGTGTTTGGTACAAGTTAGTTCCTGCAGCCCCTGGTGTCCAAGGAGACGGGCACGCAGGAGCCAGAGGAGCAGGGTCTCAAGTTACAGCCACCTCAGAGGAAGTGGAGGAGAAGGGGCACTGCACTCTCCCTTCGTCTCAGCTTCTCTGGATATTGAACAGAATATTTAAAGAGGTGTCAGTGAGCCCTTTAGTACCCCTCAAGCAAAAATCCAGATGAGCTGCAGGTTGGGGTCAGCCAACAGGTGGAACTAGTTACCCACCCACCAGCTCCCTGTGGCTGCAGAGTTTGTGAATCTTGGAAACAGCAGCATTACAATTCATGTCCACTCCCAAGCATAAAATACCCCCACAATAACCCACCCTTTGGAGCAGTTGAAATCTTGTGCAGATCTTATTAGCACCTTGCTGTGCAGCAGGGGAAAAGCAAAGGGCTAGATCCTGATTCTACTGACATCAACAGCAAAACTCCCTCTGACCTGAATAGGGCCAGTATTGCACCCAGCAAGTGTGCGTGTGCAAGGGATTTGTGAGAAACTTGAGTTCCATGGGTTTTATTTGTGTGGGTTTGAACCAAACCAAAAACTCAGAGCAAAACTCGACAGAAACTACCAGTTTCACTGTGTTTGGGATCAACTCCAAAAGAGTTTCTGGGTTTCCCCTAACTTCCTGGTGGAACTAGACATTGGCCCTGGGTGGAACCTGCTCTCGGTGCCAGGTGCATAATGCAAATCAGAACAGGGCAAGTTTTGACTGATTCTGAGTTTGTTATAGAAGTTTCCAGTCACTGAAGGACCATATCTATGATGCCGGTTATAACAATTGCCACAGGCATGGATCAAGTCCCACTGGAAGACAGGTAAAGGAGATCTCTTTCCTTACTAACTGATATTTTCCTGCCAAAGAGAGTACAATACACATACACACTGGCTAGATCTTCTATTTTAAAAAAATACTTAAAACAAATTACTACATGTGTGGACAGCAGACTCCGGTAAAGCTATAAATGGAATCCTCATGATCACAAAATTTTAGAATCCTTATTCCAGGGAGCATAAAAAGAAAAGGGAGGCTGTGTGGAGAAATAAATCCATGCAACTTTTTTCTTTTATCCTTTAATCAGAGTGAGACAGCAACCACACCCATAATGAAGTAGAAATATTTAGGCCCTGGAGTTTAGCCACTAATTAAGTTCCAAATTCCAAATCTCCTCCTGAATTTCAAGAATTTCACAGTGAACTATAATTAAAAAAAAGGAGTGAAGTGTCTTAAATAACACTTTCATGAACCGCTGAATTGTCCCTTTTGAAATTGTTGTGCCTAAGAGCACAGCAGAGAATACAATACAGCTTTTGTGTACAACACAAAAAAAGACACCCACAGCAAATAGGGGACATTTGACTTCTATAAAAAAACATTTGAGAGAGTTTTGCCATTTAATAAGTTTCCTCCTACAATCAACATGAGACTTTGTTTTCACAACATTCATTATACCACATACAATGAAGCCAAACAAAAAAATGCCCATTTGTTTTGGTCAGGAAGGGGCAGAGGCTGGTGGTGTTGTTAATGTCAAATCTACTGCATGTGTGGATTACTCCAGGAGAAAGTGGCTGGTCACCCACCCTCCCCCACTCCTGAAATCCCACTGATGAGGCCGGGGTATTCCAGCAGTGATTACAGAAGCAGCATTGTTTTTAAAACTAGGCTTCTGGCATTTTTTCAAATTTTGGTTAAAAAAAGGGTGTAACTGGAGCCAGGATAAACACAAAAGGCCCACAAACACCACGTGGAATGTCTTTTACTGTTATAAACTGCGACACCTGATCTAGTAGGTGAGGGTTGGTTGTTTTTTTAAAAAACTTGTTTTAAACATTGATGCTACCCACTTCAATCCATGTCATTACAAAGAGCCCAGTGTTCGTTTTCAGTCAAATTCCTTCATTTTAATCATTTAACCATGTGAGACGGCAAGTTTTAGTTGTGCAACGGCGTTATCACACAGCTCATAATTGTGCAAGTGCCTACACCGCCACTGGTTATTGTTTTTAGATTACTTTGAAATGATTATGTATTTTAGGCCCCCACATCTGCAACTGAGTGCTGTGAGTGCATGCAGTCTCGTTGACTTCAGTGGGGCTCTGCATAGGAACAGGGACACTTCCATCGAGTCAACTGCAAGATCAGTGACTTAGTGATACACGGAGCTTCCATTCCTTAGAGCATAAACATTCCTTTTCATTATGAGGGCACTTGGGTTTAGTTTGCACAGTAAATAAGACTACAGTATTAAGTAAGCCTGTTTGTAAGCCTTTGATGTTGCTATTACCATTGTCCTATGGAACTGTGGATAGAATATAAACATTTCAAGTACTACTTCAAACTATGGTTCATTTTGATACAATTTTCCTGTCTTTTCTCATTTTATAGGGGGAGATAAATAGCTCGTGAGTAAAATCTATAGCACCCAGAATTAAACAAAAGACTTAAGCAATGTTTTTATTACTATTGTCATGTTTGTATGTATACACAGATGAGAAATTTATTACCTGATCATTTTGTTAGCAGCTTTTCTCCTCATTCATCGCTAATGGGTAATGCCCCCCTCTGGAATTTGGAGATGGCCAATGTTGTTTCCGGTGCCTCTAGAACTCTGAAACCTAGAACTAAGCCCTCACTTTCAAGTCAGGCCACCAGAAGAGTTCTTGCAAAGCTTTAGAAATTCTCCAGCAACCATTAGCATTAAGACACCAACGTGTTATATTCATTAACCTTAAGACAATGATGTCAAATTTCAGTTTGTATTCTGGTCATTTACCAGATTACCAGGGTGGGAGGAATGAGGAGAGCAGCGGCTGACAGACAGTTACCAGGTGAGAAATTTCTTATTCTGCTGTACAGCTTCTTTCCTCCTTCATCTCTACTGGGAAGCAGGGAGCTGTGAATGACAGAAGTGGGAAGAAAACAGTTTTATTCACTAAAATAGAAATAATAGGTGAGAATGGAGGAGTCATCCCTCCAAATATAAATCAAGAGTTTTGTAAACTAAGGGCATGTCTACACGTGCCATTTAAAAGCACAAAACGTCCCTTTTTTGCGCAAAAACCATGGGAGTATCTACACTTGTTAATGACAGGTTTCAGAGTAGTAGCCGTGTTAGTCTGTATCCGCAAAAAGAACAGGAGTACTTGTGGCACCTTAGAGACTAACAAATTATTAGAGCATAAGCTTTCGTGGGCTACAGCTCACTTCATCAGACTTTTGGGATTAAAACTCAGAAGTTTCACTGCAAACAGAAAACCACCACTATGAGAGGCGTACAGTTCTTACCGCTGATCCTTTTGCGGTGATGGGAAAGTGAAGACACGTTCTTCCTGTGTAAACACCTTTTGGCCTCCAGGGGATATCCCCCAGTGCCAAAAGTGACCACTCTGGCCAGCACCTCTGCTGCTCTGGCGCCAGGTAAATGGAGATCCGCTCCTCCCCACATAAAGCCCCGGGAAGTTTGAAAAACTCCCTTTCCTGTTGCGAGTGCTCTTCTGGCCAGGTGACCATGACTGCTAGCAAACTATCCCCTGCTTGGAGCAATGCCGAGCTACTGGACCTGACCAGTGTTTGGGGAGAGGAGGCTGTGCAGTGCCAGCTGCGTTCCAGCCGTAGGAATTTCAATACCTACGAGCAGATTGCACGCAGCTTGCAGGAGAAGGGGCATAACAGGGACACACAGCAGTGCAGAGCTAAGATGGATACTTCTGCATGTCTGCAGGCAGTGGCTAGTGGCCCTAACCAGGAGGAGAAGGTCAGAGATGAAGAGGAGTAGGCTGAGGAAGCTGTGGAGCCTGTTGCTGCCTGCACTCAGGGCCCCTCTCCGCTCTGTAGGCGTCCAGCCAGTGTGAGCGGCCACTAGCTGCTGAGGCAGAGGCAGGAGAGCAGAGCTCTGGTAAGTTGCTTTGCTTTGTCAATGCATAAGGCAGGTAGAAGGCACAGAAAAGTACTAAGGTGTTTGTGTGTGTCCTCCCTTCATGCTAGCCCTTTTCAGAACCGGTGTTTGCAATAAACCTTCTCACCCTGCGTTCCCTCACCATTGCTGGGTTCCTGTGCACTGTAGGTGCTTGACTTTTGTCACCAAGACAGTGATTTCTTACCAGGGGTGTATTGCAATGTACGCAGTGATTCCTGGATGTGTGTTTCACAGTAATGTGTTGCTTTTGCCTCCCCAGAAATGACTGTGGAAGACCCCCCCACTGTAGCAGACTGTCTGTGACGCATAAAAAAGAGGCCAAGATGCACTAAGGCAGACATGTTTCGTGAGGTGAGTCTGCACTCCCAAGCAGAGACACATGATAAAAATAAATGGAGAGAAACCATGACGAAGAGGAAGAGAACTGAGACCAAAAAGAGAATAATGCTTTCCCTAGGGAGGCTAATCAATGTTCTGGAGCATCAGACAGATATGTTGTATTCTCTCATTACACTGCAGAGTGACCTGATTTGTGCCCAGCCCCGATTGCAGAAAGTGCAGAATTCTTTCCCGTGCCCTCCCCAAGCTCCCACTGCACATTCTTGTAGGCTCGCTGCAAATTTTTCCATTTCTCAACAATCCACATCCCCAGACAGCTTGTCAAATGACAGCTGGAGTTATACACAGCTGTGAGGTGTACAGGCCCCCCACCCTGTTAACCACCTTCACGGAGGATGGCTTGTAACATTATCTGATTAGAACATGACCATATGGATCATTGTTGCAACCACTGTTATATATTTGCAGCAAATATTGTACAAAGGTTGTCAAGTGAGGTGTCTATGAAAAGGTTATGATTTGCTGGTTATGATTATGATACCTGTATGCATGTATCATTTTTGTATTTAAAAGTTATAAGTTTTCGCTTTATACCTGGATTTCAAATGTTTGCTTCTGGGGTAACACCCATGAAGTAATTAGCCAGCACATCTTGGAGCGGCTATTCAAATTGAGTGGTCCATTGAAAACATTTAACTGATAATGGACAATGGGAGACACCTATCTATATTTGAAATTTCCTGCTGTGACTAGTGGAAATTCATGGACATGTGACTTGCCTGTGTAACTCCAAACTCCATCTTGTTGTTGTGATTTTCCACAGTAAGAACAATGGGATGTCCTCCACATGGCAAAAGCTATAAAAGGCCCCGGAAACACCTCCATTTTGTCTTCAATCCTGCTTCTTATCTCTCGAGGAACTTTGCTACAAACTGAAGCTCTAAACAATGGACTGAATGACCCATTCACGCTGTAGATGTACTTCAGAGGCTTGACTTAAGCGAGCAGTTCATTCTATCTCTGCTACAAGCCTGAACCAAGAACTTTGCCATTACTATATGTAATTTTAACTCAACATACTTTTCTTTCTTTTTATAAATAAGCCTTTAGATTTTAGATACTAAAGGATTGGCATCAGCATGATTTTTGGGTAAGATCTAAGGTATATATTGACCTGGGTGTGTGGCTAGTCCTTTGGGATCAGAAGAAAAGACAGTTACCTTTTCCGTGACTGGTGTTCTTTGAGATGTGTTGCTCATGTCCATTCCACAGTAGGTGTGCATGCTCGCCATGTGCACCGGTGTTGGATGTTTTTCCCCTCGCAGTACCCGTAGGGGAGCACCCCTACCGACCCCTGGAGCAGCACCGCCATGGTGCTGTATAAGGGTGCGCTCCTCCCACCCCGGTTCCTTCTTGCCAGACAACTCTGACAGAGGGGAAGGAGGATGGGATGTGGAATGGACATGAGCAACACATCTTGAACACCAGTTATGGAAAAGGTAACTGTCTTTTCTTCTTCTCGTGATTGCTCATGCGCATTCCACAGTAGGTGATTCCCAAGCTATACCTGTAGGAGGTGGGTAGGAGTTCACAGACACTCGGGATGGAGCATTGCCCTGCCAAACCCGGCATCCTCCCTGGTCTGGGAGACGATCACATAATGCAAGGTGAACATGTGCACCAAAGACCATGTTGCAGCTCTAGAAATGTCCTGAATAGGGGTGTGAGCTAGAAAGGTGGCTGACGAGGCTTGCGCCCTTGTTGAGTGCGCTCTTACAATTGGTGGTGGGGGAACTCCCGCCAGGTAGTAACAAGTACGGATACACGAAGTGATCCGGCTGGAAAGCCGCTGAGTGGAGATCGGCTGACCCTTCATTTGTTCAGCAGTGGCAATAAACAGCTGAGTAGACTTCCTGAACAGTTTTGTCTGTTCCAGGTAAAAAGCCAGAACCCATCTCACATCTAGCATGTAGAGACGGCGCGCCTCACTAGATGCATGAGGCTTGGGACAGAGTACCAGAAGGAAAAATGTCCTGGTTTATATGATAGGCAGAGACCACCTTGGGGAGGAACAAAGGGTGTGGGCAGGAGCTAGATCTTGTCTTTATGAAAACCATATATGGGAGTTCAGAGGTCAGGGCCCAGAGCTCTGAGACCCTCCTAGCAGAGGTGATTGCCACAAGAAAGGCTACTTTCCATGAAAGGTGGGACCAGAAGCATGTGGCAAGTGGCTCAAATGGAGGCCCTGTCAGCCTGGCCAGAACGAAGTTCAGGTCCCACTGTGGAACAGGGGGCCTAACATAAGGAAATAGATGATCCAAGGAATCGACCGGTCATGGCATAAGAAAATACTGCATGGCCTTGCACAGGCGAGTGGAAGGCCGATATGGCTGCCAGAGGCACTTTGACAGATGAGGGCGCTAGACCTTAGGCTTGGAGATGAAGGAGGTAGTCCAGTATTAGCTGGAACGGAGCAGCCACTGGTGAGATGCCGCGATTGGCGGCCCATCGAGAGAACCTTGACCATTTTGCCAGGTAAGCCTGACCTCTGGAGGGCCTCCTGCTTTCCGGGAGGACTCGCTGGACGCCCTCCGAGCAGGTCCTTTCCTCTTGGTCTAACCATTGAGTGACCTCGCCATGAGGTGGAGGGCTGCAAGGTTGGGGTGGAGGAGGCAACCTTGGTCCTGAGAGAGGTGGTCTGGGCGGGTCAGCAGTGGCCACAGGAGGCAATGGACAGGTCTGTCAGAGTCCCGTACCAGTGTTGTCTGGGCCATGCCGGGGCGATTAGGAGGACGCGAGCCTTGTCTGTCTTAATTTTTTCCAGGACCACATGGGCTCCCCACCCCAGGTCCAATGCATCCGACACCAATTCTATGGTTGGGGAGCAGCTCCTGAACAGGACCCCTCAGAGCATATTCTCCGGGGTGGTCCACCAAAGGACGGAAGCTAGTACAGTCTCTGGCATGGTGAGGACTTTGTCCAACTTGTCTCTGGACTGGGAGAACGTCGAGGCCAGCCAGAGCCGAAGGGGCCGCATTCTGAGTCTGACATGGCATACCACGTACGTGCATGCTGCGTGTGACCCAGGAGCTGGAGGCACGCCCTGGCAGTTGTCACAGGAAACCTTGTGATCGCCCTGATGAGATCCCTCAAGGTTCGTACCTGTCCGGCAGAAGGGAAGGCTGATGTCAAGTCAAGAATCGCGCCAATGAACTCTATTCATTCTACCGGTTACAACGTAGATTTGATGTTGGTTACCAACAGCCCCAGTGTGGTGCATGTGGGCAGGAGGAGTACTATGTGGTCCTGTACCTGCCACCTGGAACTACCTTTGACCAACCAGTCGTCGAGATAGGGGAATATCTGGACCCCCCTACCCCGACATCTGAGGAAGGCTGCCACCACAGACATACACTTTGTGAAGACTCTGGGTGCTGTTGAGGGCCAAACGGGAGGACAGTGAACTGGTAGTGCTCCTGTCCTAACATAAGGAAACGCCTGTGGCCCTTGAATATATGAATGTGTAAGTATGCATCCTGGAGATCAAGGGTGGTGTACCAGTCTCTGGGATCCAGGGAGGGAATAATAGAGGCCAGGGAGACCATGTGGAACTTGACCATGTACTGGTTTAGACCTCGCAAGTCAAGGATGGGCCTGAGGCCCCCTTTGGCCTTCAGGATAAAGAAATAGTGGGAGTAGTACCCTTTGTACCTGAACTGCGCAAGCACCACCTCCACCATTTCCAGGTGAAGGAGCTGCCTCACCTCTTGCTCGAGTAGGCTCTCGTGAGAGGGGTCCCTGAACAGGGACGGGGAGGGAGGGTGGGTTAGAAAGAAATTGGAGAGTATAGCCCCAGGAGATGGTATTGAAGACCCAGCGGTCTGAGGTCAGCAGCAACCACTCCAGGAGGAATGTGTAGAGACTGTTGGAGAAGGGTAGGGTGGGCGGATCCCTGGTGCAGACTGGTAAGTCGTCCCCGGGCATCCCATCAAAATGGGTACTTACCCACCTGCTTGCCCTTAGAGGGGCCAGGCTGGGGGGCAGACTGAGACTGCCACTGTGGATGCTTCCTATAGGTTCTAGATTTCCTGTGAAAAGGTTCATGTCGGGAGTGGGTGGCTTGGCTGGGGGCCTGCTGAGGCTTGAACTTGGTCCTGGGCGGGGCCAGGACATAGAGGCCAAGAGTCTTTAAGATCATGTGAAGGTCCTTGAAACCGTGTAATTTTATGTCCATTTGCTCCGTGAACAGGGTCTTGCTGTCAAAGAGGAGGTCGTGCAGGGAGGTCTGTGCCTCGTTGGACAGCCCAGACAAGAGAGGGAGGGCCACCCTAGCCGGCGCTGTGGTTGAGGGAACATCAAAGAGGCAGTCTGCTGGCTCCTCCACCTCTTCAGCCTGTGAATTGAGGCTTGAGGCCACCCTTTTCAGGAGCTCCTGGTGGGCTTGTATGTCCTCCTGGGGAACAGGAGGAAGGGGTGCCGTGATGGGCTCATCTGGGGAGGATGAGGATGGAGGCATGGTGCTTTGTGTTCCCACTGGCGCCACAGTCTCCAGCATCTGGTCCCCTTCTAAATAGAGGGCCAGGGAGGAGCACTCCGCTGACCCCCTCCTGGGGGGTTGAGAGGGAGGCTGATGGTCTGTCTGAGGCCCTGGCTACTGAGCGAGCCACCTGCGGGGGTCTGCATCGGGGCCCATGGGGTCCACTGGTACCAGGGCGCTGGCCAGGGACCCTGGTGCCATTGCACTTGCTGCAGCACCGTTGGAGTGGGCTGCCCCACCAGACTCGTCTGGTCCGCTGACTGCTGGCTCCGAGGGGAGGCTGGGCTGGTGCATGAACCACCACTATCCAGGGATGGGGATGAGTAACGGTGCTGAGAGTGGTGCTGGACCCGAGACAGTGAGTCCGGTGTAGAGGAGCGGGCGTACCGTCTGTAGCGGCTGCTCTGGGAACAGCTCTGTCGGGCAGATCTGCGGTGGCCAGTTGCTGGCAATCTATGCCTGGAGCTGTGGGAGCGGTGCTGAGCTGGGGATCTCGACCGGGACGAAGAGCGCAAGCAGCATCAGTACTGCAAGGGGCTACGGTGGCTTCTCAGAGTTGGCGACCTCCGGTGCCATTGGTCCCTGTCGGCGTGTTCTGACCTTGAGGCCTGTACTCCCTAGATATGAAGCGGTGCCTCGAGTCCCTGTTGCTCGACACCCAGCCAGGTGGCGACTGCAGTGTTCAGAGTGCTGGTTTGCCTCTGGACCGGGGAGCCGCTGGGGTCGGTGCAGCTGGTACCGGAAGAGACATTATGTCTCGAGCCGCCTGCAGGGCCTCCGGCATGAGGGGCACCTGTATGTGGCCACTGGTGTCTGGGGAGGTCGGCTCAGAGTGGGCTGTGCTATTCCGCTCTACCTGAGTCAGAGGCCGCGAGCCCACAGGGGATCGAGAGCTGCCCAGCACGGATCTAAGCTCGCCCCCAGCCTTGTTCCGGTGTCTTGACAGAGAAGATCACTTTGTCTCCTTAGAGTGTCCAATGGATGGGAAGCAGTGTCGGCTGGTGGAAGGCACCGCTGGGTCGCCGTGCACCGAAGTGCTCGGTGCCAACTCGGAACGGCGCAACGGTGTCGGGATCAGGGCTGACTCCACCAATATGGCTCTGAGCCGTATACCCCGCTCCTTCTTAGTTCGGGGCTTAAACAACCTGCAAATTTTGCAGCAGTCGCTGATGTGGGTTTCTCCAAGACAGCATAAGCAACTAGTGTGCGGGTCAGTACTAACTAAACAACGGTCCAAACAGGGAAGGCTACGGCGAAGAGCTGGAGCACAGCAGTTCCAAAGCACCGTCACTGGCGGCAAGAAGGAACTGGGGGTGGGGGAGTGCACAGCGCCCCTTATACCTTTCCATGGTGGCAGCACTCCAGGGGTCGCTGGGGGCGCTCCCCTACAGGTACTGCTAAGGGAAAAAAATAGCATACCTGCAACAACTTGCGACCCTAAGTCCTTGGCATTTTAGATGGAATGAGATGAACACGATACAACTGGCGTGTGTATTCCATGTATCTGAGATACATCTTCAGAACCTAGAAATATCCATTCATGCCATTATAGAACAAAATAGAACTATTTCCCAGGAATCGTGGAAAGAGGCTTACCTTGAAAGAATTACTTTCCCTGCAGCGACTGTGGTGCTTTGAGATAGTGTGGTCACTTTAGGTGAGCATGCACCCCATTCACCCAAGACCAGATTTTTGAATAGCATTGTCTTTGGGGGCAGCACATGGGTATCGTGCTCCTGCGAGAGGTAATAGAGGTTCCACCAAGCTAGACTGGGTTACTCTTTAAGGCAAAGCATGGGATCTAAGGAAATCTAAACCTCAGAGACCCTAGGAAAAGGGAGGGGCATTGAATGAGCTGGGAAAGACTGCCCAGTGTGTCAGTGAAAAGCTGAGAGGCAGGCGCACGCACAGAACAGAGGCAGACTGCTTTCTCCAACTTAAGGGGATCCCAGATGTTATAGTCAAGTGTGTGTTGCTACTATTTGCTCTAAATGCTTTATAGCTTTAGGAAAGGCATAAATGATGCTTTGGAGTTGCTGGTTCTGTGTCACTGCAAATGTATGCTGTTACAGGCTCCCAACAGAAAACGTGTGTAAGTGCCCAAGCAGAGCTGGACTTGTGTCATTAATACATTTAGGAACCCACCGGGAGGGGGGAGAGGCTGCAGCCCAAAGATCTAGTCTAAGAGTAGTTTGACTGAGTAGTTCCACCCAAAGTGAGGTACAGATAGCCTGGCCTGTCCCCTAAGGGGCACACTTGAGAGGGACTCAAAGGGGTCTAAGATACAGTTTGCCTGGTAACCATGACAGACTGCAGAGATGAACAAAAGGCTGACCCATTTTAAGCATCTCTAAGATCTGTCATGATGTAAGTAATCAAGGATTTCAATACTGAGGTTTGGACTGGGTCCAGAGTGTTGGGCCACCCATATTGAGAACCTCATCCATTAGATGAGTACATCCATCTGGTAGATGTTTTTCTGCTCTGATTCAAGATTTCCTGGAGCTGTAGGAAGCAATCAACGATCATGAAGAAGCTAATGTAACTGAGATCACCAGAATAGTGTGATTTTATTTGGATTGCAGTTGCATCTGGAGGTTAGGGCCCCACTGGGCTGGGTACTGCACAAAGAGGCAGTACTGGCCCCAGAGATATTTATTTCCCCTTGCTCCAGAACCTTAATTTGATCAGATCAATGAATGGAGTTTCCTGGTTACATTCTGTCACATCAAAATGTCTCAGAGGCTAATGGAGAATCCCTGCTGAGCTACACCTCCTTCCACAGCCCAGGCTGTTAACCGTAGGTGTTCCAGGTCCATGATTCAAGAGGTTTAATCTTTTCTGCACATGTAATGTGGTTTCCTTCACTGTCAAACAAGCCCAAAGCATCTTCTAGGCAAGTGGAGGACTGGGAGGAAGACTTCACTTAAATAATACAGAAAGGGGAGAGCTGAACTGACTTCAACGGTAGCAAGTTCTTCTCTGCTCAGGATGTTATTTTCATTGTCAAGGAGAAGATTTGACCTCTGGTTATTCCCTGCTTTTGGAAGTCATATAAACACTCAAGCCTTAATCATAAGGCAACCCCTAAACAGAAAGTAGATTATTTCTGCTGCAAGCACCATCATTGCCCTCTGTGGTTTCTTGTTCCTTCTGAAGCAGCTGGTACTTGCCACTATCCTAGACAGGCTATGTGACGGGTTGGGTCACAGAAACCCCCTTGGGACTGCCACCTGATGTGCTGAGACTACCTCTGAGCCAATTTTCCCTGGCAGCTTGGGACTTCAGTACCCTGTCTTGTTCAGCCAGACATGCTAGCCTGCTGCAAACACAGAACCACGTCCCCCAAAAGTGCAGGATTAACTGAAAACAGCTTAACAAATGCTCCTGTATCCAGCACCCAGTTCCCAATGTGGTCCAAACCCCAAATAAATCTAACTCTGTATAAAGCTTATACAGGGTAAACCTCAAATTGTTCACCCTCTATAACACTGATAGAGAGATATGCACAGCTGTTTGTTCCCCTAGGTATTAATACTTGTTATGGGTTAATTAATAAGCAAAAAGTGATTTTATTAAATATAAAAAATAGGATTTAAGTGGTTCCAAGTAATGACAGAACAAAGTAAATTACCAAGCAAAATAAACCAAACACACTCAAGTCTAAGCCTAGTACTGTAGGAAACTAAATGCAGGTAAATCTCACCCTCAGAGATATTCCAGTAAGCTTCTTTCACAGACTAGACTCCTTTCTCCTGGTACAGTCCTTGTTCCAGCTCAGGTAGTAGCTAGGGGATTTCTCATGACTGCAGCCCCCTTTATTCTGTTCTACCCCCTTACACACCTTTGGCACAAGGCGGGAATCTTGTTTCTTTGGGTCCTCACCCCTCCTCCTAAATGGAAAAGGCCCAGGTTTAAGATGGATTTCAGTACCAGGTGACATGGTCACATGTCCTGTGAGACCCCAAGCCTTCATTCTTCCCAGCTTGACCCACAGGAAGGCTTGCAAGTAAACAGCCATCTACAGTCAATTGTCCTGGTTAATAGCAGCCATGAAGATTCCAAGCCACCATTAATGGCCCACACTTTGCATAATTACAATAGGACCTCAGTTACATTTCATATTTCTAGTTTCAGAAACAAGAATGATACGTTTACACAAATAGGATGACCACACTCAGTAGATAAGATTTGTAATGATACCTTACAAGAGACCTTTTGCATGAAGCATATTCCAGTTAAATATTCACACTCATTAGCATATTTTCATAAAATTATATGGAGTGCAACATCACAGAATACTTGACTTTTCTCTGTGTAGACCATTGGTTACATCTTGGATGGCCACGTTTGGGGTGCATGCCCCCAAACAGCATTAAAAACCAAATGGAACTCAGATTAGAACATTTTTCTTCAAGTAGATTCCCCACCTTGTAATGCTTGTTTCCATAGTGAGCGTGCAAGGGCCTAGCATGAGGTTGGGTTAGCTTTCAGTATGTTTGTACTCACCTGGTCTCATATGATTAAGAACCACACCTAGTTGTCTTATCAGGTGAGTAGTTGTGGGTGCATTTTGAGAAAGTCACTAGGATGAAGCCATTGTTTTGAATTTATACCAAAGCACAGCACCTGTCCAATATTCTAGGTACTCACCACAAAATGAAGATAATTAAGCCACTTACCCTCAGAGCCAAAAGAGTTCAATTCCCCTCACACCCAAGTTCTCATGAGTACTATTTGAGATCATCATTTGCTTCCCCAGGAACTGCTCAGATCAACATAAATTGCCCTCCCAAAACATTCCCCTCCCCAACATTTTGCCTCTCCCTCCTAACACGCACACACAATTTTGCCTCCCAAAGTCAGCAGTATTGCAAGTGGTCATCTGCAAGTGAAGCCAGCCAGCCACCTTCTGTCTGGCTCAGCAGATGACCACTAGTGAGCAAGTTAGTACTCATTCAGCTGCTTCTGTTCCTTACTCCAAAAGTAAAAAAAGGTAAGGCATATGTGAGATTATAAAAGTAGTCTTTTGAACTGTTTTCACAGAAGTCTGAAAGGACATGGCTCCCAGCTGATGCAAGTGTCGAAGGAACAGCTAGCTTTTGGAGGGTGGCTTTCAAAAAGCTGGTATTTCAAATCTGAATGGTCTCAGCTCCTTCATCCTCACCCTTCCCCCAGTTCAGAAATAAATGAGGCACTATCCACAAAGGATTTTTGGGAAGTTAGCCAAGTAGCCACATTTATGCATAATCTTTATTTGTAAAATTCTAGTGGTGGCCATATTCCAAGATATGGATTGAGACCCATTAAAAGAGCCTTGTGTGCAATCCCACTACTGTTACTGGAACTATAGTGGGTAACGGGTTTGTGTAGCAGAGAAGGGAACGCAGAGTTAAATTATTCTAATGTGTCTAAAATTCAAGCTTTATGGTTGTAGTGCTGAAGTTTTGATTCCAATAGGGCAAACTGCTCCCAGAGCAGAGACAAAAACACAGCCAGAGTGATAAAGGTTACATGAAACTTTAGGGTTATTTACACTAAATCCAGCATTTGGTAGCAATACGTTTAGGTAGTTCAATTTTGTGGATAAGTCACTTGGATTTTTATACTAAGTCACACCAGCCCTTGTATACACCAGTAGAATTGCCTACATTCTATAGCATAAATAGCAATGTGGCACAGAATCAGCATTCAGAGTCTTGCATAAAAGTAATCTGGATGAAAGGACTGAGAGGACAATTCTTTGGGTCAGCTACAGGATAAGGCAGAGAAGGATTAAATGGTAGCAGGCAAAGAGAAACTTCTGCCAGAGCACAGTATGCAACCCTTTGGTAGTGTGAGTTAGCACGACAGGCACACCCATTTTCTTAACTCCTGTTTGCTGCAATGGGTGGGATAGTTTCACATTAATGAAGAGGTCAGCCTTTCCCTGGCTTCATTAGCTTTGTGCTAGGTCAATTGTAACTAGGAAAGACAGATAAATGCAATACCGGAACCTCCTTGGCAGCAGTAGCCTGCAAACAGTTTCTGGTTTCCCAGCTATTATTTGGAGTGGGAGTGCTTGTTTAGAGAAACATCTGCTTGTTTCTACAGCAACATATTGCTGAGTTAAACCTAAGGAGATAAGGGTGTAATAAGCAGGTGGAAGCCACCCACCTTTTCTGATTTCGTAAATGCAGGTTCTGCCTTTCAGTTATCCTAGCCTAGAAGGGAGTTTTGGACCATCAAAACTAATGAATTTAATGACTGACCAAATAAAGTGCTGATGTATTAGCCATCCAGACTGAAGCACAACAGATCCAGCAGGAACAGTAGCAGCTTTGAAAGCCTGTGCTTCATGCAGAACACACTTCAGTTGCCACATGCAGTCCTTGGTTGAGACCACCAGCAAGGTGCTGGGCCAGGCCTGGACACTACTCTCCTGGGAACTGGACTGAAGCCTTCAACTCCTTTAAACAAAAACCTCACCGAACATCCAAATGTTCATTACTAGAGACCCAACACAGATGGGACTCACAGCCTCCATCTTTTTACCCATCTGCAAGCTGTTCAGTCCACCTACTGCCTTTGGAGTTGGTAAACCAAACATTTATCAAGTGCCTCATCTTTTGAGCCAAGCACAGTCCGATGTTTACTACACATCGGCCACAAAATTGCAGCTTATAAACAGCTAATTTAAGTGAAGCAGGTGTGGTTGAGCATGAACTGAACATTAGCAATACCAGTGGTGAGGAGGATAGTAATTGAGTGGAGACAGTATAGTGTATGCGCCTTATTCATTTCTACTGTGTATCTGTAAGTCACTATTTGTCTTCAAAACTGTATCAAAAGGCAGACCACATAGCGCTGCTAGTTCACTCTGAAGCTTCTCAGTGCAGTATGATTGTTTTGCCTAGATTTAATATGTACTGCCCAGTCGTTTTAGCAGCAAGAGAGTCAGGAATGTTTTAGACATGGCCAAATAGTTTCATTATGAGAACACTTGTCAAGTCTAAAGTAGGGTCAAACATGACTGTTTTAAGGATTATTGTTGGTGACTAGTTTTAGGGCCGGTAGATGTACACAGTAACAGTACATGTGGCTGGAAGTTAGACATGAAGCCACAAGCGTGATATTATATTAACCAAGCTAAAACTACCGTTTCTTCAAATAGAAGACAATCTGAGGTGGTTTTAACATGCACATTTTAATGAAGCCAACATTGTTTTAATAAGTTAAGATACAATTTTACAATCCTGCATTTTATTCCAGTTTTATTTGTTTTTACGTCCTAGTTTACAATGTAGTAAGCATTTCACATTAAGGCACAAAGCACAGTAAAAAAAGTCAATTTCCCCAAGAAACTGTGCTCAAAAAGTAGTGCATTGACATACAACTCCTACAGAATAGCTGTATGTGGGAACCTCTCACTAGGGATAGGAGGTAAGCATCAACATATTTCCAACAAATCCTTCCTAATCACACAAAGTTAAAACTATTTAGCCAAAACTTGTGCTCAAACAGCAGTTGGCAGTAAACTTCAGTTCAGCATTTGGAATGTATTTGTTATGGAGGAAAATGTCACAATCATGAAAGTTAGAACTAAACATTCATTCCTTACTCATAAGAAGGATGGATGAGCCCTTGTGCATTTTAGAAACTTTGCAGCATGAAAGCGATTTCAGGAGATGAAGGTGCTTTACTGAAGTCTTTGGATTGCAGTTCTCATAAAAGGATTAGGATGTGATCAAGCAGCTTGTGCCTACTACGGTTACCTTGTGGATTCAGAGCACTATTAGACATGCTACTGTGCAGAGCTAGTTTTCAAAGTTAAAAGTTTGGAGCAGGTGAATACCCCAAATGTGAAGCTAACCTTTTGATCTTTTCCTTTTATGAGAGGCTTCTGAGCTGTATAGAGTCACACCTGGCTTGGATAACTTGATTTAAACCTAGTGACTGGAGTTTGTGCTTAGAAGCAAAGACTTTTGGGAAGTTATGACCAAAGTAATGATTGATCACACACTGGCAATCTGTGGAGCAAGCATCTATAGTAAGTTTCACTAGAAGCCCAAGCTAATTAAAGCCACCATTACAAGCATCATGGAAAAAAGCTAATATATTTTTACAAGGCATTAAATGCAGAAGGGCTGAAAGCAGACTGAAAGTTACTTCCTGGTAGCTTAAGGGTTGCTATAGCAAAACTAAGCACTCTTTTCTTAAGTGTAAACAATTAGCAAAGCATTTTGTAAAATATTCTCTTGAGTGGTAGTGCCACTTGAATAGCTTTTCATAATGTTAAGTATTAAAATTGGTCAAGTACACAAAGGCACGTATTTAGTACCAGTTTTACCTCACTTCTTTACAGAAAAAAATCTGAACTGGGGACAGCCCAAGTCATATTCCACAACTTAAAGTCTCTAGTCAAAAAAACAAATCAGTAGTTTAAGATACCCAATTACAAAAGACAAATTCCAGTTCTCAATTAATACCTTAAGTCTTTAACATCCACAAAGGAAATTAGTGTCTTAGTTATCCACAATTAATGTTGATAGTTACCCACTGACAGTAAAGTTACAATTTTAAAAAGGATATTAAATAGATTTACATTACATAGTATTCTATTTAGGTAAAAAGTTGGAACACTTCTAAAAACAGTTATAGAATTTACTTTTGGATGTATTGAAATGTGAGCTGCATGTATATATAGTCACAACAGAACTGCAAACAGTTTTAAAAATCTGAATTGCAGATGCAAAGATTATAGATCGTAGAAGAACTTAAGGAACAGTGACATGGAATGGACTTCCAGGAATGTGCGTTTCGCCCCACTTCACTGCCAGAGTATAGTCACCCTTCTCTTTGACCACATAAGTTACATTGTATTGGTGGTTTCCCAAGTGTTTCACAGAAACTTCTTCACATGGTGTTGTGGGTCCATGGACACCAACTAACAGCATATTTGAACCTGTGGTACAAATGAAAGACCATTAGCTTTTATAATTATGACTAGGTAACCAGTGACTTAAGTCTGTTGCTGTACCACCCCAAAAATGGTCTCCCAACCCAAAGCGCTTACCATCTTGTTGTGTGTTTTGGGCCATTACTGTAGTGATTTGTTTATCTAGTAATAGTCTGAGGCTTGGTTAAGCCATTTTAGAACCTAGAATGATTTTGTATTTACATCTTTGGAAGTACCCCCCTCATTAAGCTAACATTTAATCTGCATGTATGGTGTCTGACCTGCATACAAGATGTTGCTACCATCATTGGCCTGGGTTGACATGAGTAAGTGGACATGGGTGGGGCCTTATGTCTTGGGAGACAGGATTAGAGAGGTAAATGGATCAGCAGGCTGGAAACAATGTCTGTACTAGCTAAAATGAGGAGGAATACCCAAGGAACCATTTTACAGAGGACAAGATAACCCTGGAATATTATGTAAGAGAAAAACTAAGTCATGCATGGACAATGACTGATACAGGGACTTTCCTATAAAGGGACCAAGACAATCCCAAAACACATGATGCAATGTATAGTAAATGCAACAACGTACAAGTTTGCGGTGTAATTTTGGATGTATGGTACACCCTATATCCACCCCCTATGCTTCCATCTGATCAACTAGCACAGCTTTGATGTGTGCCAAATAAAAAGGAACTTGAGGGAGAAGACTGGAGTCGAATGGGTTTTTGGGGTGCCCCCCCACATAGTGGTGCCCTGACTCATTCCATTCATCTGGAGCAGGTAACGGTATAGCTTATTACACTTGTAGGTCAAGGATCACAAGCCTTTGTAAGGGCTTAAATCTGAGGAAGTTTGTACCACACTGGAGAAGTGGGTCAAATAGAAGGGTGGACCCAATGAATTCCCCAGAGAACTAGAGGGAAAGTGGGACTGGGTGCAAAAGAAACTCCAGAGCAAGGTATTGGAGAAAAGTGCTTGGCAAAGCACAGTGAAGGTCTGTTAAATGCCACTGAAATTTTCAAAGAATAGAACCCCTTGGCAGCAATGGAAAAAGACAATATCTAGTTATCCTTAAGGCAAAGGGAACCCAAATCAAAGCAGCAGTTTCACAAAGATTATTTTTGATAGCTAACACTAACAAAATGTGCCACCTTGAGGGAGGACTGTAAAAGTCATAAAAGGCAAATTAAAATAGTAAAAAAGCAACTTAAATGTGTTATCTGCTTGTAACTTGCAGTTTACAAAAGAAACTTCTAGAGTGTAAAGCCATTTTAGGAAAAGTTCAAAAGGGCTTAGCTATGCCAAACGAGTTTAAAATATTTATTTGGTCTTGCATAACTGTTTACAACTTAGCAAGGGGCTGCAAAATTTTAAAAATACCTCTTAAAGTAGAACATGTAAAATAAATTGGCTTTTAAAAAATTCCGTCCATCCAAATCTTGAATTCAAGGTTGCAAAGCTGACACACTCTTTGGGCAGTAGCCATCATCTGGCATGCTTAACTTTGTTAGTTAACCCTCAAGGGGTCAATGCTTTTACAGAATTCATTTTTTAAATTTGGTTATCAATGTTAACCATAAATTGAAAATAAGGACAGAGCAACCAGAACTTACAGCACAAGAGGGCCAAGTACTGCAAAAAAGTGTACAATTTTTGCTTTAAGGTATTTGTAGGTTATAACAGTTTGGAGTAAGGCTGTGCTATCTTTTCCACTATAAAAAAATCCTGTGTGACACCTATGAAAGTTGGCTCATTAATTGTTGGGATTTACAGGGTGTCATTAAAAGATTAATAGTGACTGCCGATTACCCTGAATACTTCACTTGCATCTGTTAACCCTGCTCCACACTGGGGGCTGGGAGGAGTCGACCTAAGATACACAACTTCAGCTACACGAATAGCATAGTTGAAGTCAGCGTATCTGAGGCCGACTTACCAGGCCATGAGGACAGCAGCGAGTCAACCACTGCTGCTCTGCCATTGACAGGGAGCGCATTCGGGGATCGATTTATTACATCTAGACGAGATGTAATAAACCTATCCCCAATAGATCAATCACTACCTGCTGATCTGGCGGGAAGTGAAGACCTGCCCTTAGATTTACTTTGTAGAGTCCCTGGCTCAGAGTTCAGGCAGGGTCTGTTATCTACTCAATCACTAGTTTATTTGGCCTCACATGCATGGTGCTATGCACAATCTTCCATTAGAACAAATGGAACAGTTGCAAGACAAACCTCTCCTTTCACTGCATGGATTTCAACACAACTGATTTTTCCCCTTCCTATCATTATGCTAGTTTATGACTGATGAATCAGTCAAGTGCCACTCATTCAGTTCTGATTAATGGCTAACAATAGGCAGCTCAAAAGCACAGTCACATTCCTGTACTCCAGAGATGAATTCAGTTAGCTGGCAGTTTACCTCCCTGGGATCCAAGAGCTTAAGTTTTTCATCCTGGTCTCCCACTGGACCCTTAAGGCCATAAATTAAACAGTTGCATATATATGTATTGCTTTGAGATCAAATCCTTAAACCCATACCTGCTTTGCTGCAGTCTACAGTAAAGCTGCTTTTTTGACCCACAAAAGCCTTTGAGAGTCCTGCACCTCTAGAGGTCACTCTGCTGGCATCAGATGTAGACTTGGGAATGGCACTGTAGCAAGTTTCTGTTGATGACCGCGTCACCGATTCCACCATGATTGAGCTCATTTCATTTGCGCTGCCTGGGCTAACCAGTCGCTGGCCTAGAAAAGGAAAGCAGATTTGCAATAGGCAGGGTTCTCAGTACATTTAGAAGGAATTCTGGAAAAGTCAGAAAGTTATGTCAATAGGCTGGGCTAATATTCTGATCTTAATCACTTCCCTGCAGTAGCACCTGGAGGTTCTGTCAGGAACAAGGATTTAATACTGACCCTACACAAACATGGCACATCCATGCTCTAGAAAACAGACTTCTGGTAATTCTGTTCTCTCATGTTCACTGCCCACTCTAAGTTTGTGGTAAACCTGATTTCTCATCAGGAAGAAATGCACTCCCAGGACTGTGATAGGTATAAAGAGGTTATAGAACAGTACTAGCACTCTTCCACTCAAGCTGGATTTTCGCTTCAGCAATACAGAGGCTAACACAAAGTATTCAGTTTGTATCTAGCATGGTAATAGGCACACTGCAGACTTCAGAGCAAGTAATCAAGATTTTTCTATTTCTTGAACATTTTGATTTACAAACCAGGTGCTGGTTATGCTTGCAAACAGTTTAAGAGTAGTACGTGAACCATGATTAAGTGTTGGGCAATATTTAAAGATGGATTTGTTCATCATGCTTTTGCAGATTGGCTCCTACTAGGATAGAGGATTTGAATGAACATGCGTTATTTCTGGAAGCAATAGCAACCCCAGTGCTTTTAAGCCAACAGCAAGACAGCTGCAGTGCTTGAAAGCCAACAGGGACTTCAGATTTCATGAAGTGAAACAAACTGGCTGAGAGAAAGGAGAATTGTGCTCGAGTTGCTAAAGGCCAGTGAGACTTTACACTTGAGTTGGCAGAACAGAGTGGGTGCAACTTTGTAGAAAACTCTGAAAACAGTCTGCCCAGGACTTTGCACGAGTGTGGTGGCATTTTACAGATGGGACAGCTAAGACAAATTGTGTCGTGTGATCTTTAGCACATCAAGGCCACTGGCAGTTTTAGAAACTGAACTCCATTCCATGCTTTGAGCACAGTATTAGCAGACAGTGAAAGTCCACTGAGTTTTCCTGTATTTTCTTAAGAAAGCTGTTCAGAAGGTACCATTATCTGTCGATACGCATGTCCTTGTCCTTAAAGGAAGGGAACCTCTAAGGAAAAAAGAGAGACTAGACTGCATCCAGTAAATTTGCCTTTTATATCATGGCAAGAGACAAGTTTTGTAGTTGTCACTGGGCAAAGTGAGCTATGTTTCACCCCTAATGCAGTGTGCTGGAGCTGCTGAATTTTCAGTATGTCCTAGGGAAGTTTTTGTTCAGCCACGGACAAGCTTTCAATAGCAGGCACCTCAGTGGTGCTTGTCTCAACTAGTTCTGAAATAGGATCTCATTATCTAGAAGATATGAGGTGGGGGGAATGCTCTGCCCTTCATAGTCTTCAACGTTGCTGCCAATAAATCCCTTTGTGGTACTGCACAGAGATATGCTACAGAGAACTAAATTAGTAGTCTTTAGTTTATGCCATCACTGGTTAGTATTTTTACCTGTGACTTTTGCCTTGAAAGGGCTGCCCACTATATGGGTAGGTCCACCATATTTAATTCCAATAAGATAGTTTCCTGGAGCCATTGGTGTATACATGACATCATAACCCTCAGGAGTTTCCTGGCAGTCCATTTTCACCTTTGAGGGCCCTTCAATTGTAACGGAGAGTGTTCCTGGACCAGCTTTGGTTGTGTTTATGTGAAACTCTGATTGCAATCCTGGAAAGAGGTTTAGCATAAGAATAAAAACCAAGGGTGTAGGAAAAGTAGTAATGCTTACCTATGTATGCAATCACCAGCATGTACTGTTACACAAGATCAATGTGCAATTCAGTTAGTAAAGTAAGGCAAGAATATGGTACTTAAAAGCTTGGTCACCTTTACAGTGTATGGAACAGCAAGACAACCCTGAGTAGTCTAAGCGATGTTGATGCTTTGAAACAGATAATTAGATACAGTAGGTCAAGCTCTGTGGCCCAGTTCTGCTCACTTATTCTGGCTTCATGCCAATGAAACTAGTGATTTCAGTGGGGTTACTTCAGCTTTACACTTGTATAAAAGCAGAATTTTGCCTCTAGTATGCATGTTTTACCTATATGAAGCCATTATTAGCTATTCCTAATCAAATGCTTTTACCCATTTCTTGGGCATCAGAAACAGAGGAGAAAAGCCCTTCAGGAGTTTAACAGGAATTGGGGAGGATCTTTTATGCATGAGAGGCTAATTTAAAGGCAATTAAACTCTTAAGATAAACCTTTCAGTCCCCTTTGCAGCCTACACTGATGCAGGTCTTCTCCAATCCTAAACCCAGGTAAGATCCCCATCTCCCTGCAGGATTATAGCCATTCAATCACTGAAGGCCCCCTTAAGAGTTGTCAATAGATCACACCAGCAACACTTGGCCAGGATAAATCTTTGGCTAGAGCTCTTGCAAAAGTTATTCAGATCGCCTTGGGTAGCACTCCAAGCATTCTGCTGGAGTAGAAACAAAGCTTTGTTTCAGTTATAGAATCAGTAAGTACTGATTTGTGTTAGCAGTAACAGCACAATGCTATCAACATTACAAAGAAAGCTTTAAGCAAGGCTTTCAGTCTCAGTCTGTCAGATATCTTGAAGCAGGTCAGCTGTGCACAGATGACCAAACACTACAATTAAGCTTAATTTAACATTCCCTTTCCAAGGTTTATTATTCCTAGTCTAGTTTAAGTCTTTAAATGTGGTATCAGATGGAACAGAAGCTGCTAATTCCTGTTTTCTCACCAGTGGAAAGCAGGAACTGTTTAGTAGAATGCCTGCTACCATGGGGAATGGAGGAATATAGATGTGCAATCCTGTATCAGACTATGGAATCCACATAATATGGCATCTTCTCTAGCATTAGCCAGTACTCAGGGTCTTTGGGAAGGAGATTCTCTTTTACTCCAACTCAATTTGTTTATTGGAAGAGCATTCTTTCCTTACCTCTGTAAGTGATCAGTTTACACCATGCAGCATAGGAATCTATTCCCTTTCTCTGCTTATGCAGCTATGGGTATGACTACACAGGGACAAGAGACCTGTGGCACATCCCTGGCTGGCCCAGGCTGCATTTGGGCTCTGAATGCAGCCTGAGCTCTGGGACCCTCCACTCTTGCAGGATCCCAGAGCTTGCGTTCCAACCTTAGCCCAAACATCTACACAGCAATTTTTCAGTCCCCAGAGCTGGAGCCCAAGCCTGAGCTAGCTGACCGTGGTCAGCTGTGGTTTATTCATGTGTAGACATACCCTCTGAGTGTGTTAATGTTCAACTTTACCTCCCATAGCAGTGACTTCCACCAGTGTGTTTACAATCAACTGCCCTTTTCTGCAGATTTAAGGGACTAGGAGGGAAAGATGGTTTCAAGTGTTCCTAGCTATTGGCTACCAAAACCTAGAGTCCTTCAGACTGGTCTACTGTTCAGGAGTCCTGCCATGTTGCCTCCAGCAGTTCCCACATTAACATGAACTCTTAGTTACAGAATGTGGTCAGTGGTCCCTTATGGGAGTTAATACTGGTGTCTTTCAGTGCAAAATTACTGAGCAACATGTTTTATGGATTTAGAAGATTCAATTGGAAATGTGTCAGTGGGGACTTTCATTTCCCTCGGGTAAAAAAAGGGTGGGGATATTTTATATCCATCACTGCTTTTCTGCACCCCACTGGTTACACTGCCAGGAACAGCTTTACACAGGGATTGCTAGGGATCTACATTCTACCTTTTGAGAATGGAAGTGCTGCAAAGAGTCCTCAGCAGGGGAAAAGGAAACAAAGCAGGGAAACCATGCTAGCTGTGGGTGACATCACTACATATCAAAATGTGAGAGCTTAAGTTTTAGTTGGCTACAGTGTTTGGCATAATTTAAACTGTCCATAATATGAGCACAAGAATGTCTTTGTATCTGATTACAAAGGGTAAAATTAAGTTATCTTCATTTGTTTGAATGTTTAAAGAAACTGGCAGACTATTTGCAGGCAGGAGAGCTGAAATAATGGAGATTCCAGACTTCCAACAAGAGCAATATTTAAGCAAGATTTTAAACCAACTTTCTCTACACAGTTCCTAATACACAATCAAGAGATGCAATTTCTCTTTCAATTTAAGCTTTGGCTGCCATTTAAAGACCCCCTTAAACTTCTAAAATTGCTAAGTGCTAACAAGAAGTAACAAGTATCTAGTCAGCTTTCAAGTGTTATATAGCAATATAATTTAAGTTGGGAAATTTAGAGAAGATCTGCACCTTTGCTTGCGGAGACCCCAATCCACAAAGGTACTTAGGAGCGTAAGTCCCAGGTATGAGCTCCACAGAACTCCTGGTGAACCCTGTAGGTGCCTAAACTCACTCAGCACCTAAGTTCTGCCCCCCCCGGGGGGGGGGGTGGTGGTGGTGGTGGTGGTATGTACACACACAGCGCTGTCCTCTAAGTGCCGAAACTTATTTCCCACCCCAAGGCCCAGAGCAATTCACAAACTGGGCAAGATAGGTGGACGAATATCTAGTAGGTGTGGTCAGAGGTCACCTACCAGATTGGGTCCATTAAAAAAAAACAAAACACACACCTCAAAGGTGCCTCCAACCTTAACTTCTAACCACGAGGTTGCATTGCTCACTTGGGATGTGGGAGACCCAGGTTCCATTTCCCCCCCTTTGCCAGAGAGAAACTAGTACTGAACAGGGGTCTCCTACCTCTCAAAGTGCTCTAAGCACTGGGTATGTGATATTGTGATGTGGAGCTCTATCAATCTGTTAATATTTATCCACAGTGGATAATCTTCAAGTCACTGGACCAGAGTGGAACTTAGTCCAGTAGTTAGGTCACCCACCTGCAAAGTGAGACCCAGAGACTCCAGTGCCCCTGCTCCAAACCCTCATTATCCACAGCAGAACAGCTTCAACGGAGAGTCAGTGAGGCTCAGAATACCCTACAGCTCAGTGGTCAGAGCACTCCTGTTCCAATCCTCTTGGGAGTCTCCCACCTTTCTCCCCTTCTGCTAGGCAGGGGAAATCAAAACCTCCATCTCTCACATATCAGGCAAGTGAGCTAAAAGTGGTTATGTGGAGCAAGGCAGGCATCTAACTCTCACACAAGATACTTAGGCACCTAAACCGCCTGACTCCAAGAGACTGGTTCCTGTTTGTGGATCACTAAGCAGACACAGTGACCTCTCTCAAGGAGGGGTGCATCCCTTGGCTCCATCCCTCCCTGTCAGCATCTCCCATTGGTCAGTTTAGGCAGCTCCCTGCCTAGTGTCCTGGCTTTTCTGGATTGCATTCCAAGGCGCTTCTCTCCCACATTCATTAGGCACCTCACTCAACCTTTGACTGCAGTATTCTGTGTGTTTGATCTTCTAGGCACCTAAAAGTTAGTCCCCCATGATGCTCAGCATTGCAACACCCAAGTCCCTTTGTGGATCTGGGCTTGAATAATTTTCAAGCTGCACTATCAATTCTGATCCAAAGCTCTTTGGACAAGGAGTTTAAAATGCCTTTATTTAAAAAATACCTCCTTCTTCTGCATACCTCATGTGTTAGAGCTTCCCATGTGGGAATAAAGCCAAAGTATTTCCCGAGCTCCAAGGGACCACCTAAGTTGAGTTGAGCTGACTGACACCGATTTGCTTAGCCAAGTTTTTCACCAATACAAGTGAAATCTTTGTTTCAGCCACCAGAATTTGCAGTCTTTAATCCTGCAAGCTGCTGGTTTTACAACCCTAGTAAGCTTTATAACAAGGCAGGATAAGAATGTGTACAAGAAAATAAAGGCGGAAGAACAAACGCTTGTTAGTTTAGTTGCCTTGGCAAGGAGAAAGTAAACATTTACAGTTGTATAAAAATCAGTCTGAAAAACAGCTCTTTGGAAGCATTAGAGAGGGGAATTTCCATTGGGCTAAACAGTATTTTCAGTCTGATTTCAGAATTTTAAGAGGGAAGTTACCTGTGATACCACTCTCTAGGCCAGGTCCATATGCAGTAACAAGTGCTGGATTGCCTGCCTGCCCTGGTTCCCCGACTCTGACTTTAAATGGGCTGCCTACCACATGGCTACCATTAAACTTCACATCAATGGAGTGAATACCATTTTCATGTGGGATGAAACGAACAGCATACTTATCTGTAAGACAAGCACAGTGAAATATTTCAGTAATATTGCCAGTGAGGATGTAAAAACTCAAACTCCCTAACATGCAGTAAACTTTGAGGACCCAGAATAGGCAAGTTGGGTTGCACAAGTTGTCCTGCTTTCAATCTGAAGTAGGACTTTGACAAACTCTTCCCTTTCCCATCTTGTTTAGTAACGAGTGATCTTAACTGTACCGAAAAACCAGTATAACTTTAGATAGATCTGCTAATAGAGCCATTTGCCTCATGCATCAGTTAAGATCACCAGCTACATTTGAGAGACTTAGAGGAAAGCTCTGCTGTCCTTGGGCTCATTATTATACCTTAAAGCACAACCTGTTATCCATTCAGTATATGGATCAAGCCAAGCCAAATCCCCTCTCAAAATAGAAAGGGGAATATGCAACTCTGGGATGATTGCTACATCACTTGGGGTTCCTCATTTGAGAGTCACTTGACCATATAGTAGTGTTTAGCATTTTTGGCTTCACACATTAACCCAAAGAAAAAGACTGAGTCTTTGAGCAACTCCCACTGACATTTGTGGGAAAGTCCCATTGACTTCAGAGTCTGAATTTCACTTAAGTTCTGTTTTCAGGCATCAGAAACACTGTGCCAGAGGCAAACAGCATACCCAACATTAATGGCAGAACTGTGCTAACTGCTTTTGAAGTCCAACAGCAAGTCTTTCCCAGTCATTTAGACTTTGAAATGAACTGCTGTACTGAAGTCTGTAAAAGGAAAACAGTAATTGAAATGGGAAATTGACTCTTTACACAAGAAAGAGTAGACACATTTATGGTTTTTATTTCTGTAGCAATCTAAAAAATCCATGTCAGCCAACCACCACCAATTGAAAATGTAGCTTTGAATAAAGCATATTGACCTTTTGGAAGAATCAGCTTCTGTACTGACTGTTACAGAACAAGTACTTTGCAGCACCCAGAATGAAAAGCTTCAGTAACAGCACTATCAGTGAATAGGGGGTACTTGGAACTCATGAATTTATACTGAGCAAGACAGGTAACGACGTAATTCTAGCCTCCTGAAGTAAGGTATTATTCAAATGATCAAACATTTTCCCTCTAATTTTTAGAAAAAGTTTACACTGAGTTGATTTGAGAGACTGGGCAAGAAAATGCACCACAATCTGATTGGACAATTCTAGTTGGAAGAGTTCCAAAAGGCAGGTTTCCACACTAGTTGCTCACTTTTCTGGTTTGTTATGAGTAAGTCAGAATGATTTGAGTTGCCAGCTACATTGGTGGTGCAAAGATAACAGTCAGCTAGTGTGAACATGATATTCAACCACTGTACTTACAAAGTTATCAACTATTTATATTTAAGATATGGAAATCTGTGCTGTGTTTGAAATACAGTAGACTTTAATTCATACAAGTTCTTACCAGGCTCCAGTTCAGAAACATGACATTCTTCTACAGCTCCAGAGGGGCTATGAACTTTAGCATCAATCTTGCCCTTAGCTCCATTAAGCCTTATAGCAAAAGATGCTGGCTGGTTAACTTTTAATCCAGATTCCTAAGAAAGCAATATATTTAAATTGCCAAATTTAGTTTTTGCAGTGGTTTCAGACAGACATTGTTAACAGAATATTTACAAGGACACTAGGTTTAGTTACCAAAAAAATCTGTGCTAGGAAACAAAGGCATAGTTGAGTATTTGAGAGTTAAGTTATCCTGACCATAAGCTCTCTGCATTATCTTCATTGTTTGCTGTTTTAAAAATGGCAGACTTGTGTCCAGTAGACATTAAACAGTGGCTTTGTCAGTCAATGATTAACTGGGATTATTACACTTTCTACAGCTACCCAACAAGGCTTGTTTACTTATGGCTAGGAATTGGACATTCCATCAATAGTTTCATACTCCTACTCTGTCATGATGCAATCACCAATAATGTTCAATATTGGTCACCCACTATCAGTGCAGGGGGACTCAGTTTTCAGAGGTTTGAGATTTTAGTTACATATTAGCTATAGTTCTGCTTCCAGTCTGCTGATTCATTCCAACGTTAATTCAGAAGACAGACAAGTCTATCAATGCAGCTGTCAGAGGCTCTAAACGCATTTTACATTTCCTGCAACATGCTATATTTAGTGTCATCACAACGGACAAATGACAAACTAAAGATTAACATGAAAACAGATGTTGCTATGCTATGTAAAGAGATCAATGTTTTGCATTTGACTTCAACAAGTAATCAGTCCCAACAAGTGTATTTCATAGTTATTCATGCAATTGATAGGGTCCTTATCACAGAGGAATGGTTACATTTGGTTATGCTTTAGCCATGTTGACTATAATCCTTTGTAATAGGAACATACTTTACCTGATCCCATTTGCACCTATATCCTGAAGAGGGAAATAAATGTAACTGAGTAGAATTTAAGTTAGATTAAAATGCACCTATAAAAAAATTTAACTGATGGTGCAGGTTTTTGGACAGGTCATACAGAATATTCAGCTTTATCTCCCTCTGCAGAGAAATTAGTTAAGAGCAATCCTGTCAAAAGTCTTTAAATGAAACACAAGAAAATCATCAATACCACAGTGACTAATTAAGGTCCATGCAACTCCTTGTTTAGGCTCTCAAAAGAATTACTCCCATGTTAAATGTCAACTTTACTTTTAAACTGAAAAAATTAAAATTCTATCTCTGTTTAAATCAGGTTGTGTTAAAGATGAGGAAGAGAGAGAGTGATCTCACCAACCTAGAACAAGAACTCTAGCAAGAGCCACTTGAATGGTTCAAGTGCGGCAAGATCTAGGCACAACATACTAACTTACACTGGGTTCTCAGTTTCATTTCCAGTGACTTTTTAGGTTTAAGCCACACTTTTAATGCTACTTATATTAAAATACAAGAAGCAACTCATGATTTTTTGTGGTTAAGTGTAACAGAGGAGTCCAGAATGAGTAGAAAGCTGGAATTCACTCACATTTGCTGCTGTTTATCAACTCAAAGGGTTCAAGTCTGTGGTTTTAGGACTTTGGCACATAAGTGAATTACTGCCTTGTATTCATCTATTTGCCCACATGGATTCCCAGAACAAGTCTGAAGTAAATGCTTGATTACATTAGTGTACACTGTTTTGTTTGGGCTTAAAGCTGTGGCTAAAAAAAGTGCACCCTTACAAGTCAACTCAGCATTACTTAAGTAAACACAGTGACTGTTCACATTACAAGAGAGGTTTCAGGGCTAAGGAGCTCTAGGCTACATTTAGAAGCTATAGGTTCATTCAACTAGGCAACTCTGCCAGCTAGTTGGAGCAATCCCAAGTTTTACAAGACCACTGTTCCCCCCTCTTTCTTATTTGAATTCCCAAATCTCCTAGTGTTAGCAACTGAAGCATGGCGAATGTGTTTTAAATACGGGTTGTTTAGAGGTTGACCTTTAAGAATCTCCTCTAGACTAGTTATCTCCCTTGATTGCCAAAGGGCTTTCAGTTGCTTAAAGTTTTTTCTTGCTAAAAGTTTCATTTGGATGTGGACATATGAATCTATTTAAAACTGATCACCTAACAGAATTACTCCAGCTTCTTTGAGAACAAGGACAAAAATCAGTCAGCATGTGGTAAATTATGAAGATGCTTCCTTATGTCTCACCTGAAGGCTAGTAACAGTGAGTCTACGAGCATCATCTGAAGGTTCGATGACAGGAACTAGGTAGGGGCTTTCTGGAATATGCTCATCGTTGAACTTTATGGACACCTCATAGTTACCTGAAAGACAAGGAAATAGTTCATAAGAAAGCTCCAAAAATGACTGCACTGGAAATTTCTGTAGTTATTTCAGTAGTATTTGGTTTCACTACATACCAGGTTCTTGAGCAATGTAGGATACACCACAAGAGCCATCTTTATGGTCTTCAAAGGCAATTTCTGCTTTACTTGGGCCTTCTACTGCAATAGAAAGCCCTCCAGCTCCAGCTTCTCTTGTCCATATACTGAATTCAGCTGTTGACAAAGCATACAGGCATTGTTCTCACTGGAGACAACTGCTAGTGAAGATTGAGTCCTTCTCGTCAAGAAGTATATTCCCTATGCAATGGTTGAATACTGATACCATGGTGATGACTTCTACCATGTGAAAGCCATCGACAAAGACTAACAGTTTTACCATTTAGATTTAGAAAAAATAGTAACGGTTAATTCATTCTCAGGTACTGTTACTGGCCACTGACAGGCTGAAGGTACATGCGCCTTCAACATATAATTCTGCCTGTATTCATTGTATTGTTCAGTTTTACTACAGTTGTCTGAGTCTTAACGCCCAACCTGGTGAGAGTTCTCTATTAAGTCAGAACAAACATTAGAAGTTACATTTTAGGCCCCATCTACACTTCTTGCACTGATTTAGCAACACAGATGCAAATCCTTAGTGTAGATGTGCTGCACTGGCATTAGGCTAAGGTAGACCCAGGCAAGTTGCATGAGTGTTTTGCAGTGCCTACTAGGGGTTTGTGCTCTTTAGCTACAAAACTAGACTAGGAACCGACACCTGTCAAGACAATCTAGGGTTACCATGGTCCTATCAATATAGCAGGTCATTGGACACTTGAATTTAAAAAGCAGAAGATTGTTATACAAGACCTTCACCACCCATTCAATGCAGCTGTATGTTATTTTTCTTGGCCTGCATTTCAACAGCACACTACACAGCTTGAAGTGATGCACCATTACAACTAAGCTCTAGCCGAGCCACCAAGCTGTACAGAGTCCTGTTTACAGCAGTTGACTGTAGTGTACTGCCTGACTTGCTGCTCTAAAGACAAACACGTAGTACACCGGAACCTCGCTAGAACGTGCATCTATATAGCGCGAATTTGCATATGATGTGGTCACAGCCATGGATCCCAAATTTAATTACAATTCATTTTAACGCAGTACCATGCATGGATCCCAAATCCTGCGTTCTAGTGAGGGTCTGGTGTATTGTATTCCAAGCTACAGGAGTCTGGTAGTGAAGTCAAGGAATTCTCACCTGGGATGCCGGCTTCTGCTCTCTCAAGTCCTGGACCTCCAGCTCTTACTTTATTAGCCCCGCCTTCACCAAGTGGCCCCACAGTGAATTGGAAAGGACTGCCTGGGACATGCTGTCCTCTGTATTTGACATCCACAGTGTGGACCCCCATTTCTTGTGGCACAAAGCGGACACAGTATGTGTTTTTTCCAGCTTCATTTATTTCTGCATCTGCTGTTCTTCCAGAGGGGCTAGTTACCTGGGCTGTCATATCACCACTATCAATTTCTGGACAGAAAGTGAGAGGTTAGCAGTCACTAATGGAACAAAATGATTAAGGTTGAGATTTGAGACAATGGGCTTTGTAGGGCCAACTCCCTTAGGTACTTGTAAAAATATCCCACCTAAACAGACATGAGCAAATCTATTATGGGCTAGATTAAATAATGAATTTAGCTTTTTCACTTAATTTTTAAATAAATCTGTGCATCCATGCTTGGTCCTGCCAAGGCTATCCCAGACCCAAATCGTTTATCTGTCATGGTAACCGAGTCTCTGGGCAAGGAGTTTTAGTGTCTATCAAAACTACTTCCAAGTCCAATAGGGCAATCCAAAGTGCCCTGCCACAAGGGCAGAATACACCATTTCTGTAGTTCTACCCTCCTAGTATGGAAGACATTAAGCCCGAGAATGTACATCTGACTGCCTGGCATGGCTGAGCAAGACCCATATATGGTCTGTTGCTTGTTTAGTTGGTCTATTCTTTCTTGTTCTAAGTGACAAAATGTTATGGATTTATGATCATGCTTGCAGAGCACCATGGACATGGTTAATAGAAGATGTTCAAGAACTAGTATGCATGGATTTCCACTGTCTTCACAGTGGAGTCATTTACCCTAGCCAGCAATATCCAGGTAGTTTCCTAGGAAAAAGGTGAAATATCAGCCAGCCATTAAAGCATGAAATGCCTGCACAATTATTCAAGATATAAAGGAGCATACTGATGGTGACATTTATAAAAACAGTCACCAATATCATGGAAATAGTTTCAGAATATTGTGGTTTAACTCAGCAGTATTCTTGAAAATAAAGGTATTTCTTCACCATGATAAGGTAATTTACCTAATCCAGAAAGCAATAAATATGGTGGTTAAGAGTCTTTCAGATTGGGTATGTCACCACTTCAGAATAGTTAAGACTCACACCTCTACATTATGGAAGTAGCTAGAAGTCACTTTTCTGATTGTTTTTAAGGGGGCTAATATGAGATTTGCTTGCTTATTGAACTTCACTTAATTCTTTAAAATTCCCTCCCTTAATGCACTAAATTTCTGCCCATAGATATTCACTTTTTAACACCATGCTCAGTAAGAATGTGATTTTATGCAAGTCAGGCTGGGTAATTGAATGTGAGCACACTGCCACTCTCAGACTCCATGTGCCTGGTGCTAAAAATGCACCCTCCATAGCCTCCACTGAGCACTTTGCACTGCTGTGGACCCAAAAGGCAGACTGGAAAGTCTGGCTCTTGACAATAGCTCATCCAGCCATGAAAATATGACAGGTTCTCTCAACTGAGTCTGGCGATTGTCCTTCAGCTCAGCAGACAAAAAAAGTGATTAAATTAACAAGAGAAATGAGGGAGTTCCTACAGAGAGACAGCCATTTGGAACAGAGTCATTAAGAAGGCAGTAAGGGAGGGGAAGATGCAAGAATAGCTGGGACAGTCATTGTAATAGAAGTTGAGAAATATTGTCAAAATACAGCTATAAAATTCTTCCACTAGAAACAGTAAGTGGCTCAGGCACTATATCTGGTTTACATAAGTTCTCACCTTAGGATATATAGATAACTAGTTTATGTTATGAACATCTAAATACCATTTGCTGAATGAAAAAAAACTTCACTGAAAATTTTTCATAAGCATTTTGAAATATTTACACCACACTAAGGAAGTGATAGTGGATTTAAAGAAGGTTATATTGTTCAAAAGCCTATGTTTTCTCTCAAGTTTGCCAAGTAGAAATACAAACAAGAGTTCCACAGAAGGGGTCTCTAGGTTAAGTTAATACAGTAACTGTTGTATAGCTCTACTTTCCGCTTCACTAGATGTGGTTTGATTTTATTTTTTATTCAGCAAGTTATTCCTCCATTTGTTAAACATTGTTACATGCTACTTTTTAACAGCTTAACCAATGCATCTGAATTAAAATATAAATGCACTCTAAATAAGTTTCAGGTCTCATTAAAACACTTCGCATTTTAGCTAACAGCATGCTAAACAAGCAATCATTTGCAGGTTCCATGTTCCCACTAGGTTTTCTGTGGGAAGTGAGGCATGGATGTAAAACAAGTTAAACCTTGTTCAGTGTAATAGCCAGTCAGGAAGTGTTACCTGGAATTTTCAAGTTAAGGTCACACATGCTTCCAACTGTTGCAACAGAGGGAGCTCCTCTTGCACGTGTGATACTCTCCTTCACTCTTCCTTCACCACTTATTTTCACAGTAAATGGACTACCTGTAAGAAGCACAACACTTCAGCTCGGAAATATCTGAAAGCTAGTGAAGTGTTTCCATCTTTAATGAAAAATCCTACAGTTTTTTCTAATTAGTGATGAGAAACAGAAGACAATCAATACCTAGCCAGAGACAGTAAATAGATACAATCTACACAGCTAAGAAATTTGGAACACTTTCCTAGTGATGAGTATTGAACCTTTGGGTTTTTCACGAGTCTGATATTGGTACCATTTCCCATGCAGCAGATAGTCCATAGCTACTGACTTCTTCCAGACCTTGTGTACAGCCTATGGACTATGCATAATCCCATGCAGCAACTGAAGAACTAGCAAGATTAATGGACCAGCTACTCTCTTTAAGTACCTTTTTGATGCCTCTCCAATAAAGGCCACCACTACTGCACATTTCTTCAGAGAATGTGCGCGCGCGCAGACACTGAAGGGAGAAATCCACTCTCCTCCCACACCCAAGTTATGGTACTGGGCTCCCCCTGCTCTGAACATGCTTGCAGAAGGGGATGACTAATCCTGGTGTCTGTGCACCTGCAGAAAGTATCACGCAAGTCAGGATTTTAGATTCCTTTCCTCTCCTGCATTGGTATGCAGTGTGAATTCAGCAGTGGAGAGAGAGATTAGTTCAGAAATTAGGGCCTTCTAGTATCCTTTCCCCCTACTCAATCTGAGGCATGGTCCTGCCAATATTCTTGGTCTTCTCCCTCCCTAAAGCAGTTACTCTGGGAGAGGTAAACTAGAGCATGTAACCCACTAAACACCTGCGCCCCCCCCCCCACGCATTCATACCACCATTTTATCTTTTGAGCATCACTTAATTTGGCTAATAGACTGGTATTAGAGATGCAGTACACATCTTCCCTTGATGTTACCTCAGTGCTCCCTTAAAGACCTGCTCTTTTCAAAACAAGCACATCTTAACATCAGCATCAAACAGGTCACAGCCAAAGCAAATATAAAACAATGGATCCAGTACAGCAGCTAGGAGGTATTAACTCCCTGAGTCAGGTACAGCAAGCTGTAAGCCATTCCTTCTTACCTGGAACATGCTCATCTGCAAATTTAGTGGACACTATGTACACACCAGGTACAGTTGGAAAATAGGATACTAAACAGGTTCCATCTTCTAGGTCTTCTGTTTGAATATCTACCTTGCTAGGTCCTTCAACTGCCAGTGAGATCCCACCATAACCTACAAGTTGCAACATGTTAGTTTAGCCCCACATACAGTAAAAAAAATTAAGTTACGAACAAATGATTTGAAGTCAAACATGGTTCGAACGCAAGCTTAGCAACTGATTTTGAAGCAAGTAAGCCAGTCATTTCAGTGTATGGATGAACTGGTCACATGAAGCCTTGAATAAAGATAGTCTAATGCTATTTTTATTGCAGTACGTTCTGGCTACTATTGTATAACCAGAGACAAGGTAGGTGAGGTAATATCTTTTATTGGACCAACATCTGTTGGTGAGAGAAGCCTTTGAGCTTAAAAACCCACCCACACAGTCAGGTATAACCTGTTTTTACACTTAGATTGTTATGTTGTCAGTACTCAATTAGTTTCAGACAGGGGAAGAAGTTTCAGGTACTATCCTTAGATGCCTTGTCTGAAACTGGCAGTTTTATACCCACATTTTCCTGATTGTGTAAGTGCACCTTCCCCTGTTGCCAGAGAGGCCCATAAAGAAAAAAAAATTATATATAATGGGAAAAAACAAAAACCCAGGAAAGCTACTATACACAAAATATCAAATAGGCTTCTTGAATCTGTTAGAAGTAACACCTAAGACTAAGCTAACAGGCAGAGAGTCTCTGAAAGGCTTTACACTTGCAAACAACTTGAATAGCATTAAAATGTATAGCACGAATACTTAGTATGTAAGAATGTTTGGGGCCAGCAACTAATTCACACTTTGCACTAGACAACATAACGCAGGCCTCCTTCAGAAAAAAAAAGCGCTGAAGCACTGTTCCAAAATGGAGCCTTCCCATAAGCACTAACCTGCATCTCTTGTATCTACAATGAAATCACACATCTCAAACGTGCGTCCTTCTATCAAGCCGCGGCCTGAAACTTTTGCTCTGCTGGCATCTCCAATCTCTGACTGAACCACCATGATAGATACTGGGCTGTTTGGCACATGACTTCCATTTTTCTTAATGCTGACAAGGTGTTCGCCTACTTCTCGTGGAATGAATGAGATACCTACAGGGCAGACAATCACAGCAGGAATAAGACAGGCTGGCTTATAGGTTTGCATACATGCTGCCCGGATTAAAACCCTTGTCACATGAATCATGAAGCACTGCACTGACAAAGCAATTAAGCCTTTTAATTTTGCTGTATATATGCAGTACTCGTTTAAGGGGCCAGTAGGGAATACCAGGCTCTAGAAAATTGTTAATCCAAGTTGATTCATCCTGGGTAGCAGCACCAGAGCACCTAGACATGTGCCTCAACCCCAGCATGGAGTATTACATCAAGGGCAAGCCAAGCATTCAGTCTCCATACCCATTCTGTTCCTGGCCAACACTCTTGCCAGGTGAGGATTGGAGGACACTGGAAAGAGGTCAACTGTTCCACAAGCTAGTGAATGACCAGCTAGTAACAACTGCAAGACAGCATTTTAGTTTCCTTTCTTGGGAAGAGGCTGAGCTTACCAATGTGGTTATTGGGTAATCTTTTCAGAAGACAAGGCTCATCACGACCAGATGGGGCTCTAATACTGGCTGTTAAGAGGCTGAGATCAGACTCGTTAATGTCCAGCAAGAAGTCAGCAGCAGAACCAAGCTTAACTTGGGATCTTCTTCTGCCATCATCTACAAAAATAAGAGCAGATTCCAGTTAGAATTATGCATGACTAGCTTTATAATGCAGGCTGAGCTGGGAGGCCCACATCCTGTTCCTAGCTCTGTCAGATGGTCAGTCTGAGCCAACTCTGCCTTGTTTGCTTTATCAACTGATAACGCACTTCAGTGCGTTTTGAAATCAGCTGTGTATTATCAGGGGATATCTGGTGTGTCTATTTATATGGGTCTAGTGAAGTAACTGGTCCAGAAGAGCTTCAGTTCTATGGCTCCTACATTCTAGTAGATTTATCGTGTCCTACTATGGTGGTCTCTGATAGAATTCCAGATCTTATCCCATGAAAGGATAAATATGGAACAAGATCATGTTAGGAAGACACTTCAGCATTATTCTTTCAGTCCAGCTTGGTAACACTGACCAGCCCACTTAAGAGTCACAAGCTTGCTGTGCCTGGAAACACAGAGCTCTGTTTCCACTTAGAACAGCTGCAGACCTCATCCAAAGGCATTCTGAGCCAGTGTGAGGCTAGATGGATGACCTCCAGGCCCTCCTCTCATCCCATGCACTTACCATTACAGCAGTTTAGCTAGCACAAGAATGGCAGTTTTGCTATATTTAGTAATGTATGAGATTAAGTTACTAGCCTTACAGGTTAATTCACAAGGCTAATGTGTAGACTTCACTGACTAAACAAAGTTGGCTGCCTCACCCAGACTGCAGGCCAGAAAGTAACTTCCCAATTTTACAGTTATACACTGAAGAGACAATTGGTCAGCTTACACTCTGGAATCTGACCATCTGTTGATTAGAACAGTTAGTTATTGGTCAAAACAGTCTTCTTCATACCTGTGATCTTGGCAGTGAATGGGCTGCCTGGGATGTGTTTGTCATTGTACTTCACCAGTATGCTGTAATCTCCAGGTAGGGTTGGCAAGTAAGTGACTGTGCAAGTGCCATCTTTGTTATCAATGCAGCTAATTTCTGCTTTTGAAGGTCCTTCAATAGCCAAGTCCAGTCCACCTGTTATAGAAAGTAGTATTCTAATTGAGTAACAAAATTTAAAGAGGCAAGCTAGCTGTAAGGAAGGCATCAGTTACTAATAGATTTATTGCCCAGTGTTCAAGTTTGATGTTTACTGTTCAGTTTTATCCTTTCAGAAAAAGAATTTTAGCAGGAGAGCCATTTGCTTCAGCCAGCTAGAAGTGTGCCAAGAAGGCCTTGACAGAGCAGGATTCAACCTACTACATTTGATTCATGGAACACGGACTTTTCAGAGTCAATTTACTGACTAATGAATTCCCCCGCCCCCCCACAATTAAGCCAAGTTTATTATTCCAGGAAACAAAGTCTGAAATACTACTGTGTACAGGAAATGTTAGAGTTTTTACTCTGCTGTGTGCACGCAAGTTAAAATTCAGAAAAAAGGAGTCTGACAGTCTACTCATGTCAGCATTTAACTTTAACTTGTTAGCTGGGATTCTATAAGGGAAAACTAAAGAAAAAGGTTATTCAAAGGTTATTTCCAGTAAGTTAGATCACTATTAGTTTATTTCTTAAGTTCAACTACACATACAGATTACATCTGAAGTTTGAAATTGCTTTAGGCTTGTTTGTATAGAATTAAAGTTTGGTTAAAATAATATTTACCATCCCCCTTAGAAGAACTCACCCTCTCCAGCATCTTCTGTGACAATGGTAAAAGTCGCTGGTTTGTTTGCTATACCATAAATGAGACCAGGTCCATAGGCAGACACATTTCCACTGTTTGGATAGTTTACATAGAACTGTAGTGGGCTCTCTATGAAGGATTTAAGAGTTAAACCAGACAATGAAAATATGCACAAAAAATCACATTGGGGGGTTAGAAGCATTGGATGTTTATTCAATGGTTTAAAAGATCTTAGCCTTTCTAGTGTTATGTTTGGCATACATAATTCCTTGGAACCTTCCTTTCACCATTACATAAATATCTGAGATTCTTCTAAAAACGAAGGAATTGCAACAAACATGCCAGTCTTCCCAGCTCCTTAAACATATTGCTCAGCTCATTCTGGGCCAAGATGGGAGACTTGTTAGCAAGTCACAAATGCCACAAGATCTAGTTCCCAAAAACCAAATCCATTAAGTCAGTCTTGTGCTGCTGAACTGCACTGGAAGCTCCCTTGCCTCCACTCTCGTTTCCTTGTCTATTGAAACGAGCAAAGCCATTTGAATAGTAAATGTTTTTCAGGGAATTTCTACTCCAATCATGAAGTGAATGAGAATTCTTTCCTAGCTATCTGGCTGGTGAATCTTGCCCATACGCTCAGGGTTCAGCTGATTGCCATATTTGGGGTCGGGAAGGAATTTTCCCGAAGGGCAGATTGGAAGAGGCCCTGGAGGTTTTTCGCCTTCCTCTGTAGTACGGGGCACAGGTCACTTGGTGGAGGATTCTCTGCACCTTGAAGTCTTTAAACCACGATTTGAGGACTTCAATAGCTCAGACATAGGTGAGAGGTTTTTTGCAGGAGTGGGTGGGTGAGATTCTGTGGCCTGCATTGTACAGGAGGTCGGATGAGATGATCATAATGGTCCCTTCTGACCTTAGTATCTGTGAATACCTGTTAATCTGAGTTATGCAACCTGCCAGTTACAAATTGCCAAACGTATTTGGGAGCAAACAGAACATCCCCAGTTTTACACTGACAATTTGTGTCCCAATGCAAAAAAGGCTCAGCTGGACACTCACCTGGAATATGGTTTCCAATGTATTTTATGTGCATTTCATGCAGCCCAACCTCAGTAGGAGAATAGCCAACCGTTACTGTACCATCTTTGTTATCCACAATATCGGGTGTAGCAGTTTTCCCTGAGGGCATATGAACTTCGCCTACAGAAGGCAGTTTAAGAGTTAAACTGGAATAGTGGATGTGTTCTCTCCCCCACCCACACTCCTTTGAATAGTCAAGCAGACATTTTTAAACCCCAGCATTTCAGATGGTTAAGTTACTTGTCCACAAGTACAAACAGACTAATGAGAATCCCAAATATTTCTACTCTTGCTTCTATATTGTATGTGTATAGCAGACATATGGTGAACAGCCTGGCAATGTAGCACAAGATTATATTGCCAAAATGAAAGGTTAGTAGGATGTATGATCATTGATTAGTTGCACCTCACCTCTGTAAGGGGTTCCCCCCAATCCTTTAAAAGTGATTATGAGCACCGTAAAGGAACCCACGTGGGCAACAGGCAAATACTAAGCTGAAGGACAACTAGTTATGTTCTTGAAGAAAACCCAATTCTAATAAATGCAGATACCTGGCTTACAGTGCATTTGGGGTGGGGAACAGTGAGATGGGGCACTTCATATTACTTTAGCCACCATCCCAGTAGAAAATCTTCTAGTTTGTGGCAGCCCCCTTAAATTATGGGTTTGAGGATGTGGCTTGGTGTCACTTCTAGCAGCTAATAGGATGTCAGCTACTGAGGCTGTACACAAGGTCTGGAAGAAGAGTAAGTAGCTATGGACTAGGATAATCTGCAGTATCTATGCTGGAGGAGTTCACTTGATAAATTGCATTATAGTTTCAGGAGCAATATACAGGTGCTCCAGAAAGAAGCATACCTATCCCATTCAGGGGCTCTGGAATGTCTCCATTTAGGACTAAGGGGATTGGTGGCAGTGCCAGGAGTTGCCTTTTTGAATTTAACACATTTCACATGTGCTTATTTTATTATGTTGCTTATGCCTCCTGTATGCAAGTAAAAAACTGTTAAGTTACATAGTACTTAATATGTCAAGATAGTCAATGCCATTTTCCATACTGCATTTACAGTTATAAATGCTTAAGTGTGCTGTCAAAAGCAAGGCAGCTCCATGCAGCTTGTCATACTATGAAGTGGTTACCTGTTATTTCTCCCTTTCTTACAGCCCAAGGAATAACGAGATCAAAGGGCTTAAATCCCACACCATTCATGTCACCAACAGGAACATAAGGTTCTTCTGTGACCTAAAGGAAACAAAGAGCTGTCATTTTATGGGGACAGAGCAAGTATAGAACAGCTGGTGTTTGCTTAGAGTACAAAGACGAGAATTTGATCTGTGTGCAGTTTTGTGCAGTCCACAAAGTTTGCACTAAGTACTGTGGAGATCAACTACAGAATTTTGCCCAACTAGACAGCTGCCCAGTTAAACATCCCTTGATGTCCATTAGCTTAATATTGACCCAACTGCCAAATAGTCAAAAATAAGATTTTCAGCACACTTAAGATAAAAATTGAACACAAGTGAAGAAAATGAAAGAAAAAATTTAGCACACACAAGATGAATGGCTCCATCTGAGAGAGTTTTAGTTGCTCAAGGCCTGAAACAAAGTTTTTTTTCAGAATGGTAGAATGATTGCAGTGTAAGCAGCAGCAAATTTTTGCCTGAAGAAATTCAAGTTTCACAATGCAGTTTTAAACACTGTTTGCCATTTTACTGGGAAAAACTTTGCTTAAAGTTATACTGCAAGGTTGAATTTGTTAAGTTACAGAAATAGAAGCAATAAATGGACACTGTTCCTCTTCATGTTTGAGAGTTTGGAGAGTCCCTTTAAGCAGCAAAGAAAACAGATCTGCACATGAAGTCTGAATCCCAAAATACATTTGATCAGCTGGAAAGCGGTGAACAAATGACCAGAAAGACCAAGCAGTCCCAAGCAGCAGGCTGTCATTTCTGAAATAGAATGTGAAGGAAGAGTAAAAAATTGTGTACCCAGGGATGGAATCCAGGGGGACATGCGCTTACTGGCTCCTGCGACATTACTGCAACTTCGTCTGCATCCGTAGCCTGGTTAGTGGCAAACGCAGGTTAATTGGATATCAAGTGTGGAGGAATTAATACTTTTAGAGAGTACATAACACTTAAGGGGTTTCACTTTATAAGCATTTCCCACCCTAAAAATTTCCTCCCAGTTCTCTAGTGGCGCTTCACCAGGACAGACACATTCAACTGCAGGAACTAACTGAGCATCCTTGACTAATGATAGCTGCTTAATGGATTCTCCTGATGCACATTCATGACACCCAATCTGGTTCTTTTCCACAGAAGTCTCCCTTCCCACACATGCAGACAGGATGACTGGCAGACTCAAGTCATTCCTACTTGAAGCAACAGAAATCCAGAGTGTGACATTAGGCCACAACACTTCAGTTGCTGTTATGCCACCGCTCTTGCTTTGCCTGTTTACTTCATTGCAGATCCCTTAAGTGAAGCAATGCACTGGGAATTTACACTGAAACAAAGGTCTGTTTAGAGAAACAGCCACTGCTCTTTTGTACTGAGAACACCAAAACCCCCCCAGACTCAAATGCATCAGTACGTTAGGAAGTAGCAAACTGACTGCCATTGGAACAGGCTCATTGACCTCAAGAGATGCTTCTGGTGCAATTTTTGCGTGGCTGTGAAGGGAGTCACTTCAAGGAAGTGTCTTCTGGGGCTACAGTAACTATCTGCCGAGAGCTAGCTAGTATAAATCACCAAAGGGCAACACCAGTAAATCATGCTGTGAAGTCAAGACACACAGGGATGCAACTGGGTTAAAAATGGCTGGCTATAGGTACAATCACTATTGGAGTTTTCTAAGCCTTTTAGCCCAATACCACGGAGTTGTTTAGTGATAAGGGGAGTCTGACAACATACGTTGCTGTAACAAGACTTGTTTTTCATAAGATTGGGAAGTAGTGTTGAGACATGTTCTGTTCTACAGTATAGGAACACCACACCACCAGTATTTAGGCACTCAAAAATAGCATAGTTAGGCATCTGAAGTGGGTTTTTTTTACCATGAAAGCTTATGCCCAAATACATCTGTTAGTCTTTAAGGTGCCACCGGACTCCTCATTTTTGTAGATACAGACTAACACAGCTGCCCCTCTGATACTTTAGTGTAGTAAAGAACCTTCACCTCACCTTGTCTTTAGATTGGTTAAGCGGACGTAAGATCATGCTGCGTGCAGAGCTGTTTTATCAAGCCAAGCTTTGTACTCAGCATTTGTTGTTTAATCTACTGCCAAGGGCTTCTTTGGGTAATTACAACTCAAGGCCTCTCTCAAGTGTGTCTGAGACCTCCTTACATAACAGGCAAAATAAGGCATAGCATGCTCATGTATAAATGGGTAGTTGCCAGAAAAGAGTGACTTCAGATTAGAGAAGTCATTTAGCAGGCAGTTCTGCAAAGTGTGTTTGGAAGAGTAAGCACAGTATGTTCTACTCCAGGTTATTTAAAAGGATCTTTAGGATTTGGGACGAAGTTACAAATTACTGACAAGTCAGACATGATGCACACGTAGCTAAGTGCACAGCTAAGGTAATGGGGACTTTTAAACTAGAGGTTATGGCCACTGATGAATTCTTAACATCTAAAGCAGAGATGAAAGCTCTGAAAGTGAAGATAAAAATCTTTGTCCAAAAGACCATCCTTGTACCATGTCCATCACCATGGTATCATGCACCCAATTGTACTGCAAAATGTAAATATTTGTATATGCACAAGCAATGAGTGTCCAAATTTTTCTGCCAGACTATTAGAGAACTACCAAATAAAATCTGAAGTATGACAGAGGGAAGTTATAAAAAAAACAAACAAACCTTACCATTACAGTGAAGGGGCTGTTTGGAATATCCACTCCACCAAAGCGGACATAAATCACATAAGTTCCTGGTTTAGCAGCAGTGTAGAAGATGTCATAAGTCCCATCCTCATTTTCAACAACATCTGCCTCAGCTTCTGTCCCATCTGGAGTCAGGACTGTGCATGTCACTTTACCTTTCCCTGCAGATTTAGCATCTACTACAAACCCAACTTCCTCACCAGTCTTCACAGTGGATGCAATTCCAGGACCTAGAAAGCAGTTTTGGTTACAGATTGTTAGGTTTTACCAGTCATTTCCCCCCCCTCACCCCGAGAGGATGATTTGCTTTAATCATAACTAAACAGACATGCCCCCTGTGAAGACATTAAGGCTATATGAGAAACAGTAACATGGTCACAGGACCAGGTTTATGGTGTGGTACAAGTTGTGGTTCTGGTACAAATGTTTTTTTGCTTACATATTCATGTGTTCAGGAATTTTTCAGCTGCAAGAGCCAGTTTTTAATCTTATTCTTCTGCAGCTCAGTCAAGTAGGCTGGGCGAGGATAAAATAAAATAAAGCTTCTGAGGGAGAAAGCTGATGGACGCTTACATTTAAGAAAGCAACCTATCACTTTTAATCCTTTATCAGGAGACTGCTTCACATATGGAGCCAACTGGCACTTTGCCTCTTTGTACTACCTAACCTAGTCACTTAACTAGATGCCCTGAGCGAAATAAGATTCAGTTCCTTGGTATGGGCTAAGGCAAGATATTCTAGCCATGACAATTGACCATGTTTCCCCTTCTGACTCTGCCAAGAAGTGCCTCTTAAAAGGTATATTGAAACCTTCTGTATTAGTTGCATCTGTTTGAGAAACCCCCATGAATACATAGCAATCAAGCACAACCCAGTTTTAAAGACATCATATTTCTCATCACGGACTTAAAAATCAAGTGTAAGATTTACAGTACATTTAGGACATCTGCTTTGGAATGAAAACAATGGCATTCATCACTGAAGAAAGCAATTTGTTCACATTTAAGTACCAAAAGGCTCACAGCTTTGGTCATTTAATATAGATCAGCAGCATCTGAGTGTTTCTATGGATGCCACAGATAAGCAACAAAATTTTAATAGCTTATTTTAAGGACAGTGATTTAAGCGGACAAGGAACTTGAGAAACTTCCAATTCAAGGCTTCAGCAGTTAGTGCTGCTCTCAACAATGCTGAATAATTTTCACTGGATCAGAAAGTAGTATGAGGACTTTAAGCCAAATGTTCTCTCCCTAATGTTGATTTAAGATCACTGCGGTGCTATTTCTTCATTTGTGATGAGAAGATAGTTATTTTAGAAGCTTGAAAACATCTCAACTGTCAAAAATACTAACTTTAGAAAGTGACAGTTATACTTCATAAAAACTTTCAGTTAGTGCCAGTCTAAGTGAAATTATCTAAAAGTCCTTATGGGTGTGTAGATGTAGGTTAGATTTACATTAAATTCAGAGATGAAGTCAGTTTTTACTTACCAGCCAACATCCAAGTTCAAGATTCTATGCTTTTCCTGTAACTGTCATCAAAACCTGGAGTAGAGCTCTGCTGTGCATGTTGACTACAGGAATTTAAGTCCTATAAACTGGATGTTTGGATGCCTCCAATCATTACATTCAGTTCTACAGATTGAATTGAGGGAAAGGACTACATCTCTGTCCAGGACCTAACATGAGCAGCTTTGGGCATTACTGTAATACATGGCAGGGGCGGGGGTCACAGCTGTTACCTAATAGTACAAGTTGTCTTCTCACTTCGACTGAAGCTGGTTTCTGTACATTTGGCTCTGCTAGAACTTGCATGCTGAGTTAGCATGTGCAGAAGTGATGTTTTAATCACACCCTCTTACCCTGCATAGGATGTTTAAGTTCAGTGAGACTCATCTATGCCAATGCAAGTTTCAAACTTCAACTGTCTGACTTTTCTACAGTCAAAGAAGGGCTGCAGTTGAAGATATCTGGCTTATCCTGGCAAGAGTTTCTTCTTAACCCACAAAAAGGAATCATCCCTAAAAGATGATCTTAGGGAAGTCAATTCTGTTAGAATGCTGTTCTATGAGAAGCTATTTTGGGACCTGCAGGTAACTGCACCTACTATGAAGGCAGTTACTTCATTTTTACTTTTGCAGTCTTTTCAGGCAAGGTCACAGAAAAAGCCTTTTGTAGCTTAGCTAGAAATACTCATGTGAAAAAAGGGTAGGAATACACCAAGTATTTCAGAAAACAGCAGACTGGCCACATACCTGTGGCCAAACACTTGCTTGCATCCCCTGCTGGCGACGCACGGATTCGGTAAGGGGAAGATGGGATGTCATCCCCACCATATTTAACACCAATCATATAACGGCCTGTCTTGTCTGGGACATATGTTACTGCATAAGTGCCATCCTTGTTGTCATGAACATCAGCTCTCTTTGGTTTGCCTTCTTGGTCCTGAGGGGCACAAGTGAAATATTAAGAAAGTGTCCTCTCACTAGTTACACATTTAACGTAAGGTTCTCTTTGGAAGATGGATAGAAGCGTTTAGTCTTGTAAAATTTGTGGCCTGATCACACATCTAACAGGATAGTAAATCTTGTCAGCTACATTTAGAAATATGACTGCATGTTCTTAAACTCTGGAAGAGTTATTACCTAAACTGATTATACAGATCAAACAAGGACTAGCACTAAAACATGCCATTTTAAGTGGAAAAATTAAACAGGTATCAGAAGCTACACTGCACAACTTTGTCTTTATTTGCAGACAAGTATTTGCCAACACCTGTTAGTAGCATCCAGCACTCCAACTCCTAATCCAGCCCCACCCAAAGCAATTTCCAATACACCCCTTCAGGTCCTTTCCAGATTTTTCAGCATACCATGATAATCTTAACACATTACCCCCTACATACAAAAAGGGAGTCAATTCAAATGTTGTGAAAACCAGTTCTGCAACATCTTATTTTCAAAATGCTTATACACTCAGCATATCACCTTATGGTTACAAGACACAAGGATATATTAATGCAAATTGCAATGTAATTCAACCAGATACTTCAGGAAGCATCTCATTTCCAGCATCTGTCTAGACAATGGTTAATGTAGTCTGACTTCTCAATATCCATTTCTGTAGGTCTGAAGATGGGCAGAGTTCAAATAAATTTACACATACTTTTGTTACACAAGTTTTGCTGCCAGTTGCCTACTGAAAGATTAGCAATGTCAGGCAAAAGCATTGAGCCTACTTAATGTTTGAGCTGGGCATGGGGAAAACCGAAAAGTTTACATTAGTCTAGTCCAACTGCCATTACTACAATGGATATTCAAAAAGCGTTACAAGAACTGAGGAGCTGCTTGGACTTGCTGGTCAGAATAGTATTGAAGCTGAGGCATGCTTAAGTTTCACATCTAATACCAAGGTCAACACTGCACAAGATTGCTTCTAACAAAGGTGTTCTGTAACAGTTCCAAACAGCTACAAAGCATGAAGTGAGCTTCCAAAAAAGTCCACCTGGACCCCTTCATACTAAAGTTGCAGATCTCATCTAAGTTTGTGACTTAAACGGTTCATATTTTAATGCACTCTGACATCTTCTAGGTACAAGGAGTTACGCCTTGCTCCTTTAGTCTGTATCGGGGGAGCAAATGGAAGTACAACCCCCAAAAGTCATAATTGGAGAGTGTTCAAAGGAGGTTTATGAGAAGAGTAACTGAGTACACAACCACCTTCTATAAGACTAACCGTTAAGTGTTGCTGACATTGCATAGGCTAGAGAATTTTATCTGGCAGGTTACTGCAAATCGGGAGGTTACGTATTTACTACGTTACTGATACTGTTAAAAGCAGAATTGCAAACCAAGCAACTTCATTACGTAATATGACTTCTGGATGCCTGAATCCTGCAAAGGCCATGGAGGATAGGGGTAGAGAATGCAAAAAAGGGAGAAAAAACTACCCTGTTTCGAAAACTATTAACTTGAGTCTGGATCAGCAAGCTTTACTAGCTCACTGCACAAGGGGCAATTTTGCCCAAGCCACAGTAGTCTTGCCACAACCCCTCCCCTACCTTATCAGATATTTGGGGGAACAAAGTATTTATAGCAACAACAAGATCCAGTTGTATCAGTTAAAGAGCTTGTAAATTTAGCAGCCTGGAGAGAGGATCATTTGATTAGTTTATCCTCCAACGTAACTGCAACAGCAGAAGTATAAGACTGTGGCCTTGCTGGATCAGGTAAGTAGAAAGGTATTAAGTTTTAAAAATTATAGTCTCCAACAGGAAGCTTGATCCCCCCTTCAGTATCAGCATGTTTGATCTTTGGAGAAAAATCAGAAAATCTAGAAGTTTGGACAACACAACTGGTCATTTAGTGCTTGACCAGCCTTACGTTTCAGTTGTTTGATGTTTAGGGATTAACACCCTGAAGTATATCTTCCCAAGCAATATCTGAATTTGAGTTTGTGTTTTAGCCAGAGCACACCCTTCAAAGACTCCAGGTATTTCAGGGTGTGGCAACTGATAAGATTTGAACAGATTTTAAACCTACTCCCACTCAGGAACAGAGAGTGTGTTTGGATAAATAAAAAAACGAACAATTTACCGTTATCTGTATGGACAGAAGCCCCTCTCCTGCATCTTTAGCATCAACAGCAAATGCCACAGGTAAACTGGCTGGAACTCCATATGAGCTGAGACCTGGTCCACTTGCAGTCACTTTACTGGCATCATATGTAGGAAGCACTTTTACCTTGAAAGGACTTGTTACAGGGGAACAAATGTGGTGTTAAGTCATTTGTCAGGCTTTATAGTAGGTACTATCACTATTCAGGACAACACTTAAGCATGTGCTTAAATCCCACTAACCAATATACTTTCCTGAATTGGGAACCAAGGCTAATCTAGATACTAGTTTGAAGGTAAACATTAAATGGAGATGCTGTAGTTTAAGGGTTCACTTTTATCTTGGCATTCACAAGCCACTGCATAATCTTCCTTTCCATTTCTCTCAAGTAGTAGGAGACAAGAGGAATCCAGAGGCCACCTCAGAACATTGCTGTGTTATAGTCTGGGAAGTAGACATCACTTCTCAAGTCCAACACTAAAGTTTAAAAATGCAGACTGGCTCTTGGGATCAACATCCAGAAAACCCCATTTTTAACTACACTGACTTAGGAGGAAACAGGCATTGAAAGCAGTCAACGTTACAAAGGCTGTGACTATTCAGAACATGGACTCTGAGGTGAAGTGCTATTTAGGTTGGTAGCTTGTTCTGGAAAAATGGAGGCTGTTAGCTTACCTGCGAGGAATCTCTTCATCTCCATATTTGACGGAGATTGCACATGGGCCCTCCTGCGTAGGTGTGTATGTTACTGTATGAGTGCCATCTCCATTGTTGACTACATTAACAGGCTCCACCATTCCTAAAACAGAAACAGGCTATTTGTTCAACAGCACTAGTCAAACCCATCCTATTCGAACAGCAGAATTGCATTAGCAGTTTTGTTGCTTCAAGTGCTGTTGATTTAAAGCCTTACAATAGATCTCACATATAAGCCTCTGAGAATGAGTGCACTGTGCAGGTATTAGGGGATAGTTTCCACTTATGTTTATGAGCCATAGATCAGAGATAAGCAGCATCCATCACCACCAGCCCTTTAGGCTTTTTGCTGACTAAACTGGCAATAGTCCACTTCTAGAGAAAGCCGGAATGGTCTTGAAAGGCAGGCTAAGGGCAATTAGACCACATTACTCAAGTGTATCTGAAGAGCTTTACGAAAAGGGAAAGGTGATAGCTGTCTCAATTGTCAGTTGTTGATAAGATTACACACGATCACTGCAATACAGTGCAAGCAGAGTTCAGCTCTAAAGCATGTTAGTACAAGACAGTGATTTTAGTCTCATGCTCCCTCAGCGTATCTGGAAAAAGTTTTACTGCCCAACAGAGATCAGTTACAGTAAAACAAAATGTTTAAGGAAACCAGGTGATCTGAAGCAGCTTCTTTTTAAGCTACAGGAAATCTTAAGATTTCTACTGCAGTTACAGCAAATTTCTTAGCATGCAGTTAATCAGTTCAAATCACACATTTCAAGACAAGCTATATTTATAATTGCAGTAATGCTTTAATGTAAATTTAGTAATTCAGCAGCTATTAGAGAAGTTTAGTTGCCATGCAAAGCCTATGAAGCAAGTTATATTTACAACTGATTTTTGCTCTTGGCAGATGGATTGGTGCACATATGCTGTCAGCAGTTAGTGAAAAACGCAAACCTGTCTTATTAGCTTCCCCCTTTGGGTCACCTTTAAAGAACTCTGAAATCGCTTTCAGGGGACTGCGCCATGACTGGGAATCCGTTTCATCAGCTAGAATTAGATAATGGTTATTTGAAGGGCACTCATGTTTACAGAATTATGGCTCATCTTTCCTTATGAAACAGGAGATTAGAGGCTTGTGTGGTCAGCAGAGATCAGGCCAGAGGTCAAACAAAATAGCCCCCCCAGTCAAATTCTTCTAGCACTTAGTTTGTTGCCTGTCTTTGCACCATGAATCCTGTATATGGATACATTTGACTTAAGCTCTATGAGTTACTGAAAAGCAGACACTATTACTAACATGTGGGTCATAGCTGTACCTAGTCAAGTTGTGCAGGCCTTCAAATAATGTACTCTGCAGACTTCAGGAAGCTTCCTACTGAAAGAGCCACCTTCCATTTTAAAAAGGGGAGTTTGGTATGCCCAGCATGCTTGTCTTTTTGACCAAAGAGGAGTAATCCTACAGGGTGGGAGAAATGAACTACCACCCCTTAGATTTAGCTACTGGTATTTGAGATTGCATAGTTCAAGACAGAGCTTTTATCTTCAGTTGAAGTGGCATGTGTGTTCTGTCTGTGGACTTATTTGGCAGACTGGATTTGACTAGTAAAGGCAACAAGAAAATACAGTCCTAATGTTACATAGATCAGGGCACTGATTAGTATCTTTCATGAAGCTAATGTGCAGTACAACTTAGGTTGGGGCTTTATGGGGACAAAGATGCATGTCTCACCCCTCAAAGGCGGGGAAGATTGATGCACTGCTTTTTTTTTAAATAGGTCTGAATCTCACCCCCTTCTTATTTACCTCTTGAAATGTCAACTCTTCCAAGAGGAAGCCCCTGTTCATTGTAGCCCCTCAGTTTCTTCCAAAGTTTAAGACTGAGATCTATTTAAAAGCTAATGTACTGCTAAAGTTACCCAGGAGAGCACAATTCTAGTATTTATGGAACTAGTCTGTCAATGGGGCTAGTCATTACTCATAGGGCCAGATTAACCAATGTGTACTCTGCACTTTCACAGCACCCCCATCTCAAGCTCCCCCCAGATTTGGGCGAGTGGTGTTGTGGCAGGCCAAATCTGTGCAGCACTGAGGTGCAGCAATGCTACTCACTCAAAATTTGGCTTGTGCCACACAAAAGCAGGGTGGGTGATAGGAGTGGTGAGCTGGGGACATTGGCAAGTAACTAGGAAGGCCCTGGGCAAGCAGGATGTCTGCACCCCCATGCACATCCCAGCAGTGCTGTCAGGATAAATGAGGCTGGTGGAGTATCCATGGGGTAGAAGTGCTTTGCTGAGTAGCTCCCATTTATGCTGCATAGGGCTAGCAGCAGCTGGAACAGAGCTAGAGCAGGTCACAGCACTGTTCAGGTTTGGCCTGACACTCCCTCTAACAGCAGCCAGGCCAAATTTGAGTGCAGGCACCGTCCCACCCCTCCACCCCCCCATAATGAACAAGGCCCCACAATTCTTTAATTCAGTACTGCCTGCAAGCTAGAAAAGTAGGCATATCAAAGTAGGATAATTCTAAGGTCCTTACCTCTGGGTCCTGCCACCATAACTTCAAGAGGTGCTATTCCAGCCTTACTGGTGTCCACAGTAAAGGACTGTGGGATTTTGGCTCGAACTGCTGTTCCTAGACCTGGACCTGCAACCTTTACCTTGCTTGGGTCAACAACATCTTTCACAGGAACTTTAAATGGACTGCCTGTAAAACAGAAGTGTAGAAAATTGGCAGTTTAAGGGTTTAAGTAGTAAATGCAAGCTCACTGTAGCCTCCTGCCACCACCATCTTTTGCACCCCCTGTAAACTACAGTATTTCCTTCTAATATTAAGGGTAGAGGTTTTTTGCTACACCTGAAAATAAAAAGCAATATGCACTTCAGTTTGACAAAGGCTTTCAAGGGCTGTTGTGGAATTGCCGCCATCATTAGAGGTTAAGAACAGACTGGACAAATCTGTCAATGATGGTCTAGGTTTATGTGGTCCTGCCTAAGCACAGGGGCTGGAATAATAGACCTTTCACCTTCCCTACATTGCTGTGCATCTGTGACTATGATAAGGGAACTATCTTTGAAACCAGTTCTGAATTGGAGGATAATCAGATTTGGGGTGGAGCATTTTGAAGTTCTGGTCACTTTTGATCAAGCAAATATTTAGGTCAAGTGCTCCAAAAAGTCTTTTAAAAAGGTGATTAAGTCAGGTTTCAAGGCTCTATAATTGAGAGGTTGTTTCTAAGACCATTGGGTACAGTTTCCACTTGAGAAAGTTAATATAAGCTAAGGATGCTTAACACCTCAAAAGAGAATTAGAAGTCTAATATTTGAGAGGCTAACTTAACATGTTAGTTTCAATGGAAGCCAGTTCACTTTTGTACCTTGATTTCTTTCAAAGTCTGTATCAGTAAGAAAAATGTTTGAAGCAAGTTATCTACTCCCCACTACAGAGGCAGTGAGTCTTCCAACATTGCCAGCCACAGCAGTGAATAGCCTAGTTTAAGATTTAGGACATTGGCTTTGTGCTTTTGCAGCATTCAATGTTTTACATTAGTGGTTCCCACCTCCAACCAGATAGCAACCTGTCCAAAAGTATGTGGTGTTATGGACAGGAATAAATAAGCACTTGAAGTCACTAAAGCTTCTAGTTACAGCCACAGGAAAGTTTTAGCCTTCTCCTTTCGTGTGTTCCTAGTAATGCTGAAAACTATATGCTCGATTTTTCACACCACAGGTACAGTACAGGCTTCCTGGTGTTACCTTACTATTCCTCAACCTTTAAGGGGAGGGGCACTTTTAAAAGCCTAGTGAAGTTAGTTGCCTCACTCACTGAGTCTTTTGTACTTCCGTGAGAGCCAGCTATCAAGCCTAATTGTTGTGCCCATCCACTGAGACTCCGCTACTAGGTGGATAGTTCTAGTTACTTACCTAGCTTTCTGTATGGGGCAAGAAAATGAGTGTCACTGTTCATTTTACCCTGCTAGTATCCTGCTCATTTATGGCAGCTGAAAGTGACAGCTTAATTGTTTATTTGCTCATAAATTAAGGGCTTCACACAGATCCAATTCTGTAGGCTATTACACTTTTACGCCTGTTGTGCAGTATAAAACATGCAGTATCCAGATAGAATAAGTTAAATTACACGTCAGTATTCCCTTTGAATTTCCATGCTGTGTTTTCACAAGTTTGACCATGTGTTAGCAAAATGCTATCAAGCTGTGCAGAAGTAGAGTGTTCCAAAAGCAGAGATGTATTAAGCAGTAAATCAAGAGAGAAGGCTACACTATGTAGATTTAACTGCAGGAAATAAAGTCTTGTTGCTTTAAAAAAAAGGAGGGGGGATAAAGAACCAAAGAAACATTTGAAGGCCCTGCAGACAGCAACTGGAAATATCTGGGCTATATGCCATAACTGGCTGGACCCAGAGTGCTAGCTAAAAAATACAAGTTTCACTGTTGAAAGTGACCTGCCAGCACCCTGCTCCTGTTCGCTGGATGTTTAGCTGTGAACCATTTGCTTGTCACAATGAGGAAGGAACAGAGTACAGGCAGAGGACAAGGCAGAAGCCCAAATGAAGGAGCATGCAAGCATCCAGTTCCTTGGTAAATTGCCAAGTTACAGTACATTGATAAATGGGATTGGTGGGGGTAGAGTCAGTTCCATGAAGTCCTAGAAAATGCACATTGTTCTACACACAGAAGTCAAGGCTAAATGTTCAGAACTATTTCAGCAGAAATTAAGACATTTAATCCTTGGTAAAATGCAAAACCACCTTAGCTAAAATGCAAGTTAGTTGCTGCCAAACACTTGGAACACCATTCATGTGTTACTACACTGTCAGCTGGAGAGCCAGTGCACCTTTGAGATAAACAGGCGCCTGTTCGTTTTCATGGAAATGGTAGCACTAAAATGCTTTTTCAAGTGACAAAAAAGTTTGCAGTGCATGATATAATCCCAGAAGACCACATTATCATTGCATCATTTTACTGCAAGCCATGGTTTTAACGTTCGCACCCTGGAAGGGCTGTCTTAGTCTGGCCCTGTCAAACATCATTGTGCAATTTGTTTCCTAAACTGGCAGACTGCACTTTTAGAAAGCAAGTTCCCACACTAGTCTACTTGGTTTATGTCATGTCCATTCCCCATTCCATTGGGCTAGATTTAGATAAGATGCTAATACCACCTCATGATGCAAGAGCAGACTATGCACCAAGACGGATTGCTACGTCTTATCAGAGAAAACTGAAAACCATTCTCAGAAGTACCCAGAGTGAATACAAAAAGGCCTTTACATTTTATTTGTTTGTATTGGGCACCTATCCATCGCTTCATACTAGCTTGCAATAGCAGCTAAGGTTAAGAGTGGTCTGGCTTCAGTTATTTTGCAAGTTGATGTTTAAACTGAGTTTATTTCTAAAAATCCTGAGTAATTTCAAAAGCCTGCCCAATGCTCCCAAATATTAGCTCAAGCAGCAGAGTGTCTACAAGTAGGGAACTGCAAGATTGTCTGCAAGCTCTTTCTGAGGAAGCTCTACAAATCTCTAAACCAGGAAGACTGCATTCTTAGCATCACCTCAGCCACTATTTAGCTACAATATCTGAAGACCTTCTACTTGGATGGTAAAACTGATTTTACAATCTTACTTTCAACCCATTATTAGTTTTAGGGCATCTTCTAATGGAAGAATTCTTACCAGGTATGTGTTCTCCCCCATATGTGATGTTGACATCATAATCTCCTGTAGCATAAGGGATATATTCAGCACTGCAGCTGCCATCTTTGTTATCTTTACAGCTTATCTTTGATTCAGAAGGTCCTTCAACGGTTATTCCAAGTCCACCAATTCCTGCCCCTCTGCGCAAAAAAACCCCAAAAAACCGCAGCACATTAGTATGCTTTCATTTTTTTGTGAATGATGTACAGCAAACATCTGATGTCCCACTTGCATTTCAGAGTGTGTAGTAATGCTAGCGTGGATAGTGTAGCTTTGCTGCATTTTACCCCAGAGGTGGCTACATTTCAGTTGTGAATCAAACAGTTCAGGAACAGTTTGTGAAAATGCTTTGAAATGCCAGGTATGGATTGGGTGTGAACTTTAGTTGCACAAGGGATTTGATACAAGACCACCAAAACAGGTTTGTGATAACTACTTTCTGGAGGAACATTACCAAAGGTGCACTTAATTTGATGGAAGTAACAACCTATGTGACTCAAGACATTAGATTACTGAAGTTCAACCCTTGTAGTATTATTGGATTTAGCATCCTATGTCAAGTTGTCCTGAATTACTTGCTATGTTGTCTTCCACTGATCATGTGACTTGGTTACCTTGTGACAACAGTAAATTCATTTGGCTTATTGGTGAATGCTTCCTTGAGTCCAGCTCCTTGGGCTTTTACACGTGATGGATGGCAGCCTTCAGTGACATCCACTTGAAAAGGACTGTTTGGAACAGGTACATCATCATAAGTCACTTCAACTGTGTGTGGACCTGTTAAGTGAAAACCCATCTTTAGATTAAAATGATTAACCACCACCTTCAAGGAGCCATTTCATTCAAGATACTGGAGACTGACTACAAAAGGCAGTGCTCCTCATCTACTCAAAAATGTAGTTTGGCATGGCCTCAGAATTACCCTTTAATTCTAGGTTCTTTAAAATAGCCTGTTCTGCTGAAGCTATACTTAAAAAGAGATGATGAACATATAGTACATATAACCCTATGCTATTTATCTCCTACAGAAATCGCTCTTCAGTCAAAGAATCTTGTACCTGGATGCTAATGTTTAAATGCTAGCATTACTACTGACAAGCCCATTAACAGGGTATTTAGTTAGTCTTCCCCTTCCCACACAGGGTAGTCAGACAACAGGTTACCTTTTTCAAATGGTGTAAACTCTACTGCATATGTTCCATCAGCATGGTCTTTGATGAGGCAGTCTGTGGAAGCTCCTGAGGGATTTGTGATTTGTGCTTGGATATGGTCTCCTCCAGTCTTCGTTAAGGGCTGGGCATTTACAGTGAAATCTGTTGTAGCTTCACGGAAGACATCTGCAGAACACAATTTGAGAAGCCATTTTATTTAGATGGGCCTAATATTTTAGTCTATGAAAAATCCTTGATTATTCTTAGACATTTATGACAACTATGAATGACTGATAAAGGTGTCGAAGATATTCTCTTGCAAAAATCACTAGTTGTAATACTGTATGTAGACATATCCCTATAGCCTTTCTGCTCCTTAAAATATTCTGTGCTTGAACAGGCAGAGGCAACTTATATGCTTAAGTCTGCTTACCTTTCCCTTCTATTCCTGGTCCAAACACTTGAATTTTGCTTGTGTCCACAGCTGGATCTACTTTGACATGGGCAGGAAATTTTGGCACTTGCTCTCCTCCATATTTCAACATAAGTGTATACGTTCCAGCAGAGAGTGGCATATATGTAACTGCATAAGTTCCATCTTTGTTATTGTGAACTTTGACTTCAGCTTTAGAGCCAGAATCTGATACAGCTTCTACACCCAGTTCCCCAGGTCCAGCTTCTGAACAGTCAACATTGAGCAATCCTGCTTCACCCACTTTACCATGTTCAAGACCTGGGCCTGTAGCAATCACTTTAGATACATCAAATGGCATTTCAATATCTGCTTTAAATGGAGAACCAGGAATGTGAACCTCTTCAAACAGAATATTTACGTAGTACTCTCCAGGTTTAGTAGGCAGGTAAGAGACTGAGCATGTCCCATCACCATTGTCTGAGCATTCAATTTTAGCTTCACATGGGCCCTCTACTGTCAAACCTAAACCTCCAGTTCCTGCTCCTTTGGTATCTATTGTAAATTCTGCTGGTCTTCCAACAAGACCTCCTTGAAGGCCTGGACCATGGGCTTTTACCTAGGATAAAAATATTCAGTTAGACGCCATTACGTTTACACAAATTCTCATCTGGCAGTTGCCTGGCAAAGTAAAATAAAGCAGTTCCACAAAGAATTTCAGACTAATTCATTTGGTAAGTCTTGTTAAAGTCTGCTAAAAACTCAAATTACATAGACACATTACAGCAAGGAATAGGCTTCTTTCCTTTGATGGAAGAAAATCTTAATGTCAAGTTACATTAGACACAATATGAAGTCTGCTAAAAAGTTTCCATGCTTACAGACTTAAGCTTGGCTGTCTTTGTACACCCGTTAAACTAAAAGGTAGCAACATTAAGCAGTGTTTATCTGGTGTTATTAGCCAACTGTATTACAGCATACATTCTTCGAGGGTGAAACCTCAAGTGAGTCTCATTAGATTAATATGGAGTCACACTTCACTTCATATTGCTTAAAATACCTAGAGTTCGTTTTCAGTATTGAGCTTTTCAAAGCTGCTGTTTGAAGAATAAAGTCATTAGTTATGATTGTGAAGCAAACAATCTAATCTTTAAGTAGCTCTTAATTAAATTAATGTACTTGCGCCATAATCATAACAGGTCAAACAAGATGTGAAAGTTTATGCTCTTATGGGAGTGTAATTCAGTTTGTGGCTAGCAAATATTTCCTGAATGTCAACAGCTGAAGCATTTCTATGCATTTACCTTGGTAGGATCTGGAGGTAGAGTGGCTTCCACAGTATAAGGACTTCCTGGAATTGGATTGCCATCATAACTTACATCAACCATGTAAAGTCCTTCTTCTCTTGGGATATACTTTGCAGTGCTGCACTCTTTGCCAAGAGCTGGCTCCACCACACATGGCACAGCTTTCCTTGTAGGGCTGGAAATACTAATGTCCAGTTTACCCTGCCCACCAGCTCCTCGTGTGTCAATTATGAATTCCTGATCCTTCCCTACTTCCACTCCTTAAAGAGAAAGCCCACATTAGTATTTCAGGATTAATGGTCTGGTTAGATTTCTTAAATCCTATAGTTGGACATACTCAGAAATACCTCAGCTACAGAGCATTGAGAGAATGTTTTACAAGGATTTTTATCAACTAAAAACATTTTGTTAGCTGCAGAAGCCTGTCATGACAAGCAGAAGTAGAGACAATGCGTTAATTGGAAACTGCAAAGGGTCAAAGGCAAGCAAGATTGCTTTGACTTGTTTACACAGCCTCTCAACACATCTGAAATACATAATGCTCATCCAGGAGTTTACCACTATGTTGCAGCCTTCTGTGTCCCACCTCCCTGCCAATTTACAGATAGAAGATAATATGCAATTTAAGCCCTTTCAATAATTTTGTATATTTGCTCAATTTTTTGTTGGTAAATGAGGCTTGCAGAACAGTACTCCACTAGGTTACTGCAGCTGAGCCTTGTGAAGAAGCAGCAGCTCAGAAGTAGTGGGATGGAGGAGTGCCACCATCCTCCACTTTCGCTAGAAGCCGTTGTCCAGCAAGGCACTTCATAGAAAAAAAAAGATCTTTTGAGAGCTAGTTTATGGTATGTGTGTCAAAGTACAGCATTTGGAGCTAACAAAGTGTCTGGATCTTTCATCTAGGATGTTTTAACATGAAGGTTTTCTAGACCCACCCACATCACACCAGCATCTCTGCAACAAGGCATACTAAAAAGTTTAAATTTTGAATGTTTAATGTCCAGCACACAACTGTTCCATGGCTGTTCAGGTTATTCTAGCAATGTTTCCAACTCCAGAGCCAGAGTTTTAAATGTATCCAACGGGAGTTAGACTCCTAACTGCATTAAAGTGGGAGCTAAGCACTTGAATCCCACTGAACACTTAAGTACTTACCTGCTCCTTGAATTGCCCACCAGCCTATAAAAAAGTCTGGCCCCTGGGTTATTTCATTTCAGTCAGGCACTGCCCAGTCATTGGCATAACCCAGTTTCTAGAAGTCAGCCAATAAAAATATAGTGTCCACAGCTCTATCTGAGAGCAGTCTCAAAGGTCTGAATGAGCATACAAAGCAAGCTACTTTACAATCTTGTTCTTGTGGGAGCACAATAGGAAACAGACCGTGGAGGGAAGCTTGTATTGCCATAACTATATAGGAGACTAATCCATGGGATTTAAGTAGAACAGAGGTTTAGAGGACAAAACCTCGTTAATCCTTATTGGAAGCCTGTTGGGCACCCAGCTCAGGTTTAAAGCTGGGCACATTGATTCAATAATTAACTGGGTCTCTCACTGGATTAGTGTCCACTGACAAATGACATTGGAGTCTGAAGTGGTAGACTCATGTCCATTTCCAGGTATTTGTGGTGCAATTTAGCCTTAAAACGATTCTTTCAGTGCAACTTCTATGAAGTGTTACCTCCTAGCAATAAAAAGTTACCTTTAAAGGGTAGAGATGCCACAATATTTACTACAAAATCAAAAACCTGAAGTTAGATGCAAACTGGATTCAGAACCAACTTCTAATCTAACTGGAGCAGAGAACGTGAACTGCCTGTATTTATGACCAGGAATAAGATTTTAATTAAGCAACTCATTTTAAAGTTTGCTATCCTTCAGTATACTTCACAAGCTACACCTACGCCATAATCCTGTTGGTAGTAGTACTAGATGTTCAGATGGCTGCACAGCCTTAAATTATCAGATTGAAACAAACTTCTAAGAGTAGTCGCTTATATTCAAGTGGGTTACGGTTACAAAATTACAGTGTTTGGGCTAGAATACCAAGTTATGGTAAAAAACAGCAGAAAGGGAGTTTTTGTATTGGTTTTCACTCATTCTAGCCAAGTTACTCCGTGATCAGACCTTAAAAAAATGTACAGCAAACTAGACTACGCACTGCATAGCTCATTTGCAAGTGTACTTACTGTTTTCAAGTCCATTGACTTTAATTTTGCTGAGATCCAGTGGAGCAGCAACCCCCACAGTGAAAGGGCTTTTGGGGATAGGATCACCACCATAGGTTACAGAAACCTTCATGGGACCCTGCCAAAAGGTTAATATTGTAAGTTAGGTCTTCAGCCATTTCATGCTTGTGCTTTACTAGTTGGACACTATATACTAGTTTGACTCAAGGTATAATGGCAGACAGTGACCAGGCTCCAAGTGTTGTGTGAGCTCCCTGCCCCAACTTCCCACTCCAGCCTTTGAGTTTTGAACCCTTTTCATTTGACAGAGGGAGAAAGCTTGCTCTCCTGCCAACACTGCAGTACTATTTTGATTGCCTGGAAGAAATTCAGGCCCCAGGTTGATTCCCACCCTCCCAGAGCTCAGGCATGACAGCTGAATGAATGACCCAACTTGAGACCAGGTATCCTATTCCACCGTACAGACAGCATGCCAAGTCCAGGCCCACAAAGGGGTTATATTTTTTTAATAGCATTTGAAATACCAAAGTTAAGATGTATAAATCAGAAACAGATTAATGCTCCTGTGTGCTTTGGCTGGAATGCCAGAGTCATGGCCAGATTCAGCCCAAGATGTGTGCTCCTTTTATGCTCTCCTACCACAGTCCATATTTCAGCTATAATCACTGTTTGCTTACTTTTCATTCTTGGCTGGCTCAGCTCCCAAGTGAAATATCCATGAATGTTTCACATAAGCCAGCAAACAGCTATAGCAGCACTGGGTGAAATCAGGAAGGCTAACTGTAGGTTATTCAGTTGACAATTACTCAACCTTATCTATATCTGGTTAACAGTATTATACTGAGATTTCTGTTCATGCTGTCCCTTAGGAATTTAACTGCCTAGTAAGTCCCTCATCCCTGTGAAGATTTTATAGAATCTACACACTCCAGTGAGCTCTGCATGGAGACAAGCTACTGCACAGAGGCCAAAATATGGCCACTACTTTAAAAAAAAAAAATCAATGCCCAATAGCCACAATGTTTTCCCTTTTCCGCCAGGCTGGCAGTTTCCTCCACTCCTCCCATATGTACACTGTTTTGCTCCTGTTGAGTGGGTCTTGTTACTTCACAGCTGCCCCTGCCCCCCAAGTCATTCTCCCAGATGCAGCTTGAAACCTCATGATCACCACTGTTTGTACACGTATAATTTCCCCTAGCTTTTGTACAGCAGCTTACTTGGGTGCCAAGACCTGAATGTTTATTGCTCAGTAGCTATCATTCAGTTCTCTACAGTGCTGAAGAATGGGTACAAGATGAATATTGCCAGCCTCTTGTGTTCTCTACGGAGCTTCTAGAAACCTCAGAAGCAGTAAAAGGATAGCATGGGACTGGATACTTTCCAAGTCACATAATTAAAGACTCTAAATACTAGAGGTTCAGCTGATTAGGGAGAATCCAGTTGGTTTAATCCTTTGAATAGGTTTGAGAATGTAGTATGTTTACAGGGCTGGGAAATGTTTGGTAAGTGGCATTAGTCATTGCTGTATTTACAGATGTGTCAATTTCTCCTGCGAAAGCTTTTAGACTGTCCTTTTCCTTCCCTCCTAGTCTTTGTATGTTCCTCTGTTTTTCCACAGGCTAACGTATGCTGCACTGGTCAAACGAGTTACACCACCCACTGTATTTTTATGTCTGACAGCTGGCACCGTGCTCTCCTTTACCTATAGTGAATTATTCAGCTTCCTTTATCTAGCTGGAAGCCTTCAGGGCAAGGTAGATTGATAGCCTATAAACAAACCGTGTTAGACATCCCACTAGCATTAGCAACCACCCTATTATACATACCTGGGAAAGCTTTGAAGACTAGCCAGGTCTTCTAGTTACTAAAATCCAAAACCCATTTATTGGGTAAATTTCTCCACCCTAATGACAACACTGGCTGCCAGGAAGGTTATGGGTTTGGCAGTAGCAGCGATTCTGAGTACACCCTATGCAAGGGGGGTTTCCTAAGTCTGGCAGACTCAGTTAAGAAAGCAGATGTGGTGTTACCCAGTCTTTCGGAGAAGCCAAGAATCTGTTTGTGCTATTTGGAGGTGGCAATCTTTGGTTGGTTTTGCTGCCACTTTTACATGCAACAGCAAAGACAGATTAGGAACCTTAGAGGTATACTTTTAACAGTGCTAGAAAGAGGATGTACAACTATCAGAGAGCTATAAGCATACTATAAGTAAGCAGTGTTCCTTACTGCTTAAGACACTCCAGGAAACAGATGAGCCAGAACTAAAATCCAGTCCCATTGATATACAAAGCAGCCAAGCTCTGAGATCAGTAATACCACTCCAAAGATATTAGTTGAAGCTACTGACATTCTTTGGTCATGAACTTGCCATGTCCCAAGTGCATGCCAATTTTATGGTAGATCAAAGTCAGACCAGTTAGATCTTAAGTGATAACTGAAGTTTGTCAGACCATTTCAGTTTGATAGTACTAGATTCCTTAAAAATGGGAGTCATTCCTGACTATGGCAATATAAGCAAGCTTACTGGGAAAGTCCCCTTAAAAAACACATGACTTGCTTTTAACTCCTTCCATTACTGTTCTTGTCTTGTTACTCTATATGGTCTAGGCAACTTGGTATCCAAGAAGCTACTGCAGCTCTTAAGGGGACATTACTTTGCCATGACAATTAATAGAAATCTGGGGTATTATGCACATTCAGAAGTACACAAAAAGCTGCAGACAAAAAGAGAAAATATGCTCTCTCTGTAAGTAACCACTTCCAGCTCTTCCCTGTTGTAAACTAGGAAAGCTGCATCCACTATTAACATGAAAGTTCCCTATCTGGGTTCGTTCCTTCCTCCCTCCTATAGGCAAACGTTAAGCAACACCTAAGCCATCGTGCAAAAAAACTGATCTCAACTGAAAATACTGTTTATATTCTGCATAAATTGTGCGTTGGGTCCTAAAAGCAAACAAGCTAGCTGAAGAGTTACTCTGGAAATGCATTTCACCATGAAATAGGAGTTGTGCACTATTGTTTGAGCACTACAAATCTGCATATACAAATTTTGTATCCATGCAGGGCTCTAGCTATGGTCTACACTCCTGTTAACACTACAGCTTGTTCGACTGAGGACAATTCAGTTTCACTACCTGCAGCCCAGCCATAGAAAACTACAGCTTGCAAATATCTGGGGTGATTTGGAAGTCCTAAACATCTGGACCAGGTCCATTCAGATTAGCTAGTAAACTGTCTGTTGCTAGTTTGTTACCCAGTGGGGGTGCTGGAACAAGGTGGCAGGAGGGGAAGGCAGGGGGCCATGACCCCAATCACTTTTAAAAGCAGGAAGGCTATGCCCTCTGACTTTGTACCCACCTTAAGTGTGAGCAATGGGGGGTGGGTGGAGAAGAACAAGCAGGAGCTTGGTGAGGGAGGGAGGCAGTGCAGGGGTAGGGCCTCTGTTTGGGCACCTGTAGGGTGCACTTGCTTCTGCCTGCCTTCATCAGTTAATAGACTGACAAAGTTACACTTAGTACAGCAGGATCAGTTTGTTACTGTTTCAGTGACTAGTTCTCATGCCACCACCAAAATCTGCACTCATTCTCCAGTCAGATTTTCTATGCATCTTTGTTTAAATTGATCTCTGGACAGGCCATTCCCAACATGTAGCCTACAGCTTTATTTGTACTAGTGATTGTAGACACTCATGACCCCTTACTGTCTGCTTTTGGGCAGCTCTTGGGAAGAAAGCATTCCATTGCCATGGTTTTCCTTTGATCAGAAAAGTTCAGTCAGACACAAGACTTCACGTTAATTCACTCACAACATTTTCCGTTTTATTTCTGCTGTTAATTGTCATTTCAAGGAGCATAACACTCCCATTTCTTCAGAAGTGGGAGACCTACCTGCTGTACTGGAGTGTATTTAACAGTGTGGGAATAGTCACAGTTGTCAATAACATCGAAGTCTTTCACAGCATCTCCTGGCACAGGTCCACTGAACTGCACATCCAGTGGTGCTTTCCCAGCACCCTTGGTGAACACAGTGAAGTGTGTTGGTTTGCCATTTTCCATACCTTAACAAAGTAAATTTGAAAGTTGCACAAGAAACAAGCATATTCTATCTATGCTGTATGTTTAAGTTCATAGTCCATATGAAAATTGAGCAGTTTCAACTTGGTCAAGTAAGTTCAAAGACAATACAGAGATACTGTATTTTTAATCTTGATGCCCCCAGATTTGATGTTTGGTATAGAGTAATCCCATTCCAAATCCCTAGTGGGAAAGTTGGGACATGGCTGTTTGCCTACATCATGAGTTTATGCTCTCAAACTACCCCATGCTCATGTCAATATATCACTTGGCATAAACAAAAGGATTCTCACCAGTTTTGCTTAGTCCAGGTCCTTCAGCTTTCACCTTGGTGGCATCATGCGATGGGTCCACTTTAACTCTGAAAGGGCTGGCAGGAATTTCCTTCAATATAAAACATGCTATTTTAATAGGACAGAGTTATACCCAGTTGTAAGCTTTGTCTGCTGAGCTTGACCTAGCATCTGCCTTCCAGTGACAGGACTACTGTTTAAGTTTGAAATAAGGCACTGTCTCAGATAAGATAGGCACAGCTTTCCTGAAAGTTGTACCCTGCCAAATAAATCTATTCTAATGCATCCCATATGATTACTTCAGCTTTGCACAGGAACAGCTAACAATCTTCTGTATGTATTTTTGCCTTCCCTCTGAATTCCACTGAAACTACTAAAATGCATAGTCACATTAAAAGCCCCCTCCTCCCAATGTCAGTACTGTTCTAGAACATTTCAGTTAACTTTACATTTTGCAGCTTGGACAAAGTGAAGTCAACTAGCCTTCGCCTTTTCAAATACCAGCATAACATTTGCTGCACGGGTACTTTTGGTGTTACAATGGAGAGAGACTCTGAAGAAAGATTACGGAAACATTTCTTTCTTGGAGTTTGGCCCAAACTATGAAGAACTTTTACAAACTTAACAATGACCCCTTTTGAGTAATGCACATTGAATAGTAATTTACATTAGGATTCAAAGCCTTCTGCATAGCTAACATTTCTAACAGGTTTCAGAGTAGCAGCCGTGTTAGTCCGTATTTGCAAACCACATACTTGTGGCACTTGAGACTAACAAATTTGAGCATAAGCTTTCGTGAGCTACAGCTCACTTCATCAAATACATCTGATGAAGTGAGCTGTAGCTCATGAAAGCTGATGCTCAAATAAATTTGTTAGTCTCCAAGGTGCCACAAGTACTCCTTTTCTTGTTGCTAACATTTCTAGTTGCAAATAAAAAAAAGATACAAACCTCTCCTGCAAAAAGCACTTTGATAGTGTAACGCCCAGCTGCAGGTGGTGCATACTTCACTGTAAATGTATCGTTAGCATTGTGTATGATGTCAAAAGCTATGTCTTCCTCTTCCTCACTTATAACATGAGCATCACATTTAATGCCAACACTGACATCACCTAGGAGGAAACAGTGTGCCACAAGATCAGGAATTGGTTTAGTATCCAAGTAGCTATAGTACTAAGCAACGAAACAAGTCACATCTTGCTTTTAAGTCCTTGGATATGATAGTTTGTCAAGTACTTGTATGAATCACTCCATGTAATCTTTGTAAGAGGATTTTAGCTTCAGATTTCCCTTGTGAAGCAAAAAGCTTGAATCAAGAGTTTATGAATTGAGGAGATCAGATTCCTGTTCAAACAGGGAGTGTTTATAGAATTAGTTTTGATACAAGATAGCAATACATTATTTACGATCTGCTTTTACCTTCTCCTGCTTCTGTGCAGTCAACTGTGAAGTGAGTAGGCTCATTAGCTTTCAGACCAGCTCTCTCCACCCCAGGTCCAACCACTTTCACTTTCTGTGGATGACTGCCTTGTCCTATGAGAACCTAGACCAAAAGTGTTCAGAGTTACCCTATACTTGGGTCACATTGATTTATTAAGTTTAGCACCTGACAAAATGCCCTGACTTCTTAACTATTGTTCTTGCTTAAAGAACAGAAAATAGAGTTCCTGATTTCCCTATGTTTATGCTGTGCTCACTGGTTTCAGAGCCCTTTGACATGCTAGCCTGCAGAATGGGACAGGCAACCTTCAGCGAGATTGATGCAGCAAGCGTTTACTCATGAGTAGCTCTATTGACTTGTACTCACTAGCATTAGCAAGGACAAACAAACTATCCTAATGTTTTCTTGTTTTACAAGATGTACCACCAGTCCCCGCAAAGGGATTTTGTAGGTGTTTGTACTTACCCTATATGGACTATTGGGTACATTAACTCCTCCCCAGACAACAGCAATAGTATGTTTGATTGGTTTAACTGGCATATAAGAACAGGCACAGATTCCATCAGGATTGCTCTTCACTTGGATATCAATAGGGCTTCCTTCTGCATCCTGAAACAAAGTGTTTAACTGAGAATTAGATGACTGACTACATACAAAGGTGTGCAGAGACAAGGTACAAGATGTGGGACTATCAAAAAAGTTAGTGATCTCAAGAGCAGCAGCTACAGCAGAGCTGCTTGGAATTAAGAAATTTTAACAATCTCTCCTTGGCCACACATACCAAACTGTAGAAGTCTAGTAGACTAACAGGACAATTTATGGGAGACCACTTCAAGAAGTCTCAATAGATGCAAGACCAGGGACTAGTCACAGGCCTTAATAAAAAGGGCTTTAAATCTGTACTGAAGTTAGGCTTGCATAATCCCAAACATCTTTTAGATTAAAGGATTACTATGCAGAAATGCAATGAAGGACCAAGATGCAGATCAAGTCTCACAGCCGCAGACAGACTTAGAACAGGATGCTCAGAATCTACATGGATATACTTAGAGTGGCTAACTAATTAGCCAGAATGTGCTAGGTACCTGTTTCAAAGGAGAGACCTGTGACTATTGATAGTAGTTCCAGATAGTTAATGTAGGTTTTTACCTGTGCATATATCTTCAAAGGTGCATTCCCAGCTTGCTTGGTCTCAACTGTAAACTCAGCAGGGTTGTTTACAATGCAGCCAGTTTTCTCCAACCCTGGACCATAAGTCTTTACCTAAAAAAGGTAAAGTGCATAAGTTTTACATGGATTCTACAGCAAAAGAAAGCAAAGCTCATAGCTAAAAGCTAGTATTTCTAAAAGGTGACCCAAAACCCTAGCACAGGCCTTCATATTTGTGGACTGAGGAGATCATGTGTTAAAAACAACTTCATGAAGGCCAAGCCTAAAGAGGCTTGAGTTTAGAATTTTGGCCTCTTGAGTAGTACCCTGCCATGTTACCTGAAAGGACACTCTAGTCACATTCTTGCAACAGCTCTTATGCTCAATATAGTAGGGGCCAAGCATTAGCTTCATTTAGAAGCATTTAAGAAAAAGGACCAGCATGTGCCTGCCAACCAATTCATGGCTATAGATTGTAGAACATGCATGAAAATGAAAGAAATTACATGTTAGTAAGTGTTTTACAAGTAGCTTTTAAAACAGCCATATCAAAGGCTATTGATATACAGAAGAAGAATTCAGCTATCTTGCCTTATCTGGGTTGAAGTCTCCAGAAGCTGGTTGGATGAAAGCCATGTATGGACTATCTTTTATGTCTTCATCATCACACATAATGTGAACAGCATATTCACCAGGTTCTTTGGGCCAATACTTCACATCACACGAGCCATCATTCTGATCATCACATTCTATTTTTGCTTGAGATGGGCCTTCAATGGCAAAGCCTAAAGGAAACAAACATCTTGTCTCCCAAAGTGGGCATGGTGGGTTTTAAAGGCTTGCTCAAGCCTGCCTCCCAGTTGCTGGACCTTTTCCTTGTTCACTGCTCTACTACACCTTTCCTATGGAGTAGGTACTCAATGGTGTTGTCTCCCCTCAGACCCAATATATCCCACATTCTAGAAAGCTAGAAAATCATTTCCTATGCAAGTGTAGTCAGATTTATGTAAGCTTAATGTTTAGTTAGTGACTGGGTGAGTCTGATGGGATCACCATACTTGTCAGAAAGACTATTGTCATCAAGCAGCTCAACATTAAAGCACCTGAAAATCCTAACCAGGACAACCAGGCTGACTTACCAAGAGAGCCAACTTCTGTGCCAATGGATTCTACAACGAAGTCAGCAGATTTACCAGCAATCCCTTCATGAAGTCCTGGTCCCCAAGCTCTCACTGTCTGAGGACCTGCTTCAGGACCTACTTGAACTTCAAAGGGGCTATTAAATGGGGAAATAGGTCAAAATTCAGTATTAGGAACAGCAGAAATAGCACCCACTCCTGTCTGTAGCTTCATTAATAAGTGACATTATACAATGTGCATTGAAGAGCCCAGCCCACCAGCCTATGTCATCTAGATCAGTCATGCCACTGAAACAATGAATAAGTCAATTAACTAGACTTAGTGTCTGCTGGACTCCTCCACAATGAGATTTCATGGACCCTACTAAAAGCTCAATGAAAGTCCTCCCCCATGGCCATGCAGTTTAATACAAGCTGTGGATCACAAGAGGCAGATTGGAGAGACTGGAAAGAGACCTATGCTGGCCTCCTTTTACAAACCTTCCAAGGCAAGCTATGCTGGCCCAGGAGCAGGAATGAATATACAAGTTAGCGCAATTAAAACAATTCTTGCCAGAGCAGCTTAGAAAGCAAGTTCAGCCCAGTAGATTCCTGTTAGCATTGGTTCCTACCCACATGATCTACTAAAAATGCAACTCACCTCTTGGGGATATTGTGTCCACCCCATGAAATAGTGACAATGTATTTCCCTGGGCTAACTGGGTAGTATTCAAATGCATATATGCCATCCACAGAGTCCTTTTGTTTCACAAGCTCATCCAAGCCCTCTGTTGGGAGATCAAGTCAGCATTACTCAACTGCTTCCAGCCAACACCTTAAGTTATTCAGGCAAGTTCGTTTTCTAGATTTTACTTAGCTTCTTGAGAATAAAGTTTCCCACCAGAAAGTGGTTAGATAGAGGGTATAAATGAGAGAATGTTTCAAGTCACCAGACCTAACAGGTTCCCTTATGTTTTGTCCTAAACTTTTTTGTTTTAAGAGGACATGTTTGTCAGGTTTTGACTACAAATATTTAAGGAATACCTACTTTTAGTTTTCTGCAAGATACATTTCAAGAACAGCTTAGTATAATGAAATTTACACTGATTAAAGTCCATCACTTCTCTCCATACTACATCAAGCCACAGCCAGCTGGAATACCACTTTCTCATGAAACATTAAGGGTGTGCAGGATACTTGGATATTTCCTTGAGGGTTTACTTCAAACTAGGAACAGTTAAAGAACAAGAGCGGGCACCACTGGTCAGCCCTGCCAAATTAAGACAGGTGAAGACAAGCCAGCCACTCCCAAAGCACTTGTGTGGTTGAATAGGCTAGTTGCTTATCCAAGTCTTCACACAAACTGACATTAAAGGAAAGGAGTTTAGAAGTGGGTGATGGGAGAAGCAAACTTGAGTTTCAGGCTGAAGTTACATAACTGAATGAAGCAGTTAAGCCACACCCAGGCACTCAACTTAAGCTCTAGAATGCTCTACAGTGTTTACTTCCTTTGAGTAGCTTCACAGCATTTCTAATTTCATAGCTGTAGAGATTAGACATGAAAGCTTTCCCAATTTTGAATTTAACTGATTAAATTGGAAAAAAAAGACTCCAACCTCTAGCATTCAGTGTTCAACTGGCACATTGTGTACACACACTCAATTTTAAGTTAATCATGCAGAAACTTTAGTATCTAGCCCAATATTTCATAGACAATGGAAGTTCATGGTGGACACCAGGCATTGAACCCCTGGAGTCTTGCTGCTGGAGGCTCAATAACCAATGCTATGATTAAAGTATTCTTGTCTAACATTCTTCAGTAGCTACGATGATCCTGTGCATCACTTAAGACAACTATTGTAGCATCTGACTATAAAGTAGATGTGGATTAGAGTTGAAGTTTCCCAGCCCACTACAGTAGAAGCAGAGTGGAAGTCATTTCAGAGGACAGGCTATAAAAAAAGACACCAAGCCATGATATGAAACAACTGAAGAGTGGCTGGCTTCATCACTACACCCATGAATATACTTTTTCATATGTAAAATGAACATAAAGAGCCATCTTAATTATTTTTCCTCCCCTATCAAAATACTGAAGCCCCATACTGTGGATATCACTCAAAGTTGCAATTCCTTTACTAGTCCACATTCGAGGCTTCTCTCCTTTTCCCCACAATACAGTACTGCAGACAACTTCAAAGCATTAACACTTACTTGGTCCTTTTATGGACACATTGATATCCCCACTCCCTGCTGCTTTAGTGTCAACCTTGAAGTCTGCAGTCTCTCGGATCCGGACTCCTTTAGGTTGTAGGCCTCTACCACTTGCACGACAAGCACTTGGACTGCATGCTGCAAATGCATTTTAGACATCAGTATAGCCTTTGATTCTCAAGTAGATTCTCAAGCCAAGGCAGCTTACACCCATCTTTTACTTAGCATGTTGACTCAGGGGAGAATATTTTAGCTTTTGAAAATGAAAAATCTGAATCACACTAGTCTCAAGGGGATCAGTATGGAATCTAGCCATTCTACATATGGCCTTTAGGCGGTAGTACTAAGTTATTTCCCAAGTGTTCTGAGTCATGTACATTTACATCAGCTGTTCTTACAGACAGACTAAAAAGCTTTTGACATTTACATAGTGAAGACCAATTGCTATGTAGAACTTTAATACCAAACATTAACTGGAGCATGTTACTATAGTAAAAGTAAGCCCACCATTCCCAGTATAACTTTGGCTCTAATGTAAAAATGACCTTGAGAAAAGCAAACTGCATGCAGTGTATAAAGTTTCACTTTATGAGTGTGCCATAGTAATCTATGGGCTACTCCTTCAGGAGTAGGGCAGCAGTGGTAATATCTAAAGTTACCATAACTGGCTTCAGACAACTAGTACCTTGGAAGACTGGAAATGGAAACTCTTGCTTTGCTGCAGGTTCATAGAATAATGCAAGATATGCTGAGCATTGAGCTATGCTCAGCATTGACACATGCAGAGACTGAGCAATGCCACAGCTGTAGCTCACGAAAGCTCATGCTCAAATAAATTGGTTAGTCTAAGGTGCCACAAGTACTCCTTTTCTTATTGTACAGTTAGTCAGATCAGAGTAATAGGCTACAGAAGCAGAGTAGGTGGCAGATTCTTAAACTTGAGACTTTGCATAAGTGTAGCTGTCCACAGCAAAGTGTTTTCCCATCCCTGGGCAAAGTTTAAGTACCAACTATTTCTACAAAATAAGCTATTGGGTAATTCTGAATAACTGGCCTTACATAAATGTAATTCCAGCTATCAGGTAGCCTTCAGTCCAGTAACATTCTAGAGACATAAATCACTCATAGGTTCCCAGTTTAATCCCAGCATGCATTTTTATATTATGCATGTGCATTGTTTATAGTAGAAGCGTAGTGTACAGTATCTGTGGAGAGTCTGACAAGCAGTTCATTCTGCTTGTCATACCAATAGCTTGGAGATAGTTGTTTCAATTGTCATCTAGTAAATCCAACTCCTAATCCAGGCTGTATAAACAAGATCAAAGTTTTAAATCACATGCTACCTACTAGCTTTGGAGAGCTCACAGCAAAGCTAAGTTCAAGTAGGAAAAATCCACATGCCCTTATGCAAGTCAGTTAAGCAATTAATTTGTGGTTAAGTAGTTATACCAACTTGACTTATTGCAAGGCAAATCTTGTTGCCCTAATTGGCAAGTGCTTTGTATTCTGTTTGCACCTTTTGTTCTGCCAAGGAAGCAAGGGGGAAAGCTGTTGATAGTCAAACAACCTGCAGGCTAGAAGCTGAAAGACAGCAAACCATGAAGAAAGTGTCACCCTGCACTTCTTACCGACATAGCTTGCTCAACTAGGAAGCCATTAGCAGTGAAGTCCAAAATTCCACAAGTGGAGGGTAGCTCAGGAGAGGTGAGCAGAGGTTGAGAGCGTAGAGGCAGGTGAGGATGGAACAGAAAGCCAAGCATCAGTTAAGGAGGAAAAACTGAGAAAGTAAATAAATATAGTAGACTGAATCAGAGCTGAAGAAAGGTTAGACACTGAAATGGAATTTAAGACAGCCTCTTCCAAGAGAAAGGGCAAGCTCAAGTTATAGCCCATTGACAGGAGACTAGCACCTAGAGCCATATTACAAATATTGAATTAAGTGGATATGCAAGATCAAATATTAAAGCAAATGAATGGTTTAAAGGAAAAGATTGTCATACACAAGGTAAGGATGTACATATCCTGTAATCTCCATCAATATGGATGAAAACAGTCCATATTTACAGAAATACTTTGGTGCAGCCATCATCCCAGTACATACCTTCTCCAACAGAAACAATGCAAGGACTTTTTGGAATAGTCTCTCCAGCAAATGTCACTCTGACAGTATGAGGACCAGCTTGAGTAGGTTTGTAGGTGCAACGGTAGACTTGGCTCCCTCTGTCTTCTGTCATAAGCTCCACTATATTCTTTCCTTGAGGATCCTCCACTTCCACATTAACATCACCCACACCAGCACCTACCCACATGAAAACAAGTTTAGTTCAGCCTTTGAACTCAGACATTGCAAGTTTGCACTTTGCTGGAAGCAAGACGCTTCCAAGTCTGACTCTGCTAAGGTCCAAGATTAAGGTACTGTTTTGGGTTGGCCAACAAACAGTGTGAAGGGATCAGCCCTGAGGAAGCCAACTTTGGAATGTTTTGCTATGGCCCAGCCACCACTACTGTAAGGGCATAACTGACACATTAAGGTGGTCTGGAATACTGATAGCAGCCTCTACTCAAAGCATTAGACCCATCTGTCCTTACACCACTTCCGTTCAGGAGACACCTGAGTAGCAGAATAATTAACCACCACCTCAGTGTTTACTTTCACCTTCTTGCCCCCCCCTGGTTTGCAGTCTTATGGCAAAAAGGGCCAGATCCTGTTCGCTAGTAAGTGAAGGCTGGCAGCTCCCTAAGGTGAGGGAGCAGCAGCGGCAGGGAATCTGTCACTGCCTCCAGAATGGTTTCACAACAAGGATTATTCATCACTCTTGGCACTACATAGGCAGCTCTTTAGACAAACTATACTGTTTGGCTTTTCCTCCCCACAAAACCCTTTCACAATTCAGTCTGTGTGCATGCAGTTGCAGAAGCCATAGGCTATGGAGTTTGGGGTGAGGGGGTATGCACCCAACTCAACTGCTTTTTGGCCACACCCCCATGTGCTAGGTTGCAATGCTATCTTATGACAGAGGGACAACTGGGTCAAGTCTGAGTGAGGGTCATTGTGACCTGACTTGCAGGGTTCCTACAACATTCAAGTTTGGCCCACCTTCATGCAGGGGAAGGTGGGCCAAACATAAGTGAGGTGTTCCAACCTGATACACAAGTTGAAATGCCACTCAATTTTCAGGGAGTTGGTAGAGGACAAACCTGTGCTCCACACACACACACACACACACAAATAGGACTCCACAGCCCCCAGCAGAAGATGCTCTATTTGAAAGTTTGAGAGGATTTGATAAAGTTGCCAATACAAAGTAAGGCATTCCCGGACATTAACCAGGACTTAGAGATTCCAAAATGGCAAACTGGAACAACTCAGGGGAAAACTAGTTCTAAAGAATATAAAATTAAAATTTAAGATTAGAGCTTCTACGCCAGTGGTTCTCAAACTTTTGTACTGGTGACCTCTTTCACATAGCAAGCCTCTGAGGGCGACCCCTTTTATAAATTAACAGCTATCCATTTAACACCATTATAAATGCTGTAGGCAAAGCAGGATTTGGGGTGGAGGCTGGCAGCTCATGACCCCCTTTCTTCCCCCCATAACAACTTCAGGACCCTGAGGGGTCCTGACCCCCAGTTTGAGAACCCCTATTCTAAGCCAACATCCTACTCTAGACAAGGGTGTTTAAGTTTGTTCTTTTCTTCACCACCACTGAAGACACCTGTTATTCAACCATCTTGTATTGCTGAATAAGCAATCAAGGTGCTTCTTCAACATCCATGACTTTTAGTCCAGACATGTCTTTACATGAAGCAGATTACTATATCTCCCAATTAGAAACAGTGTTTTGCTAGAGTAGTGTGGCAAGTCCCCTAAATCAGACAGCTGCAGCCAAGATTTTAGGAGCCTCAGGCAGAAAGCAGTTTAATACACTAAACACTGGGTTAAAGTGTTTAAATACTTTAAGTAATTGCCCCATTCTCTTTTACAGTGAAGTTCTGCATCAGCATTTGCAATACCTTAAACACACACATTGTTGTGTAATATAGTATTATGGCCACAAAATGCTGTGAAGTAAATGGTCTATGAAGAAATGGTAACTTACAAGCTCACTAGTCATTTTATTAGACTGACTCTGGTTCATCACTTAAGACAGAACTCAAATAGTAACTGGATGGATTCTTTTGCTGAAGTTAGATACAGAATATGTTAAGCATTTGGAGTGTTTATGTTTACAGTTAATCTTCAGTTTCTCTAGGAGGCAGATATATCATGCCCCATTTTAGCAAGTAGTGGAGGGAAGACAGGTTAGTACTGACCAAAAACAAGTCAAGCTGCAAGAGCTACTGTAGGGTATATAGTTGTGTAACTGCTTTACTAGGGATCTATAACATTCATTTAAGCATGCTTACCTGCTGTGTAAATTTCAAAGTAGGTAGGTTTATTGGCAATGTTTCCGATTGCCTCCAAGCCTGGTCCTTTTGCTGTTACTTTGCTGGCATCACCCTGGGCTTTGTCAACATTTACATCAAATGGACTCTTAGAAATATGCTGTCCAGCAAATAAAACTGTAACCTAAAAAAATCAAATCAGACATTAGCACTGTGGAAGTAAGTTTAGAATTTAGAGGCCACCTTGCAATTATGTTCAGGCCTGGCAGAACTTACTCTTTGAAATCACAAGATTAAGTGCTTGAACTCTTAAGGTTCATGCTAAGTTAAGAGGTCCTGTGGACAAACTAATGTTAACTCCCTCACTTTGAGGCAACTGGAGGTACCATAGCTGCTTACCACACTTAGAAAGACATGGGAAACACTGGCCCTCAATTAGATTTAAGTCTTAATGTTTCCAGAAGATAACTGCTACTTGCAACAATTATACCAGTGCACAGGGACAGAGGATGGGGCCCCATTGTACTTTGCACTGTACAGACAGTTGTAGGCAGACAAGACTGAGGGTGTGGGGAGGGAAGAGTATAAGTGAACAAGCTCATTAATTTTCAAGATTTGGAGGGAAGGGGGTTTGATCAGCTAAACTGAAAGCCTGTCCATTGTGAAGTTGTGCTCCATCATGCTTTTGGCATTTAGACTCATTAGGCCAGGATGTGGCACCCTTTGGAGAACACATTTACTTGGGCAGTGAGCCTGTACCACCATTTTACTAGTTTCTGCTTATTTTTTGCCCTACAGAAATGCATCTTTGTCTTCCCTGGATCAGAATTAATGGACTCAAACTAGCAATCAGTTTGTCCACCAAGGACAATAGCTAGTTATGAGGATTAAGTACACATCTTGGACTATGGAGCTGAATACAGCTCTAAAGACAAAATCCAAGGGCCACTTCACCTAGTGTGCCTGAAAAATACACAGATCAAGCAAGCAGATATGGCACACTAGTTACATAAAGTCCCTGACTGCTTTGGCCATGGATACTCCGTTACAATGAAGCAATGTGACTCAAGGCAGCTAAGGTAGAGATGTTTGCTTCTCACTGTCCCTCCTACATGCTTCACTCCCAGTATATCCAGAGAAAAATGACACTTTGAGGACTGAACTCATTGTCATTGGCTCTGGAACAGGCCCTAGTTGGTTGCCAGTCACAGTGGTGGCAAGGAGAACAAGATTGGAACAAAGTTTAGAGCTATTGGAGATAGATTCTAGGTCTAGTTCCTCCAGCAGAACTTGCAGGCATAGGATGAGGACCTGCTGGAGATTGAAAGGAGAGCTAGCCAAGGGGACAGACTGCAGAGCTGGAACAACTGAAGAGAAATGTAGAGACTCTCTGCAAGGGTCAGCTTTCATACCTTGCCTGGTGGAACCACTAAGCTAGCAATCTAGAATATAGGGGGCTAAAGTGTACCCAGCTGTACAGCTAGGGGAGAGTTTGGAAAGGAAGTTCTCCAGGTATGGGGCAGGTGTGAAGACTAACAGAATGATCCAGGGGTTTGGCTTAGTCATAGTTTCCCCACTAGATCTAACTGGGGCAGTGCAAAGGACTGGCCTGACCACTCTAGTGCATTTACTTTGGGCCCTCCCCACCGCAAAGTTGTCTGCGTAAAGAAAGATTCTAGGAGTCCAGGACCAGCATTTTAGAACCACCCTAGAAGGCTGCTAGTTTTTCCTAATGCTTGAGCTTGGGAAGTAGAGGGTACTGGAGAATGATGTATTGTAGCGAAGCCCTTTCAACCCTGTGGCTTAGAGGGGAATAAAACTTGAGATAAACTGCAGCACTGAGGCAGGAGGAGCTGAATGGAGCCCATCCCCCAATTCATTCTTGCCAGCCTCTTCTTGAGTGTGGTAGGTGATCCACTGTAGTTACCCTCCTGGTGGGCCCCCAAATCAGGCTGAGTCACAGGCCTTACTCCTGGTACTAAAAGCTCATGGAGACCAAAAGGCTCTGCTCATGCTCTGAGTCTTTGACACCAGTGTGAAGAAAACAGCAGAGGATGAGCCCAGTGGCACAGAGTGAATACTTCCCCCAACCCCTTTTGGAGAGGACAGACATCCTTTTGATCAGCAGGTCGTGTTATCCTTGCACATCACATCAAATAGAAGTACAGACCACAGGACCATATTCTCTCAACCTGGAGAAAGGGATGAACACACCCATCTCTTAGGGGAAGGGAAAGAATAGTCCATTGGCCCCAAACTGTGGAGACTTGAACAGAAAATGGAAACAGGTTATTTACACCAGGGTTTCTGGGTAGTTATATCACCAGTAAACATGCAAGGTTAACATGCCCATGAATAGTGCAATACTAACTTAAGCACGTTGAGCATCCTGAACACCAAAAAAATCTCACCTTGTGAGGTCCAGTAACTTTTGGCACATACTGCACAGAGTAGGTTTTGTTCTTGTCGTTGTCAGGTGTCACTTTTGCCTAGAAAGGAAGGCAAAGCATTTGTCCCAGAAACTGAGTCTACACTTGACTATCTGCTAAATTAGGATTTTTCACAAGTGACATTAAATCTTTAGTTGGTAGACTTTGATGCTGAAACTAGTCAAAAGAGGAGAACAATCATCTCTTTAGGACCCACAGCAATGCTTTAGATATAGTTGCCATGGCAGCAAGTATACTTGCTAGCTATCTGTTCCCCAATATTTGTGCAAAAGCCACTGACATTTCCAGGAACACATGAACCCACTTAGTATAAACTGGGTGACCATTCTGTTCCTTTACTAACAACAACAACTAAACTGGAGGCTGACCAACATGGTTAATCAGTATCAACTACAGTGTATAATTGGACTTGTCTGGACTGTCTTAATTCAAATTCTCACTTGATTAAAGTAACCAACCTTTAACACATTAATGGAATTCCTCTAACCAAACCAGCATTTGTTATACTCCCAAGGTTGTTCTAATGTACCAAGTACTAAGTAATTAGCAGCAGATATTCTACAACTTTAGTCATTGCTCTTGCAGAGTGAGCAGGGCTATCATGATTTAGTTCTATCTGGTAACAATGTACTGTCATTTGATTTTTTCCTTCGATTGGTCAAGTACAGTTCACTGCAAGAATTTACTTCTAGTGATTCAACATTTGAACTGTGTTGGTTTTAATTGGTCAAGTTAATTGATAAATCACACTCTTTCAAGTGGTGAACAATCAGGAGGGCTTGAAGACAGTAGGGCTTTGAGTCTGGTAGGTACAATGATCAGGAGACTATTTTAAAGTGTTTTCTTCACTACTAGAACATTGCTTAGGGAAAACCAGCTAGGGAAAGATTTCAGAGTTGCTTCCGCAGTCACATTGCGCATGGTAATTGTGCCACTGGATCCTAGCTAAGGAACACCTTTTTCTAGCTGGCTTGTTTATGATTTGTGTAAGAGCCTAGAAAAGAGTCTCAGGAACACTCTCTCCATGGCAATGTCAAGGTGCTGAATACCACTTCAGATTCAAGTCCAGAGTGTGACGATAGTTTTCAATGTTCATGCTAGAAAGCAAAACTGCTTAATAGGACAACTTGACAAATAAAACATGCTCATGTCCCACCTGATCAGTTGTAATTGAAAGTTTTCTATTACTTAAGAACCATGTACACTAATTCTTAGCAAACTGTTGTCAGTTATTTTTGGAATTTTAAAATATTCATATATTCTATTTAAGATCAGAGAAACTACTTAAGTATTGTGCATTAAATACAGTTTATTACACTGAGGTACAGTAGTTAGTAATCATTTAAGCTATTTTTCCCTACCAATTTTCATGCAAAATATGTTTAGCATACAGACCTCTTCTCTGTTGCCCTCTGGATCTTCTATGAAGACCATTACATCTCCCTGCCCAGCACTGATAGTATCTACTGTAAAGATGGCAGGTTGCTTCACCATGTTTCCATGAGGCTCAACTCCTGTTAAGGGGATAGGACACAAAATGGCACATTTAGGTGGTTGTTTCAAAACTAAGGTTGTTTATGACAATCACACAAGCCACCTAATACTAGTTCTGATATGGCCCCAGTAGTGAGACTAAGTTCTAACAGTTTCTCAGGCCTGCTTGCTTACCAAAAGACCAGTGGTGTTAGACAACTGGCATCACAACTCAGGGTAGCTACACCTGTCTTTCCCCTTATTGCTCCAGCAAGGGCACCCACTGAGGCTTCCAGCTCTTCAGCTGTTGCCTCTGGGATGAAGACCTGCATCTCTCTCCCTTCTAACTGGGGTATTCCCAACGGCACAGTTCCCAGCCTTTATGCCAGCTCAGACAGGGTGCCCAAAGGACCTGCTTGGGGTCTCTTCAGAGACTGTTAATAGTGATTGTCAGGTAATTACCACAGGTTGAGGCAAGCCTACCTTATTCTTAAAGGCACAAAGCATTAGCAAAACCCAATGAAAATCTACATCTCACACATGCCAATAAGCTTATCAGGAAGCCCAATCTGAACATGGATTCTAGCAGGATAAGTCATTGAATGCCCCCACCCAAGGGGGGATTCCTTGTGGTTACCCAATTACCACAATTTCATCTCAGAACAAGCACTCCATCTTATGGGACCTCAGTAGACCAAATCCCTCTGATCCTGCTATAGGGATTTGGGCCCTCCATGTACCAATGGTCTTGTCCATTTGCTGGATCAGGAAGAAGGCCCTGAGTCAGTTTAAAAAACTCAGGCTTTTACCCAGAAGTCTTCTCTTGGTCTCTGGAAAAAATCCAATTTGAACTAGTCTATGAGTTTCTCCCCTGGGGGTGGCTTCAAAGGTTGACGACAGAAGTCCATTAGCATCCCCCTCCCCACTAGAAAAGGCACATTCAATCCCTATTGGGTACATTGTACTATAAATGCAGTTGTGGCAGTGTATGCGAGTTACTAATGTTGAACTTTATGGAATTAAGATACTTATTCAATAAGTTTTGTTCAGGATATAGTGTCACAACCTGCACTTCCTACAATACAGGCACCTTTAAGCGTTTTAATGGTTAACACAAGGTCACAGCAGGCTGATCCCAGAATGAAGTCAGGAATTCTGAATGCCACTTGGCTTTAAGTCTCAGGATAGGCTGCCAGATTCTCCGAAACGGAGTTAGGACTGTTCAGAAGAGCCACCAAAAAAGTTAGAAGCAGTGTCCCATGACCCAGCTTCCATAGGGTAGCAAGGATTGTTTCATTCTAGTTACAAGAACTATGTTGGTGTTACTTACTTAGTAGTTAGTTCATAAAATTGGGAATGTTGAAAGTATTACAGAGAAGCGACAATGTTAAAGTGGTAGAGAAGTTCTGAACAGCAATTCGATAAGATATTTGTAAAAAGATTAGCCAGTCAGTATTTTTTTGTAGTTTTCATAGGCATTCTACTTTCACTACATGAAACTGACACTATTGTGGTTTATCTGCTGGTGAACATCCACATCCCTCTCTAATTTCTCCCATGCAAGTCATTCAAAACATCTTGCCAAAAACTAAGCTTACACAGCTAATATACACCAGCCATAGCTTAAGTGAAGGTCTGTGCCCTGCAAGACTCTGGACTTTTAGCCTAACTAAGTTCCCGCCCCCCTGAAGTGCTAAGATAAGTACAGAGCCTTTTCACAAGACTTGTCACAGCATGCATTTACTGCAACTTAGTTACTTGATCTTTTTTACACTTAGCCTTGAGCTATACACCTGTCATGCTGTTAACTGAGTGGGTGGAGGAGTTTCCCAAAGTTTCTTGTTCTATGCTAGTCCAAGCATATATATTATATATCATATGTCCAAGAAACTGCTTCTCATGAGCCAGTGCCTCTAGTTTTATTAAATCTTGGCTTCTCCACAGCCATTTGTACAGTTAGTAGAAAATGCAGTGTCTGATTGCTTATCCAAAAAGTGGCTGTGAACAGCAGAATTTCTGAACCAATTTATCTCTAGAGAAATGCAACAGTAACATGAGGACATATTCCTAGTCACACATTAGGTGTTAAATGCATCAAAGTCATCAAGAGTGAAATGCATGTTTTGCACATAAGCTGTTAATGTTCAGGCACTGTACCAGCATTGAGGCAGCACCTCAGAAGGTTGTTTCCCCTTCCCTTGGGCAGGGAAAGCAAGACAATGAGATAAAGCTACTTTCTTGAAGGCAGAGCTGAAGTCAGAACTTACCACTTCTCAATCCTGTTGCCCTCCAGATCATGCTGCCCCTAAAGGGCCTTATTTTGCCTATGATAAAGGTTACTGCAAACACTCTTCAGGGAGTCATTAGTGCAGTTCTATACACAAACTGTAACTGCATCCTCTCAATTGAGAACAGCTGTCCTTCCAGTAAAGAAAGGTTGTGTTAGCTTGGAATACAATAAGATACCATCTTGTTTTACTTACATGCACACACCATGAATGGACATGGTAACAAGAGATTTTCCTAGTATTCAACTTTAGGTTGCTGGTAAACCTCCTGTTGGACTTTTTTCAAAGCCACAACTCCCAGAAAGTTTAAGATTTGGACCAAGATGGTTACCAGCTAGTTACCCTCATCCAATAGAGGGTCTCCTCTGCCAGAAAGCCCACATGGCTTCTCACCACTAAGCACTGTCCATGTTTGCACTAAACTGAACTAACAAGACAGTGTATGGGCTGCAATGAAAACCCTGCATTGTTGATTCCTGATTAATAGTTTGGCTATTCTGGGCAGCAACTGTGAGCCTCATGTTATTGTAGATGAATAACTTGGAATCTCAGTAAGTTTCACTATGACTGTTCTAGTGTCATGTATTGACCCACCCACCCCCTGCAGAGGCAGCTAGTCTTCTAGGGCAGGAATATCTGCCTACATGCAATCCATCTTTCACTTACTTCTTAGCTGCACTTTGGTTTCTGGGCTTTTTTAAAAGAGTGCATGCTATATGGTAATATGCAAATGGGGTGGTGCACACTGAGTATTCTTTGAGGCATTGATCCTGTACATTTTGTTAGAAGGTTTCCTTGTCTGCCATCCCACTTTTCCCAGTGGTGGGTTGTTACACATGTGCAAGGCAGCAGGCTTCCCAAACGTGCTCAGAAGGGGTGGTTTTTTTGTGGGGGGGGTTGCATTTTAGAAATAGGAATGGTTTTTGGACTGTCTCCACATATTTGAGCCAAAGCACCACAAGAGAAGTACACAAATCCAGCTTGGACTCCAGGCCTACTGTGGACAACACAATCAAACAGCAACTTGTTTTTCTGAAGAGTCAACCTAAGTGTTCTTCCTTACCTCTGCCATAGGCCCTTGCCTTCTTTGGATTCAGTTTGGGTTTTAGAGGAGCTCCTGGTTTAAGCTTGGCTTTGGGAAACTGCGACAGGTAAGTCATTACCGAGTGTTCATCCACACTAGGGTGAATAATTTCTTCGGGAGTAATCACCTGGAACATACACAGGTTACAGTGTTTGATACATGTATTTAGCCTACCATCAACCAACATTAGACTTCAAGAGCAGTACAATTCAGGTACATGGGAATTCTATACATTCCATTAGCTCCCCTTACGTAGTTTCCTAGGGTTAACTGGAAGGATTTACAATATGCAATTCAGTTTGAAAGTATTTAATGCCGTATCATGGGTTGAGTTAGTAGTAAAGAAGTCTGCATTAGGAAGTTTGTAAAGCTATAGTCTACTTATGCAGTTTTAGGAAACAAAGATGGAGACCACCACTGCCTGTTTGCTTCAATAACTAAAGAATTCAACAGAAGTGCATTATTTTCGAACCAGAGACCATTCGAGTTACCCTTCTGGGAAAGCAACTTGGGGATATTCCTTCAGTGAAGGATGGTAGATGAACAGCAGCAAAAGTGAAACAGAAATACACACTGGCAGCTGTGATGCTGTCATGTCCATCTCTGTTCAATGCCATGAGCATAGTTACTGCTCAGAGCTTTACAGATTTAACATATTGCTTGTTATACTATGAGCATGAAAATCTGGTTTGAAGATCCATGGGCTCCTGTTCAAGTGAGATCATTAATGCAAAAGAAAGCTACTTTCTTACAGAAGTACTTAAGACTTCAGGTGGCAAACTAAATGAACAGGTTAACCCCAAGGGCCCTGTTCAAGCAAGTACATTTAGTAATGAAGAATGGAGAGTTCTCCCCTGTCCACCCCCACTCAAAAGAGAATGATGTGTTCCAATACCCAGCCATATCTTTATAACAAAGGTTAGTTTTATTTTGAAAGGAGAAGATTGTATAGCAGAGCTCTGGGTGTGCACTGCTGTTGAAGTCAAATCTACTTAAAGACTTGATAAAACTGCTTCTGATTAAGACAGAGCAATTTTAAGGGCCTGAGTCACTTCAACTATTCTCTCATCCAACAGAAAGAAGCTGCAAGTGGGCAAATAACCAGAAATAAAAAGAGTCTCAAGGTTAGAACAGGAAAGTCATCCTGGCCTTGAAGCATTTCCCCTTTTAAACCATTAGTTGGTGCACACTAGCTTCCTCTTGCATAAGAGCTGTGCTCTCCGCCATAGAGCTAGCATGTAAGCCCTGGTCTACACTACAAACTCATGCCCATTTAACACACCCCTACACCTGCTGCAGTTACATCAACCACACCTCCATTGTACACTGCATGATGTTGACAGGAGGGCTTCTGGAAAGTGGAGTAGATATGCCAATGAGAGAAGCAATCTGGTCAGCAAAGGTAGCTTCTGCACTAAGCGCTACAGCTGCTTTAAGTGTAGACAGGCCCTTAGAGTCAAAGCAGGGATTCAAGTTACTGAAGACAGACTGCAGATATCTAGCTCCACACCCTAAAGATGTCTGAAGGGCTACTATTGAAGAGAAGCTCACATAAATTTAACAGGACTTGGCTGTCAGAATTAAGTTAGTGATAATAGCATTGACTCAGTGTCCTCTCTGCTCCAGGCATTTTTGCTTTGTCTGCCTTACCTGAGGCACACCCAGCCAGTCATCAGCTTGCTGCATGGCTTCACGAGCATTGTCAACTGGTTTCTTAGGGTCCCAGGTCTCCCAGTCAGGGCACAGACCTAAGAATAAGCAAGTTAGGCATTCAGAACTTTCACATTGACTATTTGCTAGAGGTGGTTTTTTTTTAAACTGAGACCATCGCATGCAACAGTGCTTATTCTGGGTAATGACTTTCCAAATCTGTGCATACGACTGCTTTTAGCGTCCAAAAAGCAACTGGCTCTCAGGGAAGGATATCTAAATAGGAAGTTCTAATCTGAAAGCAAAACACTATGGTAGAAGGCTAGCTTCCCCACAGTTCTAGAACTGCACTTATTGGGTGCAGCCACCATACTTCCAAGGAAGGTGGCATGAAGTAGGATGTGTGTCACTTATGACTGCCAAGGGTGTGCACGCTGCAGGATACAGAGCAGTCTTCAGTGACACCAAGTACTTCCAAGCTAGCCTATGAACCAATATGCCAGTCAGGAAAGACTCCCACTCAGTCATTTGATTGGGAGGTTTTAGATTTAGCCTGAGGAATGAGGTCTTTTATTGTGCTTTAAGTCCAAAAGATTTAAATGACAGAGTCCTGATGCTCTGTGGAATCTTGTGCAGAGCTGACAGTTTCTCCTAATGCTGCACAGCCAGAATTGCACTAGATTAGCTCAAGTAATTATGTTTACCACACCATCATTTCATGGCAAGAAAAGGTACTTGTGCTGCTCTCCCCTTCATGTTATTCTTGCTCTAGTAGAGAAATACACAAATAAAGGTGAAGATTTAGAGTTTTGGAGGTGTACAGCTTCCTGTAACTCCTGCATTCTGTGCCCAGTGTAAGTGTTTTAAAAGCCTTCATGCAGAACCTCCTGCTATGATCTTAAAATGAAAGATGGTCATGTTTGGCCCAAACAACAAGTTCTTTTCAGTTTAGGAGCCAATGTTTGCTCCTTCATACCTTGTGTTGATCCAGCAGGTTAGGACAGACAACTGTAGTGGGGGCTGTAGTAAACCAAACTAGATTTTCATCTTTATGCTGATATTTCCAGCAAGGCCTGGACCTTTAGCCAAGTCATTTAAAGCTTGCTTCCACAACTGTTTTGTAGGCTGTTTTATAAAACAACCTGTAGTCTCATCTAGAGGGGCATTAGATGTCTAATCTTATTGCTAAATTTAGACCATTAGCTCAACACTGCCACAAGGAACAAAAGAGGGAGGAAAGACATTGATCTGCAAAGAGAACGCTTACCTGGAGCACAGCTATCAACCAGGGCACCCAGTGCTTTGCCATCCTGCCAGTTTTGATTGAAGTTTGTGATTGGCAAGTAAGGAATTTTGTTCTGAATCCAACCCAGCAGTCTCTGCTTAGGGGTCTGTTTCTTGGCATCGTCATCTCCTTCATCCTCCCATACTGGCATTGAGATAGAATAATGGAGGATAAGGGTCCATACTAAGCCAAGGATCAGTTTTAAGTTCCCATCAACAATTGCTTTGCTATCTGCAAGACAAGAGAAATCTGGTTAAGTCTTATTAAATTGGTAAATGAAAGAGCTCACCACACACTTTTAATCAAGCAAGCACAGGAATTACCGGACTGATTCCAGTGGTCCAGTGTCCCCATCTGATCCTCTGCCCAGTACCTACTGGTTCAGAGAAGCAAGCAGCACTCCTGAAAGCAGTTTTGGAACAGTCTGCTCAGAAGGGTGGTGAACATTCAAGCCCCATAAGTAAAAGGGTTTATGACCTGGAGCACATTTTCTAGAAAACAGATGTTTCATGATCCCTGAGAGTGGATAACCTTTTGACTCAGGCTAAGCTCTTGGCCTCAATTCTCTTTGGGCAGCAAGTCTCACACAATATTTATTGCTTCAGAGTATTCCTTTTCCTTAATTTAAGGTGTGCTGTCTCTAAGTTGTTTAAGGTCCCCTTTTACAGATGTTTAAGGAGCTGCTGATTTGGGGCCCTGCCATTTTAGAATGCCACTTGTCCTGCAAGGTAAGAAATTCCCTGCAGAACAAGTCTGTTGACTAGAGTTCCAATAGGGAAGACTCCCCCTGTTTCTAAGACAGCATTTGAAAGCCTTAGGGTGGGTCTGTATTGCAGTAAGACACCCTTGCTGGGGCTGTGTTGCCCAGCTTAGGCTCATGAGGGTTCAGGCCATGAGGCTATAAAATATCAACATAGATGCCTGGGCTCATGCTAGAGCCCAAGCTCTGCAACTCAGTTTAAAGACTCATTTAGGTTCAGTTTAGAGGAGAACTGCTGTGGAAGCCATGTTGAGAGACATTTGTCTTTTGAGAATGCACACCCAAAACCAGGTTTCAGAAGGCAAGTATAGGAGAAGCAAATGTAGGACATTCCAGTGCACACCAAAGCAACAGTTTGATATGCAGTATGAAACCATGCCTGCCCACCCTGCATCGTCTCCCAAGCTCAGACACTGCATGCCTGATGGCTGGATATGCCACTTGACCAAGTAGAATAGTGAAACTGAAGAGTGTAGGAAGTGGATTACTAATTACATGTAGGACCAATTTTAAATCCAGGAAACAAGCAAAGCAGAGTCTCAGTGGATCCTCTGTACTCTGCATGGCCCAGCCATGAAATACTTCTACAGGAGCCTATGGCAGAGCTGGCATCTGATGCCAAATGGCCAACAGCTCCTTGGAGCAATCTGGTCAGTCTGGCAAAGTTACCAGGTTGCTGAACCCAAGGCTTGGAGCTCTGTCTTTATCAGAAGTAGGGAAGGGGCAGCTACTCCCTGCAAGGACCAATTCTATACAGGTTAGGGACTCCCACAGCTGTAGTGGGCAAGCATTCCCAACATGGGGTTGATCCCCACAGCATGAAGTTCTGTCTCACCAGTAACAGTTTAAGTGACTGTGCAAGATAATACAGGAAGACTGTCAGAACCAGAAATAGGAGGCAGGTTTTCCAAACCCCAGTCTAGTGGTCTTGAACCTAAGTCACTTTGTCACCAACATCAACTGATTTAAGAATTTGAACCCAGTTCTGCAGATGTTAAATGCTCAAAGCTAGCCTTAACTAAAACTGGTAGAGAAAATGGAGTGCTAGGTAACAGAGGCCACTTCTTGATAAGATGTTTTAAAGTTCTTTAAAACAGTTCATCCTCCCCTTTCCTCTAGGTCTCAGGCCAGCATGTTAAAATCCTGACATGTGATACTGTGAATGACTTTTTGCCAAATGAGTTGGCCTCATGTGGTAGCCCAGAGAGTAAGACTACAGCTGGTCTAATAATGGATTTTTGTTTATTGGGAATCCTGGGGAGGGAAGGTGAGACTATTTCTAGTTGAACCAAACTGACAAATCAGGACCCTCACTCTTTCCCTGGCCCAATGGCTGTTATGATCCAGAACAAGCAATGGTGGTTAGCAGACCATCAGTTCAATTCCCTGCTCCAATAACTGTTAAATATTGATCTTAAGTGGAACAGCTTTGACAGGAGAGATAAACACCATACCAGAATGTTCCATAGGCCAGCAGCAAGGGCACTCTGCCATGTACAAGAGCTGAATTCAAATCTCTTCTCCACAACCTGCTGGAGGGGAACTGAACCTGGGTCCCCACACTTTAGGTTAGTTACCTATCCACTGGGTTAAAGGAGGGCAAAGGAAGATGGAGGCCACTGCTGTTTTGTTAATTAGTCCAAAGGTTCTCAGCCTTTCCAGGCTACTCTATGGCTTTCAAGAGTCTGAATTTGTCTTGCATACCCCAAGTTGCATCTCACTTAAGGATGATTTCTGTAAGCAAGTTTAACACAGACAGTGTCAAAGCACACTGACAAATTGCTTACTTTCTCATTTTTACCATAACAAATTGATTAGAATATAAATACTGTATTTCTATTTCAGTGTATAGTACAAATTGCACTATAAACAAGTAAATTGTATGATTTTAGAGTTTGTATTGACTTTGCTAGTGCTTCTTATATAGCCTGGTTGTACAACAGGCTATATATCTAGATAACTTGATGCACCTACCCCCTGAAGACCTCTGTGTATCTGCCCAGGGGTACGTGTACTCCAGTTTAGAACCACTGATCTAGTCCTTGGTTTTTGCCAAAACCCAAATATCAAGATGAAGGGTTTTGACATTTTGATCAAAGCTATTTTGTGAATGAATAGTTTTGGGTCAACAAAAACTGCCAAAAGTTTTGCCCAGCTCTCAACCATTACTCCATTCAGTCACAGAAGTTGAAATACCTGTATCAGATTACAAACTTAATTTGTGACCATCACCAGTGCATTAAGATTACCCTCTTTCAGGCACATTCCCGTTAGGCCAAACTACCACTGAGAAATAAGGCTACTACTGACATCTTAGATTTCAATACGTTGACAACCCTTGCAATGCGCTTTGGTTTTAAAGAGTCACCAGAAGATGACTTGGTACCTGCCTTTTAACTGTCTGCAATTGCTATGCGGATTGTTTCGCCAACCAGTATTCTAATTTCTTTTGCTGAAGCTCAGACATGCATGAGGGATCCCTATAATACAGTGTATTTGACAACTATCCTTTTAACATACCCAGATGCTTCAAGTCTACTAAGACTTATACTGCAGACATTTCTGGTTCTCATTTATCTTGGTCTCAAGTAAAATATAGAAGCCTAGAAGAGAGAAGGTAAGGGTCTTGGAGACTCTTGCACTATCTTTGAAAGCCTGCTTGACAGTCATTTTGCTACTATGGCAGCTTTGTACACAATGGTCTTAGCAACTCTTAGCTGGCAGGTTGACAGCTCAAAAAAACATAACCCATGTGGTTCTGCCCTCTAAAGTGAGTGCTGGCTTGGAGACCAGGACATGGAGGACTGAAAGTCCTCCAAGTCCCACCTCTTGATGCCCAGTTACTGCTAGGCACATGTAAACAGGGGGAATAGTCCTGCTATTGCAGGAAACTTTCCTGGCTTCTGCACTACCCTGGTGAAGTGGGCTAGAGAAAGGATCTGAGTCCTTGCTCCCACTTCCTTTACCCAGTGGCCTCCCTGCCCTTGAGGAGGACTCTTCCACTCTGTCTGGCAGAGTCCTTGTAACCCCAGCAAGGCTGGGCCCAGGATTCCTGGGGGGCTTGACCCCCAACCCTGCTGTGGTCACCTAGGACAGGCTAGGGTGTCCCCACTCCAGGGTACTCTGCACTGGGCACTGACCATTACATACAAGTTAAAGTTATTTAATCAACAATTAATTCTAAAAAGAATAAGGGAAAATGGGAAAGGTTAAAGGAAACATCACCCTGTTCTGTGGCAGGGAACATCACAGTGTCTCTGGAATGTCTGGGCAGTTCACAGTCTGTTCCTTGTAAGTCCCAGGCCTTCTCAGGCCCTGGCTTTGCTGCAGGTTGGACACTTGCTCTGGTGGTGGCCACATGCTCTCAGGCTCTAAGTGGTAGAACCCTTCTTCCCAGTGTCACCCCTGCCCTGTTGGGGTTATGATCCAAGCCTGGCCTGCAGAGCCCCTTGGCTGAGATGTCTCCCTGTGCTGGGCCTGCTGCCCAGGATCCCCCTCGGTCTTCCCAGCTGCTCACTGCACCAGCCCCAGCTCCACCACTGTCTCTGCACTGCTGCTGCTCTGCCTCCAGCTCCCTGGGCTGCTTCTTTGGCCCCTCTGGCTCTGGTTGCTGCAGCTCTACTCCCAGGGCAGGTCTGCTCTGCAGGCTGCTTCTGTGACTGCTCCCAGCATGGACCTGCTTCCTGGGCTGCCTTTCTGGCCCCTCTGGCTCTGGTTGCTGCAGCTCTCCTCTCAGGGCAAGTCTGCTCTCTGGGCTGCTTTTCTGGCCCCTCTGCATCTGGCACAGCTCTGCTCCCCAGCTCAGCTCAAGCCCCTGCTTTCTCCTTAGCTTGGCCCCACTCTGTCTGACCCAGGCAAATCCAGCTCACAGAGGACAGGACCTCCCTGGCCTCCTGACTCCCTAATTAGCCTGCCCGCCCTGTCATTCAGGCTGACCTGGAGCATTGGCCTCTCCCTATTGTTCCTGGGGACTATCAGTCTCAGGGTCCTGGTTTCCAATAGATCCTTCCCCTTTTAGTACTGGGAGCTAGCCAACCAAAACACCCACCGAATGTTAGTAAGGGGGCAACAGTCCCCTTACACACATTTCTACACTGCAGTAACCTGACACCAGTGTCAAGAGCTTTCATTTTGGCTCCTTTTGGCCTATTACCAAAATAGAGTTAAAAAACAGCCAAGTTTAAGATTATAGCTCACTGTATGCAATTACAATATAAGAATGTTAGCTGCAAGTTAATGTACAGCAGAGGTATGTAAATACACATTTTGACAACCGTATGTTCTGTACAGAACTGAATATCATCCCAATTTGTCTATCACTCATTCTAGGAAGCTAGTTTGGTCAGATTGTTCTTGGAAGCCAGGTTCAGCAATACCTAGCTGAGTTGAGACTGTTTAAATACATATAGAAGATATGTCTGCTTTGGCGTGAAGTACTGTTAATAAAACCAGACTGCCGGCTGTTGGCACTTCTTCTGTGGGAGCTTCAAGAGAAAGTTCACACAATGCAAGTTGTTTTGTATTCTAGCACCAATTGAACAGCCAGTCCTTTATACTGATCATGTATTCAACCAGGTTCTTTACCCTAGTTTCACTTAAGTAGGGAATATTCATGAGAGGGAGAACTTGGAGCCTATCAGAGCACCCCTGCCCTGAAGTAGGATTTGTATGATCACCAGAGTCTTACTTATGGCTTCAAGGAAACACCAACTAGGAAGCTTATATCAAAGACTGGAAACTAGAATGTACTGAGTTTAGGAAATGGCAGATTATCTTCAATTTAACTATCTGCTTCCTATTTTGGAAGCTATTCTATCATGCTTCCTCATTTTGTATTTTGCACTGCTGCTTTATGAGTGAGCGAGCATTCATGTATCAGACCAAGATCCTACCATTTCATGGTGTGAATTATGTTGTAATAACTGGGAACCCAGCTATAACATCACTCAGGGCTTGGCTACACTTTTTTTTATAGCGCTCTAACTTGCTGGTTCAGGGGGTGTGAAAAGTCACCACCCTGAGCACAGCAAGTCAGCATGCTTTAAAGCACCAGTGTACACGGGCTGAGTGCTGGGAGCATGGCTCCTAGCATTGTGAGCTAATCCCCTCGTGGAGGTGGATTATGAGGAGCACTGGGAGAGCTCTCCCCCAGCACTCGTGTGTGACCACACCTCGCACTTCAAAGCACTGCTGTGGGAGTGCTCCTGCAACAGCGCTTTGAAGTTTCCAGTGTAGCCATGCCTTAAGCCAGAAGTTTCTCAGTGTTTTGGTTTCAGAATTCGTACTGGCCATTGGCATTTTAGTATTACCCTTGATTTGGTAAACAGGCAAAGCAATGACTTATGTTCTAGTTAGGACTAGTTTAATTTTTTTTTTAAAAATAGCAATGATTTAAGTTTGAGTCAGAAATACCCATGCAACATTACCAGGCAGATTAACCAGTCAGATCAATTCACACTAATCAAGTTGTTGTATGTGAAATACTGCTCAGCTATGACAAGGTGTGGCTTCCCCAAGTTGAAGCACATCACTAAAAACATCTATTTTGCAGTTGTGCCATAACTGCAAATCTACAGAGATTTTAAGACTGATCATTGACTGCAGCAAGCAGCAACAGAGTTTAGTGGCCTGAATCATCTTCCTGTAGTGCTTGATCCCCACCATTTCCTTGGGTGGGGCTCAGCAACAGTCCCTGACAAAAACAAAAGGCAATTTAAAAGAATGCAAACTGACTGATATATAGACAGACAAGACAACTGAGGAGACTTCAATAGACACTGATCTGGAAGAAAGTCTGGTATGAACAGGACCAATCTCCCTCTTTGCAATTTGGGCCAGATTAAAGAGATATCCTCTATCAACTCAATTTGCTCACTTGAGCACTACTAGGCAGCGGTAACTTATCTGGTCATAGCCAAAGCTGTCTATAATAGAGCCCCCCCTAACCCAAGCAAAGCCACAGGACATTCAGATACTATGACCAGCATTAAAACTGAATCAAGTTATCAGGTGGGGGTATATTTGGCACAAATACTAGAAACTGTCAATTCGACAGTCACATCTACTTTTAAACTATGGTTAAGGCTACAATTTGTGTCATGAATATTTTTAGGAAAAGTCAGACTGGTCACTGGCAAGAAAAAACCTCAGAAGCCCATGACCTGACTTTTACTGAAAATTTGGGACAAAATAGGGAGCTCAGCTACAGGTCCCCATACTGCCCCCAGCAGCTATGCAGCTTGGGGGCAACAGGGGGCCTGCCATGTGGGCTGAAGTCATGGATTCCGTGACTTCTGCAACCTCCATGAAAGAATTGTAGCCTTAACTGTTGTTGCACCAAGGTAACTTTGGAGATTACAATTTCCAATTTTACTTGTGCATTTGAAAGTTGGCCCCATTTGTGGGTCTTTTACAGGAAGTTGTGAGAAATAAAATAGGAAAACAAGGCTGTTAAAGCTTGACAGGGCATCAGTGAGAGGTTTTGTTCCATAAACAGCCTCTTGTGCTAGTTTCTATCCCTTTAAGAACATTCACCAATCTCTGCAATCTCCATTTTGGTTTCAACATGGTTGATTGGTCTTTAAATATACAGACTTATCCAGCTTACATCAAGCCATATTGCTACACTGATTAGCTCAGTCTTGTTGGTGAATGAGGAAAAAAGTTTAATAGAACTGATCAAAAGTTCCAGAAAACATGCAAATTAGTTTTTAAACTCTCCATCCAGCTCTAATGAAAGTGTCCAGCACAAGTTAAAACTTACTATACTACTGTTCCTTTTTAACATGACAGTTTAGCAGTCTATTTTGCTGCCTTGACCAGTTCTCCAGTCTCAATTGCTTTAATACAAATACCAGCAAGATGAGCTGGTATCTTCTTGTAATCACTGCATAATGACCAGATGCTGATTATGTATCACTCCATGATAATTAATCCAAATAGCAAAACTTGAGTGTCTAGGCCCCCTAAGGCTATTCCCAGGCCAAGATGTCCCAAAAACCCAAGTCACTTCAAAAACTGAGATGACAAAATGCTTGTTAGCTATATAACCTCTTGCTTGGGAGGAAATGCTTAAGTGTGTTACCACAGCTAGGGCCAAACAAGCACCAGAGCCTGACACAATTAGAGTTCCCATCTAGGAAGAATAGGCATGTTCCTTTTGCCTTACCTACTATCCAGGACATGTGGTCTGATATTTGGGGATATGCAGAATTGTGTTGATGAAGCCTTCCAAGCTAAGTCTTTCTAGATCTTAGAGTCAGTTTAGATTTGTATACAGTTGTTGCTCGAGATTGGGGTGAGCAAACTACAGCCTGCATCTGGCCTGCCAGCCATTGAGCTCCCACTGGGGAGCAGGGTCTAGGGCTTGCCCCAGTCTGGCACTACAGCCAGGGAGCAGGCTTGGCGGGGGCAGTGCTCCACACAGCTACCATAAGTAACTGCATGGTCCCCCTCTGGTTCCTACATGTAGGGGCAGCCAGGGGGGTCTGCTCTGTACACTGCACCTGCCCCAAGTGCTGCCCCCACAGCTCCCATTGGCCAGGAACTGCAGCCAATGGGAGCTGCTGGGGTGATGCCTGCAGACAGGGCAGCATGCAGAACCACCTGGCTGTGCCTCTGCATATGAACCAGAGAAGGGACATGCTGCTTCTGGGAACTGCTTGTGGTAAACTCTGCCCAGAGCCTGCATCCCATTGCCTCTCCCCACACTGTAACCCCCTGCCCCAGCCCTGATCCCCCCTCTTCTCCAAAGCCCCCCTTTCCCTCTGAACCCCTCAGTCTCAGCTTGGAGCACCTTCCTACACCCCAAACTCATCCCCATCCCACCCCAGAGCCTGCACCCCAGCTGGAGCCCTCATCCCCGAGTCCCCTCCTGCATACTCAACTCTGCATTTCAGGCCCCACCCTGGAGCCCACATCACCAACCAGAGCCCTCACCCCCTCCTGCACCCCAATTTTGGGTGCATTCATGGCCTGCCATACAATTTATATTCCCAGACGTGGCCCTCGGGTGAAAGTTCGCCCACCCCTGCTTTAGATGTTATTTCAAGTTGGGCATGCAATTGTACTGTAATGCTTAACTTGCATTTCTATTAGCAATCAACATGATGCTTTGAGTTCAACCTGTTGACAGCTTATTCTGGGATATGCCAACACAAGTGGCGCACTTTTAGTTCTGCACAAAAGTTCAAGACAAGTTTTGGAAAGGATTAAACTGCTTGTTGGTAATTATGAATATGCCTAATGAGACTTTATATGTTTCCTTTATGTTTCAATGCTGGAGACCCAGACTGTCTAATCCATCGTTAGCAACAGACACATTGAAAGTTCATCATACTCAGCCAGCTGGCCAAGTACAAGACATGGAAGCCTAGTTAAAAGTACTTTTCAAGCTTTCAGCATCCTTATTCAAATAACTGTCAGTGGGAAATGAGTAAGTTACCATGGGCAGAATGGGCCCTGAAGTAAAAGCAAGAGGAATTGTCAGCTTTACTTTTGGCTCTTGCTGTATCTATGTTGCTCCTATTGCAAGAGCCTGAAGGAAATGTTGCAGGGAAGCCACAGGAAACGCTAAACAAGATGGCTTTGAATAAAACATACAGAAGCCAGAAGGGAATGAGTGGTGTTCATTCTACAAACCCAGACCACAGACAGAGAGAAGCCCCTAGAGGAGCAGCACTCTAGCAGTAAGCCTGATGTTTGTATCCCATTAGCTGTTTCCCCACCCCTGTATATTCATCTCTTGCATGACAACTTGCAAGCTCCATAGTCCCAGGTCAACAGCTAACACATTTGTCCTTATGTTTGCAAGCTGAGAGAAGATTTGTCAGGAGATAAGTGACTGAAGGTTGTTTTGGCTCTATTAGCCCAGGCAGCTTGAATGTGACTTTCCATATAATTGAAACTCAGGAGTTGTGTATTGTTCACTTTTAAAGTCAGCATGTGCCCTCTTACATTTAAATCACTGCACAAGTTAACAGCTTCAAGTGTCACTGGTGTGCCAAGAGACACTCATTTATCAAATCACAGCTCAGAAATCTACTTTTCACAGTTCGGGACAACTGCATGTTTATCTGCTCTCCAATAGTCCAGCAAGGGCACTATGTCTAGGCTCCCAGCTCCAAAGCAGCCATTTCTGCTTGAGAGAAGCCAGCATCTCTCCCCTGCTCCTGATCAAGGTATTATTTCCAGGCTGCAGAGTTCCCTGCCTATCTTGAGTTCCCCACAAGTTTTGTTCCCTAGCCAGCCTACTTTGTTTATAGTCCTCTGGAGAGAAAGCATTGTAATTGCCCACAGTTTTAGTCACCACAGTGTACTCTCAGCAAGCCCATTAAACTGAAACTACTACAGCTAAGAGGACCACAAAAAGAACCTCCAACGATGCTAAGCAGTTTACCAGGGATCACCTCAAACTGAAACAAGGGCTCTGGCAGATCAGTCCTTTCCCAAATGGTTTTTTCCTGTGGTCACAATAGTTGTTAGCTCAAAACAAGCACATGCATCAACAAGTTGCTACTTTATACTGTTTTGGCCTCCGATCTTGTCTACATGTAACAGGTGATCAGACAGATTTACAGCTACAAAGACATACTTGCACATACCTCCCTCTAGAGTTTGAGAAACCCACAACTTAGTTTGTCCCAGAAGTTCCTTCTTGTCTAGCATATTGGTTCAAATAGTCCTTTGAAATCCATGACACTTCACTAGATTTAGATTAACATTGGGGGGATCTGACTACATACAATCCCACAGTACAAACATTTGCATTTTTAATACAAAAAGAAAAGGAGTACTTGTGGCACCTTAGAGACTAACCAATTTTATTTGAGCATAAGCTTTCGTGAGCTGTAGCTTATGCTCAAATAAATTGGTTAGTCTCTACAGTACTCTTTTTGTGAATAGAGACTAACATGGCTGTTACTCTGAAACCCATTTTTAATACAGACTCTTAAGATACTTTAATGCAATAAGGTTCCTTGTGGATATTGCAGGAAAATGCAATATCTGTCACTATACCATCCCCTCAAGAATTGTACCCATTGTGAACACTTACTCAGGAAGTGTCAGCTTTGTAGGTAAGCAGATACTGGGAAATTGCCACATGACTGATTCTTCCAGGAGGGGCATTTTATTGGAGTGGATTAGTGACCCACGAGCTCTTGGGCAATGTGCTATGTGGCACTCAGTAGAGCATCAGTGCTCTACTGCCAGCCTCTTAGCCAGTTACTGAGGTAAGCTGCCAGAGCGGAAAGCAGGATGTCCCGACAAGGAGCCAAGAACTGCGATCCACATGCTGCACTGCAACTGCTATATTTAGACCTTATGAGCATGAACTAGAAGTTACCTAGTGGACTACTTAATCTTGATTAGGTACCTTTTAGTCTGTGATTGCAGAGTCACATTCCTGTAGCCTGAACTGCAGGACCATGTAGACACGCCCCTAGCAGACTAGGTTCTAACTATAACTAGAATTTGCCATTTTGCATTTCCAAGAATAATTTTTCTGGTCTTACTCATCCTGTCAGTTGCATATCCAATGGACTTCAGTGGGATTTGTATGCAACTAGTCAGGTACCTGTGGCCCCTTGGGGACCTCAGTTTAATACAGTGGTTCTCCATCTTTCCAGACTACTGAACCCCTTTCAGGAGTCTGATTTGTCTTGTATACTCCAAGTTTCACCTGACAAATTACTTGCTTACAAAATCAGAAAAATACAGAAGTGCCACAACACGATTACTGAAAAACTGCTTATTCTCATTTTGCCTGTATGAATTTTTAGACCATATGGACTTCCAATAGTACTTTTTATTTAACCTGTTATATATTTGTTTAGTTTTATGAGTTGATGTACCCCCAGAAGACCTCTGAACCCCTGGTCTAATACACAAACTGACCAATAGCCCAATGTGGTAGGAGTCACAGATAGGGAGAACACACAACACAAGCAAGGAGTGGAATTTAAGCAAGCATAAGTCATGCAGTTTAGGATTTCTATTAGCAACCTTTGCTCCTGAACTATAATTGTTTAGTCTGTACCTCAGTTACATACAGACTAGGACATGCAAGTCAGCTTCAATATAAGTAGTGGTAGGTTACCTAGTGGCACCACCTTTAGTGCCCTACCAAATTCAGTCCATTTTTGGTCAATTTCAGTTCTAGGATTTGAAAAATTGTGTCATGATTTCATATCTTTAAATCTGAAATTTCATTGTATTGTAACTGTGGGGGTCTTAACCCAAAGGTGGCTTCAGGGCGGTTGCAAAGTTATATGGGATTCGTGATATTGCCACCCTTACTTCAAGCTGGGTGGACAAATGTTGGCTGCCGGCCAGGTGCCCAGCTCTTCAGGCAGCACTGCCACCAGCAGCAGTGCAGAAGTAAGGATGGCATGGTATTGCCACCCTTACTTCTCTGCTGCCTTCAGAGTAGGGGGCCTGGAGAGTGGCAGCTGCTGGCCAGGCACAGCTCTGAAGGCAGCACCACTGCCAGCAGCAGCACAGAAGTAAAACAATCGCCAAAACAATGGATTATGGAGTGTCAAAGCATGCAATATACACCATTTTAAAGTCTCAAACAGGAACCATGTTTGAACTAAGCCAATTGATAATTTTTGCTTTATTTGATTGCCTGTTGAAGATGGTTACCCTATTGGGGGGACACTGCAGAGTCTACAGGAACTTAGTAGTGCTATTCTAGTTATAGGCAGAGTGTTTTGGCTCCCATTGGAGTCTTTAGCTTGACCTAGGCCTAGTCTATGCTAAAGGGAAAGTTGATCTAAGCAACTCCATTTGAGTTAATAGCATAACTCAAATAGACTTAGCTTAGATCTACTTAGTGTGGGGTCCACACTACATGAGGTCAACGAGAGATGCTCTTCTGTTGACTCCCCTTACTCTTCTTGATCAGGTCGAGTACAGGAGTCAATGGAAGATGGATTGGCATTGATTTAGCAGGTCTTCACTAGACCTGCTAAATCTGCCAATGCATTGATCATACAGTAAGTGTAGACAAGCCCTTAGAGTAAGATGGGGAAACAAGTATTTTTATTGCATGCTGTAACAGGTCTGTCACCAACCTGCAGCAAGGTAGGTGGTGAGTTAAGTTCACATGGTCATGCAGGGCTCTGCATTTCAGATTTGTGCCTGTCAAGGTAGGGGATGCATGCCAGAATTTTGAAAGCTGGCCATGGATTTTGAGCCTGGAGCCTTAACCTCTCCATCAGTTTAGGTCATATTGGAGGATTGGTTTGTGCAATTGCCAGTCTGGCCCCTCTTGGCTAGATATCTCAGGGTCAAAGGACCATGCTAGGCTCAAATAAGAGTCACAAGATCAAATTCTGCCTTTGAGCCTTTTGGGTTCTCAAACTTTTGCACTGACCCTTTTCACACAGCAAGCCTTTGAGTGCAAACCCCCTTATAAATTTAAAAACCATTTCAATGTTGGGGAAAAGTGGGGCTGGGGGGGTGGAGGCAGATGGCTTGCAACCTCCCACTAGTAGTAACCTTGCAGCCCCCTCAGGGGTCACAACCCTGAGTTTGAGAACCCCTGACTTAGGCCATGTTTTCAGGCTTTCCTGCTGCCACAAAAAAGTTTCTAGCTTTCAGTTAAAGCCAATTCATAGTCACAGGACTCCAAGCTGGAGCTTCAAGGCATTCCTAATGGATTTATTTTACAGGAAGTATGTACTACCCAGATAGCGACAGCTAAACTTGTATTCACTTGGCTTTTGGTTTCCATGCATAGTAGTTGTGGCTACAGCTTTTCTTTAAAAAAAGATAAAGACTCTAGAGAATAAGAAGTTTCAGTAAGATTAGCTGGGTGTGGAACATGAATCCCACAGCAACCCAAGGATGTAATTCACAGAAACTAAGTTATAGCATCTTTTGTTCATGATGGTTTAAAGTTATTCTTCAGATAGAGAAGAAACACTGAAAGAACTAGTGTTAGACAAAGTGCATCAAATATACTTCTTGAATTTTGCTCTGCAGTATTGGACCATTTGTGGAAGCAAGATGAGATATTGCAGCAGACCTTGAGTCAGCTTCATTGTTAAACACAGCAACTTTACATTTTACTGTTTGGCCCTGTGAAACAACTGAAGGGGACAAGATCATGAGTACAGAAGATTTTTGAAGCATATGCACATTAGAGGCTCCAGAAGGTTTGTACAAACTGAGTTTCCAACCTAGGTTCTTAGGAGCACCTCAGACAATCAAGATCAGATTTAGACTCTACTTCAGCCCCCTCTTTCAATTTGGTTTTACTAAATAGTTAAAGAACAGTGTTACTACACTAACTCAATGTACAAGAGCCTAGCATTCCTTCCAATTAAGGAGCCCACAAGTTCCTCTTGTACTGCAGTGTTCAGCTTTTTTTTTCCTCCTAAGTTTGCTTCCCAGTACAAACTGTATTGTTCATTTATAGCAATCAGTTGCTTGCATTGCTTCACTTTGCCCACAGAGAGTTCTTGATGTAATACTGCTTTGACTAACTCCATTTTATTATGCCAGCTAACCTGTGAAGACCAGCTGTGGTCTATACCTTTGAGTTGTAGGGAGGCCAATAATGCTAATTATTCACTTTTGGAAAAAACATTGAAGTATCTGCTTTTTTCAGTCTGTCAACTAACTGAAACTTGCCATGAAGATTTAGTCTGCCCTCTAAAGAGATCATTAAGAGTTACCCTTTGTTTGTTCAGCACCCCCTCTCCAAAGGTAGAGGTGCTGCTGTAAACCAGACAAGATTTACTTTGGGCATCCAACCCTTTAAGACCAATGGCTGGATTTTCAGTTCTTCCACTTATAGGAAAGAAGATCTTGAAGGATGAACATATCTTAAATAGTGTCACCCTAAATTTGCAAAAAATCTCAAATTCCGTACTGCAAGTTCTTTGCAGTTTGATTCATCATAAGTAAATCAAGTAATATATAGCAAAAAGAGCACTGCTTTGCATTGTGACCACACCAAGCAGAGGAGTCCCCTCTTTCCCCCACCCACCCCATTCCTTCAACACTGCCCCATGTTCCTTTGTATTTCCTTAATATATACAGGGATGTTGACTTTGTGCCTGGCTGTTCTCAAGTCATTAATAGCATCTTTCATGTTTAGGATCCAGTATAACTTACTGACCACCACTAGTTTAACACTCAGGAAGCACACCCATGGGTACTCAGGCATTTTGTATACTACATTAGCTTTTAGTTATCCATTTAAGTGTGATGAGAGCAAGTTTAACTCCATCCACAGAATAATCAAAGATGTAGCTAATGTATCTCCTGATATCAGTTGACACTCTTACTACCATAGAGATCTTGTGCTGCAGATGGGCAAAAGCCATTTGCCTGTTAATTCCAACTAACATGCTAAGGCCTCCATTTGTTGAAGACTGGACTAGGCCATCAAACAGCCAAGTTAATAGCAGCCAAGCTGCACGTCAATCCAACCTGTACATTAACATAGTTAAGTATTTTGCTCTGCTGTATTAAAAGTAATCTTGTTTACAAGACCACTTTCCCTCCCAAAGCACTGTATGAAGGTGTTATAAAGCTCTACTGAAATATTTCCACCTCTGGTCAGAACAGCCACTAAACCACAATCTGAAGGAAAAAAGAAAGCAGCTACATTTATAGTTGGGTCATTACAAAACAAACTTAATATCCCCAATACTAATTTCTCCCTACTGTTAGTCACACCTTGTCAACTGTCTGTAATGGGCCACCCTTACCACTTCAAAAGAGATTTATTCCCTCCCTTGGTATCCTGCTGTTATTTATCTTGTTAGACTGCCCTCACACTTGGTAAAGCAACCCCCATCCTTTCATTTATACCTACTCCTGTATTTTCACTCCATGCATCTGATGAAGTGGGTTCTAACCCACAAAAGCTTATGCCCAAATAGATTAGTCTAAGGTGCCACAAGGACTCATTTTTTATTTTTTGCTGATACAGACTAACATGGCTACCACTCTAAAACCTACATTCATGCTTGTCTCCCAGCCACACTTGTATTGCCCATTATTCACTAACGCAGGATGTTGTGTATTTAACCTACGCTGGCAGGGCTCAGATAGAGGTTGCTTCATTATACTTGTCAGTCCAACTACAAAGGCATTTGCCAGCCCCACTGTAACATCCCAGGCATTTAGATAGGAGAGTGGTGTCTGAAGGGCTCATGCGTTCAGGAAAAAGGTTCTTTCCATCCATAGCCATAACACTGGATATGGATATTTTGCCCACTGAAGTACAATACTATGAGAAGGCAGCAAGACTTCAACTGTCCCCAGCAGCTCAATCTCCGATTTAAGTCCTCTAAAATGAGGATTTTGCACATGTGAGCATGCAGATGAGACTCACTAAGTTGAGTGAATTGGGAAAGGAAATTTTGCTGAAGTGCACTGTGTACATTCATTCCATAAGCTTATTGTGCCTGGTAGAGCCATTAGCAACATCCTCTATGGGGATAATGTGTCTAAATCAATTAGACAGGTTCCTGTGTGCCTTGAGAACATACTTCCACTATTTCCTCCAATAGCTCTTCAGTCTAGACCTACCTAGCAACTTTTCTGGGCCTGGAAGAAACAGCCTGTTGTCTGCTTCTACAGTGATCCCAAAAGTTTTAGATTCATAAGCATATGATGCCAACAAGCTCCACAGGTCTGTGACAGACTAGTCTGTCCCCAGCTTCAGTGCTATTTACAGTTTGTTCAGAAACTGAAGTCTTGTGACCAATGGGTCCCAAGGTCTAAGCTTAATTTCTTTATGGGTCAAAAAATGTTACACAAAAAAGAGTGACCATTACACAGATAGCTAGTAGCTTAAACAAGTGAACGCAGGGGGTTCACCTATATTTTGAGGGGTAATTGAGGTATTCTGATGTATGCTGTTCACTGCAAAGGTGTGGATTTTTGAAAAAGTGGCTGATTTGAAGAGAGGCTGGCTAAGCTGTCAGACTAGAAACTTGGGAGAGCATTCAAGTGAGTACTGCCAGGAATGATGGAGTTGTGCTTGCTTTTTTGGCCTGCCAATCTACAGAAGCAGTTTTATTGGAGTGCTGATGTGCATTTGGCATTATCTGTGCCCATTACTTTTTTGTTCAGTGGCTGAACAAAACATCCAGGTCAAGTGACTTTTCTAGGTTTAACCTTTAAGACTGTAACAAAAACAGCATGTTGAGTCAAAAATTGACATGGTCTCAAAGATATTAAAATGAAATGGTTTCAAATTCCAAAAAAAATTAATTCAGCAAATTCAACCTGAATTCACTAAATGGTTCAGTCATTCTCAAGTGGCTTTTTTGGCAAGAAGTTTTGGCCAAAAAGATTTCACACAGCTGTACATACAGTGCACACTGGGAAGGGTACCTTTAGGATGAGATTTCTACTGTGTGAGGAGTCAAATGCATTTTGCAGCTTTCGTGATAGTTTTCTGTCTGGTAAGAACCTGCTGTTTAGATTTGGGGCCACCCAGGAGGAGCAAGAGGGACCACCACCCTGGCCCCCCAATCAAGTGAAGTTGCAATCTGGCACACTAGGTTGCAGCCCTAGTCAGGTTTGGCCTGGCAGCCCCATCATGGAGGCCAAACCTGAGTAGGGCTGCAACCTAGTGTGCCATGTTGTGACACCTGGAGCAGGGTCCAGTCCCCATGTGACAGAAGCCACTACTACAGGATAGGTTTGCTCTCCAACTGTTGGATCATATTAAAGAAGTTCTGTATTAAAATGACAAATGTGTTCGATTCCCCATAGTTTAAATTCCATGGTATTACTAATTAAGAGGTCTCTTGGCTTTTGGTACTGTTTCTCTCCCTCTGTGAAACTTGCAAGCTGCTAATTGTTAGTACATTCTAAGACAGTGTTCTCAAAGCAATTCTTTGTAAACTACTCAGAGACTCAAAGCCACAGAAACAGCACCCAGAGACTCTCCGCCCTTTTGTTGTATTCATCTCGCTTTGTTATAAATTGTGATTAAGATAGAGAGGGGATGTATGTGGATGGATGCTTGGTGTGGATAATAACTGAATGATCAGGGAGGTGCCAGCCTAAGAATCCAGTGTCCATTGGCTGAAGAAGGCGTCAAGTGGAAATAACCAGAGGACCCCCAGAGGGCAGACTGGAATCCACCCAACAGCCTCAAGAATGGGAGAACCAAAGAACAAGATAACATCTGGCAGCGTGGAGCTGTCAGGAATGTGCTATCTGCTGATTGATTCAGCAACAGCATGATGAAGCAATTCTCAGACTGGCATAGGAAGAAATTCCTATAAAAATGGACTCTAGAAAGTGAGAACTTTGGGGTCTGATTCTGCAAATTAACTTCCAGGAGCATCAGACAAGGCCCTGCTCCCTCCACATGTCCAGTGGCTTGGCATGAGCAACTCTAAGGCTGGTAACTATGGTAACAACCTTGCAGAATGTGTGTGTAAATATGAAATTGAATGGAATGTTATAGCTATAACTGCTTACTAGGATTCTCTGTATTCACAATAAATGTGGCATTTTGCCTTTTCCCCTTTTAATAAGATCCTGCTAGTTTTTACTTTATTGGTATAACACCACTGCTCCCAGGTCCCCCTCTGTGGTAATTTTTTGGGGTGGCTGGGTGGGCCCTCAGTTTCAGATTTTGCCCTGGGTCTTAAAGGGATTTGAGGCCCTGAGTAGTTTCAGCAAAAAAAACTGAAAGATGAAATCTGAATCCATTCAGACTTAGTAGTGCTTTTAATGACACCACCACACCCATACACCAAGTTCTTGTGATACAGGGCATGGACCTCAAAGACAGGAATCCCTACACTCACCTGAGCAAGACAGGCAGCAGGAAGAAACTTCCTCCCCTCAACATGTGGGGAGATGCTAGAGTACCACACTTTCTACAGAAGTGGGTTAAAACTAACCCATTGAACCACAAATTGCTTCCATAAGGGTGGCTGGGTGAACAAGAGCAGGGGTCCAGATAAATGCAAAATTAGGTAGTTGACAGACAAGGCTATACAACCTGGTAGGGAAGAGTACTAGAATTAAAAAAAAAAAACTACCTTTAAATGATGGCATAATATCCCACCATCATTTGGTAGAGCACCTGAAGATTAGATTAGAAAAGCCATGTACCATGTAGATGCTCCTTGGTATTGAAGTGTGCTAGAAGTACAAGGAGGGCATCAAGAATCTTTCAGAAGGCCAGATAGTTTAATACTGCTTATCCAGTTTCACCAGTCACAGAAAGCAGCAATGTTGTACTGAACCTGAATTGATGGCCTCCATACAAGTTAACCATTTAAGAATCATCCATCTGGCAGCAAACAAGTCTTCTTGCAGCTGTACTGCTAGGAGGCAGATATCCAGCCCCCAATTAGTTTAGTCACATGTATATCCATGATCCTTCTTTAAAGGAAGTTTGAATGTTCAATCTTTATATGCCAGTAAGCTTTCATAAGTGCTGCTTTGTTAGTGATACTTTGTCCCTTGCCAGTTTTGCAGGGCAGTCTGCCAATACGAGTAAGTTCGCCACCACTACATTTTGAACTAGAAACTTCTAGTTGTTAAACTGTAAGCTAGTCTGGCAGTTGTGCCTGAAACAGGAGGCACACAGTAATGCTTCCTGTTCAATAAATTCCTCCACACCCCACCTGTGAAACTCTACATTTGTTTATTACTAATCAAGAAACTAGCTTTCAGACCCCTTCTTGTGTCTTTGAGGCCTGCTGCAGCATGCTTTGGTAAATGACATCATTGACAAACTGCTTATTCTGACAATAGGCCCCATGAGCACAGGCCCCTCATACTTAAAGTACATTCCTGTTTAGTGAAGTCACCTTTGCTCCTGTGTTAAGAGCCCCCAGAAGTGGAAGATGAGATCACAATTTTTTCCTGCATGGGACAGGCCCTGACTGAAACAGTGCTTTGGATACACTTCCTACATGGACACTGCAAGCTTTATTCCTGCAAAATTTTCTTGGTAACTTTACCACTATGCACTAATACACAAGGTAGCTTTCATAACATCCATTCATTCTGTATCCAATTTCCTCATGATGCTTGAAGAGTAATGGCATATTACTCCAATGCCTTTTCACATTGACTAATTTCTGTACTACTTGGTAAAAATGCTTCTTGCATGTGACATTAAGTCCTACTTGGAGTCTGAATATAAGGCGATAGGCAGAGGCAGGACTGGGCTTGTGTCCTTTGGGTTTACTAGACAAAGCTTTTGCCAAAAAAGCTTTTCTAGATTTAAAATTGAGGTCCTATCTAACCTGGAACACTAGTGATATTGAGATAAGCATGATGTGAAAAGCTGTAAACTGGATTATGGGAGAAGGGATGATGACTAAAACTTCAGATTTGTGACAAGGCCTCATTGACCAGTGATCATTTGAGACAGACTTCTTGTTAAAGGTGCAGGAGTTCACATCAGAATTCCAGTAGCGCTCCACTTTTTTTTTTTTAAAGTCAGTACAACAAGCTTTTATCAAGAGGGCACAAAACCAGGTTTGTGTTTTAAGTATAAAGTAACTTTAAAAGGTCCCTTAAGAACCTCAAGGTCTGACACCTTGAAAGCTATCTCTCAATAGAAGTTGGTCCAATAAAACGGTATTACTGCACCCACCATGTCCCTCTAAACGCTCTGCTTGAGTTGCTTATTGGTTGAATCAGTTCACCCTTGTAACTCAAGTTTACACTGGAGTATTTCTCCAATAGAGATGCTATGCAATGAGTCCAAAAGGACGCTCAGCTAAAGAAAAATTGGAACATCCACTGGTCATTGACAACCCCCCCCCCCCCCCCCCACTTTGCTTCCACTCAAAGCCTCCTGCCCAGGCGATCTTAGAGTCAAACTTGGAGCAACAGTGGTGAATATGACTGGAAAGTGGGTGGCAAGAAAGCCTCCCAGAAAGCATTTATGACAGAGTTCCACTTCTCTGGGTCCCCTAACACTGGAATTCTGGCATATGTACATGAGGTAATGCACACCCTCTCCCTGACCTGCTGTAGCAGGGCAGAATGTTTGTAGTGGAAAAAAATCTTATAGATTTTGATGCTGGCAGATTGGGCTGGGAATATTCTGAGTCAGCAACTTTTCGATCTAGTTCGCCTACCTGTAGCAACTTTAAGAATAGACAATAAAACCTTAGCTTAAAGACAGCTGTATATTGGACAAAGTTTAGTGAGATACTAGTGGTCCTAGAAGCCTGAAACTCAGATGAAACTGAGGCAAAAGTGATTCTAGTTTAAATTAAAGAGTATGCTGCTTTGCAATTTATGCCTTGTTTATATTTAGAGGTAGTTACTGATAAGAACCTCATTAGCAAGATATTCAACAATGCTCAGGTTTTGCTTTGTGTAGGTTTAAAGATTACAAAAGATGCAAGTTTGTGAATGGAGCATGCTTAATGTGCCAACAGGAGTTTAAGAATCTCTTTACAGGAAGATAGTACAGATCCAGAAAACTGGAGACTTCAAGATTAGTTAGGGTTGTCAATTTTGGCTTGATGTATTTCTGGAGGCTTCATCACAGGGCATAATTTTAATTAAAAGATGTGCTTTAATTCCTGGCGACTCCAGGACAATCCTGAAGGGTTGGCAACCATAGGATTAGTGCTAGTTGTCAGGTATTAGGATTCTTATTGCAGGGCACCATTTCCAGTGGAATGTTAGAAGCACTGTGTGATGAGAAACTCAATGTGTGTTTCTTCCCCTAGTTCTAGATAAGGTATAATGTTTAACTGAAGGGTCTGAGTGGGGAGAGGAGTCTATTCCCATATTAGCTCAGAGTGGAATCTCAATTTGCTGCTTGTCCTCCCCCACCCTTTTTGATGCTGTAAAAGGATTAAAGATTCTGGCTTGCTGACTGGGGAGCCCTCCAACTAGGTAGGCAATGGTAATCCAATTTCTAAATATATAACCTGATGTTGAATAAGTCAGTCGTGTGATGTAGTATGTTAGTTTTAACAACTTTGCCTTAAGTTTCAAAAGAGACAGGACCCCCTAAAATTGAAGTAGAGATAGTAAAGTTAGAATCCCTTAACTAGAAGTATGCCTGACTGCAAGTGTTCTCCCCCTCCCAGAAGGGGCAGCTAGATACCTTGGGCCAAAGAGGCTTTAAAGTACCCCTAGGGAACACAAGAGGCCTCAGTTGAGTGGACTATTAACTGAAGCAGTCCCCAGCACTTCAGGGTAGCCTCTTCCCTATAGAGCTACAATAGACCAGCACAGGAAACAGCTGTTTCATGGCTTCCTTGGAAAAGTTTGAACAGAGTAAGTTACATCCCCATTTTACAGTTTTCCCACTTTAAAGTTCAAGGGTAACTTAGTGACTGGTTGTTTCCCCTGAGAACGTCACTCTTGCAGCATGATGCCTCAGCTAAGAATTAGGAATGCCAAATGGCAACAAATAAGCTAAAAGGTTCCCAGATGCCAGAGTGACCTCTACATTGCTTAATAAGGAGTGTTTACTCACACTACGTGTAGGTCAAGATAGTTCTGAGGCAGCAAGTAGTCGACTGCTGAGATAAATGAGCCTATTCAGATATGGTTCTGTCTGATGTCTTCTCTGCAGCAGATGCCAAATACTAAAGCCAGAGTGGATGGAATTTTTGAAGCCAAAACCAACACATTGGAAATAATCAGTGATTACTGTTTGGGGAAATCCTTGGCTACAATGTTCACTTTGATTCAGTTTTTCCATTTGGAGTCACTGTACTAACAGGATGGGCAGGAAGAAATCCCCATTCATGCAGCAGTACACAGTTCAACCAAGCTCTATATACTGAAGTAGGTTTTGAAGCAAGATGAGTTTGAGATAAAAAGCTTTTGGTGTTTGTAATCTGGCATGATCAAATCTTCATGTTACCAGTTAGCTATTTTAAAGACTTCAAGTGCATGTGAACGATCTGAGGGATTCTGAAAAGACCCAAGATCTTGATGTTTTATCTTAAGATATATGCATGAATTCCTAAGCAAATTTCTACTGTGGTCTTCATAGATTTATACTGCAATTTGTATAGTTAGTATGATGCCAAGTGGCAATATTTAATGGAGACAGACATCCTACACACACACTTAAGTTTCATGTAATGTGAAGTTGTCACATCAATAGCCTACAGTTTTAAAACAATTTAATGGAAATTCAGCTATCCCTGATTTCCTTGGGCAGAGGGATAGGAGGCAAGCAGACAGTAGGTTTTATACTGCAAGTAAACATTTTAGTTGCTTTGTGAAGTTCATGTCTGTAGTGCTACTCATTTGAGCAACGGAGTAGAGAATTCCCCCTAACCTTTTGATATGGCAGGATCCTAGTCAACTTTGGGCATGCATACTGCAACTAGAGTTGCTCTTGTCAGGCAAAGCCGACAAATGCTAATAGTGGTGTTGGTTTAGTTGATCCTGTAACAGCAGTTGAACTCCCTATTCTAGTGTAATCTACTATAATGCTGGGTTTCTGATCTGGGTAGGCAACGCATGGTCTAGAAGATAGTACTGCAGTAGAGTTTAAGTAGAAGCTAGTCAGTCACACCATAGCTGCATCCACTCCAGTCATTGAGATATGCCCAATTTGCATAAACCCTCCCTCCTCCAAATAAATATTCAGACCAGCTGCACAGCATCCAAGTGAGTTGGATGCAGGCAAAATGCACACCTCATATGTCTAACAGATCAAAGTCATACTGCTGACTCCATGGCTGGTGAACCAAGCCCACAAAGTCTTTGTCCGGTCTTCCTTTCTATTTCTCACTTTAAACAGAGTGCAAACTTCTTTGCAAATCTTAGACAGTTGTTTATTTCTCCTATGACTTTGGTACTTCCTGTGTTTGAGCCAACTAGTATTCAGTTTAGAGAGAGTTTCCCCCAGAACACTGATAATCCTAACTGTCACTGAGAAAATAGCTTCTAGTATCACATCCTTTAAGGTGTTCTGCCTCATTAAGGCTCAACCACAAGTGTTCTCCAGCTCTTTAGGTATAAAGAAATTTCCCCCTCCACCACTAGACTTGAAGTCATTTTAAGCATAGTTCTGTACACTTGACACTATAACTGGGGCAAGCAGACCAGAGGAAGCAGCAGTACTTCCATCAGCCCACCAAGTTAAATACAGGTATTCTCCATTGCACAGTTGAGATTTAAGATCTGTATATTTAGCATACTGCATATGACACTTATGTTTACGTAATTTCAACTAGAAGTTGCTAACATAAGGAATAAGAATGTTGGCTTGAAGCCCAGATAACTTGTCTGATCATGGTGGCCACTGTCAGAATCCCCTTTTGAGAAGCTTCCAAAAACAAGGATAGCAGTGATGAATCTGTACAGAATACATTCTGCATGGGTGGTCTCCCAGCACCTTAAGGAGGGCCATATGGGATTATTATAACTCTGGGCACATGAGCCACTGCTGTTTAATGCTTATGTGCAGGATAAATGGCCACAGAATATATTTTAGTTTAGACATGAGTTTCTATTACATATAGGATTTTACATTGCTAGAGAAAAATCTCTTATCAAGCACATGGTGAACTTAAGCTAGTTCTAAAAAAAGCTGGGGAGAACTGGTTCAAAGGTGACTTTTGCAAAAACTTGATAAAATTAGTCTCATCCAGCTCTAGCTGCCAGTGAGCAACTCCATTTGTTAATATTTTTAGACAGCTACATTAGGTTTGTTTTTGCCCATACAGTAGGTAGCCCATTTTATTTTGATCAGAAGTTTTTCTGCATTTGTTAGTCTTGCCAAACTTTCACTCTTCCTTCAGAGCATTCTGTCTAGTGTTCAGAAGCCATTCCTCTGCCAGTCTGTCTTCTGCCTCATTACCACAAATTAAGTAATCAGCTGAAGAGCCTCTTAATGGTGACTGTTCAGGGACAGTGAGATCAGGGAGTTGCCCTGCTCCAGTGTGGAACGGGGATTCAACAGCTAAACATTTAGAATTAATCCAGAGGCAATGCCACCTTCACCCTCCAGCACATGACAGGATCAAAGACTCTATTCTTCCAGCACTAGAGGCTGGACTATTGCATTTGTGCGGTACTTAGAATTTGAGCAAGTTGCTTTCTCCAATCTAAGATCTAGTATTACAGCATTTATTAAAAGAAGATTAGGATGCAATTCATTACAGCCAACAATTCACTAGACATTGCAGTCAGACTAGATCTCAGCTGCAGACAAGCAGACTGTTTACTTTTACACAAAGCATGTATTTTATAGTTATGTATTCCTCTGCTCATTTTGGCACCTTAAAATAACGAGCAGGTAGCCTATATTGGGTTCTCAACTTTTGAGGGCCCCTCCCCCCAACATGCTATAAAAGCTCCATAGCCCACATGTGCCACAATAACTGGTTTTTGGCATATAAAAGCCAGGGCCAGCATTGGGGGTAACAAGCAGGGAAACTGCCTGGGGGCCCCCCCATGAAGTTACACTGCTCAGGCTTTAGCCCTGGGTGACTGGGCTCAGGGCCCCAGGTGGTGAGGCTTCAGCTTTATGCCCTGGGCCCCAGCAAGCTGAATGCTCACCATGCTTGGAGGACCCCCTGAAACTTGCTCATAGGCCCCCAAGGGGCCCAGGACCCCTGGTTGAAAACCACTGGCCTGTATGCCAGTTTCATAGATTTTGTTTGCTGTTGTATTCAAGTAAGGATGAGAACTCAACAGTACAGTAACTCAAGGAGCCATTGTTTAGTTTGGAAGCTAGCTAAGTTGGTACAATGCTTTGTTGCATAGATGTAGGATACTATTTCAAGTTTTAAAATGTTCTCTTACAGGAATGAAGGTCCTAACATGACTTGTGATCCAGCTCTGCATCAGCAAGTTTCATCATGAAAGGGAAGGAAGGTGGTTCAGAACTTCAAAGATTGAGTGTACATATGAGGAGTGTTCCTAGACTAAGTCTGAATTTCAAGGATGGTCATGCACATTTATAATGCATTTAATTCAGCTGAGTTTTACTCAAATCTAGCCCCTGGAATTTGCATTTGTCTAAGGATCCATGTTATTTAACCACTGTATCAATGCAGATTTGGTTTAAGGGTTTGAATGCTTCTCCCAGGAGAAGCAATTTTACATAATCCCATAAGAACGAACAAAGTAGTGTTGGTCTGCACAGGCAAATCTACTTCCTTGGAGTCCACAAGTTCCAGCTTTGACTGTACATCTCTCATGCTGGAAAAGACTTTAAAAGTTCATCTCAGTTAAGTGAAGATTAATTACTCCACTTTGACAAAGAATTTAAGAGACTACACTTTTGAAAGCATTCAGACAAAACACCACTGTTGCCTGCACATGCCATGCAGATTTAGCTAGGTGGAGACACTATCCACATATGGTGCAAATATTCTTTAGCTGATGAACAGGGTGGTCTGTTTTAGCCTTAGGTATATGTTTCAGTCTGAATACTTTCTTTGTCTAATTGTAAGCTTCAGAAGCTTGTGATTTCTCTACAGCTCCAGTATGAAAAGTACCATAGCTTGTTAAAGCCTATATTTGTGTAATAAACTGGTTAATTAAAATTAAATTTAAGCTTCTCCCCACTCCAGGTAATGTATTTTCAGCAAATACTGTGGAAGTTTAAATTAAATAGTTTCCCTACACCCCACACATTTAAAACATCTTTTGATAGTGTAATTCAGGCTCAGTTATAACTTTCTGCACCACAACTCAGAAAGTGTTCCTTTTATTTTAAGATGTTGAGCTCCCAGCTTGCCAATACTATGGTAGTGCAATGTTATGCAAAGCCATTACAATCTTCGCCTAATTAACATTTCATGCCACACTATTTAGTGAGACTGCTATAAATAGCATACAGGTGCATGTATGAGCATCTCAATGAAGACTGAAAGCAATGCTAAGATTACAATAAAAACCACTGCTTCCAACTCAGTTCTGCTGCTTGATTCATGTCTGCCAACTTCAAGTTTAAACTCACTGTGGGACCTATAATGACAAAAGCAAGCTGGTTTTAGAGTAGCAGCCGTGTTTGCCTTTTCTTTTTGCAAATACAGACTTACTTGTGGCACCTTAGAGGCTAACCAATTTGAGCATAAGCTTTTGTGAGCTACAGTGGCTGTAGCTCACGAAAGCTTATGCTCAAATTGGTTAGTCTAAGGTGCCACAAGTACGCCTTTTCTAAAAGCAAGCTGGTTCTTATTCCCTCTTATATACCAAAATCTTTATGTTCCAGGGCTAATTACCCTGTTCAGCCTCTATTATGGTAGATAGTAGGGTTGCCAGGTATCACCAAGGGGATAGTTTATCCTATCCTCCAAGAATCTGAGGCATACAAGAAGAGAATGTGACCTGCAACTGAGTAAATGTTTAGTTTGCAGGGCTGACAGACAATTTTTTCTGCTCTATTAACTGAGCACATTTGAAACATTGAACCCCCATAATGTTTCTGAAGAGCAACTCCTGTTCTCCAAGTTCTTAGGAAAAATTTAATGAGTCCAGAACTGCATAATAAGTTGACTAGCATTAAAGTCCAGTGCAAGTTAAATCATTCATTAGTTGGTTCTGTTGTACAGATGCTATCAGGTGCTTACAAGTGCTAGAATATACCAGCTGCCAACTTACCCTTCCATCTGTGGGACCTGCTGAACTGAATTTACCACATTTCTTGTCAGAGCACATGCAATGCAGATAATTTCTAAAGCCACCTTCAGCATAGATTACTTACTAGCAGCTACAGTTTGCTCCTCATCTACAGACCATGACTAGGAAGCAAGCAACAGGTGTATCACAGAAGACAGATCCCAGAGTCAGTGCATGGATTTGATCAGTGCCTGAGCCATCTTCTCTAGAGGTAAAAGCCATAGCAGTAGTCTGGAGACATCCCATCCAATATCATGGGCCATCATTCCATTTTAGGAGCACCTAATTACCCAGGTTGGAGTCTCCCCTTTTAAAAGTCCTCCATTTTATTCCATATTTGGTATAGTGTGATGGCAGCAGGGCTGGCTGCTCACTAGCAGCATCTGTTGATCCCTTATTCAGGAATAACAAACCTGAAGGGTTTGTTGGTCTGCATTTATTGTACTTAAGAGCTTAGCTAAGGTACAGTCCAGACAATTTAAACTGGATAAGGTGGATGGTTTGTATTCACACTCTGCTAAAAGCTCTGAAGGACCCATGTGTCCAGCCTCTTGAAGCATTAAGTGCTTTGTCTAACCTAATCTGTAGCAACTGAGAAGTTTATTCCACTGATTATTAGTTCAAAAGGAAGTGGGGCCAGAGAGGGAAGTGTGCTTAAAAAAACCACACCACCCTCTGACGAGGCATATGAAAGGGAAACTTATGTATGAGCTTCCCAAAATGCCTTGAAAGCCTAGGCATTCATTTGCTGTGCTAAGCCACTGTGCCAGTAGCTTCTAAGCAACTCTGGACCCTGCTCAGTGGTCTTAACAGGATCTCCCTCAGCTTGCATATTGTGTGTTCGGCACACTAAGTGAATAAGAAGCGGTAGCAGAGACTATCCTAGTTCAGGAGGCACATGTGCTCCTGTCTGTGGAATGGCAGATGTCTGCAGGTCATTAGCTTTAGTAATGCCTGTGTAACACTAATCTAGTTAAGACAGCACCAAGGTCAGGTTTGTCCACTACTATACACTAAAGGTTGGGGGAGTGAACAGAAACAGGGATTTAAGTTAGTATCTTCCCCTGTGCAAATAGCAGAATAGGCTAGACCATAAAAGCATTTAGAGGGTAGGTTTATTGCAGCTGCCTGCCTTCAAGAAGCAAGGAGTCAATATCTTTATAAGCTAAAGTGGACATGGTCCATACCCAGATTTGTATATTGCAACAGATGCCCTGAAGCTTTGCTGTAAAGTAATGTGTACAAGCTATTCCAGTTCTAGAGATAAGTGTCTGCAGGCCATAAAGTAATGGCTTGTGCTGGCACTCCCTTGCTTACTTTCAAGCCATCATGTTATGATGTTTTAAGTTACTGTTCATTAAGATTTCATCAGCACAGAGCAACTATAGCTGTGATTTCCCCATTTCATCAACTTAACAGGTTTGATGGAGTTTCCTCTGCACCCAGTTATGATGCAGAGTTACAGAAGAGGAGCTGGCTAGACCATCAATCATCGGATAATGTAGGGCTCCAGAGTCTTCCCAAAAAGACAAGGAGTCCTTGTGGCACCTTAGACTAACCAATTTATTTGAGCATAAGCTTTCGTGAGCTACAGCTCACTTCATCGGATGCATACTGTGGAAAGTACAGAAGATTTTATACACACAAACCATGAAAAAATTGGTGTTTACTACTACAAAAGGTTCTCTTTCCCCCCACATCCCACTCTCCTGCTGGTAATAGCTTATCTAAAGTGATCACTCTCCTTACAATGTGTATGATAATCAAGTTGGGCCTTCTCCCCACCCCCCCACAAACCCACTCTCCTGTTGGTAATAGCTTATCCTTGTGCCCACCTTAAGACTACTAGTACCAGCCATATGGCATTCCATTTTAGATCTCTCTAGGTTTGGTCAAAGGGCAAGAAGTGATATTTATGAAGACTGGCAATTGCCACTGCCTCTCCCTAGAAGAGGTTTAGTCTATAGCTAGCAGAGTTTGCAATTTATGAGGAGTTTGGCTTAGGATCAGGCACAGAAGGGAGAGAAGGACTAAGTCCAGAAGTGCTGTGGTGATGGGAGTTTTGATCATGTCAACTACTTCTCAAATGGCAGCACAACTCCATGAGCTCCCTGGCTTCTACTACTTTCTATGGGATAGCCAGCCATACAAAACCAAGTTCTGTGTGCTAGGTGCTACTTTCCCACAAGCCTATTCTCCCAGAAAAGTTACTTGAAATAACTCAGGTTACTGATTTTTATCCTGAAGATAAGTGGTTGGTTTGATTTTGTACCCGTTTCCATCACTATCAGATTAGCTTGAGCCTGGTTTACAGCATGACAGTGCCCTTTAAAAATAGCCTTAGAAACACTAGCATTAGGTGTCCCTTTAGGAGTAGGCTACAAAGCAAGAGCAGCTGATGGAGTGTTCTGGTTAATCTGAAGTTGTCTGACTAGGGCTCTTAACATGGGTGCTAGAGTACAAACAGCAAGATACTACACCCTGTGCCACTCAAGGTATATCTACATTGCAATTAAAAATCAGTGCTAGCCCACTTGGGCTTAGGCTAAAACAGATGTTTAATTGCATGGAAAATGTTTGAGCTCAGGCCAAAATGTTTGGCCTGAGCTCTAGGACCCTGTGAGGTGGGAGGGTCCCATAATACAGGGTCTAGCCTGAGCCCAAGTGTCTACATCTCAATTAAATAGCCCCTTAGCCTGAGCTGGCAGAGACCACCGCAGGGTTCTGTCTGCAGTCTAGACACACCCCTCAGTGTATCCTGTCCCAGCTTCACTGGCAGTAGGTTATCTTCTACCTTAGCTTAACTTTGAGGCTTCCAATTGGTCAAGTTAATTTCATATTTAAGTTGCTAATGTCAGTGCTTGTGCCATGTATGCATGGCACAAAAGGTCTTAAGATGGATTGATATTTGAACCTCAAATCACTGAGTAGATGGTAATTAATTTAACCCTTATCTACCTAACTCAGTATATATAAAATGGGGTGTAAACATGTTTGTCACAAATTAGCAAAGAGGGTGGCTTCATTGTCAGCTATAGAAATAGCATATAAAAAGCCCGAAAGTTAAATAGTAAGTGTTCCCACTCCACCCAGGTTCAACAGAACAGTTTGAGGTTTTTTTACTGCAATGAGAGAGCTGGAAGCTGTTCTGACAGTCTGTGGTAAACCACAAACACCCCACCCCACACACATGCAGTCCGCAATAGTATGCCACTGATCGGGTGTAACTGTTACATGTTAGAAGCGGCTTCCAAATATAGCTCAAAAGTTACAGCCCTAGATGAATTTGTTCTATTTGTTCACAGGAGGTGTATGCTGGAATGCAGCTTATCAGTGCATTCTTGGCACAACTGAGTCAGTTTATTCAATGACAAAGGACATGACAGGAAGTGGTTTTTAGAAGTAATCCACCCATGGCAACAGGAGCTCTACTTGTCTGCTGTATACTGGAAAAACAGACAAGGCAGTAGAGGTCTAGAAACAGCTAGAGTTGTTAGCTCCTACAGACAGTCTAAATGGCACTCATCTAATCAGCATGCAGCTGAAAGGCAGTTGGGAACATCCTTGGAGCAACAAAAACCACTATTAGACATCAGAGCTGACTGCTATAAGTGAACAAGCCATGGTCCCCAGAAGCTGAGGGCTAAGAGCCAGCTGCTTTTGCTTCCTAGTTCTACTTCTAAAGGAAAGTGAAGAAATAGGTAGAGCTAATTACCTGGGATAGCCAGCTTGCCCCCTACCTCCAGGTCACACAGGCTCTCAGTACAGAACTGGATTTACACTGCTTCCCTTAGAAGCTCCATGGTTCACTGAGAGTGCCATAACTATAGTGAGACCTTTGTAGCCCATATGTGCACCAGGATCTCAGTTGTCAAGAGTTCCTTAAGGACTGCCATTCTGGGTGGTTAAACATTTATTTTACATAATTTTAAATACCATAACAATGTAAATTATGAATTGACAACCTGCATTAAGGCCTGATCTATTAAAGTTGTTTAAATTAAAACACTCAAGCAGGATATACAAAATCCCAGCAGTAAAGTCCAACTGAGCTGGTGTCAGTCACTGGCTAAGCATGTGGAACCAGTCTGAAGTGTTAGCACGAAGCCAGCCTTTGACAGCCCTAGCATAGATATTTCTCATTTCTGATTATTCAAGTTTAATAGCTTCTTCATTCAAAGTAGAGAAACCAATTTTCCACTGCCAATTTGGATTAGAAACTAGATGTCAGAATGAGAACTACTGGTTCTCAAATCTTGAAGGACACTGACCAGAAACAGTTCTGGTCACTAAGTATAGTTTAGACTTAAAGCATTAAATGCAAGACATTACACAAGTTTAGAAGCCAGCATATTTAAGCTAAAATAACTAAGCCCTGTTTGTGCAATGTAACAATGCCAGTCACCAACCCAGGCACCTTAATAGCAGCCATAGTGTAAGTTAAGAAGAAGAATTCTTCCATCAACCTAGCCATGTTTATACCAGGCATTAGGCCAGCTTCACTAGCTCTCAGGGATGTAAATTTTATACCCTGGAGCAATGTAGCAAGGTGAACTTAAAACTCCAGTGTATACCCCCAGTTAGCAAAAAGTAGAACCAAGTTAAATCTTCTTAAAGAGATTGAGTATAAGTCAGTTTCCTGCTTTAATCACTCCAACCTGTTACCACCTCCACTGAGCCATAAAGTTATGCAGCAAAAGTTGTTTTAGCTTTGCAGTTCCTTGGATAAGAAATGGTTCTTCAATTACTTCAGGTAATGAAATTTACTGTTCATCACTAGCCCGGTTTGAATTTTAATCTAGTGCTCTATACAGAGATCAATTCCTTCTCATTAGGAGCTGTTGGATACTTATGCTTGGTCTAGACCAGGGGTTCTCAAACTGGGGGTCAGGACCCCTTAGCGGGTTGCAAGTTTATTACATGGGGTGTGTGAGCTGTCAGCCTCCACCCCAAACCCTGCTTTGCCTCCAGCATTTATAATGGTGCTAATATATAAAAAGGTGTTTAATTTATATGGGGGGGTGCTCAGTGGCTTGCTATGTGAAAGGGGTCACCAGTAAAAAATGTTTGAGCGCCACTGGTCTAGACCAGTGTGGCCAACCTGTGGCTCCAGAGCCACATGTGGCTCTTCAGAAGTTAACTCCACAGCTGGAGCTACAAGTGCCAACTTTGTGTGCTGGGGTGCTTGCTGCTCAAACCCTGGCTCTGCCCCAGGCCCTGCCCCCACTTCACCCCTTTCCCTGAGCCTGCCATGCACTTGCTCCTCCCTCCCCCCACCTGAGCCTCCTGCACACCACAAAACAGCTGATTAGGAGGTGCTGATCAGTAGGGCTGCTGGTGGGTGGGAGGCTGAGAACATTACTGTGGCTCTTTGGCAATGTACATGGGTAAATTCTGCCTCCTTCTCGGGCTCAGGTTGGCCACCCCTGGTCTAGACTACATACTAGGTCACTTGGGTGTGATTTTTCATACCCCTGAGTGACAGTTATACCAACCTTAACCCCCTGTGTAGGCAGCACTACATCAGTGGGACAGCTTCTGCTAGTGACATAGCTAATCTCTAGTGGAGCTGGAAAGAAGCCAATGGAAGAACTATCAGCTTAAAGAGCCTTCACCAGATGCACTACAGCAGTGCAGCTCCAAGTTTGTAGAGGAGGCCTGCCCATAGCAAATTCAGATTCTGCATGTACAGGAAAATTATCTTGCTTCCTCTACCACCCCTAGAAGACTGAGGAGGAATATTCTTTAATCCCCTGGTGTCTTCAAAAGGATTTGATACAATACTGAAGTGGGACTGCATCGTACCTTAAATCTTTCCTCAACTGCTACATTTACATGGAGACCTGAGAGCCCTGCAATAGGATTGTTAGCATTTGATCCCCAAAGGTAGTGTTATGGTGAGAAAGTCTCTGCATCAGCTTTGTACTAGTCTCTATACCTGCTGGGCTGTTCAAAAGGGGTCAGGGCTCCTCAGCAATGTTTAGTACAATACATTTTACCAAGTAAAATTTGTCTGCTAGTAAGCAGACATCTGCATTCCCAAAGCAAGTTAGGAGATTTAGAGACAGTGCTTGTGCATGTGAGACTACTGGAAGTCAATATTGGCATGTATAAGTTGGCCAAGATGAACAATTCATGCATTTAAGTAACTAGCATGTTAGTCTTCATTATATACTGTATATGTACACTTACTCTAATAGAGGTAGAATCAGAAATAGTGGTCAGAAGAGCAATTCTCTGTATAAGAGTTCCTGCACTATAAGAGAGGAGATTCCTACATGTTTGGTAGATGTTGAGAAACTGCAACAATTCTCCAGGTCTAAATAGTTGACCTTGGTGTCAAAACTTAGAGTGCCATTAGGCTATGACAGCATTGCCCAGCCAGCCACTAGGAATCCTTCTGGACAATGTGGCAGATGCAAAAATCCCATTCAAGTATCCTAAGCCCTAGGGGTAATGCCAAGAGGTTTGTATGTAGATTTCAGGAACTGCTCTTGCTTGTAAGAAGCCAGGAAGAGTGGAGAAGTGTCCTCTATTTTTTGCTTGTGAAGGAACCAAGTGTAGACATTATAAAAGTCCCCATATTAAATCCTAGCAATACAAGCAAGGCTTGAGAGACTTACTCTAGCATAGCTGTTAGTCTTGATTCATAATACTAATCCTAGAGTTGCAGTTTTAAATGAGACAAGTTCTTAGTTGATGGCAACCATTAGATTTCACCTGAAGCAAGACTTGCCTGCTGACCTAGTCTAAGCACTGTGTTACAAGATGATTGAAGTGACAATTCACTGAGATCACATACAAAGCACTATATTTTTGGAATAATCAATTGCACAAATTCAAAGTGGGAAATGACTGCCTAACTAGGAAGAAAAGGTAAAGCAGAAAAGGCTCTGGGGAATAGAGTGGATCACACTAAATGTGTGAGTGTAATAGTGCTGCAAAAAAGCAAACGTTCTGGGATGTATTAGCAGCAGTATTGTAAGCAAGATGCAAATAATTCCACTGTATTTATCAGGCCTCAAAACTGGAGTACTGTGTCCTGCTCTGGGCACCACACTTTGGTAAAGATGGACATATTGGAGCAACAAAAAATTCAAGGTCTAGAAAATGTGACCTATGAGAAAAGATCAAAAGAATGGGATTTGTTTAGTCTGAAGAGAAGACTGAGGTGGGACATAAGTCTTCAAGTACATTAAAAGGTTGTTACAAGAAGGGTGACAAGTTGTTCCTATGTTTAGCTACCCTTTCAGCTAGGAAATTTTTCCTAACATCTAACCTAAGTCTCCCTTGCTGCAATTTAAGTCCATTACTATGTATCTGGTCTTCAGTAGTTAAGGAGAACACATTACCTAGGGAAGCTGGGCAATGTCACTGGATGTTTAAGAACAGGTTAGGCAAGCTTGTCAGAGGCTATCTAGGTAATATTCAGTCCTGCTTCACAGCAGTGAACTGGACTAGATCTATCAAGGTCCCTTCCAGTCCAGCATTTCTATGACTAAATAGCCACTGTGTTGTAATTGACAGCCTTGTTCACTGTGACAAGAAACAGGTGCTTAACTAGCAACTCAATGCTACTAGATTTTCTATTGGTGCAAGATGTTTCCTTTAAACTTTATGTACATGAAAACTTTTCAGTGTCTTGATTCACTTCAGATTTGCAGGCTTAACAAAGTAATGGTGCCCTAAATGTGAACTCTCCTTTAAGAGAAGGTCTTGTCACAGCTTTCAGCCTGAGGACACTGCTCCCAGGAAAGCACTCCAGAACCCCATGGTCACAAGTAGAGGGAAAGAAGCTCAGCTCCTTCTATACTGGAAGACAGTAGTCCTCCAATCCAGTAAGCAAAGCTCATCTAGACAGCTTTCCCCCCCCATAAAAGATTTGAAACATTTTAGTGTAATGTAACAAGATCCCACATTTGGCTTTGTACCATCAGATATTCTGTCCTGAAGAAATCTAACCAGTTGTGTTTATAGGAAGAGGATATGAAGTAGCAAGGACTCATCCCCACTTTTACCTACTGCATGGCTAGCTATGGGAATGCTTGAAGCCATAAAAGGAACATAAGCAGTTTTGTCTGCAGTCCCAGTTCCACCCCCCTCCCACCCTTGCTGTAGCCCATCCCTAGGAAATGGGATTGACACCACTCAGGCAACAAGCCGAGAAGTATTACTCTTCTCCTTGTGCCCAAGAGGGGTCTTTAAATGTCAGTGACTGTTGCATCTACAGGGTTAAACTTGCTGTACCCATGACTCCTGGTAAGGTAACCAGAAAATGAAACAGATTTTTTCTATGTCTACTGGCACTGAACTCTAGCTGACCCATATCTGGTGTCAGTCTGGAGTTCAATTGTACAAGTCCACTGATTGTTCTGTTCAAGTACCTTAAAAGCAACTCAGATTTGAGGGCCCTGTTGTCAGTGCATAGATGGCACTTCTGTAAACCCACCATCTCACAAACTGAGAAGTCACAGGTAACCATACAGTGGGAAGCATTCCATGCATGGGACAAACATGTCCTCCAACACAAGTGCATGGCCACTTAGTCATGGCTAACAAAGACTCCATAATGCTACAAATACACAAGCTAATAATCAAATTTGAGTGTTCACTGTGTCTGCTTAGTTTATTTGTGGGCCAAGTAGCAGAGATTCTCCCTCCCACTGTGAGTTCCTTCGATCCCAGGCTAGCAGTGCACTTCAGAGTAGTTTCCATAGGGTGTGGAACCAGCTATGGTATACCTTTGTGAAGTCTATTTGGGATGGGAAAATAATTCAGAGACAAGCAATAGACCCTAAAACATAAAAGTTTGAAATGAAGAACTGAGGAGGAGCATCCAGACCAGGTGGACATACAAGATTGAGCAAATGGAGGTTGCCATTGACCGTCAGTTAACGGTGAGGAAAGAAAGTTTTCTACAAGGAAAAGGATTGCACAGTAGCCTGTCTTTCAGAAGGAAACGTGTTACCCAAGGGAGGGGATTACATGGACAGACTAAGCCAGGGTTTCTCAACCCATGGGGTGTGACCTAAAATTGGGTCACTGAAGTGTTTCAAAGTGTCCTGCCCCTCACTAATCCTGCAGTCGTAGCCCCTGCAGTTCTGGTCCCATGGGGCTGGTTGGGCTCAGCTGCCTGCTCCAGGTGCTGCACACTGGTGCACAGTGCTGCTTGTGTTCGGTCCAGCTGCCCTTTGTCATGATGGGGAGCCAGCCAAGCCCAGTTGGAGTGGTACTGTGACTCCATGCAGCTCAACATGGGAAGCAGGGAGCTGATCCCAGCCAGTTTTGTGGGACAGGAACCACCACTATGGCACACAGGGTGCTTGTTTAGTGTGTATATTCTATGTTGGGGGGAATGGCTTGAGCCCTAAAAAGTTGACAATCACTAGAGTAAGCCACCTTAAACTTTAGAGGACCTTTCAGGTTAGGGTTGAAGACTGGTGACAAGGCAATATGGGAAGCTTTTGCTACAAAGTGCATATATCAGTAGCTGTAGAGTACTTCAGTGTTAAAAACCAAATTGTATTGGCTTTGTTTCACCAAGCCTGTGTCTTCACTGTAAAAACCTCTTAAGTAAAGGAGTCACTGTAAGATCTTGGAGGCCACCTCCTTGTAGTTTACACTTTGAGGCAACTATGCCTCTCAGCTAAGTCTCCAGTAAGATTATGTACTGGGTTGGGGAATACATGTTCCTTATCCTGTGATAGAGGCTCCTTTTTAAGCAGTGAGACAAAGCCTAAGTTTTAGTACATAAACTCCAGTCTGTTGGACAGTTTAGTGCGGTTACCATCACTAATCCTGGCAACTTGACACCAAGTTGATCAGTTTTAATGTAACCTGTTAAATGGAATTCACTTATGGAGTCTTCCTCTCCTAAACTTGATCTGTCAGCATCTATTGCTGTGCTGCCAAGGCTTCCTACAGTCATTACTGACAAACCCAGTCCCAGCAGACTGGCCCACAAGAAACTTTTGCTCAAGCTTTTGTTTGAATGCAGTTCTGGGTCCCATAGGCTGATTAGATTTAATCTCTCATCAAGCCTCGAATGAAATCCCTCACTCCTTGTCCCTGCTATGCAGCATTTTGTAATTGGCACCCAGCACAATTGCTTACATCTGCATAGTACACATCACTACATTTAGTAGCGGTTAATATTTTGGGCAGATTGTACCCTCCTGCAACTTTAGGATAAAATCATAAAATTATCCATACCAGTCAATACACCCTCAACTACTCCAACAGGCTTTCATTTCTACCTCCAATACATACCAGAATGCACCCCAAACTTCAAAATTGCACTCTAAGCAAAACAAGGCAACACAGCCTTAGTGTTACTGAGGTACAATGAATATTCAGCAACACAATTGCTGACATGTTTTAGGAGTTGTCTGGAAAACAAATGTCAGATACCCTCCTGATAATGTTTAGTCAGAAAGCTTAGGTAAAGTATCCTCAGGCAGAGATCAGCTTGTAGCAGATATCACAGTAGTTTTCCTGAGTAGCTTGATCTGATTTCTGCAAGCTCAGTGCTTTAGATCTTAGCACTGGAGTTCTTTAGGAAGTCTATTTACATAGATCTGTGCTTGCAATTTAAGGCCAATATTTGCCCGAGTGCAGTTTTCACTTCAGTGCAACTAGTAGGTTGTCTGAGGTTTGACACTTATCAGAGGTAAAGTGACTTCAGTTAGTAGGTATTAGTTTGTTGGCTACCAATTTTGTAGAATAGACAACATTATGCTTGTCAGCTCAGTTGCTTTAGACCTCACAATGTCTGCTTGGAGTGTCCTTCTCTTCAGGTTTCAGAGCAGCAGCCGTGTTAGTCTGTATCTGCAAAAAGGTGTATTTGTGGCACCTAAGACTAACCAATTTGAGCATAAGCTTTTGTGAGCTACAGCATGCATCTGATGAAGCGAGCTGTAGCTCACAAAAGCTTATGCTCAAATTGGTTAGTCTAAGGTGCCACAAGTAGGCCTTTTCTTCTCTTTAGGAGAGGGTATAGTCAAAGCTGCTCACTTCAGCTAGGGTAGAATGTTCAGCAGCACTTCTATACAAGTGAGGTCTGGCCTGAAGACTACTTTAAGGGGATGGACCATGAAGTTCAGGTAAAGGGATTGAGGGTCCATAGCCCAAGTTCATTTTCTGAACTTACGCATATACTGCCTTGTCTCATCTGTTAAGAACATTAAGCTGTAGAACAGTTTGACAGCTCTGGGGACTTAAGGTCTTTACGTAAGCTGCACAGGATGCTCTACATGGTAGAACCTTGCAGTATGGATTGTGTTGCTGCAGCACAGTGCTCCATCAGTAAGGAGACATGAAAACTGAGCCTGCGCAAACTAGCCAGTTCACTGGAACATTGCTGCTCCAAGCTAGCATAGTTCAAGGGAGCGCCTATGGGCAAAAACAATATAGGTATAATACTGATAGGACAGGGATGACATTTACAAAACGGAAGGGAAGTAGCTTGCCTAGTTTTAGAGGAGGCCAGTAGCCAAAATAAACTCCGTTTGCAGTAAGGTTTCTTAACCCTCCGTCACTGGAAAGTAGGATGGAAAGATGATCTGTCAACAAGTGAAGTTCAAGCATCAGCTAGGTTTGCACAATTACCAGAAAGTCATGAGTGAATAATTAATGGCTTCTTTAATTGTTTCCCCTACCTAGTAAGCTATGGTGCCAAATAAAAACACTTATGTTTCCAATTAAAAATGCAACCAGGCATTAGACTTGAGTATTTTTCTATACTGTCTAGTAGTTTATAATAAGGGCACTATACAACCCAGTTTTAACGCTCAATTTTAGTTCTATGGACTTTCCTGTTAGAACAGTGAGCAACAGCACTGAGTCCAAACACTACATAAGTGCAAGGAGAGTTTGATATTTAGAAGTCGTTAGATTTTCTTGCTCCTTTAAGAGACAGAAGGTATAGAAGCATTTTTTACCTCGTGCAAAATGCCTTATTCATCCTACTTCACCCACAGTTCATTGAAGCTGGAACATGGTGGGGGATTTTTAGATTCATCTATCTTCAGCAGTATCATAGGCATATGAACTACTGGTTTCCAGATGTGAGTGTATTGTGACTAAGCCTGAACTGTTATCCATTTGGAAGTTACCCATTTCATAAGAGTATTACACTCTTGCTTGAAGGGTTATGTTTTAGTTGCATGCCAACAAATTGAGATCCTATGCAGATTTCATCAGTATAATCTACATATTAGACCATGAACTGGCACTTCATAATGTAGTCACTCAAGTATGATGCTAATTAAAGCAAGCTGTATAATTTTTACAGAGTCACCAAATGTGTATGCTAGCTCCCATGTAATTAATCTTTCTTTCCTTTGTCTTATCATTGTGTTCCTTGTTATGGAGTTCATTACTCTCATGAGTCTTGAGAAGAATATTTCCTATAAAAAAAGTCATGCACAACTACGAAGCCTTTTAAATAAAAAAGCACATTGTTCCAAAAAAGTCAAGTCTAATCTACCATGCCATAGCTAGCAACATGAAATTTTCCATTGTTCATTTGCAACTTAAGATAGTGAAGTATCACTACCAGACAACAGTGAATTAAGACTTCAAAGTTCATTCAGTTGAGGAATTTATGTTGGTCATAAAGTGTCAGCCTGATATTTTAGATTATCTGGTTTGATTACTTTTGAAGCAACATTGTCAATTTAGTGAGCTTGAGACCTGTCAGACTCAAGACCTTGTCTTCACTAGGGAAAAAAGCAGAGTTAAAATCCTAGAGAAGACAAGGCAGTTGCTTTCATGTGACAAAGCCATTAACAACCACTAACTCATCTGAAAGCAAATGGTGGTTTTCTTTAGGATCTTAATTCATTAGAATTCGCATTTAAGTCACCTTTGTTCCTCGTGAAGGATCACCCTGCCCAAGCATTGCTGATTAACTCTACAGCAGTTAGACACCAAGTATAGCTCATAAGATGTTTAAGAAAAATGTGCTTTATGCCACATTTGAAAGATTCCAGCTATGCCCCCAGAAAGAACTACTGAGTATTTCAAAAGATTAAGGTCTATAATGAGGGGGAGTGGTCAACCACAGCAACTTTCACCTATTCCTCCTTCATAATAAGCTTCACTGAGAGGAGTTTCCTTCTCTTTAGGATAGGCTCAGTGGAGACAAATAAGGTTCCTTCCCTCACCCTGCCCCTCCAGCCCTTCCCTCTTTCCGAACTCTTCCCTGCCCCCATTCAGGCAGACCACCACCAGACAGAGGTCCTCTACCCATAGTGCACAAGGGTAAGAGACCTCTATCTTTCAAGAGCTGAGCAGTTGATAAAACTTAGCCTTCTGATCACTGGTCCGTCAACTCCCACCCCTCTAGTCTCCAGAGGTCATCCTGGCAGTTACAGGCCAGTAAGCTTAATTTCAGAACCAGGCAAACTGATTGAAACTATAAAGAACAGAATCAGACACAGCTGAGCACCATTTGTCAGGGAAGCACCACAGTTTTTGTAAAGCGAAATCATGCCTTGCCTATCAGAATTCTTTGAGAGTCAATACACAGACAAGGGTGATCCAGTAGATCTAGTGTCAAAGGCTTTCCAGAAAGTCTATGATCAAGGTCCCTCAGAGGCTCTTAAGCCAGGTAAGCAGACATAGGATAAGAGGGAAGGTCCTCTCATGGATCAGTAACTGGTTGAAAGTCACAAAACAAAGGATAGGAATAAATGATCATTTTTCAGACTGGGAAGATGTAAATAGCAAGGTTTCCCCAGATATCTGTACTGGGACCAGTACTGTTGAATATACAAGCAATTTGCAAAAAAGGTATAAACAATGAGGTGAGTAACTTTGTAAGTCCAAAGCAGGCTGCAAAGTTACAATGGATCTCAAAACTGGGTGTCTGGACAATAAAATGGCAGATAAAATTCAATGTTGATAAATGCAAAGTAATGCATATTGGAAAATATCAACATACAAAATGATTTGGATCCAAGTTACCTGTTACCACCCGGAAAACATCTTGGCGTCACTGTGGATAGGTCTCTGAAAATGTATGCTCAATGTGTAGTCAAAAAAGCTAACAATGTTAGGAAAGGGACAGAGAAAAATAGTGCCACCACATAAACCTAATACTACATATCCCATGTTCTGGTCACCCCACCTCAAAAAAGATTAGAACTGGAAGAGGTACAGAGAAGGACAATAAAAGTGCTTTAGGGTATGGAACAGATTCCATATCATGAAAAATTTAAAAAATTGGACTTCAGTTTGGAAAGAGGGGATATGAAGAGGTCTATTAAACCATGAACGGTGTGGAGAACATGAATAAGGCAGTGTTATTTATGCCTTCACATAACAAGAACCAGGAGTCACCCAATTAAATAAATAGGCAGAAAGTTTAACACAAAAGGAAGTACTTCTCCACATAGTCAACTTTTGGAACTCCTTGCCAGGGGAAGTTGTGAAGACCAAAACTATAACCATTCAAAACAAATCAGATAATTTCAGGAAGGATAGGTCCATCAGTGGCTATTAGCCAAGACAGTCCGGGATGCAACCCCATGCTCTGGAAGTCCCTAGCCTCAGATTGCCAGAAGCAGATAGTGGATGACAGGGGATAGATCACTTGATTGCTTCCCGCCCCCCCTCCATTCCCTCTGAAGCACCTGATATTGGCCACCGATCAAAGACCGCACACTGGGCTAGATGGACCACTGGTCTGACCCCATATGGCCACTCTTGTGTTGAACTGCAAGGAAAACCATTAGGCACTCCATGCCCACAACCGTGTCATCTGTAGAGTAACCACTGGCTAAGGCCTAATCAACTTTGGCATCTGGAGCATCCATCAAGCCCTTGAGAGGAGGGGGGAGTACTTCCGAGGCTGTTCAATATAACATCTTAGTGTTAAGGCCACACAACCCCAAGTCTTGAGCAACACTGCCTATCCAGGCACCCTTTGTTATAGAGGTGAGCATACCATCCAAACTGTAGTCCCAACCCAAGAACAGCTAGCTGTTCCTTTGCTACCATTTGCCTTCACTTCAAAAGGGCCAAAGCTCTGCTCTGTAGTTTCGCCAGTTAATACTGTCTATAGCAAGCAAATGAAATATCAGTGACGGCCTTAGCTTGTTTTCAGCAGAATCAGCAGTGGGACCTTCATTAACAGCATAACCCCTACAAAGCACTCAAATCACAGCAGCTGAGAGAGTGCCTCTACCTGCAGGGACAGAGGCAGCACAGCAAATCCTGTCTTCCTGAACAAGGCAGACAGTCTTCACTCTCCCTATGGGTAGGAATAGGCCTAGCCAACCTCTAGCCAGGCCAGAGCCCTGAGGGTAGGCAAAGTTGGGGTTTAGGTCTCATGGAGTCACACAAGGCAGCTCAACTGGGCCAGAGCACCCTGGGATTTAGCCAGAACTCCCCCACACCAAGAGCCACAGCACAGATTTGTTAGAGACCCTGGTAAAGGCCCCCTGCCTTGGTAGCTGCCTCTAGTCAGCACTAGGAAAAAGCAGCCAGATGAGCTGGTTTGGCAACCACCAGCCGAGCCCCACACACCTGCCTTGGGAGTGTCAGCTCGGCTCCTCCTTGGGGGGCCCGCCCAGCCACCGGGGACAGGCTCCACCACACCCCAGCACGGGCTCCCGACCCAGAGGGAGCCCTTCCCCTGCCCAGGGTCACCTCCAACACCGGGCAGCCCAGGAAGGAGGGCGCGTCCAGCGCCCTTCCCCACCCCCGCCGGGGAGCAGTGCAGGCTCCTGCGGGCAGCGGGAGCCTGGTCGAGGGTCAGGGGCCGGGGCCGGCCACAGCCCGGCGGTCACACGACCGCCCTGGCCTCTGCTGGCCGTGAGCGCCACGGCCCTAGCCCGCAGCAGGGCTTAGCGAGCGGCCCGAGAGCCGCGCCAGCCGCCGCAGAGGTGCGGGCCGCCCGGCTAGGGCGAGCGACACACCCCACGCCCGGGGTGGGCGAGCCCCCGGCCGACCCAGCCCGCGGTCGCCCGGCTTCTTCCCTCGCCACGCCGGGGGCGGGCTCCCTGCCCCGGCCGGCCGGACTCACCGATGGAGACCAGCTTGATGCTCTCCCGCTCCAGGAACTCGAGCGCCACCGAGACGTTCTCCAGCTGCATCTGGCGGAAGGTGGGGCGCTGGTGGTACTTGCGGTACATGCGCTTCTGGCTCAGCACCTCCAGCAGCGCGATGAGCCGCAGCCCGTCGCTCAGGTCGCTCTGCAGGTTGCCGATGCGCTTGTTCACGCAGCGGAGGTGCTCGTTGCACCAGCGGGTGAACGTGTTCTGCTGGATGCGCTTCCAGGGCGCGTCCTCCGCCAGGTCCTTCTCGGTCACCGGCATGTCTGCCTGCTGCTCCGCCTCGCTGCGGCCCGCGGGCGGCTGCTGCTGCTGCTGCTCTAGCCGCCGAAACTGCAGGGTCTGGCTCCGCGGGCTGCCGCTGCTGCTCCAGCCTCTGCCGCGAGCCCCCTGGCCCCGCGCCTGCGTACTGCTCATGCTGGGGCGGCCGCCCCGCCCTCTCCGGGGGATGAGCGAGCAGGCTCCGCCCGGGCGCGCTCCCTCCTCCTAGGCGGCGGCGGCGAGCTCAGTGCCAAGTGCACGCCAACAAACCTGCGGGCAAAGGGGCAGCGGCGTTAGCAATCCCCCCCCTAGGAAGGGTCCGGGCTCCACCTGTACGTACTCCGAGCTGGATAAGGCTCCTGTCTGCTCCCCGGGCTTTAAATACTGTCCGGGGCTTGGGCCCCGGAGGGAGGAGCAGCAGGCGGCCAGGGGTGAGCACAGCTGTGCCGAGGTCAGAGCACCCAGGCTGTGATTGCAGCCCCTTATCATATCATTAGGAATCGGGGGTCGTCAACGCCTCCTACCTCGCCCTAGCCGGAGCAGGATCTTTGTCCCCTTCAGCTGCGTGAAGAACGTCTGCTGCTTCGTTACCATCTAGCACTGAGATGAGAGACCTGCTCGTGCCAAATCTCCTAACTAGCGAGGAGGGAAACGCCCTCACTTTGCATTATTACTTTACTGCATTGTTCTATAAACTCAGCCCCTCCAGGGGTGGTGCAGGATTTTGTGATCTAAAGAGGCGTGGGAAAAGGTTGGGTGTGTAGCTAAACTAGTGGGGATAGCTTGCAAACACTTTGATATACCCAAAAAGAAAAGGAGTACTTGTGGCACCTTAGAGACAAAGCCGATGAAGTGAGCTGTAGCTCACCAAAGCTCATGCTCAAATAAATTGGTTAGTCTCTAAGGTGCCACAAGTACTCCTTTTATTTTTGCGAATACAGACTAACACGGCTGCTACTCTGAAACTTTGATATACGGTTATACAGGGCCAAGATTGGTGTGAAAGCCCATGTGGTTAAGACCCCTGGGGACTTACCCATTCTATTCCTCAGTTTCCCCATGCATTAAATGAGGATAACAGTGCTGTACATCACGGGAGTGTTGTTGGCCTTCATTTGTTAGGGCTGGCCTACATGTGGTTTTTGTACCAGATTTTTTCAGTGTAACCGTCTAATAGTGTGGATGCACTTATACTGGTGTAAACCAAATAAAGACTTAAATTGGTACAAGCACAGTGTGTAGATGAGCCTTTGATGTTTCTAAAGTGCTTGGTGATCTTTGCATGAGAAGCAGTAAATAAAAACAAAGTAGCATATAGGTGCAAGTTTTGATTACTTGTCTTATATTCTTAAAAACAGTGACATTCTTTGTTATAAACCTTGGTAAAATAACCTCGCCATTAAAATCCAGTAGATGTAAGGAGTACAATACCTTTGTGTACATCCCAATTGCTGTTTCATTATTTTTAAGGGAGTGTCAGTGCTCATAACAGCGACAATAGCTTATAGAATTGATTCTGCAATGAGCTCCGTGCATGTGGGTGCACATGTCCAGCTGCGCAGAACAAGATGCAGGATGAGGATTCCAAATCATGCACACTGAGGATTTGCCACAATTTCAGCCTTTGGCGGCCATCCCTCATATAGCTGTGCCTTTGCAAAACCCTTAGTGTAGACAGGTTTAAGTGTTGCAAACCATCATTTGCAATAATGCGGTTTACTCCAGTTTCAAGCATGGGTAAGCTCCGCAGGTCAAAATAGAGGCTTTAGCTGTCCACAGTAGTGTTTTGTAGCATTGCAGCCATACTAGGGCTGGCCGCCACTGGTGGTCATCTAGGCAAATCCCCAATGCAGACAAGGCCTCCAACTTTAAACTCTTTGGAGCTGAGATTTGTTTTCTTATATGTCTGTAAAACGCTATGTACCCCAATGGTGCTATTTAAAGAATAGGAGTTCTAACTTGGGGCAGGGACTGGCTCCTTTATTATGTTTTTACACTGTGTAGCATAGTGGGGTCCCGATCTCAGCTGGGGCCTCCCAGAGCTACTGTAATAAAAATAATCATTAATAAATAACTTTACACCTCCAGTGTCAGTAATACTCAGTACATTCAGAAATAATGATTGAAACCTTAATTTGTGAAATCCCTATAACTAATCCTGAATCAGATCATGAATTCCTTCCCCAATAGGCAAATTTCAAACCCTAATAAACTCTGAACCTTAATATAAATATTCAAATTGGATAAAACCAAATCTAATCCCCATAAAGAAAAAAATGTGTAAATACCATAGATTTTTAAGTGGCATATTAAAAGCCTGGCAGACAGGGCAGATGGTTTTGTGGTTAATACACAAGGGTGGGACTCAAAAGACCAACTTTCAATTCCTGCATCTGCCACAGACTTCCTGTGTGATCATGGACGAGTCATGTAGGCCCTAATCTCGCAAACACGCACTGGTGTTTACGTCAGTGAGACTGTTCATGTAGTTCAGTTAAAGCTAAGCAGGCTCAGGGCCTCAATGTCACAAGGGGTATGTCTACACAGCACTTAAACACACATGGCTGCCTTGTGTCAGCTGACTCAGACTCATGGGGCTCGGGCTATGGGGCTATAAACCTGCAGTGTAGACGTCTGAGTCTGTTGACCCTGGATGTCTACACTGCAGTTTTATAGTCCCACAGCCCAAGCCTGAGTTAGCTGACATGGGCCAGTCACAGGTGTTCAACTGCAGGGTAGACATATCCTTATATCTCAGGTTTCAGAGTAGCAGCCGTGTTAGTCTGTATTCGCAAAAAGAAAAGGAGTACTTGTGGCACCTTAGAGACTAACAAATTTATTTGAGCATAAGCTTTCGTGAGCTACAGCTCACTTCATCAGATGCATTCAGTGGATGCATCTGATGAAGTGAGCTGTAGCTCACAAAATGCATTCAGTGGATGCATCTGATGAAGTGAGCTGTAGCTCACGAAAGCTTATGCTCAAATAAATTTGTTAGTCTCTAAGGTGCCACAAGTACTCCTTTCCTTGTATCTCAGTTTCTCCATATGTAAAATGGATATGATGATAATTGATGGTACTTTCTTCCTCCCTAGCCTCTTGGTCTATCTTATCTATTTGGACTGTAAACTCTTTACAAGAGGGACTGTGTCCTACTATGTGATTATACAGTGTTTAGCACAATGGAGGCCTGATCTTCATTTGTTACTTCTAGGTGCTACCAGACAACTACTAATATTAATAATTGTTAAAAGGACATCTACGATAAGACTGTGTTTTTAGAAACACCAAACAGGGCTTGAGCTCTCACCCATTTATTCTGACTAATGTATTGGCGTACCACTCCCTTCCACAAAAGCACAACTTGTGATTTGTTTCTGACTCATTTGATGACAATAAAAAAATCAATAGGACTACCTTATTTGGAGTTGTCACATCATAATTTCCCCCAGTTTAGTGGTATTTTTCACTGCAAATATGTGACATTGAAGGGTATAGTCAGCTTTCTATATAAGCCTTCTCCCCTAATTAAAAACCTTTATCTACCAAGTATAGTAGTTTGATAACAACAGCCCTGATCCTGCAAATATATACACATGTACTCAACTTTACTAACAGTAGTAGTTCCACGGATTTCAAATTGAGTACATCTGTACGTGTTTGCAGCATCGGGCCCATTGTTAATATGTTTTTATAAGTATATCAACACACTATTTTCTTTAAAACACAAACTCATACCTGTTACATGACTCTGACTTTGAAGATGCTAGAATGTGTCATAGGAAACAAATCTATTAAAACATCATAAATATAATTTTATAAAACTGTCCTGCCTTCCGGACATAAAATTAAATACCAGTTAAATACCAATTATTAAATTATTTACCAATTCTCAATTATTTCTTTAAAAGTTTTTTAATGACAAGACCTTTATTATAATGAAGTGCAAGGGTATTCTGGATTATCTATAGAGAAATCTAAAGGTTTTTTTCAAACAATATCATTTCTCTGATATAAACATATCTGCTAGGAAATAGAATTAGACCACCCAAAGCAAAGATAAAAGTGATATTAACTAATATTTGAACCCAATTCTTTTTGGTAAGAGAGTAGCAAACAGTTTAAAACAGATCTAGATAACAGGTAATCAATATGTAACACAAATTAAAATGAACTGAGCTCAGTGAGTCATATTTTATGGTATACCACCTATTTCCTTTTTTAAAAAAATATGATTGGCTCAAACACTGACTAAGCACTGAGTAAGAATGTTCAGATCTAGCCTAATATTTACTTAGGCCCAGCTCCTCTGAGCTATTCAGGTGCCTAATTCCCACTGAAATCAATGGGAGTTAAACACCTAAATGCCTTTGAGGCTCTGGGCCTTCGTGTTTTAAGTGAAAAACTAAACAGTGGGAGAACTATGCCAAACGGTAGTTTGCATGCCCATAGTTACCCATGTGCCATGGGCACAAGCTTGTATAGCACAGAACAATAAAGGCTACTCTGCACTTCATCGTATAATTTGTATTCCTAATTGTGTATCGACCTTAGCACAGGTTGGGGGAGGTTTTCCCTTTGCCATATAGCAACCCTTTCAACAGCAGGATTTATCAATTGTTTATAACATTTTAACTTCAGCAATTTTTGCTGTAGTCCTGCTCAAAAAAGTATGGTGTCAAAAGTTACAATGGAAAAAAATGTTATATTTTTCATTCTTCTGTAACTTAAAAATTGTGAAAGGGATTTTGCTCAAACTTTCCAAAAAAGTTCACCTTTAGCACAGAAAATGTCAACCCAAAAGATGAGTGTTTCATAACATTTTGAGCATGTGCAAACAGGGGATTTTAATTAAAACTGTTTTGCATTTTATACATCTTCCCCTTACTTCTCTATCCTCTATATTATTGCAAGTATATTAATGTTTGCATTGAAGAAATACCTTACCTATATATTTGTACTAGTAAATGTGTGTTTATGTGACTATATACATATACACATAGATATTGCAACACAATAGTCAAGAGTAGATCCTGTTTCTTTTATTTGTTCTACTTGGCAATTATTGAGTTACGATGTTTCCTCACCAGCCCTTCTATTGCACAATTAGACATCTATGTAGAGGGGAGAACTTCATCACTATTATTTTCTCCTTCAGTAGTTTTTTTCCATAATTTTTTATCACTGTTTGTTTATAATAGTTCAATGAAAGCCTGAAAATGAAATGTGCTCCTTTATTTAAAAAACAGTGTTCTTCCGTTGCAGTACACACATTGGTTTGTTATTATGGGACTGCTCAGAGTATTTTGGATCAAAGGTGCTATAACAACACATGAAATGCAATGTATTATAATTCTGGGCTACTGACATTTAATTTATGTGTACAAAAACCAACACTGAATTATGTTTTGAAATAAAATGTGACATACCAGTATTCAGATTGACACGGAATTACTTTGCAACTAGGAATTACAAAACCAAAAAGGTACAAGAAACTTTGGGTCTGCCAGCCTTGACAATGGGTCTGACCCCCGTGACCTTTGTGGGAGTTTTGCCTAAAGTTCCATTGATAGAAAATAACCTCATCACAAATTATGTATGATATACATAGCATGGTGCTAAACATGTCACAAAAACAAAGTGTCCTTAAATGTTGATACTGTACTGAACTGGCTAATACCTATGCCACTGCCATCTGGTTGATGGAATCAGAAGTGCTGAAATGCAGAGATTCAGAGAACCTATACTGCTGTTCATTAGCTGAAATTTTCTCTTAGCTCCTTTGGAAGAGGATGGATTCTTGGAGCAGGAGGATCTGAGTTCTGTCTCTACCGCTTGAGCTCTGTGTATATGTAGAGGAAAGTAACACTTGCCTGCTATTCTTTGTATATCTCATCACAGAAAGAAAATGTAAATGTAAAAGATATCTCTAGTGTAAGAATGTATCTCCTCTCAGTAGCAATATGCTGTGAAAAGCCAATGATATTCTACTTTATCCTTTAGAAAATCCTCTTTCAAATCCAAATCTGACAAAATGGAAATAATGCCTCACACCCCAAACTACAGGAGTACAACTTGCTTCTGAATCCCGAGTTCTCACTCATGACAAAAGCATTAAGCTACTAAAATGAAGTGCTACTTAAGAGTTCTAGCTGAAAATTACATCTTGGAGATATGTGTTGATTAATATTGGGGTCAAATTAGGGATTGGGGTGCATCATGCAAAGATTGCTGTATATAGTCTTCCGTTCCCCACAGAATCCCTTAAATTACCGCCAAATTACAAGGCATATGCCTTCTAGAAAGAATTGTCCAGCTAGAGCTCCGCAAAAGGACTTTATGTTACATACTTGTGCTTGTTTTTTCTGAAGACTCGTGTTAGGGATAGGGAAAGCAGCTCTCAACTCTCCTTGTTTCTTTAAGGTGTGGTCTTTTTAAACTTCATTTCCATCAGAGGGAGGGTGTGGAAAAGACACTGTTGCTAGCATTCATTGATATTATTAAACTGAGAGCACATGATTGTGGATGACTAATGCAGTCTAAGTTTTGCTTCATAATAACCAACTTTATCATAGTTTCATGTGATTGTGTTCTTGGATCACTCAGAATCATATATTGCTTATGAAATAGATCCCAGACATCTTGGATACAGTGCATACTTTCATTACAAAACTTTTTTGCATTCAATAGTAACTGATTGCCTTGATTTTAGGAGAGGAAAGAATGAAAATATCAAATGTTAATTGATTATATGCAGAGTTTTGGGAAAGTGGGTGTCACTATAGCTAAATATAGTGGACTTTGTTTCAGTTGGTGGAAAGATTGCTCTCTGTTTTTTGACATGGTTGCAATACCACTTGCCCGCTATTCTTTGTATATCACATCACAGGCAGAAAATGTAAATGTAAAAGATCTCTCTAGTATTAACTCATATAGGGAGTGATTAACTAGTCTCAATAGGAGTACATGTGATATGGCTAGGTACATACATTCTTTAACTAGGGTGTATCTCCTCTCAGTAGCAATATGCTGTGAAAAGCCAACAATATTCTATAGAAAACCCTCTTTCAAACACAACATACCATGAGGGTTTCATACCTCCGTGTTGTAGAGCTGTGGATCTCAACCTTTCCAGACTAGTGTACCCCTTTCAGGAGTCTGATTTGTCTTGCGTACCCCAGGTCTCACCTCACTTAAAAATTATTTGCTTATAAAATCAGACATAACAATACAAACGTCCCGCAGCACAGTTACTGAGAAATTGCTTACATTCTCATTTTGTCTGTATGAAATTTTAGTTTGTACTGACTTCACTAGTGCTTTTCGTGTAACCTGTTATAAAACGAGGCCAATATCTTGATGAGTTGATGTACCCCCCTGGAAGACCTCTGCGTACCCCCGGGGTACACGTACACCTGGTTGAGAACCACTATTGTAGAGGCTTGGGAATTGTCAGGACAATGACTCTGAAACAAAGCGAAAAGGGACAAGGATTGTGGGACCCAGCTCTCTTTGGAAAATTAGCAGTGGATTTAAAATATTTATAAGACTTCAGCACGTACTAGGCTTATACAAACACAGTACTGTGTTGTATGATACAACCAAAATACATGTACAACAAATGCCACAAAATAAAATTTAGTATTTAACACAGTCAAAGCACTACACAAACTGTGATGAAGTGGCCCTTAAGCATTCACTACCACAACTTTGTACTCACAGGTCACTATGATTCACCTGTGCCCTGCACCAACTGAAGCAAAAGGAAAGACAGCTAATTGGCATTGAATCTGATTGATTGCATCATAAAGAATTTTTGAGATATTTTATGCAGTAGCTAGACAGGAGGCAAAGGAGTTCTTTGCCTCTAGCCTCTGCAATAGCAGCTGCAAAACTTTGAGCAGATTTGTTCTGAGTTGCGGCCAGTCTGGTTAATCCAACTTCTTTGCCTTCTGTGACCTTTACCCAGTGTCAGGCTGAGACAGCAGCATGGGTGGGAGTGATGTGGTTGAGACAGGCAATCCAGATAAGATGGAGGTGGTGTCTGTAGTTTGGAAGAAACAACCAGAAGCTATTGTGGAGATTGTGGTGGCCCTTGGTACTTACATTCATAATCTGGGAGCAATTAGACCAACATCTGTTTTCAGATGATCAAGTAGCAGCTGTGGCCAGTGTGGTTTTTTTCATCTATTCTTGGTCAGAAGAGTACAGCCTTTTCTTTCATATGCAGAGGTCTTGCTCTCTCCATCCTTGCCTTTGTCACTTCAAGATTAGCCTACTGCAATGTGGATCTACACCTTACATGTATCCAGGAGCTGAAAGTAGCAAAGAATGTAGCTGCCCATTTGCAGAGCAGAATGTTTTGCTGTGAACCTGTGTTGCTGTTATTGCTCTGGTATCTGCCCTGGTTCCAGATAGTCTTTCAGGTGGAATTTAAGGGGTTTGTTTACCTGAAAAGCTGTAAATGTCATGGGAGGGACCTGCCTACTTCTGAGACAACTCCCTCCCTCTGCCATCTGACCATAGTTGGGATCAGTGGAGGCACTAGCATTGTGAGAGGAGCTGCTGGCAGGGCATTCACCATGAGATCCTCTCAATTTCAGAATTCACTCCACTTCTTGATCCAAAATAGCATGAATTTGTTGCTGTTCAGAACGTGCTGCAAGACCCATCTGTTTTCCTGGGCTTTTTGGGGCGCGCAGCAGTATAGGGGGAATTGGGGAGGATCTCAAGAGGAATGGGGTTTACTGGGGTACGGCTCATTGGGGTGCTCCGTTACATTGCATAATTTTATATGTGCTTTTAAGGGATGGCAGAGGACTCATAACTTAAAGTAGACACCTTTTTGTTTCAGAAATCAAAATAAATAAATAAATGCTCTTTTCCATGAATAGAGGGTATCTGGTAGTTCAGACATATAGGCCCTGAGCCTGCAGTCGGTTCTCAGGAAAAAATCCCATTGAGAACTGACTGCAACAACTGCCACTGTGGGTATGGCCATGGGGGTTTAAATGAAATTTAATTTCATAAAATAAAAACTTTAAAATATTAATTTAAATATAATTAAAATAAATACATTGATTTGAAGAACTTAATTCAGGGTCAGACATCAAGCTTTGAGAAGCCAGGGCCATGCAGGAAAGCAGCACATTGTACACCTACTCGTGACTGCATATTCAAATCAGTTATTTGTGTGTGCCGTTTTCATTCGACATCGCAGTGGCTAGTTGCACACGCACCACCAGCTTGCATGTGCGGTCACAATAACTGCTGGTAGTTTAGGAATACAATTGCTCACCCATTTTTGCCTGTGACCTTGGGCTTTTCTAGGTTTTGAAATTCAGTCCCTGAGAGGTGTCTGTCTGTGTTTAAGTGATATTTTCAGAACAAAATATATTACTTCTGCTGGGCCATGTGGATCTCTGAGACAGAAATGAATAGTGTTAGAGTACAGAGGGCTGGCCAAGCCCCTCCTCTGGACAGCTGGATGAACCTTACAAGAGAATGTCTTCCAGTGGAACAGATCATACATTTTTAAAACAAAAACCAGAGGACTTCTATATGAAATAAATAGTCTGCAACAACAGGGAAAGAATATTAGGCTATCTTAGCAGCTCATGCTTTAGAATGCAGATTTCTGTTTTGAGGAGAATGCAGATGGATGGAATGATTGCATGTAAGCATATTCATGCTATTTAGTAAGAAAGGCATGACACAGCTGACTGTTCATAACTATCACTTCCATTGTATTGCTCTCATGGTGCTTGAATAAATAAAAACGATCATTTGAAATGCATTTGCAATCTTGTAACTCAAAAGGAGCCAAATCTTTTATTTTTTAGCTTTCTCACAAAACAAATTTTTCCCAGATGGAAAACTTGCACGAGAAGTCAAAGTCTTATAGCTCATTTTTAAAGACATTATATGGACCTCCAGGACGGCTGATAAACCTTGGCTGTAGCATCAAAAACACAATTCTAAAATACGGTTCTAGGGCTCAGTCCTGAAATGTGTTGAGCCCTCTGCTCTTGACTCCACCAGCCACTTAAAAATATGCACCTTTAGGTACACAAGTAGTTGGCCCAGCTTGGGAGGTCTTACAGTCAATTTGGTGGCATTTCTCTGTTTGGTATTGTTGGTTGATGATAGCCATTAACACATTCCAGCATAACACTGCCCCTCATCCCAGCCCCACTCTTCCTCCCCACACAGCTTAAAAATGCTGACATCACGAGAAAGAAAACTGGGAGATGGGAGAATAGGGATTCACACACAGAGCCCCTGGCGGAAGGGGAGAGAACAGGGCATGATCATGTGTGGGGAAAGGGGGGAAAAGAGGGGACCCTAGTCTAGAATGGAACAGGGAAATGGGGAAGGTGATCTTGGGGTTGCATACAGCCCCTGGAATGAGGTGGTGAGAATAGATGACCGTGGGATGGGACAAAAGGGGAAAGAGGGAATACCCAAAGCTGCTGGCATGGGGGAGAAGGGGATAATAGGGGGACACATGGAGTATTTGACACAGGGGAAAAGGGGATAATGGGGTGAGGGACGCAAAGTCCCTGGCTTGGGGGGGGAGTTGGAGGGAGTCCCTGAAATAGAGGGACATGGAAGAGTGGCATACATGGAGCCGGGGGTGGGGGCACTGAAGAATGCAAGGAGTCCCTGGTATCTGGAACATGTTTGGCCTACAGAAACAATGGCATGTGCAGTGGCTCTCCAGTCCCACTGAAGTCAATGGGACTACTCAATGCTTACAGTTAAGCACATGCTTAAATGCTTTGCTGGACTGGGTCCAGAGCGCTCAGCACCGTGTAGTATCAAACACTCAGGGTCCAATACACACATACGCATAGTCTGCTAAGGGCAGTTTTGCCCAACAGGATGAACGCAGGTGATGGCATCACTTAGCAAAGTTCCCAGGTCTGTCTCAGTCCTATGAGTCCATGAGTTTCTGGGGTGACCCTGTGCATGGCACCAGGTAGGGTCAGGGCATGAACAACTTTGCAAGCTGATGGAAAGTTTGAGAGCGTGGCATGCTGAGTCGTTCTGTCCATCCTGATGACGTTGGCAAAGAGCATTAACAGCATTAACGGTGCTTTCGGATATGATGCGTGACTGAAGGGAAGCCAGATCTTTGTGAGACTGTGACATTTTGCACAAAATCAAATCACTTTATCCTCAGGATTTGGTCCTGACAGTGTATGTGGAATACCTCTAGCTGCTCCTGGTCTGCCTGTGGGAGGGTCCAGGTTTCTGACCCATATAGCAATACAGGTAGTACACAGGTTTGCTAGATCCTGAACTTAGTCTCAGCACAACAACATTTTTGCATCCATAAGTGAGATGTGGACTTCACACAGGAGGCAGCAAAACCTATTTGCTGAAGAACATCCATTTTGGCACGATCATTTGAACTCTGTCTGCAGCCTAGGTAGATAAACTTGTCAAAGCTCTCCACGGTACTCGATTCCACCTGCGCGGGGTTCTGGTGACCCAGCTCCGCAGTTCTGGACCTTGGACTTCTGCCATGAGATAGTCAGCCCATAGTGCTGGCCGCATCTTGGATACCTTGGAGGGCAGGGCTGGAATTCTCTGACTTCTCTACAAGCAAGTTGGTGTCATTGCTCTGGATGACAATGGCTGTTAAGGAGTGGCTGCATCCTACCAAGCAGAATGTGAATGTAGACCTTCCAGGGACTGATAACAATAAGATTGGTCAATAGTTGCCACAGTCAGTGCGAGGTCCCTTGCCCTTGTTCAGGGACAACGTGATACCATCTTTCCGTTCTGCTGGTACTTTGCCACACTTTTAAGAACAGTTGATGCAGGCTGATGCTCACTGGTTTCAAAGCACCCTTGAGCAGCTCAGGTGGAATGCCGTCAGGTCCAGCAGCTTGTCCATTCCATAACTTTTGGATGACCTTTTGTACTTCCTCAAATGATGGAGGATCAATGGTCATCCCCAGTGCTACAGTCTGTGTGAAGTCAATGAGATTTGGTTGCACATGGACTGCTGGGTAGGCCTGTCGTAGGGTGTTCCTGCCCTGTAGGGTAGGTAGTTAGTGTGGCTCAGTATGTACTCCCTGCCTCACTTTTCCTTCTCAAGAAGCCAGTAACTCTACTTCAGGCACTCTTGATGCTTGACTTAGTAATACCCTCCTTGGGGCTTGTTTATGACAAAACCTCATCCATGATAGAAAGTCCCAAACAAACATTGTTTCAGGCTTTCAAGGTTCCTCTGAAGCCTGCCTGCTAAGCTCAGTTTCTGGTCCCCTAAGGGTTAGGTCTCTGTCTTTGTCTGTCCTGATGGTAGGAGCCCTAGCCCTCCTCCTGGAGCTGGGTAGTTCAAGCAGTCATTATCCCTCTCCTTACCTCTATTAGTTTCTACCAGTTTCTACTCCCGGGACTGCTTCCTCTCTCCCAATATGATCCAGGTCCTTGAATCTATAATCAAACTTTTCCACTCTGACAGAGCTATATCAGGTGGTGGGATGGACTGACCAGTAGGCAGTACTGCCCATTAGGGGCAGGCTACCCTGTCACAAGGCCCTAAAGGGATTCATTTTCGTCTCTGTGTGTTTCCCAGAGAGAGGGCACACATAATAAGAGAGGAGTTTCGCTGGGCTAGTGAATTAGGCACCAGATTGGGAATCAGGAGATCTTGGTTCTGTTCTTGGCTCAGCCATTGTCTTACAATGTGACACTGGGAAAGTGACTCAATCTCCTTGTGCCTCTGTTTACCAATCTATGAAATGGGGATAATAATGCTTACCTACCATTGTGAGGTTCTATGGATCTATATAAGCTATACTATCAGGCAATGAAGAAGCGAATACAGGTGTTATTGGCAAGGTGAGATGGGAAGCAGATGCTAGATTTGTCCATTTCAATGTGTGCCTCCCATACAGCTGAAACAACGTAGGATAATCCAGAGAATAACCCATGTCACATTTCGTCTGATTTACACAGGCAAAAAATAAAAAATAGTCCCATTTCAATTGGATCCAAAGTGAATTCAGCTCAGCAGTGTGGATTGATTGGCAGAGAGTTTCACATTCACCATCTGGTACCTTGCTCCCCATTAGGAACACTGTCTTCATAAATAATATGTACTATATATTTCCTGCGGGTAAAAACATGCGGAGTCATGCTGTGAAGAGAAGAAAAATGCCCAACTCTTATAATTTAGAGTCATTAAGAGCAAAATTCAACTCCAGCACAAAGTCTGTGCATCACTTAATACCCTATTTTGAGGGCTTCAGTAAGACTTAAGTCTTGGACTGGCCCTTTGTACAGGGGTGAATTAAGTTCACTCTGAATGCACAGCCAGAAATACAAACCAGAAATACAAAGAATCCTCATAATGTGTATATACCTTTAAAGCTGATGGATGGCAATCACGTGGTCAGCCTTGGAGAGCCTTAGAGGAGTGCACTCGGGGTTATCCCCTCCCTATGCCTCGCCTTCCACAAACAGGTCAGGACTAGTGTGTGACTTGGCACACCTGACTAGACTGATTGGGCTTGATTCTGATCTCTCTTGCTGTGGCCAGATTTTCAAAAGAGCTCAGCACCCAGCAGCTGCCATTCAGAACAATAGAGAATTCCCCATTGATGAACTGGGAGCTATCTGTATTATTGTGATGAATGTAAGGGGGACCAGGGATTTCCCTACACCCCCCCTGAATTTCCCCAACACCCCTCCCCCCCAGTTTTGTGAACTAGTTACATGCAGTGTTGCCAATTTAGTCATTGTTTGGAAATTTGAATTGAAACCGAAACATTAGTACACACTTTAAAAGCATATAAAGTGTATGATAAAATATGTGTATCTGAAAAAGTATAATAGATTTGAAAAGTATGAACATAGACTAGCTTCCTTATACAGCTGTTGTTTTTTATGACAATGTCAGTGCATTCATTTTGGTGACGTTGGCCAACCTAATAATTTCAAATTATGATTTGTAAGCGAAGTCTAAATGAGCTCTCCCTGACAGCTACTGATGAGCTGGGGACTGGGGGGAAAGGCTTCAGAACCAGATCGTATTTACATTCACACCTAATCTACCTAGGTATCCAGCAAACAGAGGTGTGTTGCCCAAATGATAGATTTTGGCTGGGGTTGGGTTAGAAATCACTTGAATGCAGGGAGGTAATGAAATGTTGTTATTCTTATTTTCTGAGTAAAGGGCAGTAGAACTGTACTTAGCCTGTGCTGATTGAGGGCATCAAGAGAGAGGGTGGGGACAGGTGTTTTGCTTGATGGTCTGCCTGAATCACAAGTACTATTTGACCTGCCCCTCTCCACTGTTTAAAGACAGAGCTGATTAGGCTCCATAGAGAGTCTTTTGTTTTGTTAAGTGACCACTACAGCTGAAGTCACTGATAATCAGGTCTTAGTGCTTAGGCCTGCTGTGGGACAGTGTATCTGTGGAAGAGACGACCCAGTCTGCACCGGCAGTGAGGTTCCCCCACTGAGAGCTCAGCTGAAATCACTGAGAGCTGGGGGGAACCTCAAGAGACCAACTTGCGGAGGTCACAGTGGCAGGTGGCAGCAGAAGGTGGCGCAGGGCCATTGGCAACAGAGCGATGGAGTAAACGGTGGCACAATGAACAACAGTGGCCAGAGCGAACAGTGAGCAGCTGGAGGAATGAGCAAGGTGCCTTCTTGCCCCCCACCTGGGAGATGAAATCATGTGAAAGCAGCTCTGAACTCTGAGTCTCCACTGACCAAGGACAACACCAGTGAGTGTTAATGAAGTTGTTAAGAATGTTGGAGACACAACACAGTTCATGCGAACAAACATGGCTGTGGCATCATACTTTCTATTTAAGCAAGAGATACCACACACTATAAACTGGAGGCCAATGTTAAGTGCATTACTTGTTCATCCTGAAGTTGAACACTGGTTCTGAACAAGACCAGAAAATGCTCACTATCTTTCTGCAAGAAACTCAACTGACTGGCTGTAACAGTGAAAGACTCAACAGTTGAAAAAGTGAAGAACTCTCTTACCACATTCAAAAATTTTCATACATGGCTGATGAATGCACCGATGCAAATGGGCATCAAGTATTAAGTCATTGTGTATGTTATCTTGATGTCAATCATAGGCCAGTAGATGCATTTCTAGATGTTCAAGTTATAGAAGACACATCGGCTGCATCTGTGACAACCCACATCTTAGAAGAGTTAAATGCTTGTCAGTTGGACCCCAAACAGATGGCTGCTTGTGCATTTGATGGAGCTGCAAACTTCTTTGGAAGACATGGTGGAGTACAAGCTTTGCTCAGAGAAAAGTGTAACCCTAATCTCTCCTATACACACTGCAGAGGCCATCTACTCCAACTAGTGCTAGTACAAGCTGCAGATTCTTCAAAAGACATTTTAAAAGCTATAAATTTAATGTCTTCATTATATTCTTTTCTCAGCAAGAGTCCAAAAAGACTAAATATCTTGGAAAATATAGAAGATATACTGGGACTGAAGTTCAAATTAATCCAACCTGGGAAAACCCTCTGGCTTTCTCATGAGTGATCCTTGGCTGTTGTCTTAAAATTACTCCAGTCGTTGTTATCCCATGCACCACTACAGACTAGGGACCGAATGGCTAGGCAGCAGTTCTGCAGAAAAGGAAGTAGGGGTTACAGTGGACAAGAAGCTGGATATGAGTCAACAGTGTGCCCTTGTTGCCAAGAAGGCTAACAGCATTTTGGGCTGTATAAGTAGGAGCATTGCCAGCAGATCGAGGGACCTGATCGTTCCCCTCTATTCGATATTGGTGAGGCCTCATCCAGAGTGCTGTGTCCAGTTTTGGGCCCCACACCACAAAAAAGATGTGGAAAAATTGGAAAGCGTCCAGCAGAGGGCAACAATAATGATTAGGGGACTGGAACACATGATTTATGAGGAGAGGCTGAGAGAACTGGCATTGTTTAGTCCGCAGAAGAGAAGAATGGGGGGGATTTGATAGCTGCTTTCAACTACCTGAAAGGGGGTTCCAAAGAGGCTGGATCTAGACTGTTCTCAGTAGAAGCAGATGACAGAACAAGGAGTAATGGTCTCAAGTTGCAGTGGGGGAGGTTTAGGTTGGATATTAGGAAAAACTTTTTCACCCGGAGGGTGGTGAAGCACTGGAATGAGTTACCTAGGGAGGTGGTGGAATCTCCTTCCTTTGAGGATTTTAAGGTCAGGCTTGACAAAGCCCTGGCTAGGATGATTTAGTTGGGGATTGGTCCTGCTTTGAGCAGGGGGTTGGACTAGATGACTGTACGGGGGCAGTGCCTGCCGATGTGGGCAACATGCAGAACCCCCTGGGCCCTCCTCCTAGGAGCCAGACAGGCCAGCCCCTTCCAGGAGCCACCTGAAGTAAGTACTGCCCAGCCTGAGCCCATGCCCTCACCCCCCACCGCAGGCTGGAACCCCCTCCCACGGCCTAACTGCCTCCCAGAGCCCACACACCTCACCCACTCCCACACCCCAACCCCCGTCCCTGCCCTGAGCTCCCTCCTGAACCCCAAACCCCTCATTCCCAGCCCAACCCTAGAGCTCACACACCCAGCTGAAGCCCGCACCCTGTCCCACACCCCAACCCCTCAGCCCCAGCCCAGAGTCCCCTTGTGCACCCCAAACCCTTCATCTCTGGCCCCACCCTAGAGCCCTCACCCCCAGCTAGAGCTCTTACCCCCTCCCGCACCCTAACCCCCTGTCCAAGCCCAGTGAAAGTGAGTGAGGGTGGGGAAGACCAAGCAACAGAGAGAGAGGGATGGAGTGAGCGAGGGCAGGGACTTGGAGAAGTGGTAGGGCAGAAGTGGGGTCTTACAGAAGAGGCGGGACAAGGGTGTTCGGTTTTGTGTGATTAGAAAGTTGGCAACCCTAGTAGGCCTTTTACTGTTATGCTTTGTACATGTGAGGAATGAATAAATTATGCTTTGTTTTGAAGAACCTGGCTCTGTTGCATTACAAACATATACTGTCACCGGCTCCCAAAGGGAAACTCCTGGAGAGTCCAAACCACAATTGGACCTGCTGAAGTAGTCATGGCTGGTGCCCGGCATTTAACCAGGTCTGGTCTGAGCACGGGTGAATTGCAGAATTCCACCCCAGGAGCGGTAAAGGCCTGAGGCCTGACACCTTGAGAAGTGCATTCTGAGACCCCAAGAAGAGATAGTAGCACAGCTAGCCTGGTAAGGATGACACCCCCCTCAACTCAAACAATGGGAGCTGCTGAGTGCAGAGCTTTCAAAAACCTGGCTCTCAACTGCTCAGTCTCCGTTCTCAATCTGTAAAACGGGGCGACTAGTCATACTTTCTTTTTATCTCTTGTCTAGTTAGATTGTAAACTCTTCAGGGTAAGGACTGTCTCTTACTATGTATTTGTCAGCTCTGATCTCAAGTGAGGCCTGTCTGCGTGGCGATAATGCAGATAATAATTTATATTATCTTCTCTATTCACAAGTAGGGAAGTTTTTGATCTCATTAGACCAGTGGTTCGCTCAACCTCTGGTTCATGTGTCAGCAGTGGTCCATAGGGTGCATTTCACTGTGTTTCCCCTCCCTGTCTTAATGATGGGTCCCCTCCCCACAGCTCTCCACCTCCTGTTCAGTTGTGCAGTAAGGACAGGAGTTTGGAGCAGCCCAAGCTCCTTTGCTGGCTGGAGCCTTGCACACCACTGAATGGAAGTGGTGAACACAAGCTGGGTCTGCCTGGCCCTTAACCTAGTAAACTGCCCTAGAAGTTTGGGACCCACTCTTAAAACAGCATTGAGTAGACAAAACATTTGATAAAGTGACAAATTCTGCTTTTATTCACACACAGGCAGCTGCACCAGAATTTTTTAAAATTAGTATGGTGAAGTAAGGAATCAGCACTGTGCTCTGCTGAGATCTAGGCGGAAGGGTGTGCTGAGATTCAGGGCTGCAGGCACCTGTAGTTGGGGATGTCTGGAAGCCACTTGAGGAAGTGCCACGGACTCTGTCACACCCAAGTTACAGACACAGTTCCCATGCAGCAAAATAATACTCTGTGGCTCCACTTGTAGAAGCAGCTCAAGGGCTCCCTCCAGAATAACATGCTAATTTCCTTCCCATCCATATCCTCCTTACCCTTACTCATGTGGTACCACAGAAGACATGCTGATAGAGCGCACATCTCCCAGACTGCCAGGATAAGTGTGGTCTGACATCCACAAGATTGCCAAGTGAGTTTAGGCCACATTATGTCATGTGCAGTTGCACAGGACACATCAGGATATCAGTTACAATTTGTTAAGCACTAGTGAGCGCCAGGGACATAGACAAAGGACTACGTTTAACCCGAAATTACACCAGGTATGTCCTGTGTACAAGAAAGGGGGAAATGGTCAGCCTTTTGGAACAGGAACAAAAACCAGCCCCAACCAGAAGTGTCAAGTCTAAAGACAAGGCCCTCCAGCTGTAGTTAATCATCAGAAGTGAACAGAAGAAAAACAGGGCAGGCCTCAGGAACAGCTGCCCTAACCACAGGGATATACAGTATATATCCCTGGAGGAAGCTGGGCAAACAGGGTTAAGACTACAGCTGGCTGGTGGGACAATGGACTTCTATAGAAAAAGGGAAGCCTCACTCTGTGAATGTGAGTCTCTGTCCAGGCCTCCCTGAAGGATGGGGAGGACTAGATAATTCTCCTTCTCTTACTCCCATTTTCAGAGAGCCCATACCCAGCTGAGGCAATGTTTCTGTTGAGTCTCTTGCTTTTTACTTTTAAGTAAGAGTGTTTTCCCAACGTCACTTGGGTATGGGTCCTTTGTGGCTTCAACTCTGGCTAGTTGGCCCACTACTGACATGACACCAAGGCACAGAGAGCCTGGCTACAAGAGAACTACCCAGAGGTGATTGTAGCCTCTTCTAGGAGTCTGTGGCTGGCCAACTCAGCTCCAAAAGAGTGGGATGCTGGCCGGGAAAAGAGTGTGCCCTGGGCGGGAATGTACTGACCCAGTGCATTTCCTGGGCGATCTCTACTATTGGGACACCCCAGGCAGCAGCTTAAAGCTGTCCTCCTCTGGCAGAATCCTCAAGCTAATTACTCCAGCCATTATTATCCCATGCACCGCTACAGACTAGGGACCGAATGGCAGTGGCAAGTTTCCAGCAGCAGAATGTGGTGTATAGGTGTCTACAAACTGCTGAAATGCAACTGTGAAATGCATCAAATTCCATCATTGGTGCTCTAAATTAAAGATTTCACGGCAGGTGGAGCAGTGTTTGAGGTAGCTCCCACCTGCCCCAGAGGCACATTCCTTGCCATCTGCCAACTCCTAGAAACAACAGTTTGCACACAAATATGTTAGTTACTAGCTTAGCGAATAAAGGGATATTCAAATTAAGCACGTCCAATAACAGCTTGATTGAGTGCACAGTTTGCTTCTTTACAGTTCATATAGGGCATACACTGCCAATCAGAATGGCTAAAAGCAATAACAAAATATCTGTAGGGACAAAATAATGGGGTTTCTTTGCTATTAGTAACTGTACTAGCAGGGCTGATGGTTATCAGGAAGCACCAAGCCTCTCCCACCAAACTTCAAGAGGAGAAAAAACCTACCCACTCATACTTGCGTAAACAAACAAGAAACCTGACTGTGCAGACAGGCCCTGATTCTATTTCCACTATTCTGCCACTGACTTCAATGGAAAAAGGAGCAGGCTCTTAAACTGTATACAAGAACCGTATTGAATTTATGCTAACAAATATCTGTATTAATCCAAGATAAGAAGCTAAAAGCAGAGGCACAAGTATTTTACAATGCTGCCACCTACTGCCAACAAATAAGACCAACAAGGGCACCGTTAAATTGTAAAATGCTGAGATTAAACTCCTGATCTGCTTCTCCAGTGCTTTGTGCCTATGTACTTATTTGCACCTGTACAGAGTGTGCCTGCTATTCATTTGCTCTTACTCAGTTTGCAGAGGTTTGCAATGGCGAATTGGTGCCTATTTCTCTACCCACTTATTCTGATTAAAATTCTGCATATACAGGGGAGGGTTTAGCAATACAGAGTGCAAAAATTGTGATTTGGGGTGTCTTCATGCTAGTTTAAAAATACTCAGCCCCTGGCAAACTCAACACCTGATTCTGATCATGCTTACCTTTGCGTCACTAGGAGTCACTCCACTGAAGATAATGGAATTACCATAATGTAAAATCCGCTGAAGTGTAACTAGGCGCAAGCTCTCACAAACCAACAACAATTTCAGAAAAATAAAACATCTCTTAAACCTGCTGCAAGAAAGAGCTTACATCCTCTCTTAGTGCTGACCAACATAATCTGCTTTAATCTGAGGTACGAAGGCAGGAAAGGGAATGTGGTGCTGTTCCAGATTGGGGAATATTGTCTAATGCTATAGGAATGCAGTTGTGTCACAGTAAGTAACCCACACACCCTGTAATTGCCTCATTGCCATTCTGACATGAGAAAGCACAACACTGTTCTCAATAAATAGTGGGAAGTATTGTTACAGCTGAAGTTAAGGCACAAAATACTGCTGATAGGACTCATTACCGGAAAACCTGCAAACCATAACAATAGGCTATTGAGACCTTTCACATGACAATGAAGGGCGTGGGAACCTGCTTCACTGGCAGGAGCTGTTGTCAAGTTTAAGGTAACGTTTTAACAAGTCTGGGTTTAGTACTTAAGCTCTGTCAGGAACACAGGCCAAATATCGTCAGGTCTACATGCACAGTTGCCACTGACTTCGCTGGCAGTCGTGCACCTGTATTCAAAGGTAAAAACTGCCCTGACTCCATAGCATTTATGGAGACTGTTATAAACTGCTGCTTCCCGCCATTTTAATTTCTCTTACCAACAGGGGAGTTTTGTTATCAGCAGAAAGAAGATGAAGTATCTTTTATTAGTGCTACTTCTTTTCTTACGGATTTTTAAAAAACATTGCTTCCCTGGCTCAGAGCAGAAGAATGCTTCTTTCATTATAGTTCACAGAAAGTATTACATGTCACTGAGATCCATATGTACTCTTCAAAAGAGAGAAATGAGGCCAAGTTACTCTTGACAGGGCTGGGTAAACATTTCTCTTTAACACCCCATATCTTGTGTATAACGGCGCATACTGTACATGGGCACATCTATAGAATAGAAGGGAACCAGCACAAAGCCAGAAAAACCCAGCTATAAACCTGATTTGAAAAACAAATAACTAACCATTTCCATGCGTTTCATTTAGAGCTTTAAAATACACATTTTTCATCTGATAGTCTAAAATATGTCATGCATTAAGAGTTAGATTCCAACCCAATGAATGAGTCATCACCCAGTGGATGAAATCCCATATCTTCATGGTCACTCATAAATAAGAAGAACTAAACTTTACAGTAAACCATAAGTAAACAATAAAATATATTAAAATTGGAAAATCAGAATCAGCTGTGGCCAACCATGTTTAAGAACAAGGGCAATGCACTCACACAAAAATGAAAAGCGAATGTGATACCATCACCATTCAGCCTTTAGCTAATGAATTTTGGATTGCAATTCTACTGAGGTTTCTTATAACACTGGGTGGGGCTAATGGTCACACATGAGAAACCACTGCAGATGTCTATTTGTAATTACCAAAATATTATCCTAACCCCACAACCTCTTCAATTAGTATAATTCGTCTACTGGTCCCCTTTTCTGAGACAGCCACTTGGAAGCAGTTCTCATCTCTTGTCTTCCTACTACAGACTAGTATCTCCAGCTGTTGACAATGTTACAGGGGTATCATTTGCTCTCATAGCCTGTTATTGGGTCTCAAAGTTAACTGCAGTCTTTAATGTTAATAAGCAGTTAGAGTACCCAGATAAGCAGCATTTTGGGAGTGTCATTCCTTTACTCTCCAGCAGTACTTACAAAAGCATTTGGGGGTTTGGTAGCTCATATAATTACTATTACAAGTATCCAGGATCGGTGTTGCAAAGTATTTTAATAACAATTTCAAATAGTACTATCATCAAAAAATCTTGACAGCAATGAGTTGTAGAAGGCATTAATCACCATCAACATCACTACTCTTGACTATAAAGTCAATGGGAGTTAAAGCTACTCAGCACCTTGTAGGTTCACACCCAATATCAGCTTATGATTCTGAAATATACCTGATTGGTGAGAAAGAAATACACGAAAGGCAGCATTTTGCAAACTCATTATGACAAATTCCATGGATACTCTATGCAAGTCAATAGGACCTCATGTCATGTTGGACAGGGCAAGGGAGTGGCCAGTGAGGTTCCTTGGGAGCCCTTTCTGAAAGTTTAAAGCTCTTGTCCTCTGGCACAAGGTAGCATTAATAGTACCACTGTCAGACCCCCTCGGGTACAAGTCCCTCCTCCTGTACATGTAGATGTACCTTTGTTCACATGAGTGTTTCAAGCCCACTGTATTTAAAGAAGCTAGGAAGTCAGGTTTCCAAGAGGATTTACTCAGCTAAAACCAACCTGCTTCTGAAGAAGAAAAATATTTTGCCACTTGTAAAAATCTTTAGGAAATGGGAATTCCCCCAGCGGCCTCTTATCCTGCCTATTTATTGGTTAATTATGCAGGCTAGACATTTATCTTTAGACCATCAGAGGAAGTGGATTCTTTTATACAGGCAAAAACAGGATACACTTCACCAGGAATGGATTCATGTCCTGGGGAGGAGGAAGTGGCAGATTGATTTTTTTTTTAACTTGCTGCTGCGACTATTGTTTCCAATTCATGGTGCTTTACATGTTCAAATGCTGTACAACCTTTACCCCAACTCATATATTAGTCCTTAGGAAGGGTTGTACTAATTTAAATGTCCTAGCATTGCACAGAAGATTATAGTCATACAGGCATCCCTATTTGCCAGCACTTGAAAATACGTTCCTGGGACTATTTTGTGAAATAGCCATAGCTCAGGCACCTGCTGTGGATGGAAATGGTCTGGGGAAGTTGGGGGAAGGGCTCTTTTAGGTTTGGAGGGCTAAATGGGGTTGGCGGGATTCGTTTGAGGTGGGGTGAGAATCGCTGATTCTGGTCTGTAGCAGCAACCCTCTGTTCTTCAGTGTAACAACTAGCAACCCAAGCTATGCTCCTCCTCACTGCCATTGAAACAATTACCGGCTCCCCTAAGTGAGCCAGGTCGCTGAGCTTTTGAACTGAAAGAGAAGGAGATCGAGCGGCATCATTTCTCAGGGAACAGGAAGTTTCCAGACCAGCCAGCAGTCCCAGAATGCCAGATCCCTTGGGACTGTCCTAGCAAAATGTTGGCAGATATCAGTATCCTCCTTATGGGGATGTTTATATATTAAATGTAGAAAAATTACTTTCAGTAAAAGGAAGAAGAATCAAAACACACACATACAAAAGCCAGAGTTGCCAGAAAACTTGCATTTACCAGAATGAATTCACACCCTGCCTGACTGAGAAATCTGACTGCAGAGAACTCACTGGGATTGGGGGACCAAACCCCATTCTCCCAAACTCGGGGCAGGCAGGCTGTGGGGTTATAGTGCGGCCCCCTCCAGAGCCGCTATAGTACCTCTATGTCCCTATGCAGTTCTACATAACTAAAGTCACATAAGCATGGATCATATGGCCTCTCTCCTTGTCCATCCACTTAGCCTCCTTGGTACCATTTGTAGTGCACATGGAGACTCCTACAGCAGCATGCATAGGCAGGGCTGGATTAAGGCAATCTGGGACCCTGTGCATACAACATAAGGGGTATCCATGGCTCCATTCAATACCCCTCCCTGCCATGTACAGTGGTAGTAGCAGGGGACCTCCCACTTCTCTTCCAGAAAGGCAGGGTAACATAATGACGTCACCTTCTCCTCCTAGGTGTGGACTAGACCTGCTGCACTCTTCTTTTGCCACACACAGAGGTCTTTGCTGAGGTGGCAATGGCAGGGCCCTCCAAAGCAGTGGGTCTTGGAATTAACACCCATTGAAATGCCTGGGGCAGTTCACTGCTCTTAACTATTGTTTCAGGATCCCTGCAGACTCAGGAAGACATTCACCCATCAGTTACTCTCAGGTCACATTTTCAGGATTTTCTTCACAGTCATGAGACAAGAGAGTTACTGTTGTTAACATGAAAGTTGAGGTTCTGCTGTAATTCCATGACTCCAGAAGCTGGGGCCGTAGGCATGGGTAGGTATAGAGCAGGGGGTTCTCAAACTTCATAGCACTGTGACGCCCTTCTGACAACAAACATTACTACAAGACCCCAGGAGGGGGGACCGAAGCCTGAGTCTGCCTGAGCCCTGCCGGCGCCCCGGTGGGGAGACCAAAACCAAACCTCAACAGTTTCAGCCCAGGGCGTGGGGGGCTGTAATCTGAGCCCCACCACCCAGGGCTGAAGCCGAAGCCCGATCCCCGCCACACAGGGCTGAAGCCCTGGGGCTTTGGTCCCGGGCAGTGGGGTTCAGTCGTTGGCCCTGAACCCCAGCAAGTCTAACACCAGCCCTCGCGACCCCATTAAAACGGGGTCACGACCCACTTTGGGGTCCCGACCCACCATTTGAGAACTGCTGGATAGAGACACTTCTATATAATGAGCCACTCCACCTGCCTTCGTGTAAGCCCAGCACCAAGAGGAGGCACTGCCTCCTCCACATCTAGCTCTGTGAGGGGGAGGGGAGCCCTGGCTGAGCAACCTAGGCTCACTGAGGCAGATTACTGGATTGCCCATCCTGCTCCCATAGGGCAGAGAGAGCCTCAGGGAACATGATAGGCTAGTCTATAGATTAGCTGAGCCTCCAGAAGGGGACACCCCGGGTCAGAAGGGCTCCCCTCTCAATTACATAGACACCCAAGCAATGAGGGGACAGGAGCCATCCAGGGAGCTGGGATAAGTGGGGATGTTGCTTCAAGGAGCAGCAGCCCAGAATCGGTCCCTTGAGTACAGTAGAAGGGGATCACCTGCTCTGTGTGAAAAAAAATCCCAGCCCTATCGACCCAACATCAACCCTATTTTGAAAACATTGCTTTTGTGTCTAACGAGGCGGGCAGCTGGTGCTTTGGAGCCCAGGGTTTTGGTGCACATTTGTCAGTATTTAATTTGCCATTTGTTTTTGAATCCCAGATAACAGCAGTTTGCGTCCACCCTCACCCCTCAATTTTTTTTTGTTTTTGTCTAAATTATTTTAAAATGCCAGAAAGCGCAGGATGCCTCCTAGACCCCACTTCAATTTTCAAGCCTCCTGACAGCCTTTCTACTTTTGTTCGCCTAGCTATGGGCCTGCTTCCCTCACTGGGCACAGTCACAACTGGTGTGGAAGATATTGTGCAGCCCTCAGCATCTGTGGGAATTCCTCACACATGTCATAGTTTGCACTAGGGAACAAACTGTTCTTTAAACCCTTATCTATTTGAAACAGGGGAGCACCAGTCCAGACATATTGCCACTTTTGATGTAACTCAGCATGGTACTGCTCTGCTTATAACTCTGCGTTTGCTCTGACAGCTTTGCCAGCTCAGGTCCTGTGTATCAGTTGCCTCCAGGAAACCATAGCAGAATCCATTCTAATTTAACACCAATAAACCACCTTGACTTGTTAACAAAAGTCCGAAACCTAGTGGATAAAAGCTCTGCAAAAGTACAGAGTTAAAAACCTGTAGAAGGGCTGTATTAGTTTCCTTATAATGGTCTTTCTGTCTTATTCTCTCCAAATCAAATGAAGCACTACATTTTCCAATATGTAATTATTTTTAATCATCCCAAAACACCACATTTAATGAAAAACATCAAATTTCTTCTGTTAAAGAAACAAAATATCATGCCGTATAACACACATTTTTCCTGAAGTTTCACATACAAAGTGGATTCCCTAGTTTAACATGTTTCAGAATTTAATTGTGAAAGTTTAAATCACCCTTTATTGATCTGTTTGTTGCCAGATTCAAACACCCAGAACATGTTTGCTTAGGGCAGTTGGGTCTCTTTGTTGGATCATATTAAAGAAGTTCTGTATTAAAATCACAAATGAGTTTGATTCCCCATAGTTTAAATTCCAGGGTATTACTAATTAAGAGGTCTCTTGGTTTTTGGTGCTGTTTCTCTCCCTCTATCTGTGAAACTTGCAAGCTGCTAATTGCGTTAGGACATTCTAAGACAGAGTCTGTTCTCAAAGCAATTCACAGAGACTCAAAGCAATACTCTAACAACAGAAACAGCACCCAGAGACTCCCCGCCCTTTTGTTGTATTAACAATTGTGATTAAAATAGAGATAGAGGATGTATGTGGATGGATGCTTGGTGTGGATAATAACTGAATGATCAGGGAGGTGCCAGCCTAAGAATCCAGTGTCCATCGGCTGAAGAAGGCGTCAAGTGGAAATAACCAGAGGACCCCCGGAGGGCAGACTGGAATCCACCCAACAGCCTCAAGAATGGGAGAACCAAAGAACAAGATAACATCTAGCAGCACGGAGCCGTCAGGAATGTGCCATCTGCTGATTGATTCAGCAACAGCATGATGAAGCAATTCCCACAGACTGGCCTAGGAAGAAATTCCTATAAAAAGAGACTCTAAAAAGTGAGAACTTTGGGGTCTGATTCTGCAAACCAACTTCCAGGAGCATCAGATGAGCATCTGACAAGGCCCTGCTCCCTCCTCATGTCCAGGCCACCTGGCCAGTGGCTTGGCATGAGCAACTCTAAGGCTGGTAACTATGATGACAACCTTGCAGAACCTCTGTGTGTGTGTGTGTGTGTGTGTGTGTGTGTGTGTGAATGTGTGAATAAATATGAGATTGAATGGAATGTTATAGCTATAACTAACTGCTTACTATGATAACAACCTTGCAGAACCTGTGTGTGTGTGTGTGTGTGTTTGTATGAATGAATGAGTGAATAAAGATGAGATTGAATGGAATGTTATAGCTATAACTAACTGCTTACTATGATTCTTTCTGTATTCACAATAAATGTGGTATTTTGCCTTTTTCCCTTTAATAAGATCCTGCTGGTTTTTAATTTATTGGTACAACATTTTGGTGGAGAATTGCGAAAGGGGGAATATTGGTAAAAAACCTCAGTTATTGTAAATATTGGTGTGCACACCGCCAGCTCTAGTGAGCTAGGCATTTCTATTAGGTTAACCAGACCTGCTGGCCTCCGAGAAGGTAGCAGGGGACCTGCTGGCCTCCGAGAAGGTAGCAGGAAAAACAGATTAAACCAGACCTGCTGGCCTCCGAGAAGGTAGCAGGGGACCTGCTGGCCTCCGAGAAGGTAGCAGGAAAAACAGATTAAACCAGACCTGCTGGCCTCCGAGAAGGTAGCAGGGGACCTGCTGGCCTCCGAGAAGGTAGCAGGAAAAACAGATTAAACCAGACCTGCTGGCCTCCGAGAAGGTAGCAGGGGACCTGCTGGCCTCCGAGAAGGTAGCAGGAAAAACAGATTAAACCAGACCTGCTGGCCTCCGAGAAGGTAGCAGGGGACCTGCTGGCCTCCGAGAAGGTAGCAGGGAAGAACAGATTAAACTAGACCTGCTGGCCTCCGAGAAGGTAGCAGGGAAAACAGATTAAACCAGACCTGCTGGCCTCCGAGAAGGTAGCAGGGGACCTGCTGGCCTCCGAGAAGGTAGCAGGGAAGAACAGGTTAACCGGACCGGCTGGCCTCCGAGAAGGTAGCAGGGAGAAATAGGTTAACCAGACCTGCTGGCCTCCGGGAAGGTAGCAGGGGACCTGCTGGCCTCCGGGAAGGTAGCAGGGGAAAAACGCATAGATTAAGCTATGATTTCAGAATCTAGGCTGTGTCACTTGCTAAGTAATACCAGCAGTGACAAAGAGATTGAAATATCCATGTTAAGATGTTTAAAAGAAAACAGGGTAAGCCAGTACCAGAGGGAGGAATGGAGTCAGAAGGAACTCCAACCTCACCTTTTGTTAAAGAAATTACACCTTTTAAACAAAACCTTCAAAAATTTGGGCACAGTCCTTGGACTAAACAAGCCCTAGCTGATCTCTGCACTATTTTGGACCTAGAGGATAGATTGGCTCAGTATATCCTCATATACAAACCTTCTAGTGCTGCCAAAAGAGATGCAGCAGCAATTTGGTTGTTGTGGGAGGCATGTAAGGATTCTTCCCTCCGCTTGTCTTCATGTAAAGAGGAAAAGGCACAAACGGAAAAGGGAGCAGACAATTGGAAGGTGCTGGCTACAAATACCCAAAGCCAGCTGAAAATAGTGAAAGAGGCACTCCAGGAATACAAAAAGAGTGAAAAAGTTAACTCTGCAGAGGCTGGAGGGAGGCAGGTAAAGGGGGAGAAGGTCCTATGTATGGCACCCCCAGGCATAATTACAAAGAGAAAGAGTAAAAAAAAAAAGTTAACTCTGCAGAGGCTGGAGGGAATTAAGCAGCTAAACTTTGTGAAAATGTTAAAAAGGAAAAAAAAAGTGTTAGAGAAAGAGCATTCTTGGTTTCTTTGCAGCCATTCTGAGGGAAAAATGGGCCCTTTTCCAAAGGAATGTCTGTAAATTAGCCAGGCAAAAGAAACTGATTAAAATCATTTGACTGGACAATTTAGTCAAATTTGCTAAAAGAACATAAGGGGGTTCTATTGGAACTTAACTGCCTCAAATGTATAAAGGGAATGTAAGATGTAAAAAAACAGAGCAACGTGGAAGGGATGTTAAAGAAAAGAAAATGTGTATGTATCTATCTGTGTGTGTGTAAATATGTAAAGTTCTAAGGACCAGTTGGTTTTGTTTTTGTTTTAAATAATGCCACTAAAAATCCATTTGACTCTTTAATTCAAAGTTGCAAAACTGACAGACCTTTTTGCTAGACACAGGTAATTAGTGCTGTTTGGCTTTGGGATTTGGCATTTAACCCTTAAAAGGTAACTCAATGCTTTACAAAATTTAAAATGTTTTTAAGTTGTGGCTGCAGCAGGGCAGTCAAAATCTGGAGAATAGAAAAAAAATTGGATTATTTTTGTTTGGTTGGTTGGTTTTTGTTTGTTTGTTTGATTTTGTAACAAAATAGCAGATGAGAGCTGTAGTAAAAAAAAAATAAATAAATACGAAATTTAAAAAAGACAGTGGCCCTCTGAAGCAACAGCAGGGGTGAGGTGCACAAAACAAAAAGAAGCAATGTTAGAAACACTGAGTCTTAAAATGGCTCTGAGTAATCAGACTGTCACTTTGATAAAGGTACATGAAAACTCTGTAAGCAAAAAAAAAGAAATAGTTACACCTTATGTAAAAATTGATATGGATAATGTTATAGAAGTTAAACTATGGAAGGAATGTGCATTTGCCCCAGAACATGCGCAGGGTATATTGTAGAAGGGGCAAAAGAAATGCAAACGTACCATGCTACTTAATTAAAATGCTATTAGGGCTCCAAAGGGAGCCACAATAGGTTGGGTTTTCTTTTTCAGATTGCTGTGTGTTTTGGAAGCAGAAGTTAAAAGTAATCAAAACTCTGGTGAAAGTTGATTGTGTCCCTTTTAAGATAGAGTCTCTGAGCTGCTGATGGCTTTAAATCCAAAAGCAGGAAGTGTCTGTGAAAATGCAAATTACCTAAATGATAAAGGAAGGAAAGAACTAGCAGCACAAAGGAGCTGCAGATAAAGGACACACCTGGTCAGCAAACAAATTGTCTAAATAAAAGACATGGGATAACAAGATAATTTTAATAAATTTAATGATAATAAGTATCCCTGTAACAACATATAGTGTGTATGATTTTTGGAAAAACCCTTTAAGGTCGTATGGTAATGATGCTTCTCAGTTATTACCTGTAAATAAAACTTGAAGCTTAACACAGCAGGAAAAACATTATAAACTTGGTCTTCTGTATAAGAAGGAAAACTCAGGGATTTAATGACTAAACAGTGGGATAATTTCCCCATAACCCTTAAAAGATAAAAGCCATTGAAACCTGGCCTGCCTATAGAACAAAAACAGGAAAATACGGGGGCAATTCCTCTGTTTTGCCTGCAATCAGCAAGGGTATTTGTAAAAGAAATATTTTAAGCAATAATCTGCCACCCCAAAAAGGGGTAGAAACATGTTCTTTTTGTCTTTCAGAAAATCAGGAAAAGCTGATGCCAGCTGAAAAGCAACCCAATACCATGAATCTACTGTCACAATAGAAATTGTGTTTTGTGTTCTATGTTTTGTCTTGTTGCTAGCACTGTTGTGTGTTTAAAAAAAAAAAAAAATACTAAAGACCTGCAGGTACTTAAAAATAAATTAAGCTCTCTGACCCAGCTACAGGACAGCCTGACACAAAAACAAGTACATGCCAATGTAGACTTGGTCCAAATTGGTCTGGGTAACCTAAAAGCCCGATGGAATCTTTGGCAATGGCTTAATACTACCACATGGCTTATGCATAAGAAAAAAAAAATATTAGAAATAGGAAACCACACAGCCATAGCTATGGGATGCACTGAAATGCAGATACTTGCACTAGCTACTTTGGAACACGAAATGTTCTGGGTCATATTGGGAAATATTAAGGGTTTGATGCATTTGTTAAAACAAAGAAAGAGATCATTGTTTGACACTTATCAATATGAATGGATGCAATATGTTTCCAGTATTGTAAAACCAGACTTGTTAATGGGAGAAATTGTTGTCAAAATTGCACACCAACAGTCCCTGGAGGCAAAGGTATTGAAGGTTAGCCCACTCCCCATATTACACGTGGGATCCTTCTGGCTACCCTGGACCTCGAGCCAGTGGGCTGGGGAGGGAGGGAAGCTATTGGACACTAGAGGTTGTACCGAATGGACTCCTCAAAAGTGGGTGTGCCTCACCTTGCCTATTGCCCCAGAACCTTGTAGTAAAGATACATCACTAGGATCATGTATGTGGGATGAATTGGAATCACAAACTCAAATTGCCTCACGGTACCTTCTCTTGAATAGGCTACATAGAAAGTGACACTGACGATTATAAATCTTAGTGTCAAAAGGGGGATTATGTTGGATCATATTAAAGAAGTTCTGTATTAAAATCACAAATGAGTTTGATTCCCCATAGTTTAAATTCCAGGGTATTACTAATTAAGAGGTCTCTTGGTTTTTGGTGCTGTTTCTCTCCCTCTATCTGTGAAACTTGCAAGCTGCTAATTGCGTTAGGACATTCTAAGACAGAGTCTGTTCTCAAAGCAATTCACAGAGACTCAAAGCAATACTCTAACAACAGAAACAGCACCCAGAGACTCCCCGCCCTTTTGTTGTATTAACAATTGTGATTAAAATAGAGATAGAGGATGTATGTGGATGGATGCTTGGTGTGGATAATAACTGAATGATCAGGGAGGTGCCAGCCTAAGAATCCAGTGTCCATCGGCTGAAGAAGGCGTCAAGTGGAAATAACCAGAGGACCCCCGGAGGGCAGACTGGAATCCACCCAACAGCCTCAAGAATGGGAGAACCAAAGAACAAGATAACATCTAGCAGCATGGAGCCGTCAGGAATGTGCCATCTGCTGATTGATTCAGCAACAGCATGATGAAGCAATTCCCACAGACTGGCCTAGGAAGAAATTCCTATAAAAAGAGACTCTAAAAAGTGAGAACTTTGGGGTCTGATTCTGCAAACCAACTTCCAGGAGCATCAGATGAGCATCTGACAAGGCCCTGCTCCCTCCTCATGTCCAGGCCACCTGGCCAGTGGCTTGGCATGAGCAACTCTAAGGCTGGTAACTATGATGACAACCTTGCAGAACCTCTGTGTGTGTGTGTGTGTGTGTGTGTGTGTGTGTGTGAATGTGTGAATAAATATGAGATTGAATGGAATGTTATAGCTATAACTAACTGCTTACTATGATAACAACCTTGCAGAACCTGTGTGTGTGTGTGTGTGTGTTTGTATGAATGAATGAGTGAATAAAGATGAGATTGAATGGAATGTTATAGCTATAACTAACTGCTTACTATGATTCTTTCTGTATTCACAATAAATGTGGTATTTTGCCTTTTTCCCTTTAATAAGATCCTGCTGGTTTTTAATTTATTGGTACAACATCTTGACTAAGGACAAGTACAACTGCCCTATAACATACATTTGATTTGTTTGTATATGTTACAGGGAAATAATCAATGCTGTTCTTATAAAGTGTCACCAATAATACTCATGAGTGTAAGGCTACATCATCGGACTTAATATAAACCAGGGAATGTACTTTGTTTAGCTTTCTTATTAATAGACCTGTGCAAGGGATGGAAGTTCCATTTCAAAGGATTTTGTGATTTCAAAATTTGGCTTTGTTCCAAATCAGAGCAAAAAATTGAAAGTTTTAAAGCTCTCTGAAAGAAAATTCCAAAACATGTTTTGTTTTGGGTAGTTTGAAACATTTCATTTTGATTTTGACTTTTTAAGTTTTACATATGGTACAAAATAAAAAAATTCAAAGAAAAGTAATTTCAAAACAAAAACAACATCAAAAGATTTGTTTTGAAAATGTCAGAAATTCTGTGTTGACATTGTCAGAACATTTTCTATTTTCTTCAAAATGAAATTACAGTGAAATTGACCCAATTTTGCAAAGCATTTTGATTTCGATGGAACCACATATTCTGATGCAATATTGTTCCACTGAAGTTTCTCTGAACAACTGTACTTATTAATCATGGTTTAGTCACATAATAGCTCTACGGTGCATTAAAAGTGTGTTTTGTAGACATGTAAATACAGAGAACTGGATTAAGTGATTACTCAAGAAGACAGTGTCAAAATTTGGCTGCTTAACAGAGATGGTCTTTTATTAAAGTTTTTGCTCTGTTTGTTTGGGGAGATTTGGAAGCGGTCTTTCTTAAGAGAAGTTTCCTAAAGAGGATGGATTTTCATACAGATTCTACTGTAAGTTTCTTTTATTAACAGAAGAATATGGAGCCTTCCAGTGGCAAAAATAATTCCATGTATAAATATGTGATCAAAGACTTGTCACTGGTGAGACTGCTACTGGAATACTATGTCCTGTTCTGGTGTTCACAATTCAAAAAGGATGTTCAAAAATTGAACAGGGCTCAGAAAAGAGCCACGTGTATGATTAAAAGATTTGAATACATGCCTTATAATGAAAGACTTAAGGAGCTCAATCTGTTTAGTTTACCAATGAGAAAGTTCAGGAGTGGCTGGATTACAGTCTGTAAGTACCTAAATGGGGAACAGAAATTAGATAATAGAGGGCTCTTCAATCTAGCAGACAGGTATAACAACATCCAGTGGCTGGAAGCTGAAGCTAGACAAATTCAGATGTGACATAAGGTACATGTTTTTAACACTGAGGGCAATTACCCTGTGGAACAACATATCACGGGCTGTGGTGGATTCTTCATCACTGGAACTGTTTAAATCAAGGTTGGATGTTTTTCTAAAAGATCTGCTCTACTTCCAACAGGAATTAATTCAGGGAAGTTCTATGGTCTGTGTTATACAGGAGTTCAAACTAGATAAGCACAGTGGTCCTTTCTGGACTGTTAATCTATGAATCCTAGTGGATAATATATCTGTCCTACCTATTGCAGTGGTTGTGAGTTTTACCCCTTTTAGGAATTCTTATTTTGTTACCTCTTCTATTTTTTTCATCACTGCAATTAGAGTAATTTTTTTCACGTTCCTAAATCAAAAATGTATATCTGTTGTAAATGTTTTAGAATGTTTAAAAATAGCCTAGTTAGAGAAAGAACCATTCAGCCATACAAAAAAGGAAGCTTTTTTATTACAGTATAAGAATTGTTTCAGACTGAGGTGATGACTGAGGACGGCTGCATAATCCCCCAGCTGCAGCTCTTGGGTTTCTCTGTAGTGTGAAGTTGGCTCTCCTTTCATTACTGATAACAGATTTACAGCATAGGCTTTTATCAATGCTGTTTTCAGACTTCACTATATGTAGAGGCTTTCAACTACAAATTCAAAGACTGAAATCAGGAAGGCAAATGACTTTTGTGCATGCTCTTGCATGTTTCTATGGTTTCATTTATTTTCCTAATTAATTTATTAGCTATTCCCTTTCGTTAACTTTTTTTTTGTAGCTCCTTTTTGACTGTAGTTTTAAAAAAAAATCTTCCAGGAAGCAGACAAAATTTTCCAATTGTTTTCCACCGTATTTGTTTTCACTACTACTTCTAAAAGGAAAAGATCTTTACAAAAACAGGAAACAGCAGAGTGCTCTGTACTGTAATACCACACACATACACACACATACAGTGTGTGTGTGTGCGTGTTTTAAACTTTTATGAAAAGTCAGGAAAAGCAGCATGTACCATAAAGACCATTAGGGCTTGATCCTGCTCCCATTCAAATCAATGGAAAAATTCCCACTGAGTTGAGTGGTATAGGATCAAACTCTTAATGAACAAAACCCACCATCTCATCCTAGTTCTGCTCCAATCTGACTAATAAAACACCCGCCAAAAACTCTCCATGTCAATTCAGTTAGAGACCAGATTTGTCATTATCTGTAGTTAGAGACCAATAGGTGTTATCACTATAGAACCTGCATGAATTTGAAAAGACAAAAGCTGTGGCCCAGTACCTTCTTACAGAGCATTGTTAGTGCTCAGAGCTTTCATTGTGTATCGCAAGGCTGGCCTGAGGTACCGGCAGAAGGTTCTGCTGCACAGGGCCCTCACTGTGGAGGACCCTATGTTTGAGAAGCATGTACCTATGTCCGCTGATCTGAATACACACAGAAATACTCTCCAGAGATGCTGTCCTTAGAGAATACATGGAGGAGGAGGCTAATTGGTTCCAGATGGGGACCTCTTGTCCAGCTGCTTCACCTCTACAGGAGAAAGATCTATCCTTACCACTGATCCTCCTGGAGGAAGACAGTAAAACCTCTTCACAAGAAGAATGAGGGGCTGGAACGGGACCAGAAAGGATACAAAGGAGAAGATCATGATGGAGCCCTATGTTGAGTCCATCACCACAAGGTGATGTAAAGCCACCTCCGCACTTCATCAGGACCCTTCCATGACAGTCACCACAACTGGGGAGTTCCCCTTCCTCTTACCTACTTAAAAGCACTGGCCTCCACTGATCTCAAGAAGGTTGGGAGCTCTACAGGCTCATTTCCTGTGGAATGTATGGATATTTCCCAGGATCCCCACGCATGTGACTTTGCACAGAAACCCTAGGACTGTCCCTGGTGTATCGCTGGAAATAGAACACTTCGGTGCTATTCTATTTCAAACACTATTTTAACAACTTTTCAGAGCTTCTTTTTAATGTATTCAGCAGTCATCACTTTTTTTCCCACAGACAGTCACCCTAATTATTTCTTTTTCTTGTTTTATTCTGCATGTTTTTCATTACTTAGGTCTCATGGTATGGCAACAGCCTAAATGAAAAGCCATTGACTTCAGTCACAAGAAATTACTGGCTGCTTTTATTGTGAAGTACATTTTTAAGGGATAGTCAGAGAATACTAAAGATCTCAGTATTATTGCTCTCCACATCTTACAATTGTGAACACTTTCCACAAACAACTCTGTTTCCCTCTAACATACAATAAAAAATCACACATACCTTGCAGGGGGATTGTCCTTTTTGGTATTCAAGAGACTCAACTGTGGTCGGTAAACACAGTCTGGTAATTTTATTCTAGCAACACAAAGATCAGTAAAGAGCAACTTATGTTTTTCTGACTAAATTCTGAAACACATTGATTACAGTCCCATTCACACTTGTCAGAAGCTACTATTTAAGAGCACTCAGTACTGACTACCTTCCTTCTCATAGATCACTAGATTATTTTGATAAATTACACAAACCAATTAAATCACAGCAGTAGAAGAAGATTGAAATAGTCTTAGGCTATTCCCTCGTTGTAACTAGATAATAGAGGAAAAACAACAAATCCCATAAGTTTTTTTTTGGAGATTCATATTACATTAGCTGTCATGGATGAGATGTGAATATCAAAGATAATTAGATTGTGCTTCAGTTTGTTTTCTGTTCAATTAAATTTAATGCATGTTTTTCCTCTTTAAAAGGTCATGTCTCTCCATTCAGTCTTGATTATTTTAATAAGTTTGTTAATATGATAAATGATAAAAAACATAATAAATGCTAAGATCATTAACTTCTGCAAAATATGCAGGCATTCTATGCTAAGGAAATAGTGTCTCTGATCCACTGAGATATATGAAAGCTTTACATTATATAATTTATTTTTGCTCAACAACCAGTATAACAGGGAAGACAACATAGGCTTGACAAAACTGGATAACATTTGATATGACTTAGAATGAGACCATGATGTTTTCAATGTGGAAGTTTGCACCATAGGTAGTTTACAATCATATGGAGAGGATCTTCTGTTGTTTAGAAATGGTAAATAAACATTCCATGCTGTTTACATTTAAGTTTTAAATAGCTTCCCATCAGACTAGGAAAAGATCAGATAAATTTGTCCATAATTTCTTCCTTACAGGAAAATGTTTAAACCCATAGCATCTTCCACAACTGCATGCAAGGAATTATCTTACTAAACCATGCTGTTCTGAAGCCCTCACAGTGCCTCAATTGCAGTTACCTAAAAAGTTCTACATTTTGCTGGTCTGGTAAATCTTTAGGTCCACAGACTTTATTAACGCCGGGCAGAAACTGTCAACAACTTAAATATATTAACTGATGAGCCATCTGCTCTCCCTCAATGGAACACAGATCATTCTATTAGAATAAACTTGATCTGAATGTCAGACTGTCACTCCCCGCATTCTGCTTTATAAAGGTGAGCATGTCGTCTACTTAAAAAGCTAGCTGTGTAAACCCTACAGAATGATAAAAATATATACAAGGAGAAGTTTTATGGAAAGGGGGGGTCATAGAAGAGCAAACATATGTGCATGATCCCAGTTACAAGATCTTCCCCCTCTACATACCAGGCTAAGAGACAAAGGGAAATGGCCAGGAGCCTTTGCTGAATCCCAGGGCGGTCTTTCCTCTGACTCTCCTGCTCCTCCAAGTTCAGTCACTCTGTGTTACAGATTCCCCATTTTTGTGCTGTCCAGTCTTATGTGTTCCTGGAAATGGATCTGATGAAAATGCTGATCTTTGGCTGCTGAATTACTGTTGTCTTAGCAGCAGGAGGTCACCAGGCTGCTAGTTTTATCTTTAATTCATTTTCCAGCTGAGAAAAGTTTAACTGTTTCATGTCCTCTATACCCCTGTTAAAAACCAAACCTCTGAGAACACCAAGTTTTAGCTAAATCCATTTCCTATTTCTTACTGTACAGGGTATGGTAACACTCACCTCTTTATCATAACAAAGCCTAACAGAACAGCGAAGAATATACCCAGTGAAAGTCAGAACACTATTTTTAGACCCGGGACCAAATGTTGCTCTGTTTGTTGGGTGTACATCTGGAAACACTGCACTGAAGCCAATTGCCAGATTTTGGTATCAATAATTAATCCTTCATCATAATCAAGCAAAATCCTGAAGTCCTTATGCAGCTTGTACACACCTTATGCCAGCAAATACCCAGTGAAGTCAGTAGGCTAGAGTGTGACCTCCCATTGGAAAGCCTGAAGGAGGAGTCCGGGGAAGATGAAACCTCTGAAGCTTTCCTCTGAATTTCTTCCAATGTGGAGCAGAAATAGTGGTGATGATGGGATTTGCTCCCAGTGGAAGAATCTCAGGATTCCCTCCCACTCCTTGGGTGTCTGCTGAAGCTACCTATGGATTCACACACAGCCTCTGTGCCTCCACACCGGCTTCCACTGCTTCTCCGCTGGAGCCATGCGGCCAGAGGTGCTCCAGCCTGGGAGCCCCCAAGGCTGCATGGTAGGATGAGGTCACCCCAACCATCCCCCTGGTTTCCAACTCTCTTCATGCTCAGATCAGAGGGGCATCCACAGGGATAAGGGGGGTCAGTGCCACAAAGGCTGTTGACCCCACCTTCCATATGCACACATGCAGATATGCAAGTGGACAGTACATTTTACATATAGACCTGGGGAGGGGGGGGTCATGATGCAGCTCAGTAAGCTCTTGCTTGGATGAAAAACAAGTGAAAAGGACCCTGCTGTTTGGCCCATATGGAGGAAGGCTAATCTCTACTTTGTGAGCTCTTCCTGGCAGAGACTGAGTCTTCCTATCTGTCTGTCCAGAGCCTTGCACATTGTGAGAGCTACTGTGATATAACAGACATATTGGAGCATAAGCTTTTGTGGGTGAATACCCACTTCTTCAGATGCCATAAGCATTCATATTCACCCACGAAAGCTTATGCTCCAATACGTCTGTTAGTCTATCAGGTGCCCCAGGACTCTTTGCCGCTTTTACAGATCCAGACTAACACGGCTACCCCTCTGACACTGTGCTATGGTTATTACTGTGGTACAGGTACAGGCACAGGACTGGGTGAGATGAGAGTCCTGTTCCTGGCAAGAAGGACCCCGCCACCACCTCTTTGCACTTACCTAGAGCCACACTCTAGCTCTTAATTGCTGTGCCTCAGTTTTGCCCTCAAACAGGGATGACGCCTCCCTCCTCACACGGGTGCTGGGAGGCTAAATTCACTTGTTGCAACGGGCTTGGGGCTAAGGAATTTCAGCAGTTCATGGAAATAAAAAACAATATTGTAGCCGTGACTATCCTGGCTTCAGCTTTGCCACTGAGTAGCAAATTCAAAGGGGTTTGCTTTTCCTGACAGCCTCTTGCCCCTGGAAGTGCTTCATCTTGCTGCTGGTAGTGCATTCTGCTAGGTGCTGCTTTTCTCGTCAGATGGGCCTCCCTCTACATTTGCTCTGCATTTACTGAAGGTATCTCCCATGCACCCTGTTTGGAGCTCAGGCAAGGAACATTTTTTGGCTCATACATGCAAGATAAAGGCTATGCATGCTCAGACAGTGTTATGTTATTAGCAGCCAAAGGAATTGGGTTTTCATGAGAGAATATCTGTGATCTAGTGTTGACATGATGTCATCCCCTGGCACCATATCATCCAAAGACAGCTTAAAGCAATTCGTTAGGGCCAGCCTGTCATTCCCTTCATCTCTGCAGAAAATCCTACAGGAAGGGGCCAGAAAGCTCTGGAAGCTTCGACTTATGAAGCATTCAGCTGATTGTTCCATTGGAGGGACATGAGGGAAGAAGTTGCTTAGCACTTGGTCCTGAGAAGCTGCAGGTCACTGGGAATCTGCCAGAGGCGAGGGCCATCCCCTCTGACTCTGGGATCTCTCTGCTCCCCATCCAGCTGCGTGGGATGCCACCACTCACCATTGCCAAAGGACCATTCCTCAGAACCAGTGGGGGATGCACTGAAGTATTAGTCTGATTTTCAGAGGTGCTGAGCACTTGCTTCCACTGACGTCAAAGAAAGTTGTGGTGCTAAGCCTTGCAGAAGAATTAGGCCCATAGTGTATAAGCAGATTCCCCAGGGAGGTGATGGGGGAATGATGAATGCCATGCATCTGGTCCACAGATTCGCCAAGTCTGCAGAGGCTCCCCCCCACCCCCAGCTATTTCCTAGAACCTAGAGAATGGTGCTGCAGAACTGGGTCCCATGAACAGGTGGAACCCTCACTGACCCAAACGCAAAAGGAGATGCTTTATGACTGACACAAGTCTCTATTCAGTGATACGCTGTACACGGTCTTGAAAGCAAGATATTCCCATGCATCACTGGCATTCACACCTGTTCATCACCTTCATTTTTAACTCTGGTGTTTCATTCATTTTCCCCACCACTCTCATGCTGATGGATGAAGACCGGTGTGGTGGGAGGAGGAAAGAAATCATAGAATCAAATCATAGAATATCAGGGTTGGAAGGGACCTCAGGAGGTCATCTAGTCCAACCCCCTGCTCAAAGCAGGACCAATCCCCAGTTTTTGCCCCAGTTCCCTATATGGCCCCCTGAAGGATTGAACTCACAACCTTGGGTTTAGCAGGCCAATGCTCAAACCACTGAGATATCCCTCCCCCCTTCAGAGCTCTTTTCTTCAATGTGTCTTTAACACAGATTTGAGACATGCAGACAGACTAAATCAGTCTCAGGTGAGCCCCTCTTCATCTACCATGCGCTGGGTTATGAAATCAGTGTCCAATACCTATACCCAGCTCCCAAGACTTGACCTTCATAAACCAGATATTTACTTGCTCAGCTGCATTACTCAGAGGGCATGCACTGAGGCTGAAAGCTGCTAGCTCTCTTTATAGCATTCACAATGACAGTAGGCACTTCGTGAGTCATTTCTTGAAAGGTCATGCTTTGGGGATGGGGAAAGGAAAGGAGGTATAGGCAAGTCTCAGAGAGAGATGTTGGAAGGCAGCAGAATAAAATTTTGATTCAGATTTGCTCTCTGAGCATGCAGTGGGTGGGAGGGAGGTAGGAAAGTACTTTTCTTCATCAGACATGAGTTCACAGTTTAGTCCATCTATAGGGCCTATGGATCCTAGATTCTGTCAAAGAAGAGTGAACAAAAAGATGGTATAAAAAAACTGTGGCATTAACCTGACATACACTAACTTCATGGCTCAGACACTTGTTGTTGCATCCCGTCCACGCATCCTTCATCTATATATCTGTTTAGCTTGTAAGCTCTTTGGGGCAGAGAACATGCCCAACTCTTTGATGTGCCTAGTATACTTTAGGTCCTATAAAAATAAATAATCATAACAAAAACTCCTCCTGTATGGCCTTGAGCAGGGGCATATCTTACTACTCAAAAAGGGAGAATACTGAGAATTTCAGTGCTCAAGTTAGACACAGTGAGGAATAACGCCAAAAGGTCAGTCTAGACTCCATGGCATGCAAATTATACTGTCTTTCAGAGAATGGACCAAACTAAAACTGATTCAGGGAGTGCTACACCGAATGACCACTGACCCTTTACAAAAACAACGAGCACAACTAGTGCTGCCAAAAAAGTACAGAGCCCTGGCCATGAGGGCCCTGCATGATGACTTTGGGCATTTAGGGATGGAGAGGACCCTGGAACTTATTCGTAGTAGGTTCTATTGGCCCCGAATGGCTGAAGATGTTCGCAGGAAATGTGAGACTTGCACTCGATGTGTTCAAAGGAAAACTCTGCCCACGAGGGCTGCATATCTCAAGAACATCACCAGCAACAAACCTTTGGAATTGGTATGCATTGATTTCTTGTCTGTAGAGGTAGACAAGAGGAATGTTGGGAACATTCTAGTAGTGACTGACCATTTTACACGGTATGCACAGGCATATCCCACACGTGATCAGAGGGCCACCACCGTCGCTCGAGTATTGTGGGACAAATATTTCTCAGTCTATGGATTCCCGGCTCGGATACACTCTGATCAGGGGCGGGATTTTGAGAGTCACCTTCTGAAGGAGGTGCTGAAGATAGCAGGAATTAAAAAGTCTAGGACAACGCCTTATCACCCCCAAGGTGATCCTCAGCCAGAGAGGTTCAACCGAACCCTATTAGATATGTTGGGAACTTTGCGACCAGAGCAGAAGGCAACCTGGAGCCAGCATGTCGCATTTCTGGTGCATGCCTACAATGCCACAAAGAACGATGCTACGGGAGTCACCCCATATCTCTTGATGTTTGGGCGAGAACCAAGATTACCCATAGACTTGTGCTTTGGTGTATCAGAGGATGGAGATAGCTATGAAACTCACCAGCAATATGTATCCCGACTAAGAGAAAAGCTGCGGGATGCTTATCGCTTAGCTACCGCTGCGGCTCGGAAGAACGCAGACCGCAACAAACATCGATATGATGCTAGAATGCGTTCGCAGGAGCTCCAGCCGGGGGACAGAGTCCTGCTGCGAAATTTGGGTATTGCTGGCAAACACAAGATAGCTGACAGATGGAAGGCAATACCTTACCTGGTGATGGAAAAGCTGGGAGATCTGCCGGTCTACAAGATCAAACCTGAAGACGGCCCAGGGCAAATAAAGACGGTGCATAGAAACCTTTTGCTCCCTGTGGGGGAATTGGTAAGCATCCCTTATGAGACGGGCCACGACAGGGCAGCCGGGCAGAACAGAGGTGCTAGACCAAAGCCGCCATCCAACACAGACAGCAGGCCCCGTGCAGCTAACTTACCCCTATTCTGCACATCTGAGAGTGAGTCTGAGGAGGAAGACACAACCCTGGTGTATCCTGGGATGGAGACAAGATTTCAGTCTCGATCAGCTGAACCAAACGAGAGTTTTCCCTCTTCCGCCCTAAACCCCATGGCGGAATTATTTAGGCCCCTTTCTGACACCCCGGTGCCGCTGATGAGACCCCCCTGTGATGACACACACAGGTTATTGGACAATGGAGACACACAGGTAGAGGATGCCCATGGCACCTTGGACCCTCCAGCGTTAGAACTAGGAGTGCAGGGGCCTACGCCAGTACCTGGTGGTGTGGGCCCCTTTGTGAGGGCCTGAAGCACCAATTGCACCTCTGTCTCTCTCCACTGTGGAATGTCAGAGCTAATTTTGGGTCTATTAAGAGTCTTGCTACAGGTACTGTGCTGCATTCACTTTGGCCTTATGGTGCACCAGCACTAAGGCCCCCACTACTATGAGTTGAAATCACTGAGCGCTATGTCAAGTAGTGGGGAGCCGGAAGATCTAGAGTGCAGTGGTGCTGTTCGTGGATAGGCTGGCAGAGCGGAGCTGTTCGTGAGACAGCGGTGTGTTTGTGAGACGGCGAGCTGAACCGAGCCGTTCGTGAGACGGCGAGCTGAGCAGAGCTGTTCGTGAGACGGCGAGCTGTGCAGAGCAGAGCCGGTCGTGGTGGAGCGGAGCCGTTCGTGAGACAGCGGTGTGTTCGTGAGATGGCGAGCTGTGCAGAGCGGAGCCGTTCATGAGACAGAGAGCTGAGCAGAGCTGTTCGTGAGACGGCGAGCTGTGCAGAGCAGAGCCGGTCGTGGTGGAGCAGAGCCGTTCGTGAGACAGCGGTGTGTTCGTGAGACGGCAAGCTGAGCAGAGCTGTTCGTGAGACGGCGAGCTGTGCAGAGCGGAGCCGGTCGTGGTGGAGCAGAGCCCTGTGGGGCAGCCAGCTTCAGGACACGTAAGGTTCCCCTTACCCCTTTCCCCCACACACAGGCACATTTTAGCCAGACTGGGGAGTAACACTATGCAGATGAACTTTTGAACTCTGGGGCTGGACTTTTTGGACTTTGGGTGATTTGTGGATTGCTGGACTCAAGAGACGCTTGGGTGCTGGGACTCAAGAACCCGAGGGAAAGGGGCATGCCCCAATTTGCTTGGGGTGGGTTTTTTTTTTGCTCATGGGTTGTGTTATGAATCCTGTTGGTGGTGTCTCCCAACATAATGCCACATTGTTTCTCTCTGTTATTAAAAGGCTTTTTGCTACACTCAGACTATGTGCTTGCGAGAGGGGAAGTATTGCCTCTTGGAGGCGCCCAGCGGGGGTGGTATATATTTGTCCCAGGTCACTGGGTGGGGGCTCGAGCCGGTTTGCATTGTGTTATTGGAATGGATCCCCTAGATATTGAACCCGGGCCTTGTTGCTGCCAACTCTGATGGGCAGAAGGGTTACATACTGTCTTTCAGTCCCTTACAATACCTAGGCACAGTGGGTTACATTAAAGGCAAAATTTTGCCCTCACTATAGGAGCCCCCTAGGAGAGAGATGAAAGTGGAGCTGTCTATGCATATAGTTCAAGAGCTATCCTGCTAGCCTTGGCAAAGTAGATTAGAGCGGGTAAGGGGGAACGCAAAATGGATATACCATATGGTTGCTTCAAAAGAGGAACAATGTGCACCCCTGGCAGCACACAGCAGTCCATGCGCTAACCAGCTGGAGGCTTGACCATGCCCTCACTGCACTGACAGGCAAGGTAACCTGGACCCCTTCCTTCCTAGTATTCTCCTGAGTATGAGTATCCTGCCACTGTGTGGTGTGCTACTGGGGGAAGTCTCCCTATGCCTTCTTGGCCAGTGCTTTCAAGGGGAAGAGGAATACTAGCAAAGGAATACTCCTCACATCCTGCTGGCCAAAGCAGAACTCCCAGGACCTGGTGGAAAGTGTGCAAATAGGGACTCTTTGCTGGTTCATCGTAAAGGAGAAGCGTGCAGCACTAGGCTATAGCCAGCTGGAGAGCTGCCTGTTTCTCCAGCCAGCAGATCGCACCCAGCTGTGGCCACAGTGCACACGTTGAGATGAGTATCTGGACATCACTTCTTGTGCTCGCTTGAGTACCAGAATGAGATCCTGTCCAGCTGCTTGCATGGGGGAAAAGAAGAAAGAGTCCCCTTCATGCCCTTTTCCCCAAAGCAGACTTGCACTGTGGAGTGCAGGAGTCTCTAGCCCAAATCTTTAATTCTATGCACATGGCATTTCCTGTGATTTCACCACTGAAAGAGTGAGAACATTTTGAAGCAAAATTCCACTGTACAGATACCCTACTTATGGGCTAGCTCAGCTTTTGATCTGATGTTTGAGATCAGCTGCACTCTTTAATTTGATATAAATACCGATGTTTAAAATAATTTTTCAAACCTAGTTCTGATGGGCTAGCTACTGGGTTTGCTATTTCAAATATGAAAAATGTAATTAGAGATGACTGTGATTCTTGCCAGAGCTGGAATGCAAGAACCCCCTCACGTCTCAGATTCAAAACCTCTCTGCATTTCATAGCTCTTGCTTGTGTGCTAAAATACAAGAGGGTTTCTGCTTTCATTACAGAATGTATTTGTATTGCACTCTGAAAGGGCTTCTCATTTGGGAGCTCCCTGGTGGCCAGCCGTCTTTCCTGAGTCTGGTGTTACTTAGCCAGCAATTTTTTAAAAAATGTAATGCCTGAGGGCAAAAATACAACCAAAAGACAAAAATATGCGTTAAAATTGTTTAGAGAACAAAACTCTGTTAGAATGTTTTGCTAGAGTCCAGGGAAATTACTTTTAAAATACATACACACTATATTAGAAACAGTAATACACTTTTAAAAGCACACTAGTAAAAGGTAATGATATTTAAAAAATTGAGCCGGTTTTTTAAACCCAGTTATATTGGGATCCCATCAGACACATTACTTATATTTTTAGCACAAGCAATGTGAAAGAAATGATACCCTTAGAGTTGGCTGAATATTGATCTTTTAGTTGCATGTGTATTAGAAACTTAGAAAATTCCATGAATGTCAGTTTTTTTCTTCAGCAAAAACAAGCTGTCAGCCTTGAAATATGGTGACAAAGACATGGTGAATTGACTTCATTTCAGTTGTTGTTAATGGATTCCTACACTCTAGCCACCTAGACAATTATTATAAGCCAAAACATTGCGCTAGCCAACACTTAGTGCATTCTGGGACTTGGCAAACCTTTCAACCAACCTGCTCACAAAAATATTATTTTTCATTTTTAGCTTGGTTCTTATTTAGAACAACTCTTAAGGTTTTATCTAAGCTTGTTATTAAATAAAAGACCTTTTCGTGCTATAATAATTCTTAGGAATGGTAAAAATTGGAGATTTTGGGGGGGCAAAATCTTGCACAATATTTTTGCAAATTCATTTCTCATTTCATATGGTTTCAAGTCCTCAAATTTTTGTTTTCTGTGGTAACTCAAGGACCTAAATATTCCCTCATTTATTTATTTATTGATTGATTGATTGCAGTTCAGTATTCAACATTTTCTTCTGGCTCGAAGTTTTGTAATTTTGGGCATTTAAAATTTTACACAAAATTAATATGGCCTTCTCCTTTGGTCAGTGGAGGAAAAAAGGTGGGATAGAGCAAGCCCTATAATCTCACCCCCGCATTTAAATTGTATAGACCAACACTCACACAGACAGGCTCAGGCTATGTCCAGTGGGAGCAACCAAGAATATATGCCAGAAGAAAAATTTGAATTCTGAATTGCAAAAAAAAATTATTGAAGGAATATTTAGGTCCTTGAGCTGTGCTGGTTCTGGCACATGCCAGTCAGGAAGGTGTGTCTTTAAATGTGAATTTGAGCGGCTGGAGGGGGAATATGAATCTGAGCCTGAGGGAACAGGGGTTACTGTTCTTAGTTATTTATGGTGTCATCTGAGTCAAAGGCAGCTCGTTTCCCACCAAGACCCCGCAGTGTACCCAAAGCCTGATTGATTCTTATAGTGTGTACATTATGACTCCAAGGGGAGTAAGCTAAAAAATATACCAGCTCCAGCACCAATGCTGAATATAAGACTGGCCACACTGAGTCAAACCAATGGGCCATCGAGCCCAGTATCGGAACCGAATTTTTTTTTTCTGTTAATTTTTGTCTTTAGCTAACTGCTCTTCGAATTCTTTCTTGACTTGTGTTATTATACTTTTACACTTGACTTGCTAGAGTTTATGCTCCTTTCCATTTTCCTCACTAGGATTTGACTTCCAATTTTTAAAGGACACCTTTTTGCCTCTATCTGCCTCTTTTACTCTGCTGTTTAACCATGGTGGCATTGTTTTGGTCCTCTTACAGTTTTGTTTTATTTGGGGTATATATTTAGTTTCAGCCTCTATTATGGTGTTTTTAAATAGTCTTCATGCAGTTTTCAGGCACTTCACCCTTGTGATTGTTCCTTTTAATTGCATGTAAAACCATGCTGTAACCTGGCCTTAGTATCACCAAGCTCTCCAGCAATCTAGTGATGGAGGACCCCCAAATGGTTCAGAGCTTATGTCCATCATAATCTATCCCACCCTCCCACACCCAAGCCACATGGCCCTCTGTCCCCCAAACCATCCCTCTCCAAATCTTCCTGATATTGGTTCTTGTGGGGAAGGACTAATGACTTGCTATCCCTTCTGGTGCCTTTGGTGAATTGACAGCTGGTCATAGCCAATCCCTGATGCAGTTGCAGTTCCTGACTGGCATCCCTCTACAGCACCCAGGAGTATGCTAGAAAAGAGCCCAGCTATCATGCCTGCCTGCACACACATCTCCAAGGAGGTGTGGCCTGTGGGTTAAGGGGTATGTCCACTCTTCACTTCTCCCATGTTGGCTATGGCACGTATGTTGCCACTGAGCGCCAGAAGCAGAGTTCTGTGCCTCTCTCGATGGCATTGTGCTCCAGCTGATAAAATATTTGTGGCAGAGGATGCAGCTGGCTGTGGTTCTGCTCTCTTTCATGGACTTTGTTAGGTCAGGAAACGGCCCTAATACTGTTTTAGCATTTGCTGAAGAAAATGAAATTATGTTACATTAAGTATTGCCAGCACTTCAGTTAGAAGCGAACAGCCCCAAGAGTAGCTGGTAGTAAGGTAACCCTTTGCACCAACTATCTCTAGTGAACAGAAATAGGGTTTCCTCTTCCTTGCCTAGGAGGACAAAGATTTGATGGTCTCTGGAGAGTGCAGTGGAAGCTTCTCAAGGCGGGCGTGGCCTACCTTGTTTTGCACCAGATCATGATCCAGTGTAAACTGGCTCCACGCAACACTTTATATGCCACTTTTGCCTACCCATCTTTCAGATGGCACTAGCTTCCACTGACAGGATTTTCCATGGTGGCATGTGGAGATCCAGAGTAGGATTCTTGGTAGCATGTACTGAACTAATGTCTTATCATGGCACTAGGGTGTGCACTGTGCTGATGAAATACAATGCAGACCTACAATATGCTACTTTATAAGTGTTGGGAGATTTCCACATTTTTTTTTTAAATGGGCCAAAATAAACCATGGAATTTACACTAGAATGAGCAAATGCCATGTCACTGATATTTTTCCTGATTATCTTTGAGGCACTCATATTTTTAGAATTAAAGACAAAAAGACCTGAATTATCCAAATTTGAGGTAACATTTCCTAGTTATTCAAAACTACACAGACTCCCTCAGCCTGTTTTAAATGGTTCACTACTAACAAAAATGATTATCTGAAGCCTTGGCTTTTTTCTGTTAAAAATCTACTTTTCCTATAAAAATAATGTTTCTGTATTTTTACTGTAGATCAGGCCAAGACACTGAGCTTGTTTTTCTGTTTTCAATATCAGAATGAGCATGTTTCCTAATCCATGTTACATCCACCACCTCAGCACCTCTGGAAAGTATGCTCAAAGGATATGGAGAAGTGAAATATTTCTCTCTCTGTTTATTTTCAAAAGAGAACTTGGTCTGAGTGTTAAAAAGCTGTGGAAAGTAAACCCAGCAGAGAGAGGAGTAGCATGAAGCTATGTCCTCTGAATGCCTCCAAGTCTCTTTCATCTTGGTCTGAAAACCTCATTGTTAATCAAAGTAATTGCATGAGAACCGCTCAGGAAATTCTTAAACATTCAAAATGAAAACTTGTCACTACAAATTCACTAGTATGGCTAAAATACAGATTATCTCTGTCAAACGCTGTGGGAAAGTTTGCTTTGCAGCAGTGAGGGCAGAATAAAATATTCTCCCAGTCTGCCTTGTTTATCTTAAAAACATATATACATGGACAGCGCTTCAATTAAACACTATTTTCTTTTCCCTCATGTGCATATCATTTAAACTTCCCATTTGAAGCTCATTTAAAGCATCTCTCCCTGGAATTAGGCTGATGGTGTGTTGCCAGCAAGTCAGTCATATGATTAAGCCACCATGGGGCAGGTTGGGCTGCTTTGAATTTTAAGCATCACTTCTTTAGGCTCACTTCTGATCCCATTCACATCCAAATGACCCCTCCACTATAATGTAGACAGATTTAAAGCCGATGCACAGACTCCCACTGAAAAAGTATTAGGGAATGTGGGCTATTTTTGACCATAAATATATCACACATATTCATGGTCTCAGCTGGAGTGTGCATACATAACACAGCCAAGACAATCTGAACATTTTCCAAATTACTGTGTTTAAACTGTTTCGTATCCATCTATTTTCTAAGAGTGCACTTTATGCAAACAGAGGTGCAGTGTAAGCTGAAATAAACGGAACGATTTAATGCCCAGCTGACAAAGGATAAAAAGGCATTTTTTTAGGGCTCTTTACCTAAGGGACTGGAAATAAGCATATTCATATGTGCATCTCATCAGAAACACCACCTCCCAATTACACACTACTGAAGTCAGTGTGAAAACTCCCTCCAATTTCAATGGGCTTTGGATTAGGCTCCTGCACACATGCTTAACTTTTGAAACCACTGGTACTACTCACAGTAGTAAAGTTAAACACACGTATAAGTGTTTCCAAGACCAGGGCCTTAATGAGGACCAGATTGTATTTTCCCCCACTGTCACCCAGAGCAGGTTAGCAGTCTTATTATACTTATTTGTCATGCCTAGGAGCTCTAGTCACAGACCAGGGCCCTATTGTGCCTATACAGTACTGCCTGCCTATCTTATCACTGCTTCTGTCCCCGTCTCCTTATTCTCTTCCACTGCCAAATTGTCCTAACCCCAGGTGTGATCCCCTGCTATGGCCTGCCTATCTGCTGCTGGCTCCTGGCCTAATGGGAGGGTTGGAAGTGCAGGAAGTTGGCTTCTTCGGTGGAAGGAGAGGTATACTGTTCTCACAATTCACCCAAGGATTTAATTTATCCCAGGTCATGTGACATTGCACAGTGCAATGCTGGCTTGTTGCACTGAAGACAAGCAAATATTCAGAAGTACAGCAGAAAATTACATAGGAAGTGTCCTAACACTAAAATGAAGGGAGAGACTGGGAGCATGGATTTGATTTTCTGAGAGATGTGTTCTAAAAGTGCAGGGGCTAGTCTGTAATATAGTTGGGCTGGCATGAGGCTCAGAAAAAGAATCTTTCTGCAGATTACTCAGGAACATCATATTAGAACAACTAGGTTCAAACACAGCTGTTTGCTGGCAATACTGGGGACATGTAGCCTTAATCTCATGTGAAAGTTAATGATTTAGTATACCAAGAAACATCTCTTTAAGATTAAGTGCTGGCTTTTGGGATTCTACTTCTCTTAAAAAGACACTCAAAATAGGTAACATCACATTTTGACCACATTGGAGTCTTTCTATAATGTCTGTTTGCAAAGTTAGTGAAATACTTTATAAGTGGAGACTTTATTTTCAAAATACAAAGCATTTAAAAAATCCTGTTTTTAAAAAAATCAACACAAGCATTCCTTTACTTCTGAGTAGCCCCTCCAATAACAACCTGATGTGTGAAGGAAGAGAACAAATGAAAGTGAAAAAGTGAATTTGAGCTTCATATTTCAAGCACCTCTTTTAAGCAAGAGTAAGGGAAAATAATTTAAAACATTACAAACAATATATTGACCATGCCCTTGAAACTGCTGTTCAAATGCCGCTCCTGGTGCTATTATGGTAGCTGAATAGAGAACACTATTCTTTCCAAATAAGCTTGCCAAAGTCTCTTCATTACATTCTGGGACGCTGCAAGGGCATTTGTTGATTTCAATGTCACAACACTAAAGTGGAACAATTCTTTGTGAGGTACAAAGGCTGTTTTTAAATTTGTTCTTCCCTTGCAGTGGAACAAAATAAAAGTGCTACTAACTTTGCCCAGATTACCAAATCTTGGCTGTTGTTCATCTTGGGAGATTGAGGGCCTGATGCTACTCTCACTGAAATCACTGGGAATGTTGCCATTACTCCAGAGGGGAACCACATCAGATCCTAGAGACCTAGATGCTTCGCTGACACCATTTAATTCCCTCTAGCCCATGCTAACCCTACATTTACCAGAGACTAGGGCATTACAGAAACATTACAACAGAAACTAGTTTTAGATACAAAGGAAGACAGTTTGTTTGTTTGTTTTTGTTACCATTTAAATTACCTCTCCCTCAATATAACAAATCAGGTGACAATGTTTAGCTTTGAATGGACAGGGTGCCTATAAATTCACGTGAAGTTATAATTAGTTGTGTAGTTGGAGTCCAATCTCTTCCACACTAGGATCCCTTTTAGTCAAATATAAAAAATTCCTGCAAAAAAAAAATCTATTTAATTTTTTCAGCAATTCATCTAGCCATCTCGAAACCTCACAGTTGTTTCTGAGCTGCATGCTACGGCCACTGGCACCTCCTTGTTACAGCAGAGATAGTATTCAGCTCCCTCCTGCTCTAAAAGCAAAGGTCCCTGTTATTTGAGCAAAAGGAGAACTGCTGTTGGCAGCGTGAAGCCTGCTCAACACACAGTTCAGCAGTTCTGCTGCTGTCCAGTAGCACGATTCACATACCTGCTAGCTAGCTCAGTACAGTATATTGGCATCCAATGCACTTAGTAAGGGTCCTTAAGACAAGGCCTTAACAACTGAGCTCATACTCACAGGTTTTTAGTCTCTAGCTGTGGCCTCAAAGCCATTTGCACAACAGACTGGGTTGCTAATTTTTAAAATTGAGGATTATCGAGTAATAAAATATGTGCAGTCTGGATCATTAACTACTTATAACTGCACTTATTAAAACAAACAAAACACACCATATTGCTTTGTTCAACTTAAAATTCATGGTCAGAGCAACAGAGTGGCCCAGTGGCTGTGCACTGGATATGTGTATATTATGGCCTTGGTGAGAATGAAATAAGACACACTGATATAGGGGACACCTGGTTTCTAGAGTGGCTTTGGGACTCTAGCGCCTCCTCTGGTGAGCTGCACTGTGGAGCATTGTTAGGAACCGACTTTAAGACTCTAGGATTGGAAAGGTGCTGCTAGGATTCTTTTTAAAATTCAGTTGGGTTACAGGGTCTGAGACTGTCTTTGCCTAAAAGTTTGGACATGGTACACGCACATTAAGCTAGTAGATGCAGTCTCAGATACTAGAATAGCAGAAGATTTCTGTAACGAAATACAGGGTGGCTGGCAAAAAATTTTGACCACCCAAAGGGTGTTATGACTCGATGCACTGTTAGTTCATTCTTGTTGTGATTAAAGAAACCAAAACATTTACCCAGAATGTAATTTGTGGAGACTATTTTAGAGTGTCCATTTTCTTAGCACATCAGAGAGTAGTAAAGCAACAGAACCAGGGGCAGGGTGTGGGGGGGAGGAGTACTAGGTTAAGGGATTTCTTAGAACCCACTGCTCAGACAGAACCATTTCTTGAGCTAGGGCAAGGAGACTAGATCTGCCAATAGAACTAAGCAGAGGACCATTGTACTAATGTGCAAGACTCTATCTTTGGAAAATCTCAGCTGTAAAGTTTCCATATTGGTGGCACAACTGGAATATTGAGGTAGTTGTGTGAGCGTGTTCTTGGACTACCCTCCCAGTCTACTGTGGCAAAGGAAAAGCTTTGCAGACTTGGCAGAAATAAGAAGATTGGCATTGGTGCTATTCTATCCTGCCAGGCTAAATGTGAATTTCAGGGCCATACGTATACCTTCAGGCCAGTGATTAGGCGGGACCGGCTCTAGGCACCAGCAAAGGAAGCACGGGCTTGGGGTGGCACATTTCCAGGGGCGGCCTTCCAGCCATCCTTTTTCTTCGGGGCCGTTGCGCTCTCGGAGCTGCGCCACTTAGACCGGGCGAGGGCGCCACGCCCCCGGCCGCAGTGGGAAGGGGAAGCCCCAGCCGTGGGATGCTGAGCTGCCAGAGCCCAGCCGCTACCTGGGGAGGAGAGGGCGAGTCCTGCCGGGGAGCCAGGGCTGAGCCGCCACCTCTGCGCACTGGCCGCTGCTCTGCCTTGTGCCACCCCTTATGTCGGGGCTTCTCTGCGTGGCCGGGCGGGGGAGGAGGTAAACCCCTGCAGGTGCTGGGAGAAGGTGACATCACTTCCTCTGCTTCCAGGGCCACCTGCGAGCCCCAGCCCCACCTGAGCTTGGGATGGCAAAAAACCTAGAGCCAGCCTTGTGATTAGGTCACAGCTTTTGTCACTTCTCAGAAGAGTTTTTATGGGTGTTAATATGTTCTTTTCTTTAATTTTCCCCTAACCACAGGCAGAATGAGAGCACTTCTCTGTGTATTGGTCTGGAAGCTTTTTGGTGATGGGACTATTTTATGCTCAGCTTTGTGCAAACATAAAGATAGCAAGCTTTGTGGGGCAGGGAGTAAGGGTCCCACCTTGCAAAGAAATGCAGACACACAGACACTTGCCCTCCACTGGAGACCCATTGACTTTAAATGAGACCACCACCAAAGCATACGTAACTCGGTGGCCTTCTTGCCCCTGCCCTCGGCAGTCCCAAGTGGTGTGGAAGGCATTCAGCAGACCTGCTGCATCTGGGTGAATTCCACCTCTATCCAGCCCTGTCTAGTCTCCTCTTTGTACTCTTATATATGTATAACATTATGGCCTAATAATTCAAAGGGAGTTCCCATTTTAGACACATCACCTCTACGGAATTCCTGATGTTGATGGAACTCTATACAGGAGGAAGAGTCTCCTCTGACTGCTTTCATGAAAATTCTGCTGAAGTAAATACATTCTGCACCCTAATGTATAATTTCCTGAAATTTCACAAGCATCAAGCTCTTAATATTAAAAAGAGAATGCACTCTGCTGGAATTCTATTGCCTTTAATATTCATTTTTTATTAATCATTTTTAATCAATATTTTTATTTAGCATTAGTGTGCTTTGTGCACATATCAATAGAGGGAAGCATGTAAAGTGATAGATCAAGGGAGATACCAAAAATTGGCTGCATGACAGGGTTCATCTTTAATGAAAGTGAAACAAAACTGCTCTGTACATTTGGGAAGATTTCGGGAATCTCTTAAGGATAGATTCTTGTGCAGATTCCACTGTATGCTTCTCTTTTGTTAAAAGAAAAGTATAGAAACCCTGCAGTATCAAAAACACTACACTTGAAATTCAATATCTGCTTCCTGTGTATCCTAGTGGATAATGTATTTGCCTTATATCACAAGCCATGTTTTCCCTCTCTTAAGAATGCATATATTATTACTACTTCTATTAATTTATTCCATCAGTGCAATTAGAGTAATTCTTTTCACCTTTCTAAAGCAAAAATATACACCTGTTGCAAAATAATTCAGAGTTGAAATTAACATAGTTAGAAATAGAACAATTCAGCCATATAAGGGAGTGACATTTTTCCTACAATATAAGAAATATTTCATGTTGAAGTGATGGCTGAACAATCCCGCAGCAGCTGCTCTTGGGTTTTTTGTTGTTGTTTGTTTTTTCTTGTTTTTGTTTTTTTGTCAAGCTGGCCCTTCTTTCATTACTGCTAACAGATTTATGGCATGTAGGTTCTTTTATCAATGCGGCGTTAACGTCACTAATTAAAAAGACTTAAATTAGGACAAAAAAATAACACTTATGCAGGTGTTTGCATGATGTCATTTTATTACCTAATTAGGGATTTGGGTTTTTTGCTTGTTTGATTGATTTTGTTTTGTTTTGCACTTTTTTAAAGCCATAGTAAGTTCTCATTACATCATAACATATTTATTGGTATCTGAGTACATTACATACCATCCCCCGAGGCAAGCAACACATGGCAAGTATTAGGGGTACAACACATATCTAAGGCAATTTACAGCAAACTGCTGTAGAGAGTGCATGGAAAGCCACCAAATTAATTGAAGGAACTGTGTGTACAATTGGACTGTTTTCTACAGAAGTTTACAAGTGTGAATTAGCAAGAAAACATGCAATTGATGCAACCCATTATATTGGCGTGTTGCTATATTAGTCACTGCTCTCAAGCAAATGGGCATTAGCTTTGAAAGAGAGAGGTGATTAGGAGGCGTGACAAGCATCACAGAGTCCACATCCAAACACCAACCACATGAAGAGCTATGAGAAGATGATGGCACAAACATAAGCCATCTTTGGATTTAACTGAGAAGACCTCAGGCTTCCCAGAACATCTCTGAATCAGTTCCTCAGTGGAACCTCGGGGAGTGCTTCTTAACCAAATGAATTGATCGGCAATTAACTTTGCTTCTCTCTCCTGGCGCCAAGAAAAAAAGGTAATTTTAGACTTTGGTATAAACCATTTCCACTACTTCCCCAATACAGCTTGACTAAATTTTGGTTACCAAACAATTGTTGTTCTTTGCTTTCCTCATTCCATTTATTCTGCCTTAAGCATCTGTTTGGGTTTTATTAAATAACCACTAGATCACTTGCTGAGAAGTGTGATATTTTGTGATAAAGTATAAATGCACTGCAATTTAAAATATATACATAAATATATACATAAAATATATTTGTAATTTTTAAGCTTTCCCCCAACTACTGCTTCTAACATGAGCTTTGAAACTTACATTCATTTCCTTACTAACATTTGTTGGTAAATAGACCAAAGATGTGGGAGTTAGAGGCAAGGTCTCTGACAATAGCCTCATGGGGCCACTTTGTCTCCATGTTGAAAGAGCTTGTACCAGCCGGGACGGGCTGTGCGAGCTATTGCAACACTTCCAGAAGGCAGTTACTATAGTCCATAAGCCAGTAACTGTACTGAAACTTAAAAGAAGCTAGTTTATAATGGACATAAGTCCTACATTCAATGATACCCTAAAAAGGGCCTTTTTAAGGCAGGGCATTTCCATGTACCATTGGCATTTATCCCTGTTCATTCATTACATGCATTTTTAACACAATGTCTCATTTATTTCTCCCCCATGCACTCACCTCATATGGATCTAAAACTGCCCACTTCTCCACCAGGTCTGGGTTTTCTGACTCTGCTATAGGTCTGATTAGTTGCTCTTCTCTATTAGTTCTCTAGCAATAGATAAACTCTATCCTACATGCGTTCTGAGCTGAATCTCCTTTGTGTCCTCCCAGTTTCATCTCTGTACATTCTTTGATGTAGTCTCTATGCCTGGATCCCCCGCCAGACTCAGGCTGCCATGCCTCCACCCACCCTATCGATGTAGTCCATCGATAAGGACCCTATGGACCCTAGTTTCACACTAAGATGTTTGTCCCTCTCGACACTGGTTCCCTCCTAGATGGATCGCCCTTCCTCCTCTTCATCTCTGCAACTCCCAACTGAATCCATCAGAGAAGGGGCAAGAGAGAGAGAGAGAGAGAGAGAGGGAGGGAGGGAGGGAGGGATACAGCAGGCAGAGGACATGCTTCCAGGTAAGGAGAGACAGACAGACAGACACTGAGGGGTTGTGGTGGAGTCAGCCTAGGCTTGGAAGGATTCGAATTTTATGGGTAAATGTCAGTAAACGTCGATTTCACCATGCGCACAAACTGAAGAAACTTTTTTCCAATCGATAATAATTGAAATTTATAGGTGGACAAAGTAACTTATCAGAGTTTGATTTAAGGATATTTACTGTGTATATTTTGACATTTTGTGTCAAATTGTGATGTTGACAATTTGTGTTTTAATGCTTATAAAGCTTTTAACTTTTTGAATCTCATCTACTGTCATTAAATATTGTCTGACCCCCTTCCATTGCCTGATCCCCCCTAATTTCCCACTCTTGTGAAAACTTAAATCAATAAAGTTAAAATAAAATGCTTAAAACCCATAATTTTGCACAATTGTGAAAGTTTAAAATCGATAGAAAGGAAAAAATGCTTAAAAATAAACTTCAATATTACCCAGCAAAATTATATTAAAACAATTGAATTGGGCCAAGTCTACCTATATATCAATCCCTGGGTTCTTAGCCTCCACGGTTCCTAGTAGATGGTGCTATAGCGCAGGCTAGGACAAAGAGGCTCCAACAACAAATACCCAACCCTTTCCTATTTCCCTTTTACACTTTTGTTTCCTTTTCTTCTCCCCCTTATTTTGAGGCCTCCACTTTTGTTTCCTGTTTGACCCCACATTAACTATACATCTTAGCCTTTTTCTCCCATCTCCCTTCCTTGTTTTCCTTTCCCAGAGTCACTGTCTGGTCTGTGGCAGCAAGGCCTGGGGTAAATGACCTCAACCAGACTGGAAAACCCAGTCTTGTCCCGGCAAGACTGCAGGTAGTACCAGAGGAGTGGGTGGGTTGCTGTGCAGTGGGGTGGCAAGGAAGAGGGATGACGTGTTAGTATGATTGCATCCTCCCTGGAAGGCCATTTAGGAGCAAGTCAGCTCTCATCCAGACGTAAAGGAAATATAGCTATACAGAGCTAGCTGTTTGCTGAATGTATTCCAAGTCTAATGACTTTGCCTGTATAGCAGAGGCTCACTACAGGCACCAATCTCAGCCATGCACTGGTGCATCATTACTTTTACAGCACTGACAAGGAGGATATGGCGTTCCTATTTGTGGTATTAAACAGACCAGACACAGCCTCAACATGGTGATCTTTACTAGTACACATCAATAGCCTCTCTCCCGGAGGCGTACAAACTTTACATCAGTTCACTGAACAACAACAACATTCTCAGGCCCAGATCCGCAAAAGTAAGGGAGGTGTTTTGACACTGAGCATTGCAACACCTCACTTTTAGGTACCTAGAAAACCACAGAAACACTGTGATCCATAAAGCCTGAGTTAGGTGCCTAGGCTCCTACACCATGAATGGGGACAGCCTTGGAATGTGATCCACACTGCAGGGAATCATCGAAGCTAACCCATGGGAGATGATAACAAGAGGGGTGAGTCTTAAGCCCCACTCCAGAGATAAACACCTAAATCCACTCCACAGGAGGCACCTATCGCTGTAAGCAATCCGGGAACAAGGGAAAGATGGGTGCTCCTCTGCGTAAGTTACAGGTGGGGTCTGAGCTCATCGGCATGTTCAGAGGCTGCCTAATTTCACACAAAATAGGCAAAGGAGGACCCTTATAATCTTCAGTCCATTGGGTAGTGCTCTCACCTGGGAGAGAGCTGAGCACCAGTTCAGGTCCCCCCTCTGCCTCAGTAGAAGAGATCTGAACAGGGAGCTGCTTGCTACCTCTCAGGTGAGCACCCTAACCACTTAGCTATGGGATAGTCTGATGTGCGTGTCCTTCAAGCTCTCCTATTGAAATTGTTCCACTTTAATTAAATAGTAATCAGGCCAGACAAGGAGCAAGACTCCTTCTATAGTCCAGTGAATAAGGGCACTCACCTGAGAGCTGGCAAATCCTTGTTCTGATCCTCTCTCCTCATCAGGCAGAGAGGTGGGACTTGAACTAATGGTCTCCCACATCCTAGGTGCATGCTTTAGACACTGGGCTAAAGGTTTATGGGAGGCTGTCCTCCCCCTCTCTCCAGCTGTTTTTTGTGGAGTTAAGTAGCCTCTGAGTACCCCTACTGGAGCAGGCCCCACCTGGAACTTTAGCAGAGGAGTGCATACCTTCCCCTGGTTCATGGCTTGCTTTGGAGCTGGGGCAGAAGGCAGGGCACCCCAGTGACTTTAGACACCTACAGCTCTAGACAGCAGCTTTGTGGATCACAGTGGCACCTAAAATGGGATTTAGGTACCTAACTCTGTGGGTTCTATACCTAATACCTTTGTGGATGGGGTTTGCAGTGATGAATACAGGGAATCACTGTGATAAGACAGTAGTTACTGTTATTGTGTTTCATGCATGAACGATTTACAGAAGAATTCTGCAGGGGTTCAAACACAGATTTAAAAAGTGAGCTTGAAGAAAGAGCTAACTCCTACATTCATAGTATTGTGGTCTTCTGAGGATTGCAGGTATGAATTTTCATATATTTTTGCCCTGATTTTTTTTTAGTTTATAATTTTCTGCTGACAAATTACAATTTAATCTGAACTAGAGAAGTTAAATCAGATTCAAAATAATAATTAAACAGAAAACAAATAATATTTGTTAAACAATTATACTTCAAAAGAGATCGTATATTTCCTGGGGGCATAATTCCTAAAATGTGCTCGCTCTCTCTCTCTCTCAGCTCCTTTTGTAAACTCGGTTTGGCCATTACACCACGATGGTTTCATTTTATTTGTTAATAAGTGTTGCTATGTGGCTTACTTTTGGTCATTGATGCTCATCTTCTTTCTCTTGGGCAACATCTTAATTTGCTTACCAGGTAGGTAGAAGTGTGAGAGAGGCAAATAGGAGCAGAGAAAGAAGAAAAACTGATCCCAAAAATGCATCCTCAAAATATTCTCTTCATTCACAGGAAATTGGCTATGCAAGTTAAAAGCAATATAATTTTTCCTGGCACACACACTCAAAGAACTTTATGTACCGGAGTTATATTTTGACATGAGAGAAATGTTAATGGAAAAATATCAACATTCTATTAAGCACAGATATGGTTCCAACCCCACACCCCATCATTAAGAATGGAGGTGGCCTGCATTTTTGCAAACACAGTGCATGAAGATAACAGACAAACAGAAAAAGCTGTCCTTCCATTCAGGATGTTTAAACTGGAAACTCCTTGAAACACAAGTAATATCTTCTATTGCACAGCACTGAAAACACAGATGGCACTTTCAATAATAATGCATGATTTTGTCTCTTTCATTGTTACTCAACTGTAGTGATCCAGTAGCAGGTCTTGTTCCTATCATGTTTGCAGGTGTTCTGTTACGGACTCCAGTGACATAGAGCAACTATTAGTGTTTATTTCTGTCTTCCAGGAACAGCTCTGTTAGGAGGGAATAGAGAAGGATTACTTTTACCTTATGAACTGAAGTTCCAGGGTGTGACCTTACTTTTGTCTCCTGATCACGTACATTGATAGCAAGAACTGAAATCCTCAGTAAGCACAATGCACTGAAATGTGGAGCTGTCTCCTCTTGGACGTCGTACACAATCCTTGGGGCTCTTAACATGAAATTAATAAAAGCTCAAAGATGCAATCATTGGGCTACTCACAGTTTAAATGACCATTGTACTTAGGGCAAAAGAGAGGCTGCGTAAAGTTTTAAATGTCTACCGCATCTGACCTTTCTTGCTCCTCCTAACGTAAGAGGCCATCACATCTACTTTGATTTCCCTTTTATTAAACATTAAATGTTTGTTCTCTGAATCTTCAGAGCTGTTGGAGACATTTCACCAGCATTTTCTACTTGCCTTTGTTATTGAAAATGCACAAACTACTCAAGTAACTGTCAGTATCGGTTTTCATACACACGCACATGTATATATGAATGAATGTGTGTGAGAAAAAGAGGGCAGAGTAACAAGATTCCTTTTCAGTTTCATAGGAATCCTTGCCCATCTTTTTAATAATAGGAAACTTTTAGCTAGGCTCTATGGATGAGGCAACGAACAATGAAGTAAATATTATAAAAAGTCTCTCAACTATCATGTACAATGGTGTAGCCTGAGTGATACAACCTTGAATTAAGACAACGTAAGGGGATGCTGAGATCAACAATTTTTTTTCTACACTAGTAGTTTTACTGGCAAAATTCACCTTCAGTTGGCACAGGTGCCACATGCATCCACCCTTGATTGTGTGTCCTACTGACAAAACCCTCCACTTTTGCTGGCATAGTTATTCCCCTTTCCAAGAGATATTAGTCCTCCACCCATATAGGTCTATTGGTACAATATGTTTCCTATTTCATATGCCCAGCACATAGCTTGCAGCTGCATCTGTTCCTGTTACCCACTACCTCTCTCCATGCTACGAGCACAGCTCCAGCTTCTCTTTGTGCTGCTGCACAGACCAGGGGAGATCTTGATTTTTCTCAGGCTGTGAAGAAAGCAGTGTACAGGCACAGAGAGGACACTCGTTTCAAAAGAAATGGGGAATCCTGGGGCACGAGGCCAGGCAACAGGAAAGGAACTGAGGCAGGCTTACCAAAACATTAAGGAGCAGAATACGACATCTGGAGTCACCCCTGTCTCTTATGCAGAGCTTGATGCTGTATTGAGCAGGGATCCTATCACCAGCCCTAGGAAGATGCCAGATACTTTAATCTCTCCAGAGGAGGTCCTGTGGGACCAGTGGACAAGGAGGAGGTATTTGCTATAGCTCAGGAAGGGGACGATGAGGCAGATTACAGCGAGTTGGTTGAAAGCTAGGAGGTCTCCGATACACAGCTGTAAACCCAGACCCAGTGTAAATGCCTCTTGGTGATGTCGACTCTCCTAGAAGGAGGGGGACTTTGGTAGGTTCAATTTATCATTGTTCCCTCATAAAATAAGCCATATTAGACAGACAGTTGCAGGCCTGTATATTTATATTGGCAAGGGAGGCAGTGTCCAGTCATATATACTTGCCTCACCCTCTACAGCTGTGAACTCAGTCTGCCATTACTCCACCCACCTTCTCTCCTCCTGGTACTACACTGACACACACTGGCAACTGCTCTCGCTTTTCAAATGCATCCCAGTTAATCGGTCTAACATTGTGCCATGGTCAAATACAAATAAAGCTGAGATTATGTTGATTAAGTATTTTTATCGATCTAGTAGATTTCATTTCATGGTATTTGTTAGTCTTCTTAGAGAGAAATGGTGGTCCTGGAGTTAGGGGACTAGCCTAGGACTTAGGAGACCTGGGTTTAAGTTCCTTCTCCATCACAAATTTCCTGCCTTACATGGGGCAAATCACTTAGCCACTCTCTGTCTCAGCTCCTCAACCATAAAATGGGTATAATGGCCCTTCCCTACTTTCACAGGGGTGCTGTGGAGGATAAATACATAAGAGATTGTGAGGTGCTCAGATACTGCAGTAATGGGGGACCAGAGAAGCACCTAAGATGAATAGGCTACTTCAGCAGTGATTTAGAAGAAAACCCTCCTCCATGCAAAAAAGCTGAACATGCAGCATTTCTCACTGTGAACTACATGCCAAAACTTAGTTTTTGCAATTTTTATGCCGGCCAGTAGTAGCATCCTATAGCTTAAAATAAAGAAGCATGACAGCATTTGTGAAATAAGCAGGAAAACATGAGAACAGAATGTAAGAAACTGAAAAATAGCCATTCCTGCTCTACACCAGTTTAACAGCAATAAGGAGGCAACCAGTGAATCAAAGTGTTAAATCTTTCCTTTCCATTGGAAAGGCATTTATTTACTCAGAAGACATCTAGCCAGCTGGGATATAGTAGTGCTGGATGAGCAGCAGCTGCCCTATTCCCATCACCTTTATAGTAATCTAGCTCAGCAGAGACTGGAGATAGCTGGCATCTGGGATAGTAGTCCCCAAAATTGAATATTAAAAACTTTGAATTGTTTCAGATTTGATGAGAGATCTAAAATTTTGAATTATATTTAGTGTTAAAAAATAAGTAACTTCATTCTGCCAGTGTGGAATGGGCGTTTTGTAAACTAGCCGTGATTTCCCTATAACTATGTGTAAAGGGTACCTGCACCTGGCTGTTAGAGCTATAGCACTGAACTGATAGCAAAACAACTTTTCTAGAAAGCACATAGTTTATTCGTGCATTTAGTCTGGGTAACTGAACATATATAGTTTGAGTAAAAATATATTTGTAAGCTACTTACCCAGAGTTAACACAGAGTCAGGGCTCAGACTGGAATAGAAGTAGCAATGGAACTCTCCTGCGCTCTGCCCACAAGCCAAACTCCAGCACTTGAGATTGCGAAAATGAGACGCTACTCTCGGCAGATTGTGCAGTTTCTCAGAATTTGATCTCATGCTAGGCTCCTGATGCTTGGCTCCTCCTCAGCGGGGCAAAGATACACCCATTGACAGGCCAGGTTATGACCTACCACATTAATCACATACCTAAAGCCCAAGATGCCACTTTTATGATGGCATCAGAATCTTAAGTCTTCATTAAAAAATATTTCTAGCCTCATGATTGCAAAGGAAAGTTTGAAAATGTGAATTGAGTAATTGATGGTATGACATCTGCCTGAGTCTGCAGACAGCCTCCAGCAGGTCAAATAGCAACAGAACCAAAAAGAAGCTTCCTGGCCCAACCACCACCATCAGAGTAGACCTTAACCCTGGTTGCTTTCAAGTGGGATAGGTTTCGCTGGTTGTAAGGCTTGGATGAGTTTTATGGAATTGAGTCAACCTTGGTAGGGTTTAGATACACATCAGGGGTCCTCCTCTTTTTTTGACACCATTGTCCAGGTTAAGATGTCTCCCTAGCGACATCCTCTCATGGTACCACAATCAGATGCCACTAGCAGTAGATTCATAATATGATCGTCCCTCTACTTTTTCACATGCTTTGACAGCAGCAAAATAGTCAATTATCATTGGGCAGCTAAATTAAATCTCATTGAGATGAATGGGGCAGTGCACATCTCTCAGAGCTTGTGTTTCAGGCTTGCAAGATGCAGGCAGGAATCTTTTTAAATTGGTTTGTTTTAAATTGGTTTGTATTTAACATTTTCAAGGCTTTGCTCCTCCTGGCCAGCGTCCCAGGCTGGAGGGTCTTGGGCTTTCCTGGGACACCGACCCAGCCAGAGAGGCAGTACGGGAAGGAAGAAGCCTGCCTGCCTGGCTGTTGCTGACCTGAGCGCTTCAACCAGGGGCTGGCTCTCCACACAGTACTGGGAGTGGGATGCGCCCCGCCTAGGGGGATATGGAGGAGCAGTGGGGCTGGCGGTGGTGAAGGGGCAAAGCAGGGAGAGGACAGCGAGAGGGGGAGCATGTAAAGGGCCAATGGGTGGGCAGCAAAGGTGACACGTAGCCAGCCACTGCCTGGCGCCTGCCCACCCTCAAAAGCCACCACAACTCACAGTGCAGAGCCTGTGCTCGCAAGAAACGGGATGGGAGATGGAGCCCTGCTGGCCAACAGCCAGCACACAGTGGGGGCTGTGCTGAGGGACCAGGAGGGGGAGGGGCCAGCCCCGCATGATGCAACTTTGCCCCGCTACCAGCCTTGCACACCCACCCCCATCATTGGCCACTGGACCCCCACCCGCACTCACTGCTGGGGGACGGGCAGCCGGGGGACAGGGAATCCGGCCAGCAGCAGTACCCGCCAGTACTAATGGGGGGTGAAGACAGAAAATACAGGACAATTTGCCCATTTTTAAGAAAAAGTCCAGACACCTGCAGGAGGGCTTAAATATGGGACTGTCCCTTTAAAAATGGGATGTATGGTCACCCTACTCAAATGAAAACCCACACTTCGAAGAACAAAATGGCACCATCATAAAAAAGATAGGTAGGGGGGTTGATCTAGCTCAATCTGAGCCCTACTTACAGTATGGCCAATGAAAGAACAAAGTATACTGGAAGTACATGTCTTACACCCAACTGTTGTCTTATATTTAAACAACTTACAATGTCATAATAATCTTCACCTAGCAGAGTTCAATTCAGCTAAACTGGAAGCTGGTGATCTTAAATGAACAAAGTTAACCGCTTTGTATTGGTTTTGGTGTTTAAGAGAATTGATGTGTCTTTAAGACAGGCCTGTGAGCCAGTATTTTAGTCCTGTCTTTCATCTCAGTGCAATCTACAGCAGATTAAATCTTGCAGATGTTTATCTCTCTGCCCCTCTGCGGACAACAAATGACCATGATTTTCCTGATAAATATGTATTCTGTGTAGATGCAAGACCCTATGCATCTGTTAAAATTGAGTGCTCACAAAAAGCCATCTCATTTCGGCTTTGAAAAGTTTCATGGTTTTGTTTTTATTTTAAGTTGTTGATTCCTCTGCTGAGGCTACTAACAAGGGTAAGAAGGAACTGTGATTGAACTGACACCACTTTATTTCACGTAAGCCAAGCAGCAGGAATCAAGTTTTAACAAGCTTTGTTTACTATTACCCATCTTTAGATTTGAGAGAAGCTGTATATAGTTAGCACACTGCTTCACTAGTGTCTACTAAAATTCTCTCTACACAGGAGTAAGAATGTGCTCATAGAATTGCATTTGAGTATGACGAGGGTGGACTTGCCCCATGAAGTACTGATCAGAGAGATTACTGTAATAAATTGAAGAAGCTGGCTGGGATATGATGAAGGGACTGAAACATCACAGCATACCAGGGGAAACAACAGAGTTACAACTTTGAAATGAATTGTGTGAACAGGCTCTGTCAACTAAAACTACTAAATTTCAAGTTTTGATAACTAGACTAGAATTAGTAGGGAACATAGGTCATTGATGCAATGTTTGATTTAAAGAAGATAAGCGCTCACACAGTAATATCTGACCAAGGCAAATGTGCAAATGCAGGAAGAACCATTACGAAGCTGCAAGGACCACCATTCCCCCCTCTGCTCCCCCACCCTCCAGGTACTATTAATTAGTATATATATAGAAAAATATTTTGAATGAAAAATCCCCAGTTATGCTTACATTGCAATCATATTCTACGATAGAAACAGATACATACACGTCTTCCCCTTAGTGAACGTTATGCACAGCTAGCCTGAGTAGAATGTCAGGTGACAGGGAGCCAGTAAGTGTGAGTTAGCTGCACTCTCTTCCACCCCATTGCATTGTCTGTGTTAAAGAGAATCTATGTAATTTTTTAAAAGTGTTTTTGCCTCCATGCCCCAAGGAAAGGTATTTTGCAGTAGTGTTGGCAGATAGGGATTTGAGAGGGAAGTGAGTGATATATGCTAGGCATGGACTCTGCTACCAACAATAAACAAGAATAACCACACATCTGTATTCAACATAATTATTATTTTAGTAAACAGGCCTGTCAGTTATATGACAGTTGAAATGCTTTAACTTTGTTAAAGTTTTAGAGTTTTTCCTTTTTTCCGGGAGAAACAGAAATAAAAGGCAATAGCTGGAGGGCCAACTGTACATTCATGTAACCTATTTTGCCACAGACTGGAGCCAGACTGCATCCCTAGATGATCACAAAAGCTAAGCAAATACCAGTCCAGAATGAGAGAACTTTCATTAACAGCATTGATGTTGCAGAAAGAGGTGCTGGTGATCACTAGGTGTCCTTCTTTCATCTGAGTCAGTACTGAACCAATGCTCCAGCATCACCCTAGAGGGCATAATGCTGGTGGAAATGTCTTTTGGATAAGATGTGAGAGAGATCCTGGGCATGTGAGATTATTAAACAATTTGAAGCACCTAAGTGCAGGCTGTGTTAATGCCAGGGTACTAAACTAAATATTTGCATTCCACCTAACGTTGGGCCAAGCTTTCATTCAGAGAAGGAAATCTGCACCCATCCTAAACTACCAAAGCATTGCTCTAGCAAAGAATGTGGGGGAAACGATTGTCATGCTGTCACAATGATACTTAATTATTTGTACAAAACATGCAACAGTATAAAGTAGAATTATAAATAAACTAAGGGAAGAACACATTTAAACTTTAATAGGCAAATTGTATCCCGCTGCAAAACAACCTTGGAGGTCTAAAAATCAGAGAACTTTTTAAGACAAAAAAGTACTGCAGCCAAAGTGGGGTCATTCTATATTAGACCTCATTCTGACAGATAAAGATGAATTGATCACTCAGTTAAAAACTGATGGTTGGCTGGATGCAAGTGATCATGACCATTTTGTTTATGTGCAAACATAATATGATCCCAACCAATAATAAACTGAGTGCTTTAAAAAGGCCAGTTTCTCAAAACTGCAAGTAATTGTGCAAAATTGAGTGGGAGGAAAAATTTAAAAGGCAAAGCAGGAGCTGACAAGGGATTGGAGGATGGTCCTAAGGAATAGCTAGAAAGGACTGAAAAACTTTAGGCCTAGCAGACATGTAAGAATTAATGCTGTGACCTGATTTCCAATTAAAGAAAGTAAAAGAGGTCACAAAAAGGGGCTGCAGAGTTCTGGGGGCTGTCTGAAAGCACAACCAAAGGAGGACTAGTATGGGAAGGTTAGATGGGTCTGAGGAACTAGATGTGGTAAGGGTTTCAAGGAACAGTAAGTCTCACAAACAGATCCTGAGGTAGATGGGTTGAGGGGGAGAGAAAGCAGTTGTTGCATCTTCTGACTGACCCTACAGACCTTCTGATGTGTTCCCTCCTCGCCATGTAGTTTCTGGTTCTGTCAGACTGCATAATGCTACATAGACCCGAACACAGGATCCTGAAAGGGTTGCTGCCGGAAGAGCTCCTGCGGGCTGAAAGGGCAACTAGAGGAACTGGCTTTGTGTGTGGCAACACATCAGGCCTAGTTGTGGAACCAATACACACAGGCTCTAACCGTTGTCAGCTTGCCAAACGCCATGTTAGTGAACTCATGCTTCAAACCACCCAGACGGTGCTTCTGGGAAGGATCACTGCAACACAGGCTGTTCCTGGGGAAGAGTGAAGCTAAAGAAGCCATTGTCCCAAGCAATATGATTCTTCTACAGGCTCGAGGAAGACTTGGAGATATATGTAAAGGCTTGTATATGTAAAGGAAATTTTACTGCTATGAGCTAAAGTGTGAATTTAAACTAATAGCTATACCAGTATAATTCCCTGAGTGGATGCTCTTATTCTGGTAAGAGTGGTATTTTTTTGTTTTGATTTTAAGTTTAGCTTATGTCACCTCACAAAGAGTTTACACTACACCAAAAAAGCCATTCTTTTGAATAAGTCTCCATAGGGATAGTTATACTAGTATATTGGTTTAACTATACTGGTATAACTGCTAAAAGGGCCATGGTTGGTGGCTGGAGAGATTAATTTGCATATTCCTGCTTCCAGAAGCAAGAGAGCAGAGCTATACAGCCATATCTCTCTGGACTAAAAGAGGACCACCCAAAATCAAAGTCATATCAAAAGTCATACCAGAGTAACTACAGCCCAATGATAAACACACACCCAGCCATCTTTACTAGAAAATGGTAAAAGTACTTGAAACTGAATTACATTTAATCAAAAGAATACACCTTCTTTTGTTTTGGGTGGTGTGGAATGGGGTAAAGGTCCCTAAAAGTCAACAAGAGATTCTATTAATTGACAAAACAGCTGCAAGTGAGGGATGGATAATCTTAGAGAAAGATGGCCAAGAAAATAAGTTATCTGCCAAAAAGGTCAGACTACACAATTATGATGGTCCCTTCTGGCCTTAAAGTCTAAGAGTTCCACCTTTGTTACATGAAAACAAAGGTAAAGAACTACTGAAGGAAAATACTTTGATTTTGAAGCTGGAGAAAGTGCTTAGAGGAGTTGATATAAAGAAAGATAGAAAAAATAGTTTTAGACAAATAAGTTAAGATAAAGCATAAATAGCCTTACACTATGTGTGCACATGTGTGTATGTATGTTTTAAATGACAAACCTATATATCAGTGTATCCGTAACTCCAAAATTACTACAGAAAGTATGCCACTTTCCCACAAGGTATTGTAGTTGTCAGAGTGACACTGATGACCCAAGATTTTTTTAAACATGCCTGGAACCAGACAGAATGCACATGTGAAGGTCAGTGAAAGCTGTTACTGATGACACATCTAGAAAATTTGGTCAGAAGACAGAAAATAAATTGGGATTCACAAGTTTACTTGTCGAGATGGATAGTTACATTGACTCCAGCTACCATACAGCAGTCAATCTGGCACTGACTCTTCAGTGATAAGACTGCTTGTTTCCTTTACGACATAATTCTATAAAATATTGTGTCTCTCCATAAAATTCAGTCTTCATTTATCACCAATGTTATCCTGAAATTTCCTTTGGCAAAAAAAATGACAAATCGTTCAAAAAGAGCTCACTGATCTGATCACAAGATGACTTCAACCATATTACAGAAGAGAGGTCAACTTTAATATAATTCAGAAACACGCTACAGGTAAAAAGCTTGTATTTTCTTTTAATTATACTTCCCCTTTAGGTTGTGAAGCAAAGGTCTACTTTTGCAGTCCTTATACAGGTAAAACTCACTGAAGTCAAAGTTTTGCATCAGTAAGGACTGCAGTAGAAGACTAAAAATGTTAAAACAGAGTAATATAATCTGGTTAGAGGAGACATGTTTTTAATGTGTCAGTTGGGCTATGTAACTGATGAAACAGTTTTCTGGAATCAATCCTGCAAGATGTTGAGTGCCTCTTGAATATTATTAACTTCAATGCAACTTGAGGGTGCTCATCACCTTCTAACAGGCTCTCATTGCAGCAGGGATTTGTTAGTTTAACAAAAAAAATCCCCGACCTTTTGTTGTAATAATCCCCAGACTGAGTTAATTAGTAGTTACTCTCAGGCCTTGTAATTCAAAAAGGGTTGTAGATGTGCATGTAAACATAGATAATTTTGTAAACATATGCAATAACAGTCAGCTAGGAAGGCAGGTTTGTGCTCAGTCGGGTGGCTGTGTTTGGAAAAGTTTTTTATCCACCTTCTCTTTTATTGTAAATACCCTGGAGATCAGAAAATTCCGAGACACTGACCAATTCTCTTCCAGGTATTCCCTAAAAGGAGTGTGAACTATGCATCTTAATTTATTCTTGATCATCTTTTAAACGTGCATAAGTTAACAGTTCCATGGAAGAGCACTGTACTATAGGAAATACTGTATTGTATATCTGGACACAGATGCATATACTGAACACACACATCCATGCAAAGTATACACATTATGTGTGTCTGTGCATATAAAGTGAATATAAATATGCATACATGCACATACATTCACCAAGTTAGGTACTTTTTTCTCATTTTAAATAGACATGCTAGATTAACATTGTCAGCTTTTGATGTTTTGAAGACTACTGAAAACTCACAATTCTTGTATTTGTGTAAAGGAAATAGTGCTGTGAAAATAGTGAGGGGTCTCAATGGTCAGGCATCTCACAGGATACTCAAATTTGGCAGCCCTGTCATGCTAAATCTAGCTGGGCTGCAAGGTGGAAAGGATTGCTTACAGTTCCTGCATCTGGCCACCAGGAGCTACTATATCCTCAGGTTTCATGTGGCCTCTCTGCCTCTCTTTTCCTTCAGCAGACCCCAGGTCTGCCTGGAGGCCAGCACCAGGGAGGAGGCAGATGCGGTAGGAAGGTGAATGGAGCAAGGTGGGGAAGAAAAAAAGGGCTAAAAAGGGACAGGGCAGAACTAGAGAAGCTAGTGGGAGAAGGAGGGAGACTGCCTCAAGCTCCTGCACTACCCTCAACAACTCCTTTCACAGCTGCCCCAGGCTCTCTGCACTATCCATAACCACCCTCCCACCTTTCCCCTGGCTTTCCACCCCATCATAGGCACCCTTCAAGCTATACCACCAAAACAAAAAACCTCTCTTCCAGATTTTTCCACAGCACCAAACCCCAACCCCTCACATTCCCATTCCTTTTCTGCTTAAAAATAGACCTGCACAGGAGAGAGATTTAAATTTAAACCAGTGTGAATGTGAAATGAAAAGTAAAACCTTTTGGATTATCAAACATGCTGCAAACATTGTAGTAATCCCTAGCACACAATGAATTTAACACAGATGTGCGGTTTTCAAATGAGATTCAACTCAAACATGCATATGGAGAGTAAAGTTATTTTATTAAATCATGCACATCACGTGTGTTAGTGCAAATAGTTTAATCTGTACTCGAGAAATTCTATTGTACTTTTTATACCTTTACAAAATAGATTTAAAACAATTATTTACTTTAAAAAATGTAATTCTGAAGTAAAGCATTTCAGAACAATATTTGCAATAATCTATATACAAGAGGTACCGAGTACCACTGGCATATGAGTGTTTTGTGATTGGGTGGCTTCCTGCAACTGAAAAAGATGAAATGTTAACTAGATGACCCAATATTATATTCTAAAAGTCACTTGTGGGCTTATTCTTCCATAAATCTAATAATCCTCCCATTAGCAAATCCCAAATATTTTAAGATAGAACCTTTAATTAAAGGACAATGACCCTCAAAACCTCACAAGGCATATTATATGCTAACATTCTATTTAAATATTCAACTATATCTGTTGATTGCCATTATATATTTTAAAGCCAATTAAATCTTCGCTGAGATTATTTTCCTATTCTTAGATTTCCATTAGATGAATTCATTTTACTTTGCAATCCTTTAGTATATTATATAGGACCTTAATAAAACTTTTTTAACTGAACTGTTGAGTTGCACAAGACAACTATAGCCAACACTTAATTCATTGTTTAACTACAGTGGTTACCCAATCAACAAGTCGATAACTAATAACAGTTGCCACCCTTCAACTAGGAAATAAACTTTTTAATGGGGACCACTGTATGAAGGTATATTATGCATAGTGTGTCATGTAACATTGATGCAAAAGTTTCTAATTACCAAAAGTAAACTCTCTCAGCTTATTAACTTGATGCATACATGACCAGTTAGATGACTAACTTGGCAATAGCTTGCTTATCTTGGATTTTTTTCAGTTACCCATAGATGCATTGTAGCACTCCCATATTGAAGTTTTCAGTAAAAACTTACCTAAATAGACAAATATTATTTCTCCAGTTCAGTTTTGAAAGTATTAAATGACTGAAAAAATAAGTTGCTAAAATGTGATATGTGTGAAAATATTCAGACTTTAAAGAATGTCTCTTTAAATATATGAATTTAATAAATTACATTCAAACTAAAGGTAATATAAATTGGATCACTGCACTATGTCCATCAAATGACCAAGATTTTGCTCCCAGAAATACCTTAGTTCACTCAAGAACACACACAAGCACACACTCCCACACGCGCACACACAATATCCTAGGCAGGTGTTTGCCATCCAATGTCTTATCTATCTCTTTAAGGCTGGAAATGAATTGTATTTATTCCCAAAATTATTAATAGAACAATCTTTACTGAAGCAAAATATTTGTTTCCTTCTAAAGGCCTGGAAAGAGAAGTTATTTTAAGTCTTGTTCCCACTAGCTCAGTGACTTACAGCAAGTAAGAATGGAACATTAAATGTAAAAAAATATTTCAAACTGAAAGGCACTGAGCATACTGTCTCTGTTTCCAAGTATCTGTAAGGTTATTTGGCATGGGTATCCAAATCAGAAATGTGTTTTTCTTTTAAATCTGGGAATCAGATTCTAAAGTAAAATATCCACAAACCTACCCATTATAAATAATTTGGTACCAAGAAGCCTACTTTAGGCCACCATAATAGTATTTAGAATCCCAACATACTAATTTAAAAATTACATGAAATTGTAAGCAAAAATATTGCTCACAGTAGAATGAAGTCATAATTTTATTCCCTCTTTATAGACAGATACATTTTATACAGTTTAAAGCAAATGACCCTACTACTGTTCTCGCGCAGAGCTTTGTTGTATTAAGAGGTAAAAAGGAAGAGAATTAATCTGTTTTTCCCCAGTATGTGAGTGATGCCAGCTTCTAAAGGGAGGACGGTGAATGGATTCAACAACAGTTCTCATGGAGAAGCTCTGGTTAGGCCTGGGTACAGCACCACAGCTGTTACAGCAACCAAAGCTGCCATCAGAGGCATCCAAGGCCATTGTCTCTGTGTGGAGAAAAAAAAAAATCAATATCATATTTGTTCTAGTTTACACTACTCAGTTTACCCCTTGGTTCCGACAAGTCCTGAGCACCTGTTGATAAACATCACTAATATGTTTCCCAGGAACCTTTACTGTTGGGAAATCCTGACACCAAGGGGACAAACCACATTTGGCCTACCACAAGGAACTCCAAGTGTCATCACAATGGCATGTCACAATGAGTCTCTTTAGTCCTACTGTATTTCCAACTTCGTTACAATACACACCTAGGATAATATCTCCTCTTAAACCTTTGAGGGATTAAGATGCTCTAATATTGTTTGCGCAAAAGTATTGCTAGGCCTATGCTATGCAATAACAGCATCCAACTTCTTTGCTTTGTGTGTTTAAGCCAGCTCTGAGATATTAGTGCTAAGTGGATACTATCAAGATAACTTTTATTATTTTATGTCAAGGGTAACAAGTATTTTACACAGGACATATTGGGAGACATTGTAAATGTAGTGCAAGCTTAGAGTTAAGAATGCAAACCCACCACCTGTCTCTTATTCCCATCTTGTCCTTTTTCCACGTTTTTCACAGCAGTAGTGAGAAAAGTGAAAAAAAGTGTTCAAAGTCAGAGAGGAAATTCTAAATCCACAAATAAGAAATAAAAGGACCAAATTTCAATTTAAACAGACAAACTCTTCATTTTCCATATTTGATTAAGTAATTAGTTTTCTTTCAGGCCCTGTCACTGCAGTATTTCACAAAATATGCCCCATTTTGCTAAAGACAAACTGAGACCAAGTTAGAAGAGACATTCAAAATTGGTTAGGTTAGAATTAATTCATAGTTAGAAATATCACAAAGAAACCACACAGGTGTTAAGTGATTAGTTGATTGTTCAGCTTGACAGCATCACCACTACGGCATATTAAATGAAGGGTTTGCTTCAGGTAAAGCAATATCCGTGAGCATTTCACCATGCACTATTTTACAAAAATGGCACAAACAGGCGACAGGGACAAACATACATTGACTGAACAGTAGTGCTTGTACCTTTCTCTACCACAATGGGCCGTAACACCAATACAGGAAAGCCAGGATTAGGCCGATGAATACGGCTGGGACGGGTTGTAATATGGAAGGCTAAAGAAGGGAAGGGATATTAAAAATCATTTTTTGCTATAAAATCAATAAGGTAAAGATGATTTAGATGGGGGAAAAATAAGTCAGAGTGAGTTTTGTTTTAATCGAAACGTATTAAAGACATCTAAGACGATACAGCATGATCTAATTCGGTATACAAAGTTAGTACACCACTCTACTCAAATGAATATGGATATTTAAAAATAAGATGAAGTAAGCAGAAAAATGTTCTAAGGAAGCCCTTTGTCACCACTTAGAATTTAGGATTTCAGGTCAAAATGAGCCTTAGACTGATTTGTCAATCTATCACATTAGTGTCTTCCTTTTTAAAAGGGGGAAAAAAAAAAAAAAAAAGATGGGAGACTGAGCATGGGTTTTCCTTTACACAATGAAACCTCATCCAGGCATCCCTAGGCAGTGGACTCTGCATATTCAGAAGGTCCAAGCAGCACTACAGATTCTTCATCCATTTCTTCACATTCAGCAATTTTCAACCTCCTGCCCACAAGAAAAAATTCTCTTCCTATGAATAACTTACAATTATATCACAATGGAAACCCTGTAGTCAAGACACTTCTATGAGACTGCAACATTATTCAACATTAGCAATGAAGTGTACCACAATGATGGAGTACATATCCATCAGGGGACCCTGGGAGATGAAAATCTCCACCAGGTCATCAGCTTCTGATAAGTCCAACTTTTAGCAATTTGGGCTAAGTCTTGATCTCTCACGTTGTGACAATGTTGTGTTTCTAGACAAATTTCAGGCCCTCGACATAACACATACATTGTCGTCTCAATGTTTTAATTGCACAGAAATTTGTTCAATTAGTTTTAATAGACACTAACACACCTCTTTACTTTGAGCTTTGGCTGGATAACCTCTATCCTGTGTCATGCATTGGTTAATTCAATTTAAAAGGAGTGACTGATATAGGTGATGAGAATTAACTCATTAACTAAGTTTATTTTTTAAACTATCCTTAGAAGACACCTGCTTTTTCTGTTTCTCTGGCTATATATGTGTGTAGACATACCTACTCAGGAGTAAGTTCAGATCATGCTAGATGTCTTTTTAGTGCTCTTTTGTGCTAAGCCATGTTGAGTTTGTATAGTCAGCTAAATATGAGAAACTCATGTTTACAGACTTCATGGAATAAGTTTCTAATAGATTTTTTTTAAAGTAATACAGGCATTTCATAGCATAACTTCAAATAAAGGTCAACATATATGAAATTTAGAAGGTGTTCTACCCTGTGCAATACATGCCTTGAATTTATGCTAATTTAAATTTGTTTTAATCAAAGCAATATCCAATAGGCAAGTTATGTGTAATTATAATCAAGGTATTTTCATGCAGTATCACTCTTGTAGTTTGTGCTGAAAATCCAAGTGACATCTTCCATGACAAGAAGCATGGTGGTAGAAATAATCAATGCAGTGTCAAAAAAGTGCCAAAAGGATTTCAAATTGATCAAAGCACTTAACATGCTCAGAACCATTCACATGGATAAATCCATCACTTCAAGTCTCAGGAAATCATCAATAAACTACAAACATGCAAATACATGTAGCTCCATAGGTCTATGCATTTAGAACATAACATTGCTTTTTAAAATTAATTCTTCACCCCTTCAAAAGAAAGAGGAACACAAAAATCCTGTGGATTTCCAATATAAGTTTGCAAATGGAGTAAAGGAATTCTCTCCTCTAGCATTTATAACACATAGAATGGTCTACTGCATTTTATTTTAGCTATCATTACATGCACCCATACAACATGCATGACATACATTAAAGGCAGCCACCACATTAAATGTACTTGCCCACAAAAGACAAGACAAACTTTTTATTTTCTCCCCACACCACCCTGAAATATAATGAAAGTTTCCTCATTGCTATCCTCCTGTCAAACCAATGCTTGATTAAAAACATGCCCCTTACACTATGATTGAAGATCTGTAAACTCAGGCTTTGGCAGGCCACAAAAGGGAGGAAGTTCCACAGTTGGTGTCCTTTCTTCCAAAAAATCTTAGCCAAGAGTGAGGTGAAAGATGATGGCTTCAGCCACAAGAAGAGATTAGTGGTACTTGGAAAAAACTTCCAGGCCCTTGGAAGCTTCAGGATTTTTTGAGTCACCTAGCAAGATGATTCTTGAGAATGCCCAAGCTTAACTAAATTTTCAAAGTTTTAAAAATGTCACCCCATGACTGTTGAATTGAGACTCCTCTTAGGAGTTCCTCCATACACTCTTTGCTGTTGCTCATCTTATTCTGACCTCCTCCAGCCTCCCCATTCTCTTGTTTCCCCTCAGTCCTTCCTCCCAGTTTTTCACTGACATACTTAGTTTGCTTCCTGAGGTCCAGGTTCTTAAAAGGTTAAGTGTAAGGAATCTACTACTTACCACCAGCCACTCAGAGGATGTCTACACTGCATTATAAACTCATGTTTGAGCCCAACCCCCCCTACCATCCACACAAAATCTATCTGACTCAAGTCAGCAAGCACTCAGGACTCGAATTCTAGGACCCAATCGGGTGGTGAGTCTGAGCCCAAGTCCTCCTGGGACTTGGGTCCTAGCCCTGTCAGTTTGCAGTCTGGATGCAGATCAAGCTATAGATCCAAGTCAGAAGGTCTGCATAGTGCAACATGGGTGTGTTAACATGGTTGTGAGACCTGGGTCCAGCAATTGTAAACCAAAGTTTTAAATGCAGTGTGGACGCTCAAGCATGGGCTTGGAAACACCTAGTCCACAAACGTGGGTGCCAAAGACCTGGGTTTACAATGCAGTGCAGACATACCTCTTATGTATTCCCTGCTGACACAGGCCCTTTTTCCTGTTCCCTCTCACTCACAGTGCTTAATCCCAGAAGGGACCACTAGAGCATGGTCTGTCATTAAAAATTTGGAGAAGGATTCCAAGCAGGAAAGAAACTGGTGTGAGATTACCAAGAACAGCACATACAGCAAAAAGAAGAGCATGAATGTGGCCTCCCCTTCTCTGTCCTCCTCTCCCAATTCTGCTGCATGTTAAGAGGTCTACAGGGGTTATATTAGTTCTAACAGTGTCAGTGGCATTCAGAGGTCGCTGTGCTTTGTAGGCACCAAAAGTTGTCTCTGGCAGTACACTCCATCCTGTGATATATTTAAAAATTAATTACTACAGAAAAGACCATTCCAGTTACTGAGGCTGGAAAGCATAGTGCATTTGAGCTATACTTCCCAACCTAAGTTCCCAGTAAGCTGTGCAGCTCTGCAGCAGCCTATTTAGCTCCACGCAGGCGCTCAAGGAACCAGCCCGGGGACCTGCCATGGCTGGGGCAGGGGTGCCCTTTCCCTGACCCCCACCCTGCTGTGCCTGGACCTGCTGGGGAGGCGTGGCCAGAGCGGCCCGGGCCCAGCCACGGTTGGGGTGGGGCAGGATGGCCAGGGCTGGTGCCAGGCACAGCTGGAGCAGCCCATACCCACTGGGGCAGCATGGCTGGAGCGGCATGGGGCCAACTGCGGCCAGCCCTCTCCCTGCCTGGACCCAGCTGCGGCAGTCCTCCCCGAGCCCAGACCTGCTGGGGCCAGGGGAGAAGCACCTATCCTGCAGCCGCAGCCCCAGAGCTGCTGCACCAGGGAGAGGTGCCCCTCACCCCCATCCCAGGTGTTGCTATGGGGAGAGAGAGCTGGGGGGAGTCCTCTCTCCCCGCTGTAGCCCCTGAGCACCCTCCTGCACCACAAACCCCTTATCCCCAACCCCGACCCAGAGTCCACACTCCCAGCCGGAACCCTCACACCTTGCACCACAACCCTCTGCCCCAGCCCTGAGCCCCTCATCCCTGGCCCGACCCCTGAACCTGCACCCCCAGCCGGAACCCTCACACCCCTGTGCCCCAGCCCTGAGCCCCTCATCCCTTGCCCCAGCCCTGAACCTGCACCCTCAGCCAGGGCCCTCCCACCCTGTACCCCAACCCTCTGCCCCAGCCCTGAGCCCCCTCCCACACTCCAAACCCCTTGGCCCCACCCCCACCACATGAATTTTGTTATGTGCACCAATATGAAGGTGATGTGTCACACACCACCTTCATATTGGTGCACATAATAAAATTCATTCCACACATGGGTGAGAAATATTAGAGGGAACACTGTTCTCAACGTGTGCAGCACTAGCCCATCACGGCCCTTTTGTCCTTAAGAGGCAAGACCAGGAGACAGTCAGAGGATAACATTTACTGAACGGACCACCACACAGAAGGAAAATATCCTGGGAAAGATCTGTTTTTCCTAATATTTTTACTAAAATTGTGTCCAGGTCTTTTGGCTTCTGTACAGAAGATTTTCAGAGAGGATTTTTTGCATTTTTTTGTGAAGTGAAAACGTTTTACCTGGCTCTGTTTGCTAGTCATTAGTCCATATTTTTAAAGAGAGCAGAAGCACAGGGACATGTGTAAAACAGTGTATGCAGTTATGCACCTAATTTATGTGCACTATTACTGCAATTGTGCATTCAATCTGCATATTTGCACATGGAAATACACAGGAATATAAATGGTTACTTGCATGTACAAAGACAGTAGGGCAGCACACATTAGGTATGCATTTGCAGGTGGATTTTTGTACACATCCCTTTTGAAAATCTGGTCTTTACTGTGTAACACTCAGATGTTGTCACAATCAACACAAGACTTGCCATCACAGAGGCCCACACATAATTTGTACAGACTTACATTGTTTCCTTTTTCTTGTAGCAGCTTCAGGTTGTCTTTACATTGTTTGAGCTCATCTGTGATTGATTGCTTTTCCTGCTCAGTCATCTCATACTTCAACTTCAGCTCTGAGAGTACAGTCTGTGTCTTTTCATACTAAAGGCAAAGAAAAAATAATCTACAGACTCATCTTAAATTGGACATTAGATGTTAAGTTCTGTTAAAGTAAGTCAATGAAGCTTCAGAAACAAACTCTTCCTTTATCAACCACGTTTCAAGATAATTTGGTCTGAACTAGCAGTTCTATATAAAAACAGCAGATGAGAGATCTGTTTGGAGGATAATTAAAACCATCTTATATCCCAAAGAAAAACTACAAAGAACCTTTTTCCATTCCTACTGAAACAGTCTTAAGTTTTCTTTTTACTATGATTTCTCCCCCTTGTGTTGAAGGCTTAGAACTAGTTGCATGTATGCATTTGCTTTTTGGTAGCAAAGAGACTCATAACATCCTACTGCAGGTATAACTAAAGGAGAACAAAGTCTTATTTATATAACGGCTTATCTTGCGTGATACCAACATCTTTACTAATGCCATATGTTATATTCATAAATTACGTCACCTACTACTAGAATGCAGTCTTCTTTTTGGATAGAAGGCAGCAACTAAAAGTGCATACTACCGCACTTTGTTTTAAAAAAGTAAGTAAGGACCACCATTATCCAAATGAAACTGCATAGGGAATTTAAGAAGGCAGAATATAACACAACAAATCAAAATTTAGCCTAGAAATTGAGGCTACACTCCCCTAACACTAGTATAAAGTGATATGCAAACTTTAATGACAACTTCAGTAACTCTTTTACATTTCATTCAAAAAATAGCACATCCAACCACAGTATGCCCCCTATGGGCATACAGGGCATGAGTTCAGAACGGACTCAAACTAGTATTTCTCCTACTAAATAACTCAAATCTACTTCCTACCACACTCAGTTTTCTCCTTTGTAGGTTTCCCATACATTTGCTAACCAGATCAGACCCAGCTTTGTTTGTGATATAATCAACAGTGATGCTTCATTAGAATGATTTAAGTTGGCTAGGATATTCTAAGATAGTCCACTAATTCTGGAGTTTATCATTTACACAAACAAAAATATTTAATCAAGAGGGACAATAAATAGTAAGAACAGGTGTTCGCATGGCACTGTTGTAGCCAGTGTCGCAAGATATTTATGTGCCAGATTCACTAAAGATGCATATGTCTCTTCATGCTTCAACCCCCATTCTAGAGGACATCTGTTCATGCCGATGACTGCTCTGCTTGATAATGATCCAAAGCTGTGTGGACCGACGCACATTCATTTTCATCATCTGAGTCAGATGCCACCAGCAGAAAGCTGATTTTCTTTTTTGGTGGTTCAGGTTCTTTGGTTTCTGCATCTGAATACTGCTCTTTTAACCCTTCTGAAAGCATGTTCCACACCTCCTCCCTCTCAGATTTTGGAAGACACTTCAGATTCTTAAACCTTGGATCCAGTGCTGTAGCTATCTTTCGAAAACTCACATTGTACCATCTTTGTATTTTGCCAAATCTGCAGTGAAAGTGTTCTTAAAATGAACAATATGTGCTGGGTCATCATCCAAGACTGCTATAACATGAAGTATATGGCAGAATGCGGGTAAAACAGAGCAGGAGACATGTAATTCTCCCCCCAAGGAATTCAGTCACAAATGTAATTAATGCATTTTTTTAAAATGAGCATCACCAGCATGGAAGCATGTCCTTTGGAATGGCGGCTGAAGCATGAAGGGACATATGAATGTTTAGCATATCTGGCACGTAAATACCTTGCAATGCCAGCTACAAAAGTGCCATGCGAACGCCTGTTCTCACTTTCAGGTGACATTGTAAATAAGAAGCGGGCAGCATTATCTCCCGTAAATGTAAACGAACTTGTTTGTCTGAGCGACTGGCTGCACAAGAAGTAGGACTGAGTGGACTTGTAGGCTCTAAAGGTTTACATTGTTTGGTTTTTGAGTGCAGTTATGTAACAACAAAAATCTACATTTGTAAGTTGCTCTTTCACAATAAAGAGATTGCGCTACAATACTTGTATAAGGTGAATTGAAAAATACTATTTTTTGTTTATCATTTTTACAGTGCAAGTATTTGTAATAAAAATATAAAGTGAGCCCTGTACACTTCGTATTCTGTGTTGTAATTGAAATCAATACATTTGAAAATGTAGAAAAACATACTGAATACATTTGAATTGGTATTCTATTGTTTCACAAGTGTGATTAAAAGCGCTTAGACAATGTGTCAAACATTCCTCTGTCAAGGGAGGCTTCTTCCTATCATTCAAGGTCTATAGATATTCAAATTATTTTATAGGCTATAAGGCAACCTTCACAACAGATCATTAGGGGGGCTAGAAACCATTGCTTTAAGCATCAAAGCTAAAAGTTCTATATCCATAAAGGAGCTAAAAGTAGCAGCTCCTTTATGGATATAGAACTTCTATAGTTATAACGTTATAAGTTAACATTAATTTACATTTTTTTCTGAAATATGAAAATGGTATATAACATCATGGTGATGAATTTATGACAAAGCAAGGAAAAGGATTACAAAAAGGATAATGAAAAATCCACCCGTGGCTGGATAAAGCTTCTCTAATTGTGTTCATGAGAAAAGGAACTAACTATTGCAGCTTTTTTTCCCCACAGAGCGTGTGCTTTAGCAGCCTCATTTGAAGGGTTCTAACTTTATCATATGCACTTCTTAATCATCTTCAAAAGTCCTGAGGATCCAAGCGAGGCTCTATTAAATAGGAAGGACACTCATCTTTGCAGAGGATGTGAATTCCTAGTGCTTAGGAAAAATGGGTGCATCTAATATAGTACACAAATTGTCTCAGAACAGTTACTACCTGTTTATAAAGGTTACTGGGAATTTAATGCTGTGGTCAAGAAGATGACTGCCTATCTGCCATCTGAATGGTAGTCGTAAGGGAAAGCTGCCCATGAACAGTTTAACAAACAGAGCAAAAGCAAGTATTTAGAAAGTTGCCAAACACACATCTTATTTGAGCTTCCCTTTTAGGTTCACATATTTCCTCATTTGTGCATCAAGTCCCACTGACACAGAACCACTTATATTAATAACAATTTTCAGAAGTTTTGAGGTCATAGCTATTTTCACTGTATTTCCATCTAGCTAGCATAAATATCAGTCGCTGGTCATAGGATCCAATCATAACAGGAATTAATGTCTTTCCTTTTACCTCTTTCTGAACATCCTTTGCTTGATTCTCAGCTTCACTAAGTAGAGTTTTTAGACTAGCTGCATCGCGTTGATGCTGTTCCTTCAAAGATCCCACTTGATTTTCAAGTTCCTTTCGGGTCATTTCAAGAACACTTAGATCACCGGTTAGCGCTAAACTCTGTTTCTGAGAACTGCAAAACAATATTCAATTCATGCCTCACATTTTAAAGTAAAACATTTACATAATTTATAAAGCACTTTTTATCCCGATTACAAACCATATGCATACCATACAGCACTACCAAATTGCAGCTACCCCTGGGATGGAGAGCAGCAGCAGCACACCATATAACAAAGGAACTGGGGAACGTCGGTGCCGCAGGTCTCTATCAAAGTCTGACTGTGGTGCCGTTCCTACTGCTGAAGCTGGGGCGCTGCGTAGCAAAGCGCTCGGTGCCAGGTCTTGGCGCGCCGCTGGAGGCTGAGAGCCAAGAGACAGCTCCATGGGGAGCTGTCCTAAGCGAAAGTCCTGCTCCTTCTTAGTCCGGGGATGAAAGCGCTTGCAGATCCTGCAGTTCTCTGCTTGGTGAGATTGCCCCAGACACTTCAGGCAAGAGTCGTGGGGGTCGCCCCTTGACATAGGCTTGGAGCAGGAGCCTTAGGGCTTAAAGCCCGGAGCCTTGGGCATGAGCCCATGCAAAAGACAGGGAGGAGGGAAACCCCTTCCAACCCCACTAATAAGAACAACTATACTATAACCATAACACTATACTATAAACTATCAACTATTAAACTATGTAGGAAAAACGCTAGGGAGAGTGGAGAGTAGCAAAGCCAAGCTCCACAGTTCCAACAACCGTCATGGGCGGTAAGAAGGAAGTAAGGGGGCGCTGGGTCGGCTGGGGTATATATCCAGCGCCATGAAGGCACCACTCCAGGGGGCTCCCCAGCTGACCCACCGGGTGTTGCTAGGGTAAAAATTCTCCGACGGCCGTGCATGCGGCGTGCGCACACCTAATTGAAATTGATATGAGCAAGCACTCTAAGAGTAATATTTTTTGGATTATCTGTTTATACACAGAAAATAATTACAAATACTTTGAGTAGAAACTAACTCAGAAGAACAGTGCATCTCAATGAGATAGTTACAGTATGCATAATGTACATATATCTACTTCAATTCTAGCTTATCAGTAACAAATTAATAAATATCTTGAATATTCTAAAACAGAAAATATAATGGTCTTCATGCAAATCTAATTATTTCAGAAAGTTTTGTGCTTCATTAATGTAAAAATCTGTACGTTAATAATTAAATACTAAGTATTTAAGTTAAGCAATTGTAATTTGTGACTATAAAATATAAGCAATAGAAATATGAACCACTCTCTTAGAAACCACTGGCTTTCTTTTAAGAATAGAAACAGATCATCTGTGTCCCCACATCTGAGCATGAACATTTTGTGTGAAGAAACACAAGTGCAAAAGTGATCACATATTTACGTGCACAGACCACTGCGACTACTTTTAGAAAATTAGCCTGTGCTACATTTTTACCTAGTCAGGATGGAGTAAGATCCTGTGGGGAAAAAGATTGGTGCACATCGTCAGTGAGAATATACCACTAGAGAGGCCTGAACTGGCAACAGAGGGTTGCTGGGAATATAACAGGTCTAGATATTGTTATATGGGAAACTGTAATGGGGAGGTGTGGTGGTGGTGGTGTTAGACTGGATACAGTAGAAACGTGGGGTAGGAGACAAGAGGGGAAATGAAGTGTCAGGAGTTAGAGAAAATGGGAGCAGAAATAGAATGAAGGGAGACTCATGTATAAGATTTGGCTTCAGTTTGCCTAAAACAATGACTTGTCCCTTCTTGGAATGCTCCACTGCAGAGAACTTCCATTGGTAACTATAACTAGAACCTATGGCACTGAGAACATTAAAAGAAAAGGGTAGGTACGTGGTAAAAATTCAAGTCTAAAAGAAGAAGAGGTTACTCACTTTGTGCAATAACTGCGGCTCTTTGAGAGGTCTCTCTCTATGGGTGCTCTACTTCAGATGTGCATGTGCCTCTTGAGCCCCTGATCAGAGATTTTACATTAATGATGTCCGTTTGGCCCATTCATGCGCCCTGTACCTCCTTATGTCAGACACCAAGGCTATATGGAGGTGCACAGGCAACCCACCTTCAGGTTTCTTCTTCACCAGAACATCCCCTAGAGAACAGTCCAAAGCAGAGGGGAAGGAGGGTTAATAGTGGAGCACCCAAGGGACACACATCTCAAAGAACCACAGTTACTGCATAAAGTGAGTAACCTCTTCTTAGACTAGTGTCCAGGTGCTCCACTTCAGGTGACTTTCGAGCAGTCTCAGATACTCTCAGATACTGGCACAGTCTTAAGAAATGCCACAGATGTTGCTTGTGATCTGTCAAATGTGCTATCGCCCTTTGGGTTGGGGGCGGGGGAAGGGAGAATGAATGCCTGCAGCATCATAAGTGATAATGCATTCAGATATCCCTCTTGATAGTCTCTGAGCAGAGATTGCGGACCTTTTGGATCTATCTGCATAGCAGATGAAGAGCCTAAGTGACTTTTGAAATTGTTTGGTCCTATTGAAGTAGAAAGCTAATGCCCTAAAAATACAGGACATGGAAACAGGATTCCTACACAGAGCTATGTGGTGTCAGAAAAAACACTGGATGATGAATGGATTAAACTGGCACTCCAATAGAACATTAGGTAAGAATTTAGAGTGTGAACATAAAGACACTTGGTCATTGAATACCATAAAGGAGGGGGAGATCTGCCATCAAGGCTTCCCTCTCCCCAATTCTGCAGGTTGACATGATGGCTACTAAAAAGGCCATCTTCACAGTTAAATGGAGCAGAGAACAGGTTGCCATAGGTTCAAATGGAGGTCTCAAGGTAACTAAGGACCAAGTTTAAGTTCCAGGTTTGGTGGGGACTTTTATCTGGGGTAGAGATTCCCCAAACTCTCAATAAACCTAGATGATACCAGGTGAGCAAAAAATGGAGAATTCTTCTCCCGGAGGATGAAAGGCTGACATTGCAGCCAAATGGGCCTTAATCAGACTAACTTTCTTCAGATTCAGCAGGTAATCCAGGATGACAAAGTGGCACAAATTCAGGAGGAGGCAGCAACACCACCATCAATGGAAAAATCTCTTCTATTTCTGCAGATAAGAAGTTTGGGTTGACCTCTTTCTACTATTCAGTAACACCTGTTGTACTTCCACAAAGTGAGAGGATTCTAACTCCATGAACCATCAAGGAACTATGCCCTGAGGTGGAGAACTCCTACAATGGTGTGAAGCACACGACCCTTATCCTGTGAGAGGAAATGAGATGTGGTTGCATCTAACCACCATTCAAGCCCAAAGGTGGAGCAGGTAAGGGTACCAAACTTGTCTCGACCAGACTGGCACTATAAGGGTAACTCTGGTCCTGTCTGATTTTGTTCATCACCCTTCGTATCAACAGTGTTGGGGAAAATGCATACAACCGACCTTTCTTCCAAGACACAAGAAAACTTCTCCCCTCTCAAGTAGAAAAAAGGGCACCTCTTGTTCCTGCAGGTGGTGAAGAGATCCACCTTTGGCAGTCTCCATCTTTGCAATATGCTGTGGAGAACTTGAGAGTCTAACTCCCATTCATAGTCCTGTGAGGACATAGGCTGTAGTGTTCTGGATATCTGGGAGGGTGGACCACTGAAATTTGGATTTGATGAGCTATACACCAGTCGCATAATTTCATGGCTTTAATGCACAAGTGCTCCTTGCTGCTTGTTGACATAAAACATGCAGGATAAGTTGTCAGTCATGATCCTGATTGATATGTCCCTAAAGAGGAGTGTGAAATGAAGGCGGTGTTCCTCAGAGCCAAGATTGATCTGGAGACTGGTTTCCTAAATTGCCTATCTGCCCCAAGTCATGAGGGCATTGAAGTGGGCTCTTCATCCCAACTGTGAACAGTGGCAGGTGTCTGTTGCACGTTGTTGGCTGGATCTCAGAGCATCTCGTTCATGGGTACCACCACACTGGAGGATGTTGCTGACTGCAGGATATCCAACAGTTTGTGCGGTGAGTCCCCTGACTTCTTCAAATGGAATTTGAAGAGCATCCGCTACTCCCTTATGAGGTCTTGAAATTGCCAAAAATGGTTGGCCAGGAATGGTGGTATAGGCATAACTGTCTCACTCGGAGACAAGGATAAAATAGGTATTTGAGGGGTGGCCTCTATCTGCCCTGGCCTCCTGCTCCTCAAATGTCTCCTCCTGTGTGTGGCAGAAGGAGGGCAGGGGAAGGGGAGCTGGTTGGGGAGGAGTGGGCTGTACAGCTCTAATACCATAGGAGATAGTACCAGTAGTCTGTGAACTGCTGCTGATAAGCAGCCCAGGGGTCCCAGTCTGGTCACTTGCCCCCCCACCCCCACCCCAGGAGTGGGGGTGGCATGCAGGGTTGGTTCCACCACCTTAATGATGAGTGCAATCTTCCCTGTGATGGTCAAAGAATGGGTTCCTGAAGAACCCTGAAAGGAAACAGAAGAGACCACCTGGAAGTCTCCTTCATCCTCCTCACTATTATCCAATGGAGGGGCACCGGCAGAAAATGGTGGAAAGTTATGCAGTAGTGGAGGATGGTGGTCCAGAGATCAGGGTCTTGGTACCGAGAGGTGCTCAATTCCCATGAGAAACAGGGACTCTGGTTCATCCATTACGGAAAGGTCCTTTGTGTATCTAAACTTCTGAGGTATTGAGTAGGGGTTCGGTAGCAATGCAGTAGCCGAGGACAATATCACACTGATGGTGGGCGTACCAATGTAGATGCCAATGATGCCTTGGTGCCATTGCTTGCTTGGTACCAAGAGTGCTGAATGCATAGGTATCAACGGTGGGGCTATGCTTGATGGTGCCAGTCCAGAGTGCCCATGCTTGCCCTCCTCATCCCTGGTAGAGGGTCCCACGGATGTCCCTCTCCTTTGAGCTCCAGGACTTTCCAGCCCCACCGGTATTGAGGGAGGAGTCCTTTGACTGAATGGTATCAAGTCGAGAGGTCTAAGCTTTGGAGGCTGTAGATGTCACAAGGGACCTGGGTTTTTTTTTGAGCTGGTTCCTTAAGATGAGAGTCCACATTTCTCTCTTTTTTGGAAGGCTTTCCTCAAGCCTCCAAAGTCTTCCACTTCTTCGGGGAAGCCTGCACCGAGGTTGAAGGGACACTGGATCTGTTCAGAGCAGATTTATGGGTGAGGGAGGAGTCTCCTGACCCAACTCAGAAACTGGTCAAAGGGAGCATTCCATCATCAGCAATCTGAATTTAATCTCCCTCTTCTTCCTTGCCCTGGACTTGAGGGCCAAAGCAGAAGTTGCTCTTCTGGGAGATGTGAGACTGTCCAAAGCAATGGACTCAGAGGGGCAGTTGCTCACAGGTATAGCCTCTTGGCAGGAGAGGCAGTGTTTGAAACCCACTGAGCCATATATACACTGCTAGGAAAAATAAGTCTCTCAGAGAAGAAAGAGAGGAGTAAAACAATCCTCTTACACTTTTTCTTTAACTATAACTATTACTAACAATTAACTAATCTTAACAAACAACTCTAGAAAAACAAACAGCTGAGACATGCTCAAAGTGGACATGCTAAGGCTCAGTCTCAGGCTGAGGTGGTTGAGAAGGAACTGAAGGTGGTTCACCCACACACCGCTATACAGCCTTGGTGTCCAGTATGAGGAAGCACAATGCACATGGGCAGGTCAAACAGACACTGCTAATGGACCGTTTCCAATCAAGGACTCAAGAGGTGCATGGGCACTTGAAGAGGGGCACCGATGTGGATACTACTTGAAGAAAAACAGGTTAATGTCTCAGTACTATACTCTAGATGAATAATCAAGACACAAGATTCCAAAAGTGAAGACAAAAGGGATAATGGAGGAAGAGGGGATAAAACGGACAAATTACTACTGTGTAAGTTGGATGTTTTAGGCATTCTTTAGCAGTAAGGTAAAATGACTCAAGAATGAAGGAACAAAAAGATTAAAACATATTCTAAATAATCCAATAATCTAAATAAAGCCACACACACTTTATTATTATTTCATTGTGAAGTATATACTTGTTGTAAGAATGGGAGATTTACCTTTATTAAATTGCCATAACATGGTAAATGAAATACATCTTACAACACAGTATTGCTTCAGTGAAGTCTACCATAACTAAGGCTAAGATTTTGTCATGGATATTTTTAGTAAAAGTCAGGGACAGGTCACGGGATTCCATTAATTTTTCTTCATTGCCCGTGACTTGTCTGTGACTTTTACTAAAAATATCCATGATAAAATGGGAAGGGACTGGGCAGCTGTGGGGCGGCTGGGAGCCCAGGGGCCCCCACCGCCCATGGAGGCTGAGAGCTCCCGGGTCCCCCTGCCCTCTTCCCAGCAGCAGGGAGCTGCAGGAATCCCTCTGCCGCCGCCAGAGTGGGGAGCTGAGAGGGTCCCCCTGCCCGCCCCCGTGGTGGTTGGGGAAGTCTCCATCCCCCACAGCAGCCAGGAGCTGCGGGGTACCGCCCCTGCCTGGGGTGGCTGGGAGCCTGGGGGCCCGCTGCCTCAGGTGGTGGGGGTACTTCACAGCTCTCTGTCGCTGCAGGAGGTGGCGGGACCCTGCAGCTCCCAGCTGTCGGGGCTGAAGTCACGGAGGTCTTTGAAAGTCATGGATTCCGTGACTTCTGTAACCTCCGTGACAAAATCGTAGCCTTAACCATGAACATTAGTGATGTGACAGAATAGAACACGGTTCGGCAACCTTTGGCACCCGGCCCATCAGGGTAAAGCCGCTGGCAGGCCGGGCCATTTGTTTATCTAGAGTGTCCACAGGCACGGAGCCCTGCAGTTCCCAGTGGCCGCGGTTTGCCGTTCCTGGCCAACAGGAGCTGTGGGAAGCAGTGGCTAGCAAGTCCCTCGGCCCAAGCCGCTTCCTGCAGCTCCCATTGGCCGGGAACGGTGAACCGTGGCCAGTGAGAGTTGCAGGGCTCTGTGCCTGCGGACGCTCCAGATAAATAAACCAGCCCGGCCCGCCAGTGGCTTTATTCTGACAGGCCGGGTGCCAAAGGTTGCCGACCCCTGGAATAGAGGATCCTGTAATCCTATCTCAATGTTATTTGCAAGCTCCAAATGTTAAGCATTTTCTAATCCAAGTTTTTATACATTTTTTTTTCTTTTGGGCAGTAAAGGAAGACAACTTTTACTAAGTTTAACCGACATCAGAATGCATATTCCCAAGTCCCTATTAAAGTGGCAAAATTTAATTAAAATAGGATGGGTCATCTGAAGCATATTCTATGTTCATTAGTAATATACAAATATTTAAAAAATGGAGCACAAAATGTGTAAATGTAACTAATTGTAAACGTGAACTGTTCTTTGACCAAAACGATCTGTAAATCAAAAGTTAATAAAATGCATAATATACACTCCAGTTCTCTTGTGTACATGCTATTTAAAAAACAAAACAAAAACCATAATTGGCCCCTAACTTTTAAAGTCCTTTTTAGCTGTTATAGAAAACTTTTGAGCTAAGGCCATTTGTAACTGTTGCCGGCACCCAGTGCCGAAAGGCAAAACAACAGCAGGGGTTTGTTACCCGGTGTGCGTCACTCAATAATCACGATGGGGTGGAGAAGTAGAAAAGTTTATTTGCAGCTGCAAACAAGGTACAGGGAGAATAGAATCTCAAATCCTGCACACCAGAGTAGGGCATTACACACACTTTTATATTCCTTAATGCTACTGCACTACACATCAGCCAATTAAAACTTTGCACAAATACTCTGCCTTCCTTATATGGGTTACAACAATGTTTATTTCCTGCAACCTCTAACAAGCATTCCTAGCAACTTAAACAACCAGCACATTCTGTCTGGCCTTGTAGCTGTCTCTCTCCTATTATCTTTAACTTGGCGTCAGCAAACCTTACACTATAAGGCATTATCTGCGGCTGCAACATTGTTTTAAGAGCAAAAGAGCTTACTCAAACCAGCCAGGCCTGAATTCTATTAAGGGGGGTTGAGAAGAAGCCCTTAGGCCTTCAGCAGGGAGACTTCCTCGACCCTTATGGCCTTCCATCCCCTCAACTTAACTAGTGGCCATACCCTGGGGTCTCCAACATAACCTTTAGAGTCAGTAGCTCTTACCTATGAAGCTCCTTCTCTTGTCGCTGAAGTTCAGATGCAAGCAAAGTATTCTCATTCTTTAAGGAGAGGCATACAGCTTCTAGATCACTCCACTCCTTTCTCAACTTTTCAAGTTCACCTGTAAACAATGTAAAGTTACTCTGAGTAAAATAGTCAAAGAAATAATGTTTCATGTGCCCTGAAAAAGTAACAAGGAAAAATCTGAGAGGACTTGTAAAAACTAACTTGTCAAGTTGATGATGTTATACAATGTTTTTGTGGCACAGAACTAGTATATATCGTATATCAAACTATAAAGCCAACATTATTAATAGTTTGAGACACTTAAACACTTAGATTAAAATCAGAGAGAGAGACCTCAGGAGGTCATCTAGTCCAATCCCCTGCTCAAAGCAGGACCAGCCCCAACTAAATCATCCCAGCCAGGGCTTTGTCAAGCCTAGCCTTAAAGACCTCTAAGGATGGAGATTCCACCACCTCCCTAGGTAACCCATTCCAGTGCTTCACCACCCTCCTAGTGAAATAGTGTTTCCTAATATGCAACCTAGACCTCCTGCATTGCAACTTGAGACCATTGCTCCTTATTCTGTCATCTGCCACTACTGAGAACAGCCTAGCTCCATCCTCTTTGGACCCCCCCCCTTTTCAGGTAGTTGAAGGCTGCTCTCAAATCCCCCCTCTCTTTTCTTCTGCAGACTAAATAAACCCAGTTCCCTCAGCCTCTCCTCATAAGTCATGTGCCCCAGCCCCCTAATCATTTTCATTGCCCTCCACTGGACTCTCTTCAATTTGTCCACATCCTTTCTATAGTGGGGGGCCCAAAACTGGACGCAATTCTCCAGAGGTGACCTAACCAGTGCCAAATAGAGGGGAATAATCACTTCCCTCGATCTGCTGGCAATGCTCCTACTAATGCAGCCCAATATGCCATTAGCCTTCTTGGCAACAAGGGTGCACTGTTGACTCATATCCAGCTTCTCATCCACTGTAATTCCCAAGTCCTTTTCTGCAGAACTGCCGCTTAGCCACCATTTCTTAGTGCTGCTATTTCTTATAAAAATTCAAGACAGTTACCAAAAAAAGTCTTTAGATGTCTATTACTAGAATCTGAAAACTGAAAAAGTTATGGAAAAGTTTATTTGAAGCATCTGCTTTTCCAGCCACTGACATCTAACTACAAAATTATTAGCACTAGTAGAGTTCAGGAGAATCAGAAGTTACTAGTTGCCATACATGTCAGAGCCACGTAACAAAGCATTCAAAGCAAACATTAGAAGCTTGAAATCACATCTGTGAAAATCAGCAACCAATGCAACTAGTAGAGAAAGAGTCTTCGGGATGCAGTGACAAGAGACTGGATTAGGCAAAGCTCTCTTAAGGTATGTCTATACTGCAATTAGGCACCCATGGCTGGCCCATGCCAGCTGACTTGGGCTTTGGAGCTGTTGAATTGCAGTGCAGACTTTCTGGTTGAGGCTGCAGCCTGAGCTCTGGGACCCTCCCACCTCACAGGGTCCTAGAACCCAGGCTCCAGCCCAAGCCTGGACATCTACACTGCAATTAAACAACCTCGCAGCTCGAGCCGGAGTCAGCTGGCATGGGCCAGTCATAGGTTTTTAACTGCAGTGTAGACATACCTCAGAGACCTTCACAAAGAGTAATTAATGCAGAATTCTAAATCTTGGGTATGTCCCAAATTCTATCTACATACCACTGAAGAAATTTCAGTACAAGTATAATTTATACTGCTCTTACTGTATATTGTAATCCGTATCCTGAGCTCCTTGAACTTCTTAATGCAGATGTCAGTATGGAAAGTTTGTATCACTCTTTCCTCTAACATAGGTTCAAGATACACACCAGAATTGGGGCTGACACTGGAGGATGATACTGGAGTGCAGTACTGTAGGGTGCAGTTCCATTCATCATCTATATAGTTTTTGTATTGGTGCCCATCATTGTAGTATCTGAGCACATCGCAGGTTAGCAGATTGGCACAACAAGATCCCTAGTGAACTTCTGGAGTCTATGGCTCTTCCTTTGATCGAGGAAAAAATAAGATCCTCTTGTAGTGAGAGATTGGTTGGGAGAAGTAGTTGTGTCACTCTTGTTATTGTGGTAAAGTTTTTGTGAAAGAGGTAGATCTTGAAGTGTGACCTAAATGTGCCAGACTCCAGATTAGTTTTCTCTCTCCTGGGAATTTGTTCCCTAGCTGGATTCCCTCCTCTGAGAAATGTCTTGTTGCCTGCTCTCACGTGATCATGGTTTGCAACCTGTATTGCCCAATATGAGTGCAATAGTCTTGACAGCTGATAGACTGCACTGAAAGGATCAATTTCTTGAACTGGCAGCAGAAGTGAACTGGAAGCCAGTGGATCCTCCAGGCCTCTTAGCCAAATGTCTAGAAGATTATAGCTACAGAGGTTTGCTGAACACTTTGCAACTCCTGTAGTAATGTATATTCCTATAATATGTGGACTTTGCCATGCGTTTCAGCTAGTGCCACAATACTCTTATTTCAATGAAAAGCATAGCTACGTTTATAACTAATATCTTATAGGAACAATTAGACAAAATTTAAATTCCTATTTAAGTGACAGAAAGCAGTGTAGAATTATTATGTAGTGTATTCATGCGAAGTTTCTAGTTAAATTTCAAATTTGTTTACACTATGGATTTTGATATTAAAGAAAATACACAATAATAATGACCTGAGTAATTTAATTCTAAATATCTGCCACTCAGACATTACAAAGTGATTGTGACAGTTCCCATCAGGATGAGTCATGACTTTCTTACCTTGTAAACGAGTAGCTTCCTCTCTCTGCTGATCCTCACACTGCTGACATCGCAGCTGGAAACTGGCTTGAAGACTGACAATTTCTTTTTCGTATTCGGAGGCTTCTTTCCGCCAGCGTTCAAGTTCAGCCCGCACCTCCTGCAGCTCTTCTTGCAAAGCAGCAATATCAGTTTCTCGTTCTGATGCAGCCTTTTCTGCCCCTTGTTGAAGGAGCAAAATCTCATCTTGAGCACATAACAATTCATTTCGAGCGCTTGAAATTTCATTCTCCTTTTCCTCACGAAGATTCTCAATATCTTCCTGCAACCTATGCAGCTGGGCTGGAAAATAACGTATGCAAGTATAGATTTTTCTAAGGTTTATTTATTACATTTGAAGAAAACCTACAGGGAAAAAACTCCTCCCTTAACTATACTCTAAGTAGATTAATGATGACACCTCTAGCAACTCAGTTCCAGATTTAACTTCATAGTTGGATTAAATTTTGGATGGGAATGGTTTCTCCGGTCCAGGATGGATTTTCTGGTCAAAGAAAGACTAAGTAAGAGAGAGCCCTTCTCCAACACCAGAATAGCCAATATCCCAGTGGCTAGGGTACTCACCGGTGATCTGTGAGATCTGGGTTCAAGTCCCTGCTCTACCATTGTCTACATCCCTAACTATCAGGCTACTCGTTATTCTAGGGTGGGTCTCTCCCAATCTCTCCTGTTGGAGCTGTTCCACTCTAAAAATATTCAGTGGAGTAGGGACTCAAACAGGGTCTTCCACATCCCAGGTGAATGCCCCGACCACCAGGCTATTGGCTATTCTGGGATCTCTCTCTGGTTTCCATGAAAACCTTTTTGATAAATTTAGCATAACTTTTTAATTTTTATTCCCTCATCAAACCTGGCAAAGGACCAATAAATATTCCTTCAGTAAGGAATATTTTTTCTTGAAAAATTTTGAATTTTAGTGCAGTCTCAGTTATTAATGAATAAAAAGGTCTCAGAATCCTTTGGGCTGGGGTCAAACATGGGAAGATTCATATCCAGAGAATATTTTTTCAGGAAGCTATTAGCATTTGAAAAATATGGTCATGCTGTAGGGTAATCTTCATTGTAACAATAGCTGCCAGGCAGTGTTAGAATGGTTTCTGAAACACTGGATGTAATTTGGAGAGCTATCAAATGAAGTTTCCATGACACCTTTTTTTATTTAGGCAACAGACAAAAGCCATTACCTCATCTGATCTGAACCCTTTAATTATACAATGACTAATTACATGGGCCCTTACAGTCTCCCTACTCTTCCCATCCATGGATGGAGGGAGCACTACTCTTGGGGAGGTACGGATTCAGCTGCTTCTGTGGCACTACCCCTTCCCATCCCCCAGTCTTCTCCAGACATCACAGATGTGGGTCAAGGAAGAGTGGTGCGCCAGAGGTGTGATGAGTCTGACCACTGTCCACTTTCCTAACCCCATGCAGATCTTCTAGAAAATATACTAGAACATCTTCCAGGACAGGGGTAGCCAACCTGTGGCTCCGGAGCCACATGCGGCTCTTCAGAAGTTATGTGGCTCCTTGTACAGGCACCAACTCCGGGGCTGGAGCTACAGGCGCCAACTTTCCAATGTGCCAGCAAGTTCTCACTGGTCAACCCCAGGCTCTGCCAAAGGCCCTGCCCCCTCCCCTAAGCCTGCACTGCCCTCTCTCCTCCCCAAGAGCCTCCTGCATGCCACAAAACAGCTGATCGGGAGGTGCGGGGAGGGAGATGGAGGCACTTATCGGTGGGGCTGCTGGTGGCTGGGAGGTACTGGGAGTGGGGTGGGGGAGCTGATGGGGGGCTGCTGACATATTACTGTGGCTCTTTGGCAATGTACATTAGTAAATTCTCGCTCCTTCTCAGGATCAGGTTGGCCACCCCTGTTCCAGGAGTCCTTGGGAACAGTGAAACCAGAGAGAGTTCACTGTAAAGCATAACCGGCAAGGAGCTAAGGAGCTAGCAGAAGAAAAAAGAGTTAGAGCAGAGGCCCACAGCCTCAGTGTGGGTCTGCCAGGTTTGTGGGCAGGCTCTGAGGCTTATTTTTTGCCAGTGGCTCCCACTCTACAAAAGAATAGCAAAGAAACAACTTGAGGGGATCCTTGTTGAGATTTCTCCTCCTCCTCCAGAATCACATTTCCCACGTTTGCTACTGCTTTGGTTGGTTGGTTGAAGACAGTTTTCGGCTAGGCTGTTAACAGAGCAGCCAGCTCAATCAGATTATTCCTCAGATTTTTCTGCAGGAGGGCATTATCCTGGGAAAGGCCTAAATATGTTTAGCCGGAAGGCATATGCGGTACTCTATACACTTTTCAGTGCGAGTGGTATATTACTGAAATTATCACCTGTAAACTCATTTGCTGTAGCTATTTTTATTCTCATTAGAAGTTGTTCTTCCTTAGCTTGGTGATGGTCGCTTCCAGATCTACAAGTTTGAATGTAAAAATGATGTAAGCATTGGATTCCATTTTGCTTTATCTGTTTTGGGCTGGAAAACTCACGGTTTGCTCATTTACCTCAGGTGGAAACAGCCAGTAATGCAATGCCATTCCTTCATAAAAGTATAGGCAGTGGTTTCACTAAAATTTTTATTATTTCAGATTTTGAATTTGGAAGTTGCTTTGGAATGGACAGAAGAAGAACTTATTTAGGGAAGTTCTACCAATAAGGGAAGAAGCTGACCAGGGCATAAAACCTAAATCACTGTAAGAATTAAGCATGCCTGTCAAGTTCAGAATGCCTGTCAAAAGACAAATGTAAGGTAGCACAGCAGGCCTTTTTGGAGAATCTAAAGGTGAAAGGGAAAGAGAAAAAATGCACACTAGAGATTATTTCCTGCTAAAACCTAGAAAATACAATGAATCAGTAGTGTACGAATCACTGAGAAGCATAAATTGACACAGTTCAACTCTCAACTGCACTCAAGAGAAATTAGACTAAGATTCATAGATAATTATTTCCTTTTATAAAAGTTACCCGATGCCACCAAAAGTGACAGAAGTATTTTCTTTTATACCTGACGTATAAAGAGTAAAGAGAAAAATCAATTATTTCATACCTTGCAGAAACTGTATTTGCTTGGTGGACTCCTCAACCTGCAGCCGGTATGCTTTTCTCTCTTCTTCCAGTAGTGCTATAAATGAAAGTGGAAATGTGCCTAAAGTTGTAATTAGTTCAAAATTTTAAAAAAATGTTCAGCTGTATAGTTTAATAATTTAAAAGTTAATCTCAAAGTCAAATTATTTCCCCAAAAATGGAGTTTGAAAGATTAAAATAATCAGATTTCAACAAATCAAAGCTAATGCATATGTAAGTTGTTTAATAAAAAGTTAATACTTTTAAATGATTTTTGGTAGTAGTATAATTAATCTTAGGTTGTAAACAATTAATATTGCCAGTCGTTTTGTCTTGGAAATGCAACTGTACTGTGTGCGAGGGGAAAGCATATAGAAAGAAATTTGTAGAGATTTCCCAAAAGAATGTTGACTACAATGAGTTTGAACTACATTACATAGTTTTCTGCAAAAGTAAACCAACACTTTTGCTATTTGCACTGATACGATTGTAACAGGATGTATGGATGGGGAGTCTAAAAAATGATCTAGCTATCACTGAACTCATTTAACTACCTTTATTATCCAATTAAAATAGATGAATCAAAGAATACATACAGATAAATAAATTTTGCATTTCATTAACTCACTTAAAAGGTGTGGTACTGCTAAAAGGAGACTGTCACATCAATTTAGGCCCAAAATTTAGGTTTTGCATAAAAGATTACTTATAAGCTAAAGACACTGGCAGGTTAAAGATAACTTTTTCTACATATGGGCAGTAAAACAAAATATTTACTGTATTAGACAAAATTGGTTTAAGCAGCCCCTTTTAAGATTAACTGATATATTTACTTAAGGACAATTACTCAGATTTGCACTTAAATTTGATTCTACAGGACAGTCATTCAAATCTTTTTATATCTCTGTCTCACCTTGAAGTTCGAAGCATTTTTGTTTACTTGTTCTAGCTAGCTCTTGGGCTTCAATCAGCTCCTTGTGCAGCTGCTGAATTTCTTGTTTAGTCTCTGTTTCTGATTGTGCACCCTGTAATTCATCTGATAAAAGAACATTTTTATTTTAAAGCATAAGTTTGCATAGCAACTTTATTTGTACTGCCACATAAAGACAGGCAATGTTTTTAGCTTCAATCATGCAACATTAGCCACAATAGTTATCACTGGGTTAGGTAGAAGTTAGCAAAAAACATTAATCTATTTAGCAGTTTGTTTTAATCTTGAGGGAAATGAAAGTAAAACAATCGTAGTTAAATCCAACATGCAAAAAAACATAACATATACAAGGAATCCCAGTTTACATAACACTTAGTGAAATTTAAACTTTTTTTTTTAAAATATTGCATAGAATTGGCATATCTCAGGATTATATTCAAGAAGCCTTAATGTTGCTGATATTTCATTTTAAAATGTTCTTTTTGTGAATGTAACGTAATTTATAAAGTATAAAGAACGTACACCGTTTCTTTGAAAGTCAACTTCACAAGTTGCTAGCAGAAAGAATTCAGTATGTCATTTCAGCAATGATGGAAGTATATAAAACACAACATGATTTATAATGCCATACTTGGACTAACATTTCTGAACTTAGGTGTCTCAAGGTAGGCACCTACATGAAAGCACCCTGATTTTACAGAAGCGCTGAGCAAGCCATTTGAAGTCAACAGGAAAAGCAGATGTTTGGTCCAACTGAAAGTCAAGCCAAGTTTTGGCCTAAAAACTTGCTTCACTGTGATATTACTTTGAAAATATTAAAAGTTCCTTTAATCTGAGATCATGTCTAAGGATGTATTTTTAGCTCAAATAATGGTAAGCATATGAATTATGCTTACATAAAATACATATGAATACATAAAACTTGTCAAATCTGTTCTTCCCCATCTCAAAGTTTTTGTATTATTTATAAAATTGCACAAATAAAAGACCTCAGGGAATAAAAAGAAATATTCATATTCGTCTGAAATAAATACAAAATACTTTTTCAACTTAAAATTACTGAACGCTCAAGTAGCAGAAAAAAGAGAAACATATAAACAAACGTGTAAAAACCTTAACTAATAACAGCATATCATTCCCATTGTCTATTAATAATGGAGTACCAGTAGTATGACTTGGTAGACTACAGGAGACAGAGACAGTTCTAGCTCCAAGGAATTTGTAATATTAAGATGTGATCTTTGAAACTCTTATGCATTTAACATTTCTCACATAAGTGTTATTCACATAAGGGTTTGTGAAATCAGGCCCTTATAGGGAAGCAGACAATAAATTCAAACTACACATATTACATCAATGGAAAGTAGAAACTTCAAGGAATTCAAGTCAATTGTCTGGTTGCAGAAAAATAGGAAGAACACGACAGTCCAGCTATCAGACATGAGAAACAAAAGAAGCATGTATTACATAGCTTATGGTTAATAAACTGACAATCCCAAAATCCATACAGAACTAAAATTAATTTATATTGGGCAGAAGAAAAACCCCAGTCAAGACCCAGAGATACTTTTGCTGGAGAGTCCAGACAAACTACTACTGATTGTTCAGTATTAAGTTTACTTTTGTTATATTTTGTTTATACTTGTTTATTTATTTAGCTATATATTAGATCAAGGAAATAACTGTTCTAGTTAGTTGCTTGTCTCAAATGATTATTTTTCTTATTCTTATTCTAAGCTAGTTATTTCACCATACCACCACAAAGTACTTATCATATCACATCTCTCCAGAAAAATATCTTGTGCTTGTCTTATTCGTGCAGTAATAAACTCCATGTCTTGGACCTCTTGCAATTTCTTTAATCACATATTAATGGATTTTCCCCTTGAACGCCAAAGTAGCGTTATACATTTCCATGCTGTGGTAGTTAACATCCTGAACATGGATCTTTCTTTGTGGCTGACCACTGTTGCAGGTGTCTCCCCTAAAATATAACAAATTGGATTTTTGTCAAACTGAATATTAATATATATTTCATGTTGCTTGTGTCCACAATTTTGTGTCTTATTATATCCTCGAAATACAGGTAAGGTCTCCATTACAACATCTCCAGCAGAGATGAGAAATGTAAGAGAATAGCTTTTTGATCATTACAAGGATATAAAAATTAAGTCCTACAATTAATTTCCACAGCAATTGCCTTGTGGATAGGGAAGTAATGATTCCAGCTTTTTAAAAAAAAACAACACACTTTTAACGTTTAGATTTTTACAGAGTGGAATTATAAAAAAGGACAAAAAGGGAATACTGAAAAAATGGAACAAAACATTTTCTTCTATGGTCTACCGGAGTTTCTAACCACAGTTTCTCTTTATTATAGAGGTATTGTTCTCAGTCTCCCAGAGATAAATGCTTATGTACTTGGACATTTTGTCCTGCCTAATGAGGTTGTCAACCTTTTCATTCATGTACTGGAAACAAGTTGTGTTCAAGTCAGTATGGTAAAGAAGTAGTGCCCCTACTCCATAGATAGAGTAGAAATCTCAGCTAAGATCTCTGGTGGACAGCTTCTCTGCCATCAATTGAAGATTCCATTTTAACAGTTACACTGTTCCTTAGGAGCTGGAAAACTATTCAAGTTATCACACAGGCCCACAGAGTGGGAGAAGGCAATAGCCATACTTGTGGGTTTTCTTCCTCTTCCCCACCCTCCTCGGACCAAACGAATATTTATTTATACAAAATGGAACAGCTCAAACAGGACAGATTGATTCTGAGCAGAGGCTTGAACTCAGATCTCTTTCCTGTTTGAGCTATTCCACTTTGCATACATAAATATTAATTGGGTCAGAGAAAGAGAGAGAGAGAGAAATTGACTCTACAGCCCAGTGACTAGGGGCACTCACCTGGAACATCGGACACCTGGGTTCAAGTACCTGCTCTGAATCAGGTAGAACAAGAACTTCAGCCTGACTCTCCCGCATTCCAAATGACTGCCATAGTCACCAGGCTCTTCAGGGGGTCAGTTGCTCTTATTTTGACCAGAAATTCCATCAGAAACCTGAGAAACCTCTCTTGACATAGTTTCCTCGAGCCCAGTACATCTCAAAGAGTTCCAGTTTTTATGAATCAATATTTCCAACAAAGAAAATTTTATCAAAAAGTTATCAACCAGCTCTACATAGTAATCAATGATTACTCAACTGTGTGGCAATTAGTTTGTAAATGTATAATTTTGCAAATTGTTCTTCAGAACAACTTTAATCAGAATTGAAACACACAATCTACTTGCTCTTTCCCTTGCTTGTGGGAATTTTGAGTGCAATTCTAAAAGGCTGGGCTTAATGTTTTGACCATTCGAGCTTTAATTAAGGGTTTCCATTAAAATTTGTGGAATGTATATTTCCACATCTAGAATAGCATACAATATTTTCTTAAGTCTAAATGGGACTAGAGTATGATCATCCCAAAATAAATATTGTACGATTTTCCCTCTAATTGCCACACAAAGATTTGTAGAAGGAATTCATGTAAACTTATCAGTGATATGAGAGTTATAAACAGTATTTGAAGACTGCTTAGTGGTAAACCACTTCAATCTTTAAGAGTTAATCTTTCACGTGGGAAGAAAGTGAAAGGAAAAACAAAATATTTTAGAATATTTATCTAGACTTAAGTTCTTCATCAAAACAATATTTCTTGACCTCACAAGTAGTTGCGACCTATAACAGAAGTAATAAGGCAAAGATAAAAATAGGACAAACCCCCCTCCCAAAAGCAGACACTGACACAAAGTAAAGTGTGATAGGGAAAGAAAGTTTATATAGACATCTCTTGGAGAGTGGCAAGGATGAGAGTTCTGAAAAGTGAGAAATAAGCAGTTTTCCCCAAAACATTCCCTTAACCATTCATATATGAGCAAATCCAAAAGGAAGTATAAATCGCCATCATAAGTCTAGAAGGCATCAAACTTCCAAAACATCTAGAGGAAGAGGACAAATTACACTAGATTAGAAAGTCTTCAGTTGATATCAGGCAGGCTAACTTGCTATTTACTCAAACCAGAAAAAGGCACAAGGGGCAACATTCAAAATAGCTTCAAGACAAGTGCCCAATGTTATATGTATCTAAGATAATCAGAACTCCACGGGGACAGAAGTCAGTACTGGCTCTATATGCCAACCCTTAAAGCTTGTGCCCCATATCAAAGTATCAATGCACTGAAAGAATAAATTAATCACTTCCTTAAATATCAAGGATTTCTTCTATTTTGTCTCCATGGACAGTATTAGAACTGCTGTGTAAAAATTAGTATAATTTGTGCCAAGGCATGAGACATTTGTTCCCCCACCAACCTGGTTCAAGGCAAGAAGTCTGAACATGGATATTCTTCCTAAGGCCGTGAGCCATGTCACAAACATTTGAGGAATATCTTATGATAGTCTGTGAGGGACAACTTGTGGAAACATTTCCCACACAATTTAAAATTATCTTTCCAATGTCAGAATCTGCCATCAAATATATTTTAAGGCCCTAGAAAGTAGTTACAGGGAAAATAAAACCCAGATCAGACCAACACTTCCAAATCTGATGGCAGGCAGGAAAAAAAAAGGCACTAAGAGAACTCCACCTATATGGTTGCCTTTACAGAAGTGGTCTTAGTGTCCATACACAAACACAGAACCCTGGCTAGGCTCTGCCTTTTAATTGTCCCATATCCATGTGCATCCATAACAGTCAGAATCTGTGGAAGAAATTTCATGAAGACAGACATTTGCACAGCTCTCATATTTGAGGCACCTAGCTCACTTCCAGGGCCTTGAAGGACCCTATCCAATAGCGAGCCTCCCTCTGGGGAAAAACATTGTTCAACTGAAATCAAATTAATTAGATTAAAATCACAAGTTTTTGTCAAATTCCTGAAACACTGAGTATGCCAACTGTATTAAGTAACAACTGAATACATCATTTGCAATCTAAAGAAACATTAGGAAGTTGGTGATAAGAACTATCAGTGCTAGATGCCTTAATTGTTTCCTGGTGCTGTATTTGTTGGACACAGACACCTATTTTTAATTCTTCAACTTTTCTTTGAAATTATCAACCACTGACAGACTTAGCCTGTCTTCAAAAGGCAAAGTTCAAGAAACCTCTATTAGTGGCTGATAAATACATTACCTCATCAACAAAACAGTCTGGCAAATGCACAAAAGTATTATGGATTTTTTCCTCCACACTTTGGCTTGTATAAAATAGAAACAGCATTAACAAATTTGAACAAGTTTAATGATAGAAAACACACATGGAAGGAACAGAAGCAGAATTAAATGTATCACCATCCTCTTGTTCCATGAATTACAGTAACTTCCTAAGTTGTTTTCTACATTCAAGTAAATAATTGAACAAACTGAAACACTAGTTGCCCATCTGACACTTCTGCATTTCCCTAGAAGCCCCAGGAACAGCTTCTAGTTCAAAAAAAAACTTTTGTATTCCAATGGCTCTACTAATGCATAGCTAAGCCAACTGAGTCCTACTCTAACATGTAAAGTCCTCTTTAGTAGGGAGGGACGCGAGATGCCTAATGCAGCACTCTGAAAAGTTTGTTGAATAAAATCGCTGGCTTACAGGCAGTGTGTGAAATTATTACAATAGAAGTTAATGATTTGTTGCTGAAGATATTTAAAAGAGCTGGAGCTGGAGCACTGACAGGGAAAAATTGGTGGGTGCTCTTCACCCACCAGCTGCTCCCCCCCACCCCTCTGCCCTAGCTCACCTATGCCTCCTCCCCTGAGCGCGCCATCCCCGCTTCTCCTCCCAGCGCTTGCCACCGCGAAACACCTGTTTTGCGACGTAACAAGCTGTGGGAGGGAGGGGGGAGGAGCGGGAAACTGGCGCATTCAGGGGAGGCAGTAGGGAAGAGGCGGGGCTGGGGCAGGGATTTGGGGAAGGAGTCCAATAGGGGCAGGGAGGGGGTGGAGACTTTGGAGAAGGGGCAACAGCAGTATTATTTCTCTTGTATGGCAAGACAAAATACTAAAATGTAAAAAATAAAATTACTTTCCTGCTGGAAATAATTTGGAAGTTCGGTATTGACGACTACTTGGATTTTCAACTGTGGAAACGATGTTACAGCACATATCAATAATTCACAGGTGTGAATAATTATACCTGCTTGAAGGAGTGGCCTAAGTAAAGTAACGTGACTGATTTGGGAACTCAGGTTTTAGTGCCGTTTGAGAGAACTAATGTTTGATTTTGCTGGGATCTGATTAGCCAAAACCTTCTCTTCTCACATGACATAAGCAGATATAGGGTAGCTAAAGCATTCATGAATAAATCAATAGGAACCCACTTGCATATTATAGGAAAAGGAACTAGATGGTCTTCCAGCTCTTTTCCACCACTACTTTTTTTTCCCCACCAAAAACATGATTAAAATCATGTTGGCTTCCAAAATTGCTCTTAAAAAATAAATAGTTTTAGAATGGTAAAAGTAATACTTCCATAATAAGGCATTTTTTGCCTACACTACAGAATGCATATCTTACAAGACAAACTGATATTTAAATAAGTGAATTCTTTCATGGTCTGATACCCTGTTTTACAAATTTCAGCCTTGAACTCATTTACATAGTTGAATTATAATTCTTCAACCACAGGCCTTAAGACAAAAGTTAATATATTAAATACAGAGGGATTAATGAATTACATTTCAACTTTAGAAATCAGTTCCTGGTTGAAATATATATATTTGAAATGTGGGTTGAACATGGATTTGCTATTTTACTACATGACATATTGCAAATTATTTCTTGGCTTTCTGTCCTGCATAAGAAGAACTGCAGACTAACACATTCTGAAGTATTCACACGTATTTTGTACGTCAAGGTTTGTCTACTTCAACAACACATGTTGATAAAATTCACAACCAGTAATATTCATGTAGCTTTTCTTCGAAAGAAGCAACACATTCCACACACTGAAATTTACTACTAAAATTATTAAAGTAATTATGTTCACTTATGGAACATGACAGTATTAAATTTTATCTATTGGCAGATGAAGTCAGTGAATATCTCTACGTTCCCATTAATGGTATTAATTACAGTTACAAAACCAAACTCATTGGTATGTCCTCGACTTTTCAAACACTTGAGTTCCTTAACTGTTTCACCAGACTCTAATCTGCCAAAATAAGCTATATAAGCTATATTTTTGTTGGTTAGCTATTTCACGGAACATTTTATAATTGCTCTGAAGTACTTCAGATATAAAAACCTCTCATCTTTTCCAGTAAAAAACTGGGAAAACATATACTGGGAAAACTGGGAAAACATATACAATTGAGGAAGAGATCTTATGTTAGCCTTTCAGGTTTCTGTATGATTTCCAGGTTTTATGAGCAAACAAAAAGTTAGTAGCGTTCCCTTCATTTGTAACCCAACATAAGAACTGTGTCATTGCTGACCATAAAAGAAAAAAAAATCTATAATTACAGAAGTGAAGCAAAAGTTTACCTTTCAACATGTTAAATATAATGGTATATTAATATTTTATCACTTGTATTTAAACTATTTTTCATGTGATCAATTTGAAAAAATTAATTTGCTGAACATGGCAAGTTTGCAGTTAAATAGTAAATACATTTTTAAGTCTGACTGCAGTATGAAGGTCTCATGCAGAAGAATTTTATTTTCTAATTTAAATGTCCAAAGCTAATATATCCAACATAGGCTGTTTTGTTTAGCAAAACCTGAAAAAATCTAAAATAACATCTACGATGAACAATAAATACATTCATAATTGAAGATTTAACAGTTCTTTAAATATAAATAATACCCAAATTATAAACTAAGGAGTCTTTTTCATCACTGATGGAAACAATTTACACAGATAATAGCCATTTTAAGCATTATTGGGTAACAATGACCAGAAGAGGTACACGGATTATTAACCAAGAAACAGAACACAAAGAGAAACTATTATTTTCTTGACTCGTGCTTTAAGTTATACATGAAGATTTATTTTAACAGTACTGGTGTGAACTGGGAAAAAAGATTACTCTAATTTAAAATGTCACTTCTCTCTACACTAACAGTTGGCTGCATTAATTTATTTCAAATGAATGAATCACAATTTCTTTTCAAACATACTTCCTTAATAAAGTAATTTAAATATTTAAACTTGAGCACTTCTCACTTAACTACAAATATTCATCTGACAGAAATATAGAGTCCTAGAATAAAACACGCATGTATTATTCAGAATGTGGGTCTGTCACACTACATCTTAAAGTTAAAAAATATGGAAATTTGTTTACCTTTTAAAAGAGATACTTTAGCAATAGGTTCATTTAGCTCTTGTTCATCCATTTGGGCATCTAAACAAAAAATTTAAATTGCTTTAAAACAGCGGGTAGACTAGAGTCAAGTTCTACGAACAGATTCTACAAACAGACCGGAGAAACCTTTACTGTCCTCTCTCTCCCCCTACCCCAAACTGGTTACAAGGTAGCAAAATACTATATCTCATGTTGTTATTTAATTACACTTGATTTGGCTGAGCGAAATATAAAAAGTGTAGCTTATGTTCTAGATTCTAATAGCAAACCTTAACATACTTACCAACACCAAAGCCATTTTGCAGAAATTTACACCCAAATTTACCTGTAGTGTCGTCGCTGCTTTTCTCCTTGCTTGGACTAAGGGTATCTGACAAATCAGATTCTTTTGCTCTTGCTTGGTTTTCTGTAAGAGACAAGGAGAACCTCAATTAAAATGTGTGTTTGTGTTTCCTATGGCTTTTAGTAGAAATTCTAGATCTACTGCTAGATGCTGCTTAAAGTGCAGAACTGAAGAAAACTGTTACACTTGTGCTTTAATAAAAGCCAGGGTTTTTCTTGTGGCTTTAAAATCCCACTCCAAAATGAATTAAACAGCCGTAGGATCACATATTTAATGTTACAGTCTAACATGAGATGGTAACTGCCTCGTAGATAGCCTCGGCTTTTGTTTAAAGTTGTACTCTTGCCAGTTGGAACCCAGTGTAAAAGCTGGTTGTTTTGTTCAGTCTTTCCGGGAACAAATCAGAAAAAACAGCAGCAACATTTCCAGAACAATACAGATATTGTATCATGATGGAAAGAAAATGCTGCTGAGAACAAAAACTTGATTTTGCAGTGTTTTGAATAAGTAAAACAACAGCAATAGATGCCTACGTGCATTGTGTTGTAATATAAATTTGAAATGAACTATGAATAAAGATTAATCTTAGTAATGTGAATCATCAGTATTTTAACTAGTTTTTTAAAAATCGTTTTAAGTTTAGGTTATGTTAATAGGAAATGGTCTACATGCCTGCACAAGAGCACCTCTGAAAGGGCTTATGGATCAGCCTTCTATATTCTGTCCGCTAGATAGTTACATGAAGTTTAGTGGAACCATGAAAGCAGTTTTTTGGCTAGGTCTAGAGACCTCACAAAGAGAGAAAACGGGAAGGGAAGTGGACTTCATTATACTAATTCATCCTTTTCCCATGCAACAGTCCGCTTGACTCAACAAGGCCAAAGACTCACTTTATATGCCTGTAATAGCTTAATTTTATTTCTGAACTTCAATTTAGCTCAGATGGATGCACGCAGACACAATGGTGGTGGACCAAAAGACAAGAATTATTAATCATGCCCTCATCATCAAGGCTTGAGGACACATATAATAAACTATCCCTCGCTCATTGTGCTCTGGCTTGTTTGGATAGCACTATTGTCTACCCACAAATTGGAGGACCCTTCTCCTCGGGCACAAGTGCCAGGTAATGAGGGATTTAGATAGACAGCTATTATAATGCTCCCAGTATACAGTCTTTCCTTCCATATCAGCATGAAGCACTGTCATCACAAATCCTGTCTTCACCTGCTGATATATAATGTACATGCCAAAAGGAAAAAAAAAAAAGCATCTGGCAGAAGAGGGAAGAAAGAACATGCAGTTATAGACAAATAAGTGCATGGGAAACATATCGGGATTGGCATAACTTTCTTTTACATAATTTGATATCAGACATCGTGAACTTGCTATTTCTTGTCACACAGTGACTTCATGGAACTGAAAAGCAAAAACAAATTCAACAGAAACTAAAGTCCTTGCTCTGGGAAACAGACAAGTAGTCAAAGGGAAAGAGACAGATTAACAGAATACACTTCTCCCTTTCATACTTTCAGACAAAGTAAAAAAAGATTGTACCAGGTCATTATGTCAGAGGAATATCCAGTTGTGGGAGTCACAACAGAAAGTAAACAACAAAAAATGAGGTATCTTGTTTGTTAACAGACGTTAGTCAAGAAAGAAGGTGGTAGCCATCAACATATGCATTCCCCGAAGACTAATGGTTCATGAGCCCTGGTAGCTATTTTTATATCCCACAATTTGGTAACACAAAGCTCTTTCCTGGGATTTTTCTTTCATTTCCATCTTTTCACACTTTCAATATTATTTATATTTAAAGAATTGTTAAATCTTCAATTATGAATGTATTTATGGTTTATCATAGATGTTATGTTAGATTTTTCAGGTTTTGCTAAACAAAATACCAAAATTACAAACTAAGGAGTCTTTTTCAATACTGATGGAAACAATTTACACAGATAATAGCCATTTTAAGCATTATTGGGTAACTTTAATACATGAGATAATAAAATAAAGTCTATTTTAAAATTTGTTGACACCAAATGTTCAGGTAGTTTTTTGGTCATCCTTGGTTAAGAAGCCTAAAACAAATATTAAAAATAATAGGGGTATTTTCAGGAGGAGCAGTGGCAGTCTTAAGGAAGTAAATTCATTCAGTAGTCCGATTCTGATCTCAGTTACTCAGAGTTTACCCCAATGTAACTGTGATCAAAATCTGGCCCAATAGCTAACTGTACAACTACTTAGTGTAAGTCACTTATTCGTCCCCTACTTTCATGAATACTAAGCTCACTTTCTCAAAATCTGCAAGTATTGCACTTTAATGAAAAACTTGCCTAATTTTTATATACCACAATTTGGTAACACAAAGCTCTTTCCTGGGATTTTTCTTTCATTTCCATTTTTTCACACTTTCAATAGTGAAAGTGAGTTACTTTAATACATGAGATAATAAAATAAAGTCTATTTTAAAATTTGTTGACACCATACTTATTACAGTATTAACAGATACTAAAAATAGCTCATCATTTTGCAAGATAATACTGGCATGCAAGTGTTAAATTACAGTTAGGCTTATTGTATGCATTCTTTTGCCAAACATGGCATGTTGTCTGGAGTTATACAAGCTCGGCAACAAGCTAAAATGGAGTTGCACAGAGTAAATGAAGTAATTCTAAAAACAAATTTGGAATCCTGAAAGACCAAAATATGTTTAAATGTAACAATATCTATGCTAATAAATGGGCAGAAATCAATACTCTGATATATTAAGAAACATTCATGAAAAAAAGAATGAAAACGTTAATGGTTAAATGTCAGCACTTTACCACTATATCCACTGAACAAACAAAATATTAAATTGTTAATATTGTGCTCAATGTGGGGACTATCATAAATTACTAACATCTACAGCACTCCTGATTTTGGATCTGCAACATGAGGCTCATTAATATTAAGGGACTTAAGTTGCCCAAATAATATTTGTATTTTAGTTTTCCTTATAAAAAGACTGTGAAAACAAGAAAGTGACAAAATTTAAAGGGTTGCACATTCATGTTTTATCTTTAAAAAAGCAGGTTTATAAGATTAGGGTTCATTTTAACACTGTTAGGATATTTCTAGATTATTTACAAAAACCCACACCTTTTCCCTCTTATCTGTTAACTAAGACTAACTAATATTTTCTGGTTCTGCTCAGTGAAAAAACTCAGTCTGAAATTTATTTAGTAGTGAGAGATTTTAATTTGCAAAAAATTCCTTTTTAAAAAAAACCTTTGGATGAGAAATACACAGGTAAGTCAGTCAAGAACAGTCTACCACACACCCCCATCCCTCAAAGTATAGTTTCCTTCTGGTTTCCCCCCCTAAAATACTTATATAGTGATGTATCAATGGACACTAACTATATTTACTCTTTGTGGACTTGTTAAAAAGTTACCTTATATTTCCAATATTTAACAAAAATATTACTAAGTTATTGGTTTAAATCAGAAACTTATTTTAAAACACACCCATTACATAAAACATGTTTCAAAATGAGTTATATAAATCAGAAATCTAACCTCTCAAAAGCTTTGTTTCTTCCACTTTGGTTAGATGTCCTTCGTCTATGAACTTGTCTGCCAAACAAAATAAACGTTACTATCCAAGTCCATATTCAGCAAGCATTTCCCTGTGCATGTCTATGTCGTCCACATTCCATGACCAAATTTAAAGAGGACAGTATTACTCCATACCCCTGCTTAAACAAAAATTTGATTCTGGCATGGGAAATTAAGCAGATCATCACGCAGTTAACTATAACTTTGCTATAATGTGAAGCATAATGAATACAGCAGAAATTATGTTAAGTATTTGCTTTTACTATTTAATAATATCCATTCTTAAATACTTCAGCTAATTAATGAAGGATTAATTTTACTTTGTAAAGTTATTCTAGCGGTTTTTTATATATGACTGAAAAGTCAAACTGAGAACAATTAGCATTTACCAGCTTCTTAGAAAAACTAGTTTTATGAGAAAGTGGAGTTTCTGAATGTATAGCCTCCCCAGATCTCCACTTCTAGTTCTGTGACCAGGTGCCCACAGAGATGGCCATAAGAAGAGCCATTTTACACAAAAAGAAGAGTGGGATGATGAGCATGTATTCAAATGGGCTTGGACAGCGGGCATTTAGCACAAGGTTTTGACTCTCAGGGTAACAGTCTTATTTGCGCCTCACTGCTAAGTAAGTGTCTTAGAGAACCTGTTATGAAGACCCGAATGGGAACTGTCCTCGCTTTCCCAAAAATCAAGGAAATCTTAATACAGTGATGGGCAGTGTAAAAGAAAAAAAAAGCCACAATTAATATGAGAGATTCTAATAGCAAGGTCCCTAACCAATTTATGGCATCTTCAGCTCTTCTCCCCTTTCTCATTACAGGAAGATCTGCTTGTGTGTTTGTGTTGTTCTGGTTTTTTTGGAGCAGAAAAAATACAGTTTTTTGTTTTTGTTTTTCAAGTGGGAGAAATAGTTGTAGTGATTGTTCTGAATATAGTAAAAATGTTTAATCAAAAAGATGGGCACCCAAGAGTTTGAGGTAATCCTGCTCCAGATACGAAGTAACAGTAAAATACCCCTCCAGTGCTGAACACGGTAAGGAGAGACAAGAGTGGTTAGAGTTGGTTACCTTTAGTTTTCCTCTGGCTGTAAGAAGCTTTGGATTTAAATCCCTGACTACAAAAGCAATGCTGAAGTTTGTTCTTGGTCTGTACTTCACTAAAGATTGCCTCATGAAAAAGATGGATGAGGAATCAAGTAAAATGAGTGTCTCCCATACGAAGCCGGAGTGGGGACGTAGTTTTTTTTTTCTCCAAGACCTTTCAAGATTAAGTCCCCAGTATGCCTCTGGAGAGTAAATAGAAAGTTTGGAGGAGCTATCTACACCCTAGAACAGACTAAGATCTTAAAGCAAGGATGCAAGTAGCCAAGATATTGCCCGCTAACAAGATGGAATCTTGAGCCACATTGTTAAGTACATTCACAGTGAAGAAGTGCTTTGAGAGGTTGCTGAAGCACAGGATAGTCACCCAATTCACAACTCGTTTCCTCTCCCACCAATCATTCAGACCGAGCTACAGCAGTTGTATGAAGCCATGGCGGGTGGATTGTGTGTGTGTGTGTTGGGGGCGGTGGCACAATGGATCCCCTGCCCAAAGCATTTTCAACCCTTCTTTCCTGGCTTTTTTTTTTGGGGGGGGGGGAAGAGGAAGGGAGGAGCAGGGCAAAAAAGAGAAGTATCCTTTGTCTTGCCTTGTTCCATGTTGTTACAGAACTCTACTGAGGTCAGAAAAAAAAGACTGGATTTCACATATACACCAGCCACAGTTTCTTTTAGCAAGGCAAAAAAGCACCTGGGGAAGACTGCCCGCCCCCCTGGAGAAGGAGCTGAACATAAGAATCCTGCATCCACATTAGCTACTCACCTGCCTGATTTATAGATGAGAATGACTCCATTCATAACAGTGTCAGCCACATCATAAAACAATTAGTTAGAATGGGTGTGTAACTAGTTTATGGCAGCAAAATGTGTTGCAGATTTTGGACTCTGCACAAATCCATGCATGTTCAAAACTAAAAGCAGTCTACAATTAGCGTAAAAAAAAGAAGTTGGTCTTCTTTGACCTTGGTCTATTTTCCTGGCCAACTCAAATTGCTTTCAGCAGTGTATTTTCTACATGTTTTTTATTAAGAATTCTGATGAAAAAAACTAACTTTTAACGTTTCCTCCACCACAGTGATTCATAGTGTGTTCATGTGTGTGGAGACAGTTTATGAGTTTAATACAGGCTTTGCAGACCACAGTTTGATTTTTGGCATAACTTCTTCAGTAAACCCAACATCACACATGAATACAGCTGATTGATTAAAAGCTGCTATTGATGTTTTCCATTTGTATACTGTACAACAGTTTAACAACAGTATGCAAGATGCCATGAAGTATCAACAAAGTTCAAAGCAAATGGAAAAGTTTGTTTTGACTTGGCCATATTTATATATAGCAATAAATACACAGGACTTGGTGATATATGTAGAAGATTTTGAGACCCTGCAAACCAACTTTGGAATGTGGCAACATAGTTTTGAGCAGGCTAGACTTAGAGTGAATATTGGTAAAATCGAGGCTATGACAAGTGTCGGGAGCAGGACTCACCATAAAGGACATCACAGACAGACAGCTTAGAAGTGTGAAATCATTTAAATACCTGGGATCAATGGTTGGTGCTTATGGTGCCATCCTGCGATATGCCCAGCATTTTGGTGCAAATGGAGGGAACTGACTCCAGTTCCTTGTGACAAGAAGATACCAATAATGTTAAAAATTACAGTGTAAAAAACTAATTTGATCCATGCAAATATATGGGACCGTGACTAGGCCAGCCATTAGAAAAGATTTCAGTATGCTCTCCACTATAGAAATGAAGATGTTCAGATGGAAAGACATGCCATGATGGGAAACAAAATGAGGTTCTTAAGGGACTAATGTGGGGGTTGCTCCAATTGAAAACAAATTGAGGAAAACTAGGCTATGCTGATTTGAGCATATCCAGCAGAAACCGGAGAGCTATACTGGTATGATTGCTCTTGCAGTGTTTGTGGGTGGAAGATGACCAAGAGGGAAAGCAAAGTCTTGATACACGGACTGGGTATTAGCGGACCTTAGAGAGACCAATCTGTACAACACCCTGGAATTCAATCATGAGTTTTGGAAGAATTCTATAAAAGCTGCAACCCCAAATAGGGAAGTAGCAAGAAAGTGAGCAAAGAAAAACATAGGACCAAATTCGGCCTTCTTTACTTAAAATAAGCACCTTATTCCACAATTCTGCAGTAAGTTATTACTCAACATGAGTAAGGCTAGCAGACACTGGATTTGTTAGAGAATCTGAAGTACTCCTGTCTGTATATTTTTGAGAAATTTATTTTTGAGAGGGGCTTACAAAGTAAACTATTTGAATAAAAACACATATATCCCATATTTTTGGCTGAATATGTTTATGCATTTGTTAAAGTTTTTGATTACCATACCAGAATTGATATTCTCCAGTGACTGCTCCTCAAGAAGCTGGCATGCTTATACAGTATAGTAGTTTATTTTAAGAATTATTTACTGAGACTGTGTACTTCAGAGGTAAAGTGCAAATAATTGTTTTAAAGTTAGATTGCATGTTTGCTTCTTTATGATGAATGAATGTGGCCTGAAGGGTTTTTTGGGGGGGCTTTTTTAGGGTTTTCTGCTTGATTTTCTACCTTAGAATTACCCTTTGTCTTTTTAATTTATATTTTAATATCTTTGGGACAGGGACTGTCTTATTATTATTATTTGTATTACTGCAATAATCATACCTAATCATGGACTAGGACCCCATTGTTCGAGGCACTCTGTGTTCATACAGCATATAGCACAATAGTGCCCTGTAATTATTACTACTACTCTAGTAATAATAATGTTAAGTCTTCTTTTGCTCAGAACAGTTTAGGTGCATCAGCTCACAATAAACATGTTGGATCTTTAACAAGAACATCTTTTATCCAAAGTGTCAGTGTCTGAAGTTACATAGGAATTAAAAAATAATTATCCCGCATGTTTGAAGTCTGACTAAAAATGCTTTCCCTTAATTGCTCACAAGTAACTCTTTAAGCTTTATCATTTTATTAATATTCAGACAAAGCATTAGAGCGTCTTCAAGGGCAGACAAAACTTTAAGCCCATTTAATATATCAGAAAGAAGCAAAAGGTCACAAGCCCAATTTTCCCCTTTGTAGGTCACCTTTAATGAGTCCCATATGTTATTTATGAAAATAGAAATAACCAGTAAAATAATTAAAAGAAATTTCCACTTTTAAAAATAAAAAACTTGCTTAAAAGTTTAAGGGAACAGTTAGTTGTACATAAAATATACCCACTTTTATTTAAAAAAAAGCACAGAAGCAAAGGTTAAAATACCAATGGGAGAAAAAAAAGGCAAAGCTTAAAATAGGAGGAAAATTGCACGTTGCATCACTTTCCTCTTATCTGCATAGTGTTTTCACCACTTTTGGGATAATCAAGTGTCCCACATTAACAGCAATGTATCACCACAGACCTAACAAAAGACTGAAAAAGTGAAATCCTGGCCCTACTGAAATCAATGAGAGTTTTACCACTGACTTCGAAGTGACCAGGATTTCACTTTATAAATATGGTGAAGCAGTCCAGCCGTTAAGGCAAAAAGCAGTGAGAAATGGAGGGAATAGGTGAGGAGCAATTAACAAACATATCAAGCTACTGTTCTCCCAGACCATTCAAAACAGGGTTTCACAAAACTTTTCATAGTGTGGCCCAAATCTTAAGGCTGGGATTTTCAAACAAGCCCAAGGAAACTAGGTGACTAATTTCCATTGTATTGAATGCGGATTTTGCTGTAAATTCCATTAGGCTCCTCAGCAAATTCAGGCCTTAGTGTCTTCTGAACTATATGCCACCACTCCTGCCCCCAATTTGTGATGGCACCAACTACCTTCAGTCCCATTACTGATGACATAACATCCCTGTCGCGACGACAGTAGCTGGTTACATGGATTACAATATCTATGAACACAGTAAGTATTTTGTTCTCTTTAAGAGTTAATCACAGTCTTCTGATGCTCTTCATTTCATCTTCTGTTTTTCTTTCTCCCTACTTGTGCTTTGCTACCACATAATTCCCCTTTCTTCCTATCTCTGCAGACATCGTTCCCTTCTCCTCTGTGCCCTTAGAAATGCTGCTCAGCCACCACAACATCCTCTTCTCTTCTGGACACACTGTATAGCTGTCTCATTCCTTTCTCCCCTGCTGGTGCCTGGCATATCCAGTCTTACTGGTTCCTCTACTTCTCTTTTGAAGCAGCAAACACTAGCAGAGGAAGCTAGACTGACAGCTCCTTTTCAGGCATTTTTACAGATTTCCAGTCTCTCCCTGTGGAAAGAAAAACCTGGACAACCGTAAAAACTCCTGGAAACAAACAGAAAAGTCAGTATAATGTGGCTAGCTCTGTGGACTAGCAGTAATCACAGCCCAGTTGCTTTCTCTGGTGATTTTAGCATGAGTGATAATATTTGGTGTATATTTTAAAATCCCAGCTCCCAGACTCTTGTGAATACAGGAGGATCACAGCCTTCATTTTTAATTAAAATCCATTTCTAGCCTTCATTGTTGCAAGGAAAAGCTTGAAAGCGTGATAAGTGTAGCCTAAATGCTCAAAACCCAAAATGTATCTGTTTTCAGGCTCGTGATTTTTGTGGCCTTGACTCATGATTTCTGAACAGTTAGGGTTGGCATTCTGATAGTCCAGATTACAGTTCAGGACCTGCTCATTTAGAATTTCCAATTTCTTTTCTTATCTGCTTAGAAGGAAATATAAATTTACTCTTTCAAAAAGTTTGTTTATATTTACATATTATTCCTCATTCAGTGGCTCCATTTTTTTTTTAAAGCAAGAATGAAATATTACTATTTGATCGGGTTCTTGAAGTTTGGTGTTTTCAGCTATCAAATTCTCCCCACTTCTTTCAATACGTTTTATCTTTTATTTTCTTATCTCTCTTACTTCAAAGGCATGTTGAAATCTTTTAGTTAAATCAAGATGATCACTTTTGTATCCTTATAGTGACAGAAGTGCTCATCCGCTTTAGTTTGCAGATCTCATGCTAAAAGATCAACTAATATACAATTTTAATTAGCTAAAAGAGCAAACAATGCATACATCATACCACTGAAAATGAAGTTGACTTCATCAATTAGGCCAGCAAGCTCACTTTTACTATGCCTTCTGTTAGAAAGAGGAGCCTTAAGTAATCTCTATCAAGCTTAAAACTACTGAAGATAATTTTCTTTTTAAGTCTCCACTTGAGAAATTTTGGATCAGTCCCTAAAGTTTTGGAAGATACAGCCCATGCCATTTTTTAATGGAATTAACCTGTATTTAATTTTTTGTATTTTGGTTTATTGATAATTTTTCTTAGGTCTTCTGAAATGGGCATTAAGAGTATTCTGATATAAATTAAATGTATAATATTTTATTCCTCACCTTAAAAAGCAGAAACCCACCAATAAATTCATACTATGCGATGTTCATTACATTTTGGCAGTGAATCTAAGAAACACAACAGCGGTCAACATGCATAACTACAAAAATCAATTGTCAAAGAAAAGTATTGCCTCACTTCTGTTTATGGGTACTCCTCTCTGCTCTATTAATTCATAAATTTAACTTAAATGTTTAAAGTTACACCTAACAAATGTTGTAAAAACCTTCCTAGCACAACAGTATTGTGTATGTGGGGAAGCAGTGTTCTTTCTGGCATCTCCATGCTATTAAAAAGAGTTCTATTTTCCAGCTATGCTTTCATAGCGCTTTCAGGGTTCTCCTCAGCTCGTGCTCCTGTCCCGGCTCACAGAACAAGCTAAGTAGAAACAGAGTTTTTCCTTAAAGATTTGCTCCATGCAGACATGACTGTTTCTCTACTAATTATCCTTAAAACCATTCACTCTGAAAAGCAAGTTTTTCACCTCAAGCACAAAAATTATCTGCCTTCCTACAAGATCAGTAGTAAGCACTTATGCTCCATTTCTTTACATTTTTTGGAAAATCTTATATTTCCACATGAAAATACTAGTCTCTTTTATAGTTTCGTTCCTGCAGTCACACTTGATCTAGTGCAAGCTGCATTATAAAACCTTAAAATTACCAGAAATTACATATATAATGCTAAACAGAGAAGAGACAACAGGCACCATTACCTCATCCCTATCTGTCTGCTGCAGCCTGCAATGTTTATTTTAATTGGCAATGTTAGTTAGGCTTCCAGCTTCTCTTATTTTCCATGAATGTTACAAAATTAGGTCAATCTTACACACATACGGCAACACTGTAGCACTCATGCTCTCTCGCTGATAGAAAGTAATAATAGATTAAAGTGTTAAACACAGATCATGTGCTTAGCACTTTACAAAAGCAACAAAGATATCTCCTACTCTTAAAGAGTCAACTTTGTTGGAGTTCATAACGCCATAATTCTATACTTACAGCACATTTCCACTACTGCAGAAATATTAAGTAGTACTGATAAATGTATTTTTCATTTTTGATATTTTGTTTTTTTTTTGTTTTAAAGTCAATGTGATGAATGCTCTGTACTCACTCTGGCACTCTATGAACTGATGAATAAAAGTGCAGTCCCCTCCACTCTTTGAAAGAAAGTGCTCTAGTAAAGAAAGAAACACTTCAGTTTACATCTCCTCATCATCTTAGAACTGATTTAACTACAAAATCTGAAATATACATTAAAATATTTGTAAATTAGGCGTTATTCTCAGATTTCAATATGATGAATCAACCTAATATACAAGCAGACAAGACATATTCTGTTGAAATAGTTAAGAATTATTTTTTGGAGATTAGAAATTTTACAGATTGTTTTTTAGACCTAGTTGCACAAAATATTGGGAAAGTATACTTAACATATTCAATTAAAAGTATGTTCAATTTTTAAAGTGTAAACTTTAATACTAAATTCTATGGAAGTTATTAATGAAAATGAATGAAAAATATGTACTTCAAGAAATATTATACTATTTCTAAAAGTCTTCATTTAACAAATTTAGTAACTGATTCATTTTACAAAAATTCCTACATTTAGCACCAACTAGAACACCTATTTCAGTTTAGCTATGTCAAAAATCACACACACACACACCTGACTCTACTTCCACTTACAAATCTATAGTTACACCAAAGATTTAACTCAGTGTTCACCAACAGACTTAAATTAAAAATAAATTTAGAATATATAAGATGATGCAATCCTTGACACCTTCTTATGCTGCAGTTTACTGAAATATCAAACCCCACAGCACTGAGACACAAGCAGTTCCTACCATTAGTATATTATTAGTTTTGAACAAAAAAAGATTAAATCCTTGCACTAAGGGGGGAAAAACATTTTTACATATTTTATTCTTAATTTGAATATTTTTATACTTATTTGAAAGAGTCTTCTTAGAGCTGAAGTGATTTTTTTTTCTTTGCTCTTTAATTGTAATCCCTCCTAAAATTTGAATACACACACACACAGTTTTGTTTTTTTACATTGGCAAAGGTTATTTTTCCTTGGGTTCTTTTGGTTGGAGTCTCATCACAATAAAACACAATGAGATTTCTTGGAAACACAATGATCTTGTGTGTAACATCCTGCAGTGGGTTCAATTCCCAGCTCTGCCAAAGACTTCCTCTGTAACCATGGTCAAATCACAGTCCTTGCGAGGCTCAGTTCTCCATACATAAAATGGGGATAACAATACTTCCTTCTTCATACACAGTCTTTACTGTTTAGATTGTAAGCTCTTTGGGTCAGGCATGGTCTGTCTTTTATTACATATTAACAACACCTCGTGGAACGAGGCCCTGACCTCTGCTGGGGCCTCTATTATTCTTTGTATTACAGAAAAAGGAATGGAAATATGGGGGCATAGTGAATACAGGGCAGAAGTAGGTGACAGGAGATGGGGGGAAGCATGATGGAGAATGTGAGTGGGGCAGCTGCCTATTTTTTCTAGAAAGACAGAAGGAAAGGAGGAGAGCTTACTCACACCTTGTGCAGTAACTGGAGTCCTTTGAAATGTGTCCCCCTATGGGTGCTCCACTTCAGGTGTGCTCATACCCCTTGCACCTTTAATCAGAGATTTTTGGTATTAGTGCCTATTTGGCCTGTGCATGCACCTAGTGCCCCACTCCAAAGTTATATAGGGCTGTGTGGGCAAACTGCCCACAGTTCCTTCTCTGCCATGAAGTCCCCAGGGGAAACTCCAAAGCAGAGGGGAAGGGGGACAGATAATGGATCACCCATAGGAACACACATCTAGAAGATCTCCAGTTACTGCATAATCTGAGCTAACCCCTCCTTCTTCCAGTAGTGTCCCTTTGGGCGCTCCACTTCAGGTGACTACCAAGCAGTACCTCCAGCTGGAGGAGGGGGTTTCGGCACTAAGTCCACGACTGAAGACAATATAACCTTTTTAATAGTAGTATCTGATTTAGAAAACTGGTATGTATGGAAATCCATGTGGCAGCCTTACAAAATATCCAGAATAGAAACATTCTTGAGCAATGCCATAGATGTAGACAGAGATCTTATGGAATGGGCCAACATCCTAGGAAGAGTCCATATGTCTGTAAATTTATAGCAAATGTGATACAGACAGAAATCCACTTAGAGAGTCTCCGGGTGGAAACCTCCAAACCTTTGGAGCTATCCGCAACAGACATGAACAGTCTGGGTGACTTCCTAAATGACTTAGTTCTGTCCACATAAAAGGCTAATGCCCTCCTAAGCATCGAAGTGTGTAAAATGACATCTTCTCTAGAATTTGGGAAATAACCAGAAGGTGGATAACTTGGCTCAGGTAAAACTCAGATGACACCTTGGGTAAAAATTTTGGGCATGGATATAATGAAACTTTGTCCTTGAAAAATACTGTAAAATGGAGGCTCTGCTGTTAGAGCCCCTATTTCTCCAACCCTATAAGCAGAGGTGACGGTCTCCAGAAAGGCTGCCATAGGAGATAAATTAACAAGGGAAGAGGTAGTCATTGGCTCAAAGGGGGGAGAGCCCATAAAGGATCTAAGTACTAAATCAAAATCCCAAATAAGAGTAGGTTCCTTAACTTGGGGAAAAAAGATTCCCCAATCCTCTCAGAAACCTTACAGTTGTAGGATGGGAAGACTGAGAATCCCTCAACCACTGCATGGAAGGCTGTTATAGCCACCAAGTGGACCCTGATAGAGCTCATGGATAATCTTATCTTTTTTAGCTCTAGGAGGTAATCAAGGTATGATTGAGAGGGAATAATCAACAGGTGGAACACTTCTCTGGATACACCTCAGGCTGATACTTACCTCTACAAGAGAAAAAGTATCTCATGGAATCTTTCCTATTCTTCAGTAATACCTGTTGTACCTCCCTATTGACTAGTCCCATGAACCATCAAGGAGCCAAGCTTTGAGATACAGTATCTTCAGGTTGGGATGAAGAGTGAGGCTGGCATCCTAGGAAAGAAGATGAGGAACGGGCAGAAGGCTAATTGCCTGACCGATGGCTAGGTGAATCAGATAAAGACACCATATCTGTCTGGGCCACACTGGGACTATTAATACAATTCTGGCTTTGTCATGCTTTATCTTGTTTCTTACATTCAGAATCAGGGGCATGGGGGGAAAAACATATAGAAGACTTCTTGTTCATGGAACAAGGATGGCAGCTCCCAAAGAGAAAGGACCCAATCCCCTTCCTTGAGAAAAATGTTTGCATTTCTTGTTGGTCACAATGGCAAAGATCTATTTTTGGAACCCAATAAGTCAGAAAAATTTGATTGAAAATCAGAGGTTCCAGCTCCCATCATTGTCCTGTGAGAAATGCCTGCTGAGGTAGTCTTAACCTGTTCTGTTTCAGTAAGTTGCTGAAATAAGAATGCAATTGTCTATATACCAGTTCCAGAGCTTTAATGCTTCATCACAAAGGGAAGGGGGACCTGGCCCCTTCTTGTTGGTTGATACAGAACATGCAAACTATGTTGTTCATGAGGATCTTTATGGACTTGTTCTTGATTAAAGGCAGGAAGTGGATACAAGCATTCCTGACTGCCCTCAGCTCAAGAAACATAATGTGCAGTTGTCTCTCTTGGGTACACTCTTCGCCTTGGGTGGTGAGGGTCCTTAAGTGTGCCCCCAGCCCATCAGAGATGCATCTGCCATTATGGTGATAGAGGGAGGAGGCTGAACAAACCAAATCTCTGGTCAGACATTACCCGGGTTCGTCCACCAATTGAAAGTCTCTTACCTGATGAGGGACTGACACTAACTTGTTTAAGCTGTGTTCGTTCAGAGTAAAAAACAGTCCTGAACCAACCCTGGAAACACTGAAGGCAGAGCCTGGGACATGGCATCACAAAGGAAACCTGCCATGTATCTGAGTAATTGGAGACAACTTACTGATGTCTGTGGGCTGATATGAATCTTTGAGATGAGATTTACCAATGTCGAGAACCTGTTGGGGTGAGGGTGGGGGTGGGGAGTTAAACCCTGGCTGATATAGTGTCTAAGGAGGCTCCTATATACTTTTTTTTTCCGCCTTCTTTTCTTTTTTAATACCAGGCTCAAAAGGGGATTTCTTGATGTTGAACTGCAATGTTAGTTTGCAGAACAGGGATCTCATCATCTTTGTGGTATTGAAAACCTAGTTGTAAGACCAGCCATTGGAGTAGTCATCAAGGTATGGAAAAATGATTATCCCCAGATGTCAGAGGTCAGCTGTGACCACCACCAGCACATTTGAGCACACACTTGGGGCAGATGAAAGAACAAGTGGGAGCACTCGATACTTCAGGTGTTCTACTGAAAAGCACAGGAATAGTTTGAGACATGGGTAAACTGTGATATGAAAATAGGCATCCTGAAGGTTGAGGGCCAAAAACTAATCCCCTGATTCTAGTGATGGAATTATATCTGAGAGAGGCACTATCCTGAATTTCTGTCACTTGACAAAGTTGGTTGTCTTAGATTCAAAATCGATCTCGATTCTCTGTTCTTCTTTGGGTCCAGAAAATAGTGGGCGCAAAACCCCTTTCCTCTGTGCTGAATAGTTCCTTGTACAGCACCCATTGGCAGAAGTGAATCAACTCCTTGCTTTAAGAGATGCTTGTGAGAGGGGGTCCCTAAAGAGGGATGGGGAAGGGGGCTGGATATAGGGGAGGGAGGTAAAATGGATAGCGAACCCTGATATAACCTCCAGCATGCAGTAGTCTGATCTGATTGTTTCTGCCACTTTCTTTCTGCATGGAAGAGAGCCTCCAAAGGGTTGAAAGTGAATAAAATATATATGCAGCTCAATGTTGTGGGATATTTCCAGGCTCTCGAGCAGACTATCATCTGAGCATTAGTTTTGACAATGACGGCTCAGTAGCGGGTGCAGAGGAAGCAAGTGGTCTCTTACTCTGGAACCTTGACTTTTTCCTGGCTGGTTCATATGGTCTCTGGAATTCTGAGAATGAAGTGGAGTGGGATCTTTGAGCAGTTTGGGACCTTGGATCCAGCTACAGCATTGGCTGCATCTAACGAGTTCTGTAGCGATGCTCTAGCTAACTGACCTTCGTAATAATAGCCTGAAACAGGTCAAGCGCCCAATAAAGGTGGTGAATTTAGCGTATTTGAGTGATTGTATTTCGCCATGAGAGTTTCACGGTCCTAAATTGAAGAGTGATGGATAAATAGGTCTTTCTGATGAATAGATCCAGGCACTTTTGGTCCTTATAATATGGTGCAGCTTTTGCATTATATTGTCTGCCACATTGGTTTACTGCCTCCACAGCCAGGGAGTTTGGTGTTGGATGGGAGAACAAAAATTCAAAGTTTTAAGCCAACATATAATATTTCCATTTACACATTGGCAGAATTATTGTAGGGGGTTGGATGGATTTAGTAGGATCCAACAGGGCCTCCTTAATAGGCACGGCAACTCAGGTAGAGGGAGTTCTTTGGAGAATGTCCATGAGCTTATGTTGTGACTCCCTGACCATTTCCAAGGGGATCTGGTGAGAATCCATGATGTGCTTCATTAATGCTTGGAAGCGTCAGACATCAGCCACAGCTGGTGGGAGAAGCATAACCACTGCATGTGGGGAAGATGAATAAATATTTGTTTGGTTACCTCTATCTGCCCTGGCCTCCTGCTCCTCAAAAGGATTCTTGTGCCGAAGGTGGTGGAGGAAGAGCAATTGGAGGAGGGGAGCATCTTTCCCGGTATTCCCATAGGAGAGACTAGGGGAATGGGAAAATAGCTGACAATATGCAGCCCAAGGATACCAGTACAGCCATTGGGGAGGTCCAAAATTCATAAGGAGTGGTATCCACTGGTGCTCGAACCAACTTGGGGAAACAGACCCATCTTTGGTGTAGCTCCCCGCTCTTGTCAAAAAGTGTCAGGATGGAAATCCTTCTGTCTGAGGTGCCAGCAAACTGTGGATGGAAATATTCAAATCAGAATTGAATTTGAGTATTTTCAAGAGGTGGACACTAACAGTCTCTGAAGATGTTGGAGAGTCAAGCAGCACTGGGGAAAGGTCAGACCTGGGCAACCATGCTTGTTTTGGTACTGACAACCTTTCAGTGCCAACTAACAAGGGAGACACTGGTTCCCTCAAAACTAGACCCCTTGAGAATCTGAACTCATGGAGTATTCATGGAGTACTAGGTGGGTTTGAAGAGCAGGACCCTGTTTTGTGGTCAGTACGGAGGCTCTATGCTGCTCTGGCAAGTCTACTCTGGTTTAAGTAGAGGGTACTAATGATGGTGTCTTCCCACTACCAAGGTTATCTTAGTGACCAATTTAAATGTAGACAGTACTGAATGAGTTGTGGGTACCATTCTCACAGAGGGGCAGGCTTCAACGATGCAGTGACCGGCTTGTGCGGCACTGAAGATCTCAGTACTGAGGCATGCTTGTTGTTCTTTTTCTCTGCTGAGCCTAGAGCCCTGGACACAGGATTGTATCGAGAGTATCTGGAGCCTCAGCCATACCCAGAGTGGGATGAGAGGTCTCTGCCATGGTCTTGCTCTGCAGGGACCAATGTCTATTTTAGATTAACTCCTTCTATGGGGAATGACTCCCTTTTCTATGGGTCTTCTCCATGGATAGATCAAAATGAACATGCCAAAGTTGATGGAGCACTCAGCAACCAAAGTCCTGGGGGGTTTCTTGATCTGGATCTGAGGCCGGATAGAAGGAGCGCTTCATCATTAAGAGACTCAGTTTTAGCTCCCAATTTTTCCTTGCTCTGTCTTTAAAAGCGGAGCAGATGGAATACTTTTGTGAGATACGGGACTCTCCCAAGCACCAGATACAATGGGAATGCCTGTCACTGATTGGGATAGCCTCCCAGCAAGAGATGCACTGCCTGAAGCCAGGAGAGCCTGGCAGAAACAGGGGCAATAGTATTCAGAAGGGGAATGTCCCCTTCCACAAAGGGGAAAGGGATTGAGAGAAAGTCCCCCTAAATTTCTAAATAAAACTAAAGAAAAAAAATAATAAAGAAGGGTAACTAAGCTAAATAGACTTAGAAAGTATGGCACATTAATGCTCCATCTCAGGCCAAGGTGGTTGACAAGGAACTGAGGGCAGCTCGCCCACACAGCCCTACATGTCCTTTTGGAGAGGGACACAAACGTGCAGGGTGTATGCACGGGGCGAACAGGAACTATTATGTATTTAGATTAAATTTTGAACCTCAGATGACCACGTACAAATTGGGAGTGCGAGGCTTCCCCATAGAGTTGAAAAAACCCCCAGCCAGCAAAAAAAACAATGATTTATTTATTTATCTAAATATCATTTTAAAACCAATTTGACTCTTACATTTCAGGGCTTGGCTCATCATTTTTCAGTGCTTAGAGGTGGCAGTACAGTCAACAATGGGGAGAGAATTTTCAAAATGAAAATACGGCTGTAAAACCACAAAAATTGGCGTATGCATTAACTGAAATGACTGAAAAATTTCTAGATTTGACAGTTCCTTTCAACGTTTTTGTTCTAAAATACATACATTTGTAATCCGGAAGTCCACAATTTAAAAAAATAAATAAAACATTTCAGCTTAGCTTTAAGCTACTCTTGTCCAAAGTAGAATATTACTTTCTGAAAAAAATCCTAACCCTCAATTTTCTTATGGTTTGGAAAGCATGAAGATTAAAAGTAGTCATGGTGCACCCAAGTGTTTTCTACAGGATACGTCACAATTTCAGTAACTGAAAACATGACATTTCAGTTTTAAACCATTCTTTCACTTACAAAAAAGTGAACTCACTTTCTTATGGAAATTTTTTTTAATGACTTTCTAGAGATTCAAAACAACTCTACATCTGAAGAGCTTTCTTAAACAATTATTAAAATGTCACTAAGGTTAAAATTCCAAAGTTTTGAAACTCTGGACACTAAGATAGAATGCTACATCAGTAAAAAAAATAATCTACAGCCAATCCGGTGACTTGGCAGTAGGTCAGAGAAATACCATACACAAAAGACATTAGCACTAAGGAGTAAGAGACAATATGCATCATAGTTAAGTGTCTGGAATTCAGGATGGAGTTAGGAGAGATAACTGGTACTTAGGGGACTTTAGCATATAACTAAAGTTCATCACACTTTCACTTTCTTTAGGTATCAATCTAAGTTTTCCCCATGTTTGTTTTACACATTCTGAGATAGCTACAAACCTCATGTAAGAAGCCTCCGTTTATATAAAAATCTAATAAAGGATCAACGTATAGTATTTTAAAGTTTGCTTCAAAATGCATATGGCACTTATAAAGGCTGCAAACGTTGGTCAATCAAACTCTCTACACAAGTGTTTTCTGCTGGACAATTCACAGTATCATCAATCTCCATGGAGGTCATGCAATACAGTAAGCATGTTAACGGCAGTAAGAAATCTATTAGTGGAAAGAGAATGTCAATAAATATAAAAGAAGGAAATGGTAGAACTTCAGAACCCTGTCTGGAATAGCACTGGGGGCAAGGTTAAGCATGGTAAAGGGAGAATTCATGCTTGAAAGATGATGGAGGGCTTTATTGACAAAAATAAGTCTGCATGCTAAAAGTTATGACATACTTAATATGCAAGCAAAATGAAACTCCCAAAATTAAGCCCTATAGAAGAACTCACTCCGTTTGGAAAAAAGATACTGTATTAGCAGTAACAACCCTTTTGACTCTATAGAAGTAGAATAAACATTTTTTAAAAGCATTGGATCTGAACTACTATGTGCCAGTTTATTAAATAAGATTAGCGATCAAAAGCAATAATGCTTCCAATCAATATTTAGTGTGGCAGATAAAAGAACATCTTCAGCATTCACCAAGCGAAGTTATTTTACAAGTCCTTTATTGCAAAAATATTTTTCCATTTTAGCACCATTTACAGTACATATTTTCATATGAGACAAAAAATTTAAATTCTGATTATTTATTGCAAAACTTAAGTCTTTTCCAACATTTTATAATCTCAAGCACTCTATGCCCAGTTCTAGCCTCACACATGAGCACCACACTGTATGTGGTCAAAGCCTGGGGTTGATTACTACATATGGTGTGATAATGCACACTTTTTGACAGAAGGAAAAAGCAATCCCAGTCTTAAAATATATAGGTAATTAAACCCCCAAAAAGTAAAGTTTAAAAAAGTATATTTAACTTAAAAGGACACAGGTCATAAAAAATCATTTTAAATTCCTTCGTGGAAAAAGGAGGTTACTGTATCTGTTTTATTAACATCTCAGATAAAAACTGCATTTTAAAAATCTTATTTAGTTTTTACCATTTATGCTGTGTATATACTTATACATTTCACTCAAGGTAGACTTTGAAAACATTCACTTGCTTCTAATAGTCAGGCCTATTTACTTACCTCTTCTGACTTACTAGTTGAAGAGTATAATGTCTGGGTGGCAAGCACGTACAAAAATGTTTACACTGATTTTTTAAAAGTAATGAAACTATTTCTGCTAATATAGTGGCAGGATCCTGACATCTTAGGCAGACTTCCTTTGAATTCAATGGGAGTCCATCTGAAGAAAGGTTAAGCTATTACTTTCTGGTTTGGCTCATTAGGTTTTGAAAAGCCTTATTACAAAACCTAGATTTGAAGTCTAACCAAAAAGACTGCCTTTTTAATAGGTGACAATCTACATATTTTTTGTTTTAAAAAAGTAACAGGAAATATTAAAAACAAAATCTTAGAGAATAAACATAATTTGTTCAAGTTTAAACAGCAACTATAAGAAAAAAGTTAGTCTTTATTTAGGATACACTACCTTTTTCTGCACTCCCATTAATTTTAGGTATGAAGTCATCAACTTGTATGCCTACGATTAAGAAAGGGTATTATTTCTGGATTCAAGCCAAGTATTTTATATAGAGCACTGTGTAATGTAATTGGCTTTCCATGCTGCCTCCTTATCCTAAGTATTGAAGCAACAATCAAACCAAATAATTTATGTTAGGACACATGGTACAATTTAATGATACTTTCTTTCACGACAGATCCTGTCACATATTGATCAAATGTGTCAAAAATTACCATCATCCAAAAATTACCATCAAGTAAGTAAAAAAAAATTATTTTTTTAAAACATTTTCCTACACAAACATATTTGAGTTCACAAGCAAGCAATGGACAAAAGAAAAACTTGATGAATATTTTAAAATAGCAGTGCCCTCTTCTGGTATTTTGTTACATTGATATTACTTTCAATTTTAACAGGTCAAATGCAACTATGATCAGTGATTAAGAGGAAACAACAGCCAAATGCATAATTTTAAGTGCTTTTTTCTTACTGTCAGCAATACCTAGATCATAAGGATTGCTATAATATAATTAATGGGGTAAAAATTTAAAGATGAAATCCAGCTTTAAGCAAAGAACATTAATATCACACCTACCTAAGCTGTTGTGTTCTTTAAGAGTTTTCTCTTGCAGGTGTTCTAACCGTACTGTAAACAGAATTCCAAGAAAAAGATATTTCACAGATTAAAAGAAAAAAGATAAAATCAAAGTATTTTTTGACTAGATGACTGACCTTGTAAAGCAGTTAGCCGTTCATTGGTGAAATCATTATCTGCTTGCAAAGCTTCTATTTTTGCCTGAAGCTCTTGTTCTCGCTCTTCCATTTCATTTATTTTATGTTGCAATTCTTTTTTCTCTGCCTGCCCCTTCTGTTGGATTTCCTCTTGTCTTCCTTCTGCCACCTGCTCAAATGTGAGAAAAAATTAAGTTATAAGACAATGATGCACTAATTTGAACGTGAGTGAACATTCAGATGTGACTCCCTTTTTAGCCACTCTAATAAAGAAAGTTTAATACCCATCTGTAACCTTTTTCTACAAAGCCGTTTCCAGAAGTAAGTTCATGGAAACCTTATTTATTTCATATAGATACATTTTCTCCTGTATTTCCATTTCTTTAATGTAATTCCACAGCAATTTATTCCACAATTTGTCCTAAAAGCCTCTGTCCATCAAGACACACCTTGTTTGGAACCATAACAAAAGATAAAACATCCCAGAACAATTTCTACAATTTATTTTCAATAATTTTATAGTAAAACAGAACAAATATCTCAGTTTTATCCGGACAGCATAGGTGTCCAAACAACTTTTTAGGACAGCCGAACTGCTTCAGTTTCTCATTTCACCAATCAAAATGCTTAGGTTCATGAAACAGGTCTGTATTGTCATTTACCAGCTTGAAAGAGAGCTGTGTCACTCCCTCTCTGGTGGTAAAAAAAAGTTACCTTGAGAATGTTATTACTAGTTTTTACTGAGCAATGTTAGATTGCAAGGACTAACAATTGCAGAAGGTTAGATAAAGTTCTGTTCCTACCTTCAGTTTGTCAGAGAGGTCTTTAATTTCATTTACAGCTCCATTGTACTTGTTTGCTAATTCTCTTAATTCTTCCTGAGTCCGCTCATTCATTTCTTTCAGGTGAGTACATTCATCTTCAGTGTTACTTAAACTTCGCTATAAGGAAAAAATTAGTGCATGTGAAAACCAAAAAATAGCGACAGTTTATGGATATTGAAGTTTGATACTGAAGATTTCAATTTATGACAAGAAATATGATCTAAAAACCTCTTTGCTTCTAATGGTTAATAAAGGCCAAATGGATAGATCAAATGTTGGCAAAAATACTACCTATTTAAAAACACCTTTGTAACATTCAATTTAAATAAGAATAACCACACATTAAGTGGAGAAACAAGTTGTGTGTGCAAGAAAAAATGAGAGTAGGCTCTGGAGAAAAAATGGTTACTAACCTTCCATAACTGTTGTTCTTCGAGATGTATTGTGGATATCTATTCCACACTAGCTGTGTGCATGCCACCTGCACTGTGGCTGGAAATTTTTCCTTTACTGGCATCCATTGGGCCAGCTCTAGCGCCCTTTGGAGTTGCGCACTTATGCGCCGATATAAGAGGTGCCGCTGGCCCCGCACCCTCTCAGTTCCTTCTTGCTGGTAACTCCAACAGAGGAGTTGGAGGGTGGGTCATAGAATGGACATGAGAAACACATCTCAAAGAACAACAGTTACGAAAGGTTAGTAACTTTTTTTTTTCCTCTGAGTGCTTGCTTATGTCCATTCCATGCTAGGTAACCCACAAGGAGTTCCCCAGGAGGTGGGCTCGGAGTTCATGGACATGCTGACTGCAACACTGCTCTCCCGAAACTGGCATTGTCCTGGGCTTGTTGGATGATGGCGCAGCATGAACTGAAGGTATGAAGAGACAACCAGGTCATGGCTCTGCAGATGTTATGGATTGGTACCTGTGCAAGGAATGCTGCTGACGAAGCCTGGGCTTTTGTGGAATGAGCAGTCATAGTAACTAGAGGCAGGACATTCGCCTGTTCATAGCAAGGCCAAATACAGGCAGTTATCCATACATGCTTCTTTAGGTTGACACAGGTAGCCTCTCATCTTTTCCACTACTGCCATGAAGAGTTGCATGGATTTGCAGAAGGGCTTAGTACTCTCAATATAAAAAGCAAGGATCTGTCTGAAGTCCAATGTACAAGTCGTCATTCCTCATAGCTTTTGTGAGGTTTTGGGAAGAAGACAGGTAGAAAAATGGTTGTGGTGGAATTGAGACACCTTCTTTGGCAGGAAGGCCAGATGAGGGTGCAGTTGGACCTTGTCCTTGAAGAACACCATGTAAAAATGGTTCTGACATAAGGACCTTGATCTCAGAGACCCTTCTGGCCAAGGCGATCGCCAGGAAAGTGATCTTGCAGGAGAGAAGTAGTAGGGAGCATGATGCTAATGATTTGAAGGGGGCCCTCCGTAAGCCTTGAAAGGACCAAGTTTAAGTCCCATGGGAGTAGATGAGAGTGCCAGACCCTGATGCTTTAGGTGGAGCAAACAGTCCAAGACAGACTAAAGAGAAGATTGGGATGGAGAGAGATCCTGCTCGAAGGCCCAATAAATGGAACGTTTCCACTTGGCCAAGTAGGTAGCCCTGGTGTAAGGCTTTACACTACCTAGCAAGACTTGTCCAACCTGTTCCAAGCAGGCCTGTTTTTCAGGGTTCAGCCATGCGGCACCCATGCAGTTAGGTGCAGAGAGGCGAGATTTGGGTGAAGCAACCGGCTGCGGTCTTGCGAAATCAAGTCCAGGCAGAGTGGCAGAGAGAGTGGAGCTGCCACTGAGAGGTCCAGAAGTATGCCAAACCAATGCTGCCATGGCCACACCAGTGCTATCAGGACAGCTCTTGCCTTGTCCCATTTGATATTTAGGAGAACCTTGTGAACCAAGGCAATCATTGTAAAGGAGTACAATAGGTGGCCTGCCCACGAGAGCAGGAAGGTGTCGGAGAAGGAGCCCGTACCGTGCCCGGGCAGCAAACAGAACTGATGGCATTTTCAGTTTTCCCTGGTGAACAGGTTCACATGCGGAGGCCCCCACCTTTGGAAGATGACATGGATGACCTCCGGGCAAGAAACCACTTGTGGTGAGAGGAGAAGGACCTGCTGAGGTGATCCGCCAACACGTTCTGGGCTCCCAGGAGGTGAGACACCTCAAGAGTAATTGAGAGTCTAACACAGATGTCCCATAGACCAAGGGCCTCCTGACATAGGGCAGAGGATTGGGCCCCTCCTTGATTGTTGATATAGAACATGGCTGCTGTACTGTCTGTCAGGACTTGAACCACCTTGCTGAGAACTGGGGAATACTTGATATGCCAGGTACAACGCCCTGAGCTCCCTGACACTTATAAGCAGGGAGAGTTTTTCCCAGTACAAGAGACCCTGAGTCCTGAAGTTGTTGAAGTGGGCTCCTCAACCTAGATCTGACGCATCCAAGACTAAAAGACATTGAAGGCTGTGGAGCCACAAAGGGCACCCCCTTCATTATTGACCTTGACTCCTTTCACCAGCCCAGGGAGGTGAGGACTGGGGGAGGGATTGTAAGTACTGAGTTCAAGTGGTGTCTGTTCAGGGAGTATACTGACATTAGCCACATCTGAAGGGGCCTGAGGTGCAGCCTTGCATGTTGAACTGCCATATAAGCGACTATGTGACCCAGTAGCTTGAGGCACACTTGAGCTGTTGTGTTTGGGTGGGCCAAAACTTTGGATATCAGGTTTGCCATGGTCTGGAAGCAGGCCTCTGGCAGGAAGGCCCTGGATTGGGTTGAGTTGAGCACTGCCCCAATAAATTCTCTGAACTGGGAAAGAGTTGACTTCTGCTCATTTATCAGCAGACCCAGCACTCTGAAGGTGGTTCGGACTGTGCACTGATGCTATCTTGAGCCTGCCTTTGATCAGCCAGTCATCAAGGTAGAGGTAGGCCTAAAATCACCGGGAAGAAATCTTGCCAGAGCAAGAAAGCGTTGTTCCAGCAACTGTCACAGGTGGTAAGAAGGAACTGAGACGGTGCACGGCTGGCCAGGCCCCTTATACCAGCGAATACACGCATGACTCCAGAGAGCGCTAGAGCCAGCCCAACAGATAGCACAAAGGGAAAAATCTCTGGCACAACGCATGCAGCAATAGCCCGAGTTGTCGTTACATTATTTTACCAAAAACCTGAAGCAGCATCTGAGCTTAGATTCCCCTAGTAACTACATCGCCAAGAAAGGGGTGAAATGCACATTTAATAACAAAAGCATTCAACTACAAACTCCATCTGCAAGTACCGAAGGACTTTTAGAGTGGAGCAAAATTGAAGGGAAAAAAAAAAAAAAAAAAAAAAAAAGATGTATACAAAATCAAATTAGGATTTGATTAAGAGTTTTCTCTTAGAGACAAGGAAATTAATATATCAAAATGTGTCACAAATTCGCTATTATGATTTTATTACAGGATCAAAAAGAAGTGTGTTTGGAGGGGCAAAAATGCATCTGCAATAATTAGCAAACTTGTCAAGAGAAGTAACAAAACAAAAAATAAGCGTATTTATATGTCAAGCCTTAAGTTTATTATAGCGCCATAACATTTCATGATACTTTCCATACATAGAAAGGACAGGTCCTACCGAAAGAGTTTACAAATCTTGAGGCCCAATTTTAACATTGATGCATGAGAGTAACCTTATACACATGAATAATTTGATTGAAGCCATGAGACTACTCATAGTAACACAAATTACTCATTGTAGTAAGCTGACACAGGAAATAAAGATGAAGGAATAAGAAAAACAGGACTTAAAGAGTAAAACAGTGGGTTTAATTATATTGTGAATAGAGTTTAAATTCTGTTACTTTTTAAAATGAGAATTAAGTTGGATAAGAGGGAAGGAATAGATAGAGATCACTGGTGAAAAGGAAGGAAAAAAAGCAATTGTTGAGGAAGGATTTGAAGGAACGGAATAAAAAAACAGTTGGCAGACTGTGGCCAACAAAATTTCATTTAAAAAAAACCAATGTTCTAAAATGGTATTTTGCAAGACCAGTTAAGCTTTCATTTTTAAAGTCTTATTTAACTATTGTCAAACTGTATTTTTTAAATATATGAAGTATGTCATATGGGAGACAGGAATTATACATCACTCTAATTTCTGCATGGAGAACACCTTCCCTGAGTTTTTTAAAAAAATGAAAAATAAGGACTTTAGTTACTGATCTACCACTGTTTTCATTACTGTGCATTAACTTCTTCCTTGTTGCTTAAAATACTGTATAACAGGCAAAACGCACATCTCCAGTACTTTCCAGTATACTGTTCCTAGAATACTAATACAACAAACATATACTGGTGCAGTGCAGGTGCTAGAATAAAGGACTAGCAGTTGGGAATATTCAAATAGTGCTACAACATTGATTATAAAATAAACAAAACCTAAATACCTCCACTTCGGATAGTTTTCTGACCACCTCAATTTTTTCCTGAAGGACCCGCCTCAGGGACTCTTTGGCTGTTGTCTCATAGTTGTATTTGTCTTCCTGTAATGCTACCAGTTCCTTTCGTATACTATCTTCTGTTTGATTCTGTAAGTAGAAGTTTAAGATAGCGGAGCTATATCTCAAAACACTACTCTATTGTAGGTTAACGTTTTGTTGAACATACAGTAGTTCTCTCTATTAAACTACCATTAAAGATCTACTTTGCCAAGAATAGAGGAACAATTTTGACAAATGTAACAAAATCTTAAGGGCAACAATATGTTCAGTGGCTTTTTGTACGGCTGGGTATAAACTGGTAAGAGACAGGCATTTGCTAGAATGTTTAGGGCAGCAGACTCCAGAACCAGATTTCATTATTAAAGTAACAAAAATTAAAACAAAATCTACTCATTTCTATCGGTGCACTACCAGTACAGTGTCAAGTTTAGCAGACCTAAACTTTGACATATTAGTATATGACAGAGGTCCCACTTGGAAGGTCTCATGTAGGTTCTTATCTTCCAGGATTTTGTTTTTTCTCTTTTCTAAATACAATCCAGGTTGTCATAAGATAACAATGAAAAAAATAAATGGTACACAATGTACTGGCAAACTAATAGTAATCCAAAAAGAAAAAGGAGTACTTGTGGCACCTTAGAGACTAACCAATTTATTTGAGCATAAGCTTTCATGAGCTACAGCTCACTTCATCGGATGCAAAGAATTATTCAAGTTTACATTTGAAAAATTTGCATCCAGAGCGAAGAGGCCAACGACCACTGATTGTTGTAGGGAAAAAACCCCTAAAAAATTTGACTACATATTTACATGTATATGCCTAAGAGAACACTATTCATGGTAATAAACGCTGAAAACTAAGTTTTAGCTAGGTTGAGTGTCTTTTCCTGCCATATTTTTGGCTATGCACAAGGTCCCAAAAAATGTTGAATAAGAGGTAATATGAAAACTTTTGATTACAATTACCATTTCGTATAATTTAGGTTTGTCAAAAATTGCTTAAAGAAATGTTCTAGTGTGAAACTTTGTAAACCCCATTGTTGTGGCCACACAGGAAAACAGACAAGACACAAGGGTGTGGTTTAACTAAGCCACAATTTTTATCTGGAAAATATCTGGCAATGACCTGCACTTCACAGTTTATCAGTCTTTTTTTTAATTGTTCCCAACATTTTGGTAAGCCTGCCATCAGCCTTCCCCTTTCCCTACCTGGTCTCTGCCTGTTGCTGGGACCCCACCACCTCCCATATGAGGTTTAAGAGCCGGCTAGTAAAAAGGGGCCGGTTATCTTCCCGCTGTGCCAGATGATAGGACTGCCAACCCCCTTTTACTGCTTCCTGGATGGAAGCCTTCCCCTAAGTCCACTTCCAACTCCAGTTTATCAAGGAACCACAATGCCCCATTGAACAAGTACCTTCACTGCACGCCTGCCACCTGTTAAATTGTGACAATTTGATTTACCTCATTATCTACGCCAGTGATGCCTTAACCTGCTCCCAGTAAAAACCAAAACAAAAAAACCCAAAACATCCACTCTGTTTTGGCCAATCTGTCAGGGAAAAAAATTCTTTCCCAGCCCCAACAAAAAACAGCACATATGAAACCCAATCCTACCCTAATCTCACGCATGAGTGGAGTATGCACTGCTTTTGTGGTGAGAGTCTTGGCTGGGAGGAGCAGGGTACAAATACATAACCGACATGCTGATCTGCATCCTCACCTGAGCCAGTCCCTGCTGGTTGCTCTTTGGTCCAGGAAACTGACACCCCCCCCCCCAACACCCATTTCCTGTCTATTCCTTGAAATCCAAGGCAGTGGGGGCAATCTTAAAGGAGCCAGGACACTTCTCTCCTTACCAGCCAGCCAGCATCCCACCACACTGAAGCTTCAGTGAGCCCATTTGAAAGTCTGTGCTCCAACTGCACTGAAAGTTTGCTTTACAATAACTATTTAATTTTCAAAGCTTTCAGGAGGACACTGCCATTCAACTTTCCTAAATACTATATGATTAATCTGAAGTCAACTACCTACTTTTGAACAGGCTTGTAATTGGTTTCCCATGACTTCTAACCTTGATAGTAGTCTGTCTTCATCTATTAAAGCCTGTTGGAAAATATAATAAATTTAAACTAACAGAATAAAATAAAATGTTTATACGGTTTTTGCATTTCACAGGAAAAGTCTAGACATTAAATATCTGAAAAGGGTAAATATCACTTCCTTAAGAGACATTCACTTTAGAAACAATTAATAGTACTGGTTAGTTCTAAGATAAACATATGTGTGCACTTAGTCTATTAGCAGTAATGTCTCCTTATCAGTTAAGCGAGAGAACCAACCTTCAACTTTTACTCATTTATTATAATAAATTGAAAGTTACAGTTTATAGCCCACTGTATATTAAGTTCTTAGGCCTGTACATTAAAGAGAAATCTTGCAGATACCTGCCAACTAGTATCTGAAGCCTCCTGTGTGACAGCAAGCAGTCGCTGAAGGGTGGCCAACTTCTGTTCCAACATTTGTTCCCGATGTAAGGCTTCCTACGATGAAAATATAAATGCAAGCAGGTCAGTTCAAACTAACTATTGGAAAAAACAGAAGCAATGCAATGTATAACCAAATACTACTAAACTGAAAAAAGGGGGAGGCAGGGAAGATTGGAAGATTTTAACTCATATGTTCAATCATTTTAAGTTATAGCAATGCATTAGCAAATTTAAATTCATTTTTATTTATACATATTCCTGTAATTGTTTAAGTGAGCTTAGATTCTTAAAGCCATCCTTTTCATACCAGTTCCAGATGCACCAAATGTACCTGTCCTTTAGCGTAAGAACATTTTGACGAAGTCTCAATAGCAACTTATTGGTGGGTTCTCTATTTGTAAAGGCTGGGGATAAAGCCCTATTAAAAGTGATTTTGTGAGATTATGCTGGAAATAAAGAACTAGAACTTCATTTTACCTTTCAAAAGTTAGATTTTACAGAAAGTTACTATATTCTAAAGTACATGCTTTAGGAAAAAGTTACATTATATTAATCAATAACATGGATCAGCTTCCACTCCATCTTGTACATATTAGAAGAGTAATGACATCACGACACTTTGCTTCTTATAACTACAGATGAATAAAGAGAGAAACTCAATTTTTATACTGTGTAGAAGCTAGTTTAATGGTAAACAAAAATTAACTTAGTGGTGACACCAGGAAAAGACTGCTTATGCTCACATTATGCATTTGATGTAAATTTGTTTGGAGAATTGGCTACAAAAAGGAACAGTTTTTCCAAGACTTTCAGTGTACCTTATGGACTAATTTTTATAAAACTGTTTTAAGATATAAATATTCTTAAATGTAATTAGACACAATGCAAAAAATTCTCTGATATATTCACTGCTCCCCATCAAAAAATAGGCCAGCAAATACTGATTTTTAAAAGGCAATATTATTACTTCTACTTGCGAGCTACTATTAACTTAGCAGTAAGTAATATTTAAATAAATACATAATAAATCTGTGTAATTACATCTGACAAAAATAAGAGCGTAATAATACATACATTGATGTGCATGCAACATGTGAAGAATGGCAATACATATAATGAAGTCAAGAGCAAGTTTTTCATGGAACCTGGTAGTATTTTAAATATGAAGTATTATATAGGAGATTCTAACTATCTTTTCTGTTAAATTACATGAAAATGCCAAACTAAAAAAAAAAAAGGCAGGTTATGTTTTTTCTTTCCACAGATGGAAGGATCATTTTGAGTTCACGACGGGCTTGCCTATATGGCAAGTTACTGTGCTGCAAACCTGGGCTGAATCTACAGAACACCAGCTTGCCGCACAGTAACATCCCATGTGGACACTGCTACAATCCAGGAAAAGTTCTTGAGTACAGCTTAGCATACTGCTATTTCAGAACATAGTACGCTGAGCCACAGTCCCAGATTAGGACTTTCACTTCAGCTTTTATTTAAAAGTAAGTATCTAGCCTTAGCTTATCTTTAAAATATCAACTGCCTGAAACAATAGCTCTGAGGTATGACCTGCCCCACTCATCTCTGGATGCTAACTGAAGCATGGTAACAGTTTAAATGTCAACAATAAACTATTTTACTGCTGAGTACTTTATAGCAGGAACAGTCAGTGGTCTGCTTATCCATCACTGTTCAATGCAATGACCGTTATTGGACTATGGCAACGGGACAGCTAATTGCTGGGTGAAAAATTAGAAAGTAAAGTTCTCCCCATCCCTGCAAATCACTCCTGCACCTGCCCACATGGTGCAAGGAAAGAGAAGCAGCATTTAATGTCATCACTAGTGACAAAATCTTCAACCACTTCCTGGAAGCCCAAACTCCCAGACTCCCTCCCACACTTTTACAGGTACCAAATGCCCCAATTTTTCATTATCCCATTTGTTAAAACTTCCTGTTCACATCTATTTGCCCTTCTCTAAAACCCAAAATAGTACTAACTTCATTGTAGAGGTTATGTCAATATTTAAAAAAACAAACAAACAGTGGGAGAATGAAAATATCAAAATGAGGGAAGGGCAGCATAAGTATTTTAATATTAAATGTAACACCATCATGATCATTAATTTTCATAATTCACAATCTCAACTTTTTACATATAACATCTGCCTCAGAATTTTCAGCTTTCTACAGAACTTAACACTAGAGAGCTATAGAAATCTTATCGCATAATTTAGATCCAGCTTGTTATTGTGCATACTATATAGGCTCTTATTTTTAAGATTTACTCCTGCATTCTGTGCCACTGGAATTCTGTGCCATTGCACAATGCAGAATTTTCCAGAAACTTATGTTGTGCGTGCAGAATTTCCCTCTTCCCCCCCACCCCGTCCCCTTACAGAAACGGGCTGCAGAGCTGCTGGCCACTACTAGGGGCCTCTGGACCCAGCAGAGCCCAGCTTGCAAGTATAAGACACTGCCAGGGGATGAGGGAGTAGAAGCTGGAGGGTTCCTAGCAGCTGCAGTTCCCAGTGCGCCCTGAAAAAAGGAGGCAGCATGCAGGAAACTCCCTGCAATCCCGGGACCCAGCATCAGTCTGTTTCTCCCTCCAGATTCCTGGGCTCTAGAGGGAAGGGGGTGGGAGCCTCTGGGCCAGGGGAAGCCCCCATGACGGGGCTCGGGGGTAGGGAGTGTGAGCGTCCGGGCCAGGGGGGCCCTGCAGCTGGGCTCTTGGGGGGAGGGAGGGAGGGAGAGAGAGAGAGTGTCTGGGCCATGGGGAGCCCCACGGCTGGGCTTGGGAGGAAGGAGGGGTAGAGAAGCAGAAACTGCTCCTGGGGGGAATTTTTGAGTGTGTCTGTATTATTACAGACATACTTGCTGACAGGTATTTTGAAATAAATTAAATTATTTTGATAAACTGGCGTGATTATATAGTGTTATTTTGACAAATAGAATTTGCAGAATTTTAAAATATCATGTGCAGAATTTTTAATTTTTTGGTGCAGAATTCCCCCAGGAGTAAACACTCTCAGAACACTTATACACTGAAATGTACAATCAGAATCCTCTCTAACAGGCAACACACTCTTTAAAATATATCTAGAGAGTGTTGTTTAACCTTTTATTAAACACTACCTCTAAGGGACAAGTTTTTGTCAGTCCTCTGAATCAATTTACAACCATATATACCATGTAAAAACAAACATTGATTCAATTATATGTATAGAGTGGGCACAGCTTTTTTACATGTACACACTAACATGCATGCACAAAGGACCAGCTAAAATGTCCAATTGGTCATTTCCACACACAATTAAAATAACTCCACACAAACTGTCCATGCACAATTTCATGTGAACAATTTTGCAAATCTGGACTTCTTATACAATGCTACACTCTTCTACTGAACAATATTATAGTGAACTTTCTAGCCACGGTTACTTTTGCTTTATTCAAAAGAAATTAAAGCAGTATGTTATGAACATTAATGGAGGTGTACAATATATGTTGCCATATTGAAACTTTCATAACCTATTCTGTCCTTCATTAATTCACAAAGGATTTCTTAGTTATAGTAAATATTTGTATAATTTAAATATTTGTATAATTTGCATATGTAAAAAGAAAAAAGAAAAGGAGTACTTGTGGCACCTTAGAGACTAACCAGTTTATTTGAGCATGAGCTTTCGTGAGCTACAGCTCACTTCATCCGATGAAGTGAGCTGTAGCTCACGAAAGCTCATGCTCAAATAAACTGGTTAGTCTCTAAGGTGCCACAAGTACTCCTTTTCTTTTTTCTTTTTACGAATACAGACTAACACGGCTGTTACTCTGAAACCTGTCATATGTAAAATGGAAGTCTGCTTTCAGGAGTAAAATGGGAAGCACAGAACTGTGCTTTTACCATCTAATTAGATTATAAGATCTTGGGGGCAGGCACTGTTTTTGTTACGGATACATACAATGCCTTGCAGAATGGGTCCCCAGTCTCTGGGACCTCTAGGCACTATCATCATATAAATATAGCTTCCATTATTACGTGAGTAATCCTCCTACTGTACCTATTAGAACTGGTTCCCTTAAATGAACATTATGCCATCTTGAACTTGCATTTCACGAGCAAATAAAGGGCTCAATCAGGAAACAGGGCCCCACTCTGATAGGCCCTGTACATACACAACAAAAAAAGTCAGTCCCTGCTTCAAAGAGATTACAGTCTAAACAGTTCAAAATTACCACATGTAAACTAAAAACAAAAATGGCAGAAATGTAATTGAAGGTAGAGAGAATTGTCAGAAGGGATGATTTACACGTTATTTTCAAAGAAACATTTATTTCTACAATCCCTCTTTAAAAAGGGTTATTTGGATACTATGGATGCTCTATTTTGTGACGCATCCATAGGTCCCTCAGTAAAGGTGACTATCAGTTTCAGAGTGAATAAGTTCACTTGTATATTCTCAGTCATGTCACATCCTACTCAGTAAAGTAAATATAGGTAAATATAGGTGTTCTGCAATTCAGTGACATTAAAATCTAGTTACATTTAGCAAGGCAGAAGGGGGAAAGTAGCGTACATTATGTTAACTGAGCACCAGAAAAAAGTACTGGTTTTATAAATGGTTACCAAAATAGAAAATAAATTAATTATGTAACGGAGTCAAAAGCCTGAGCGGGCTCTCATACCAGAGTAAACAAGGAATAACTGCTGAAATCAGTTACGCCTATGTGAAATCAGTGTAAGTGAGAACAAAGCCTTGTCTGTCTTGAATAAACAAGTTTACAGTAGGCACCTTGTCCAATTCTAGTACAAGTTAGCTACTCCATTAATTAAGCTTAAGTGAAAAACTAATTTCTAAACAAATAGTTTTAAAAGTTCTCCTTCAAGCCACTAGATGGTGCAGTTTACCCTTTTCTATTCAGAGAGGCTTGGAGCCACATGTATCAGATCTTGAAGAGTACCAGAAATTTGGAGGTTACTTCTGGCAAGAAGAAAGCTCTAGTCTCAGATTCTCAAAGTATGCTATCTGCAAGAAAATGTATATAAATATCAGTGTGTACACATTTATAGTACACACAGATCATGCTCAATATAATCAATAAATGAAATAATTACCAATATCTGCAATTCAACTACCTTTCTGAAAAAGTTAATTGCCATAAGCAGGGTTATTTCCCAAAAAAGAAATCTAAATCACAAGATTTTCAGAGATCAAAGACTTAATCTGTAAAAATCTTCACATAATCTGATGGATGATCTTATAGGGGAGTGAGCAGTATTTTATCGGATGATCTTAAGTCTTGCACCCATGCTCAGAGTCTAACTGGTTGCCATATGTGGGGTCAGGAAGGAATTTCCCCCAGGTCAGATTGATAGAGACACCTTGCAGGTTTGAACTAGAGTAAATGGTGGAGTCTCTGTAACTTGAAGTCTTTAAATCATGATTTGAGGACTTCACTAACTCAAGCCAGAGGTTAGGGGTCTATTACATGAGCGGACGGGTGAAATTCTGTGGCCTGTAATGTGCAGAAGGTCAGACTAAATGATCACAATGGTCCCTTCTGACCTTGAAGTGTGTAAAAGTCTAAAGTGTTTTATTCCTAACACGCTACTAGATTAAACCATTTTTAAACCTTTTCTATTTTTAGAGAACTGCAAGATTTACTAGGTGAAGCCTAAAACAGAATATGTAAAGATTTAGAAATAAGATTGTCTACTGCACTGCAAGCCAGGTGATATCAGTCCAAATTATACGTCAAAGTCACTTCTGCTTACTCCTGGCACTTTCCCATCAAATCAGTTTGACACGGAGAAATCCACATTCCCTTCTAATAGAGGAATGCAACAAAACACATATTTGCCTTTTACCTCAGAGTAGCTTTGGGAAGCATTTCTAAAAATACACACAGTTCCACAAATCCAGCTATTATCAACCTCACAGATCACGATTCACAGTTCAGAACATAAATGTTACTTCCTAGTTCCAGAATCAAAAGGAAATATGCCATACATGCAAGCTAATCCAACATCCCTTTCCCTTCAGCTTTTCCAAAAGCTAGAATTTTCTTTAACATACCTCTTCCTCTCAGAGGAATTATAATTCTTCCTACAACCAACCAATCTACATAACCTACATTTAGTCTACATTTTGTAGAAAGGAGAACAAAAATAAAGATAAAAATCTATTTAAAAGAAAAAATGGTGGTTAAGTGATAGATAAAAATTATTTCTTTAAAAATCCAGATATGTTAATGCATTTTAGTATTTCCCATTCATATTCTCCTATGAATTTTTTCTGGTTATACTACCAAAAAGCTTCACAGACAGTCCTTTAATAATTTTTGAGTTAAAATGATTCCAAACAAGAATTATAAATACAAGAAGGTTGGAACCTATTCTCAATTCTAAGAAAAGTGAGGGAGTACCAGATTTATGTTGATACAGATGCATATAGCATATGAAACCACTATCAAGTCTGCAGGGATGTGCATATATAGAATTCTATACTTATGCAAGCCAAATAATTTATCTGTAAAAATATTCATAAAAGAAATGATGATACCATATAAGGGCAATTACCATATATTTTATGCAGTTTTCAACAGAAAAGGCGGTTTATAAACACTAACCGTTAAGAATTAACTGAATCATACTTTGAACATACACAGGTATACACATACACATGAAAGATTTACATTCTAAAAAAAGATTAACTACTTGGTTGTGTTATTTGCATAAACTATCAAATTAATGAGTAAAAAAGGAATGTCTTCATAGAAAACCAATTTTACCTGTAGATACTGAGAAAGCTGAAACAGTTCCTGAGAGTACATACTGGGAGTGTTAGCAGCAACCTATGAAATAAGAAAATATTATCAAAATCATGTTGGGTATTCTACATCAAATTCAGACAATTCAAAGTGTATCTGTAAATATTTAAGAAAGATCACTGCCTACCAGTTCTTTTTCCTCTCAGCACCTTTACTATTCTACCATTACTGTATTGTTGTTTATTGTTTGCATTACAATACTACCTACAAGCCCCAAACAGGACTGGGGCCCGACTGCACTAGGCTCTGCACAAACAGATACTGAAAAAATCACTGCCCTGAAGAGTTTACCATCTAAATTAAAACACACACACACACACAAATGCTTGGAAGGCAACAGATGCACAGCAGTGAAACCACTTGCACAAGATCATACAGCAGGTCAAGGGTAGTGCTGGATATGAAACCCAGGTCTCCCAACTCCTAGTCCAGGGCCCTGCCCACTTGGCCATGCTACCTCCCTGTGATATATTCTATTCTAAACAAAGCATCAGTCTGCACAAGGTTCTTCCACCACACAGAAAAAGTGCAAGGCACATATCTGCAGTATGGTTTTTGAAAAGTTCTATCTAAATAGTAGCTGACTGCTCTTAATATCATCTGATGTCCCCCCAGCATGGCTGAATGGTCATGGAAATAAATCAACAATGGACTGATTCAAATGAAGAGTTAAAACCAATTCAGTCAAAAATTTTGGGTGAGGCTTCATTACTACCTATGTTTTGCAACATACCAAGGACCCCCAAATTTTCCCTAGTGCTTTGTTGGATAATGACTCTTGCATAAGGAGGCTTTAGAGTCTGGCTTGGGCCAACTTAGAGAAAGACCTACAAAACAGCAGAAAGTCATTCTCCTAATCATGCTCGACTCTCTCCAGACCCACCAAGAGCAGAAAACTCATGGGAACAAGAGATGCCTTTGCTTCAATACCTGATCTGCTATCAGATTTGGAACTGGTGGAGAGATCTCAACTAAGTTGGGGCTTTTGTTTTGTTGGGAAATATCTAATACATACTTAAAACAGGAATAATAGTAATTAAAAAAAAAAAAACACTGCCAGACACAGACAAAAGAGAAAAGGAACAGGTTCATAAAGACAGTTTGTCAGGCAGAGGAATAGGTTATTTATAGCCTTGGCTCAGGGCAGGTAGAGGCTTGAGGTATACATGTGCATCCCCCAAAGGGTCAACCAACTCAATATAACAGTCAATAAATGCTGTTCTTGTCACTTCACTGTTCCTAATCTAATCTAATCTAATCATCTCTTATCCACTGAGTAAAGGGCTCCATAACCATTTTTTAAATAGTATGGGATACCACTGCCTTATTTTTTAAAAGTTTACAATTGTAGAAAGAAAAGGTGTACTTGTGGCACCTTAGAGATTAACAAATTTATTTGAGCATAAGCTTTCGTGTAGCTCACGAAAGTTTATGCTCAAATAAATCTGTTAGTCTCTAAGGTGCCACAAGTACTCCTTTTCTTTTTGCAGATACAGACCAACATGGCTGCTACTCTGAAAACTTTACAACTGTAGATGTCACAGTAGTTGAGGTGGGATAGAACATTCAGTCCTCCTTAAAACTCACATTGTCTCACACTCCAAACCATAGAGCATTCTGCAGCAAAAGCCATCTTTCATGCCAGTCATTTTGCTCATGTCACTCCCCTTTTTGAATCTCTCATTGCCTCTGTCCTATTTCACCAAATTCAAGCTTCTTGTTACCATCTTTGATGCTCTATAATTCTGCCAGTCTTGATTTACCTAAGCCTGTAGTGCTTCATGTTATTTTGCCAACATTTCCACCCCGACCAGCAGTGGGAAAAGTAGAGCATTCCCATACCATAAAAACTCAGCCTGCCATGCATATACTTGTGATACTGAACGAATGAATAACATTTAATTCTTTTAAACAGTAATATTAAACCATGTAAAGTAATCCAATGCAAGGCACACCTACAAGTAGTTAGGTTTTTCTTATTCTTTCAACTTTTTAATTAAAGACCGAGTACAAATGACTTACCTTGTCAACAGGACTTGGTAATGGAGCATGGATGACACTGAAAAAAGAATTAAAACACCTTATAATCTGTTCAGTAACAGAATTATGCAAGTAAACATCAAGTACGGAACAGCAGTTCAAAAATCCACAGAACTATCAGTATTCCTGTAAATGTTTAACTTAAGACATTCTTCATTTTTAAGTTCATTCTTAGAGAAAAGTCACAGAAGTTAAAAACACTGTTTTTACATCTTATGCTCACTACCATTTTGTGAAATCATACTTTGATGTAGATTTTTCAAATTTAGTTTTTAGTTCTAATCTAAAAATTAAACAAACAAGTGAGCCACTTTCTAAAACCTGGATCACTATTTTTATATCATATAATTAGATAAAATTTTATATGTTTTTGAAAATAAAGAAGATTTGTTAAGGTTCAAATGCAACTTACATGTGGAAATGAGTAACATGCACAAAAACATGCACTTACAGGCACTAGATAAATCACCCTAATATACAACTTTACTGATGAAGAAAGAAAATGTTATACAAAAAGTTGAATGAACTAATCTTGTACAAGGAAATAGCTACTTTTGTACAATTTCACATTTGAACAACAAGAGCAATTTACATAACTTCCGAATTTTAACAGTGTTGTTGTAGCCTGATTGGTCCCAGGATATTAGGGACACAAGGTGGGTGAGGTAATATCTTTTATTGGATCTGCTTATGTTGGTGAAAGAGAAAAGCTTTTCAGTTGAGGCAGAGCTCTTCTTCAGGTCTGGGAAAGGTACTCAGCATCACTGCTAATACAAAGTGAAAGGGATTGTTTAGCATAAGTAATTAACACATTTCAAGGGACCATTCAAAGTGAAGTGACCTGGTAAGGAAGGGAAGTGGGGGAGAGCAGGTGGGCAAAGGTAGTTGGTAGTGGGTTACTGATTGTTGTAATAAGCCATAAATCCAGTCTCTCTATTCAATTCATGATTTTTAGTGTCTAGTAAAGTTACGAATTTCAGCTCCCAGGCATGTCCCCATCCTTAAAAAAAAAAAAAAAAATAATAATAATAATAAAAAAATCTTTCCTGAGCCCTCCTCTTCTGGCCTTCAAACAACTCAAACTCTCAAAGCTCATCATCAGAAGCAAGTTCCCCACAGACTAGGACACACCTACTCAAAGCAGCACCAGACCCTGCCAGAACAACAGATGCAAATTTGCAGATATATCAACACCTGACAACACACCTTTCAAGATCCCTGGGTCCTATACATGTCTATCACAACATGTGGTCTACCTCATCCAGTGCACTAAATGCCCCAATAGCAATTATGTGGGCGAAACAAGACAATCACTATGCTCTTGAATGAACTCACACAGGAAAACGATAAGACAAACACACCACATCATCTACGAGTGAACACCTTTCACAAAGCATTCATTTGATATCTGACTTATCAGTCCTCATCCTCAAAGGAAACCTACACAATACTTTCAAAAGAAGAGCCTGGGAGCTTAATTCCATAACTTTGCTAGACACTAAAAATCATGGACTGACTAGAGACACTGGATTTATGGTTTATTACAATCATCTGTAACCAACTAACAAACCCCTCCCAGCTCTCCCCGCACAAGACTGGAAGGGTGAAAAAGGGCCACTTCACTTTGAATGGTCCCTTGAAATGTGTTAGCTACTTATGTTAATCAATCTGTTCTACCTCATATTTAGTAGCGACACTCTGAGGGCAAATTTATACTTAAAATGCTGCATCAGCACAGCTGCACCAATGCAACTGCACTGCCCCTGCAGCACTTTAACAAAGACACAGGCTTCTCCTGTCAACATAGCTTCCACCTCTCTGGGAGGTAGAATACCCACTCTGACGGGAGAAGCTCTCACATCAGCATAGGTAATGTCTTCACTCAGCGCTACAGTGGCACATCTGTGTCGCTGCAGCACTATATCCGTAGTATATACAAAACAAGCCCTTAGTTTCCCAGACCTGAAGAAGAGCTCTGTGTAAACTCAAAAGCTCCTCTCTCTCACCAACAGAAGCTGGTCCAATGAAAGATATTACCTCACCCATCTGGTCTCTCTAATTTTAACTAGTAATGACAGTTTAGATTCCCATATTCTGATACAGAAGTTGAGATTTAGAAACCAAATCACACTAAAACAGAAATAATTTCCTATACTAAGTAATGCTGACTTAATTGAATCACTTCAGAATAGCATGTTAAACCAAGTTTCAAAAAAGTACATTGTTTTCATACATTAGAAAACAATGATTTAATAGGATGAATTTCAATTTGATGTTTAATTCACAGTATAGTAGTAAATATCCAAGAAGTACCATATAAAAAGATTTAATACGAAAGTTCAAAAATCTATGTTTTATGAAATACAATAGTGATTTTGCACCATGATTAAATTCGGATCATGTATTTTTACTTGATACTAAAAAGTTCGCCAAAACAGAAATTTTAAAAGCATGTCTTTTGTGCATGAAAGTAATATTTTATTTCATCACCTAATCAAATTAAAAATAAAACATGGCATCTGAAAAACAATTGTAGAAGCAATTACAAGTAGAGCTGGTTGGAAATTTTCCAACAAAACCATTTCTTCAGAAAACGCTAATTCACTGTAGTGAAATGTTTTGCTGAATTACAGATTTGACAAAAAAAATTTCTGAAACACAGGCACGTTTCCTATTGGAAACCACCATATATCTCCAATTTGCCACAAAATTTCAGTAAATTGCAACGAAAACAAAATGTGTGAATTCTGAAATCCATTAATTTTGTTTTAAAATGTTTTTCATTTATTTGTTATGGGTCTTCACATAGCTTTTATCAGTGCTGTATTCAGGGTATTTGATTTATATTACAAGAGGTGATATTTCCCATTTATGGGGAGCCAAGACCCATTATTCCTGTCACAACAACTTTATAGGACAGCAACAGGAAAACTGTCAGAAGACTGAAATCTAAGGCTGCAGCTGCCAGTTACCAACCACCACCCTCTCAAACTGCAGGTAATTTTTTTTAATTAAAGGAAAAACAGTCTGGTTCAACCCTTCTGCCACTGCCAGGGCCATTCACCAAAGTTACTACAGCCCCAGAATGGCACCTTAAAATCACCTTAGCTTGGCTAAGAAGCAGAGAGAGAAAAGCTGGTTGAGAATAATGATTTAGTTGGGGATTGGTCCAGCTTTGAGCCGGGGGTTGGACTAGATGACCTCCTGAGGTTCCTTCCAACCCTGTTATTCTATGGTTCTATGATTCTATGAATAAGCAATTATGCAGTTCCACAATAGATGTCCATTTATTTGTGCTTCTCCATTTTTCAAACCACTTTGCAACTCCCACATTCATACTGCAAGAATTTGAGTCCATGTAGTTTGACCACTTCACATTACTCCTGGGGGAATTCTGCAGCACTGTAGTTGGCCTTCGGTTAGTTTTGTTATGATCTTGCTCAGAAATGGGAATTTTGACACTGGGCTGTAGTTATCTTGAAATGATGTATCCAAGGTTGGTTTCTACAATTCTGGTAAAACTATTGTATGTTTGAAGGAGGAAGGAAGGATTCCTTCACTGAAGGATTCCTTTGCTATTTTGGTCAGGAGTGGCACTAGCTGTTCATAGCTCTCTTTCAAAAGCCAGAAAAGCTATGAGTTGGATTCACAAGTCATGGGTCGAGACTTCTTTACAGTTTTCAGAACCTCTTGATGTGTGAATGTGCTGAACTCTGGGAATGCAGATGGGCTGTTGGTTGGTGGGTACAGGCAGAGCATAACATGCTGTTCGAGAAGTCTTCCTAAATGTACATGCTCTTTTCTGCAAAGTAAGATGATAATTCTTTGTGCTCATTTCTGATGTAGGTTGTAGGCACTCTGGATTGATGAAACAGTTTACCACCCTGGATAGCTCCTGTGGAAAATCAGGGTACATAAAACTGAGGTCACTGTGCAGGACCTGAGAGTCTTATTAATTCCACACCACAGGGATTCCTTTCTCTAAGGTTACAGGACTAAGAAGAAGATTTGACTGATCCCACAAAGAAGCTTCAGACTCAAGGAATTCTACTGACACTCAGACCAGCTGTGTGGGAAAGATTCTTCCCTATCCCAGGTTAACAGGACTAAGAAGAAGCAGTAAGATTTCACTACAGAGATTATATTAAAGAATAGAAAGAGAAATACAATAACTGGAAGTTGTCTTGTAGTGTCTACACTCTTTCTAGTCAGACCTCAAGTAACCTTATTTTGGATTTTAATTAAGTAATGCTATATGCATATTTCTCATTTATAAGTCCACACCCATTGGCCTAAGAAAGCCAATAACTCAAAATATCAACAATTGCTTAAACTTGTTCCTTTCATATCAAACAATTCTAACAGCAGGCCTGCTTAAAATAAGTGCATCCTTGCTCCTTGGAGAATTACTGAAAGAGTGATATGTATTAGAGGGACTAAAGAATAGATAACTGATTATTGTAAGTAATTGTACTAAGAAATCTGGGTGATTTATATTGTTCCTTGGTATAGCTGCTTGGTCCCTGTGATGTCCCATTCAGGATCGCAGAACTGTGGGCCTCTGTGTTAGCACTCTGTCTTAGTAAGAGTGAGAGCTTTGCTGCTGCTAAGCTGTGTGTCAGCTTCCTGACACACCAGTCTGTCTACCTTGCCAGCAAACTCTTCAAGACTCCACCAGTCTAAACTTGGCCTTGCAGGTAACTGTCAGTGAATCCCAGTTCCCAAGCTCCCCAGAGCCTGCAGTGTCCATTCCCTCTCCAAGAAATTATGTTGGCTGTCTCCAAATTGAGAGCATGCATCAGCGTGTTAGGGTAAGTGAAGATTCACATTTCACTTTAATACACAATACTGTGATATTCTTGTTTTATTACAAAACTAAGTTTATTAACAGAGATTTGAGTGATATTGAGCAAGAGAAAAAGAGACAGGTATACTTACAAACAAAACAAAAAATAGGGACATGCATTCTAGTGACAAAAATGTAATCTTAGCAAGTTAAAATTGCTCAGGCAAAGATTGTCTTTCTTACTGGCATATGCAGCCCTCCAGGCCAGGGGACCCAATGTTCACAGAATCAAAGGGTGTTGGTTCCCTTTGTTCCTGGAGTCACGGATAACTAAAATGCCTTTTTTCTCCCCTTATATTACCCAAAGTTCACTGTCTTTGTCTCAAGAGCCAGGAAGGATTCCTGGGGTACAGACTCTGTCCCTGCCATCTGTGCATTAAGCTGCTGCTTGTTCACTTTGTTTATTGTATATGTAAATGTACTTTCATTGTCCTCTTCCAGTAAGCCAGTAAGACAGGTAAACCAACATGCCTTTGTCTTGGGCAGCCTGGGTTTATGCACTCCCAAACATATTTTAAAAATATATTTCCAACACACACACACACACACAATTTTGTACACAATCTGTACATACATAATGCCATGATTTTCAGGACCAGTGAGACATCAGTTCACATATGTTAATTTACATAACACCTTTTAGATACATATTATGACAACACAGTGCTGGGGCAATCAGTGTGTCAGGCCTGATGCGAGTTACAGTATGGCAGGCTCTCTGCCAGTTGGCACTGAGGGGCCCCAAAAGTCACAGCCACACTTTTGATTTTTGTTAATCACTTACAAACCTGCATGTGTATTTTATGTTCAGTACGTGCCTAGCACATTTGTTTGATCTAAACTTGATTGATGAACTTTTGATTGTTTATTCACCAAGAAGCACAAGAGTACACAACTGTTGGTTAGGTAAGAATTACCTTGTGTACTCATCTGAGAAATACCGTCCAAGGTAAAAGACTTTGAAAGAAATTAGTGCTAAAATTCGTAAACTAATGCTCCCTGCACTCAGAAGTTATCCTAATTAAATTCCATCCTAATATTGGCTATAATACTTACCAAATTGGCAAATCTAGTTTGCTAGATTTCAGTTTTTAAATCTAAATGGCACCTCAACAAATTCATAAAAATGACTCCCATTCACACTCACAGATGCATAAAAATATAGGTCTTCATGTAAAGACACAAAAACACAGTTTACAAATCCAGTTTTCCATTCTATTTATTTTTCTGAATACCACTATAAAATTAAAACCATTCAAGTTCATATAATTTAATTGTGCATTAACAAAGTTTCCAGTTATGATACAAGTTCATACCTCTATGCTTTTATCTACCCGAGCAAAGCATACACAACAGTTTATAACAATTTTAACATATATATTTGTAATTTGAGCATAAACCACCACATATAAAAGGTCCTCACCAAGAGAACGTTCTCCTCTCCCACTTTTGTCACCCCACTAATTTCACACTTGTGTGAGTGCTGCCTTTTAATTATATTACCAGTGCATATTAGATTATAAATGCTTTGGGGCAGGGATCTTATATGTTACGTACGACACATACCTATACAGACCTATATAAATCTACATGTGTTACATGTTATTTATTACAATAGGAATATACTTAACAAGAAACCTCATAAAATATTCTAATTTCCGTAGATATTAATAAATACTTGATTATACTTACTCTGACCGTAATCGGGCTTCCATACCATCCGGTAGAAATAGTTTTATTGTGGAGACTATACATCCATGGGTAACTGAGAAAAAATAAGAATACTGTGAGTCTTAGTAATCAGTTAATAAGACATTATTTATTTAATGGGAGTGCAAACATGGTTTAAGGAAATATGCAGCTATGTTACAATCAAGGAACTCTGAAGTGGATGAGCAACAGAATGAAGGGAAAGTCTTTAAGCATTAACCCCTAACATCTGGGTCTGCCTGCTCATACCTCCCCATGAGAAAGCAAAAAGCTGCCAATCAGAAACTTTAAGACTTGATGCCCTGTGCTGATTCCTGACCTATAGTGTAGTTTCAATTCTGCATCTTCCACACCCAATAGTACCTACACAGTTTTTTTTTCCAGATAACTAGCTCTCTGTAGACAAGAAAGTTAATTGCAGATTTCAAAACACAACACTGACAACATGAGAGACTAGGCAAAAAATGGGAGTATGTCTTAACTGAATTTAGGTGACAGGAACGTAAATTCTGGAAATAAGGAGAATGTCGAACACCATCCTCTGTTTACTGGGTAGCTTTGTATGAGTGTATCTGGAGATTAGAAGTTAACAGGTAAAATAAATATTTCTACGTTGCCAGACATGAATTTATAGCACCTGGGATCTGCTTAACAATCCCTGTTTCCAAGGGGACAAAGGAAGGTAGCACAGAGGAGCTATTTGTTTATGATCTTCCTAAGGATGCACTTCCTGAAGGTTGCATCCAAGGACAGAGAAAGAATTTCTGCGCTGGAATTCTTGTAGAACTATGTAGCAAGGACCATGAAACCACCCTTCAAAGCCCTCTCACATTTCAGAGAAAGAGGAAGACACAGAGAGGAGTAGGGTCTAATTACCCTTGAACTAAAGATACTAAAGATACCACTTAGACTAAGATAAGGAAATCCAATTTCATTTATACCACATCAGGAACAAATCACTCTCTCAGATATTCTTCAGAACTTGGTTTTATCAAGAAAGATCTTTCCATGGCTCTGCAGATATCCATAAAACATCTGCATTTTTCTGTATGATTCTTCAGATTTGGGAAGTGAAATCTCCTGGGTAATAGGGATGGGAAGGTATGGACTGTTCGAGACATTTTCTTATAATAAACTAATTATGAATAAGCACAGGATAGGTCAACTAAGCACAAAATCACTCGCCTAAAAAACACAAATTATAAATATCAACACTTATTAACTTTGAAGGCTTAAAGGGGGGAGGGATAGCTCAGTGGTTTGAGCATTGGCCTGCTAAACCCATGGTTGAGAGTTCAATCCTTGAGGGGGCCATTTAGGGATTTGGGGCAAAAATTGGGGATTGGTCCTGCTTTGAGCAGGGGGTTGGACTAGATTACCTCCTGAGGTCCCTTCCAATCCTGATATTCTATGATAATTTCAGAGATATGGTGAACCTGGATTTGAACAGAGGGGAACAAATGTTTCAGAACAACATTAAGACAGCTATCCAATGGAAGCTGGAACTAAGGGAGAGGTAACCCAACAAGAGAGTTAATTCTTCCTTGGTCTATCAAGTTCCAAGATACGAATGTTTAGAGAAGTATTTTCTTGTCTTTAGCATCTGTCCTCATTAAGAGCCACCTGAAAAATGTTTACATTTATTTGTCAGAGAAGACTGGGCAAGAGTTCAGTTATCTTCATGAGATATGTCAAGTCACCAGAAGACATTTGTCCAGGTCTGCAATTCCTTGGCTTTGGACTCACCGAAAGAGCAGGGAATAGTCTTGGGAATTTAAACCCCACTCTTTCTAAACCACTAATCACAAAAAGAATGCATAGATATATTCAACTATAGGGGAGGAGTAGTCAAATGCCTTTCTCAGCACAGAAATAAATCTGTCAAGTACACATTTAGGAAGTATTGCTTTCAAGGGGAAACACTGACCACATTTGAAACTAGAGACTGCAGAGACCTTACCTTCAGGTAATGTTCCCAGATAGCCCTTTGGGAGTTTACACAGATTCTAAAGGCAGGTCTACACTTAAAATGCTGTGCTGCTGTGACACTTCAGTGAAGATGCTACTGTACCAACAAGTGAGCTTCTCCCATGGGTGTAGTTAATCCACCTCCATGAGAGGCCGTAACTATGCCAATGGGAGGCCATGCTGGCTACACTGGGGGTTAGATTGGTACAACTATGGTGCTCAGGGGTGTGGATTTTTCACACCTCTAAGCGACAGTTATACTGATGTGAGTTTATAATGTAGACCTGACCTGACACATTAGGAGGTGGCCAAGAATTTGGAATGTGGATTTTACCAAATAAACTAAGGAATCATTCTACTGCAGGATGTATAAGAAGATAAATTATTTTCCAAAGAAAGAACACCATTTGAATGAAAATCTTTTTGAGGAGGGTCCTCTAATCGGACAATGACTGCAGAAAGTTGTAGGACCCTGAATCGGAAGCAAGTGCTTTGAAGTCACCCATCTTAGACTTTCTATTTCTTTCTTTCAATTCAGAATGACTGGAAGAGAAGTCTGGAAAGCTCAAGTAATGGCAAAGTCAATCCCAGGGCTTGGCTGACGTGGTATCTAATGGATACTAGATGGACAGGAAGGAAATAATTTGCTTTAGAGATAAGTCCAGAAAAGTAGATTTCTGTTCCCTCTATATCCTGTTGTGTTGAGAGGTCTGAGAGACCAGGGATGGGCCAGAGGAAGAGGGCATGCTTAACAAGAGGAGTAGATTACTGCTTTAGAAGTATGATGGAGATGCAATCTCTGGCTCGCAAAATCAAGTTGCAAAAGGAGAACTCAAGGAAGACAAAGACATTGCAGAGTACCTAAATGAATTCTTTGCATCAGTCTTCACTGCAGGGATTGTTGGAGAGGTCTCCAAACCCAAGCCATTCTTTTTAGGTGACAAATCTAAACTGTCCCAGATTGAGGTGTCAGTAGAGGAGATTTTGGAACAAATTGATAAATTAAACAGAATAAGTCACCAGGACCACATGGTATTCACTCAAGAGTTCTGAAAGAATTCAAATATGAAATTGCATAACTACTAATTGTGATATGTAACCTCTTGCTTACATAAGCCTCTGTTTCAGATGACTGGCAGATAACTACTGTAACACTGACTTTTAAAAAAAGAAGGCTCCAGACGCAATCCTGGTAATTACAGGCTGGGAAGCCTAACATCAGTACCAGGCAAATTAACTGAAACTATACTAAAGACCAGAATTATCAGACAGATAAACATGATATGTTGGGGGAAAAAATCACCTCTACTCTTGTAATGGGAAACCATGCCTAACCAACCTATTAGAATCAATGAGGGCATCAATAAGCATGTGGACTAGGGAAATCCAGTCAATATAGAGTATTTGGACTTCAGAAAACCTTCGACAAGGTCCCTCACCAGAGCCCATCAAGGAAACTAAGAAGTCATGGGATAAGAGGGAAAGTCCTCTCATGGATCAGTAACTGGTTAAAAGATAGGAAACAAAGAGTAGGAATAAATGGTCCGTTTTCACAATGGAGAGATAAACAGTAGGGCCCCCCCAAGAATCTATATGTGCTGTTCAGCATATTCAGCTGGAAAAGGGTGTGCACAGTGAAGTGGCAAAACTTACAGAGGATATGAAAACCCAAGATAGTTACGTTCCAAGCTGAATGCAAAGAGTTACAAAGGGATCTCACTAAATTGTGTGACTGGGCAACAAAATGGCAGATAAGCACAAAGTAATGTACATTGGAAAACATAAACCAGAGTGGATAAAAATCAATGATTTAAAAAAAAAATTGGATTTTTTTATTTAAGTCAGATTTTTTTGATAAAACGCTTTTTGAGGAAAATACCTATCTAAAGATAGTTTTAATTAAGATGCATTATAGCTCAAAGATATCTCGTCATGGAATAGGGATTATAAAGTGTAATTCTATAGTATGAGACAATATTTTCCATGTAATGTTCACAAAAAGTTTTGTAAATGAGTTCCAGTAGTTCATGGATTAGGGACCCCATTTTGTGGGGTTCCATGGGCTTCTGTATAGATTATTTAGGTTAATCTTTCTATCTACCCAATGGGACTCAGTGCTCAGTCTAGAAGATACTATCAGAGAAGCTTAGTTTTGCAGTTCTCAAACTGTGGATTTGTGTCTCCAGAGATAACATGCTTGTTAACAGCAAAAATGTTTTTAAATAAATAAAAATAAATAATATAATATAATATATAGAGAGGTGAGAAATAAACAGACCTCAACCCTATTGTCCCTCTGCAAATCTGTGTACACGGTCAATCCCTTACCTCTCTCTAAAAGTGCAAAGTTTCAAAAAGTTCAGTGAACAGAAGACTGTTGGGGGCGGAATAGATCTGGACAAGGAGAAGAAGAAAAAGTAGAAGTAGTCAGGAGATAAATGTGAGAAGGGAGGGACAGGCAGTGGAAACAAAAGTGAAACTGTTTGAGCAGCATATTCCAGAAGTCTTGAGGTCTTTTTGAGTGTAGCCTTCATTGATTTGAGATCTATCATACCATTCTCTCACTAGAAGGGAAAACCTATAATGGAAGCGGGCTGTAAGAGAGACCCAGTTTGGGAATATTTTAATGAAGTTCCTCTACCTGTAGGTAAGACAGGCATGCATGCAAAATGCAAAACAGTGCAACAAAGAAATGCAAGGCCTGGTTGCCCAAATGAAACAACATCATGAGAAGTGTTCCTTCTCAGGAGGAAGCTGCGTTGAAGATGATGAAAGGAACATTTCTGAACATGCAGGACCTTCAGGTTGGTAAAAAAAATTATTTCATACTTCTTTCTTAAGGACCGCCCGTCTTCCTTCTGGACTATTCTTGAATTCTCATGTTTGAGCAAAAAATATAGTTGTTACTCTATGGATTCAGAGACTGTTGAAGTGATAATCTCACTTTTAACAGCAGTAGCTTTTTCAGCCGGTGTAGAAAAAATATTTTCTTACTTTGGACTAATTCATTCCAAATTGAGAAATTGTTTGGGACCTCAAAAAGCAGGAAAGCTCGTTTTTCTTTTCCAGATTATGAACAAACAGGAAAATGAAGGTGAAGATGACTGAGTTAGCTGCAGAAGCCAATAGTTTAAGTTTTTCATGTTGACCTCGGCTGACAGTCAATTGAAATTAAAAAAAAAAAAAAATTAAACTATTTTAGTTAAAAACAATTTTAACAAAAACAAACCTGATTTTAAACAACTTGAACGTTTAACTAAATTAAAAAATTCATATGCTTGTTTTGTTAAAATATTATATGTTTGCTGCTGAAGAAGAAAATCCAGAATACATAATGTTGTTGTTTTAGTTTAATAAAACAATTTAAATTTCTGTCTGGTGATGTTCTCCTCCTAATACAGCATGGCAAGAAAATGCTCCAAATATTAATGATTAACCTGTTGAAACTGGAGATAGTTCACCTCCCAATGACTTCATAAATATCTGCTTCAATTACCTTTGGTAAATGAAATAACCAATCATTCATTTTCTGATATAGCTGTAAAATTAATCTGAAACGTTTTCAAAATAAATCACTTAATAAATTTATATTGTGTACCTTCTAAAAATGAAACCTACCTCTATCTCCAAGTTGCGAAGAATATGAATTAAGGTTATAACAACCAACAAGAATACACTTTTATGTAGAAATCCATTATTAAATCGAGACTTCCTGACTAGTGATCTAAATCATGATTTAAATCCATTTGATTTAAATCAAATCCACCCTGACAAACCCAATTATACGGTCTAAATTAGCTGTGACAACTCAAGAAAGAACTTCAAGTCATCGTGGATAGTTCTCTGAAAACATCCACTCAATGTGCAGTGGCAGTCAAAAAAAGCTAATGTTTGGAATCATTAGGAAAGAAATAGATATAAGACAGAAAATATCATAATGGCACTATGTAAATCCATGGAACACCTATACCTTGAATACCGCATGTTATGGTCACCCCATCTCAAAAGAGATATATTAGAAGTGAAAGAGGTACAGAGAAGGGCAACAACAATGATTAATGGTATGGAACAACCTTCATACAAAAAAAAGGTTAAAAAGACTGGGACTGTTCATCTTAGAAAAGAGAAGACAAAGGAGCGATACAATAGAGGTCTATAAAACCATGAATGGTATGGAGAAAGTGAATAAGAAAGGGTTATTTAGCCCTTTACATAACACAAGAACTATGGGTCACCTAACAAAATTAACTGGCAGCAGGTTTAAAGCAAACTTAAGGAAATACTTCTTCACACAAAGCACAGTCAACCTATGGAACTCGTTGCATGGGGATGTTGTGAAGGCCAAAAGAATTAGATAAGTTCATGGAGGATAGGTCTATCAATTGCTATTAGCCAAGATGGTCGGAGACGTAACCCCATGCTTTGGATGTCCCCAAACCTCTGACTGATAGAAGCCAGGACTGGAAGACAGGGAATGGATTATACAAAATTACCCTGGTCTGTTCATTCCCTCTGAAACATCCAGCACTGGCCGCTGTCAGAAGACAGGATACTGGGCTAGACAACCATTTGTCTGAGCCAGTATGGCTGTTCTTATGTTCTAAACAGTAGCAGTGGGATGGTGGCAGCAGCAGAGGGTGTCAAGCCTCGAACCATCTGATTAGCCAGCTACTCTCACAGACTACCAAATGAGAAGTATACAGAAGAAGGTAGAGTCTAGTCTATAAACAAATGGTGGCATAGCATTCAAAGCACAGGAGAAATACAAAAACAGATACCCAAATACATGAAACAGCAACTTTGCCAAGTTTCAATAAAACAAGCTCACCAATCAAAGGTTTAGGTCATTATTCTGACAATCACTGAAAGTGGAAGTAAAGGGTAACTAGTGCTGCTTAACTTGTTTTGTAACTTATTTGCTAGTTCCTCAGGTGCAGAATAACGATTTTGAAATGTCTCTGTATAAAATGAAGATGTAATTGCACAATTCATGTTCAAAAAAGAAAAACAGATAGCCACATAACATTCCATTCAGTTACTCAGTGAATGAATGAATGAATGATCAAACTTAAAGGTGAAGCATAATAAATTTTTGTGTTTTGTAGCTCAGGGCCATAGCTAGAGCGGGGCGAGTGGGGCAGCCATGCAGGGCACAGAGCCAGCAGAGGTGCAAAAATGGGGCAGTGCACAGGATCGGGCCCTGAAGTATCACCCCACCCACCGATCAAGCCCAGCAGCACCTCCCCTAATCCCCCCCCGCGGGGCGCAGGATCAGGCCCAGTGGCATTGGCTGGAACCCAGGGTGCTCATCGCTGCCCTTCCCTCTTTCCCCCCTCTGCGATCGCAGGCCCAGCAACCCTGACTGGAGCATGCTCTCCCCATGTTACAGACAGGCACAGCACTGAGTGCGCTGCTTGGCTCATACTGGACATGCTCACATGAACCAAGGATGGGAAAGCTTGAGATAGCAAATTGCAACAGGTGTCCCCTCTATCAGAATCTTCAGTGATCGCATAATGTTCTGTGAAAGTATGGACAGAGGCCCCAATCATTGCTCTATAGATTGGGGAGATGGGGGTATCCCTATGGAATATAATTGAGGTAGGAACTGATCTCATGGAGTGCGTATGGACGGAAGCAAGATGCGCCCTTGCTAAGTGATTAATGCAACTAGAGACCCATTTGGATAGTCTTTGAGGAAATATCACAGAGCTTTTGGATCTTTCTGTGGATGAAAGGAAGAGTTTAGGGGATTTCCTGCAGTCCTTAGTCCTGTCCAAGTAGAATACTAACGTCCTTCTAATATCTAGCATATGCACAATTGTCTCCCAGTTGTCACAATGTGATTTTGGGAAAAAACAGGGAGATGGATCTGTTGATTCATATGGAAAGTGCAGAAAAAGTAGGGAGACACTTGGGATATGGCCTTAGAGGAAGAGTTATTTATTTATTTATTTATTTTTAAGACAAAGACCATGAATGATGGGGGCCGCTATTTCTCCTTTGTGCCTAGCTGAGGTGATGGCAATTACAAATGCTGTCGTCATGGACGGGAGTAAGAGAGAACAAGTTGCCCTGGACTTGGAGGGAGGTTTAGTCCAAGCCCTGAGAACTAGATTAAAGTCCCAGGCTGAAGTGTGTGGTCAAAGGCGGTAGAGAAGGAAGAGGGGGCGTTTGCCCGTGCAGTGCTAAATAGCCTCGAGGCAGACCATGAGGGAGGGAGAGCACATGCGCAGGCTCAAAAGGGACACTGCTACCAAAAATCTCCGATTAGAGGTGCAGGGGCACACAGACACCTAAAGTGGAGCACCCATAGGGACACTACTCTAAGAAGAATATAAATAATCGCTATAACAGAAAGCAAGCCATCACTAAACAAAGCAACATGCAGAGAAATGTTGATGGTGAGGAACAGAGAAAACATGCACTAAGTAGGGAAAAAGTGAATAGGCCTAGGTGCTCACCAATACATAACATAACCTAAGAAAGTTATGCTCTTCAATAAGGGAAAAAAAAAGTTTGGACGAACTCATCTCTGGCCTATGTCAGGGATTCTAGCTCAACACTAGGAATTTGAGGAATGAATGCTTATACTACAACCCAATAGGGGCAACATTACCTTTTTACATGTGGAATTATTTGGATGAACCAGACCAAAGTGGAATTCTTCTCTATTGGGAAAACTGGTTACTCAAACAAAATAGCCTTTACAATAAAAATGGGTTATAATGATGATATCTATATATATCCAAGGGTTTTCAAAAGCACAATTACTACTCTTTGCCTGTACAATCACTACATTATCAGCATGCAACTGTTTTTCAGAAGGCGAAGATGACTAGTGTCTGTATAAGATGCTATATAAATATCAGAATGGAATTTAGTTTTAAAGGAGTGTCGCTATTTGTATATGGCATTTTTGTCTGCATTTTTCCTATTATTATTATGAATAATATTATAGTAAACTAAAAGAAATGAACAAAAGAAAGTATTGTTTCCATTTGTTTACTATGTGCATTTTAATAGCCCTTTGTGTTTTCTGTATAGTCAGTTCATTTTGCTGCTGTTCAGCTGTAGCTCCTCTCATGTGCACTGGCATGACAATGTCACTCTCATTCATGCTTTGAAGGGACCTCATGTGTACGTTCTTCCCCTAGAACTGCATTAGGATGTTCATTAGTAACAACAATGCAATGGGTGGGGTTTCTATGTTCAGAGTCTCCTTATTGTGGACTTCTGCATAAAGCTAGGGATGAACAGGAGACGGGAAGGCAGGAGGGGAACCCTACCCTTCCTCACTCTCCAAGTCAATGAATGGGGGCAGGGACCACATTTTGTGATATCATTGGCTGACCCAGTCTCCTCCTTACTGGAAAGTAGCATGAATATCAGCAAAAAAAATTATTGCATTTTAAAAGATAAAAAATTTCAGAGCACATTATATAAAGGGTATAATATAAAAATGTTTTTTAATACATCAATTTCAAAAATTCAAGTGACAGTGTTCCTTTAAAAACGTTAGCATAAACACCTAACTTGTCAATTTACAACTGCGTCTATGTATGTACTCTTCACTTGACTTAAAAATATTCCTTAAGGCCTAAGACAGGGTTAAGTTTTCAGCCCCAATTTTAAATGGGAAGTTAATCAAATTAATGACAGACATCTGTTCTGAATGCCAATTTCTCCCCTCATATACTGGTCATTGTAAATGACTAAAAGAATGTATGCGTTAATAAGCTTTTAAATAACTTTCCTTCAAACAACCCATCTTTCAAACAGCTTAGGTTTACCAAAATGAAATTTGTGAAGTGACTGGATTGCAATATAGTCTAAGACAGGGGTCGGCAACCTTTCAGAAGTGCTGTGTCGAGTCTTCATTTATTCACTTTAAGGTTTTGCGCGCCAGTAATACATGTTAACGTTTTTTAGAACGTCACACTCTATGGGTCTATATAATATAGAACTAAACTATTGTATGTAAAGTAAACAAGTCTTTCAAAATGTTTAAGAAGATTCATTTAAAATTAAATTAAAATGCTGATCTTACGCTGCCGGCCCGCTCAGCCCGCTGCCAGCCTGGGGTTCCATTCACCGAGGCCAGCAGAAGGCTGAGTGGGACCTGCAGCTGGGACCCCGGCTGGCAAGGGGTTGGCAGCCAGAACCGCAGACTGGCAGCGAGCTGAGCGGGGTCGGCGGCTGGGACCCCAGACCAGCAGCGGGCTGAGCAGCTCAGCCCACTGCCACTTAGCCCACTGCCGGTCTGGGGTTCCGTCCGCCAGCTCCTGCCAGCCAGAGTCCCAGCTGCCAGCCCCACTCAGCCCGCTGCCAGTCTGGGATCCCAGCCCTGCCCACATAGAGTGGGTAACTACCTTCTCCCTGGCTCTAGCCCATTCTCTTCCTCTCTCTGCACTGAGCACAAGGCTGGGGGTGAAGGAGTAGGCTGGGGGTTGGGGTTTAGGATCTGGTCAGGAGCGAGAATGAGGGAGGGAGCTCAGGGTTGGGGCAGGAGATTTGGGTGTGGAGTGCTTACCTGGACCACTCCCATTTGGTGCAAGGGTGCAGGTGGGAATTGGGGTGTCTGTGCAGGAGCTCCCGTTTGGTGCTCAGGGTGGGGGTGGGATGTGGGGGGTGCAAGAGTCAGGACATGGGGGGCTGGGTATGCGTGGGGGGGTGCTGGAGTCAGGGCTGGGGTTGTGAGGGGATGCAGGGGTCAGGGCAGAGGGCTGGGAGTGTGTGAGGGTGGTGCAGGGGGTCAGGGCTGGGGGCATGGGCTAGGGTCGTGGGGGTGCTCCCAGCCCCCTGCCCAGAGAAGCTCACAGCAGGGGGCTGGAGGGGATATGCCCTGATTCCAGCCCCCCTTCCCCACCTCTTCTCTGCCTCCTCCCCGGAGCAGCGAGCATGCTGCGGCTCCGTTTCTCCTCCTCCCGCGCAAGGGCCATCAGCTGATCGGCAGCAGAGAGGGAGAGGAGGAGGGGCAGGAACCCAGCACAGCGGGGGAGCAGGGAGCTTGCTTGCCCTGCAGCAGCAGCCGGCAGGACCAAGCTTCTTCACCCTGCCCCCATGGGGGGGCGGAGAAGAGAGGGCCGGGGCGGGCAGGATTTTTAATGGCATGCTGCTGCCTGCCAGGGTCCCAGCCACCGGCCCCGCTCAGCCCGCGGCTGGCCTGGGTTCGACAGTGGGCTGAGCGGGGCCGGCGACTGGGACCCGGCAGGCAGCAGCATGCCATTAAAAAAAAAAAATCGGCTCGCGCGCTGTCTTTTGCGAGCATGCCATAAGTTGCCGACCCCTGGTCTAAGATACTGTGGTATTTTGAAGGAAGAACTTAAAACCATGAAAATACTTACTCTTGCCATACTTGGAACACATCTCCTTAGTGCATTCTCCAGAAGATTTTACAGAATTTGTCTTAATTGTAGATATTGACACAAGTCTCTGAGACTCACCTTTCTTTTCACAACATGAAAGTTCAAAGTGTTCTCTTCAACTAGCTCACGTGGCCTTTTGATTGGACCCAGATACTCCAAACTCTAGCACCTGCTCTTTTAGTGTAAGCAGCAATTTTTGGCAAAAATAGAACATTCCCAAGTTTATTTGCAGTCGAGTGTACTCTATGGCAGTGGTCTCCAAAGTGGGGTGTGCGCACCCCAGGGGGTGCGCAAGACCAGCCACGGGGGTGCGCGGCAGGAGGAGCGCCACCGGCACAGTGGCAGCAGGACTCCTGGACCTTTGATTCTTTGGCGGCAGCTCGGCTCTCCCTGCTCCATCTTCGGCGGCAGCTCGGCTCTCCCTGCTCCATCTTCGGCGGCACACCGGTAGCAGCATTTTTTTTTTCTGCTTCCCCAGAGCTGGCCCTGGGGGTGCGCGATTCAAAAAGTTTGGAGACCCCTGCTCCATGGCACAGTGCATTCTACATATTCCTGGAATGCACTATATATGGCATTCATTGATCGTAGATCTAATGGCATTTTAAAATAATTCCCAGGCAAGTCTGTAATGCATAAATGTTGCTTCATTTTTTACCCACAACACTGATTCCTCATCAAAATCAGGTTTGCAGAGGACTGAAGGACACTTGATGAAATTTTAAGTTGGGTAAGTTATTAGATAAAATTATTCAATTCAGCAAAGTGGTGCTTAAACGTCATTCTACTTTTTTTCGTTTAATACAAAAAAACCTAAAAATGTTTAGTTCAGAAAGAAACTCAAGAGATATATATAGTAGGAACGTTTGGGATGAAAGTAAAAAGCAGAGTTCATGTGGATGACCTTTACTCCCAGCCTATTCTGAAAGTAATTTACAGCCCTATAAGACCCTTTTGATGCCTTGATGAATTACTCCCCAATTACTTAACATATTCCTTAATTCCCTATTAAAGTTTAGTCTTCATATTTTAGTGCCCAATATAAACTGCAAGGCTAGAGACACACACTTACAAACATATAGGAGGAAAGAACAAAAAACACTAAACAGCAGAATGAATTCATAATCTCATCCTATTCACCTTATGACCTTTAAAATTTCTGCTATTCAGGGATACTACTGAGTAAGATACTATCTCATCTGCAGTTAATCCAGTAGTTTCCCTCAACTATCAATTTATCTTAATACTCTCTTCTTCCTAATATAAGGTTTTTGAATATCATCTTTATAAAGAAAGTGAAGAATTCTGGTACAACAGTAGAGACTAACTTTATGCTTCCACTGGGGCACTTACATTCTCTTGCCAAACTTTGTGTTGCTGAATAAATAATTCATGCAGGATTCTTTCCAAGAATTCTGATGTGTAAATCACCTAACGGGCACTCATTTTCTTAAAAAATTTCTGAGGCTATGTATTATAAGCCTATTATAAGCTCATGCATAGAACAGGGGTGGGCAAACTATGGCCTGGGGCCACAGCCAGCCCTTCATATGTTTTAATCTGGCCCTTGAGCTCCCTCCAGGAAGCAAGGTCTGGGGCTTGCCCTGTTCTGGCGCTCCAGCTGGGGGCTTGCCCCACTCCATGCGTGCTGTGGCTCCACACGGCTTCCGGAAGCAGTGGCATGTCCCGCCTCCAGCTCCTATGCATAGTGGCAGCCAGACAGCTTGGCGCGCTGCCCCCACAGCTCCCATTGGAACCACAGCCAATGGGAACTGCAGGGGCAGCACCTGCTGAGGGGGAAGAGCGCCAAGCCACCTGGCTGCACCTTCGTGTAGGAGCTGGAGGGGGGACATGTCGCTGCTTCTGGGAGCTGCTTGAGGTAAGTGCCACCTGGAGCTTGCACCCCGACCCCCTCCTGTGTCCCAACCCCCTGCCCCAGCCCCGATCCCCCTCCGAACCCCTTGGTCCCAGCCCGGAGCACCCTTCTGCACCCTCAACCCCTCATCTCCAGCCCTACCCCAGAGCCCGTACCCCCAGCCAGAGCCTTCATCCCCTGTACCCCAACACCCTGCCCCAGCCCAGAGCCCCCTCCTGCACCCTGAATCTCCTCATTTCTGGCCCCACCCTAGAGCCCGTACCCCAAGCCGGAGCCCTCACCCCCTCCCACACCACAACCCCCAATTTCGTGAGCATTCATGGCCCACCATACAATTTCCATACCCAGATGTGGCCCTCAGGCAAAAAAGTTTGCCCACCCCTGGCACAGAATAAGCCTAACAGAGAACAAGAAATGACAATCACTATTAGAAAAATTAGCTAAACTGTACATAAATGCAGAAGAAAGGGGCTAGGGGCAGCAGGTCTACCAATTAACCCAGAGATGCAGCTTTTATCTTAATACAGGACTTTCTCGAGTATGCATGCTTATAGGAGAGCGTGAGTTCGAGTTGGAGGATGAAGCATTTCTTTTTCATTTAACAGTCCCTCAGTTAGCAGCAGCATATCTCTAGCTTTCCATTGTCTTTTTATCCCTTTCCCTCTCAATTTCAGAGTGCTCCCAGCAGCAATAGCAGCAGGGGGAGGGAAAAAAAAAAAAAAAAAAAAAAAAAAGAAAGAGTCAGCCAGCAAGAGCCTCATCAGTTTCAAACTATTGCTGACCATGGTATCAAGAAATACTTTATGCAAATGACCATCTGCACCAGCACCATCCTCATCCTACTGTTTGACAATACTGTGGGATTCTCCTATCTGGAGGGTAAAAACATTGGTAAAAACCACACAGGAACCCCTGGATTTCCCTACAATACCACAGCCTATTTAAAACTTTTAAATTTGTTTGTTTTTCCCACTGAAGTTTTCTGGGTAATACAATGTTCCCAATAAGTACACTTGATAACTGAAGTTAAAAATAGAAACTAAAAAAAGGTGATCCGTACCCTTACCTTTCCGCGTGTTCTCTGTCACATCTACACCAAACTGGATGATGTCACCAGACAGAATCTCACATGGTGGGCTTTCCTCAGATCCTCTACTCAATCTCTGACTGTTTATGAAGGTACCATTACTACTCTTAGTGTCTTGAAGATAGAACTGTAAAGAAAGAAATTACACTGCAATAAGTTTTCTGCAAGAAGAAAGTTTGATTAAATGGAAGCTACAGACAAATTCCATTCTACTGTAGAATGTCAAGTTAATACACAAGCTAGGAATAAGAAATACTTCTGTTCGCAAACTTCACATTTTACATTATGTTTATACTTGAATTTTAGTGTGCTTTAACACACACTAATGTGTGTTAACGAACCCTACTGTAAATTCAAGCATAGCTGCGACACAAACAATTGTTGCTAGTTGTGTTTAAACAGGTAAGTATGACTAGCAACAAGCATTTTTGCAGTATCTATTCTAAAATTCACGATCATGTCAGTTAACACATCTAACCCTTAAAGTGGTTAAGACATCTAACTCTTAAGAAATCAGTGTTTCTATGATACAAATAAGCTAGGTTGTACAACAGGGCACTGATGGTAAAAAGAAAAGCTTGGGAAAAAATGAAGACTCAGGAAACAGATATGGGGCCAAGAAGGTGAGAGAAGCAAGCCCAAATGCAGAATGGAAATACTGCTGCAGAGGACCAGCTCTCAACTCCTCCCAAATATTTAAAAAAATACTGACCTAGAGATAGGCCATATTGAGGCATCTAAGGGTGGGATTTTCAAAAGCACATAAATGACTTAGGAGTACATTTACAAGTAACTTCAAATGTTGAGTACAGACTAGTCAAAACATTTTTTGATTTTTTGTTCTCATGCTAAGCATGTTAATAAGGCCCCTTTACTTGTCGATTGTCTATTTCAGCATAAATATAAAGTCTAAGTATGAAACCTCTGAAGAGAATAAAATTCTATGTAAAATCTAAAATCTATTAATTAGAAAACTAAAGAAACAAGTACAAAACAAACAATTTAAGATTATAAAATGGGAAGAAAACTTACTCCATAAAAATCTTATTTATATTGAAATGAAATTCTTTACATTTTTAATCTTACAGAGCTGTACATGAGAATGATGACAAAGTGTTATCAGATATACAATTTAACTAAAAAAACCCTCCAATATTTACATTTATATTAACCTTAGGTGTTACAAGGTGGTGTTTTCAAGTGGAAATGCAATTTTTAAATTGGTGTCCCCCCAAAAATCAAACCCCAAGAAGGTTTTAGTATACCAAAAGTTTCTAGTGCAGACCTGGCTTTAGATGTATTCTTTGAATTGCAGTATTTAGTAATTAGTCTCCATGAAGAAACATCATTAGAATGCTGTGGTTTCAGGAGCAATTTCTGGTTATGTAATTTTCATATCCCTCAAATTATTTCACTACATTTATTAAACAAGTATAAAATTTGACCAGTTTGCATGACACATGAGCATACTTTTCAGCTATTAATCTCAAACACGGGACTATTTTCTATAATTATGCTTTTGCAGTTTTAGGTTTTATTTTGGTCTGCTGGTATGAAAGGCATCTTCACAGATTACTATTGCTCCACAAGCCTCATGAAGGCTGAACCAGCAGACTAGGGCTTGCACAGTGCAAGCTTCTTCTGTTCTTTGCCTGTCTTCCCCTGGGCTCAGAGTTGCTCGTAAGTGCTAGAGTCAGGTCTTTGATTAAGGCGCAGGCTCAGTCCTACCAGTGCCTGCCCTCTATCCAGAGCCATCCCTTGGGTAGGGTGAATCAGGGCGACCGCTCTCGGCCCCGCACTTTAGGGGGCCCCATGGGCTGGTGTGATTGGCCGGCACGATCGGTCCCAGAAAAGACAAATCCATCACTTCTGCCCTGGAACCCGCCCCGCTCCATGCTCCGCGGGCTGGTGCAACTGGCCGGCGGATTAGTCTCTTCCGGGCCCGACCCGTCACTTCCGCCCCGGGGGCCCACACCCACCTCGGGACGGCCCTGCCTCTATCTCATCCTCCCTTTCCTCTTGTATAAGCGTGGAGCCTTTCTGGGGTAGATCTGCAGGGTTTTGACAGATAGGCAGTCTGCTCTGGGGCTCCTCAGCCCTCTCATGCTTCTGGAAGGCTGATTCCCTTGAGACGTTATCCCTTGCAGGGCTCCCTACTTATTGATATTCACTAAAGGGAGTATCCAACACAGTGTACATCTTTTGAGTCTAAGCTGTCCCAGTAGTTTACACAGAACTTCTAGCATTGTAGGATGTGAACTGGAGCTCGACAGCAGAATTCCCCTCGTACCAGAATGGGGTTTGACACTTCCTGGAGTCATCGTGTTTGAAGACTGAGAAGGCATATTTTGTTGCAAGTAGGACCAAGTGCCTTAGGCTAGGGCTACACTGGCACTTTACAGCGCTGCAACTTTCTCACACAGGGGTGTGAAAAAACACCCTCCTGAGTGCAGCAAGTTACAGCGCTGAAAAGCACCAGTGTAAACAGTGCCCCAGCTAATTAGCTAAACTAATCCCCTCAAGGAGGTGAAATACCAGGAGCACTGGGAGAGCTCTCTCCCAGCACTGGCGTGCGACCACACTCGCACTTGAAAGCACTGACGTGGGAGCGCTCCCACAGCAGCGCTTTGGAGCTTCGAGTCTAGCCGTGCCCTTTAAGCTAATGGTAACTCATATAGGTTGCAAGGAAAGCAGCACACTGAAGCATGTGACAAATCAATTTTGCTCTTAAGCCTCCAAGGCCACTGTCTTTATTCTAATAAGAGCCTGCTCAGGACCGTGTCCTCGAACAGATGGAGACAAACTACCGAAAACAAAGATAGCTAGTCCCTTATGTGAGGGAGGGAATGACATCAAAAATCTTAGTTTTCCACATCCATCTCCAGGAATTAATACCCAACCCCCAGGACTGGTATAAACACTGAACACAACTATCATTTTTTAGTTGTAGGAATTATACTACCATCAGTTTGTATGATTTTTTTTGTTGTTCGATCTCTCTCATGGTTACTTAACTCTTTTAGGTTGTATAATCGAAGAATTATCTTAACAACCAGTGGAAACTTTTTCTGGATTTAAGTCACTGTATAAACTGGTACTTTTTTAGAAGTCTAGCAAGTAATTAAGAGAAGCCTTAATACTGTACAGATCTAATACTGAAAATGAATCAGAGGCTTATGTTATTACCACTAAAAAAAGCAGAGTGAAAGAACTGTACATTTGAAAAACTAACATTTTTCTTTTCAAGAACTAAGTTGAAAACACTTTTTTTGGTAACCAATAATGCAGCTGTTAACTGGTTTGCTTAGCATAAGCTTGGTATGCATGATGAACCAAGGAGACTTCTGAGGAAAAGGAGCCTTTAATACTCCTAGTGGAATTCTGTACCAAAAAATTAAAAATTCTGCACACAATATTTTAAACTTCTGCAAAATTCTGGATACTTTATTTGTCAAAGTAACTCAATATAACCATGCCAGTTTCAATTATTTTGGTAATTTATTTAAAAATACCTGTCAGCAAATGTCTATAACAATACAAACAAACACAAAAGAGATTCAGGAAATGTTTTTTGTTTTTTTTTTTTAACCACACAAATAGATTCCTTACTAAGCACATTAATTCAGGACTCTCAGTAATTCCTTTAAACTACAGTACAGAAACCTATTTCCCTCACCCCTCAGAAGTGGTGCAGAGGATTGCGGGAGTCATGAGTAATGGAGAAGCTGAGGGAGAGGGAAGGAGCATGGAAGTGAACCTGGAGGGTTGTTGGGTTTGGGTGGGAAAAGCATGGAACAAATTTTTTGGGGGTGGGGAATGGGGAATGTTAGGACGTTGAGGAGTCTCCCCCATGCAGACCCTGGCTGACCCCTATTTGTCCCCATCCCCCAGTCCCTGCAGCCCCCCCTCTCATTTAGCCCCTGGCTCAATGCTGTCACCCCACTAGCTCCTGAGCCCATGCCCCAGTTTGCCCCCCCACTAGCCTTTCTGAACCCCAATCTGTGATACCCTCCCCCCGCATCCCTGCCTGTCCTGCTCTGTCCATCCTGTGCCTCTTCACCTGGCCCCGCTGTAAGGAATGCATCCTCTTTGCTGGCTGGCTGCCCTCTCTTCTTGTGCCACAGCAGCCCCTGGTGGGCAAAAGATGTAAGTGCAGTGCTTCACCAGCAGAATCCATATTATGCAGAGCAAAATCTGTGTGTGTGGGGGGGGACGACACCACATGAATTCTGCATACGTGCAGTGGTGCAGAATTCCACCAGGAATACCTTAACCGTACTCCTGCCAACTTGGAATGTTACAAAAAGATTGCTTGTTATCTCCACAGCTTTTGAGTTTCTTCAACTCTGTGGAAGTGCTAACTAGAAAAGAGAATAGGACACTGAAAGTTTGTAATGAACGAATTAAAGGAAGTAGAATTCCCAACTCTCAGTCTGGAATTAATTTCTCAAGTGATTAAACTAATGCCCAGTCAAGAAATTTCTGCCATCAGAACACACTGTAAGTTAGCAAAAATCCAAAGTGAAGAGAACATTCATGAGATATAAGAAAGCACTTTGCTCATCTGGTGATCTGAACTTTGCTGTCAGTTGACATTCTGTTAGAATCTCTCTACCTGGCTCCTGAAAGGCAACTGTTCATTTCCCTTCTCTTGTTGTAGGACAGTTTTCCTCAGCTTATGATTTTAGACATCTGCTATACAATAAAGCTATTCTCTTTGGAGGATTAATCTAAATAGTATTAGGTTTTCCACAATTGTGTAAATCTGACACACAGAATCAACACTTGATGCAGAACGCCAAAGTAAAGTGGGTTTGGGTAGGGAAAGAGTGCACAAAAATCAACTCCACAATTTCCAGGCAGAGTAAACAGCAGCTCCGTGGCTCCTTTTATAGCTAACGGATTAAAAAGGGACTGCAATCTCACACACCCTTTGTTATCACTGGCCCTAGGAGCCACAACTCTGCCTCCCTCACATGCTGATCTATCAAGAGTTGGCACAGAACCCAGCTCTACTGAAGTGTGTGCAGAATTCATTATCCATCTCTCCAAACTTAGAAAATGACATGGTTACTCCAAAGGTCTAATATGTTTCTTATTTAGAGACTGCATTAAAACTTAGATTAGCAAGTCAAATAAGACTGCTTGCTATTGCACATGGAAAACTTAAACCAGGGGTCAGCAACCTATGGCACGTGTGCCAAAGGCGGCACACAAGCTGATTTTTAGTGGCACTTTGCTGCCAGCCAGGATGGATGGAACTGCAACAACCGGCAACAGGCTGAGCGGGGCCGGTGGCTGGGAACCCAGCTGGCAGGGGCTGGCCGACAGAACCCCAGACTGGCAGCGGGCTGAGCAGCTCAGCACTCTGCCGGTCTGGGGTTCTGTCTGCTGGTCCCTGCCAGCTGGGGTCCCGGCTGCCGGCACTGCTCAGCCCACAGCCAGTCTGGGGTTCCGTTGGGGGTGCCCTGTAAATTTATTACTGGCACGCAAAACCTTAAATTAATGAAGACTTGGCAAGCCACTTCTCAAAGATTGCCGAACCCTGACTTAAACCATCCTATGCAAATCAGCCCTATCCTCTTAAAATCAAGAGCCCAACTGCTGCTGCTACAAAACACAAAAAAGTAATGCTTAAGCCTGAAACATTTGAGAAGAACATCTGAGTGATCAAACTATTAACCTCTTAGTATACAGCCAATATTTTTGTGTAATGGCTGTTTACTGATTTTATATTTCTCCATAATGAGTGGAAAATGGGACTGAAAATACTCAAACCCTGTAGATCGCCACCTAACAGGCTAAACATGAGCCAGCAGGACTGCTTATTAGTATAAGTGTCACAAATGTAATTTGAAAAACTCAGAAATGCCTCATTAGCCAAAAGAATAAACTCAAACTGTAGCTTCTCTTCTGGAAACCACTGAGACCCACTGATTGCATCAAGCTGGGTAATGTAAACTTTACCCAAACAGGCAAAATCAACAGAATCGGAAAATGGCAACCAAACAGCGGAAGAATGATTCCCAAACACCCTGAACAGCATTAAGGCAGCACATAAGATCGCTGTCAATCCAGTTAGAAAATTAAAGAGACGCTGAGAAAAATATGGCCTGAGGCAGTCCTCCTCTCCCCAGCAGCATGCTAAACAATGTTGTCCCTCTTACTGAATGAATATTTTTCCTCAGTATCAGTGGTCCCCAAACTGTGGAACATGCCCCCCTAGGGGGCATGGAGGAACATTTGAGGGGCACGCTGCGGGGACTGGGCCAGCCCCCACAGGGGACAGAAAGGGAGCGCCATAAAGCTGCAGCTCCGCTCCAGCCCCTGCTCTGCCCCCACCCTAGCTCTGCCCCTATACCCCAGGCCAGCTCTGCCTCTAGCCCCAGCTCCTTCCCCTGTCCAGTTCAGCCCCCAGCTCCACCTTCAGCCCAAGATCCTCTGCTGAGACAACTAGGCACCACTCTTGTCTGGAAAAACTAAAGTGCTGCATATAAACAGAAGTTCAGAAAGTAAAATTCATCTCCAAAACATTCAGGTATCCATTGCATCATTCAGGTACGGCCATTAAATTGCAAATACCCATCAGATATTAAAGGGAACAGTTCCGTGTGATACTTCGCCCTCCCCTCCAAAAAGATAAAACATTTTACCACATAATATGAGAACACTTTACAAAAACAGACTTCCTTTAACATCCATGTCACTAATTTTGATGTAGAAGGCATATTTTTGAAGACAGCCAGATCTAGAGGAGGAGTTCTAATTTACAAGTACTTTACTTTATATATAGCTGACTGACTTGCTGCAATAAGACATTTGTCACCATAGTTACTAATTACTACTTTTTAAACATCTCTCTTTCTTAATTTTGTCATTGTGGCTCACATAAGAATTTGGGGAAATTAACCTTTTGCTACAAATGCTAGGCAGAGTCAATACAAGTATTAATTTCAAATTCAATTCCTTTTCTTTATAGCGTATTCTTAAAGTTTGTCGCTTCACATTCTAACTTCTCCCTTTCTAAACAAACTACAAAGAAAACAAAACAGCTTATGGAAGTTGATTAACAGCCTCAGAAGAGGTGGTGTAATTCCACCCAGGAAGAGGATAACAGAGAAAAGTTCTCAGCAAAAGCTCCAAATTAGATGTAGTACTAATTATATAAAACTCTCTTAGATAAGAGCGATTTAAACTGACCTTAGACTTAAAGCTAAAGAATGTTTAAATATTAGAAAGTTGCTTTAATAATAAAAAATTATACAATTATAAAGGCAACGTCCATGGCAACACAGAGAGCAAAACACATTTGACACCATCAGCTCAGGATTAAACAAAGACTGTAAATGGCTAGCCAACTACAAAAGCAGTTTCTCCTCCTTTGGCGTTCTCACCTCAACTGCTAGAAGAGGGCCTCATTCTCCCCAGCCTAACTCTTGCTTGCATATTTATACCTGCCTCTGGAAATTTTAACTACATGCATCCGACGAAGTGGGTATTCACCCACGAAAGCTTATGCTCCAATACGTCTGTCAGTCTCTAAGGTGCCCCAGGACTCTTTGCCACTTTTACAGGTCCAGACTAACATGGCTACCCCTCTGATACTTGAGGATCTATTGTAATATACAAATGTGTCAAGTCCCCAACTGGGTCAGAGGGCCCACTGAGCTAAGCATTGTATATATTAGGGTGACCAGATGTCCTGATTTTATAGGGACAGTCCCGATTTTTGCGTCTTTTTCTTATATAGGCTTCTATTACTCCCACCTCCTGTCCTGATTTTTCACACTTGCTGTCTGGTCACCCTAGTATGTATGTATGTATGTATGTACGTACGTACGTACATACGTACACACACACACACACACACACAGAAAGAGGCTTCTAACGGGCTCACAATTTAAATAGAAAAGACAAGAAGTTGGGAGAAAGGAAGTATCTCAGTTTTACAGACAGGAATCTGAGGCACAAGGAGATTCAATCATTTGTCCAAGGCCACACGAGAAAAATCTGTACCAGAGCTAGGAATTACTCCAAATGCTCTAAATCCCAGACCTCGTGCTTTAACCTCAAGGCCATCCCCTTGTCTCAATTTATTTTTCATTACTTCTGTGATAAATAAAAGGGGGGTGGGATCTCCCTTTTATGGACACCCAGCCAGCCAGTTAGCTATAAAATCCCTCTTAGTAGTTATTCTCTACTTTCTTTACCTGTGAAGGGTTAAAAAGTTTCCCTGGATAGGTAAAAGGAAGGGAGTGGGCACCTAACCAAAGGAGCCAATGAAAAGGCTAGAACTTTTTAATATTGGGGAAAAGCTTCCCCTTTGTCTGTCTGCTGTTCTCGAGGGAGAAGCAGAGACAGGGCTGGAACTATGCTGTAAGAAGCTTGGGGCCAGATATGAAAAATCATCTGAATCATACCTAGAAAATACTCACTTGAAACCCCCAGATATGTAAGTAGATCAGGAGATGTCTAGGAAGACGCAATTCCATTTTTTTTTTTAAATTTCTTTATGGCTTGTAGATTCCTCTGTGCTAACCCCAAATGCTTTTGTTTTGCTTGTAACCTTTAAGCTGGACCTCACGGTGGTTATTCTTGATGCTTAATTTTTGTAAGTGGGTTTTTTAAATCTAGCAATAGCCTAAGTTTTCAAATGTATTTATTTCTTTTTTAAGAACAAGATTGGATTTTGTGTCTTAAGAGGTTTGTGCACGTGTTGTTTAATTAGTTGGTGGCAACAGCTGATTTCCTTTGTTTTCTCTCTCAGCTCTTCCCCGGAGGGTGGGGTGAAAGGGCTTGAGGGTACCCCACAGGAAGAACTTCCTAAGTGCGCCTTCCTGGGTTCTCAAAGGGGTTTTTGCACTTGGGCGGTGGCAGCATCTACCCATCCAAGGTCAGAGAAAAGCTGTAACCTTGGGAGTTTAATACAAGCCTGCGGTGGCCAGTATTAATTTTTAGAATCCTTGCGGGACCCCACCTTCTGCGCTCCAAGTGCCGGAGTGGGGAATCACCCTTGACAATTTCAACTTAAAAGTTTTAGGTCACTTCTCAGAAGGTATCTGATCCAAGCACAAAAGAACCATTAGACTTTGCTTTACACTTCCGAAGCCAAATTCTCACGCAATGGTAAAATAGAACTGTTACACCATTATAAGATTTAGCACTTCTTACTAGAACTTCATTTTATTCAAGAGGGCAAAATTACATCACTAGAAATTACATCATGGCAAGTTCTAGCCTAGTAACTATTCACTGTTTTTATCAATGCCCAGGAAGAAAGAGACATTATTGATAAAGTATGCAGATGACAGGGACTGGGGCGTGGAAAATAAAGAAGAGGTCACTGACAGCTATCTGGATCACTTGGTAAGCTGGGTTCAACATGAATTTTAATATAACCAAATGCAAAGTCATATACCCCCCCCCCCCCCAAAAAAAAATGCAAGTCATCCTTGTAGGATGGGAGACTATCCTGGGAAGCACTGCTTGTGAAAAAGACCTGGGGGGAGAGGGGGATAATGGCAGATAATTAGCATAACCTGAGCTCCTAGCAAGATGCTGTGGCCAAAAGGGTTAACGTATCCTCGAATTTATAAACAGAGGGATATCGAGTAGGAGTAGAGATGTTAATAATCTCTGTATTTGGCACTGGTATGATTGCTACTGGAATACTGTGTCCAGTTCTAGTGTCCACAATTCAAGAAAGATGTCAAAAAATTTAAGACAAAGTTCAGAGGAGAGCAATGAGAAAGACTATGAGATTGGAAAACTTGACTTGGAGTGAAAGACTGAAGGAGCTCTATCTATTTAGCTTACCCAAGAGAAGCTTAAGGGATGCTGCTTAATGAGAAAACAAGGTGGCACTATCTAGTGGGAGAAATTTCCTGGAATGTAATTAAGACATAAAAGGGCAGTTCTTGATACTCTGTCAGCTGATCTTGGAGAAGCAGGTCTTGTTTTGGACCTAAAAATACTTTTCAAAAAAGTTGGGGGGGGGGGGGGAAGAGACATGTTCATTGGATTAAAGGCAGTAGTTTATGTTTGAATCATTCAGGGCTCTTCTCGGCGGCAGTTCAGCGGCAGGGTGTCTGGCACCCGCCACGGTCTTCTGGGAATAGCAATATGCTATTCCCACAAGAAAGGTTGGGGACCACTGCTTTAGACACTGAGAAGAGGAGGCGGGTATTGAATCCCCAGTCATGAGCAACAATGTAAGGTGAAATATGTCAAATCAAAAAATTACCAACAAAAAGCAACCCTCATTTACATGGATAAGACTGAGTTTTGCTTTTAAATTGAAATTGGATTAGTTAAGCTCAAGTTGGAGCTTCCCCACACTGCAAATGTCCTTTTAGTTTACATTAATAAAACATCCAACCACAGGCCAAATTCCTGAGAAATTGTTATTCACTACATAGCCTTGAGATAACCAGTTTGTTGTGTAACATAATTTTGGTTCAGAATGATTTGGGGGAGAATTTGATGAAGAAATACCTTCAAAATGTTTAATTGGCAAAATGTGATTTAAGAGATCAAAATATGTATTTTACAGTACTGCTCCTGTAGGGGAGAAGGCCTTATGCAAAAGATATAAAAATACATTTTCTGTAGTTCCACCTAAAGAGGCTGAGCCGATATACTGAGACCAACTATAGCTTTAAAAGACCGAAAAGAAGAAACCTCAGGCTGAGCTCTGAAGGCTAAATACCTAGGATAAATATAATGCTTTGAACAAATAAGAAATTATATAATGCTATCATTATCATCATCTGTGTTCTCTGATGATTTACTTCCTGGTGACTTGGATAGTGAATGGAGTAGAGCTAGTATTATTGTTTACTATTGGCAACTACAAAATGATAGGGGTTCTGGTGGGTGAAATATGTTCAAATTTTAGTACTGAACACACTAGGTAAAAATTATTTGAACAGCAAGCAATACTAAAATTCAATTGTAGCGTGTGCTGATTTTGACGGAGAAAGTGAGCGAGGTAGCTAGACAAAGGCAAGCTTCCCCACATAGCTCTTTCAATCCGTAACTTGATTTCCATAGGTGGAATGCTATTGTATCAAAGATTTAAAATTAATTTATTCTCCCCTTAAGTGGGAAATATTGCTACCCTCAACAGAATTCCTGTACTAGAGAATAAAGTGTTTCTAAGATCTCTCAGATAGCAAACAACTTTCTAATCTTAAAGTCATGATCAAGAGGAAGTGGTTAAACCTGACAGTTATTTTGTTAACTTGCTCTGCATTAAGTAAATTTTAATATATGACTATGAATAAAAATATTACTTTTTTTTTAAGACTACAGTGGTCAGAAGTGAACTATAAAAAAAGGAACTCTACCTTGCTTTGACAGAGCTTCATTCTAAATTAAGAAACTAGCACTAAGCCAAATCAATCCTAGAGACTTTTTAAATTTGAAGTCTGAAATTATTAAAATCATATGTGAACTGAATAAAATGGAACAAGAACATCTATGACATTTAACAAAAAGAACCCATGATCATTTTACAGAAAAACACTGGAAGGCAGGGGACACTGGAACAATTTGTATAGTGGGAGTGCTGAGAGCCATTGAACTGAACTCTAAACCATGTATATGAATACTCCTGGGGGCGTTCTGCACCAAAAAATTAAAACTGCTGCACCAAAAAAATTAAAATTCTGTGCACAATATTTTAAAATTCCACAAAATTCTTCAAATTTTATTTGTCAACATAAAACTACATAATTACACCCGTTTCAATTATTTTGGTAATATATTTCAAAATACCTGTCAGCAAGTATGTTCCTAACAGTACAGACACATTCAAAAATACCCCCAGGAGGCAAGAGTTAAAGAAACACCTATGACAACCCAGTTCCTCTTTCTCTGCCCCCTCCCCCACCTACAATCCCAGGAGGGGGGGCCAGACACTCACAACCCCTCCCCCCAGAGTCCAACTGCAGGCCCACCCTAGCCAATACACCCGAACCTCCTCTTCCCCCCCCCCCCCCCCGAGCCCAGCCGCGGGTTCCCCCGAGCCCAGCTATTCACACCCCCTCCCCCCAGAGCGCAGCTGTGAGCCCCCAGCCAAAACACCCTCTTTCCCCCACAGAACCCAGGGATCCAGAGGGAGAAACAGCCCGATGCTTGGTCCCAGGTTTGCACGGAGTTTCCTGCATGCAGCCTTCTCCTTCCCTCAGAGCATGCTGAGAACTGCAGCTGTCAGGAACCCTTTAGTTCCCACCCCTTCCCCCAGGCAGTGTTTTCTATACAAGAGCTGGGCTCTGCTGGTCCAGCAGCCCCTAGTGGCAGCCAGCCATACTGCAGACCATTTACATTGGGGAAAGGAAATTCTGTGTGCAAGTTAATTGCTGCAAAATTCTGTATTATGCAGTGGCAGAGAATCCCCCTAGGAATAATAATATGAAGGAAATCATTTCAAGCATGGGGGGGGTGCAGGAGCACCCCTAGCTCCAGCACCTATGCTGGAAGCTCTGTAGTTGATAGACAAAGAAGGTAAAGGAGGAACAAACACTGTTACATGTGTTAAGGAAATCCTGAAACATCAACCAATTTACAGGAAAAAGAAAAGGAGTACTTGTGGCACCTTAGAGACTAACCAGTTTATTTGAGCATGAGCTTTCGTGAGCTACAGCTCACTTCATCGGATGCATAGGCATAGGCTGTAGCTCACGAAAGCTCATGCTCAAATAAACTGGTTAGTCTCTAAGGTGCCACAAGTACTCCTTTTCTTTTTACGAATACAGACTAACACGGCTGTTACTCTGAAACCTGTCAATTTACAGGAGTTTGTCCAGTTTTATCAAATGAAGGGAATGAAGCGTTTGAGGAGAAAAAGGTGAGCCTAATTATCCAAAATTAACATGATCCATTTTTTCTGCATCCTCAGAATGTGAAGCTTGTACAGAAAGTGTTTATAGTTTACAAAACTTTGATTATCTGAAGAAACCCGATGTCCCTTGAGATGTTCAAGTAACTAATTTTTCCTGCAAAAGGAAGAAAATTAAGCCATCATCTTTTCTATTTTTTTTTAAAACGTAAAAGCTGCATAACAAATGAATACAGCAGAATTTTAAAAGTTTATCAGGTACCTACTAATCAGAAGAAAATAGGAGAAATGAGGAGTGCACCAACAGTGAGGTTCAGGGCAAGAATCTAGGAAGAACCCAAGCCCCCAGCTTCAACCCAAGATGTCTGGAAAAAGGTAAAGTGCTAAGAACCATAACAGAATGGTGTCCCTGGATCCTACTCAGGAGTTTCATTTTTTGTCTTAGTCACCTACCAGTATCAAATACAAAGCCCCTCTCCTCCTTCCAGACTGACAGAGGAGAACGAGTTCTCCCCTCCTCACATCTCCTGATTGTGAATGGGATGAGAAGAGGTTGTCTCAACTACTTCAACCTTCCTTCATATTTTTAAGACTTCCTCCATGAGCAATTGCAGCGCTTATCTATACCATTCCTAAAGCAGCAGCATGAAAGAGATGCGATTGCTATCAATTCACGGTTGCACACAAAGCTCTGAATAGCTTACAAGTTTGGAAAGCTATGAACAGATGCATTAAAGCCATTTCCAGATGCTGTACTGCTTCTACTGATGCCTAGTCTACACTACACATTTAGATTGATGGATGCCACCTTATATTGACCTAATAATGTATTGTCTACACTACCCAGGTCCCTTCCACCGACCTAACTTGCCTGTAATGTTCACTTAATTACTCCACCTCCATGAGAGGCGTAGTGCTTAATTTGATGTTGATGGGTCGACAGAGAGGCACTTTAGACACAGTATTGTGTAAGTTGATGGAATTGGCCTCCAGGAAGTGTCCCACAATGCTTCACTGCGACCGCTCTGGAGATGGTTTTCAACTCTGCTGCAGAGCAGCCAGGTACATAGGAAACAGCCCATCCCCTGTTAAAGCCCCGGGAACTTTTGCATTCCCATTTCCTGTTTGATCAGCGTGGTGAGCTTGCCAGCCCAGCTGATCATAGTGACTCAACACCACAAACGCACTCCAGCCTGGAGTACACGGGAGGTAGTGGATCTTACTGATCTGTGGGGAGAAGAGTCTGTGCAGGCACAGCTCCAATCCAGCTGAAAAAAAGCAAACATCTATGAAAAGGTAGCGCAAAGCATGAGGGAGAAGGGCTACACTAAGGACACGCAGCAGTGCTGTGTGAAAAAATCGAAGAACTTCAGCAGGCGTAACAGAAGACAAGGGAGGGAACAGTCGTTCTGGTTCTGCACAAGACATGCTGCTTCTACACCACAGACATGCTGCTTCTACAATAAGCTGCATGCGATTCTCAGTGGTGACCCCACCACTACCCCCAAATGCAGTGTGAATACCTCTCAGGAATCTGAGTCCCAGGCCACCTCAGGAAACAACAAGAAGGACATTCTGGACAAGGAAGAGGAGGAGAATGGGTGACAGGCAAGTGGGAAATCTACTCTCCCTGAGAGCCAGGAGCTATTTTTAACCCCAGAGCAGTCCAGCCAGTCGCCGGACAGTATGGTGACCAAGCGTGATGCCAGGGAAGGCACCTCCGGTGAGTATGCAATTCCAATCAAACTGTAGGGGTTACATGCTCTTATATTTTATGTTTAATCTGAACAAAAAGTGAGGTGCAGTGGGTATCTGCTTCCCAGTGGCCACTCCAGTTTCACAGAGGGTGCCTCCCAGAAAAGACTGTTTATGTGCACAGGGATGGCCTGGAAATCCTCCATGGAGATCTCTGCAATCCTTTGCAGAGAGCTGCCTTATTTCTTCCACCACAGTAGGACACTTTCCCATGCCTCCAGTATTAACTTTGCTGGCATAGCAGCATAAGGAGCAGGTCTGTACCCAGATGCTTGCAGCATCTGCTCCCTTGCCGCCTCTGTTACCCTCAGAAGACTGATATCACATAGGGTGACTTAGGGGAAACAGTGGACGTTTTCATTAAAAGTGCTCGTACTACAAACAATAGAGCATGTGATCCCCAACCCATGGTGATTTCCGGGTCCCTTAACCACAGTCAACTTGCTGGTGGTTTTGGTCATTGACCTCAGAATCTGCAAGCCCAGGGCATCTGCTACCAGCAGCGTTAAGGGAAGGGTGGGGGGAAGGGAGAGGGGCTTCCTGTGTTCTCTCTTGGCCACAATTCCTCCTCCTGGAGCCACCTTGGACAAAGCCCACAATTTGGGAGGCTTAATGCTGGTCCCTGACCTCAAAGCAACCTCCAAGTTCCTAAGGGGAGGGGGAATGGTCCATCTGCCTGCCTATGCTCCCTACCTGCGTTCCCACAAGTTGCAGCACAAGACCTGTCGCCAATGCTGGACCATACTCACCAGGGCTGGAACAGCAAACCAGTTCATTGAATAGCTAGGGATTTTGATTATGTTCTGGCTTTTACTTAAGTGTAATAAGGGGAGTGACTTTTAAACAGCAACCATGTACCAGACCCAGGATATGTACTGACAGTGGTTGCCTTGTGCTTTGCATGCCTTACACTGGAAAGCTTGGCCTTCAGCACATTCTCCACATCAGTGGAGAGGCTACAGCAAATTAGAAGAGGGAAAAAGAGAACACATGGTGACATGTTCAATAAGATAATGAATGTTTCCAAGACAGCTGATTCAGAGCTCAGAGCCTGGAGGATTTCATTGTCTGAAAAACTGGACATAGACATAGAGAGCAAGAGACCATCCCAGCAGCGTGAGCATGCCATGCAGGATGAGATGCTGCAGATTACAAAGGGCCAGACATGTTGAGGCATCTGGTTGAGTTTCCAAGAAAACCAGCTTGAGACTAGACTCCCTCTGAAGCCCCTGAGCAATGGTCTGCAAATACTGACCTGTTCCCGTCCCCCTCCCCAAAATGTACAGGAGGCAGGAGGAGAGGGGGCATGGAGGAAGGTGCAGTATCTCTTCCACTCAACAGTGGGGGAGGGTACTAAGAACAAAAGGCGATCATTCGATGGGGAAGTTTGATGGGCAAAACTTCTGTGCTCTCACAGACAAGTTGACTTGGTTTCTCCCCTCCAAATTTTATCCCACTGTTTGCCCAAGGTTAAGTTATTTTCCTGTTCTTTCAGTTTCTTTATGATTGTGCAATAAAAGTCAGCATTTCGAGAATGAAATACTCAATTTATTCCAAGCATGGGGACTTTGCGGGGGAGGAGGAGAAGGGGAGGTACAGGGAAACGGACGCAATGGAAGGGATGGTAAGGGAAGGCACAGTGCAGATAAATGACGCACATTACTGTAGCTCATTACTGAAACAGGTTTTCAAAGCCTCCCAGAGATGCCGATCTCCTCAATGGGCTCTTCTTATTGCCCTGATATCTGGCTGCTCAAAATTACCCGCCAGCCTATCCGCCTCCAAGCTCCACTCCTGTGGAAACATCTCTCCCTTTGCCTCACAGATATTATGCAGCACACAGCAGCAGCGATAACAATTGGGATATTGCTTTCACCGAGGTCTAATCTAGTAAGCTAACTTCACCAACAAACTTTTAAACACATTCTACCACCATTTTGCACTTGCTCAACCTATTTTTGAACCGCTTCTTACTGCTGTCCAGATGGCCGGTGTATGGCTTCATAAGCCATGGAAGCAAGGGGTAGGCTGGGTCTCCTAAGATCATGATTGGCATTTCAACATAAATGGTTATATCGCAGCCTGGAAAGAAAGTCCCTGATTGACTGAACAAACCTGTGTTCCTAAAGATGTGCACATCAAGCACCTTTCCTGACCATCCCACATTGATGTTGGTGAAATGCCTCCTATGAGCCACCAGAGCTTGCAACACCATTGAAAAGTATCCCTTTCAGTTTATGTGTTCTTTGGCAAGGTGGTCTGGTGCCAAGATAGGGATATGCGTGCCATCTATTGCCCTACTGCAGTTAGGGAACCCCATCATGGCAAAACACATTTGAATTCTATTTCCACTCAATCAGGATCAGGGCAGCAAAAGCTGCCCAACTCTTGTCTAGGGGCTCGGGCAGATAAACACTGAAAATATGTCGAGGACAAATGTGAAGTCCCAGGTGGAAAATCAGAGTCCAGTAGTGTGACTAGCTAATTTTACTATATCCAATTTCAGGAACAAGAGAACAGATAACATGAGCTAGTGTGGGGATCTACAGACACAGTATTGTACATTAGGCACAACAGTGAGTGGGCCAGCTCAACTCAAGTTCGTAGCTGGGGCTCAGTGGCAAAGCAATCCTGAGTTGACAGGGAAGGAGGTGCATGTTCTTGGAACATGCTGATGCCCCTTGCACATTCTTTGGAAGCCAGGAAGCAGCCACCAATGTGATCATCATCCACCTTCATGAAAATCTTTTGGAAATTTGTACAGGGGTTGACTTGATCATCGAGGGATTTGAGGCAGATCCAGGATAATTTTCCTGGAGCGGATTATAATTTGGTCCAAAACGTTACAGTGAAGAATACAGCAGGGAGCTGCCAAGCCTCCACGGGTTGACAAAAGCAGAAGGCGTGTGAATCATGAGGTGATTAAGTTTATACCTGAATGGGGAAGACCAGTAATTAGCAATCAAGAAATGTCATAATGGGAACCTGAATTTACAGACAATGAGGTACACTTATCTGACTGGGGAGCAGATATTTTTGGGCCAGTATTAGGGAGGGAATGATCTGTGTACCTGCCTCAGGATGGGGAAAGGGGGGGGAGGCAGTCAAGCTAGTTGCTAGTGCCTCTTTGTGGCAGGTGTCGAGTGCAGGTACTCGTTCCATGATAAACTGAACCAGAGCTGGAAGTAGACTTGGGGGAAGGCATTTCTTAAGGAAGCCAGAGAAAGGGTGGGGACTCTTAACATCTGGTAGAGGAGGGAGTCAATCCCCCTTTTCCCAGTGGGGTCCCAGCAATGGGCAGGAACAAGCTGAAAGCAGCCCCCAAAGAAGTGGGAACAATTAAGAAAGTGTGATAACCTACACTGTATGATTTATTGTCAGGTATTTCCTAGGTGAGTTAATAAAGCTGCAGCCTAATTAAACCACACTGTTTGCATCTTGTCTTTCTTTCTGTGTTGCCAGGACAATCCCAATACAGCTATGACAGTGGCTGAAATCCACTGAAGGTAAGGCCTAAGAGGCATGACGCTGAAAGCAGGGATAGCCAGTATTAGCAACTGTGGCAATTTTTTCAGAAGTTTCCCTAACGCAGACAAGATCCAAGTCTGTACAGCAACTTCAGTCAAAAGTAAATGTACTCTCTGGGGAGAGTCAGCACCCCATTAGGGTTATAAACAAAGGAGGATAGTGGCAAAGTTTTATGTTAAATCTAAACACCTATATAGGTGTTTTGATATTAAGCCTACTAATTAAAAAAAAATAGTACCATGTAAATTATTATTACTGGAAAGGAGATTTGCCATAAACAACACTTTCTTCAAGAAACTGCTTTCCATCCAGTATTCTGAAAGTTCAGCATTCCATAGAACAGACTAACATAATTAATTGGAAAGAGACCTCAGTCATAGAAGGGTGTGGCTGCAAATATGCAGAACTGATTTTCCAGCACAGAAGATAAATTTGATATTTGGAAGTTTAACGTTTCCTCCCATAACTCCAACAAAGCAAGGATGAAAAGAGTCTGCTAGGAGGTTAGATTTGATGAACCAACTCCTGATCAAGACTTTCTTAAAGTAAGCAATAAAAGGAGCCCAGCGTCCCTGGACAAAGGCAATTATACTGAGACTTCCTTTGAGATCAACAAGTACTTCAAGACAAGCACATGACTAAATATTTTGAAACCTAAGGATGAAATTCTATATAGTATATACACCTTATATATGTGGCGATGGTAGTCATGTGAGAAGACTGAAATTATAATACACCTTTGACCATTTAACTGTCCACTGATCTGTCTCTGATTGCATTGCTTCTCACATTCTGAATCTCGAAGATGCTTTCTATTTTGAATCCAACCTGACACAGCTAGGACTGGTGAATTATGGCTGAAATCCCCAGTTGTAGACAAGGCCTTAGTTATTCTTTTTCTCCTAGACCTGGAACCAAAGGGTCCAATTCTCCCACCGCTTATACTGTTCTACACTGGTGCAGCACCACTGACTTCAAATGTAGTGACTCATGATTTTCACTACTGTGAGCGAGGAGGAAGTCAGGCACATGGTAACTATGGGTATATCTGTGCTACAATAAGAGATCTGCAGCAGACTCCAGTTCACAGGGCTTGGGCTGCCGGGCAATAAAACTACAGTGTAGATGTTTAGGCTTGGACTGGAGCCCAGGCTCCGAGAGATTCTGAGAGAGGTGGGTTCCCAATGAAGCCACGATAAGAAATATATTTTGGTTGTAAGGATTAATACATTTCCAAAAAAGAGAGCATTAATAGCACGTGGATGAAGTGTCTCTCACTTGCTAAGGAAAGAGCAGAACCTTTCATTCAAAATTACCACAGATAGTTGACAGTGCTGTATCAATTATATGTATTAAAGGTGATTAATTCTGTTGTGATTTAACAGGTTTGCTTAATTGACAAAAGATTAGGTACTATATGGTCCCAGACACCACAATATCAGAGTCCTCAAAATTAAAATTTCCCTCAACAATTCAGACAATACCTCCATAACGTAGTATATTTGACTATTTAAGTATTTTTCAACACTTCAACAAGTTGGTTACTCACTGCCTCCTAAATTCAACAGTTGCACTGGACACTGTTTATACTTTGATCAAAGAAAGTCTGCTAATCCTTTATACTCCCTATAATTAAATTAGTATTTATACAGAGTCTTAATAAGCTTTAGTTAGCTTTGGACGCTGGAGACTCTGGTTTTCTTCTTTAATATTACAGGAAAATAGCTTGCCTTGGAACAAAGCCAAAATAATAATAATGTTAAAGTGACAACCAGTAGGTTGTTCATTAATTATAGCTATAGATATAATTACTGAAAATACATAAACTAAAATTTTGTTTGTTCAGAATACGCGTGTGTATATATTCATAGGGGGAGAGCTGGTGGTGAAGCCTATATTCAGGTTGCCTAAATTTACATTATAAAAGATTCATGCAATTTTTGAAAAGCTCCAGTACCTCCATGGTTTGCAGATGACCTTTGAAATTCAGAAGGGAGAAATCCCTCAGGCTAAAGAAGTATCTTTTCTTTGTCCCATGAAATTCCATTCAGGTTTAGTTGAATGAAACTGTTAAAAAAAGTCACCCGCTCCCATTTGCATTCCTTAGGAAAAATTTTCAGCTCACCAAAATTAGTAGCTGAACACAAACGTCGGTAAGAACTGGGTTCCTGTGACCACCAAAATAAGAGCAGCAGCAATACTACTATTGCTACCACAATGGGAACACCTGGGAGTTGTCGGTAGGTGAAATGGGAGGGCTGGAAGCCAAGCCAAGCTTAGATGGGCTGGGTTCTCCACCTGCCCTAGATAGAAATACATGCTACCCTCCAGAATAACAGCCTTCTGCTGCTGCAAGCTAATGTAATTAACACCTGTAGCTCAAAGTGCACAGTAGGTTCAGGTTTCAAACCCTACGGGTGATGACTGAGGGGGTTGTTACAGTTGTAAACCGAAGGCTTTTTTAGCTTTTTCCCTTTAAAAGTCCTGTTACATTTCATATAAAAATTATGTTAAAAGAACATTTAGAATGCAAAGTCAATCAACTAAAAGTTAGAAAATACCAGATTTACGATAGTCAGTGCAAATTTAATTCTCCTCCATTGTGGGTACAGGCATTATGATAGTCGTAATTAAATGATTACACACTTTTTTTTTTTTTTTTTTTTTTTTTTTAAAACAGGACTCCTACCTCATCAGTGCACAGGCTGGACACACGAAGGGGAGAATTAAGGTTGCACAGGCAATAGTCAGACTGACATTTCCTAATTTCGATTCCTTGACTTTACAAACTAAATAATGTTCAACAATTTTGTGTGTATGTATATATGTACTATGGAGATACCTGACAGTAACTCCATAGTTACAACTGGATTCTCAGATGGGCTTGAAATTAGACACAAATCTGTTTCTTCTCTTAAAGTGAATGGCCAACTGGTGAAAAATTTCAGTTTTAATTTTTGTGACCTTTGAATGCTTTCTGTAGTTTATGTTTTCTCTTCATAAAATGTTATTAGAAAACCTTTGAATTTGTACTGAAATTTTTTCCTTAGCAGTCCTACTTTTCACTGCTGACTGACGTACTCAAAATTTGGAGAGAAGTCCGTCCTAAGTCTGATGCAATAGGCAGCTTTGGACTTTATAAAAGTTGGATTTAGAATTCTTTCTAGCCCATACTCACATTATAACAAAGTTTATGCACTGTCCGTGCAAGCCTGAAACACTGATAGTAGCCAGGGGCCCTTAAAACCGTCACTATCAGGAAGTAAATTTTTCTGTCATCTTTAACGCTACAACACAGAACGGCTCATGCACCATCTCCCTCAGCAGATGCACTCCTACCCCTCCTATACGTCTGACTCCAATGCCCCCATCCAGTCCTTACTCTCAATTAAGCATTAAAAATAAAATCAGCAAATGAATGCACAAAAACACCTGATAGAAACCCACAAAGGCAAGAAAATCAACTGTTAAGCCATTTAGCAGTAGATATCTTCAACCCTTGCACACACAGGGACACCTTACCATCACCACAACTACCACACATCACAGAAGACATCACAACTGTAACTCTGCCCCCTTACAGAGGTCAGCCTTCCATCACCCCAATTAACAGCCCTACTACCCACAATCCTTTACCAAACTACCCACTCCCAATAAAAATTTGTATGAATATGCACATCTATTAATATTGAGGGGAACATAATCCAGTAAAGGGGAGCATGAAGAAGGGCAAAAAGGTGCCCAGAGTTGAGGTTGCAGTGTCTTGTCTGTGGTATATGTAGTTATAGGTAAGGTATGTGCCTGTGGGTGGAGAAAATAGAGGGTATATGCTGTTAAGTGGCTTAACTTTTCATTTTCTTGCTTTTGCAGCATTTGTCAAGTATGTCTTGTGTGTAGCAACCCCGTTTCAGAATGAAGTTTGTTGGGTATGTTATATATTATACAAAAAAATTACACTGAAAGAACATTAAGGTTGCAAACTCAAGCACTCAAAAGTTAAGAAATGCCAGAATTAAGGTTGCCTGTTCAATTTTAATTCAGTTCCCTTCTGTGTATTATGCATTCTGATACTGTCTTTAATTACATGATCATATAGTTCACCCTTCTGCACCCTTATCCCTGCATCATTCTGTACACAAAATGGGCTGTGTTACTTAGTGAACAGCTATTCATTTGTCTTTCCTCATTCACAGATTCAGAGTTGAAAGTAAGAAGGGACCATTAGATCATCTAATCTGACCTCCTGGATATTACAAACCATTATATTGCATTGCACTGAGCTTTAGTTACTAACTGACTTGAAAGTACTTTATCAGCCTCATGTGATACAAGGACACCATTCTGCTTCTTTCCAAACACAGAACTGAGTAATTTATCCATGCCTTACCTGAAAAATTCCTTTCTTGGATTTGTGGACCTCATTAATCCATGACACTGGGTCTCTGCCCTATGCAGCCTTAGAGACAGACTAAACCTCCATTTCTAAGAAACTGTCACTTCCACAGCCTAAGAAAATCCTGACGAATATATCAATAAGGAAAATTAAAACACTACAACTAAAATAGAACAATCCTGTAAAGAACTGAAACATTGAAAGCCCATTTTAGCCTCATATCTTTACCCAATGAACAGCCCATTCATGGTGGCTTGGATCTGTGGACCTCATTACAGGCTTGCCTCTGTGCTTTACTTTCTCCCCAGAGGCTACAGTGTAATTGCCCAGTTATAAGTTAGCATACAGCTCTTTCTAAGCAAACACATTTATTCTTAAGGTGTAAGTATTACAGAGAAAGCAAATGAAAAAACAACAAAATAACCTACATGTACTCTAAAAAGCTTACCAGAGATCACCCTCAACTCCAGCAAGGACTCTGGTAGGTGGTCAGTCCTTCACATTACACCAACGGGTTTTTCTGTGGTTACAAGTTCATAACTGCTTTCAGCTCAGAACAAGAACGCTCGTGAATAGTTCACTCTTTCCTTTATACAGTTTGGGCCTTTGATTTGGTACTCATGTGATCGCTGATCAGTGAACAAAGGTCTCCTCAGGGCAAAGCTTCAAACTACTCAATTATTGCATAACTGCAGGTGGTACATTTGCATATACCTCCCTCTAGAGATTTCCTGGGAAACCCACATAACTTTGTTTATTCCAGGTGTTTCTTCTTGTCTGGCACCTTGTCTCAAATAGTCCTTTGATGCTCATAATGCTTGCCAGCATTTATACTGGTCACATCTCCCCCATACAGAAGTTACATACAATGCCATGGTAATACATATAATTTGCATTTTTAACACAATGGTCTCCAAAGCTACTTAAACTTAATTCAACAAAGTTTTTTCAGTCATCTTGCAAGAAATTGCCACATCAGCAACAAATGAAGCAGGGGCCCTACAGATAACAGGTTTCAGAGGAGCAGCCGTGTTAGTCTGTATTCGCAAAAAGAAAATGAGTACTTGTGGCACCTTAGAGACTAACCAATTTATTTGAGCATAAGCTTTCGTGAGCTACGATGAAGTGAGCTGTAGCTCACGAAAGCTTATGCTCAAATAAATTGGTTAGTCTCTAAGGTGCCACAAGTATTCCTTTTCTTTCTACAGATAACAGTTTCCTTGACTTCACAACCCTGCAGGTGCCACCCTATGTACTGAATGAGGCAGGGGACCTATGGAAAAAATAGTATGTGATCATGTAATTCAAGAATGTAACAGTGTATGCATATGGGGGCGAAAATTAAGGTTGCACAGGCAACCTTGTCATTCTCCACATGGACCAACACTAGAGGAAGACGCTTTGCCAGTGTCTGTCCACATATTTATTCAAGTGACACCATCATAGGACCGAAATCACATTAGCCACGCCATCAGGGGCTCATTCACCTGCACATCTACCAATGTGATATATGCCATCATGTGCCAGCAATGCCCCTCTGCCATGTACATTGGCCAAACCGGACAGTCTCTACACAAAAGAATAAATGGACACAAATCTGACATCAGGAATCATAACATTCAAAAACTGGTAGGAGAACACTTCAACCTCTCTGGCCACTCAGTAAAAGATTTAAGGGTGGCAATTTTGCAACAGAAAAACTTCAAAAACAGACTCCAACGAGAAACTGCTGAGCTTGAATTAATATGCAAACTAGCTACCATTAACTTGGGTTTGAACAGAGACTAGGAGTGGCTGGGTCATTACACATATTGAATCTATTTCCTTAAGTTAAGTAAAAAGAAAAGGAGTACTTGTGGCACCTTAGAGGCTAATCAATTTATTTATTTTAGTCTCTAAGGTGCCACAAGTACTCCTTTTCTTTTTGCGAATACAGACTAACACGGCTGTTACTCTGAAACCTGTCATTAAGTTAAGTAGCCTCACACCTTCTTGTCAACTGTCTAAATGGGCCATCTTGATTATCACTACAAAAGTTTTTTTCTCCTGCTGATTACTAATTAGCCTCTCACAGTTTGTATGGTAACTTCCAACTCTCTCTGTGTGTGTCTTACTATATGTTCCATTCTATGCATCCGATGAAGTGGGCTGTAGCCCACAAAAGCTTATGCTCTAATAAATTTGTTAGTCTCTAAGGTGCCACAAGTACTCCTGTTCACTTTGCCAGTATTTCATAGGTATGTGCTCTCAGCAGAGGAATGGCTAAAATTAGGAATCTTGGGTGCCATGCCACTCTTTGAAGATTAGTGGGTATAGACTTTTGCCCCAACAGTAATCCCTTCTGCCCAGTTGCCTCCTACCTGTCCCAGTCTTCTCTTCCCTACCAGTCTCCCTGTCCCAGTCCCATTCTCACCTAGCCAGTGAGAGTCTCCATTCTTTAGGCTTCTCATCCAAGGCCAAATTCCTGTCTACCTAGTTCCCCCATCCCAACTTCTCAGTCAACCTGTTTCTCCCTCACCCGCAACTTGGCCTCCAGTTATAACCCCACCACCAGCACATCTTTGTAGAGTTTTATACACCAGACAGTCCTCTTTTTGGCTGGTTTGCCCCTGTCTAGGACTGGACATGGTTTTGTCCAGTATCAGCTGGAGGATGCCATTTTGAACAGCCAATGCTTTGGCCCCACCAATATGACCTTGTACATATGGTGCGTGTGAAGTAAGACTAGAAGAGTGGTATGGTGTGGAAAAGAGTGATATGGTGTGGGAATGATCTTGCACGCACCATGCATACAAGGCTACATTGGCAGGGATGAGCCTACACTGTTCCTGGAAGTGCTGGAATGTCAGGTATTCCAGGAACACGTAAATGGCCTCCCTACACATACTTCTTCCTTCCGAGCTGGCAATGGTCTTCCCTGCACCCCTCAATTGAGCTCCTTGTCCCAATCTACTCCCCCACTGCCTTCCATAGATCCAGCTCTCATCCCTTCTGCAATTAATTCATGCACCTTTCTTTTGCACATTACTTGGGTTCAATAGTAGACCACTGAGAGCACAGCATAGACAGAGTCACTGCTCTCAGTTGAGGTGCCTGGACCCAGCACAGTCCAAAGCAACCCAGAGTTGGAACTGCAAAGTTCTGCTCAGCCCATGGCTGCGGCATGCCCTGTGTGAAAGGAATCTTCAGGAAATTTAGCAGCTTAAAAAAAAACACAACAACTATGAAGTCTACTACTGTGCATGTGCGACCTGTCAATTTTTCAAAGACCAAAGTTACATAGATTTTTACAAGAATGGCAAAAGGCCCTTTTCTGCAACAAACGCCACCCCCTTACCAAAGTTCACATCCCTGCTCCAAAGAAAAGGTCACCAGAATTTAACATGGGCAAAACGCCATATTTTTTCCTAGCCTAATTTTCAGAAACAGCTGAATTGTTTCAATGGAAATTTACCCAAAGGACTCAACCAAAAACAGCCAGAAAATTTCAACCCAAAAAACTGTTAAAAGTAGGGCTGTCAATTTATTGCAGTTAACTCACATAAGTAACTCAAAAAAATTAATCACAATTTAAAAAAGTAATCACGATTAAGTGCAGTTTAAATTGCACTGTTAAACAATAGAATACCAATTGAAATGTATTAAAATATTTTTGGATGTTTTTCTACATTTTCAAATATATTTATTTCAATTACAACACAGAATACAAAGTGTATGGTGCTCACTTTATATTATTTGATAAATATTTGCACTGTATAAATGATAAACAAAAGAAAGTATCTCTATTTACCTTATAAAAGCACTGTGGTGCACTCTCTTTACTGTGAAAGTGCAACTTACAAAATGTAGATTTTTTTCATTACATAACTGCACTCAAAAACGATACCCTGTAAAGCTTCAGAGGCCACAAGTCCACTAAGTCCTAATTCTTGTTCAGCCAATCACTAAGACAAACAAGTTTGTTTACATTTACGGGAGATAATGCTGCTACCTTCTTATTTACAATGTTACCTGAAAGTGAGAACAGGTGTTCGCATGGCACTTTTGTAGCTAGCATTGCAAGGTATTTACGTGCCAGATATGCTAAACATTCATATGCCCCTTCATGCTTCAGCCACCATCCCACAGGACATGCTTCCATGGTGATGACACTCGTTTAAAAAAAGTGTTAATAAAATTTTTGACTGAACTCTTGGTGGAGGAGGGGGGAATTGTATGTCTCCTGCTCTGTGTTTTACCAGCATTCTGCCATATATTTCATGCTTTAGTAGTCTTGGATGATGACCCAGCATGTGTTTTAAGAACACTTTCACTGCAGATTTGACAAAATACAAAGAAGGTACCAATGTGAAATTTCTAAAGATAGCTAGATACTCGACCCAAGGTTTAAGAATCTGAAGTGCCTTCCAAAATCTGAGACGGACAAGGTGCGGCACATGCTTTCAGAACTCTTAAAATAGCAACACTCCAATGTGGAAACTACAGAACCTGAACCACCAAAAAAAGAAAATCAACCTTTTGCTGGTGGCATCTGATTCACATGATGAAAATGAACACGCGTTGGTCTACACTGCTTTGGATCGTTATCAAGCAGAATCCATCAACAGCATGGACATATGCCCTCTGGAATTGTGGTTGAAGCATGAAGGGACATATGAATCTTTAGCGCATCTGGAACATAAATATATTGTGACGTCAACTACAACATTGTCATGCGAACGCCTGTTCTCATTTTCAGGTTACATTGTAAACAAGAAGCGGGCAACATTATCTCCTACAAATGTAAACCAATTGTTTGAGCAATTGGCTGCACATAACTCTACATTTATAAAGTTCAATTTTCACGATAAAGAGATAGCGCTACAGTGCTTGTATTAGGTGAGTTGAAAAATACTATTTCTTCTGTTTTTTACAGTGCAAATATTTGTAATGAAAAATATAAAGTGAGCACTGTACACTTTGTACTGGTTGTAATTGAAATCAATATATTTGAAAATGTAGAAAACATTCAAAAATATTTAAATAAATGGTATTCTATTATTGCTTAACAATGGGATTAATTGCAATTACTTTTTTAAATGAGTTTGGCAAAATTATAAAGAACTGAACACACAGCATTACAGTGAAAAGAGTCTGGAGATCTCAAGAGGTGGTGCTACCAGCCATACTTATAATGAGTTATTTAATCCTTTTATATTATTAAAAATTAAAGATTGAAAAGCGATAAATCACTGACATCTCATCATCCCTACACACACAAACCCTCAAAAACCTTGGGTAAGTCACTTCATTTCTCTGTGTCTCAGTTTTCCCTCATACCTTTTGTCTGGTTAACTTACATTGTAAGCTCCTCAGGTCAGGAACTGTCTCCTAGTATGCATTTGTACAGTGCCTACTGAGATGGGTTCCTAAACTAGAGTGGAGCCCCTAGGTGCTTTCAAGTAATCAATATTAGGTATATTTTTCCATTTAATGTAATGCTTTCCTGATTAAAAACAAAATTCAAGCAAAAAGTGACTGCATTTGATAAAAATGCATTAACTAGGTCAACTGTAGACAAAACTTCACAATGCATACATGCATTTAGCAGCTCTCACATTTGTGAGCATAATAGGTATACTTACATCATATGATGCAGAAATTAAGATATTTTGATTGGTTAAAAATATATATTCTAATTGCTAACTTTGGTACAGATTTATAAATAGACCAGTAACAGCTAAAACTCTGTTACATACAGTATTGGTCTTTATAATAGTTCTCTGTTACCCCATTCCACATAAGCACTACTATAAATAGATAAATCTGTATGCGATAAAGGATACAAGACAAGCACCTAAGCCTTTGTTTTAGCACTTAATTCAACTGAAAGCCTGTTCTATGACACATACAGGATTAACCCCTTGATGCTGGGCATCAGGGTTTCCTCAGCGTAAAACGTCACCATTCAACTCCAGTAACCCATGACTCACAAGTTTGGGCTTCAGTGGATTCCAAGTTTTTTCCCCCTCAATCCAGAAGAACCCAGTTGTCCCCACCCTAGGAAAACACATTTAAAAAAAAAAAAAAAAAACCCCAAAAGTTTTATGAAATTGAACATACTACATTTAATCACTTCATAAACATATTTATTCCTCAAGCCATAAAGATACGTGCATATTTCCCTGAAATGAAAAGTCTTCATTGTCCAAGTAATTCTGTCCTCATGTCTTGAATTCCTGGCATATTAACTAGTTAGGCCTATACTTTTGTATTTGCACTAGATATCAATTCCCAACTTACTTGCTTTGGTTCATGTACCTATGACGACATTTTGATAAAATCAGCTTCAGTGTGCTAAAAATATGTTTGACTTGTTAGAGCTTGTTCAAAAGAGAGCATGTCTTTTTAAAAAAAATTACGAAAGTTCTGAAATTGCTCGTCTTCCATGATTTTACTTAGAAACGTCTCCTCAATTCTGACACGATCTTTGATACAAGCGCCTTCACTGAATAGGACAGAAATCCATTTTTTCAATTTGGAATGCTGAAATAAAAAGGAACAAACGTTCCATCAGCCACATTTCTGCCTCTTCTGCCTGGTTTGGACTCACTTTGTGATGTTTTATTAGGGACCAATCATTGTGGCCAAGTATCAGAAAGCTTCCATAGCTTCTCAAATCCTCTATTTTGTGTTTGTGTGGTTCCAGTTCTTTCTTGTTAGCCATAGCAATCCAGATTTCCAATGAAATTCTGACTATAGTGTCAGCCTGTAATCTGTAAATTCCCTATTGAAATGTACTTCAACTGCTTTAATAAGTTTAGTGCCTTTAGTGACCCTTGTGTAAAATGTGGACTATGTTTTGATCAAAGTCCTCCTCACGCTCAGTACAAATTTCAGTATAAGACAGTAGTTGGATACAAATGTAGGACAGCATTCTTATTCTGTTTTTGTATAATACCTAGAACAACACAGAGCCCCAACGAAGGTTGGGGCCTTTAGGACTACCTAAATATTTCTGTTGCTTACACCAGTAAAGAAACACCAGCCACTGCAGCCAGCACCCGGGAAAACAGACCACACAGCTTACAGGCCATCGTCCACAGTGGCCAGGCAGGTGGGCTCTCTTACAAGAAAACTCCTCATTGGACAATTCCCATCAACTGTAACAAGCACCAAGATTGGTCTATCTATAATGGGTTTTGCAAAGAAGCAAGTATCAGAGGGGTAGCCATGTTAGTCTGTATCCACAAAAACAACAAAGAGTCTGGACACCTTAAAGACTAACAGATTTATCTGGCATAAGCTTTCGTGGGTAAAAAACCCACTTGTTCAGATGCATGGAGTGCATGCAAAGAAGCAGTAATTCATTCTCCTGCTTCATTTCGCATCACCTCAAATCTTATCCTTCCTCACCTGTTACAACTTCTGAAAGGGGCTGTTTAATAGGTTTGAATTACTGGTACCATGGCATGGTTCAGATTCTGGATTCGAGGACTCTTTTTGGGTCATCTGGACTTCAAGACACTTCTCAGTTTGTGCTGGCAGAACTACAATGTGTTGGTTAACTGCACAGGTGAGATTTGTTAGCTAACTTCCTGACATACTGTGGTGAAGTTGCAATGTTATCTATAGATTCAGTTGGGCCACAGGCGCTGGAGCACCCATGGGGAAAAATTAGTGGGTGCTCTGCACCCACCGGAGGCCAAGCTTCTGCATCCTCGCCTCTTTCTCCCTCCCCAGAGCGTGCCACGTCCCTGATCCTCCTCCTCCCTCCCAGCACTTCATGCCACCCCCCCAACAACAACAACTGTTTGGCAGCGCTTAAGACTTTCCGGGAGGGAAGGGGAGGAGTGGGGAAGCAGCATGCTCGGGGAGGAGACAGAGAAGAGGCAGGGAAGGGACGGGGACTTGAGGGAAGGGGTCAAGCACCCACCGGGCAGAGGGGAAGTCGGCGCCCATGCATTGGGCTAAGAGTTGGTGTCAAGGCTAGGATTGTGATACAGGTCTTTGACACTGTTATGCATTTGATTCACACAAGCTGAAGGGTGGGCAGTAGGTCCTGGCAGTTAGGATGAAGAATTCCGCTTCTTAAAATGTGGCTAGTAAAGGAGGTAAGGCATGGGACTAGAGGGGAAGCACATCCACCCCCACTGCAAGTTAGGCATCAAACCCCTCACCTGCCGGAGTATTGGGGGAAGGAGTGTGGATTTGCAGGGATTCTCGAGCAATGTTCGAAGACTCTGATAATTCCTTGGTAGTAGCATGCCCAGAATCTCAACCCTGGCAGGCCCCTAAATAAGAAGGCTCACATAAGGCTTCTTTAGGGGAGTTGGACATACTTTAGAGAGATTGAGAGGCTCTGCATTTCAATTTCTAGGGAGGTTTGTAGAGGCTGTCTTCTGCTTGCCTCTCTCCTTGCGCTGATGCCCGGATGGGTTGCCTCTAGTTACTGTCTGATACCTTGTCTAAAGTGTTAAAGTTGCAGCCATCAGCCCAAAAATTAAACATGTCTGTGTCTACCCTAACTGGCCCACTGGTATTTGAGAACTCTACTGCAGTTACAGCTGTAAAAGTGAAAGGACAATCAAACCCAGAATCTTGCATTCTACCAAGCGTAATTATGAATATGGGAAATCAATCATGCTTTTTTTCCATCCAATCAATCATGAAGATGGACAAGTGTTTTTGAGGGTTTTTTGGTGGGTTTCCCACCCTCCGCCCCCGGCAAACTTTCACAAGTAACTTAGGAATATATTAGGAATTATTTCTCTCACTGAGGTTTAAATAGTGTGCTGAAGTTCAAGTTTTGTTTTGTTTTCATTGAGTGACAAAAAAAAAAACTTCTTGCCATATTTTTTTCTCTGCATTTTTATGGTATCTTCACCAAGTCACACACTAATTTGCAATTTCTTTTTCAGACAGAAAAAGAATACATTTTACTTCTGTATACATGTTTCTAACCTTTATAATATTTAACCTTTAACATTGCTCGTCCTTGATTAATCATCTGTCATCCTACCATACCTTCCTCCCCCCCCACACACTTTTTTTTGTTTACTTACAACATCTAGTAGTGGATCTAAAATTAATCTGGAAGAATATACACAGTGTAAAGTGCTTTTATAATTTCTTTAAACTGCTGATGCAGTGTTATACTGAGCTTCTCTAGTTCAAGTCTTTGCCTTTCAGCTTTTTAATGACATAATTGTTCATCTTTACCTTTGGATTGACAGATTAATAGACTGTTCCTGAATGAATCAGCCGCTGGAAGCCCTGGAACAAGGACCTAAATCATCATTGGTATATCACAATAGTGTAGGAAACATCTTACTTGCAGGATCCAACTCTATATTCTGCTCTTCCAATTCAGTAGAGTTGGATCTTGTAGAATATCAAGCAACAATTTCTGCACTTTTTCAGATGAGTGAAAATCCTGTAACCTAATTATTGAAAATATTTTCATTTTAAAATAATTCTGTTTTTCTTACTTCATTGCATTCCATTACTTGTTTCCTACCGTTTTTCTTCAAGTTTAGTCATGAGTCAGATAAATGAATCCTGTTTGGTAATCATGAATCTCATTAGCAGTATTGATATGCAGCTTTTACATATATCAATTAGAATGAGTAATACTTAGAATTCAAAACTGAAAAAGTAAATTCAACTAGCTAGTCTTATATAGGACCAAATTATTAGAAATAGTGTCCAGCTTCTAAGTAGTAGCTAGATTCTAGCAAGCCTACGCTCCCTAGAGTTCATAATTCCACTTATTCACCTCTCTTCAGCAAGTGACAGTTGATTTCACCCACAAAGCAAACACCTCATTCATTATCAAGAGCCTCACCCATTTCCCTCCCCCACTTTTTCTAAAACTTGTTTCCTAATAGGCATATGAGGAACCTTGATGTTCTCTTCACTTCCCCTTTGAAGTTTTTCCTTGCACATTTAACACTAGAAACATTAAGCTCTAACAGTTGAAACTTCATTTTAAATATTCCCATAAATACTAATGGTGACTAATTCTAAGAGTGAAAAACCCTAAAAAACTCTTTTCTGGCAGAAAAAAAAGGGGCTTTTCACAACTTCAGCAGAATTCTCTCTTTTCTTAAATATTTACTAATGTGCATTTAGTTTAAATTCACTTGTCAGTACAAGCATTTGCAGACAGTTTCATCAACACTTTGAATATGCCACAATTTAGGAAATATTTAAGGGACTTTCCTAATCATCATCCAGGTTGTTGTGTTTTTTTTCTTCTTCTAAATACACACACGGAGCATAGAATACATTTCTTGCCCAGTTTTCACGAGTTACTCTCCTAAGGGAGATAATATCAAGAAGAGACACTATAGTAAACATCTAAGAGAAACAACAGTTATCAGACACTGCAGCATGTTTTCATTAGCTTTTGTGGTATAGCTGCACCAGGCCTGTGACCCAACATAACTGACTCCTTGGGTTAGGTACTTGTCATTTTACTACTTGTTCCAGCAGGAATTAAGTGGAGTCAATGATCATTGCCACCTGTGCTATTTCTTCTTTTTAAAACTCGATTTGCTAGGAGTGATTTACAAATATTTTGCCCCACCCTCACAGCAGGAGCTGCACCCAATGAGTCAAGGACTCAGAGGGAATCTTAACAGGAAATATATTTGAGTCTGCAATGCCTGGGGATAACCAACAGTGTGAGGAGGAAGGGTAGAGTATAATCTTTTTCACTGTAAAATAAAAGATGACCTAACCCTGGATCAGAAGCAAAAGTTGAGTAATTTATTTCTTCCATGTTTAAGGTGATGTATACATATTCACCTTTGTTCAATAAGTGGATTTTAGCAAGGTTTTTGCCAGTACATCAAATAAACCAAGAATTCTGACAAGCTACCTTTTAATATTTTCCCTGAAAAGGTTAACAAGTGATATATCTTTTTTTAAATTGAGATTAATCTATTAGAATTTTACATAATACATACCAGTGGTGAAAACAATTGTTCAAAGCAATGCTTAATCTGAAAAATATTTGCATTTTATAGTTATTAGTAATAAATGGATGAGCAAGGCCCATATTACAGAATTCTAGTATTCAAAATATTTCTAAACAAATCTAGTTTGTTCCATAGCATAAGAGTTACTCTCTATTAAAAGCATGTTTGTTTTAATATAAATTAGAGGTTTGTTAATTCCTCCTGTACCAAACCAGACAACAGGATTTATTCCAGTAACCAGACAGACAACAAAAAAGCTAGATAATTAATCCATAAAAAGTCAGTGGTTCCGAGACACTTCAGCCATCTGTATCAGGAATGAAATAACAAAAAACAAAACAAAAAAAACACTTTTTGCTGGTATTTGTAAATGTTTAAAATTTTGAACATGAATGTACTTAGAAAAAAAGCAGTATACATGTTGCATTTCTACTCAGAGTTGTTAACAATACATACAACATTCATTTTTTCTTGCATCTGCAGATTAAGCACACTTCAAAGTGGCATAGAAAGTGGAAAACTACAAAACCTGTTTAGAAATAAGAAATATTAACAGATACCTTTATGATTAATTATAGCTTTAAGAATAGATGCTGCTAACATGTTAAGGTTGTAACAATTTTTTCTTCCATGTAACTGTAAATTTCCAGCACCCTTAAGCATTTATATAAATGCAGCATCCTTAAGCATGGGGTTTTTTTGGTTGTTTTTTTTTTTTGGTTCACATAGCTCCTTAAACATTAGAAAACAGTAATACTAAACATACTAAAACATTGTAAGCAAAGCAGTAGCTACGTCAACTATTTCTGCCTTTCAGAAGCTGTCCCACAATGCCTCACACTGACAGTTAAATCAGTACAAGCGCTCCTGGTGAAGACATGCACCACAGACACAAGGAACGCAATGTGGACATGCAAAAGTGATTTAATTACTGTGGTGGCTGCATGTCGATGTAATTTGGGTCGACTCAGTTTTGTAGTGTAGATTTGTCCTCAGTGTTTTAAAAACCTCAGTGTTTTAAAGTGTATCCCTAAAGTAACAGATTGAAAGCTATTTGGGGAAAGGTCTGTCTTTTTATTCTGTGTTTGTACACTGTCTAGCATGGTGGGGTCCTGGTCCAGGACTAGAGCTCCTATGCAGGATGGTAATACAAATACTAGTAATAAGTAATAGAGACGTATAGGATATTCCAAGCGTTTCTTAAAGCACAGACAATTTTATTTACTGTATTTAAACTGAAATTTCTCAATTACTTCGTTTACCTTTCATTGCCACTAAATACTGGAGCTCAGATAGTTAGCAAAACAGAACACATGCAGAGGTAGAGACAGACTCAGAACACACTGAATTATAACACAACTACAATTTATTTTTAGATAATAAAGCATGTCTCATACCAAAACACAATTTTAAAATGACTTAAACTTAGAACAAACATGAAAAATCTCACATGTTTTTTCCTAAATAATTATTTTGAACCATGCTGTAAAATGGCCTGGTGTATTTTTGCATAAACTACAGAATCCAAAAAACACATCAAGTGTACACGGATACATTTTTTTTTAGTTGAAATGGAATAGTATGCAAGTGAACAGAAGTAGTTCTGTATGTGTAGTTAAAATGCAAAACAGCAGCAACTATCAAACCCAATTTTTTAATTTGTCAAGATTTGTATCTTAATCTGCTAAAGTGGGATTTAAAACAGGTTAAGTTTACTACATGATAGTCTCCATGGAGTGTGATAGTCCAAATCTGACCCCAAAATATATTATTCAGACCATGTTCAAATGATTAAAATACAGTCAAAGAATCTGCATTCCTTATTTCTTATCGAATTTAGCCATGATTTCATTTTAGAAATACCATAAAACTTAATTCTAACATCCTTCATTGGAGATCAATTACTCTGGTGCACAAGCAGTTGCATGAATAATTTTTTTGATTTGACAAAATTCCTGTTCTTCTGTAAAAAGGCATATTACAAATGCTGCTTGTGAATCTCTTAGTGATAAATCTATTTCCCATATTAACCCTACTTTTACACACAACTAAGCCAAGTAAAATAAAGTGAAATGAAATATACATTCTTAAACAAGATACGTAGACAACTAACTGAGTAAATTAAGCATTTTTTTCAATTAAAAATCCCATTACCTTCATATGGTAACTTTGATCTTAGATTACCATTTTTCTTGAGACCCTCCCTAACAAGAAGCAACTCTGCTCTTCAAGCACCTAACCTTAATGGCAGACGTGTTTTTAAAATGAGGAAGTGACAGTGCAGATTGTTTGTGTGTTTAAGCAGCTGTGCAATCTAGAATGTGCAATCATAACTAATTATTTTAAAATCTTCATTATTCCTCTCAACACCACTTCACCTCCTTCAGAGTAGCAGCTGTGTTAGTCTGTATACGTAAAAAGAAAAGGAGTACTTGTGGCACCTTAGAGAGTAACAAAACACCATCCTAGCCACTATGGATGTAGAAGCCCTCTACACCAACATTCCACACAAAGATGGACTACAAGCCGTCAGGAATAGTATCCCTGATAATGTCACGGAAAACCTGGTGGCTGAACTTTGTGACTTTGTCCTCACCCATAACTATTTCACATTTGGGGACAATGTATACCTTCAAATCAGCGGCACTGCTATGGGTACCCGCATGGCTCCACAGTATGCCAACATTTTTATGGCTGACTTAGAACAACGCTTCCTCAGCTCTCGTCCCCTAATGCCCGTACTCTACTTGCGCTAATTTGAGGACATCATCATCATCTGGACCCATGGAAAAGAAGCCCTTGAGGAATTCCACCATGATTTCAACAATTTCCATCCCACCATCAACCTCAGCCTGGACCAGTCCACACAAGAGATCCATTTCCTGGACACTACGGTGCTAATAAGCGATGGTCACATAAACACCACCCTATACCGGAAACCTACTGACGGCTATGCCTACCTACATGCCTCCAGCTTTCATCCAGCTCACACCACATGATCCTTTGTCTACAGCCAAGCTCTACGATACAACCGCATTTGCTCCAACCCCTCAGACAGAGAAAAACACCTACAAGATCTCTATCAACCGTTCTTACAACTACAATACCCACCTGCTGAAGTGAAGAAACAGATTGACAGAGCCAGAAGAGTACCCAGAAGTCACCTACGACAGGACAGGCCCAACAAAGAAAATAACAGAACGCCACTAGCCGTCACCTTCAGCCCCCAACTAAAACCTCTCCAATGCATCATCAAGGATCTACAACCTATCCTGAAGGATGACCCATCACTCTCACAGATCTTGGGAGACAGGCCAGTCCTTGCTTAGAGACAGCCCCCCAACCTGAAGCAAATACTCACCAGCAACCACACACCACACAACAGAACCACTCACCCAGGAACCTATCCTTGCAACAAAGCCCATTGCCAATTGTGTCCACATATCTATTCAGGGGACACCATCATAGGGCCTAATCGCATCAGCCACAATATCAGAGGCTCATTCACCTGCACATCTACCAATGTGATATATGCCATCATGTGCCAGCAATGTCCCTCTGCCATGTACACTGGCCAAACTGGACAGTCTCTATGTAAAAGAATAAATGGACACAAATCAGACGTCAAGAATTATAACATTCAAAAACCAGTTGGAGGACACTCCAATCTCTCTGGTCACTCGACTTTACAGACCTAAAAGTGGCAATATTACAACAAAAAAAGACTTCAAAAACAGACTCCAGCGAGCGATTGCTGAATTGGAATTAAATTTGCAAACTGGATACAATTAACTTAGGCTTGAATAAAGACTGGGAGTGGATGTGTCATTACACAAAAGTAAAACTATTTCCCCTTGTTTATTTCCCCTCCTACTGTTCTTGTAAGCTGCTGGAAATGGCCCACCTTGGTCATCACTTCAAAAGGTCCCCCCCAGCCCTGCTCTCCTGCTGAACAAAGCTCACCTTTCCTGATCACTCTTGTTACAGTCTATATGGTAACACCCATTGTTTCATGTTCTCCGTGTATATAAAAGAGAACATGAAACAATGGGTGTTACCATATAGACTGTAACAAGAGTGATCTGGCAAGGATGATGATAGAACAAACCTGTAGTAGCCCTGTGACCACACGTCCTTCTCTTTTTCCAAAGGCGTTAAGCGCATTACTAGAGTGGAGGGAGCAGATGTTGGGATATGTTCACACTGACAACCTCATTTGATTTGCTACCTTTGACACCCTATGGGACAGGGGCGTGTGCACAGGAATAAAAATATGGCTGCTTTTGGAGGGGCAGTTTCTGTGCCCCCTGCTGCTCCTCCCATCTCCTGGAGGCCGGAAGAACTCACTCTCCCCCAGCAGCTGGAGGAAATAGTTCTCCCCACTGCGGCCCTGCAGCCAACAGAGCTTGCTCTCCCGTCAGCTGGATCTCCCAGCCTGGCCCAGGAGGAGTTCTGTGCTCCCACTGATTGGGGGGCCCGTGCCCCTGCTTGCCCCCCTTGCACACACCCCTGCTCTGCGATGATTTGGAGAATCTTTCTGCCTAATTTATTAATTCTGTGTCAGATTATCAACTCTTAGTATGTATCCTTACCAAGCTGCAAACTCCGTGTTGAATGGGAGCTAGATGTCTTCTGGTTTTTTTTGCCTTCATGTTGGACTGGAATTCCAAAGGTGAGTGGCAAAGGGCTAACAAAAGAGGGTCACTGAATTAAGTGCTAGTCCACTGAAATACAGTCACTAGACTAAAGCTTTACCCCTGCCCAGAGGAACTGGTTTAGCAGTTAAGTGGTCACCTAGCAACAAGGTCACATGTTTGGGGCGGACCAGGAGATCACCTGAGTTTCTGGAAGGTTTAAAGAGGAGGACAGGAGCTAATCTTTTAGCCCTCTTCAGCCATTTTCACCAGCTCCAACTAAGGGTATGTCTACACTGCAATTAGACACCTGTGGCTGACCTGCGCCAGCTGACTCAGGCTTGCCAGCTGACTCAGGCTGTTTAATTGCCACGTAGACAATTTGGCTCAGGCTGCAGCTTGAGAGGAACCCTTCCGTCCTGAACACAGATGGACTGCCCAGGACTCCTAAAGAAAGGGTGAGGTAATGAGGGGCACTGCACTTAGCTTGTTTGTTGTTTTCTACATGATCTGTACTTTGTATCTTTTGTGATTAATTAAAGAGTAATAATGTGTTAGACTTCTGTGCAAAGTGTGTGTTACCTGTATAGCTTTTTGGGTGGGTGGGGTTATTAATTTCATTTTTCCAGGTTCATTTTGTAGCCATTTAAGTTTTATGTAACTGACCAAATATTAGGGTGCTTTGAGGCTCTTTTTTTACATACTGAAATGAGTAATGTTTAGCATATACTGTCCTGAGTAACCTTTGTAATGTTCCCTAGTGACCTTTAACAGAGTTCTGTTTCAAACAGCATTATGTTAAAGTGTACTAGGGAACCTTTAATACTTACCATTAGGGTCTACACAGACCAATTAATGGGCAATATGTTAGTGTTTTAGAAATCACACCCCTATAGTCCACATTACTTATCAGTGTAGACAAGCCCTTAGACAAGTAACCATTTCTGGTATTTTTCCGGTATTTATCCAATAAACACCAACTTCTCTCTTTTTTCTACCAGCATTTTATTGATTAAAACCTAAAATCAGAAGCCCATAGTATATGCTACAGCTACCATGTGCCCTCTTCCCCCACCCATTTGAGGTAAGCCAGAAGGCTCACACTTTTGGGTAGATTTCAGAGTAGCAGCTGTGTTGGTCTGCATTCGCAAAAAGAAAAGGAGTACTAGTGGCACCTTAGAGACTAACCAATTTATTTGAGCATAAGCTTTCGTGAGCTACAGCTCACTTCATCGGATGCATCCGATGAATTGAGCTGTAGCTCACGAAAGCTTCCGATGAAGTGAGCTTTAGCTCACAAAAGCTTATGCTCAAATAAATTGGTTAGTTTCTAAGGTGCCACTAGCACTCCTTTTCTTTTGGGTAGAGTACTGGGAAAGGGTGTGTTTAAGCTACTGGGTTAGGGTTAAGCACTGGCTACTTAGTCCACCTTAAGCAAGTGGTCTAAAGAGCCCCATTTCTGTGAAGAGGTAAGAGTCAGTAACTACAGCGTACCAGAGAGGCCCAGTGCTACAGTCTACTGAGACCCAAAGAAGCTTAAAGCATATGGGGAATTCAGTGTTTGGATCCTCTCACTGCAATCTGGCAAACCACCAGCAAGGGAAAGCCAGACAGATCTGCAATAATCTCCCACATCCCTTCCCCTCCTGCACTTTGCTAAACATCTTGTAGATATTTTTTCTGAAAATATCAGTAGGATCTGTTGTGATCTTCTTCCTCTCTCTTAGCTGTCATCCCTCCTCTTGCCCATCAGCATCAATGACTACTTCTCCCAACTGCTCTCCACCAGGTTTCTAACGCCCTTGCCTCCACTTTCACCCTCTTCTTTCTCCACCTTTTCTTCTCTCTTGGGCAGTTCCCCATAAGGCATGCCTTAGAGTTGCCCCCCACAATCTTCAAAAGACACTCGTGACTTCATTTCCCTTCTTTTCTTTGCCTCTAAATTCAAAACTTGATATTTGCAACCAATGTCTCATGCTCCTTTACTCCACTTCCGTCGTGGATCTCCTGTAGTCTGGCTTCCTTCTCCCCATTCACTAAAATTGCTTTCAGAAGATCTGCTCATCTTCTCAGGCACATTCAAGAGCTTGTGCTCTATCCTTTTCCTCACTGACTTCTCTGCTGCTTTTGATTACATATTCCTTCTCAAAATATCTAAACTTCCCTTGGTTTTCATGACTAGGTCAACTAGTTCTACCTCCCAACTCTCTAATTCTTCCTCTAGAGTCACACTTTCAGAAGATTCTTGTCCAACTCTGTACTGTGGGGTTCACAAAGTATTACAGTAGAACCTCAAAAGAGACAACCACCAGAGTTACAGACTCACCAGTCAACTGGACACCATGTGGCACTGGAAGTAAGCAATCAGGTAGCATCGGAGACAAAAAAAGCAAGTACTGTATTGTGCCTGTGTTGCATCTTAAAGGCAGGCACGTCTGGGCTTTCACAGTGCTCTCCTTAAGGAGATGGATCTCAACTTGCTGTCTGAAGTCTTTCCAGGTGCATGACTGGCCTTGGGGAAGCTGAGCACATACCTCACAGGGTGCCTTGCTCATCACCCTTGCAGTCAGGAGGCTAGAACCAGCTGCCTGTCCCCACCCCCACTCACCATGTGCGAGGCAGCTACTTACAGGTAGGAGGTGAAGAAATGGAGGTTTGCAGGCACTGCTGTGAGCCCCTGGTCTGAGCAGTCCACCCTGATGAGTATCCCATCTTGCTCACACTGGCACAGGGCTGGGCAGACCTCTGCCACTTTGGGGGGGAGAGGGGGCTGCAAAGGGGGTCGCTAAGCCTCTGCAGCCCAAGCAGGCAGAGCAAGAACAGCGCTGGGGTCTGTACCACTTTCCAGTTTTCACCTCCCACCCCTTCGGTCAGAAGGGGGACAAGTTTGCAAGCTCAGCCTGAGCCTGGGAAAGAAACCGTCACAGCTCGAGCTGCTGATGCTGGAAGGAAGCTGCTGCTTCTGCGGCTGAAGCTTGGTCTGGAGTGTGACCTGCTGGAGCCACCGCCAGCCCGTTGCATTCTGGAGAAGCATCTCAGTTGTAAAGGGCCACAGCCTGCACCACACCCCCATTGATGAGGCCCACGCTTAGCCCGCGGCTGCTCTCCTAGGTCCTGCCAGCACCTCTGAGAGTGCGAGGGGCAGGGGAGGAAGAGGCACTGGCAGCGGGCTGGTGGCCACTCCCTGCTGCGTGTTGCCTCTGGAGTGTGGGTAGTGCACACCTGGGTAGAGGCAGCCAAGGGCTGGCGCTTGTCGCGCCAAGGGTGCGGGGTAGGCCCGCCCAGCTCAGCCCAAAGGCAAGAAACAGGAATAGGGCAGGGAGCGCCTTGCGAACCAAGCAGTGCCACCAGTATTAAATCTTAAAGGTAGGCACAGCTGGAAGGCACTGACTGCAGAGTATATAAAAAAGAGCACAGGGGTAGTACTGGAAGAACATTTCCCCAAGTGATCAGCCTCTTTGGTTCCTTTGAAAGTTTTACCCATAGTTCTTATGCTGTATTTAGATGTGATCACACAAGGAAGTGTGTTGAGAAGTTTAATGTAACATGTTATTGGCCTTGCAGTACAAGCACATCTGAGGGCAGTTTCACTGGCCTCTGAAGTGATTTCAAGTACTGTACGACTAAGCAAAATGGCAAGCAGTGAGAAGAACAAACATGTCATACTTTCAATTGACATAAATATTAAAAAAAAACCTCGATGATGGTGTTCGCCTCAGCAACATAGCAGCAGAATATGGTATCAGGAAATCAACCATCGGCGACATTCAGAAAATCCAGGAAAAAATAAAGCAATTTGCAAAAGAAGCCAAAGACAATGGAGCAGTTAAAAGCAGGTATATTATATGCAAAGCTGCTGCTGCTGATTTTGATAATGCAGTGCACCTGTGGTTTGCACAAGAGAGATCTAAAGGCACTCCTATAAGCGGTGTGATGGAAAAAAAGGAAAAGTTACTCTACTGAGAAACGTATCCAGACAAAGGTGAGGACCATTTTAAAAGCAAGCACAGGGTGGCTCTGTCGGTTTAAAAAAAGTAATAATAAAAAAAATCGGCATGGGATACAGCAGTTGGGGATAGAAGGAGTGTCTCTGACAGCTGACTTGAATGCCACTGGTGAATTTTAAAAAAAAACTTTCAAATCATGTGTTGAATAAGCATGAACTTACCCGGAACCAAATGTTTAACTGCAATGAGATGGGCCTGTACTGGCACCTGCTTCCAAACAAGACTCTGGCAGACAGATCAGAAAAACCAGTGAAGAATTTCAAATCCAATTAAGATAAGGTCACCCTGATGGCCACTGCTAAAGAAAGTGGGGATTTCAGTCTCCCACTGGTATTCATTCACAAAAACGTGAAACCTTGCTCCTTTGCAAACATCACTAAGTCAACTCTACTTACTACAGCCAGTGCAGTGCTTGGATAGATACAGGTATTTTCTACAACTGTTTTTTTTTTTTTTTTTTTTAAACAGACACTTTGTTCCACTTGGGAAAGACTACCTTACGTCAAAATCTTTACCTATCTGAGCTGTGTTACTGATGGATAATGTGCCATCTCACCCTCCCACTGAAAATCTATTGATTGAAGCATTCAGTGTTTGTTTTTGCCACCAAACGTCATCAGCCTCATTCTGCCAGAATGAGGTGTTCTGGAAAACATGAAATGGCAACAAAAGTGAAAATTCTTACGGCGATTACTGGGATCAATGCAATTTGAATTGTACACAGATTTTTCTAAACAGCTGACAATCAAGATGCTGTCTATATATGTGTTGAGCCTAGGAGTGAGACTGGCTCTCAGTCTTTGAAACATTTGTGGAATACACTTTGGCCATGTATTGATAACACTGAACCAGATAATTCAGAAAACCATGATAGAAATAAATCAACTCAATTTCTCTGAAGAGCGACAGCTTTTGGTTATCACCACGAAGGAACAGAAGGAATGGTTACAAGCGGATAAACATGAGAATGAACCCTCTATTCTTAGCAACCATAAGATAATTGAACTGGTACAAAAAAACAGCACAACCAAACAGTGACAAGGAGGGGGAGAATGCCAGGAAGATCCCAAAAAGGAAAGGAGTACTTGTGGCACCTTAGAGACTAACCAATTTATTTGAGCATAAGCTTTCGTGAGCTACAGCTCACTTCATCGGATGCATACTGTGGAAAGTATAGAAAGACGTTTTTATACACACAAACCATGAAAAAATGGGTGTTTACCACTACAAAAGGTTTTCTCTCCCCCCACCCCACTCTCCTGCTGGTAATAGCTTATCTAAAGTGATGACTCCTTACAATGTGTATGATAATCAAGGTGGGCCATTTCCAGCACAAATCCAGGGTTTAACAAGAACATCTGAGGAAGAGGGCAGGGGGGTAGGAAAAAACAAGGGGAAATAGGAAAGATCCCACACACACAAGCAGAAGAGTGCTTTGCTGCCTGTCTTCAATGGCTTGAACAGCCTGAAGCTACACCAATCAACCTAATGATGCTTCAAGAGCTACACACCTTGGCAGCAAAAAAGTGTGTTAGCAACCTCAAGCAAAGTACCATTAAAGATTTTTTTCAAGTCTACATAGTTTATCCTGTAGTACTTAAGCAGGGAAGTTAAGTTTTGGATAATTTTTTTTTAAAATTGTCATTATAAAGACTAGTGCCAGTATGTTTTGCTGCAGCATTTTTTTTTTAAAGTGCTATTTGAATGGACATTTAAATCAGTGGGTTTTTGTGTTGGCTTCCCCTGCGCCCGCCCCCTCCTCCCCCATGCATAACACTAAAAAAAAAAAGCAGCAAGAGAAATAACTTAAAATTAAAATATAGTACTGTAAAGTAACTGTATAGTACTGTATAGTAAACTACTAAAAAAATAAAGGGACAGTTTAAAATAAAAGATTTGACAAGGTAAGGAAACTGTTTCTGTGTTTGTTTCATTTACATTAAGATGGTTTAAAGCAGCATTTTTCTTCTTCATAATGAAGTTTCAAAGCTGTATTAAGTCAATGTTCGGTTGTAAACTTTTGAAAGAACTACCGTAACATTGTGTTCAGTTATGAACATTTCAGGGTTATGAACCAACTCCACTTCCGAGGTGTTCATATCTTTGAGGTTCTACTGTATATCCTTTGTCCTCCCTTATTTTTTTCAAACCCCCTGAGTTCTCTTATCCACTCACACTGTTTCAACTACCATCTTTACACAGCTGAACTGCAAATTTATCACTCCACTCCTGACTTCTTGCCCTCTGTCAAAACCTGCATCTCCACCTACATGCATCACCGTCAGCTTAAACTTTACATGATCAAAGCTGAACTCCTGATATTTTTCCCCCCCTCATACTCTCTACATTCCACCATTCTTGGTCACTGCTGACAGCACCACCATGCTCCCCAGTCCTTTATGCTTACAAGATCTACAAATTATGGCCAAGTTATTAAGAAAAGATAGGAAGGAGTTCTTACTGCACCAGAACTTAAACCACCCAAACACTTTCAATAAGGGAAAGATAGGAGCCTCACTCCATCACCCTAAGTCACACCACATTGTGTATAGGTTGCATATATATGCATAGTATAGCACAGATGACTAACTGAGACAGAAAATCTCAGACCATTTACTTGGTAAATTTAAAGCAAACAGGTTCATTTCAGGATGCAGGATCCTCTACAGTGCTTGTAATCCTCCTTATCTAACATCAGGAGAGTTTACCACCACCTTTTTGCCTCAGGAAAACATGATGTCCCATCAGCAAATCACAAATAACACTACTAGTGAGAAGTGCTATTAGAATTGGAGATCATGTCTAACCGAGTGAGAGAGAGGGGGACTGTAAAGGAAGAAGTGGTGAAAAAGTACAATAGAAGGTTAGTTTCTTCCCACTCACTACCACAGTCCCAGCTTCCCTGGAAACGAACTTGAGAACATGAGTTGTAAACTATCCAAAATAATAAAACTAAGAACAAATCGGTCTGTGTTTTCACACAAATTCAGCACATTTCACTGCTCATGGTTCATGTCAACGTTTTATCAAAAAATGGCAGTATGCCACTGTTACGAAGATTAAAAACGGTAAAAAAAGTTAGACCACCACTATGCTCCAAGGATAATTTTTTAAAAATATTTTGCCTTTTGATCCATCCTTCTCCCAGCACTTCTGAGACCTGAATTTCTCGTTTTGGGAGTAAGAGGTGTATTCCCCCTTTCTCACCCCTTCACCGCCTCCTTTGTCCTCTCTTGTGGCATGACCTTTTTTCTACTCCCTTTTGCCCTTCTCCCACTCTCTCAGCTTTTAAAAAAATACTCCATTTTAGACAGACTATGAAAATGGGAGTTTCAATTCAGCTATGTAAAAAAAAAAACAAAAAAAACAAATATCCATCATTAAAAGTTACAATATTAGCAGAGACATTTGAGGCTGTCAGATATCATACATGTCAACCATTAAATAAAATTCTCCTTCATCCTCCCTAACCAATAATTTATAGCCATCTGTATTTCAGGACTATGTTTTTAGTTTACAGGACAAATCTACCTTCCTTTCCAGAAAGATTGGAAAGGGGAATGCTTTTTAAAATCACTTGATAACACAAATATGGCAAAATAAATAATCAAGTCAGTTTCCCCTTGCAGCAGCAGCAATATATCATCCTATTCACTTCACAAGCAATTTTATACACAACCACTTCAGGAAATTATTTTTTCTTGATAATTTAGCGGTTTCCTTCTACTAGATTTTTTTTTATTTCATTGTGGGGTTGTTGATTTTTGTTGGGGTGGGGGGCAAAATGAAGCTATGAAACCCACCTTTTGCTTAAACTAGTTTAAAGCCACCCTAGCCCAGCCAGACTTTAATTCATTTTTTCCCTAACTGCATTTTTGAATTCTGTGTCTTAAAATTAAGTTCTCAAATGCAGTTATTTTCTTTCAAAAGAAAAAAGTTTTAAATGTATTAAGTGGAGTGAACAAGGAATGTGTATTTACACTGAAAAATTTACTTGAAATATACAAGATAGAGCCCATATCTCAAAACATGGCATTTGGCATGTAAACAGCCCCTGAGTAATAGGAGCTTTTCTGAGTGTTAAATATTGGAAAAATTAGATCTGCGTATATACAGAAGAATGTTCAGTTACACTAAGGAGTGCAAATAAGAGCTGATACAGCTAACAAGTTGTTCAACGCATAGTTAAACGCCTTAAACCCCGACATGATATAAAAACCCTCACTCTGCCCTCTTCTTTCCTCAAAAGCCATAGGCCTACTAAATTAAGCACAGCAAAGAGTAAACAGATCTACTTTCATTCTCACCTATACTACTGATTGGTCTTAGTACAGCTCTGCACTTACACAACATTTTACAGAGACTCATTAAGTCTCACTATACCCCCAAGAAATAGGTAAACATTATCCCTATTTTGCAGATTTGGAAACTGAGGTTCATAGTTACTTTAGTAGCTTGCCCAAATTCACTCTGCAAATTAGCATAAAAGCTGAATTAGAACCCAGGTTTTTAAGACTAATCCACTGGTCTACACGGTGCCTCCAAGGCAAATCACATAGCTTTTCTGTGCTAGAGTTTTATCCGTCTTATGGAGAGAGTATGGTATAGAAGAGGCCAGGAGAATTAGGGTTTGTACAGTATATGCTGTTTATATTTTGAAAGCAAATATTAACTCTTGCAGTTTGAAGAAACAGATTAGCACTGCACAGAGAGGAACAGACCTTTGTGTCTACTAGTTTTAACACCTATTATAAAATCCAAATAAGGGAGATGCTTAGAGAATAAATTGAGTCAACAGAAGCAAGATGCAGATTTATGAAGCAAGTGAGAAAATTAACGGACAGTGCATCTGGGCTTTTAGACTTCAAGGGATGATTTGCCTAAAGAAATAAACATCCAGTTTGAATTACTTTATTTCCATGAAAGCCACAGGTTCAAATATAGACAAGGTTGGCTCAGCTCTTCAAGAAAAATAATAAACTGTAGGGAACATAAATTATGTGAACATTTCAAGACAAGACTAGACCTCAAAAATTCTATCTGTAGACATTAAATAACAGAAATGTATTCTATAAGAGTGGGGGTTACCTTGAAATCACTATACAATAGCAAGGAGTCGCTCTACTGTTCCACTGGACAGAACAGTAACATTTTGTGAACTGATTTAACCAGTATCGCGGCAGCAAGCCTCTCAGCCTGAATCGACAGACTCAGACTTGCGTGGTTTGTATCAGTGCTCTAAAAATACTGTAGCTGTGTAGGCAGTGCTTTGAAGTTGGGGCTTGAGCTCTGAAGTCCACTCCTTCCCTAGGCTCAGCACCCGAGCTCCAGTCAGAGGACTCAAAGCTTGAAAACTTGTCTCTCAGCAAAAGAAGTTGGTCAAATAAAAGATATTATCACACCCATCTTGTAAGTTGGCTGACAGTTGCAGCTGAGTTAGAGACTGAACTCCCCAATGAAATAAAGAATCCCTTCATTGTGCTAATCTGATTTCTCTTTTTTTGCGGGGGTGGGGGGTGGGGGGGAGAAGAGGAAGTCCTATGGTTGTTTTCATCTAATTGAAGTAATTTTAGTTACCTAAAAAGGAATGATTGATTTATTTGAATATGGAGAGATTGACCTGTACATTGCTCAGCTGATAAATAGTGAGGAGTTCAGTATAAACAACCTGAACAGAAAAGAGTCTTAGCATGATGTCATCTGATGTAGTGTAAGAACACCTAGTAAAATACTGCATAATACAGGGAATCAAGTTCTCCAATAGGAGTAATGCTGTTTGAAAACCTACGCTCTTGGGTAGTCATTCTGAAAGATGAACTAACCATTGAATGCATACATACATACATAAATTCATAAATCTTTCCCTTTAGTTCTGCCACTTCAGAGCATGTACGTGCATGTGTTATTAGTACTGCAGTCAAGCTTTCAATGTCTGTAAGAAGATTTTTCTTTAGATAGTCCTAATTCTGTTATCTTCCACTAAGCAGCAGAAAATGCTATTATTAAAAATGATTTCTACAATGATCCGCTGCTGCTGCTGCTGCTGCTGCTGCTGCTGCTGCTGCTGATGATGATGATAAAAAAAAATCTTCTAGAGAACAGGCATGTCCAGACCACAGGAAAAAAAAATTCTGTTTGGTAAATGCGAAATACAATAAATTCATTAAGCAAAAACTCTTGAGGAATTTTTAAAGTATGTTTTCTAGGCACTTTCACTTCTCTAAGAGTAAACGAACACACAGTATACAATATACATGGATCAGAAACTTCAAGAACTTTTATAAAAAGTTCTCTATTGTTCACAATGAAACGACTGCAAGATTTGCTGAAAAAATATGGAAGAACAATATGCCACAACAAAGGGAATAATTCGTATTTGTGAAATATACAGAATATAAAGACTATCACATGTTGCCAAATATTTTTTAAAAAACTGGAACTGAAACATTCAAAACCTACATAAGCTTTACAAAAAGCTCTTCACTCCAAGTAAAAATAATAGGACAAATAATGGTTAAGAGCCATGTCACAGAAAGTGCACTGTTTTATGCTTTATTTGAAATTCTGATAACATTGCACCCATGTCACCAAATCTACACCTTCTTTATGAAAAAAAAATCTTCCCATCTAATGAAATCAACTAGTTTCTACATAGCCCATGATTCTAAAACTATGCATTTCTGAAATAGACAATAAGTCAGAAGCACATCATGAAACAAAGTATTAACTAGTAACAATATTCTGATTTTTTTTAAATAGGAAGATCAGAGAGAACTACTGTGTAAATTACAATTCCTAAAGTGGATACTGAAAATATTTCAATTTATGTTTTTTTTTTTTTTTAAAAAAAAGACATCTTGACTGTTGCCTCACAGACAGACACCTACAGTACAATTTTTCAGGTGTTACTGAAGGTTAAGACACAGCACTGGGATGTTGCAAGTCAATTAGATCATCATATTGTTGCAAAATGGCTTGTAGATGTAGCACTGCTGCAAACATTGTGGTGGCATAATATTCTGACACTGATTCTGTGCAAAAAAAAATCTGGCAGTTGCTTCAATCCCAGTAATATCAGTAAAGAAATCTATCAGCAGCAATGAGGAGGTACAAATATCACTTAGGTAGCCAGGGCGTGTCCCAGACCCAGATACAGATGGTGGACCTTGACCTAAAGGCTATAAAGGGACCTGGAGTCCCAGTCCATGACTACAGCATATACCGACACTGCATGGTAAACCCCAGTCTGTAGGACCCAGGCTTGTAGACCTGGTGCTTCCAAGCCCATGCTTGAATGTCTACACTGGACTGTAAATCTGGGTTTAAAATTGCCAGACCCAGGTCTCAAACATGTTAACATGTCCATACTAGAATATGCAGACTTCTGACTCCAGTCTGCAGCTTCAGCTACACCATATGAACCACCACCAGACTTGGACCCAAGTCACAGAAGAACTCAGGCTCTGACCCACCCTGCCAGCAGGGTCCTAGGACCCAAGTCTTGAGTGCTTGCTGACCTCAATCACACTGATCTGCACGTGGATGGAAGGAGGGTTTGGACTCAAACTTGAGTCAGAGCCTGGATTTAGCGTGCAGTGTATCTACATGGTACAGTAATATTAGTAATCAGACCCATGTGGTCACAACACTGGGCAATAAACCCCTATTGTATTCAATTTTTAGAGTAATTTCTCAGTCACAATTATAAAAGTACACCAATATAAGGATCACTCACTATTAAAAACGTGCCTCTAGATGAAAAGTTGTATGCTGTGTAAGAGTCCAATGGGTTACTGAAGTCTCCACTCTGCTTTAATACTTGAACACACACAAAAATAATATAAAGTTAAATATTGCAAAGTGTTTAAAGTTTTTGCTCCCAATTGTTACAGCAATATTATAAAAATTGCTTTTAAACATCAGTTAACAAGTTAAAACACGAGATACAAAATTACCAACAAGATCTAATCTCTGAAACTGTTTTGTATGATTAAGGCCATTATAAAAGTAAGATTCGTAAATCCATTGAGCAGATGTAGTTTTGAAAGATACAGGAAAGTAGTGAAGATTTCATATTGCGGGCCTTTGTAAACACTGCAGTTACAAAGAAAAGGGGGTACACAGGTATAGTTCCCAAGTTTTAGATTTCAAAAACAGGAGTAGTCATTAGAGACAATAGCAGAGAGGGACAATATTACTTGATTAACAACGTACAGCCTAAGCCTATACTACCCTGATCACCTTCTTCCCAGAAGAATAGATAGAAATGGAATTTAGTCTTAAATAAGAGTCAATTTTTGCATTTACATTATTAGCTAAACTAAGTTCTTACCCCAAAATTCCTATTACTGAGATCTCCAGGCTATAAGAACCTTCCAGTACAAACTTATCTAACTCTAATACATAAAATGCAAGATACATCTTTAAAATACTGGAAAGATTCCAGTGGCAATAATAAAATATAGGATAGGGCTTGCTTTTCAAACCACCACAATTCTCTTTTACACCCCAGGAAAAAGTTTAAGTGGCACAATTGCCGTATTTATACTGAATGTAAGGCAACTAGTTGTACAACTACAAACATCTCAAGATGGTCCAAAATAAAGCTGCGTTTGGGTGGGAAAGGGGGACGAAGGAGTCAAGTTGATACATGACGAGTACCTTCATTTGGTCAGCTGAGCAAAATAAAAAAGCCCAATCACTTTTGTATTAAAAGTCCATCAGAACTCTTCTCCTCTTATCAGCATTTACTATGTCACACACAACATAGGATACTGGTTGGCTGAATAATAAATCACAAAACTATGCCAGAATAGCTGAAGTTGGTTTTAACTTCATTCATCATTAGATGGAAGTAGGAATATTTCATGGCTAACAAGCACTCATGTCAGCAAAATCACAGCAAACTGTTACCTTAAATAGACTATGCTTCTGCAAGAAACTGATAAAATATTTCTCTTCAATCACAAAAGTACTAACACTTCAGCTCCTGGTTTTAAAGAGCCTGAGTTGCAGGTCACATGCTTCCTCCCAGTTATGCACTGTACAGGAAGTCATATATAGGACTTCCTGTGTTTTAGGTACAGCAGCTGAGAGGGTGACCTCTGAAGGATGGGAAAGGGACATTTGCAGGAATCAGCAGCTGCCTGTGGGGAGAAGTCTCAGCCAGGAAGAGTGTGAAATCCTGAAAGCAAGCCTGTAAGGGCTGCAAAGCCTGGAAGACAAGAGTGGGACAAGACCCTAAGGAGCTGTTAGGCATCTGTGTTGTGTTGAACTTTGACAATAACAAAGTTGTGAAAAAAACTGGAGCAATAGCTTTGGGGCATGATTTTACTGTCCCATGATTTTACTGTCCCCATTGCTATCCTTACATTTAAGTTTCTTCTGTTGCTTCAGAGATTGTGAAGGTATGGGTCTCCTTTTGGTGTAGATGTGTATTCCTGGCTTTCATGCTCTCTCTCTCTAGTATGTGTAGTCTAGGAAAAAAATGTTCAAATGAAGAGGAACACAAAAAATATAAGTTTCCCCTTGAGTATTTAAAAAGGAAGTAGTGGTTGACAGCCATCAAGCGAAAGTACTCTTATTTCCACTCTTACAGAACTAATCATGTATTTTCATTTGATGTTTCATTTTCTTCCAACAAGTAAATTTTAGCAGAAACTAAGGATGTAAATATTGTTTTTAAAAGTTAACCAGTTAAATGATGAAAATGATATTGTTTAACCGGTTAACTGTCGGGGCCGCTCCCACCAGGCAAACAGCTATAGGCCTGAAGTCCTATATCCTTGGAAAAAGCATAAAAAGCTTCTCTACCCTTCCGTACTAGCATGTTTGAGTCTGCACTGGATGAATCCTTTAGTGCTTAGCGTGACTCTGTCTCCATTTTCATTCAATGTTTGACCTCTCTGACAAGACTAGCGAAGAAGTCAGTTGCAGTGGTAAGTTGCAATGTGGACACAACACTTCTTAAAAAAAAAAAAAGGGGGGGGGGGGGAAGATGACGGTGACTAAGCTTTTAATGAACAAAACTTGAAAAGTTCCAAAAATGGAAGACCCTCAAGCCACGCTGAATATATATTCTAAAGCTTAATAATATATAAATATCAAAACTATTTATCCTCAAAGCCATTTCACATTTAACTGAGAAAAATTCCTATAACTGTAGTAAGAGTTAACAGCTCTAAGAAATGACATTTTAAAATTAACCATTAGTTAGAGATGCCTACCATGGTCAATGATTTTTTTAAAAAGTTTTGTCTACACAACAGGCTTTCATAACCAAATACTATTCTTCTCACATTTCAAAAAATAAACTTAGCATTGCACTTCGCATATGCGAGTTCATTAATTCAGTTTCAACAAAAAAGAGTTTTAAAATACTTTACTGATATGTTGTGCTTAATAAAGTACACTTTATACAAATGGAATCTGACAATGCTTCAGTAATGTCTGTACAGAAATTTAAGGCGGTTTAAATGCCAAGTGAGATTAAGAACTTTTCACTGGTTTCCATTCACAGTTCACATTACATTATGTAGATAATTAGATCTTAAATACTGAATACAAATGATTTTACAGTAAAATGGGGGATATACAACTCAGATACCGAAATAAAGAATCCATCACAAGTTCACATAGCAGGAAGAAGCCTAATGTCAACAGCACTTCTAGCTGCCTTTCCAAAGAGCTTATTTACTCTCCTTTTGAAAAAAGGACTGTAGTTTGAAAGGAAAGAAAAAAAGTCAGTTACTTACATAAGGATTCTAAGGCCTTCTCTACACTAGAAAATTAAGTTGTCTTGATGAAAAATCCACAGCCCTGAGCAGCATTATTAAGCTGACCTAATCCCTGCTGCAGACAGCGCTAGGTCACCAGAAGAATTCTTCTATCAACCTAGCTACCGCCTCTCACAGAGGTGTATTACCTACACCCATCCGAGAGTCCTTCCCATCAGCATAGGTAGTGTCTACACTGAAGCGCTACAGCAGCTTAAATAGTAGCAGGTTGTTTTACAAAAATACAGTTGACTGACTGACTGCACTGATCTTTTACAGTTAAGACATTCAGAATAGACCTATGATTCTATAACAGCATATTCTGTCTAGTCATCTCAGCTTGTGTTACAAAGAAATGCAAGTCAGTATCAGGAGGCAAACGAGTCACAATTTCAATCTGCCTTAAGAGAAAAGATGAGACTTCTGCCTTTATAAATCTTTTCTGTTCCTTGAAGGAGTTTCAAATAAGATAACCAATCACAGTAACACTATATTTGAAGAGTAGTATTTGGATATTATTGCTTTCCAAAAAGATACATAATTTTTAGCAATCATTATGTCTTTGGGAGATTTCCTTAGCAAGATGATGTACACCATCTGCATCTGCCTCAATAGTTTTGAAAGTGCAAAACAAGGTTGTGTATTTAATATTTCTATTAAGTAGCACCCAGAGTCCTCACAATCAGGATTGGAGCGCCTATTCTACATTCTCTATAAAGACTGACAAAGGCACAGTCCTCGCCCTAAAGAGCTTAGATGGTAAGACAAACAACATACAAAAAGTTGAAGAGTGATAACATTTGATATACATATTGTGTTTTTTAAAATGACAAATGGATATTTTTAGGTCAGTATAACCTGAAAGTTATGAACACCAGAGTTACGAACTGACCAGTCAACCACAAAACTAGTAGGGGAACACTCCAGACCCTCTTGGAGGTGGCTATTCACCAGGTGAGTATTAGAGTGCTTCGAGGAATGGAAAAAGAGATTCATCGGCACAAAAAGCCACCTATTGGAGGTTAGAAAATGTAGGAACAGAGTGAGAATTGCTAAAAGTCAAGCTGAATTAGCTCTTGCCAAGGAAACTAAAATAAATTACAAGTTTTTTAAAATTATATAAATAAATAGAGAATAAGGAAGGATGAGGCTGGGCCACTATGCAGTGGATGTGACGGAGGTTAAAGATAATATAGGTATGGCCCAAAAATTAAATGAATACTTTGCTTCGGTTGTCACTCAGGATGATGATATGGAACATAGGCATGAAGGCAGGACAGCTGCTGGAAACTAACATATCTGAAGTGGAAGGAAAGCTTAAAGAGCTCAAATCGGGGGTTTTGGGGGGAAGGGGGAAAAAGAAGGGAAGGACCAGATAACTTCCATCGCAGAATACTGACAGAACTGGCACATGAGATTTCTAGTCTAGTAGCAAGGATTTTTAATACATCTATCTATTCAGAGGTAGCAGCATATTGCTGGAGAAACATCTAATGTCATATATTTAAGAGAGGGGGGAAAAAATGATCTGGGCAACTGCAGTCCTATTAGTTTGACCTCAGTAGCATGCAAGGTTTTAAAACAAATTGTGAAGGAAAGAACATGTCCATGAATTTAATTAAACAGTAAAGGGAATATAATGCAACACTGATTTGCCAAAGTAGATCATGGTGAACAAACCTGATTTCCTTCTTTGAGAAAACCACCAATTTTTAGATAAGGGTAATGAAGTACAGTAGAACCTCAGAGTTACCAACACCAGAGTTATGAACTGACCAGTCAACCACACACCTCATTTGGAACTGGAAGTACATAATCAGGAAGCTGCAGAGACATAAAAAACCCAAAACAAAATACAGTATAGTACTGTGTTACATAAACTACTTAAAAAAAAACCAAACAAAGGGAAAGCAGCATTTTTCTTCTGCATAGTAAAGTTTCAAAGCTATATTAAGTCAATGTTCAGTTGTAAACTTTTGAAAGAACAACCACCATAACCTTTTGTTCAGAGTTACGAACAATCTCCGTTCCCGAGGTGTTCATAATTCAGAGCTTCTGTTGTAGGTCTAATATACTTTGACTTCAGTAGAGCATTTCACATGGTACTATTATCAGTTAAATTAGCAAAGTTGGGAATTTGTATAATAATGATACTGTGGATAAAGAACTATCCAAAGGGGAGAAGGCAATGAGTTGTGATGAAACGTGAACTATCAGACTGGAGGAAGGTTACTAGGGGAGTTCTTCAACAACTGGTCTTGGGACCAATTTTATTCAATATTTTTAATTAATGACTGTGGCATACAGAGTAGAAATATGCTAATGAAATTTGCTGATGATACAACCATTGGGAGGCCTCATCAATACAGAGGAACAGAAAATTAGAAAGGAAGATCTGGATGACCTTGAAGACTCGACTAACAGAAATGGGATTAAATTTTACAGTACGAAGGGCAAAGTCATGCACTTAGAGTCTAATAAGAAGAAATGTCATCTACAAGCCGGGTGCTCATCAGTTGGAAATGACAAAGGAGAAAGAGAGACCTGGGTATGTTGCTCGATCACTGTACAACTATGAGCCACCAATGTGATTCAGCTGTGAATGAGGCCAATGTGATCCTAGGATGCATCAGGCGAGACATTTCCAGTAGAGATTGAGAAGTATTAATGCCATTGCACAAAGCACTGGTAAAATCTCATTTGGAATACTGTGTACAATTATCCTCATCCATGTTCAGAAAGATGAATTCAAACCGGAACAGGCGCAGAAAAGAGCTAGCAGAATGATCAGGGGGAATGGAGAGTCTATAGTATGAGAGGAAACTAGAAGAGCTTCACTTGTTTAACCTAGCAACAAGATTACAGAAGGGGACATGATTGCTCTCTATAAATACATCAGGGCAACACACACCAAGGAGGGTGAAAAAGCAATTTAAGCTAAAGGACAACATTGACAAGAACAAATGGGTATAAACCGGGCATGAACAAATTCAGGCTGGAAATCAGAAGGAGATTTCTGCTAGGGACAGAGAGCTGGACAAGTGTATTAATGTGATTGTACAACAGAGGTGCTTATGATAGTAAGGGGGAGGGCTCAACAGCCCTGAAGCTCATTTCAGCTTTGTGTCATGTGTTCAGAAAGGGATTTCCCACCACTCACCCACACTGCTGGCCCATGAACCACAGCTTAAGAGTCACTGTGATAAGGAATTTATCCTTGTGAAATGTTCATGTGTTAACATCTTCAAAAATTTGGAGTACCTTTACTAGTTTTTTCCCCTAACAAGACCACTATATCTGGTCCCAGGTGCAATAAAACACAACTCAAAACACTAAATATCTCAAATAATTGGTTCTTAAAGATTAATATTTACAGAAACAGTTTTAAAATGTAAAATGAGTCACACATACCACAAAATATTGTTGACATTTAGAAAACTTGCCTTACAGATAATCTACATGCCACTCCCACTTTTTGCTGCAAGGCTGCAATTTCCTCAAAACACCAGGAAATAGCAGAAAAAAACCTTAGCTGAACAGAGAATAGCACTGCTAGGACCACTTGTGACTGACATGCAGTGCATTTAAAAAAAAAAAAAAAAAACCCACACCCACAAAAAAAAAAATAAAAAAAAAAACCACCAAAAACCCATAAACACCTGGAATGCAGTTCAGTCAACTATCACAGCTAAAATCTGCAAAATAAGGAAAAGCAAAAAGTTGAACTGAAGAAAGCCTGTGAGAAATGCTACTGAGGTGTGTCTCACAAAATTTCAATAAGTGGTTATTATAAACAAGTATGAGGGCCAGAAGCCCGATCTTACAAAACCAGGAGATCTGCCTGGTGCTCAAGATTGTTTTGGTTTTTTTCCCCCCACAACACCCAGTACAAGATGTTTGGATTAGCTACCAGACACCAAGAGCATGTCTACATTGCAATAAAAACCCTGCAGCTGGCCTGTGAGAGCCAACTCAGACTCGTAGGGCTCAGGCTGCAGGATTGTTTCATTGTAGTGTAACTTCTGGACTCAAGCTGGGGCCTGGGCTCTAGCCCAAGCCCAGAAGCCTATACTGCAATGAAACTGTCCCACAGCCTGAGCACCGCAAGCCCAAGTTGGCTGGCATGGGCCAGCTGCTGTGCCTAGTTGCAAAATAGACATACCCTCAGTGATTCTGCAGCCTTATGAAAGCCCATTCACAGAACATATGCACAAAATTGACAATACCTACAGAAAATCTAGTTTAGTGTCTAATGTAGTTGAACAGTTACTGCATCACCATTACTTGTTTATCATTCCTACAGGGCCACCTGTTCACGACAGTTGCTGAAAATGCAATGCTGGAAACATTTTTAGATAATAAGCTCTTCCACTGCAAACAGGAAGAGCTGCATAAGGGAAAGAAGCTGTCAGCAAGGAACAGTCAGCACTGTCTTTTTTTCCCCTACACTAAGACTGGTGATGGAGATGCTCTGGGTGAAAAGCTCAATATGTGGGCATCTTTTGCCCAATGAGAGTGGGCTGACAATTCCTGCAAATGAACATCCACCTGTAGTGTTTGTAATCCCAATATAAACAACCCAAACACCACATGTTAACCAGGAAGTATAACTGATTTGAAACCAAAATGACAACCTTTTCACATAGGTTATTCTTACAGAAAACCAGAGTTAACTGCAAACATAGTGAAACAAGCCTATTTTAAATTATTCAGTTTTAATAGTCTGAAGTGTTATTGTAGAACAATCAGTTTTTAAAATTATATGTATACTACTTGTTACAGTCAATTACATGGGGCAGAGCTTTCTCTTTCCATTTTCACAGCATTAACTCAAGCCATTTTTGAAGCTTTGACTATGCAGCAGATACACTGAAAGAGCCCACGTACCCTACAGCAAGCATCTACCGTTATGAGAAAACCAATTCAAGAATGCAAAGGCAATATGATACATAGCAGTCAACATTTTCAATATTTTTTTTTTGGTGCAAAAATATACTGAATACATTAATACACACCTCCAACAGGTATATGTGAATAATGACATTGCATTAAATCCATTTGTGAATAATTGCTCATTCAAAATTAAGAAAAAGCAGCACTATACCAAGGCACGACTTAGGAACACAAGAATTTCCATGCCAGATCAGACCAGTACCAGATGTTTCAAAGAACGTACAAAAAAATAGCTGCCACCTGTCCATAGGGGAGGTTTTCTTCCTAAGCCTGAAACATAAGGGTTTACAGCCCTTGTAAAATCTCATTCCAGTACACAAATTAAAAAAAAAAAAAAAAATCTAATCAACATGTTGGTATTCCTAGCTCAGGACTGATATTCCATGATTGCAATTCATCAGCCCCAAAAATTACGGTATTAGTTCTCTGGCAACAGCTCTAGTTGGTATCTCTCTGTGGAAATCCTGATTAGGAGGCAATAACTGACTTCAATCATTCATGGCTGGCACCCCATCTACTCTAGATTTGAAAACAAATGTTGTGATAGCAGTAAAGTGTGGTCAAATTAAGAACTCTATGCACCCAATTCTTTTTACTTACACCACTGTCAATTTGGATAATTTATTTGGGATCACAGAATAGAATAGACATATAATAATAATAAATAAATAAATAAATAAATAATAATAAAAAAACAACAATAAAATAATTAAGTGAGAGGAGTATCAGATTTCATCTTCTTACTGGAATGCTTCTCTTGGGAATTGAAATATCACCCTCATCACTAGGGATAAAGGTCAACATTTGGAAGTGTGGAAGAGGAAATGCCTCAATTTACTTGACAAGGGCCACTCAACACAAATAAACAGCAGCACTGAAATTTGCTAAAAGATACTTGTAACTGACTTCTTTCCAGCTGAGAACAGAACACCACAGCCTCAAGGCAGGAGTATTAAAGGGAAAATAAACATAAGAACTACCATACTAGGTCAGATCACTAGTTCAGCTAATCCAGTATCTTGTCTCCAGCAGCAGTCAGCACAATATACTTCAGAGTAAGGTTGAACAAATCATAATGTAATAATCTGCTCCCCACAAGGCAAACTCCTGACTTTTAATAATTAGAGACTAGTTAAACCCTGAGAGATTCGATGTTTTATTTCCCACTAAAACTTTTTAAGTGGTATTTACTGCAACAATTCTGGATATCCTGTTCATTCAGACAAGTATCTAATCCCTCTTTGGATCTTTCCAAGTTCTTGGCTTCCATGACATCCTGCGGCAATGAGTTCCATAGTCTAATTATGTGTTACATGAAAACTTATTTCCTATTATCAGTTTTTGAATTTGTTGCTTTTCAGTTTCATTCAGAAACTCCTGCTACCTTCTCTGTACCATTTTTCCATGCTCATATTATTCTTAACACTGTGTTGTGAGCTCTCTCATTCAGCAAAATCCTTTTTCGAACAGAGTGATAAATACTGAACATAGTATTCCAGATGATGGCAAACCATTGCTTTATATAATGGTGTTATAATATTTCTATATTCTTCTCCATTCCTTATGTATCCTGACATTGTTTGCTATTTTTTAAGCCTCAGCTGCCACTAGACAGAGGTTTTCATTCATCTGTCCACAGTGATGCCTGGTCCTTTACTGGAGCGGATACTGTTAATATGCCCCACCAGTATCTAAATTATTAGTTCTCATTTTTCCTTCCAATGTGCATGACTTATTTTTCCCCCATAGATTTTTAAGACCAGGTCATCTAGCCTGATCTCCTTTATGAACATTAAAACTTAAACTACCATCACACTACCCATTCATTTAGCATGGTTAGGTCCCTCTGAAGCTCGTCATAGTCCTCTCTGGACTTGACTAACCGAATAATTTACATTTGAAAACTTTGTCACCTTACTACTCAACCCCTTTTCCAGACTGTACATGCACTGACCACCACCTCTCCTAGTATGGAACCCCATGGCAACCCACTTCAGTTTTTGCATTAATGAAAATTGACCACCTATTCCTAACTCTTTTTTTAGATCTCATGTTTTTTGATTCATGACAATACTTTGCCTCTCACCCTATGGCTAATCAGTTTCTTTAAAAGCCTCTGGTGAATGGACCTTTTTGAAAGCCTAAATATCTGAAGGGAATTTCAGGGTTCCACCAAGGACTTTCACTCTAAATTGGAAGTGTTCCAACATTTCAGCCGGGAAGAAGTCACACCCAGAGTTCTACAGTATTTGAAGTTGCAATTTTTCAAGGCAAAAGTTGTTAGAGGGTTTGAGACTGTATTAAAATGAAATAGGTTTTTTAAAAAGTTTTTACATGTGAACAGCTCATATATTATGGGTAGGTTTTAGAAGTGGAAGTAAAGGGATGCTGAACAATTATTTTATTAAAAATTTCAGAGAGACTTAGTCTCTCTCTCTCTCACTTCCCATGTGTCAAGTAACCCACTCTCTCTTTCCAATCCCTCCTTAAAGTGATGACTCAATCTGTAATAGAATATTTAAAAAATAAGTTAGAAATAGTTTCGGGTAGAACTTGTCCCCAAAAGCTTGAGACCAGTTTTTATGATTTAAAAACTTTGTTTCTCTTTCCTCTCTACCTTTGAGTGAAAAGCCCACAAGCAAAGCAGGGCATGACTGTCTACACGAGGAAAACAGTAAAACTGACTATTCTTAGAGTGCTGCCAAATACAAAAAGAAACTTTTAAAAAGATTTTTTTCCCCCATCCCCTTTTAGTCACAGTGATCTTCAGTGCAACCTCTAACAGTAATTTTTTTTCAGTGTTACTTCTAACAGCAATTTTTTTCAGACAGAAGTGCAGATTTTAGTTACACGTGACCCTTTAAACAAGGGGTTCTCATCGCAAGGTTATTACATGGGGGGAGGGAGAAAGAGAGAGGTCGGTGTCCACAAGCTGTCAGCCTCCACCCCAAACCCTGCTTTGCCTCTTGTATTTATAATGGTGTTAAATATATTTTAAAAAGTGTTTTTAATTTATAAGGGGGGGGGGGGTTGCACTCAGAAGCTTGCTATGTGAAAGGGGTCACCAATACAAAAGTTTGAGAACCAGTGCTTTAAACCCTATTTTCACTTGGCTTTCTATTACTCATTTCCCACAAAACCTGTCCCCACTTTCACACACCATTTTTTTTTTTTTTTTTTTTAATACTGTTAGTACCATTTTAGTCTTACATAGATGTAAGTTTCTTTGAGCAGGGAGCTTTTTCACACATATGTAAAGCACACTATACAGCGTATGGTACTGAAATCTTTCAACAAAAAGTTCCACGACGTTTTTAGACAGTGATTTAGTGTAGCATATGTAGCAGCCTCAAAACCAGTATGGCAACCAGTCATTCTCAAATAAGCTTGGTATCCAGGATGGATAAAAATAAGTTCTCTTAAAAAAATAAAACTATTTAAATTAATTTGAAATTGAAAATTTAAATTAAGACCTAAACACAGTTAACAGTATTTAAATTAAATTAAAAAAATATGCAAGCAGTATGTTTGCCACCAAGTTTCAAAAGAAAGTCAAGCCATTGACTAGGCTCCTGGAATCAGAGCTTGCTGAAGTGCTAAACCAGCAGTCACCTCTTCTACAGGTACAGAGAGCACAAACCGAGAAACCAATTAGGATTGAAAAACGCAGGAAAGCTGGTTCTCCCTCTTCCAATCTATGAATAAAGACTAGGTGAGAGAAGGAATTCGCCCTGTAGTAAAATCCTGAAGGACATGGTGACATCAATTCACTAACTACAAATGGTTTTTAAAAGGTAAGTCAGTTTTAAATGTAAAACATGTTTTGGTAAATTTTTTCTTGTGTGTCCAGCACATAAGGTCATTTTCTAATAAAAAAATTAAATGCTGGCTTTTGTCCACTTTTTACTGAATGCCAATTTTCATCCAAAGAGAGTTGACACAAATTACAAGTAAAAACAACAAGGAGTCCAGTGGCACCTTAAAGGCTAACAGATTTATTTGGGCATAAGCTTTCGTGGGCTAGAACCCACTTCACTGGATGCATGGAGTGAAAAATTACAGTTGCAGGCATTATTATACTGACACATGAAGAGAAGAGAGAGTTACCTCACAAGTTAATAACTAGTGCTGACAGGGCCAATTCCATCAGGGTGGATGTAGTCCACTCCCAATAATAGATGAGGAGGTGTCAATGCCAGGAGAGGCAAAGCTGCTTTTGTAATGAGCCAGCCACTCCCAGTCCCTAATAAAGCCCAAATTAATGGTGTTAAATTTGCAAATGAATTTTAGTTCTACAGTTTCTCTTTGAAGTCTGTTTCTGACTTTTTTTGTTCAGGTATAGCTACTTTTAAATCTGTTATAGAAGGTCCAGGGAAACTGAAGTGTTCTCCTACTGGCTTTTGTATGTTACCATTCCTGATGCCCGATTTATGTCCATTTATTCTTTTATGTAGGGACTGTCTGGTTTGGCCAATGTACATGGCAGAGGGGCATTGCTGGCACATGAGGGCATATATAACATTAGTAGATGTGCAGGTGAATGAGCCACTGATGGTGTTGCTGATGTGGTTGGGTCCTCTGATGGCGTCGCTAGAGTAGATATGGGGACAGAGTAGGCAACGAGGTCTGCTACAGGGATTGGTTCCTGGGTTAGTGTTTCTGTGGTGTGGTATGTAGTTCTGGTGAGCATTTGCTTAAGGTTGGGGAGCTGTCTGTAAGCGAGGACTGGCCTGCCTCCCAAGGTCTGTGAGAGTGAGGGATTGTTTTCCAGAATAGGTTGTACATAGTTGATAATGTGCTGGAGAGGTGTTAGCTGGGGGCTGTATGTGATGGCCAGTGGCGTTCTGTTATTTTCCCTGTTGGGCCTGTCCTGTAGTCGGTGATTTCTGGGTACCCATCTTGCTCTGTCAATCTGTTTCTTCACTTTCCCAGGTGGTATTGTAGTTTTAAGAATGCTTGATAAAGATCTTGTAGGTGTGTGTCTCTGTCTGAGGGATTGGAGCAAATTCGGTTGTATCTCAAGGCTTGGCTGTAGACAATGGATTGTGTGATGTGTCCTGGATGGAAGCTGGAGGCATGTAGGTAAGTATAGCAGTCAGTAGGTTTCCGGAAAAGGGTGGTGTTTATGTGACCATCACTTATTTGCACTGTAGTGTCCAGGAAGTGGATCTCTTGTGGGGACTGGTCCAGGCTGAGGTTGATGGTGGGACGGAAGTTGTTGAAATCATGGTGGAATTCCTCAAGGGCTTCTTTTCCATGGGTCCAGATGATGAAGGGGCATCAACGTAGGGCAAGCAGAGGAGGGGCACTAGGGGACGAGAGCTGAGGAAGCGCTGTTCTAAGTCAGCCATAAAAATGTTGGCATACTGTGGGTTCATGCGGCTACCCATAGCAGTGCCACTAACTTAAAGGTATAAGTTGTCTCTAAATCTGAAATGGTTGTGGGTGAGGACAAAGTCACAAAGCTCAGCCACCAGGTGTGCCATGGGCCTCATCAGGGATACTGTTCTTGACAGCTTATAGTCCATCCTCATGTGGAATATTGATATAAAGAGCTTCTACATCCATGGTGGCCAGGATGGTGTTTTCAGGAAGATCACCAATGCATTGTAGTTTCCTCAGGAAGTCGGTGGTGTCTCAAAGATAGCTAGGAGTGCTGGTAGCGTAGGGCCTGAGGACAGAGTCCAAATAGCCAGATAACCCTGCTGTAAGAGTGCCGATGCCTGAGATGATGGGGTGTGGGTTCTAGCCCACGAAAGCTTATGCCCAAATAAATCTGTTAGTCTTTAAGGTGCCACCGGACTCCTTCTTGTTTTTGTGGATACAGACTAACACGGCTACCCCCTGATACTTGACACTATACAAGTAGAAAATTAATCTTGTTAGAAAATGGTGAATGATGCATTTCTAACACAACTAAAAATTAAAAATCTGAATAAACATCTAGTGAGGTATATAATTGCTTAAATAAATGTGTATAAATATAATTTAGATTCCTGGTTACCAAAAAGCACCAAGTTTGCTGTAAAGACTATATTTACTTGCACATCAATGTGTTTTACTGGTTACCAATCGAAAATGAACTTTTTTTTTTTTTAAATAAAAACAGCAAAAGCACAAATGCAAAATAAAATTAAAGTTGATGATTGAAATTATGGTTTCCTGTTTAAAAATCAGTCTAATTTATTGGTACCTCAAATCATTATGCCCCTTGCGATGCACTTCTATGAAAATCTCTCCCCATTATAAAATATTTTTAAAATTACTGCCTAAACTGTCACAAAAGGTCGACTTAATAAGGTATTCTGTTCCATCTGCAAGCTTCCGAGAAATGATTACATATTACGTTAATCAGTAAGACAAAGACATTAGATCACTGGTGGGCTAATGACATTCCTGGGTAAGAGTGGTTATTATAATGGCTGGCTCTGCTAACCATTTGTTATTTCAGTGTGTGTGCAAATGTTACTAGCATGTTTAATTATGTAATTATTGTGTTTTTTCTTTGCACTGTGCAAGCACTGCAGATTCTGTAAGAGTAAGGAATTATAAGCAATATAGCTGAATATTTTTGTGATTGATCATAAAGGAAAATTCAAGGACCATATGCATCTGTCTTCAACTGCCTTTTCACTACAGTGTTTTTATTTATTGTTGTAAGAATCCTTGGGACTAGAACCCAAGTCTGCAGAGTTTAGGATAGCTAATGTTATCACATCGCCACTGAGAGGTCCTACAAAGCCAAGGAGCACTGTGAAGACTAGGCACCGCAAGAAGTGTCGCCCAAAAGGTCCAGAGTGACAGCATCCTGCAGCCTTCTGATTGGCCCATTGTCACTCTTTAACCCTGGATGGTGTCCCAGAATGTTGTCTAAACAACTATGCAGTAGGCCAGAAGTCTAACTCCAGAGCTCACCTCACTTTCTGTTCTCCAGTCTCCAACTCCAGCCTGATGCTGATCCTGACTCCTGCCTGTCCTTCCCACCTCTAGGAATTACTCCAACTCCTTGTTCATTGACTACCCACCTCATGACTGTCCTTGACTTGGGGACACCAGCCCAGTCATAGCTGCTAGGCCAGATTGTAAGGGACTGGGGTGTAGGCAATCATGTTGTGATATCATTAAAACTACATTCTCCCTCCACCCCCAAAAGCCACCTTAACTTGTTGCAATTTATTGCTCATATAGGATTTCAAGCAGACCCTGAGACTGAACTCCCCCATTTAGCCACACAACAAGTATACAATTCAAGTTGCCCCACATTGTTACACCAGCATGCTTCAACCCTGTTTCAGAAGGACCACCTTCAAGAAAGAAAATGTAGTGGATTCTCCATTCATTCCTGGGTATCTGCCAAAACTACCAACAAGATTACCAGTTACGGTTATGGGTTTATTATGTGGACATCTGTCCAGAAGTACTTAACCAAGGCCAGCTCCTCATATGTTACAGGCCCATCCACCATCAAATCCCTACATCTTTTATTCACTACCAATTTGGGCAAATCCAGACCTGTAATTTAAATATGAAAGATTAAGTAAACCACTACAAATCCAGAGTCATGCAAAGAAAATAAAGCAATTTAAAAACTCGTTTATTTGATTTCTGTTAGTGAGTCTAATACTAACAACTCTGGATTAAAAATAATTCAGTTGCCTATGTTGTAAGCTCTGCCATCCATTTAGTTGATTTGCCCAACATCAAAGTTGCTCTGTGCATCAGTTTAACTATCTGTAAAAATATTCACTGACCTTACAAGGTTGTTGTGAGGCTTAATTATGTTTGTAAAGCACCGAGAAACTTGGATGGAAGGCATTATATGCAAAAAATGTCATCAGAAATGCTAGACTAGATTGGAACAGACATTTTAGGTGACTGAGTCCAACCCACTACGTAAAAAACAGGAAAGACCACATATATAATCTCAAATTGAAAACATTAAATTTTATAGACTGATGTTAGGATCCAGAATGGATTTCATATACTGCATTATGCAGAATATAAAAAAAATCCAGTAAAATATTAATTCACATAAATAGCAGTTTGTGATAATTATGTGTAAGCAACTTCAAAGTCATGACACAACCCAGCCTTAAGAAATTAAACTCTTTGCTTGTCCCATCATGCCTAAGTACTGAATAACATATAGTAATTATTAGAAGATTTAAGAACTCTTACTGCACCATGTGGTTCCTTATGCTGGGTCACAATTTTAAACAACAGTTGGTTACCTGACTATTCTATTAGAATTAACTGAATTATTGAAAAGTACCCCAAAGAGAAGCATCAGAGTGCAAACCTGAACAGCAGCAAATAAGGAAGCACTAGGCCAGGGAATTTTTAATACATATTTTTAAAGCACATTGCTTTTTGACTGACTGAAGCTTGTGCACAAAGCACAGCTTTTGCTATTAGTTAGCAATTGAAATTTAACATGACAGCTTAAGCAAAATAGCTTTGGTTAACCCAGTTCAGTCCCTAGTGGACAAAACAAGTATTACAAAGCCCCTAAACATTTTATGACAGCCGTCATCCTTATTTGAGAAGGCTAGGCCCAGGTTAAGATAACACACTGCATGTTTTAACTCCATCTCACTAGCAATGAGAGCAGATTTCATAGGCCATTCATTATAATCATTGCAGCTAATGTTATCCTGATTGCACATAAGTTAAGACTAAAATTTTGTCCAACATTCAAAAATGCAAGTACATAGAATACCATATAAAACAGATTTTAGCCATTTATAACGCTTTGTTTTTGGGACAGTTGCTCAAAATGACATGTTCACCACTAAAATTGTAAGCCTTTTACCGAATATAAAATACGCTGTACATAGTAGAAAGACTCAACATTTGTTTATACACAATGAACTGTGCTTTAGGAAAAACAACAATTCGCTTAGAGAAATGCAACCTAAATTTAAAGTAAGAAGTTTTCAAAATAAACATTTGCTTACGGTAACTTTTTCAGGTTTTATAATTTCAGTTTTTGTATTACATAGTATAAGACTTCTGACATCATGCTTTCACAGGAATGAACAATGAACATGGGCAATCTTCAGAATTCACCAGTTCCCTCTGCTAACAATTTTATGTTTTTATAATGTTTAAAAAATCCTGTTCTCAAGCTTTTCCTTTAGCAGGGCTTTATCAATTTAACTGAAAATCAGAATTCCTGATGACAACATACACCTTACTTGCTTCAAATGTGACCATATGACTATTTAGAGGGAAACTTCAAGCCAGTTGCAGTTTACAGGAACTTGCAGAAACCCAACCCTTGATTAAAATAATCTAGTATTTCATTAATTATTCTCCCCCTTTCAAACACAAACGGACTTACCTTGCCTGTCTTGTGGTCGAACCAGACAAGGGCATGGTTCCTGGACAACACTTTACAGTCAAAAGTAGCATTATTCTGAGCTGGCCGGCAGCGAGCCACTGAACGGCCGATTTTGACAGGCTCATCCAGGTAGACATGACGCTCCTGAAATGGGTGAGAGTTCGGGCGGCAAGTGAAGATAGCCAAGGCTGAAGGCATCGAGGACAGATTGGGGATGTCACGCCAAACAGGGATGAAGAGAAACTCTTCCTGATCCAGACTGCCTTCCAAAAATTTTTATCCCAAATCTCCCCCACAATTTTACATTAAAGCAGGACAAATGTTACCTGTACATGAGATGCCTAACAACTCATTGTTGCAGTGTGTAAACTGATCCTGGCAATAATCCAGTGAAAAAGCCCCATTATGTCCTTTAACTGTATCAGCAGCACCCTGGAAAAAATCTAGAAGGCGCAACTTTCAATCCATGCTCATCAGGAAGAACAGGAACAAACATCTGACTTCACAGAAGAGAAGCAAGACTCCCCAAAGGTGGAGATGTCTTTAAATCCAAGTAGATGAGTCACCCACAAATACTTGTGTTGGGGATTCAGACTGCCTTCTTTTTTTTCTTCTTCTGTAAACGGCACTTACCAAAAATTTGACCAATGCAGCATGAAAGCAAGGAAAGATTTAGGGGTCGGGAGCCAGGGGATAAAAAACGTTTAGCATCCAGCCAGCCTCACAGCCCAGATCAAGAGATGGAGAATGCGTATGAAGCATTCGCTCCACAAAAGACAGTCAGTTTAGTTGATCCACATGGCAGTCCACATTTCATCTTCTTCAGACATTAAGATAAAGTAGCGTGGGTGGTCCTCGACTAGAGGTAGCAAAGCTGCACTGTTCTCTTCCCCTACACCAGAAAAAGCTGACCTGAGGCTAGAGTTGCAATTGGCCACTCAGGTATGGAATTTGATAAAGGGTGGAGAGGTGCTTCAAACTCTTCTCCACCCCCGGAGAAACTAAGAGGAAGGGTCTTCCAGGACGAACTGAAGGGGTGAGGGCCTCCTCAACTGGGAGAAGAGTGGCAGCCAGGGGATTTGCAGGCGCTCACGAAGGTTGGGCTGACAGAAGAAGGGATTGCCCCTCAGACGGGGGGCAGGGGTGGATGTCTCAGTGAGGCGGGCCGCCTTAGGAGGGCGGAGGGGTGTCTCTCACGGGGGCTAGCTACAATAAGTCTCAGGGAGGAATCTCCCGGAGGTCTCCCGCCGCCTGGCCAAAGGGGGAGGGATCTGTTCCGCTCAGGGTCTCCGCAGGTGGCTGCGCATCGGGATGCCGTTTGTCGCTCTCTCCTGAGGAGCAGGGTCTCCGCTGGCCCAGCGGGGCTGGCCCTGCTCCGGCTGCGGGGGAGGCCTGGAAGCCGGGCCCGGATGCCTCCCGCTCAGTGTCGTTCTCAGGCGGCCGCCGACAACGAAAACTTTCTTCTGACCTGCAAAACCAAAACAAACCCGATCAGGCTGAGCCCCGGCCTGGCGGCCCCCTCCCCCGGCCCGGAGCTCCCCGGCCCAGCGAACGGCAGAGGGGCATGAGAGCGCTCCTCTCCCTCCCTTCTTACCTTCCCAACAGCAGCCGCCGCCATAGTGACTGGAAACCTACCCGGTGTAGCAGCCGCGCTGCCGGGGAGAGGAAGGGGGGAGGGAGGGCTGGCACTCGGGAGAGGGAGGAGCCGCTGTGAACTGAGCCTGACCGAAGGATACGCCAGCGACCGCCTACCCTCTCCTGCGCAAGCGCCGGGCTCGCTCGCACAGCAGTGCGCCGATGTGGAGCGCGCGCACCTGCGTGCTGTGGCAAATGAAGCCCCGGCGGAACTTTGTTCCGCAGCCCTGACCCTGATGTCTCCTGTGGGCTCCGCTTCCGGGTGGGGGAGGGGGTGAGAAGAAGTGAGGGGAACCGGGACGGCGCTTTGAGGGTGTGGCGTGGGGCGGGGCCGAGAGAGGCTTCCCTGAGGGGCTGGCAAAGAGGAATGTTGTGCTCTGTGAAGAGCCGGTGGAGGGACGTTTCCCGGAGAAGAGGGGCTGTTGCTCTGGGGCTGATGGAGGTGGAGGTGGAGGAGGAGGAGGAGGAGGAGGAGGAGGAGGGGAAAAGCCATCGCCCCAAGGCTGGAGAGGGAGGTTCCACTGAGGAAAGGTTAGAATGTGGCGCAGTCAGGACTCAGAGATGCTGCCCCTGAAAGTGAGTCTGGCTGAGCAGGGCCCCAATGCCCTTTCTCCACACACACAGTGGGGAAGTTGCTAAAAACTCACCCGTTTCATGGGGCTGCATTTCATCTTAGTTTAAATAAAGCTCTAAGGCAGGACTGCACTTAAAAAACCTAAGAGTACTTTTCATGCACATAAAAATTTAGTTCCTCCCTTCACGACCCCCTGTGTTCCCTCTATATCTTCTTGCCTTAGCCTCAACTTTTACATTCTTACCGCCATGACATGAAACCTACAGCACTTACTTGCTAAATGTTGTGCAATAAGTCTATATTTTGGAGTGTCTCAGTGCAATCACAGCTTCTGATGGCTACAGAATAAGATGTGGAAAAGACATTAGCATGACTGAATTGAAGAGGAAAGGCCAGGAGAGAACAGAGATTGGTGAGTCATCAAATACAGCTGTAATTTTGTCACAGGTCATGGTGATCACAGAAATCATGAATTTGAATTGTCTGTGAAATATTGGAAATGACTGTAAAAACACATTTGATTAGGCCCCCCCCCCCCCAACTGAGTGGCATGGAAACCTGGCACGAGGTCACAACACCACTCAGGTTTGTCTCGTTCACATTTCCATTGGGACAGGCAAGCCAAATCTGAGTGATACTGTGATGTGACCCCATGCACCAGGTTGCATTTCCCAGAGCAGGGAGCCAGGTCTAGTCGCATGGGAAAGGAGCTTCTCCTGCAGGATTAGTGCGGAGGTTGGCTCTCTCTCCAACACATTCCAGACTCACCTTTCAGTACCTACGCTATATTCTTGTGTATGTTGATGTAGCAAAACCTACATTATTTAGTGACTTACTTATTTTTCCCCACACCTCTGCTGTGAAATTTACTAAAAATTTCCATACCAAACTCATAACCTTAACCAGCAATATAATAACACCTCACTCTTATATAGTGCTTTTCAGAAGCCTGTCTGAAAGCATTTTAGAAAGGAAGTCAACATTATTATCCCCATTTTACAGATAGGCACAGAGCAAGGAAGATGGCAGAGTCAAGAAGAGAACCCAGGTTTCCCAAGTCCTAGTTTAGTGGTTTATTCACTTGGCTATGCTGCCTCTCTAAAGCAATCTAGCAAAAGATGGTTAAAGAACTAGAAATTGAAGCCATGGTAGCAGATAAGATCATTCCGTGGCAGGGTATATAGAAAGAAGAGAGAACCAACGACATAGCTTTGAAGGATGCCATTGGAGAGAGGTGAGGAGAATGAGACACAACCATCTGAAAAAGACATAGTGAACAGTCAGTGACGTTGGGAGGAACTGGATGAATCAAAAGCCGAAGCAGATGAGGGAGTGATTGACAGTAACGGAAAGGTCAAACCAAAAAAAAAAAAAAAAAAAATGAAGCTAAGGTCTTTGCGCTTGGCAAGAAAAGTGATCTTAGGGGAGTGGAGGGTGTAGAAGCCAGATGACAGTGAATCAAATAAGGAGTCAGGGACAGGGAAGTCAAATCTAAGGTGAAAAACAAGAGGGCATGATTTGGGAAATAAAAGGGTAATGGGTATGTCATAGTAGAAGCAAGATGGATCTACACAAATGAATCTCAAACTTCAAGACCTTGCTTATCACTTCCAAGACTCAAAAGTATTTGGCATACCGCCTTCATAATTGTCATCAACGATTTTTAGTGGATTGTTATTCTTACTCTATACCTCAAATTTACCCATATACCATGTGACTGGGGTCCACATACCACAAGTTGAAAATCAGTTCTCTAGCGAGTTTTTATTATCTAGGCTACTGTGTTAAGGTATGCTGTATGAAAGTAGGAAGAAAATAAAGGAGATCAGGGAGAGGGAGGAAGCGGTAGAAAGTGCAGCAGAATTTAGATTCATTTGAGGAAAGAGATTTAGAGACGAGAAGCAGATATAAGGACATTTTAAAGTTAGCAAGTGTAGTAAAAAAGGAGATAAGGGAGCATAGCTGTCCAATTCTCAGCCTGGGCTCTGCCAAAATCTCCCCACTGATGTAAAATAAACACGTGTTAAGTATTTGAGAGATTGGGGCCTTATCCATCTCCTCTCTAAATCCTATTCTTTTCATCTCTTTCCATATGGAAGTCTCTCCATGCTGCTATTTAATTTCATTGCCAGTCTCTGGACCCCTCTGTTTCTGCTGTGTCCTACTTGACATTGGCTGACCATTCTTCCAGGTGAGTGTGTACTACTGGTTTATATAATTGTGCTATAATATTATTTTCGATATCATTCTTATACCAGGAGTTCTGAACCTTTTCTAAACTGCAAGCCAATTTTCCATATTAGGACCTGTATATCAGCAACATCCCACCCATTTAGCTAGGATCTAGCTGGTAGCCCCTTCCCATTTTGCAGTTCGAAAAGGCAGGGTGGTCATGACCCCCAGACAAATGCTCACAACTTCCAGTGTGAATACCTCTTCCTTATACAGCCAAATAATTTGTTTTCCTTTTTGATCACCACTGCACAATAATCAGATCTTTCCACTGAGTTGCACATAACGCCCAGATCTTTTCCCTAAATGGTTACAGTTAATTTGGAATTCATGGGGGCCACTGCAGCAAAAGATGCTGAGATTTTGAGGCAGTCCTTAGGACCTGAGAAACTCCATGCTATCCCGAGACACTTAGGCCAAATTCCTAGGCAGGTGTGGCTATGACTTAACTGCCTCTTCATTCCATTGGCCTCACATAAACACCAACTGCCTAGAAAGAGAAATGTGATTGTGCCCTCCTTTCCATTTCCCTCATGCAATATGGTTATACAGTGTGGCCTTATTGCCATTAGCTATGATGGCTGTCATCCATAAAATTTTATGGGCTTCCTGACTTTAACTAAGATGGCCACTAAAATGGCCACTTTTGCCCATACCTAATATGGCTGCCAAATGTTACTGCCTTTTATGCCACGTGTGGCAAAGGGTGGTTTGCCTAAATTAAGCATGTGCCAGCCAGTCAGTCATCTTTATTCCTGGCAAGCAATCTACAACTGCACATTCTGATGGGTAAAAATACCCATCCACCTATTTCTACCCTGGACCTAGAGAGGGACACTTTCTGAGAGGTACTGAACACCTCAAAAATACCCACATGCTGGTTTTCTTTGTGTGGTCTCCCTCATTCTGCTTTTACTGAAAACATTTATTTTTATTCATTTATTTTTGTGTGTTTGTTTTTTAAGTAAAAAGGCTGCTATCTGAAGAATACCATAGCACTGGGTATTTAAATTAGCTACAACTATAAAGTTATAAATATATACGGGGTGAAAGTAACTTAAAGGAATTGCCGGTACTCTGGAGTCCTGAGGAGGGCGCGGGGCCGCAACCGGAAGAGGTGTGGCCTCTACCGGAAGAGGCAAGGCCTTTAAATCCCCGGGCCCTTTAAATCACTCCTTGAGCTCCCATCTGCAGAGTTGGCTGGGAGCCCTGGGGTTTGGGGGCGATTTAAAGGGCCCGGGGCTCGAGCTGCTGCTACTGCAGCAGAGCCCCGGGCCCTTTAAATTGCCGACGGAGCCCAGGGGGTCCAGCAGCAGGGCCCGGGGTTCCGTCTACCATTACCCTCCAGGGCCCTTTAAATCAGCTCCAGCAGCTATTTAAAGGGCCCAGGGTCGTAGAGGCAGCGGGAGCCCCGAACCCTTTAAGTAGCCCCGGGAGCCCCGCCGTCACTACCCCAGGACTCCGGCAGTTTCCAGGGGCTATTAAAGGGCCTGGGGCTCCCTCTGCCTCTACCGCCCGGGCCCTTTAAACTGTCCCCGGAGCCCTGGCATAGTGGCAGCGAGACTACAGCGGTGATTTAAAGGGCCCAGGGCGGTAGCAGGAGCCCTGGGCACTTTAAATCGCCACCCGAGCCCTGCTGCTGCTACCCCAGGGCTCCGGCAGTGGGGCTCTGGTGGCAATTTAAAGGGCCCGGGGTCCAGCTGCTGCTGGGAGCTCCAGGCCCTTTAAATTGCTACCTGGGGAAGCCGGTCTGTCCTGGTACGGCTCACCGGCTCTTGCCAGCAGGGGTGGCAGGTTTGTAGAAATTTTGGTGGTGCCCAGAACCTGCCCCTGCCCAAGCTCTGCCCCCCCCCCAAAAGTCCACCCCCCCCACCTGCCCAAGTCTCTGGGAGGGAGTTTGGGTGGGGGGAGAGGAGGTCTGGAATGCAGGCCCTGGGTTGGGGCAGGGGATTGGGGTGCAGAAGGGGTGCAGGGTGCAGGCTCTGGGAGGGAGTTTGGGGATGGGAGGGGGTGCGGAGGGAGGAGGTGCAGGTTCTGGGAGGGGGGGTTGGGGATGGGAGGGGGTGCAGGGGTGAGGCTGGGGATGGGTTTGGGGTGTGGCTTGGAATGAGGGGTGTGGGAGGGGGCTCAGGGCTGAGGCAGAGGGTGCGGGGGGGATGAGGGCTCTGGCTGGGGCTGGAGATGAGAGGTTTGGGGTGTTGGAGAGGCTCAGGGCTAGGGCAGAGGGTTGGGGTGTCGGGGGATGAGGGCTCTGGCTGGGGGTATGGGCTCTGGGGTGGGGCAGGGCTGGGGATGAGTTTGGGGTGCAGGGAGGCTGCCCCACGCCTGGAGCCAGAAAGGAGGACTCCCCCCAGCCCTCTTCCCCCTGGCAGTAGCGAGCTCTGGGAGAGGGAACCCCCTCTCCCCCTCAGCAGCACACTCACCCCCACCACTGTCACTGCATGTGCTCCTAGGGCCCCTCTCAGGTCCAGGAATCTCCCTCACCTCCCCTGTGGTGGGTGCCGTGAGCAGGGGGGCTGCCATCACATGTGCACCTCATCCACTGCTGCTGCCCCTCACTGTAGCCTCATTGGGGGTGGGGGATGGGGCTGCCCCTTGCCCAGCATGGGGCAGGAGCGGTGACTGCGGTCAGGGAGGGCGACTGTACTGGTGGAGGGTCCCGCTGGAAAATGGAAGGATCTGAGGGGGAAGGGCAGGGGAAGGGCAGCCTGACCTGCCACTTTTGAATAGGGGGCACTAGAATCCTGCGGCGGCAGTTGATGCAGGGAGGCAGCATGGTGCTGCAGGGGAGAGACAGGGACACTCTGCTCTGGACCCAGGGAGACGGGGTGGGGGGGGGGGAGAGCAGGTGGGACCAGGTGGGTAACCCAGCCCTGAACATTAGTGGAGCCACGAGCCCATATAATTCGCCTCTGCTGCTTGCCGGTACGCCGTACAGGAGCGTACCGGCTTACTTTCACCTCTGAATATATACATTGAACTTAAATATGATAATTAATGGAATTTCTCCACTACATGTGCATTTTCCATTCCATTCTGCCATCTTCCTTTACAATGAACTTTATTTCTTCATCTTGATTGACTCAAATGCCTACAAACACCAATGATTTTTCTCTTCCTTTGATTCTTTCCTCAAACCCTCTTTCCTTTCTAAGTAAGATCTTTCTAAAAAATTCAAAGAAAAAATCCTATTTGGCAGGAATTCTCTGCTTACACCCTTCTCTACTTTTCATCATCAGAACTTCCTCCCTGTGATGGGACACATCCACATCCCAGTGATAGGCTAGCAAGTATTCCTGTACTCAGGTAGTGCCAATTACGTGCACCTGCAGAACATGTGCCACTTGGAAAAGGCAAAGGTGACATTCTCCCTCTCCTCCTTCAACAACGAGGACATTGCCCAGAAGGAGAGGCTGCTCTGGAGCTCAAGTACAAAAGGGAGTCCAGCCTGAAGCAGTGGCTAGCCTTTCCTCTCTCCATTCCTCTTTACCCCTCCCCCCCACTTTGAGGTACAGACTAACACTACAAGCCTGTTACAGTGAGGGACCCAGGAGGGCTGCTCCCAGCCAATAACCTGTGTCAGAACCCAGGGAGTGCCGCCAATGACTAGAAGTAATTGGATTCAGAAACGATGCTGGGAGTGAGCTGAACTCCTGCTGGGAACAGAGAGATTGTCCAGGAGTGGGGGCGCCCATAAGAGACCCAGGGGCAAGAGACAAAGAGATTTTGGCAGAGCCCAGGCTGAGAATTGGACAGCTATGCTCCCTTATCTCCTTTTTCACTACACTTGCTAACTTTAAAATGTCCTTATATCTGCTTCTCGTCTCTAAATCTCTTTCCTCAAATGAATCTAAATTCTGCTGCACTTTCTACCACTTCCTCCCTCTCCCTGATCTCCTTTATTTTCTTCCTACTTTCATACAGCATACCTTAACACAGTAGCCTAGATAATAAAAACTCGCTAGAGAACTGATTTTAAACTTGTGGTATGTGGGTCTCAGTCACATGGTATATGGATAAATTTGAGATATAGGGTAAGAATAACAATCTACTAAAAATTGTTGATGACAATTATAAAGGCATTATGCCAAATACTTTTGAGTCTTGGAAGTGATAAGCAAGGTCTTGAAGTTTGAGATTCATTTGTGTAGATCCATCTTGCTTCTACTATGACATACCCATTACCCTTTTATTTCCCAAATCATGCCCTCTTGTTTTTCACCTTAGATTTGGCTTCCCTGTCCCTAACTCCTTATTTGATTCTCTAGAGGGTTGGACGGAGATGTGTGCAACTGAAAATATTTAATATGTGTGGAAAGTATACTATCTTTATTGTAAAAAGTCTCCTTTTTGCTGCTATGATGCAGTGATTGGAAATGTAATAAATCTTTTCTTAGGTAGCAGAAGTGCTTTCACAAAATTAATTAATCAAGGGGAAACAGCATTGTGACATTTTGGTCACCCACTCTGTCATTTGTTGAAATGGTCCTGTTGCAATACTTAGTAGAGTAGCTAGTATTATTTGAATGCATGGTAATTCAAGCCTCCAGAGTGTCCATGGGTGCAAATGATGTAGCAGCAGAGCATATCAGTTCTGAATTGTGCAATGATCCAGTCTGAATCCCTGAAGAGCTTTTTGTCTGAGAGCTGTACAACACAGATGTATGGCCTACAAATATGTTCTGTAGTAGGCTGTCACTTTCTTTGCTGATGCATTGGAAACATATAATGAAAGAGCACGTCCCCAGAATGCTAATCTTTGGTTGACTGCAGTGACAGAGAAGTATTCACTAATGGGTTATTTTCTGTTTTAATGGTTGGTGTTGACAGATAAAGGGCCAGATTGTACTTGGCCTTTGTGCGGATAAGTATGTGTTGGGGAAGGCAAGAAGCCTGTCACAAATGCAGTACATCGAAGGACTGGTGTATACTTAAAAGTTTCACTAGTACAGTTATTGGTTAGGAGTGTAATTTTTACCAACATAATTATGCCAGTAAAAGCCCTAGTGTCTGTGGATGCAATTATACCAGTATAAAAATGCCTTATACTGGTATGACTTATTCCATTTCCTGAAACGCAACAAGTTTAACTGGTATAACTGCATCTACAGTAGGGGACTTTTCCCACTTTAAGTACATTGGCATAATTAAAGCAGCAAAATTTAGGTCCTTAGGGCATGTCTGCATACCTTTGTTATATCAATTTAACTATACCAGTTTAGAAATTATAACTATATCTATTTACTGAAACAATCTATACTAATATAAACACCTTTATACTGATATAACTGCATCCACACTGCAGACTGCATTATATTTAATTGGTTTCCAAACAGTAATTTAAAACCAGCATGACTGGTCTGAAAATCCTATTAGCAATGACTGAAGAAGAAGTTGCTGCTGCAACAGTCCCTAATCAGTGTTTGGCATTACTCTGCTGCGAAGTGGACTTTCACACCTTCACGCCTCACTGAAGCTGAGGCTTAAGGGCACATGGCCTGCCAGCACAGGGCAAGAGAGTCGCTGCTATCTGAGAAATAACCAGTGTAGGTTTGAAGTCTAAAGTTGTATAGATCTGAGGAAGTCCCGTCCCATCTGCTGTACAAGACAACTAAGCAAAATGATAAAAGCAGGGCATCTATTATGTGTGAAATGTCTGTAATGATATGTACAAGTGTAATTAGAAGAAACTATTGTATTTAGAAAAAATAATGTTACTTATTCAAAAAAGAAAGTACCGTTTAAAATATTAATATGTTCGTTGCTTTTTTTCATTCCTTTAAAGACACACTGTCAACCTGTTAAGGCCCCACACTTTCCTTTCCTTAATGGAAAGTAAAACCCACTTACTGCACCTGGAAAAGGACTTTTTAATAATAACCCCACTCACAAATCTTTGTTACCCTGGAATTATGGTTGAAAAAAACTATCACTTCAGGGAAGAAACATAAAACCCTGAGAAAACATTGTTTCTCAGAAAACAAATATTAGCCTGAAAATGCAAAGGACCCTCTAGTGGCTTGGGGGGCATTGATATGACCCAATAAATACATCCTAAAGCAAAAAACAGCTAGTATGGGGGTGCTGAGAACATCACAGAGCTCAAAATATATGCAGAAATGGCTTTTAATGACTTCCCCATTTCACAGATAGGGAATGGAGCACAGAGTAATCTAATGACTTGTACAGAGGAGGGCAAGAGCCAGGAATAGGACCCAGATCTTTTAAATCTCAGTCTAATGTCTTAACCAGGAACAACAGTATGTCTCAAATAATCAAGCCCCTGCCACTGCAGGGCTCTCAAGCGTTGGTTCACCTCAGTTCTTTCTGTTCTCTACCTGTGACACACTAGTTGAATCCCCCTGAGGGCAGTAACACTTCGGTCTAATTCTGGTAGTTTGGGCTTGGTGCACAGGTGAGGGGTGGTGTCTAGTGTCCTGATGAACAGGCACCTGGCAGTCTCTTCTTGCCTTAAACTCTGTGACAAGCGACATAGCATGAGCCGTGGCAGCCAACAAGCAAGAGGGCACAGCGTGGGCTGTGGCAACCAACAACACGGAGGAACTGGCCCTGTGACAATTGTGAGGCCAGGGGTCAGGTATCATGAAAGGGCCAAAGGTGGGATCACGACTGTTAAAGAGGGACTGGGTCAGGCAGGTCTCCCCTCCTCTGTGGGGCCACAGCGGGCAGGGCGACAGCGGTCGAAGTTCAGGGCCTGCCCTGAACCTCCAGCCCCAGTGGCTGGACGGACCCTCTCGCCTCATACAACGGGGAGAGCTGCGGCAACTCTCCCGCTGCGGCGGGCGGCTTCTTTCGCTTTCGCCTCCTCGCTCGCTTGGGGACGCTTTAGACTCTCCCGCTCTCCCTCCCCCCGCCGAAGTAGTTTGGACGCTGCCATCCCCGAAGAAGACGGAGCGCGCAGCGTGTCACGTGATTCTCTTTCTACCCTGCCGCCCTCTCCCTGTTGGTTTGCGGGCTGGAGCCGGCTCGGCAGCTCCTGCCGCCGCCGAGCCGCGCTAGTGCCATGGCCGTGCGGGAGCAGAGCCAGAGCGGCGCCCTCAGCGCGGCCTCGCGGAGCCCCTGTGAGGCGGAGGAGGCTGCGTTGGGCCGGTGCCTGTCGCTGCTGCCCTGGGACCGTTTCTCGGCCTGGCTGCACTGCGTGTGCGTGGTGGGTTTCGACTTGGAGCTGGGCCAGGCCGTGGAGGTGAGCGATACGGGCGGGAAGAGGCTTTGACCGTCAGTCGCTGGGGGGGGCGGTATCCCACCCTGGCTCCTTTGCCGCAGGGAGACTCTGCCGCGCTGCGCCCAAGCTCGCCCGGCCCTTAGCGTTGAGGAGGGGAATGGTCCGGGCCGGGGGGCCGCCATCCGCCCGGGACTGTCTCTCTCGCTCTGCACGAAGGCGCCGCACCTGCCCGGCTCCGTCCGGCGTGACCCTGCAGGTCGGCGTCACTGGCGGGGGGCGTTTGGGCCCGTGCTCTGAGGTGTTTTTAGTTTGGGCTTTTGACAGCACTTTGTGTAGAGTCAGTTTCACTATCGCGTTCCCGGAGTCGGGCACTTCCCCTATTGTTTGTGTTACACAGCAACAGAGAAAATTAAAAAAAAAAAAAAATAAAGGGAGAGAGATTTGATTGCACGAAATCAGAAGACTTGACTCAGAAGTAAGGTTAGTATCTTGAACTACTTTTGTCTTAAAACAACTAGATTTTAAATTGACTGGGTTCCTCTACATTTGAAAATAAAAAGCAGGCAAACACCAAGAAAAGTAATAGAATTAATTAACTTCAGATAATTGTTTAGCCTACACCCATCACCCCTCAGTGCATTTTTCTGAACTGTTGTCATCTTGATCCAAAATGAGTGTTTTTCACATTTCTCTAATAGTATCATTTTCATAGTCTCCAGGTGTTAAATAAAGGTTTAAAAGTTGTATTGTAGCAGTCTGAGTGTAGATCATCTTCTCAATCTCCTCCAGATCACTAGTAAGTATATATTCTTAAGTTTCTGAAACCCAGACATTGCAGCTCTTAACAAAGTTGAAACAGACTTAATGGCGTTTCTTTGTTATATCCAAGAGAAATGTAAATAGAATAAATAGTGATAAGTAAATTGGAGTTAAAAATTTGATTCGGTTAATGTTATAATGTATTACTAACAACAAAGAAATTAATTTGTTTGCAACACATGACTTCCCTTTTACAGGTTTCAGAGTAGCAGCCGTGTTAGTCTGTATTCGCAAAAAGAAAAGGAGTAACTAGTGGCACCTTAGAGACTAACCAATTTATTTGAGCATAGGCTTTCGTGAGCTACACGAAAGCTTATGCTCAAATAAATTGGTTAGTGTCTAAGGTGCCCCTAGTACTCCTTTTCTTACTGCCCTTTTAGCTTTTCTCAGCAGTGAGGAGAGCTCACAGTGGCCCATATTCGGCAAGTGCTTATCCACATGCTTAACTTTTGCCACACAAGCAATCTCATACATTTCTGTGGGAATCTCTTTTTAAAATTAAGTATCTGCAGGCTTAGGGTCTAAGACTTCTCTATCATTTAAACTGTCTTTAATCAGCAGCAAGATTTTCACCATGAGTAACAAAGTACAGGTAACTTTCTCAACCATATGAGATACCAAAAGGTATGGAAGTTACAAAGTGAACACTTTTTTTTTCTCTTAACTGGAATTAATGAACACACATCTGGTCTTCTGTCTTGAAACTCTTTCAAAGGAAAGAGGGAGCAATACAGTACCTTGCGTGTCTAGAAAACTGCAAGTCTGCGAAGTATTCAGGAAGGCTGTCTTTTATATATATATCTTTTCTTTTCAAATAGCTTGTAAAATTTGGTTGTCTCCAGTGCCCACTATTTTCAAATCACTTTGCATTGCCTTTATTTATGAATTGTGGCTTAGGCTCTCACCATTAAGTGGGGTTTTCTTAACGCTGGTTTGCTGAAACTCTGGTGTTCATGGTTAAGGCATTTGAATGCCATTATAGCAAATTAGATTCTATCCCTGCCTCTGCCACAGTTCCTATGTGATATGAGACAAGTAATGTAAACCAAAACTTTCCACAATGATCTATAGTGGTTATAGACCTTTTTGTCCCTGTCATCTCCATCCTCTCTCCTCCACTGCTGCTATTCCCCTGTCCTCAGCCCCTTTCTGTGCTTCTGCCTGTGTCCCCTGTTCTTGTCTTTGTCTCCCCCCTTCCAGTTCTTTGACTGTTCCTGGCTCCTATTTTTACCCTGTCCTCCCCTCGGTTCTGTTCCCCTCTGATCCTGCCCCTTTGTCCCCTCATTGCATTCCTCCCCCCACCAATTTCTCACCCCTCTGCCTTCAAATCAGGGAGTTTGCTCCTCCTCCTCGCTGCCTGGGCACGAACAATGGGAGAATTGGGAACATTTGTCCCCAGTTCTGGTACTTGGCACGACACAAGTCACCAGGAGGGTCAAATGCAGGGAAAGTGTTGCCTTCATCCCCGCAGTCCTGGAATGGACCATGCTTAGTTGCTCTGTTGGGATAGTGCATGCACAGTCAAGTTGACATCTGTTAGGTGTGAAGTACTGGAGCGTGCTCAGTACAGATGGAATCTTGAGAGAATTAAGCTGCCTAAGAGCATATGCAAACTGAGATTTTTCAGAGGATTATAATGTGGCCAAATTTTGGCTGACTTTCATGGTGGCCCCAAAAGGCACATCCTTGACACCTTGGTGACCCCCCGCCCCCCACCTCCTGACAAATTTCAAGTATTTTTTCTAAAGCATGGAGGCACCAAAGCTTCTCAACATAATAGTGGTAAAAAAAATTTAATATGGAAAAAACAACATGTTTTACTCATGTCTCATTCTGAGAAATGTCTGAATTGTTTTAGCTGAACACGCCTCCTCCCCCCCCCCCCCCCAAATCAGTCTGAGGCAGGTACCAAGCATGGAGAATTTCCAACCAAACAGTTTGGTAAAGATATAGGCAACTTACCCCCCCCCCAGCCCCCAACAAACAATCTTATAATGGAAAGTTTCAGGCAGCCTTAACTAGAGATGTTGCTACCTGTGCTGCCTATAGTCAGATGTAAACTGATCTAAATAAGAATGTGTCTGTATTAAGTGTTGCACCAGTTTAACTAAACTGATATTTTAAATATTAGTTTAAACTGGTGCATTTTCTCTGTAGATAAGGCCTAATTTCTGTGCTGCTAACATCCGTGCTACTTCTGTCTGTGATGTGCCCTGTTTGGGATCTGAAAAGGATGAGACCCATTTAGTAATAGAAAGGGAGACCAATGAAAACCCAGGCTTCTGCTGCTACAGGTGGTGTTGGTGACTTGGTATATGGCAGTTTTCCTTCTGAGAGAAATGAGGTGCAGTCTATTTGTGATTAATTTGGCACTTTTTGCATAGGTAGAATGAAATTCTTATATCCTGGCCATATTTCACTGTTGGTAATTACATTAATCCTACTTATATTTCCCCTGCATTTTCAGTTGGAGACAGCATAAACTTCCTATCCTAAACTATTCGAGTGCTAAAATTTGATAAAAAACCAAACTGGATTTCAGTGGGGCATTAAGTTATTCTCTTGTGTGTGAAAGAGAAGATAGTGTGTGTGTGTGTGTGTGTGTGTTTTTGTCAGATTTCTAGTAACAGATTTTTTAGGACTTAAGTTGTTAAAGATGGAGTTTGTAGCAGCAATTATATTAAGGTTGCTTACTACTCCCATTATATAGCCACTGTTTCCAACTGAATTGAGCTCTTCTGAAAGGTTAACTGCTTGGTTGAACTTTTTCATACTTATTCTCTAGAGCCTTCTGTAGAAATGTTTGGAAAAAAATTGTGCAATACAAGTTCAGCTGTTTTTGAAAACTAAGTTAGGGAAAAACGGATTGGTTTGCCAAAGTTAAGTTGTTTTGTAGTTTTATCTGAAACAGTGCTGTTCCAAACCATGGGGTGCTAGGAATTTGAAATTTGGCAGGAGCCTGATCTTAAGGTTGGAGAAGTGTCTTCTGATGTCACTGAAAATCCATTAAGATTTTGTCACTTTACAAGCTTCAGAAATTTGCCATTTGTATATGTGCAGTGGAGCTTGTTCAGCACTTGTCCCTTTATTTACTGATGCATCCATCTGCGTTGCGCATCCTCCAAGCTCACTGAGCCTCCTGCATCATTCTGAAATGGCCACACAAACTCTGTAAGATATGACAAAATGGTAGCAGCAGCTTTTGCTGCTCTCCCTCATCAAAATATACTTTGGCCTAGAAGAGGGTGCACAGGGCTGGGTCTCAGGAGGTGAAGAATTCATGTCTTCACTTTTATCACTGACTAGTATTAATGATATGAAGTTTATAACCCTTACTATTAAACCAGGTCTCATACTGCCATCCTAGGATGGAGGCAAGCTTCCTTTGTGGAAAAATTAGTACACAATCATGTACGTAAGGACTGTAAAATTAAAGTTGACCTTGATTATGATACTTTCTGATTTTTAAGAGCTTGTCTCATAGTTTCATAGAACTTAAAGCCAGAAGGAACCATCCTATCATTTAGTCTGACCTCCAGTATATCACAGGCAATTAAATTTCACCCAGATACCCTAAAAGCAAAGTCTTTAGTTAGACCAAAGCACTTCAGTCCTCAGGAGACTAAACTGTGTCCAGTGGGCAGAGAATAGGAAAGACTAAGGTCTTTGTCTGAGGCCCATACAGTCTGAGGCCCATACAGTAGCAGGAATTGATTAGGTGAGATATTGAGGATATGTTCCCACTATATGAACCATGTGTCATGCTACAGAGGAAGGCAAAAAACCTGTGAGATCCCTGCCAATCTGACCTGGGGAAGAACTCCTTCCTGACCCTATATTTGACTATCTGTATGACCCTGAGCATGTGAGCAAGACTCACCAACCAGACATCTATGAAGAGGATTCTTGGAACCACCTCAGAGTGCTGATTTATAATGCTTCAGAGGAAGGTAAAACCCACCTCCAGAATACATATGGGAATGGCTGTACATCGCAGGGGAAATTCTTTCCTGACCATTGTAGGCAACTGGCTGAAGCCCTGAAGAATGAAATTTGATTACAGTCATTATCTTAATACAGGCCTGTAAATGTAATGAGCATGATGAGGGCCGTGCAAGCAATTCTGTTCTCTATATGACCCATGAAGGAAAGGGAAGTCTTTGCAAACTTAACATTCTTTTAAAGCAGTTTTTGTAGGTACTTCTAATTACCTCAAGAAAAAGTCTTCAGTGTACTGGTCTGTCTAAATATAAAATATTTTGCCCTCTTGCTGCTGTAACATTTGGCTCATCTCTGTAAATACAATTTGAGTTTTAAGTTAAAGGGTAAAATCTTGATCTCCATTAAATTTATGGGCGTCTTTCCATTGACTTCAGTGGGGCCATGATTCCATCCAAAGTGTTTTAAACTTTGGAACATACTTGCCCTATTTCCAGGTGGTTTTCAAAGAAGCAATAGACAGGATGTCAAACTGGTGAAAGGGCATATGGGGAGTAAGCTGTGCGTTTATTTCAAAAGCCAAGTCTGTACTTTGTCTCTCAGTTGCTTCCTGCACACAATTTTAATGTTTTTTTATCACCTCAAGTGGCTGCAGTAGCAATTATGTTAACTCTAGTTAAGGGATGATGTAGCCTGGAGCAAACACTGATTCTCATCAAACATACTCTAACTAGTTACCATCCTTATTCAGTCAATTTCTACCTTTTTTTTCCCCCCCAGGTGTGGGGGAGAGACAGTAAGCTTACATTTTTTGCACCAGTAAGGTTTTTACAGTGACTCGTTGAGAAGACAAGTTATGATATAACTAGCAGCTGTGACAATGAAGATTATCTGAGTAGGAAAGAGCACTGATTTTTGAGGAGTGTGAAAGTCAAACTCTAGCAGATGGAAAAAGGATAGTGTTATGAAATATGATTTCACTGCCATGTACTGAAACTAGGGTAGACATGGACAGGTCAGCGAGTACTGCATCATAGCAGCTATTTAAAAGATGAACTTATTACAGTCTAAAGTTATCCATTCTGTTTTCAAACAAAATAACTTTATTTTTGGTAGGTAATATATCCTCAGCATTCAAAACTTACAGATAAAGAGGTGAGTAAGAGCTATTACATATATAATTCAGTATGTCACTTTAAAATTGTGTGTTTCAGATAATATAACTGCTCTGTTGTTTTTTTTTTCTTTCCAGAAAACCAGTATTTGCTATTTGTCTTTTCCAGATTCCAATTCAGGTAAATGCTTCCTTTACTTTGTCATCTGAAATCTGTGTGTTCTATTTCCAGACCAAACTATACTGAGACAGAGTTAAGTTTGATTGTACTTCTCAGTAATTTAGGGTAAACCTGTATTACAGGGAATGTTGTGATTATCCACCCTCGCCCCCACCCCCAAGCATTACAAGCCCAGGAAATTCACAGTTTAACCTTAATTTCAAATAGGGCCATCAAGCGATTAATTGCGCTGTTAAACAACAATAGAACACCATTTATTTAAATATTTTTGGATGTTTTCTACATTTTCAAATATATTTATTTCAATTACAACACAGAACACAAAGTGTACAGTGCTCACTTTGTTTATTTTTGATTACAAGTATTTGCACTGTATAAAACTAAAAGAAAGTGTTTTTCAGTTCACCTAATACAAGTACTCTAGAGCAATCTCTTTATCATGAAAGTTGAATTTACAAATGTAGAATTATGTACAAAAAAATCTGCATTCAAAAATAAAACAAATCTAAAATTTTAGAGCCTGCAAGCCAACTCAGTCCAATTTTTTTGTTCAGCCAATTGCTCAGACAAACAAGTTTGTTTACATTTGCAGAAGATAATGCTGCTCGCTTCTTGTTTATAATGTCACCTAAAAGTGAGAACAGGCGTTCTCATAGCACTGTTGTAGCCGACGCATGTTCATTTTCATTATCTGAGTCAGATGCCAACAGCAGAAGGTTCATTTTCTTTTTTGGTGGTTCGGGTTCTGTAGTTTTTGCATCAGAGTGTTGCTCTTTTAAGACTACTGAAAGCATGCTCCACACCTCATCCCTCTCAGATTTTGGAAGGCACTTCAGATTCTTAAACCTTAGGTTGAGTGCTGTAGCTATCGTTAGAAATCTCACATTGGTACCTTCTTTGCATTTTGTCAAATCTGCAGTGAACAACTTAAAATGAACAACATGTGTTGGGTCATCATCCGAGACTGCTAGAACATGAAATATGGGACAGAATGCAGGTAAAATAGAACAGGGGGCATACAATTCTCCCCCCAAGGAGTTCAGTCACAAATTTAATTAACGCATTATTTTTTTAACAAGCGTCATCAACATGGAAGCATGTCCTCTGGAATGGTGGCCGAAGTGTGAAGGGGCCTACGAATGTCTAGCATATCTGGCATGTAAAGAGCTTGCCATGCAAATGCCTGTTCTCCCTTTCTGGTGACATTGTAAATAAGAAGTTGGCAGCATTATCTCCTGTAAGTGTAAACAGACTTGTTTGTCTTAGCAATTAGCTGAACAAGAAGTAGCACTGAGTGGACTTGTAGGCATTGAAGTTTTACATTGTTTTGTTTTTGAGTGCAGTTATGTAACAAAAAAAAAAATGTACATTTGAAAATTGCACTTTCATGACAGAGATTGCACTACAGGACTTGTATGAGGTGAATTGAAAAATGGTATTTCTTTTATCATTTTTACAGTGGAAATATTTGTAATAAACAAGATACACTTTGATTTCAGTTACAACAAAGATTACTATATGAAATTGTAGAAAAACGTCAAAAATATTTAATAAATTTCAATTGGTATTATTTAAGAGTGCGATTAAAACTGCGATTAATTGCAATTAATTTTTTTAATCACAATTTATTTTTTTTTTAGTTAATTGCATGAGTTAGTTGCAATTAATTGACAGCCCTAATTTAAAATATTAAAATCTAGTTATTTCTACTGCAGTAATCTGTAGGAACCCCAGTTTATTATGTGTAAGTGAAATATTAGGAATGTTAGCTTGTGAAATGTGTGCTTTTCTCTAGTTTTTTCCACCTGATGGTCTCAAAGCATTTTACAAACAGTGACTAAACCTCCCAATATAACTATGAAATTGGTGGGTTATACAGATGGGGAAACTAGGGCACGGAGGTTAAATATTTAAAGTTAGTACGAGGTGGGAGTATTGGATTGAAAGAATTAACTGCTTCTAACTTGTTAAAGGTCTGTATTTCATTATTATAAAAGCATGTCTAGAAGTAGAATGCTAGGCTCTCTGTCTTCTGTTTCTGTAATCCTTGCCTCTATTAGTGTGTGGTCCTGCTTGCTGAACTCTTCTTTCACTTATCCTCTCCTTTCTCAACTTCCAAAGGGAGTTGAAGACTTGTGATTAGCAACTTGGGCCCGCTGCAAAGTTCGGATTCTGTAATTTTTAAGAGGAAGGATGGGGGAAAACAGGTTTGCTGGTAATATGCTCTGCCAACATTTTTTAGCTGTTATGTAACTTTTACAATTTGCTTAGCCTTATTTTTGCCTATTGACTTCTGGCTAAAAGTGAGATAATATATTTTCTTTGTTTTTATACCTGCAGTAGAGGAGCAGTTCCTTCCTGAGTCCTGCATATAATTGGTTTACATTCTGAACCATGAAATGTATTACCCTCACCTGAGATTACTATAAATGTTAATGGTTGCAAATTTATCCAACACTTACATTATACTTTCCAGTATGATTTTTATCAAGAGTAAAACCTAACTTGAAACTCAAAAATAGTACTAATGTACTTTTAGAAAGATTAGATTAAATTATTCTAGGAGTATAGTGTATAAAACTGGATTAATTTGAGGAGAGAAACCATTGTTTGTTGCTGATAGTGTGACTTACTTTAGCGTTCCTATCATCATGGTCGTGCATGAAAAAAGATATAAATCATGAGAGTCCTTCTCTGGATGAAAACACTATTCCAGAGGTTAGCCTGGAAAATTGTTTATGTTAACAATTAAAACAGAAGCTATACAACTTGAAGATTTGATTTTCTTTTTTTAGGCTTTAAATCTGAGCAGGAAAGCTTAATACAACATAAGAACAAATTTTGAAGGAGGTTGTTAGTTTGCAGCTGAATCAAGAGCCAAAGTCTGTCAGGCCTTTCATGACATAGAATATATCAGGCTGCGAGACAATGAATTTTGTTGAGAAGTTACCACCAGTTGATATATGCAGTGTATTAAGACAAGTTTCTTTTGTTTCTAGAATATAATGTGAGTAGACTTTTTGTAATGGTAATAGATTATTTTCAAAGCAAAATATGAACGTTATTTTTCCTTAGTTTGTTATGCAGACCTGCCTCGTATTTTGTCTTTCAAAATAATTGAAGCAGGTGCTGGTGAGACTTGGAGGCGAAACATACCTGTGCTGTCCACTTCTCACTTTCTTACTTTTGTACAGCATTTCTATTATTTGTTCATTTCTGTGCCAATTAATTTAACTTGTCTATTTTTCTTTCAACAAGCATGATCAGAAATCGGTTTAAGACATTATTGAAGTCACTAAATATACTGCAATGGCCATAAAAGTAAGAGTTGGTTAAATAAAACAATAGTGACATAACTGCTTTTTTTCCTTTAGTTCTAATCCGCCTGAGAAATAGAAAAGCAGAGTTTAGACTGAAGTAACTACAGTTAAAAAACAAACCGTCGTCTTGTGTTTGATGCTGCATAGATGGTTGTAGAAAGAGCATTCACCTACCTTCTCAGTTAAATTACACAAGTAGAAAGAAGCTGTTAATTAAATAGCTGTTGAGTCCTGAACAATATGACCATGTGTGTAGTCATTTGGTGTTAATAATTCTAAGGATAACTTACTTTCAGGGCTTGTCTACATGGGTACCTTACATCGGTTTAGTTTGTTAGTTCTGAATGCAGCGCATTAATTGTATTGAAATAAAGTGTGCCCACACTGCTTTGTTATACTGGCTTAAGGTACTTTTCTCGTTGATCATATCCATGCTTCACTGTTTGTTTGAATTAACTGCACAGCAGTCTGGGCAGATATCCCATGGTACAGTGTTCTGCTGCTCAGCTGTATGCTCTGGGATTTTTCTCAGTGCATTGTGGGATGCTTACTGAAACCTACAGGAATTTTGGGACTTGAGGTCAAACTAACCAAATGCATGATTCCTCTCCTGCCTTCCCATAATTCATCCGTATTTTGCCAGCGACACTTTTGAACTGCTGTCAGGCAACATGGAGGGCACACTGCTGCAATCATAACAGTCATTAATAAGAATAGGATGATTCACATGCATTGGCAGTTGTGCGGTTAGATGGATTTGTCTGGGCATCTGTGAACAGCTTTGGATGCCACAGCAGTATGGCTACAAGTGGACATAAAATGGAGCAGTTACCTTTTCAGGGCATTTTTCTGGAGCAGTTTCATTCAGTTGAGCACCACTGACTGGTGGGAAAGGATAGTGATGCAGAACTGGGAGGACCAAGAGGCTACCGAACTTCTGGATGTGGAATGCTGCTTGCCTAGATATCTGTGCGGTGCTCATCCTAGAGCTGCAGTGGCAGAATACCAACATGAAAGCTCTCCTCAGCTTGGGGATGCATGTTTCCATCATCATGTGGAAGCGTGCCACGCCTGATTGCTACTGGTCAGCAGCCTAATCACTTTGGTGTTGTCATGAGATGTTTAATGCTGTTAAGATAGTGCTGTTGTGCCAGGTCATCAGCATCACAATGCATGTGGCTTTGTATGGATGGGGCTCCTGAACTGCATTGGGCTATAGATGGGGTCTGTGTTCCTATTCTTTGAGCAACCACCACCATACGAGACCAAAGACTGTATCAAGAGGAAAGGGTATTTCTCCAAGGTGCTGCGAGGCCTACTTGATCACTGTGAAGATCACATTCTTAATGTAGGGTGGTTGGGAAAGGTCCATGAGGCTAAAATATTTAGAAATTGAGGTCTACTTGCTGGAATGAACAAGGGAATTTTTGCTCCCCCAAACCACTATGGTCACTAAAGGAGTTAGGATTTCTCCTGTCATTTTGGGAGACCAAGCCATACCCGTTGCTTCCGTGGCTTATGTTGCTTTTACTGGACACTTGAATAAGAGAAAGGAGTGATTTAACTATACCCTGAGTAGTCGCAGAATGACAGTGGAGCATGCATTTGGAAGACTGAAAAAAAGGTGATGGTGCTTTCCATCAAGGCTGGATGTTTTTCATCATTATGTGCCTTGTGTGATAAGTGCTTGGCATATATTTCACATCATCTGTGAGAGCAAGGGAAGACACCCTGCACGAGGGGCGGGAGTAGATGGCAGGGAGACTTTCTGAATGTTATGAACAGCTGGAGAAGGTACATTGTAAGGAGGGTTATTTTCTGTGGCCCAAAACATCAAATAGTTCATTTTTTAAAAAAAAAGTTGCACGTGGACTCAAAGCACTGTAAGGCAAACAAACTGAAGTTACTCTGATGCGTCATCCCTGTGTAGACAAGCCCTCAATTAAAGTCTGTTGAAATCAAGATACCATTATTTCCTTTTTTTCTTTTCTGTTTTTGTTTTGGCATAGGTTGTCTTGGAGACACGCAGTTTTGTTTTAGATTTCGCCAATCTTCTGGTAGGAAGCTCTCACTGCACTGTATGCTGGACCAGCTGGATGGAGACTTACCAGTTTCCTTAAAGGTTGGAAATACACTAAAAGGAAACATATCCCAATTTAAAAACAGAAAGTTCAGAAGTACATTTAAAATTTAGCACAGGTACCCTAACTCTGATCTGAATTTTTGGTGTTGGTGTCATAATGACCAAATTCAATTTAGAGAAGTTGATTAAGAAACATTTTCAAAGAGAAATATTCATCAAATTCCTTCTTTTGCTGCATGCCATTACCAGATGGTATTTGAACTGTAAAGTATTCTAGTAGTTATCACTTTTATTAAGTGCTTTTTCTGTATATATGCTATTCATGGCTAGATAAGTGGTGTGGTACAGGGGAATTCCACTGATGACCAGATCCACTCCATGGGTTGCCCTGAAAACTAAAGCTAGAAAATAATCAGATCCTTGGTCCTGAATAAATAATTGATTTGGTTTCTTAATGAAAAATAAGAACTTTTTACTTTCCAAGATCTGAATTCAGAGTTCTGTTTTTCTTTCAGCTATTGATGGCATCACCTAAATCGAAGCTGCACTTTCTGAATTCCTTTACAAAACTAATTATCTTCATCTACTTCTGGGAAAATACAGAACCCTGAACTCAAGCCTTGATTGATAAATATAGGTGGAAAAGGTTGTGAATTCTTAGGTTTAGGGTGGATGGAAATGGTTTAAATACTTTGTGCTAAAATAGGTTTGTTTTAAGTCTGCATTCTTAATGCTTTGGGAATGTTTTTTAGATTAACTTTTTAACGTGTGCTTTTAAACATTAGTTCATAGTCATATGATTTCAATACAAACCAAAATCAGGATACCAAGATTTAAATTAGTAAAATATGAAAAGGAAAGGAAAAACATCTTGAATACTTACTGAAAATGTCCACAATCGGACTAGAACGAAGGATTCCTTGTTTGTCAGAGACAGGTTTTAACTAAGGCTAAGATTTTATCATGGTTATTTTTAGTAAAAGTCACAAACAGGTCATGGGCTCCGTGAATTTTTGTTTATTGCTTGTGACCCGTCCCTTACGTTACTAAAAATAACGGGAAGGGCTAGGTAGGGAGCAAGGAATGGAGTCCCATTGGGGGGGAGAGGAGAATTGACAGGCTGAGCCCCCACCCTTGGTTCTAGTGGTTGCAGCGGCAGGCGCAGCCATGGGGGTACACAGACCCTGCTCCAGACCTGGCTGCAGCCGCAGGATGGGTGTGGACCCCTGACTGCAGCCCTGCCAAGCCGCAGTGGGGGAAGGGGGCACACGGACCTGAGAAGCTGCCAGCAGGGTGCATGGCCCCTGCTCTAGCCACCGAGCAGGGTCATGTGGCCCTGGTTCCAGCTGCGGCCCCCGGCAAAAGCGGTTGAGCAGGGGCATGTGGCTGCGGCTGCGACCCCCGGCAGAAGCAGCCGGGCTGGTGCAGCAGGGTCCTGATTCCAGCCAGCCCCAGTTGTAGGACAGGGGCGCACAATTTCGCCTCCTTCTCCTGGAGCCCCAGAAGTCACGGAGGTCCGGTAAAGTCACAGAATTTGTGAACTCCGTGACTAAATCGTAGCCTCAGTTGTAACATATGAACTGTAATCCAAGTATATGGTATATGCCTGTTGGTTGATTAAGATAATATGTATTGTCAAGTGACAAATTTTAAACAATTTTTTCTTAGGTCAGGAGAAGCTCTTTAGTTCACCATTAAACCTTACACTATGTAGCATAGCTCTCTCTCTCTCTTTTATTTTTTTTTTTAAACAAATTTCAGTATTGGCATGTTTTTTTTTCTTAGTGATAATCCACGCCAAACTGTTGATGAGCCAATGTATAGCATTATATTGGACTTTCTGATAGTGTTTTCTAGGGGAAACTAAGTCTGGTTGCAGAAAATTTCAGGGGGACGGGTACAGGGAGAATAGAAACAGCAAGCACACTGAACAAACAATAAGTCCACCTAGTGCTACGATAAGTCCATCTTGAGCTTTTCTGTTCAAGCAGTTGTAGAATTTTTAGTTCCTGTAAAGAGGGTGAAGAAAAGTATCCTTTCACTTTACCAAATATATTAAATTTAGAGTATGTAAGAAAACATGTTTTAAATAACACAGAGAATATTCAAAAATAGGGAGCTGTCTTTACTTTCAAATTACTGTTTTGTTTTGTTTTTTAACAGAAGGACCCTGCATATTACTATGGCTATGTATATTTTAGACAAGTTCGAGACAAAACATTAAAAAGAGGCTACTTCCAGAAGGTAATCAAATGTCTTATTAGAAAAACATGTACAACATCAATTCCAGAGGCCATTAGACTTGAAGCTCAACAAGGGAGAAGCAGTGTCTCATGCTTTTCTTTACAGTTGTGAGCATATTGGTGCTCAAGAAATGAAATATGATTTATCGACCATTGAACTGTAACTGCAAAAAAAATTGTAGGGCATGCATTGTGTTCTTCACTATAAATATTATTCATAAGTCATTATTATGTATAGTCTGCATGTATATCTCCAAAATAATTCTATCCACCGTACCTTTTAGTAAGAGTAGTTCATCAAACAGAAGAAAAACTCCAATAGCAGGTTTGTGTTTTTTGTATGTTTTAGTTTATAGGATCAGAGAAATAGATTCCTGATACTCTGATTACTGAGGGTGAAAACACTTACAATATTGAGCTGATGAATATTACAATGTGAAGAAGCCATGCTAGAAAGTAACTCAGACTAGGTGGTTTATAGAAATTTTGTAAATAAAATTTCTGTCCACACTGGTGAAATTAAGTAACCCTGTTAGTAAATGGTTGGAGAATATTGTTCTGAGAAAACTGTGCTTAATGGCTTTGGAACTGTTATCGCACATTTTCAAGCTATAGTGTGAGCCAAGCTTTAAATAGCATTCATTTTTATAGGAGGAAAAACATCAACTCTGTTGTTGAATTCAGTCCTTTCTAAGTTTCTTCTGATATTTACATCTCTTAGCTGGTGATCCTCTCCCTTCCCATTATTGGTTCTGATTTAGACCTTTTATAGGTTCCCATATCTGGAAGGTGGAAAGGTGTGTACGTGTGAACCAGTGCTGTTGTGGCTCTACTCTGAAAAATGCTCAAATTTTTGTTTGTTTTTTAAAACCCCTTACTCAGCACATCTTCTGTGTCTGAAGTAATGTTTGTGTACTTCAGTGACAAATAATTTTAACTACTTTTCACTCTTGTTAGCCCTTCAAATCCAACAAAACTACAGCAGAATTAGCTGAATGTTATTCTGGCTTTTATCTAATCAACAGAATAGTTAACCAAATTCCAATTGTAGGGCTAAACTTTACTCTCACTAGAAGCTTGCATAAGTATAACTGAGGGCAGAATTTGGCTTGCAGAGTATAAATTACTGGTGACGATGCACAAGCCAGAAAGAACTCTGTTTGTCCTTAAGTTTCCTGGCTGAGCTGCAGGTTAGGCTGTTATTAAAGCCACCTGTTTAATTATAGCAAACTGAGCAAGCCTAACACAGAAGCCTTTGTATTGCACGCAATCACACCATGCCATTTGTTTTTCAAAGCCAAACTACACTAATATTGAAACAATAAATTGATAGCTGCTGGCATTTATAGATCTGTTTGTTGTTACTTGTATTTACACACTTGTTGCTAAATGATGGGATTTCTTGTAAAAATGCCTATTATTACTTTTGGAAGGGACTCAATTAAAATGATTTAATCTTGGATTATTTTGCTGCTTTCTTTATTCCAGTCCTTGGTTCTCATCAGCAAACTACCTTATATCCATCTTTTCCACACTGTGCTTAGGCATATAGCACCAGAATATTTTGAAAAGAATGAACCTTTCCTGGAAGCAGGTTAGTTAATACTATTTTATTGGTTTGGAAAAGCTCATAAAAAATTATAGAAATTCCATGCAACACATGAGCTAAATACTGATGGCATTTTCTAGCTTGTTAATAATAGGAAAAAAAGATTGTAGCTTGCATGTATTTTCCATTTGGGTGGGCTGTTAGTTAAACTCTTAAAAATTGGGTTGAAGACTTATTAGCTAGAAGATTATAATATGGTAGAACCTGACTCCTTCCAAGGGTAGCACAATGCTCCCCATTGAAGAGCCTCTGTCCTGTCAGTCTGGGGACCCACCTGCTTAACACAGGTCATTGGAGCCGCCCTAATTTGCTGTCCTTGCAATTTGGATTCACTGTCACAGAGAAAGGTATAATAGCTCTCGAGCTTTTGCTCATGAGAAGGGAGAGTAGGTGGATGAGGCAGTGGCATTTTAATGGCTTCCTTATGCCCACTGGATCCTCTGAACTTCTGGAGCTACTGATATGGGGTCACTAAGAATCTTGGTTTGCCTTCATCTCCCAGAAGCAACAGCAATAGGAGACTACCAATAATAAGTGACTCATAACTATCTCAGAGCTTCACTAAGTGCAATAAATGGTCCAGGTGTGAGATACGTTCTCCTTTTTGTCCCAGCTGGTTCTGCCCTGAGCAGTGTCGTGCTGCTTTGTGCTTCAGTGAACAGCAATTTTGGAATCAACTTTCAGTGGGGATTTGTAATTTACTGAAGTGCATATTAGCAGGGTTTTACTGTATTGTAACACAACCTTTGACCAAAAAACAACTTTTTCTTCTGTGCTTAAAGCTCGCACCTGCTGAACTAGTGAACAGTATTCACAACTACAAATTCTAGAAAACCTGTAAGCTTTCTAGCCAGATGGCTTTATCATTGGCATATCACTAATATTTATTGTTTATCTTTAAAAAATTTAGTAGCAAACTGGGCTCACGGCTAATCTGTATAACTGTGTTCCTTTTACGCTCTCTTGCTATGTAGTTGTACTTACCTAATACAATGGAGTCCTGATCCTAATGGTGACCTCTGGCTGCTACCGTAATATAAATAAAAGGAAAAGAAGACAAAGTGATACTTCTTATTGGACAAATAAATAATTTACAATACCTTTATATTAGAATAACATGCACCATTGACCTTGTCTATGGTATGCAATAGGATGTCTTCAGAATGTGAGGCATACAAAATAGATGACTCAGTGAAAAGGTCTCAGGGGAGTGATGCTGTTAGGGACAAATGTTAATTTAAGACTTAAATTGTTCAGTATGTGTACAAGTAATTTGAATTTCTAGGAGTATAGGATATATAAACTAGATATACAGTATACTTACCTATTTGACTCTGTTTTTCAGTTTGTAGTGATGTTGATCATTGGCCACCACCAGTCCCAGGGAAAACACTAAATTTGCCTATTATGGGCATTATAATGAAGGTAAATGTATGGCTTTTTACCGGGTTCTCCCCTCTCCCATTTACTATATATATTCAATGTGTTCTGCCTTGTTTTCTTAGTTAAGATTGGGAGGATTCAGAGTAAATGTCCTGGAGCCCTTTGAAAACATATTAAAAATATATTTATAATTTTAATCACTAATATTTTACGTAGAGGTTCAAAACAAATGTTTCAAAAACAAAATTTCCAGTCCTCAGCAGCTAGGTAATTGCTGTTTCAGCACCTTTCCTCCAGAATATACTTTCCAAGAGGTTTTCATAGTGATTTCACTGATGTGCCAAAATATACTGGCACATTGGAGAAAACTTTAAAATATTTAGGGTTAAATTTTCTACTATATGAATGTAACACCATTCAAGTCAGTGGAGATAAACTGATGGAAATTGGAGGAAAATCTGGCTTGTCCTAGTAGTTTTTCAATATTTTACAAATCTGCAAGTCAGTCGATATATGGGGCCTGGCAGTCCAAGAAATTAAGCAACTTAAAAACTATCCCTACCCCTAATATTGAATACAAAAATTTTTTTAAAAATAAATTTTAAAAGCTTAAGCTAGTACACACTAAACTAAACCATAGCAACTGCAGTAGTTGGATAGGGATAGGAACTGAAGCATTTGGGAGCCACATTCCTTCATAGCCTTGAATAGATTTCATCCATGCAGAGTTTGTGACTGCAGAGTTGCTGTTATCAGATGGTTCCAGGCTTGTGGCCAGAGGCCTGTGCATTCCCAAAGATGGAGATCTGTGTGAGACAATTTTGGAAGAACTGTTCTTACTAGTAAAGCAGTGTTCTGTTTTTATTATAACTTCTAATTGGCAAGAATTGGATCTGCCTTATTTTGGGGTATCTTCTGTTCTTCTAAATTCTGAATATTTAATTCTCGGATACAAGAAAACAGAATGCTCTTTTATAATGGCTTTATTTTTTTTAGCATTTAGTTACTTGGAAAGTGTGGGAGGCTGCTGCTGACACTTTCAGCTGCATCATGGCTTTTTTCTCCCCACTATGCTTAGGCAATTACTAGCTCTGTTTCAGTCTGCACTCCTGAGCCTCCACTCCTCATTGGTTTCCAATATGATATGATTTAGGGTTGCAGTCCTAACAGCTGCAGGTTGTGAGGTCAGGAACTACATAAACATTTTTCAGTTGGTTTTGGTTTCAACCAGTATTTAGAAAGAAGTCTGAGGTTTTGGGAGATACATTCTCACTGGTAACTACCATTTTAAACTGAAGTGTAAAACTATGTAGGATATTTCTTTCCTAACTTCTAAAATGCCACAGGTTCTGAGCTCTCTGTTTTCATTAGGATATTTTCTATTAAAGGAACTTTCAGCTTGCCTCTCGTAAAACAAACACAAACCAATCATACTCTTAATATTATATGACTAAACATTTTTAAAAATGTGTAGGATTCTTTAACATTAATATAGTTCTTGTAGCTGTGGTCTCTAGCTAGATTTTCAATATTGTCAGGGGGAGTTAAGTATCACTCTTTGAAGTAGAACCCTCTTATTTATTATTTTTCAAAAAGTTCAGCCTGAGGTAGACAGCCTGCATGAAAAAGTTCAGCCCAAAGAGTTAAAATTTGCAGTTATAAGCAACTGAAAACAGGGTCTTGTAATGGGAAATGTCAGGCAACCTTAATAATAGGCAGTACTGTGAGCACTGCCTAAAATGTCCCACACTTGGTATGCTAAGCGTAAATTAGTTGGACAGGAAAGCTAATTACTTCTTTTTTCTTTTCCCCCCTCCTAAGGTGCGGATTCCAACATGTCATGACAAGCCTGGAACAACCCACATAGTACAGTTCACACACCAGGTAGATATCAGATATTGCTATAGTACAGACCACTGAAAGAGAGCGTGTATCTTTTGGTTTTAAATTATTACTATCTTGGTGTATTCTAAATGTGTGAATTATAGCATTTTTGATGCTGATATACCCAACATATAAGTTTTCTTGCTTTTTTGGATGAATAAGTGAAAGCAGTTTGAGATGGCTTCTTTGTCTGTACAAATTTTAATGAGCATGATCTTAAAGCACTGTCCATTCTAAATTATTTATTTTTGATTTCTAAAAGGGGTACATGTAGAAACAATCTTAATAAAATAAATGATGAAAAATCAGTAGTACTATGCTATCACACAAAAAGAGGCAGTATCGATTATAGTTAGGCCCCAAGTTACTGAAGGCTGAACACATTGACTTGCATCTGGATAACAAATTGAAAGTTGATGCAGATATTGGAGCACAGTGTAATATGTTCCCTATGAGAAGCACAAAGGAATGCTTTAGTACGTCCCTTTCAGTATCTTTGCAGACCATCCTTTCACTGCAGTCTCCTGATTTCTTATGCTCTTGTATATTTTGCACCTTGAAGAAACCTATCTGAAGGAGTTCAACAAGTCTGTTTTCCTTAACGACTTCTGACACTGTGTTTCACATCTCATGCTCTGGGTTGCATAGCCACACAGGCCATTTAATTTTGTGGTGCTGGGGCCTAGCAAAAAGGCAGCTGTACTTGAGAGAACTTAGTACTTAAATGTGATATGGTGGCTTAAGAGATGTTTCCATGAAGCATTGTTTGCCTGAATAGTTTGAGAAATGTCTATACAAACCATTTCTGGATGGGTTGTGCAACAATTTTAGAGTGGGCCTGTGATGGAAAGGGAATTTTCTGTAGTATTTTTGTGAGTCCTATGTTTGCCTCAGTTTCCCCTGAAGGTGGGGAGGACTAAGTCTGCTCTCAGGGTGGGCTTAGAGAGAGAGAGGTGGAGGTATGTCACCTAGTTGTCTGGAGCCTGAATGGGTTATTGAAAAATGACTGGCCAAGGCCAACTCCGTATCAGTGGAAAATTTGAGAAGACACCTGACTCTCAGCAGGGAAGCTGGGCACAGACCCCAGCTCGAGAACAAAGAACTTGGAGGTGTAAGGTTGAGGGATAAAGGATTGGCTTCTGGAATGAGTCTGGGCTCTCACCTGGAAACTGGCAAAGGAGGTCAGACTTTGAGAGAAACACAGAACTGGAACAAGGGGTTCACTACAGTGTGGCTGGGACTCTGGGCTAACCAGAATGGACTATACTTTAACCTGCATTTCTCTATGCTAACCTAAGGACTTGCAATGCTGTGTGCCAGGTAATGAATAAATGGTTACCTTGTTTTTAAAAGGCTGACTGTCTCATTGAGAACGTGATGCTCTAAAGGGACACAGTACAAGCCTCCTGCAAGACTCTAGTGTGGCTGGATGTGCTGCAGTGAGCCATGAGTGAGAGATGGGGATGCTGGTGCTGAAGGCCCACGCTTGGAGGCCACAGGCCTGCCCCTGTGGAACTGTGTGGGCCCTTGGGGTCCGGCACATGAAGGAATCACTCCTAGGAGGCTGATAACCAGCTGGGGCATAGACCAGACCCTGTGACTCCGTGACAGTGCCGTGAACCAAGAAGTCAGGATACTTTCCCTATAAACTATTTTCATTTTAAGTGGCTTATAAAGGGAGTGGTGGTTTTGTCACAGTGGTAAAATCAGATTAGTAAGTACCAATTTGTAAAAGGTCACAGAGGAGTCATGGAATTTGTTGTGGATGGGCTAATGGTTAGGGCACTACCCTGGGATTTGAGAGACCTGGATTCAGTTTTCTGCTCTGCCAGAGACTTCCTGTGTGACCTTGGGCAAGTCAGTTAGCTTCTCTGTGCCTCAGTTCCTTATCTGTAAAAATTGGAACTAATAATACTTCCCTACTTTAGCGTATTTACCCTCATAACACTCCTGTAAAGATTGTGAAGCACTTTGCGATCTGCTGCTGATAAGCTCTATATAAAATATAGGTATTTATTAATTAATAAATTAGATAACCCTTTCTCAATTCTAGGTGCTTATGGCAATTGCAATAAACAAGTAGCCATATTCAGTGTTTTATCTAACAGTTTGTGAATTCAATTCCCAACAAAATAATCTGTAATTCTACTACTTTAAACCCCTCCATTAAAAACTCAGGAGCATCTTTTCTTTCTGTGACCCTTCTCTAATTGTGTCCTGATGGCAATCCAAGTGCAGGCTCCCTTAGACCAAGCAGCAAGTTCTAGGGTTGAAAACTCCTTCCAGAAAATATCCTGCCAGCGGCCCCCTTTTTGATCAAGGGGTTTATGATACAGAGGCCCACTGGTGGTTCACTACTCTGTGTCAGCATCTCCTGTCAGGCCTGACGTACTCATTACACCTGTGTCATGATAGATACCTAAAAGGTGGCATATAATATATTACTGGAAGACTAATAACTCACTGATCATTAATATTCTTGTGTGATGTATATAGGGGCATGTACAGAGTGTTATAAATATGTGCTAGAATTATGTTCTTAATGTGTTTGGCAAGCAGTGCATAAGCTCAGTCTGCCTTAGACAAAGAAATGTGTATTTGCTTGTATGACCAGCCTGGTTGTCAGGTAGATACAATGAAAGCACATTTATATATAATGTAAACAAAGCTATCAATCTAAAAAGTAGGGGAGAAGACAGCATGGCTCTACTCGCAAGCAGGAAAGCGAAGCTTGGTGTGGGCTTACTCTTCGAATAATATATTTAAAAGGTTTATTGTCAGAACATCAAATGGTAAGCAGCTGATCAACTGATTTTATAATATAGTAACACTGTATACAAAGTGTAGTGAGTAAGGTCTTTTCTATGAAAGCCTGTAACACACTGATGATTAAGATCATTCTGGAGTGTATGTATAACACTATGAGGAACTATGGATGCTAACTGATATTGTGCTTTAAAGTCTGTAACCAAACAAAGGGAGAGACAGGTTTTCTCCCAGACAGGAGGGAAGGCAGCTATCTACCTGTCTCCAGTGTAAATTAAGCAATATGGAAGCTCTATTTACATACAAATCAGTAGGGGGATGAGAAGAACAGGAAGGGGAAGAATAGCAAGAAGCCCTCCTGGCTCTTGAAACAGAGATAAACTTTGGGCTGATATAAGAGGGGCAAAAAAGTCATTTGAGTTACCCATCGCTTGGGGGATTCAAAGAGGGAGAGCCCTTGAAGTCACAGAGCACTGAGTCCTTCAACCAAAGGGTTGAAGTCACTGGGACTGAATATAGGTGAAAAACATACTTAGGCAAGGATTATCACTTGCTTAAGTTACACAGTCAACCTGTGGAATGCTTTGCCAGAGGATGTTGTGAAGGCCAAGACTATAACGGTTCAAAAAAGAACTAGGTAAGTTCATGGAGGATAGGTCCATCAATGGCTATTAGCCAGGATGGACAGGGATGGTGTCCCTAGCCTCTGTTTGCCAGAGGTTGGGCAGCAGGGGATGGATCACTTGATGATCACTTGTTCTGTACATTCCCTATGAAGCACCTGGCATTGGGCACTGTCGGAAGACGGGATACTGGGCTAGATGGACCTTTGGTTTGACCTAATGTGGCAGTTCTTAGGTACTCGTAAAAGCATACTTTTACTACTGTTTGTAACCATTGCTATCTTTACTCCTTATACTTGGTATGACTTAAACCTATGACTTCTTGTTTAATAAACTTGTTTTATTTTTGCTATAAAACAATTTAGTGTTGTGATTGAAATAAGAGTATTTGTCAAACCCTGGTTAAATTAATGAGATGCACTGTATTGTCTCTTTTAAAGGAGCAATTAATTTAATTACTTCTGTGGGTGTTCCAGGAGATGGCTGTTCACTAATTGTTACCTGCAAGGACAGGAAGAGTCCTGAAGATTTTGCTGGCAAGGCATACAAGCTGGTGTGTCAGGGAATTGTCACGCAGTTTAGCAGTAGCAAAACTCTCATTTGCTCAGGCTAAGAGGGGTAACACGGTAACTCACAATTCTGGGAGTCCCAGCAGACTGTCTCATTGGCAGAGGATTTTGGGAAAATTTGGAATTGGAAGAGTGGTGGGGTTACTTTTCAAAAAGAACAAGGCAGTGGAAGTCAGGGTGTGATCTGGATGCTTGTATGCTGGCTGTTGGCATCACGGGGGCGCTGAGAGCCACAGCAGTGTAGCATTTAAGGCACCCAGAGTTGCTGCGCAGGTGGTGGCACAACCCCTTACTGGTCTGGGTTGAACCCTAAAGCATCAGAGGGCTGTTAGTTCAAGCAGCTTAGTTGATACCATTACAGTTGAGACCCATAGAGAGAGGTTACCAAGTGAAAAACCATTTAAGGCTAAAAGACAAAACCATCGTCTTAAACTTCCCCTGGAAACTACTGAAAAGCAACTGCAGGCTCTGGAGCAAGGTTCCTTTAAATAGGTCGAATTTCTTCACATTGATTTCAGGATGCGGGTAGGTGGAGTGCAGCTTCCTCAGCATTTGGCTATTGGGGAGCTGACTCAAAAATTACCGTTTAGGGGACAAACCCCTAAAAGTTCCATATTTTGTCACAGAAGCCATGGATATGATAAACCCCCCGCTGGCTTATATTTTCTCCTAAATCTTGGGCTGAAATGTCTTAAACATTTGGTATCATCCCTGGGCTAAGACTGACAATTGCAACAAACTTAATGGATATCCTTACTTCATCCTTAGCACAGGTAAATAATGAATATGAATATGACCTAGTACATGTCCTGCTTTTCATTTTTGGCCCACTGTCTGTAAACATTTCAGGGCAACTTTTATTCAATACTTTAATGTGTTTTATACTGACCAAAAAGTTAATTTTCTGCCTTTCAGGAAGACACACAAATCTCCATTGCTTTACCTACTGTTCATGAAGTGGATCTTTTCAAGTAAGAATTTGGCCTTATTTTTCAGTAGTATTGAATACTCACAAATCACACTCAGGTCAATAGGAGTTTCATAAAACATGACTCTCTAGTTAACCAACTAATTTTAACAGCATCTTTGCAAATAGTTGTTAAGGCATTGTTTGCATTAAGATGACTAAAGGAAAGTACATCTAACACTGGTTGAAAGTAACCACAATAAGTAGCAAGGTCTATATAATTGAATATTTATTTATGGGGAAACTGTTCTAATAACTTGAAAAGCAGGTAAAATATTTACTATAGTTTTAAAATATCCTTTATCTAGTTCTGTCCTTTTAACTGGAATTTGTATTCATTTTGGTGATAAGTATATTGAAAGTGTCTATATGCTCTTTCTATATATCTGTTTGCAGGTGTTTCTGTCCAGTATTCTTTCACATTCAGATGCTTTGGGAACTAGTGTTATTAGGAGAACCAGTTATTGTTATGGCACCATCACCTTCCGAATCGTCAGAAACTGTTCTGGCACTTGTTAGGTAACTATGATAGAGCATCCTTATAGTTCAAGTTCTATTGATCTAAGAAGAATATTGAATACCATCTAATGAAGCTCTAGAAATTTGACATTTATTAGTGTAAATTTAAGTGAAATACTGTATCTTTATGTATATACTTAATTCAACCTTCTATATTTCTGTTCCACAGTTGTATTTCACCTTTGAAGTACTGCAGTGATTTTAGGCCCTACTTCACTATACATGACAGTGAATTCAAAGAATATACCACTCGTACACAGGCCCCGTAAGTAAGATTGATTACAGGTGTAAAAGTTGATGTTCAGGTCATTCTTGCACCACAACCATGGCTTAAAGTGGAAACCGAAAAAGAATAAATCTGATTTTTTGAGACTTTGATTCTGGACATTTTGGAAAGAAAACCCCTTCTTTTTGGTGTTGTGACACAGCAGGCTATAGTTAACTATTTTATACAAAATGGGGAATGAACTCGCTAGGCATTAGTACTTCTGAAAAGGATCTGGCAGTTATGTTGGATCACAAATTGAATATGAGTTAACAAGGTGATGCAGTTGTGAAAAAGGCAGATATACTTCTGGGTTTATTAACAGGAGTATCCGTTCCACTCAGCTCTGTAGTGGTGGGGCCTGAGCTGAAGTATTTTGTTCAGTTTTAGGCTCTGCTCTCTAAGAAAGAAAGATGTCCAGATTGGACAGAGTCCTGAGGAGACCAAGGAATATGATAAAGGGTTTAGAAAACATAACCTATGAAGAAGAGTTAAGAAAGTAAAACAAAACTGAGCATGCTTAGTCTTGAGAAAAGACAACTGAGGGGGGACCTGATCAGTCTTCAGATATGTTAAGGGCTGTTAAAGAGAGGATGGTGATCAATTGTTCTTCATGTCCATTGAAGGAAGGACAAGAGATAATGGGCTTAGTCTGCAGCAAGAGAGATTTAGATTAGATATTAGGAGAAACTTCCTAACTGTAAGGGTAATTAAGTTCTGGAACAGGCTTACAAGGGAGGTTGTGGAATCCTCATCATTGCAGGTTTTTAAGAACAGGCTGGACAAACGCCTGTCAGGGATGGTTTAGGTATACTTGATCCTGTCTCTCGAGGTCCTTTCCATCCCTTCGTTTATATGATTCTATTTTAATTTTGGTTAATCCTGCTATTTAAGAGAAAAAGAATCATAGAATATCAGGGTTGGAAGGGACCTCAGGAGGTCATCTAGTCCAACCCCCTGCTCAAAGCAGGACCAATTCCCAACTAAATCATCCCAGCCAGGGCTTTGTCAAGCCTGACCTTGAAAACCTCAAAGGAAGAAGATTCCATCACCTCCCTAGGTAACCCATTCCAGTGCTTCACCACTCTCCTAGTGAAAAAGTGTTTCCTAATATCCAACCTAAACCTCCCCCACTGCAACTTGAGACCATTGCTCCTTGTTCTGTCATCTGCTACTATTAAGAACAGTGTAGATCCATCCTCTTTGGAACCCCCTTTCAGGTAGTTGACTAAACAATCCCAGTTCCCTCATCCTCTCCTCATAAGTCATGTGCTCCAGCTCCCTAATTATTTTTGTTGCCCTCCGCTGGATTCCTTCCAATTTTTGCACATCCTTCTTGTAGTGTGGGGCCCAAAACTGGACACAGTACTCCAGATGAGGCCTCACCAATGTCGAATAGAGGGGAACGATCACGTCCCTCAATCTGCTGGCAATGCCCCTACTTATACATCCCAAAATGCCATTGGCCTTCTTGGCAACAAGAGCACACTGTTGACTCATATCCAGCTTCTCGTCCACTGTAACCCCTAATTTCTTTTCTGCAGAACTGCTGCCTAGCCCTTCAGTCCCTAGTCTGTAGCGGTGCATGGGATTCTTCCGTCCTCAGTGCAGGACTCTGCACTTGTCCTTGTTGAACCTCATCAGATTTCTTTTGGCCCCATCCTCTAATTTGTCTAGGTCCCTCTGTATCCTATTCCTACCCTCCAGCGTATCTACCTCTCCTCCCAGTTTAGTGTCCTCTGCAAACTTGCTGAGGGTGAAGTCCACGCCATCCTCCAGATCATTAATGAAGATATTGAACAAAACCAGCCCCAGGACCGACCCTTGGGGCACTCCGCTTGATACCGGCTGCCAACTAGACATGGAACCATTGATCACAACCCGTTGAGCCCGACAATCTAGCCAGCTTTCTATGCACCTTATAGTCCATTCATCCAGCCAATAATACTTTTACTTCCTGGCAAGGATACTGTGGGAGACCGTATCAAAAGCTTTGCTAAAGTTAAGGAATAACATGTCCACTGCTTTCCCCTCATCCACAGAGCCAGTTATCTCCTCATAGAAGGCAGTTAGGTTAGTCAGGCATGACTTGCGCTTGGTGAATCCATGCTGACTGTTCCGGATCACTTTCCTCTCCTCCAAGTGCTTCAGAATTGATTACTTGAGGACCTGCTCCATGATTTTTCCAGGGACTGAAGTGAGGCTGACTGACCTGTAGTTCCCCAGATCTTCCTTCTTCCCTTTTCTTAAAGATGGGCACTACATTAGCCTTTTTCTGGTTTTCCAGGACCTCCCCCGATTGCCATGAGTTTTCAAAGATAATGTCCAATGGCTCTGCAATCACATCCTCCAGCTCCTTTAGCAACCTCGGATGCAGTGCATCCAGTCCCATGGACTTGTGCTCGTCCAGCTTTTCTAAATAGCCCTGAACCACTTCTTTCTCCAAAGAGGGCTGGTCACCTCCTCCCCATGGTGTGCCGCCTAGTGCAGCAGCCTGGGAGCTGACCTTGTTCGTGAAGACAGAGGCAAAAAAAGCATTGACTACATTAGCTTTTTCCACATCCTCTGTCACTAGGTTGCTTCCCTCATTCAGTCAGGGGCCCACACTTTCCTTGACTTTCTTCTTGTTGCTAACATACCTGAAGAAACCCTTCTTGTTACTCTTAACATCTTTTGCTAGCTGCAACTCCAAGTGTGATTTGGTCTTCCTGATTTCACTCCTGCATGCCTGAGCAATATTTTTATACTCCTCCCTGGTCATTTGTCCAATCTTCCACTTCTTGTAAGCTTCTTTTGCGTGTGCGTGTGCGTGTGTGTGTGTGTGTGTGTTTAAGATTAGCAAGGATTTCACTGTTAAGCCAAGCTGGTTGTCTGCCATATTTACTATTCTTTCTACACATCGGGATGGTTTGTTCCTGCAACCTCAATAAGGGTTCGTTAAAATACAGCCAGCTCTGCTGGACTCCTTTCCCCCTCATGTTATTCTCCTAGGGGATCCTGCCTGTCAGTTCCCTGAGGGAGTCAAAGAAGAGCTGAAACCTGTGGTATAATGTTAGTCATCTCTTATTTAGGATCATACTTGAAGTCAGTGGGATGTGTGTGTACCTGATTGGTGAAAGAGTTGAATCCTGAATGAGAAAAGATGCCTGCCCTTCAGTAAGGGCTTGTCTGCATGGGGAAACTGACAAGAATAGGTAGAACAAATTATTCTGTAATAGTCATTCCAGAATAGTTCCTCATGGAGATGGTATATTCTGGAATAAAAGTCACTTTATTTCAAAATAATTACTGCATAAAATGACTAATTTTGGAATAGAGCATCCATACAAGGGGCTATCCTGGAATAGCTATTGCATAACAGCTTATTTCACAACAGCTATTCCATTAAATTTCCATGTGTAGACAAAATTTAAGAAAAAGTTTGTGCTCTTCTCAGTGAACCTGTGTGAATGTATCAATCATATTTGTGAATTTTTGTATTTGGGAAATATAATTTGAAATCTTGAATTTTCATAAATGCTCTTAGACCAAATTGTGGCACTTCAGATCCATATTCAAATGTTGGTAACCAGATCATATACTTATATTCAAAATATGTATTTTATTGAAATATTACAACTTAATCAGTGATTGATTGTTTGCATTAGATTTACTGATCATATTCTGAACAAGGTTCCTTTAAAGCATGAGCAACTCGTGACTGTTCTGCTGAAATTTTTTCTTTTTTTCAAAAAAAAAAAAAGAAAGAAAGAAAAAAGGAAAAAAAAAAAGAAGAAAAATCCTCAGAAAACACAGTAATGGAAAAGCATCCCAACTTGGACACTATATTTGTGGTCCATTTATTTTTAGCAAATAAATTGCAAACTGAATAACCAGTCACATGGAATCCAAAGTAGTGTTTATCTAAACTTTAGTGACCCATGTTTAAAAATAACAGCAAAAGAGAGAAATGCATCCTTCTGGTTTTTTTCATTAAAAAATTTAGAGACTGGAAGAGGCCTTTATTTCTGAGAGTCTCTTGTTCTAAAGATGGTGGATTCTCACAATACGGTTTCCATGCTGTATTTCAGCATCCAGGGTAAAAAGAGTGATAGGGTGTTTTTGTCTTACCATTTTTCTGTGAGAGTTCATTTGAAAAATTATGATTAAAAAGACAAAAATACCCTATCACAGAACAATCACTCCACATCTGACCTCTTAGTCCTCAAAGGAAACCTGCACAAACACCTTCAAAAGACAAGCCTGGGAGCTTAAATTCATAACTTGGCTAGACACTGAAAATAATCGACTTAATAGAGCCACTTCTTTTGTTTCACTACAATAATCTGTAACCCACTAATCCACCTTTGCCCTATGACTGCAGTAGTCAGTTGCCTACTTTCTCATGTGTTAATTCCTTATGCTTAACAGTCTGTTCCATGTTGTATTTAGTTGTGACACTCTAATTACCTTTACCAGACGTGAAGAAGAACTCTGTGTAGCTTGAAAACTTCTTTCACCGACAAAAGTCAGTCTGATAAAAGATATTACCTCACTCATCTTCTCTCTCTTATATACTGGGACCAACAGGGCTACAACAACAGTGCAAACAAAAAGGGAAAAAATTATTAACAGTGAAATACATTGAATTATGAAATGGTCTCCCAACACCTGGGACTTCTTCAGTCTAGTTTTAGAAGGTACAGTGTTTTCTAATAGCAAACAATCATACATCAGCAGAGAACTAGGCTAGATCTAATAAGTTTCTCCCCTCTTAAACTCCTGGTCATCTGGAGGAGCAATAAGTCATTTGACAAAGGACATGGACTGACACAAGTTTTAAAGTAATAATGGCTTGTCATAGTAAAACCTTGAAGTAGCCATTTCGCTTTTAGCTACACACAAGATCAAATTGCTGTTATATCTGTGTAAATCCAGATAAATTCCATAGATTTGCGTAGTTATTCCAGGGATGTACCAGTGCAAATGAGGAGAACTTAACCTAGAATTGGTACAACGTGAGACGTGGCAGGAGTGCTGTCTTATTACAGTGTAGACTTTAAATAAGGTTATGTCTACTTTTGGAATTATTAATATTTGAAATTATTAATATTGCTATGGGAAATCACCAAATACTAATTTAACCATACGTTCCTTTATTAAGTCCAAAGGCCAAATGATATTTATTCAATTGCTGTTAGCATGCCTAAAAAGGTAAATAATAAGCAGTTCACTACATCCCGACAGTAACAAAACATTTATAAAAAGAAGGCCTCTGACTGGTACAGTATTGGTAATTTGTTAGTCTCTAAGGTGCCACAAGTACTCCTTTTCTTTTTGCGAATACAGACTAACATGGCTGCTACTCTGAAAACATTTATAAGCATTTGATCAAGATACTTACAAACTGGCTAAACTCAGGGGTGCTTAACTCCATATTAGTGGGCTCTAACATGATCAGGCAGGTATTAGCAATGAGCCCTTTAAGAGTTTACTTTCTATACCCTTTAACAAACAAGTGATGTCATTGCCAATTACTGACTTCAGTTAACAACCAATTTGAGACAGTTCACTCTTATTTCCAGGCTTAATCCAGATAAGATTTACAATCTCCTTTCTTCCTAAGGCAACCATCCTCAAACTTTTGAGAGTTGCACCCCCCACTTACCCTTGTCCACACACCCCCTCCTCCTCCCACTCGGGCCAGGAGTGGGACCGCAGACAGGGGCCGAGGTTGGGGTGGGAGCAGAGCCACAGGTGGGGGCTGGGAGCCAGGCCCATAGCCAGGTGCACCTCCACTTTTAGCCTTGCCCCCAGTCTCGGCCCCGGTTCGGGAATGGAGCCACGACCATTGGCCAAGGCTGGGGGCTGGTGCAGGGCCGGGAGTGGAGTTGCAGCTGGGCCATGGTGGGGGCTGGTGCTGGGCCCCCAGCTGGGTGTGGAGCCACGCCAAGGCTGGGGACAGGGCCAGGTGAGGGGATGGGAGGAGCTGGAGATATGGCTGGGGTGGGACTGGAGCAGAGCTGGGGGCGGGGAGGGTTGGGTGGCAGTCCCTCATTGCCTCTCTACAGGGGCACTCCCCACACTTTGGGGACCTCTGTCCTAAAGCCTTTCCTCGACTCCTTCATGCTATTCAACAGTTTTCCCATTGCATCTGGGTTCACGTAGGTTTTAATGTTGGAGTGTGGGTTGGGGAAGGGCCATGTTGGCTCATTTTAAGACATCTGCAGTCACCTGTACCAGTCAGAGGCTGCCTTTTTAGAAATTTCCCCTTATTTCATTAATGATTTGAACCAGACATTCTCCCTACTTCATTCCTCTATCACTCGTTATTTTCAAGGCCTTCCTTCTACTTGCTAGTCTGGGCCTTTCTTTACAAATATATATAACATATATATTTCCTTAACCAAACTTAAGGTAACGTTAATTCTTTAATTTCATAATTATCGTACATCTACACTATAAGCTGGTGGGGGTGAGTCCCATGCTTGCATACACATACTTGAGCTAGCACAAGTACTTGTATGTTTGCAGGGAAATTGCATCACTAGTGTATACATAACTTATGATGTATCTGTTCTGCAGTCCTCTGAAAGCTGAGACTTTGGGAAATGCTGTTTAAAAAAATAAGTTTTTCATGTGGTTAATTATTTCTTTGTGTTGGTATTAATTTCTCACTCTTAAGAATAAGTTCAAGTTAGAATAATATTTGATATCTAAATTTCAGTAGCAGAAACTGTTGCTCTCTTGATTGAAGAATTTCTTCTTTTTCTAGGCCCTCTGTCATTTTAGGAGTGACAAACCCTTTTTTTGCAAAAACACTCCAGCACTGGCCACACATTGTCCGAATAGGAGAGATTAAACTTCCAGGTAAAACATAAGCTCTACAACAGAACTCTGCTTCAAAGTGTAAAAAATATTGACTTTTTATTTTTTCCTTTAGTGAAGTCTTGAACTCTAATAAACAATCTAAATGCTTTGTGAGCCAGTTTCCAGGATTGAGTTTATTATGCAAAACAGTGTTAACCATGTTTCTCATGAAATTTAGGATGTTAAATGAACTCAAACTCTCGAAAATATTGGAGGGGTGGTACTTAATGTAAAGTCCATCTAGCATTCTATTTTTCTGTCTTCAAGGTAGGAGGTCATGATACTTATTAGCATCTGTGTTTTTATCTTTAAAAACTCATTCTGTTTTCATACCTCTGCCAAGAAATTAAACTTTTGCTAATGTGTCACTCATGAAATTTCTGATGTTGATTTCTTTTAGAATCAGTAGAGCGCAGTAAGAGCTTGTCTATTTCAAACAGGAGTACCTTGACGCATACTGCAAAACCAGTAAAGCACTGTAGCAGTGTCCACACAGAGCATAACTGCTGAGCAGGCTAGTGTGCTGTAGTCACACCCGGGTTTACTGCATGCTAATGTTCTGTGTGGACAACCCCGAAGAATAACAGTCATTTAAAAAGTGCACAGAATACTACCTGCATAAAACTAGCTAATGGTGCCACTGTTTTAGGAAAAGATGCATTTGCTGATGTGATTTTTTTTTTTTAAACTACTTAGATTTTTGTAATATGCTCTTTAAGTCATTATAGTACTTAAAATTGTATGACTCTTTTTATACAAATGGAAATTTCTGTCCAGTTACCTTTTGGATAGCAAAGAAATTTTCAGCCAACCAGTAATAAGATCATAAAGTGCTCTGTGTGTGTGATTGTGATATTAAGTATCTGAACTCTTTTCTCCTTTGCTCTGATACGTTACTTTGTTCTGGGCCAAGAATGGAGGAATAACTTCAGGCAGAGTATTTCAGCGAAATCCATTTTTCATGGAAAAGTATTTCGTAGTATTCCACCTTCTGGAGTATAACTGTCATTATTGGCCTAGGAACTGTCTTCCCCGGAACTAGGGAAGTTTTTTGAAATGAGAGAGGAAAGATTAAAGTATCCTATGGCCATGAATAGACACCCCATAGTGAAAGTAGCAAAAAGATTTGTTTAAAGTCAAATTTTCAGACCTCTTCAAAATCCATGTGCACAGTCAGATTAGCTTGAAAACTAGTATATCATTTCAGGGACCAGATATACAATTTGTGGTGCAGCTGTGTAATCATTTCATCAAGCAGTTCCTGAGAAACAGCTGCCCCTGACCTTTTTTTTAAAACTTCAACTTTCCCCTGTCTTTGCCCAGAAAAAGAGTTAAAGTCTGTGAAGAGTGTCCATATATAACTTACAGTACTGCACTAGCTGGCCCATTTAGAAATCTAGTGTCAAGCTCCGAAACCTAATAGCAACATTGTCAGACTTTATTTTTTGGTTCTACAGAGCAGCACTAGGCTGCTACATGCTATGCGTGGAGCACCAACACGGTGTGGAGGAGAAGGGGAGAGACCATCTTCCACAAAATAGTAGTGGTCGCCTAGGGAGGATGGACTGGCCTTGGATCTCTCCCTAATAATATTTCTGTACAGTTGACAACCCTAAATACTATATCGACCAAATTGTGAAGCACTATTACTGAAGGTATGCACCCTATAGGAATCAAAGGGAGATGGGATGAAATTTAGGAGATGAATGGAGAACGCAATCCTCTTGCTATAGGGGTAATAATTTTTTTAACCATATGTATCATTCTGAATCAAATGGCTACCGTTTCTAATTTTCTCCAATATAGAGGATGTTTAATATTTTTTATTTTAATGCACTTTTGTTCAATGGAAAGTCTGCAAGACTTAGTTTATCTATTACATTTTCATGTATATATTTTAGTTGGGATGCTTACCTACCTGATATCTTATGTGTCATCAGGCAACGTACTGAATAAAAATAAGGATTTGTAAATACATGTGTCATTTTGTATTATACAATGTATTAATTGTGGTGCATGCACCCAAAGAAAAGATTTTTAAGGTGGTGATGTTTTTAAATATTTTGGCAGGTGAAGTTCCAAAACAAGTAAAAGTGAAAAAGCTGAAGAACCTAAAGACTTTGGATTCTAAACCTGGTAATAAGCTTGATCATCATAAAAACATAATCCTTACAATTTTCTTTACTAAAAATGCATACCCTAGTTGTTTTTTGGCTGTATTCTTTTTTTCTTCCAGGTGTTTATACATCTTACAAGCCATACTTGAACAGAGATGAAGAAATTATAAAACAGTTACAAAAGGTAAACTTGCAGATCTGTTTATTGAACTGTTTTGTATGCTGGTAGATATTTTTCTTCGTATATGGGTTGTCAAGTATGTAGACAGAATTCACAGAGACTAAAACAAGAAACTCTGAAAATATGAACTTTGACACTTATGTCTTTTCCCTGCCTGAGCTGATTCAAACATTGTCTTCTGGGAGTGTTTGTCTTCCTGTCAGCAGTTGTAGTCATGTGCTTTTAAAAAAATAAAAATAAAAATTGAATGGTGGAATTTAAAAAAATTAGGGTAAGAATCCAGAGAGTTTAGATGATTAATCAATGTCTGTCCATGCTTTTCCAAACCTGTTTTTGGCCGAGAAATCTCTTGTGTGAGTTTTCTCAACTCAAAAATTTCCTAGCTTTGCCTGGTTTAAGGTTATTCTCGGAATATTTTTTTCTCCTTATGTTTTGGTTTCTTTTCCTAGATGAACTTGAAATATAGAGACCATTTAAAAAACATAAAAAGAAACAGAAATCACTGTGATCTATATTAAGATTATTAAAATTCCACACTATTAATAGTGTTAGTGATTTCTCTACAGCAATGCATTAAGTCTTTTAAATAGGTGTATATCAGTGGAGTGTGAACCTGGTCTTTGGTGTGTCTCCTAATTTTTGAGTAATTAAGAAATCTTTTTGTCATATGTTGGAATAATAGATTATTACTGTGGTTGCTTCTTACAGGGTGTACAACAGAAACGTCCCGCAGAAGCCCAAAGTGTAATTCTTAGACGTTATTTCTTGGAACTGACACAAAGCTTCATCATTCCATTAGTAAGATGACATATGTAATATTTGTTGGCCAACACCTATGATAAAAATATGTCTTCATTATAAAAGCTATTGTCATAATTTCTTTCAAATAACTAGAGTTTCAGGACTACTTTTGTGACTTTATTTTTTAAACATATAGTTGGTCCTGCAGTTTTAAATTTTCTCAGGTGCACTAGGAAGATGATGACGGTTTAGTAGTCTAAGCATCAGATTTGAAGCATTTTAAACTCCCTGAAACCAAAGGTTCAGATCCCAGCAGGGAACATTTATCTGTATATCTGTAAAGGCAGATACTGTGAGGTAGTCTTTCAGATGAGACCTCAGCAGTAGAGATCCTGTCTGTTCTGAATGGACACTAATGATTCCATAGCTCTTTTTACTTTGAGTACTTCCTCTAATTCTTCACATATTCTTTGAATAAATTTTCTCTCCCCACACTGTTGAACATGCTGTCAACTGCTTAGTTGTCTCCTTTAATCCCAGAGTTGGCTGGATTTCAGTGGTGTTGAATGTACATAGTTTATAGATCACTTTGTGATGAGAAGAGGTATATAAATGTATATTATTATAGTTTGTTATGATAGCTGAGAAGACTGTTCTAGGCAGCCTGTTTCAACCAAATGGCATATTACTGCAAATTGATTAAAAATACAGTGGCTCCAAGATCAGGATTTTTTTTCTTAAACTATTTTTCTTCCATCTCAGGAACGTTATGTGGCAAGCCTGATGCCTCTGCAAAAAAGCATATCTCCATGGAAGGTAAGGAAATAATCCTCAAATGAGCTGAAGATGTTTGTGACTAAAGAAAACTCATACCGTAAGCTACCAAAAACTTGGTTTCTTTTGTAGAATCCACCACAGTTGAGACAATTCAGCCAAGAAGAATTTATGAAAACACTTGAGAAAGCAGGACCACAGCTCACCTCTGGGTTAAAGGGAGACTGGATTGGACTTTACAGGTCACTTTTTAAAATAAGACACCAATTTGTATGTAAATACAGTGATGCATAACACGTTACATGCCCTTTTTATTTGGGGGGCAAATCTAATTGTTGTTATAACTGAATATTATGCAGATTTATTTTCATAGTTCTTCGTGTCTAATCAAACAAATTCATAATGTTTAGCAAACTTTAAATATCCATTCAGATATGCCCCTCTGGGTAACCTGTTGTCAGGGTTCCCTCCCCACTCTGAACTCTGGGGTACAGATGTGGGGACCTGCATGAAAGACCCCCTAAGCTTATTTCTACTAGCTTAGGTTAAAAACTTCCCCAAGGCACAAATCCTTCCCTATCCTTGGATGAGTATGCTGCCACCACCAAGTGAGTTAGACAAGGATTCAGGAAAAGGACCACTTGGAGTTCCTATTTCCCCAAAATATTCCCCCAAGCCCCTTCACCCCCTTTCCTGAGGAGGCTTGAGAATCTACCAACCAGATAGGTAAACAAGGTGAGCACAGACCAGACCCTTGGGTTTTTAGGACACTAAAAACCCATCAGATTCTTAAACAGAACTTTCTTTTCCTTTTTTTCTTTATAATAAACACCTCTGTAAAATCAGGATGGAAGGTAATTCTACAGGGTAATAAGATTTAAAACATAGAGGATTCCCCTCTAGGCAAAACTTCAAAGTAACAAAAAACAGGGATAAACCTCCCTCTTAGCACAGGGAAAATTCACAAGCTAAAACAAAAGATAATCTAACACATTTCCTTCCTATTACTTACAATTTGTAATCTTAAATGCTTAGTTCAGGTATGGCTTTAGGAAATGTATTTTCCCTGTCCTGGTTCCTCATTGACCCAGAGAGAACACAAAGAAACACAAAACAAAAACCTTCCCCCCACAGATTTGAAAGTATCTTCTCCTCTTTGGTCAGGTGCCAACCAAGTTATCTGAGCTTCTTAACCCTTTACAGGTAAAGGAGGGATTTTATGCTACCCTTAGTTGTATGTTTATGACACCTGTTCATGGTTTTTATGTGACAGTGCAAAGTGTTATAGAGCACTATATTCTAGTATTTAAAAAATTACTAGATAAATGGGAAGAAAAGCTTTTCAGTAGGGAGCTCTAAATAGCTGAATGTGGGATCTCATAGTTTCATGCTGGTCAGTCTTCTATTCTGGATGTATTTTATACACAGAACATCTCTTCCATCAATTTGGCTGCAATTGTAGTACCTTCTCAAATGGGAGGTTAAGATGCACAGTTTTCATGATGGAATGGCCAGCAAGAGGTGCTGGGTAAAGCGCCTCTTTCACTCCATCTTTTTTACATCATAAGTGCTTTGATACTACAGGGGGATCCCGTGGATAAGCGTACTTGGATTTTCAGAAAGCCTTTGACAAGGTCCCTCACCAAAGGCTCTTAAGCAAAGTAAGCTGTCATGGGGTAAGAAGGAAGGTCCTCTCATGGATTGGTAACTGGTTAAAAGATAGGAAACAAAGGATAGGAATAAATGGTTAGTTTTCAGAATGGAGAGAGGTAAATAGTGGTGTCCCCCAGGGGTTTGATCTGGGACCAGTTCTCTTCAACATATTCATAAATGATCTGGAAAAAGCGGTAAACAGTGAGGTGGCAAAATTCGTAAATGATACAAAACTACTCAAGACAGTAAAGTCCCAAGCAGACTGTGAAGAGCTATAAAAGGATCTCGCAAAACTTGGTGACTGGGCAACAAAATGGCAGATGAAATTCAGTGCTGCTAAATGCAAAGTAATGCACATTGGAAAACGTAATCCCAACTATGCATATACAATGATGAGGTCTAAATTAGCTGTTAACACTCAAGAAAGAGATCTTGGAGTCATTGTGTATAGTTCTCTGAAAACATCCACTCAGTGTGCAGCAGCAGTCAAAAAAGTGAACAGAATGTTAGGAATCATTAAGAAAGGGATAGATAATAAGACAGAAAATATCCTATTGCCTCTATATAAATCCATGGTATGCCCACATCTTGAATGCTGTGTGCAGATGTGGTCGCCCAATCTCAGAAAAAGATATAGTGGAATTTTGAAAAGATTCACAAAAGGGCAACAAAAATGATTAGGGGTATGGAACGGCTGCCATATGAGGAGAGATTAATACTGGGATTTTTCAGCTTGGAAAAGAGATGACTAAGGGGGATATGATAGAGGATGAATACATAAAAATGGAAAATGTTTACAACCCATTCATAAGCCAACCCCCAAGATGGATACATAAAAATGGAAAATTTTTATGATCCATTCATAAGCCGACCCTATAATTCAGGGGTCAGCAAACTTTGGCTCCTGGGCCATCAGGATAAGCTGCTGGCGGGCCGAGATGCTTTGTTTACCTTGAGCGTCCGCAGGCATGGAGGTAAACCTAAGTAAACAAAGTGTTCCGGTGCGCCAGCTGCTTACCCTGAAGGGCCGGGACAGCAACTGGTAGGGAAATTTTTTGCGGGGGAGAAGCTGGGGGTCAGGGGAGCAACCCCTGTGACCACCCCCACCCCCATGATCCCACTCGTAGCCCAGGACCCCCACACTCTCCCCTTCCCATCTCTTCCCACCTTATCTGGGGAGGGCCAGGGGAAAATGTCTCTGGCCTGGCCGGAGCTGCTCCAGCTGGCTGGGACGCGTGCTGCAGCCTGCTCCAATGGGCCAGACGGGGTGGCGCGGCCACAGCATGTTCCAGCAGGCTGGGCCGGGCGGCACGGCCACAGTGTGCTCTGGCAGGGCTGGCAGCGCTGCCACAGCCTGCTCTGGTGGGCAGAGCTGAGCGGCACAGCTGCAGCCTGCCAGCCCCGGAGCTGCAGCTGCTTTGGAGGCTGGGGTGAGAGCAGCGTGGCCAGAAGCAGAGAGAGACTGGCCCCCCCTCTTCTCTTCTGGCTCTGCTGGCCGTGCTGCCTCTCCTTGCCTCACTGTTGCAGGCTGTGTCTCACCTCTCCCTCTGTATACCCGTTCATAAACCGACCCCCTTCTCTGATGCTTCCATTTTTTACTACAAAAATTTGGCTTATGAACGAGTATATATGGTAGATAAATTCATGGAGGATAAGTCCATCAGTGGCTATTAGCCAAGATGGTCAGGGATGGTGTCCCTAGCCTCTGTTTGCCAGAAGCTGGGAATGGGTGACGGGATGGATCACTTGATGATTACCTGTTCTGTTCGTTCCCTCTGGGGCACCTGGCATTGGCCAGTGTCAGAAGACCGGATACTGGGCTAGATGGACCTTTGGGCTGACCCACTATGGCCGTTCTTATATACAATGATAGGCTCTTTTAAAAAATGCTCCTGTCTTTCAAAATGCAATTGGTAAGATCATCTTCCTGGGTTATGTTCCTGACCACATCATAGTTTTCTTTGAGTTCTTCCTCTAGTGCCCCGTTCACTTCCACATTACTTTTTGTCTTGACCCTGTAAGGATCCCACAACTTAGCCTCACCCTCTCTATCTGACCTAGTATCATACTGTACCATTGAGCCCTGCCTTCGCACTGCCAAAATTCTTAGCTTTTACTGCCCATCTGACAACTTTTTCCTTAAGCATCTTTGCCACACCACCCCTTATACATTTTTTTTAAAATCCCTACTATAATCATTACAGCTAGTACCTTTATCTTCTTTCACATGCCCCCTTAACACTCACCTCTGCTGTGATGCCTCCAAAACCCTGCTTGCTGATCATGGATAGGCAGATGAGTCGTGGCCGGTGCCCCTCCCTTTGTCTTTCCTACTCCCGTACATTTAGACGTGGACAGTCCTCACTGTACCTTTTACCCTAATTTTTTAAAAAAAGGAACTAACCAAGCTGTGTTAACCCTTCTCCATGTTTATTTTCCTTGTATGTTATATCTCCATTTTTCTATCTTTTGGATGGGAGGTCCTCCAGGACAGGTTTTCTCTCTAACGTATGTTTGCACAGCACCCGGCATAATCAGGCTCTGGTCCTGATGGTGGCCTTTGGGTGATGTGATATAATATAAATCATTAAGAATAATCTGTATAAACAGGAATAGATGGCTATACAGTACTCCTATACCTATCCATGTGTGAAGTAAGAATCCCATGGTCAAAGAAGCTGTGTTATATTAACCCCTAAACTCATGAAGAACTAGCAAGAGCAATAATCCTAATTAAACCCTTTAGTTCTCAATCACCTTTCCTTTCATTAGAATGGAAACTGTTAGCTAAAGCACAATGGCAGGGGACATCAAATTGTTTTCGATAATCAACATTTCAAATAAAACGACAAGTCCTTTAAATACAAGCATCTTTGTGCCTGAAGACTTCATAAGGACTTCAGAGCATAAGGCTTCTTGGTGTTTTTTTTTGAAGGGACACAGAAACCTGTAGTGACGCTTTTTAATCAGTGTTCCACTACATAACTTTCCTTCGCAAGCAGAATCAATAATTTTTCTGAAAGATGAAAACCTCCTAATTGATATTTATATCCTCCTCCTCCTCCCCACAACAAAACTACTGTACAATCTTGTGAAGTTGTGTAAGAGACTTGATGGTGGGGGAAAATGAAAGAATTGAATTGAGAATGCAGTTTAAAATATAAATTTGTTTGCACTCTTTTATTAAAGACACTTCTTGAAATCTCCAAACTTCAGTGGCTGGTTCAGGACCCGGCGGAAGGAAATGACACAGAAGTTGGAGGCCCTCCATTTAGAAGCGCTCTGTAATGAGGTAAGAAAAGTAAGATTTTTTGCTTTTAGTGATTTATAAAATATTTTTTTACATCAAAACTTTGCTCCATGTTTCAGAAGTGTTCTGTCCTCGCCACTTGTCAACTGTAATCTTTAAAAAGATTGAGACACTTGTCAGAACCTTTTATTTCAACTAAAAACAAAAACAAAAAAAAAGCTAAATTCCAGTTTGAAATACTTGAAAAAAATAAAAAATCTCTGCAGCATTTGGAACCTAAAGAGTGTGCTAATGCTGGAGAGCTGGAAAATGAAATTGACCAGCCTGTGTTTCTCTAAGATGACAAATGCATAAATAGTGAGAAGTAGTATATTGCAGTAATGTTCGAAATATACTAGAAGTTTTTCAAAAGTAAATTAATGGTATTGTTGAAAGTACTGTGTGTTTATGTATGTAAATATTTCAGAATTATGAATTTTTATCTGAAAGGACTTGCTTCTCTGGAGTCAGAAACATACTGAAGTAGAAACAGTGGATCTTGTCTTAAAGCTAAAGAATAAACTGGTATGTAACTATAGTAAGTACAGATGAAATTTGTCACTTCATATTATAGCGTGAGTGTGTTTGTGTGTTTTACATCTACTTCAAATTGAACTGTGTGTTCCTCACAAGATTTTGATAGCTCAGAAAATTGATGGTGATCATCCAGGTCACTGATTCAAATGTGGATGGCCCAGTTCAGCAGTAACCAAAAGGCTGGTGGGTGAACAGAACTCAGATGGTTTAATTGATTGTTTCAGTCCTCTGCCTAGCTGACGGCTCAAAACTCACTTTAACAGGACCCACGGCTTCCTGAGTGTCCCACTCATGGCCAGAGGTTGCTCTCCAGTGCCTTGCCTCTGTTTCCCTCTCTTCAGGGACCCTGAAATAACTGCACACAGGCTTTTCTCTGGGTTTACACCACCCCTGCCTAGTGCTGGTTTAATAACAGAAACATTTCAAAACAATCCTCAGGGTCCCAAAATAAAGTCCATCAGGACAACCCAAAAGTTAATACTTAGCTCTGGCATCTTCTGTCACAGCCAGAGCTCCTCTTCTTCCCAATATGTTGTCCCATCTCTTCCAAGCTGGAGCTCAGCCTTTTCTGATCTCTAAGCCCATACCCAATTAGGGGTTTCCCATTGGAGCCTCCGACTCACTGGTCTCTAGCCTCCAAACTCTCCTGATGTCAGCATCTTTCCAGCAGGAGCCTTTCTCACGCCCTGCAGTGGCCTGGGCTTCCTGCTGCTCTTTGTAGGAAAATCACCTGATCTCATTTGTGGCTCATTCAGTAATCAGGGTTGGCTAGCCTCAGACCCTCAATACCTTGAGGGACAAAGCACCCAGTTACACATACTGATGTTGGCAATCTAAGTAGAGATGCCAAAAATTAAGGGCTCAGTCCTGCTCCCATTGAAGCCAAAGGGTGTTTTGCCATTGACTCCAATAGGAGCAAGACTGAGTCCTAAATGAACCCGGAAACCAAACTTCCCTTGATTCCTGGAAGTCTGTCCAAATCAAGGTTGAAATAAGCTGGTGGTATGAGGGGAAGTTTGCATTCCCACTGTCCACGTACCTGTTCATTAGATGGAGGACTTCAGATCCATTAGTCTGATTTCTTTTATGAACATTAAATTCACTTGCAGGTTTTTTATTGAAAAATGTGTTTAATTGTGCCTCCTGTAGTTCCAGGCTGACAGAGAACATCTACCCATGAAACCTGACACTATGGAAAAGCTACAGATGCACATTGATGCAATTATACTAGCACTTCCAGATGATTTACAGGATATTCTGCTCAAAACTGGTACAACATGATTTCTATTAGGATTTTTATGTCACAAACACACAACATATTTCAAAGCTTCACAGAAGAGACTGGCAGAGATCAATGGAATGGAGCTGTGAATGGTATATTAACACCTGTAATTGACAGTAGTAATAGTGGAAAAACAATTTTTAGCTTTTCTTTTAAAGTAGAAACCTACAGGGTTCCACTTAAATCCTGATGGCACTAAAGAATTTGTGTTCATTATGTTTAAAACCAAGTGCTCTTATGAAAAACCTGTGGGCATGTGAAATTATGAAACATGCAGGACCACAATGCAATGCTGGCATTGCAGAATGTTTTTTTAAATTGGTGCTGCTGTGCACATTCCTGTTAACTCAGGGGGAAGCAACGTTCACCTTGGCTTTGTAAAGAGACTGTCCCATTTAAGGTAATATCTAATTGCTTTTAATGCCTTCTTTCTTTAGATATTTTTCGTCTGATGTTACAATAGCCTGGCAGTTAGTTTTTGACTTGGATGAAGTACATAATAGTTGAGGAATTTTGTTGGTAAATCATTGTTTACAATTTTATGATTTATAGAACTGCTATTAGCAGAGACAAGTGAAAGCATTAAATTGGCCATTAATCTTGTTTTATTTTTTTACTCTTTTTTTCAATTATTATATTACATCTGTCTCTGCACAGAAAAGAAGGCATCTGTTAAATGTATCCTAAAAAAGAGGAAACTGGTATATTTTCCTTTAACTTTGTCCATTTAAGTGAGATAATGGGTGATTGTCTTCACAGGCCTTAATTAATGCTAACCTCAGATTAGCTGTATTTTTATCATTGAACAATTAAAATGATTTTAAAGCTGAACTCCTGAAATTCAGGATTTAAGTTTCCATTAATCAGTCTTAACTATATAGTCTTCATCACAAAATATACAGTGTTGCTTACTAAATATACCAAGTTTAATGTTACTGTTGCTCATCCTGTAATAGATGTCAGTAGTGCTAGCTGGCACAGAATCCACTGTAGTTGAGGATCTTTGTAGTAGTAATCTTATGGTGTGCTTCTCTCTCCTGCCAGGAAATGATTGTTAGATTGTTTTTTAGGAGGAGGAAATGGGGCAGGAGAGAGGAGACTATATTACTTTCAGCTGAAGGAATCTTATGGATTGTTGAGACTATATCCAGAAGGGGTTGCAGCACAGTGAAGCTACTTAAAATACATGCATACAGTAAATATGCATAAATAACCATTTTTCATTCTATATTAAGCAACAAGAATATGTTGCCACTAGATCACTTTAAACCAAGAAAACTAAGACTGGTATAAAAAGTGCACATTTGCTCTGCATGCAAAGAGTGAATTTGAGGATCTATTCCAAGCAGGATAAGATGAAGCCATGATGTACAAATAAATACAGTACGTACTGTATACTCTTAAATGACAAGTGGTTCACAATTATCAAAACATTCTGCTTTACGTACTTTGGGTCGAATAAGAAGTCTTGTGACATTGCAATCCTGCTATGGAAAAAATGCCTTTGTATGATAAATATTTCATACTATCTTTCTAAAAATGTCTTTAGGTATAAACGGTCACATTGTTATTTTTAAGAAAATATGTATTTTAATACTCTTACGGTTTATATAAAATTATTCATGATCAGAAGGTAGTTTAACAAATTGTATCAAGACTGTCATTTAAATTATACCACTATGGCATTAATTAATCTCTAACTTGCAATTTGTTTTGCACAACTGATGACTAGCATTTCTAACCCTGAAACTGAAAAGTGGCCATTACTCTGGTAAATTATCTTTTAAATATGACAGGTTTCAGAGTAGCAGCCGTGTTAGTCTGTATTCGCAAAAAGAAAAGGAGTACTTGTGGCACCGTAGCGACTAACCAATTTATTTGAGCATAAGCTTTCGTGAGCTACAGCTCACTTCATCGGATGCAGCATCCGATGAAGTGAGCTGCAGCTCACGAAAGCTTATGCTTAAATAAATTTGTTAGTCTCTACTGTGCCACAAGTACTCCTTTTCTTTTTATCTTTAAATATTTAACTGAAGCACTGTATGATATCTTAGAACCGTGTAAACTGGCACCAATTATGTCAGCCTATTACCACTTGACTGAAAATATGTATTTTTGTAAAAGGAAATAAATGTCAATCTTTTGGAATGTTTATTTAGGTTTCTTGTTCAGCAAATCACATGTCCAAATTATCTCCTGCATTGAGGAATTGTTGAAGCTGTTCAGCAGCCTACAGAGACTGTTCCTTATTTGCTCCTCTGCCGGAACCCTCATCATTTGTCTCACTGCAACAGCAGGGAAGACAGGCCCTTACACACACACACACACACACACACACACACACACACACACACACACACACACACACACACACACACACACACACACACACACACACACACACACACACACACACACACACACACACACACACACACACACACACACACACACAGGAGAATGTGATGATGTGTGATTGGGGGAAGAGTCCAGAGGGATGGGGAGTAGATGAGAAAGGAAGGGGAAAAGTCTGGACAAGGGAAGCAGAGAGAGGAAGGAAGGTGATGCAGTATAAGCAAATAAGTGGTGAAATAATGGGGGTGGAGGGGTAAGACGTTTTGGAGGGACAGACAAGGGAAGAAGTCCTAAGGAGCAGAAAAGGAGGGTAATGACCTCAGAGTAGGAAGGTGAGATGATGCCAGATGCTTCTGCCTACTTTTTGCCCTCTGAAAATGCCTGGGGGAATTGAGGAGACAATCTGCTTGGGCCTTCTGCAAGCTAACAAATAGAGGCATCAGTGACAGATAGGGAGGTGCCCTGTGACAATTTATAAATACTGTATGTTGGCCTGGTTCCTGGGACGCTTAAAGTATGAATGTATTGCTTTTAGTGTAATAGGGGACTGTCTGGAAAAACGAGCAGGAAAGAAAAGAATGGCCAAATATAGTCACCTCTCAGCAAACAGTTAAAAGTTGTTAAGAGACAATAAAAGAACTATTAGTTTTGATGATTTTGCCTCTATCTCCAGCCAACCTATAACAGTGGTTTTGACCTGGACAGAAAAAGGCCCACAAATACAAAAGAAAAAAGCAACTCTGGGAGGATTAAAAGGGGCACCCTCAAAAGAGAGGCCGCAGCAGTTCAGGGGAAACAGAGATACACAATCCACACTGGGGATGTACAAAGAAGTTACACCTGCCTGGGTTACCAGCAGGAGATGGTAAGATTTTAGATAAGATAAACACTCTACATGTATGTCTATCTTAAAATCTTTTTCCCTAAAAGCTTTGTTCTTACTGCTAAAATAAACAAAACTTTGATTTTAAGGCTGTTTTGTCACTATATGCCACGGGTCACAAACTCCTGAAGGGAAGAACCACAGGTCCCTGAACTCAGTTGGGCCTGTAGGATAACAACAGCTGATATACAGGATACTGTACCCCAGGGCCCAGTCTAAGAGTGGGAGAGTTGTGCAATCCCACCTTGTGATAGGTAAAAGTACAAGGCTTAATGCCTGCAGGCGTGCACTCAGACCTGAAAGGAGACAGAGGTGCAACTAGCTTTTGAACCATGACAGCAGCTATGGTCTGATCAGAAAAGAATGGATAAAGAAAGGCGTGAGTGTAACAGTTCCGTATGGTTCTGCCGTGCAACCAAATTTCTACCAATTTTGAGACCCTGACCATTGATGATGATGTATATTCAGATTTAATAAGTCATGAAGTCAAATAACTAACTCAGTTGAAGTTTTATTTAAGTAAAACAATCAAGCAATACTTATTACAGCACTATGCAGAATACAGAAAAGGAAACGTATACCAAATCTGAGATTGCAGAAGTGAGGTGGTGTACTTGAGTTCACTTATGACTAACTCCCCAAAACTCACCCCTTATATACTGCTCAAAACAAAGAAAAATCCTTTATTATGCTTGATCTTATTTTGATTCAATAAGCCAGTAATATTTGTAACCAGTTTATCACTGTTGGGACCCTCTGTGACCATAATTAGCTCTTAGTACTTGGATATTAATCCAGACATACCACGTGTCCCTTATCCATTTTGTAAAACAATTACAGAGCATTTATGAGCAACACTTATCAATTAGTGTTTTGTCCATTACAACATATATCTATAACAGGTATGTCTTTATAGACTGTGTTCACAGAAAAGAGAAAGAAAATGAACTATTGATGGTAGACTTCTAAATTTCATGGTATATGATTTACATAATAGATAAGCTAAAGACATCTGTTCAACCAGCTACTATTTTATCAATTACAATATATATCTATAATCAAGTCATTATGATAGAAATCGTCTGTTAAAGTAATTCCTGATAAGCTTAAAGCCTCTTTCGATGATGATCTTATTAATTGCTGAAAACATCTGCCTTGTGTAGGTTACAAGTGGTTCCTTTCTGGACATTCTTTAAGGGTCAAGAGTTTAGAGTAAAAAAGACACACAATCCATTATTTAACAACACACTAAGGTCTAGCTAAAATTCAGTATTATTGATAATGCACTAGGGGCAGCTAATGTTCTAAGTAAAACAGTAGACAATAGAGTACAGGCCTACTAGGACAAAGATGTTCATTTATTTAAAAGAAAACCCTCTTTAACAGTGTAGCCAGCACCTTTGGCTAACACAAGTTTTTGGGATTTCTGGTCAAGAAATCAAGTTTAATACAAAAATAATAATAAAGGATTAATATTTACTGTCCAGTACAAACACAGAAGCTTGCTTGACACTTCTCCCTTTGATGTTAGTTTCCACCCACCCCACACTTTATTTTGATAACTGACCATGAAGATTATTTCCTTGAATTCCAGTGTTTGGGAATGGGCAAGTCTCTGACTTCTCTGCAGAACCTAAGAGCACCCCAACTAGTGCAAGAACATGAGAGCCTTGGGGTCTGAAGGGAAGTAATTTTAGTGTTTCTTTGTTACTGTGCAGGGCATTTAACTCCCCTAAATTTAGCTGAGCATACAGCTTTCATGAGATTAAAGACTGAGTGATTTGAACAAGAGATGGGCATGGACTAAAGCCTCAGACTGTGCACTGTAAAACTCTGAGGAAATCTGGATCTGGACTTCATTGGTTACTATCTCTACCTTGAACCAAAGCACCCACAGTACAGACAGAAGCCCACAGCAATAAATTAAAATAGATTTTTTTTTTAGTTACAATTTTAAATTTTGAACAAATTAATTGTTTTAACTTTTAAAAAAAATATTTTACCTTTGTTATTCAGAGCAGCATGATTTTACATTTTTGCCCTTTATATTTGAACTTTAAGCCATGTCTGCGTTTCGCACCTTGAATCCCTACTGCTGGAGCATGTTCCTTCTGTCGTTAGGCAATATGCGAGGTGAAATGTATGTATTGGAATAATTTTAAAATAAAGTTTCTTCATTTAGTAATTTCTTGCTGCTACTTAGAAGCCCAATAAAGCTTGATTATTCTTCAAAGGTAAAAAATGTGCAACTACCCTATACTGTTTTCATTAGGGAATATTTACTGTAGTTACCCATTATATGAGCCTGTCATCGGAGATTGAGGTTCTTGATTTCATCTGTGATTTTTTACAAAGTTCTTTTACCCCTAAGGCAGCTGTAAACTATTTAAATATTCAAAAATGGTAGCTTTAAAATGTTTCATAATGGAGGAAATTCCTGGAAGATGAGCTCTAAAATGTAAAGGGTGAAATCCTGGCCCAACTGAAGTCCATGCAAGTTTTGCCGTTGACTTCAGTGGGACCAGTATTTCATCCTAGATTTTCATCCTGCAATTTTAAATATATATAAACTAATGTTTAAACATAGCTAATGTAGTTTTGCAGTGTATTAACAGGAGTGTCATATGAAAGACACAGGAGGTAATTGTTCTGGTCTGTTCAGTACTGGTGAAACCTCAGTTGAAGCACTCTCTGTCTATCTCTGCTCTTTAGGCCTGGGTACCCTTCTGCTGTGACCCGACTCCCTACCCTGCTGTGGGTGCATGTGTGACTATCTTCCCCCCCCCTCCACCCCACCAGGCCTGTGCCTTCTCCCAACCAACTCTCTCTGCCTTTCTGTGTGGGTATGGGGCTAGTGGAAAACTGAATGGGCTCAAGTGAATGAGCTTGTGGGGGGTGGAGGACACCAAATGTCTCTGAAAGCCACTAGTCTGAGTAAATGGAGCTCCCAGTTGAGTTATGAGTTTTAGGTTTCAAGGATTCCTAGAAGTGAAGTCTTCTCCAAGAGCTAAAGCAGCCAGAAGAATGGCTGGCCAGCACAGATGCAGCAGGTGGTGAGGGAAGGGGGTCAGAGTATGGGAAAGTGAGGGTGCTCAAAGAGATGAGGGAATTGAGGGTGGTGGGGCAGTGACGTTGCTCAGAGGTTGGGGAGAGGAGGTGGGAAGCAAGGGCGTTCCAGGGCATGGGCAATTCAGGATTCTAAAACAAAAGCGTTTCCCCATGATTTCTCCCTTGTACCTTTTAAAAGGTCAAAGGTGGGAGGCTGCATCTGGGATTCAGCAAGGAAGTGTTGGGGATAAGCATCTGCATAGTTGTCCTGGAATTGCACTTTAGAAGTGGGAATGTGGTCACCAAAGAGACAGGCGAAGTAAAGTTGAGCAGAGATGCATGAGAAGAAAATGTGGGGGACCGGCCACACGCAGTTGGCAAAATGGCAGGACAAACAACGCAGAAAATCTGAGTGTAAAGCACAGAGAACCTAGAAAAGGTGAAAAATGTGGAAAGAAAGACCCTGTTCCCTTTAGTCCTCTTTGTATGTGGAAAGAGCATCAACAACTCAGGAACATTGGAGGAAGCTGATTGGACATGAGGGCCTAACAGAATTAAGTGGCAACTGGTGGAGCAAGACCCTGGAGGCGGGGAAAGAGTCTGGGAGATCACAGGACTCTGTGGCCATGGGGGGAGTCTGAGAATAAAAGTGGCTCAGAGGAAAAGAGATTATGAGACTGGAGGAGAGGAGCAATGTAGACACAAAATGGAGCAGGGGAGAAAGACAACGTGGGCAGGGGAGAGATTCATCAAGACAGTAGGAAAAGTGCAGAATAGACAGGGCTTGCATTAGACTTGCTAGGACCCAGAGCAGAAACTAAGGAGGGGGGCTCCCTACCCTGCCTCCTTAACCTGCTCACACATCTGCAATGTTTCTGAAGCCCAAGCCCTGCCACCTGGGGCTGAAGCCGAAGCCCGAGCCCTGCTATCCGGGGCTGAAGCCGAAGGCTAAGCCCTGTGGTGTGGGGCCTGAGGTGATCGCCCTGCTTACTAACCCCCTAACACCGGCGCTGAGTTTAGGAAGAGAAAAAAAAACAAAATAATGTGCTATACAAACTTACTTTTAAAATTTTATTCATTTTGAATTTGATTTAATCATTACTGAAGAGTCAACTGTGTTTCATATACCTGCTGAGTAAATGTCTTTGTTATGTTGTGGTCTTTTTACAACATGTAAAGGGAGCTCTAAAGACATGGACCTGGCTGCTGGGGAATACCTCAGCTGGAGGAGTGTTCTCGGGGTACCAAAAAGCCAGTGTAAAAGCTCTCAGATGTGGTATTGCCTCAATGACTCTTAGAGACTATTGGCAGCCAAGTGTAAATTAGAGCAGTCCTTAGATTTTCTTATTCATGTTAGGGCCAAGTACCAGAATGGGGGAGGCACAAAGGTAATACAAGGGCATCTTTGTCCCACTCTTTAATCCTGATGAAACAGGGGTTTGTTGGACCTAAAAATCAGGCCTAAATATGTTATTTTTAATTCATGAGTCAGTACATGCTTAACATATGTTCCTTGGCTAAAACCTGCCCTATATATATCAGTAAGGCTAAAATTTTGTTCTGGTTACTTTTAGTAAAAGTTACGGACAGGTCACAGGCAATAAACAAAAATTTACAGAAGCCGTGACCTGTCTGTGACTTTTTCTGCTGCGACTCCATGGTTTCCCCCGTCTCTATGGTGGCTGCGAGCTGTGGGGTTCCCCTTCTGCCTGCAGCAGCTGGAAGCCTCAGCTCATGGTGTCTAGGAGGTGAAGGATGACCATATTTCCCAAAGAGAAAACGGGATACCCCTAGCCGCTTGCCTGAGGCATCCCCCTCCCCACCCACACAAGGCTGTCGCCCATAGTTGAAACCCTGAGGGCCTCCTCAGGATGCTGTCACCTGTCGCTGGAATGCTGTCAGGGCCCTGTCCCTGACATAAACATAGCCTTAGATATCATGTATTGATACAGTCAAAATATTTCTGCTCTATTTGGGAATATGGTTCAGTTGATTCTACTCTAAGTCCTTGCACATTTGCTGCCTTGTGCCCTGGTTTGAGGTGTTCCTTATCTTCTCAGCAGTGCAACTATTTGGGTGCTGAGTAGGCTGACCAGATAGCAAGTGTCAAAAATTGGGACGGGGGGGTAATAGGTGCCTATGTGAGAAAAAGACCCAGAGACCGGGATTGTGCCTCTGAAATCGGGACACCGGATCACCCTAGTGCTGAGTGTTAACCTGAGGGCAGCAGGATTAGTCTCTGTGAGAGCCATGCTGCCAAACCCTTCTTCCCAGAAAGGGCGGTGGCTAGGGGGCCATGGGTTAGGCCCACGCAACCCCACTGGGAGAGAGAATGAGCAGAGCCCCGAGCACGCTCTAGAGGTGGCCCTGTATAACCACTGACACCCTGGGCCGCAGCCTAGGGCACGGAGACTACAGCCCCAAGCACACAGTGCGGCGCAGAGAGGGACTACAGTTCCCAGCACGCCACGCTCTACTCAGGCCAAGGAAGGCGGGGAGCTGAGGGACCTGGGACTGCATCTCCCATCATGCCCTACGCCAACGAAATGAAGCTATCGACGAGCACCTGGCGTATAGCACGCTGGGAGTTGTAGTCAGTCTCTGTTCGGAGGGTTTGTCCGGGTCAAGGGCGGGTGGTGGCGCTGCAGTGGGGATGTGGCGAGCATGACGTGATTTTGTCCGCGTTGGAGCTGGGGGCGGCCGTGGTGGCGAGCGTGACGTGGCAGAGAGCGAGCGAGGCTCCCCCGGACACAAGAGCAGCAGCAGTCGCCGCCGCCAGCAGTTGCTGGGCTGAGACCCCGCGGAAGGATCTGAAAGGAGAGACCGGCTTGGGGGCATAAACCGCTGCCGCGCACACACTCCGCCTGCTCGCCGCCGCCCAGCCCGAGCCGCCATGGGCCTCACCATCTCCTCGCTCTTTTCACGTCTCTTCGGCAAGAAGCAGATGCGCATCCTCATGGGTAAGAGAGAGACCCCCGGACCCGCCCGGCCCTGTCTTCCGTCGCCTGAGGGATCCCGGCCTCTCGGGCCGCGCTCGCCGCATCCGCCGCCCCCTGCTTGCCGTTACTCGGCCTCTCTCGTGTAGACGCGGCTGGGCGCCTGCGGGGGGAGGGGGGATGTTCCGTGTGGCTGTTGGGGACGCTGTAGGAAGCGGCCTGGGGCTTGCGAGCCGGCTACACCGGTGCAGGACTACGGGGTGGGAGGAAGCGTCTGTCTGTCTGCGCCCTTCAGGCCTGGGTACCCTCCTGCCGTGACCTGACCTCTTGCCCCGCCGTGGGTGCGTGTGTGTCTGTCTCCTCGGGCCTGCGCCTTCTCCCAACCAACTCCCTGCCTCTATGCGTGGGCATGGGGCTAGTGGAAACTGAACGGCCTCAAGTGAATGAGCTTGGGTGGGTGGGAGGGAGGGGCTGTGTGCTCTTCCCTTTATTTTCTTTATCTACCCACCCCACAGTGCTGTTGGTGGGAGATTTTTAGTCTTTTTATTAGAAAACGTCCTACACCCTGCTCCCACCCTCCCTGAGGCTTGTAGCCACGGTAGGGGTTATTTAGCACTGTGTGTGGGCCCACACACTATAAAATAAGCACAGACTGTAAAAAGAATGTGAAACTGTAACAGGTAAATGCCATATCTGATCATTTTGTGAAAGGATTTGATATTTGAGGAATGTCTCCTCAGTTCTAGGAGTTCACTGGATTTGCATGTGTCCCCACCCCCATCTCCCATGTGTGCATGCAAATCTGGTGAAGGTGAATTAAGAAGATCTCCCTCAAAATCTAGTCCCTTTACCTATCACAGTTTAAGCAATGTGGCTGTTTTTATCATGATGTGACAGGACCAAGTGTGTTAATGTATCCTAAGAGCTCCAGAATTTGACTGCTAAACAGAAAGCATTAATTTCCAGGAATTCAGCCATCTTTGCTCATTTTGTTCTGAGAAAGAATGTTGCCTTTAATCACAAATTCTGGTGTATCTTGCATATAGGATTATAAAAATACAACTTTTTGTATCTAGTTAGTTTTATTAGGCCACTGTCTGACCACAGTTACGTTGTGGCTCTTCTGAAATGTACTGTGTAACCAGTGGCACTGGAACATTTTTTACAGGGGGGGTGCTGAAAGGTCATGGTCCCCACCCCAAACTTGTTAGCTCACTACCCACTTACTCTTGTCCATGCCCCTGCATACCCCCAGAGGTGGGGGGCACGGCCAGGGGTAAGAGGGCCAAGGCTGGGACCCTGCGTGTGGGGCCGGCGGCTGTCAGGACCCTAGGTGCGGGCCAGGAGCGGAGTGCTGGGCCGGCAGCCCTGGGATCCTGGGTGAGGGGTGGCTGACAGGACCTCGCATAAAAACTGGGGGTGCAACAGCACATCTAGTTCCCGCGCCTATGTGTGTAACAGTTCAAACCAAGCTGTATTCAATGTTTCCTTTCCTCCCATACCCAGCTTTATACACTCCTTTTCCTACAATTGTCCAGCTAGGTGAATGGGGCTTTTTTCAGTGCCTATCAGTTGGTCTTTAATTAGCAGGAGGGGTTGCAGTTGAGTAATATAAAGAGAGCTTCTTTTACCATGGCTCAATCCATTGCCTTTGCACCGCATCAAACTTTTGTTGGCTAAAGAACTGAAAATGGAATTGGCTTCTAACTGTTGGCATATCAATTTGGGCCCTAAAAATGTTTGGATATGCGTGAGAAACAAGAGGTAATAATCACCTAATGTGCTATGCGTATGTATAGCAGACCTACTGACATCAAGAATAAATACCCACCCCAACCCTGGAAAATGATTCTGTATTCATAGGATATGAAAGCCAGTATACACCAGTTGACATTTCACCAACACTTGTGTAGCAGCTTTTTTTTTTTTTTTTTTGGCAGTGCTTAAATTTGTTGATATTTTAATTACTTAAAATAAGAATTTAAACCTGAGATCACTGTATCCTTTAATGTAATTTTTGCCTCTCTATAAACAACATAGTAAATATACAGTAAAAATCTTTTTTTTAAGAGAACTACTAGCATGTCAAGCTGACTTCTCATATACAACTCTAAATGACTAGGTATGAAACCTTGGAAAAGATGGTTGTAAGATAAATATTGACACTTGTAGCACTATTGTTTTTACTCTTGCAGAATGATGAGAATACAAGAACAAACTGTGTTCTTGAGACGATAATAGTTCATAGCACTTCAGACACTTTATCCGTAGTAATTAGTTCAGCTCTAACACAGATACAAACTAATGAGTCAGACCATCCAGTAGCTGTTTGGACAACATCAAATGAGGTTGGTTTTTTTTTTGTTTGTTTTGTTTGTTTGTTTGTTTTTATTTTTCCTGTCATGGTTTTTAAGGGTTTGACTACCCTACAAATACAAGTGGGTCAGGGGACATGGTTACTACATATTTTCATTATGCAGTATAGACAGAACCTGTTTAAGGTTTTAGCTTGGTTATGAAACCTGGTTAGATGCTTCAACACTACAAACAGTGTTATGACAAGCTCCTTTGAGACAGTTGTATTTGTAGTATGGAAGGAAGGAAGGAGATATTTGTAAGCAGGTGTCCACATCATAATTTGCACCCCTATTGGTATCTTCTCCTTATCTATTCAGTCTAACTTTAAAAAGACTAAATTAGTTTCTGCCTCAAAAGTGATTTTGACTCAATTTTGGCACATGGGCTGGACTGTGTGGTAGGAGGGTAGGATTTTTAATTGCTGCCACTTGTGTTTCAGATAGATATGATTTCAGTCTCCAGAGCTGTGTCAGTCTATTTCCTTTACCTGAGTGAAATTACTTTTTCTAAAAATAGATTTGTTTATTGTGTGTTAGAAAATAAACATTTGTTCAGTGTTTGTATGTAATTTACTTCAAACATCATAATAATGACAGAAGTATTGTAAGCAACTTTCTTTTACTCTAATACTTCTGCGAACATCTATAAAACACTAACTTTTACAGAGTTAATCCAGAGTCATGGCACATACCTCGTGTTTCTGAGTGGATACGAGTTTTTTAATACTTTGCACTTCATCACATATTTTACAAGCTTACTAATTTTATGGTGTAAGCAAAGAACAAAATTTTTTAAAAAGATTAGGGCTGTCAATTAATCACAGTTAACTCATGCAATTAACTCAAAAAAAGAAGTGCGATTAAAACTATTAATCACACTGTTGAACAATAGAATACTAATTGAAATTTATTAAATATTTTAGGATCTTTTTCTACATTTTTCAAATGTATCTATTTTGGTTACATCACAGAATACAAAGTGTACTGTGCTTGCTTTATATTATTTTTTATTATAAATATATGCACCGTTAAAATGATAAACAAAAGAAATAGTATTTTTCAATTCACCTAATATAAGTACTGTCTTGCAATCTCTTTATCATGAAAGTGCAACTTACAAATATAGTGGGTTTTTTTTTTTAGCATAACTGCACTTCAAAACAATGTAAAACTTTAGAACCTACAAGTCCGCACAGTCCTACTTCTTGTTCAGCCAATCACTAAGAGAAACAAGTTTGTTTTACATTTATGGGAGGTAATGCTGCCTGCTTCTTATTTACTGTGTCACCTGAAAGTGAGAACAGGCGTTTGCATGATACCTGTTGTAGCTGGCATCGCAAGATATTTACGTGCCAGTTCCACTAAAGATTCGTATGCCTCTTCATGCTTCGGCCATCATTCCAGAGGACATGCTTCCATGATGATGATGCTCGTTTAAAAAAAAAAAAAAAATGCATTTATTAAATGTGTGACTGAACTCCTTGGGGGGAGAATTGTATGTCTCCTGCTCTGTTTTACCCGCATTCTGCCATATATTTCATGTTATAGCAGTCTCGGATGGTGACCCAGCACACGTTCGTTTTAAGAACACTTTCACTGCAGATTTGGCAAAATACAAAGATGGTACAATGTGAGTTTTCTAAAGATAGCTTCAGCACTTGACCCAAAGTTTAAGAATCTGAAGTGCCTTCCAAAACCTGAGAGGGATGAAGTGTGGAACATGCTTTCAGAAGTCTTAAAAGAGTAACACTCCAATGCGGAAACTACAGAATCCTAACCACCAAAAAAGAAAATCAACCTTCTGCAGTTGGCATCTGATTCAGATTATGAAAATGAACATGTGTCGTTCCACACTGTTTTGGATTGTTATTGAGCAGAACCTGTCATCAGCATGGACGCACGTCCTCTGGAATGGTAGTTGAAGCATCAAGGGACATAAACTTTAGCGCATCTGGCACGTAAATATCTTGCGGCATCGGCTACCACAGTGTCATGCGAACGCCTGTTCTCAATTTCAGGTGACACTGTAAATAAGAAGCGTGCAGCATTATCTTCTGCAAATGTAAACAAACCTATTTGTCTGAGCGATTAGCTGAACAAGAAGTAGGACTGTTTGGACTTGTAGGCTCTAAAGTTGGACAATGTAGAAAACACCAAAAATATTTAAATAAATGGTATTCTATTATTGTTTAATCACGCTGTTAACTTTTTAAAATTGCTTGACAGCCCTAAAAAAAGATACAATAATCTCCTAATGGCAACCCCTAACTAAATTTATGATTAGGAGGATAATAGTCAATAGTGCATTATGTCACAAGTGGATTTACAAAGCTGCTTAAAAATCATAATTGCCCCATAGATAAATATTAATACTTTGCATGTTTATATATCTCTATATTTTAAAGGGCTGACCAACCATTTATATTCTTGTGTGTGAGGAAGGGAAAGCACAATTCCAACTCCATTTTACAGATATGGGTGAGGGGGAAGGAGACAGCTGAGATATTGGGTTAAATAATTTAACATAGTTGAACTGCGTAGGGCAGGGGTTACAGTTCAGATATTCCTTGGTCCCAGTGTTACTTTTAGTCCATAGTCCAAGGTCTTTCAGTAACGTGTTAATATATACCCATGTTTTTCTTCATATTGCACCTTGCAGAATCATAATTATATCATGTCACTATATTCATCACCTGTTAGTATGGCTATGCAACTATCTATCATCTCTGAGAGAATAGATTGCCAAAACATCCATCTTCCGAGAGGCATATTAGCTTTTCAAATATTAAGCTGCTAAGTGACAGGGAAACAGACTATTTCAAACACAAGGACAATTCCTTTTGGGGGTTTTGGGAATCCCACCTGTGTGGTTGAATAGTAACAAACCTGTAATTTACCAAAAAACACAACCTACAAACCTATAAATAGCCACATTAACAAGCCAAGCCACAAATCAAGGGCATGAATTGTTTGTTTGTAACAGCCCCTGTAAAACATAATGAAGAAATTACAAGGTAGAACTTGTTTATATCAATGTTTAAAATTAAAATTTCAGAATTTTTCTTATCTGTGAATATGAATCACAGATGATTCATATGAATATGAATTTGGAACATAGTTCCAGCTTCTTGGGAAATCTGAGTCTGGCTTCCACAGTGTAATGTTCTTGAATATATTCCATTTAAAAATCAATCCCTAAATTTTGTGGTTACTTGAGTAAAGCTTTGTTCATGTTTAGATCACAGGTATGCCATGTCCAGGTGGCTTAGGCTGGATTTAAAAAATGAAGAATTTACCCACAGGGCAAAACTACTATCTCTTTTAGGATATAGAATAGTAGAATGGTGTAAAATACAATGTGGTGATAAAATCTTTTTGGAGGGCACTTAGCTTTAGGCAGTGGAATTTGGTTGGCTGAAAAGAACAGTTTGAGATTATTTTAACACTGAGTCCATGTGAGTCTGTAGAGGGAACTGAATGCAGATATATAGGCAGTTAGTTTAATAGCTCCAGAACAAGCAAATTTCAGAAGAAAGGGCCAAAAATAACTTTGGAGAAATGCTTAAAGGAAGTAGAGGAAAATGTAACATTCCAACCAGACAGTTGTAAGTAATCTGTATAATTCTTTCAAACAGTTCAGAGGAGTTGCTTATCATGCATACAACCATGAGAGCTGTAAGTAAGTATGGTGCTAGCACTTATGCAGGTACCATGGGGATGTAAAGGTGGCTAGCAGAGTGGAGTTCCTGGGAGAAGTGCACTGCAAGCCTGGGATTTATAAGTGACTTGAAGAAACTATAAGTAAAGTGGGGCGGGGTTCTTGTAATGCCTACCTACTTTACCCATTTCAAGATCAAATAGGTGCAAGGGCAAAGCTGTACTTGCCATGTGACCCTTAATTACTATCTGAACGGCTCTGTCTCAGGACTTCATAAACAACTGTCAACACACTTGTATTGTGTTGAGATTACATTAAACCTTAGTGGGAGAAAGAGCTAAAAGTTAATATTTCTGGAAAAGAATCCTTTCTCTTTCAGATTATTTTGTATCTTGGTTATATGTTTCTGATTTATGACTTGGTGTTGGGGAATGTCAGAGTTTTTTTTTCATGTAAACTTGGGAGAGTTGTTAATTGGAATTCTTAACTATCACCTTTTGTGACAAACAGTTGACTTACCTATAATTTGATAGAGGACAAGTTTAAAAATATACTCATCAAATGTAAAAATCCTATAAATCAAATGTGGTGGTAAATACATTTCAGTCTCTTAGGAGAATAAGAACAATTGCAAATGGTGGGACTGAATAATTTGTTTTAGAAAGCTGAATACTGAAGCACTCTTAAGAAATTGGCACATGGTAACATGTAAATTGCCAATTTTTTTAGTTAAAAAAAAAATGCATCTTAGCTGAAATATGTAGTAAATCATAACTGTTCAAATTATGTGATTTGATACTTTTAAAAGTTATTTAAAAATCTAAAAGGGGAATAATTTATTTGCAGCTTGTAATAAGGAAGTTTTGAGGACAGGGGTTGGCTATATTGGTGAGGGGGCTGGCAATAATGCAAACTTTTAGACTTCTAGCTTTGCTAAACTGATAATTATCCAATAAAACTTCTTGGCATTTGAACTGGGAACCTGTTTTACTGCCATATTGTGATTTCTTCTGTATTCATGTAAATGCTTATATTTTCACCGTGAAAGTTCCTGGAAATCTTTAAGTCCTTTGTTCAAAGACTTGCGGGTAAGGCCTGTTCTTGGTGTTGGTATTTCTCTCCTAGTATGCTACAGAGCATTTTTCATCATGGTTGGTTATCTTTCACACGTGTGAGCATACAAGATTCCTTCTTGACATTCCAGTATTGCCAACTCCAAGAACTTGCATAAAGAGTAGGTACTCACAAAAGAATGATCTTGTTGTAAATCATGAGACTTTGAAAAATGTTGAGTTTGATTTATTTGCCTTCTGGGTTTTGAGTCTTTAGGATACAAGTGGGTCACATTTTTAAAGTTTTATTATTTTTCTGCTACTGTAAGAGCTGGAAACTTTTTTTTTTTTTTTTTTTTTTTTTTTTAAGATGAGTTGATCATATAACTGAGTTTGGGTTTACAAAAAAAACCCCGCATTTCTTAAGTGAGCATTGGCATTTCCTGACCACTGAGTTTAGCTTCTTGTTTGTTTTTCAAGGTTGTCAAACTTACTGATGAGCCATTTGCCTTAACAGATGTTATAGTTTTTGAGGAATTCAAGTATATATTTTGAACTGGCTACCCTTCTCTACATAATCTTAATTTTCATGGAGTAAATTCCATCTTTTCTGTTATATTAAGGCTTCAAGAGGCAGTCAAGTATTATGCGTGTGTTTCATATGTGGCTTCTCTGAAGGTCCAGGTATCTTCTCTTCCATTTCGAAATGCTCAGTAAAGCGGCTGAGGTCTGAACGTCTGTTTGTACTGCAATTTAAAGACCTGTGTCTGGCTCAGGTCAGCTGGCTCAGGCTCATGAGGCTTGGGCTCATGGGGCTATAAAACTGCAGTGTAAATATCCAGCCTTGGGCTGGAGCCAGCGGTCTGGGACCCTGTGAGGGGGTAGGGTCCCAGGCTCTAGCCTGAGGCTGGACATCTACACTGCAGTTTTATAGCCCTACAGCCCAAGCCCCATGATTCGTGCCTGCTGTGGGTATTTAATTGCAATGTAGACATACTCTGAGAGGTCAGTCTTGGACAGCGATACCTTGGGTTGTTAGTCATTATTTCGGTACAGGTGATACATTTGAAGAATTGACAGTTGCTCCTTTATAGAGTCCCCGTTTGAATGTTACCCAACACTTCACTGTTGTAGGAAAAATGCTGAAACAAAATTGGCAGTTTTAAACTTTGCAGGTTCATAGAACTATTTCAGTGCCACCTACTATTGTAGCTAATCATCTAGAGGAGTGGGTAGGGGTGGAATATTGGCATTCTGAAGGGCAAGCATTTAGAAATCACAAAAACACATTTAGAGAGCTCTTAAAATGGAATTTTGAGAATTTTCTTTTACCTAAAGAAGTCTTTTTGACAAAAGTATAATACATGGCCTTTTGGCTTTACAGATTCCAAGATCAATGAAAGCAGTTGATATTCTTAAATATTTTCTTCTCAAACTGTAAATACATTAATTTGTATAATATCACTATATTCATAAATGTCTAAAATACTGTAAGACACTTATATAGGGAGGTTTTGCAAATGGAAAATATACTGTAATTAAGCAGTTAGCATGCTTTGAGAAGGAAGAGGTTTTTAAGGGTCTGGTTTCATTCTGCATAAGTGGTTGAGTAATCTGAAATTACATTATATTGCAACACTATGAAAACTGCCTTATTTATCAGTGTACAGCTTGATGTCAAACCCCCAATACGGAGTGCAGGACGGCTACAAAAATAGCAAGTAAGACATTAGTTCAAAAAATGCTACAGTATTGGAGTATGGGTATAGTAATATAAGAAAAGGTTGCTGAGTACGCTGATACTACCAAAAAGAGTTTTTCTGTTTGGTTTTTTTTTTTAGTTCTCTCATTTTTGTTTGTTTGAGAAAAGTGTTCCCAAAGTTCTACTGAAAGCTCTGAGTTTCTCAAATGGTATTTTAATTAAAATGGTTGTTGCATTTACCCATTGAACACTCATTCTTGCAGTTTACTTCTTAAATAACATTTATTCATGGACATGTGCAGTAGGTCATAATACATTTCCGAATGTGTGTTGAATTGGTTTTCTGGGACAGAGTCTAAACTCTAATACTTCTCAAAATACGTATCAATCCACTCAGCTGACAGTATTTGGAAACACCCTGATAGACTTCCAGATATTTATTTGCAAAAGCTGCTCCTCTTAAAGTTCTGAGGGTACATGTCCACTTAAAATACACACACATATTTTTGTAAATGTACAAATAGAAATAAATTAAAAATCAACTCAAAAAGGAAACAAACAAAAAGCCCCACATCACACCACAGTCTGCCTGGAAGGTCAACAAACTAGAGTTTTGTTGGAGCAGCAAGGAAGCAAATTCCAGAGCAGAGTTCAGAAGTGGGGACAGTTAACCAGAACAGCCCAGTAGACTAGAATAGTGTATGGAGACATGTATTATGGGTAGCCATGACACAAACCACGTAGGGCTTCTATATAAAAAATAGTTTGCATTGTTCCAGAAAGTAAATGGTTCAGTGTAGTCTGTGGAGCACAGGTGCTATATGCTCTCCATATATGGAATGTCACTAAGGGCTTGTCTACACTACCGCTTGAGTTCATGTAACTTGCATCGCTCAGGGGTGTTACGTCACTCAACAGGGTGGCTTAAGTTACTTCTAACTTAAGTCGTTTCCATACCGTGCTATGTCAACAGGAGATGCTCTCCCACCGACATAGCTTCCGCCTCTCGTTGAGGTGTGGAGTAATTTATGCTGATAGGAGAGCACTTTCCTGTCGGCATAGCATGTCTTCCCCAGATACATTACAGTGGTGCAGCTGCACTGATGTAGTGAGGTAGTGTAAAATAGCTCTAAGTGAGCTGCTGCATTTCATGTTAGCTGAAACTTTGAAGTGATCAAGAGTAGTCTCAGGTGGGGCATGCTGCAGTAGCCAGATCTGAAGGTAGTAAAGGGATCAATAACAGACAAGGTCTGTATTTGAGAAGAAAGAAAGTAGCTTCCAATCTGATGCTGAATAAGTGAAGGAGGAGAGAGAACTTCTGGCTGCTGCCTAGAAAATATTGCAAGGCATGTCAAATACATGAAAACCTGCTAGAGCAAAACCTTTACATGTAAACTGCAAAGTTTGTTTAAAAACAAATGAAAACTCGTACCAGTAACTTACATGATGCCTGAAGAAGAAAGTTACATAGCTTTCCGATCATGTAAATGGAGAATGGAACTCTGGTATTAAACTTGAATTCTTAGTTGATTGGCTTCTGCCCCAAGTGATGGGTGGAGAAGGAAGGAAAGAAACATACTTGGTGAATCCACCTTTTTTGGGGTGCTATTTAGGAACTTACCCGTTGCTCACTGAAAAGTGAATCCCCACCCTGTTGTTAAGTGGAATATTTGTCAAGAGCATGAATTAGTTAATACTGTGAAACTAAAATTAAACTTTATATATATATATAATTTTTTTTAGTTGGTTTGGATGCTGCTGGTAAGACAACTATCCTGTATAAACTGAAGCTAGGAGAAATTGTCACCACAATTCCCACTATTGGTAAGAGAACTAATGATTGCTTCTCATTGAATTACTGATGTTAAATGTAATTGAACTACAGAATCATTCACTTTACAATCCTCAATTCTCCTGAGGGAGAAAAGACCTAACTATTTTTCATTATAGGCCCTTTGTTTCAAGAGCTAGTTTGTGGGGTAGTGGGAGATACATGTTCCCCAGAATAGAAATTAGTATCGAGTTGGACTCTTAGTCCCAAATTTCATAAAATGAGAATTTCTTGATCATAACAAAAAAAGTGTGTGTGTGTACACACAAGACAGCTCATCTAGCTTTCTTTAGAAAGTGAAGTTTGTGAAGTCGCTATTTTTAAGAGGACAACTGACAGATTTACTATTTAACCATTTTTTCTTTCTTTTTAGGTTTTAATGTGGAAACAGTAGAATATAAAAACATTTGTTTCACAGTTTGGGATGTTGGTGGTCAAGATAAAATTAGACCTCTTTGGAGGCATTACTTTCAAAACACACAGGTACGAGTTCTTATGTTTTACAAGTAAAAAAATTTGCACATAAGTTCATATTAAAATGAATACCACTGTGTACAGTATCTCCAGAAAATGGTCTGCCACCATTTCCATTTTCTTCTCATGAGTTGGTCCCCACCATAGCTGCTGGAATTCTGAGGATCCTTGGCTTTTTTGTTTCTGTTTAGCTGGTGTACACTATATACTTTTGCCATCATAGCATTGTCAGTCAGGGATGTGAAGAGGTGTGATTCCCCTAGTGTATATACAGTTATACCAGCAAAACTGTATTTTTAGCAAGTACTTGTTTTTTCTCTAAGGGAAAGTGGTGAAGGGGGAATTGTAATTTTACTATGCCAGTGCAAGAATAGTTTTGCTGGTATAGTTGTATCCACACTAAGGCCTGGTCTACACTGGGGCAGGGGTGGTGGTGGCGGTGAGCAAGTCGGTCTAAGCTACGCAACTTGAGCTACAAAAATAACGTAGCTGAAGTTGATGTACTTATAGCTACTTACCGTGGTGTCTTCACTGCGGTAGGTTGACTGCTGACGCTCCTCCGTCGACTCCACACAAGGGCTAGAAGCGTAGGCGGAGTACCAGAGTCGACAGGAGGGCGCTTGGCGGTCGATTTATCACATCTTCACTAGATGCGATAAATTGACCCCCGCTGGATCGATCGCTCCGGAGGTAAGTGTAGACATGCCCTCGGATATATCCACGTTAGGAGCACTTTGCTGGTGCATTATACAAGAATTCCAATACCAGTAAAGTACTCCTAGTGTAGACATAGCTTAATATAGTCTGACTGGGATAGACGGGATTCCCATGAGGGACCTGCCAGTGTTGCTCCTTGAAGTGCTAGAGGGTCACTGAGCTATGTGATGGACTTTCTCGCCTCATTAAATTTGATGCTTTGTCTGCTAACCTCCTGAAACTGAAGAGGGACTTCAAGTAAAGAAGTAAGTTTAATGCCTAGCTGCCCTTGTAGGTATTTCTCTTTTAACCAAACTGAAGACAGATAAGATACATTTTTACTTAGAGTAGAATAAATATGTATAAAAATGTGCATGTGAATATTCTATACATTATGCTTAAATACAAGTTCTGTTTATTGGGCTCCCTTTGCTTATAAAGTATCTAAAAATGTTCCTGGAAAACCGTTAATTGGGGTGGTGTTGCTGGTTGTTTGATCTGGGCAATGTCAAGTTCACGTCACTGCTTCTGTCATCACTGCAGGGGATTACAATGTGCTTTTTAGGTAGTTAGTGGAAAGACAAGTAATTTATCACATTTCTATACACCCCAGCAGCAGAGGAGATTCATGCTTGTTGCTCTGCTTTGTGCAGGATTGTTGCCAGGAAACTTCTGTCTGCAGTAGCACAGGCATGATCCTGGGGCGTGTACAAATAGGAGTATGTGGTGGAATGTGACTAGACAAAGGGACTGGCACAGCATATCAGTTGAGGACTAAATATGTTATCCTACTTACATCTTCAGACCTATTATAGAAGCATCACCAGGGACCTTCAAAGGGGGAGAATCTGCTTCTTCAGAGGAGGGTAGGCTGGAACTGTAAGACTTAAAATCCCCACCTGAAGGAGTGGAAGGCAGTATGGAATAAGCTCTTTAAAAGAGAAATGTCAGTGTCAGAAGTGGTGTTAGGAACATTTGGTAAAACACATTTCCTAAAAACTAAATTATACTTAAAAGGGTTGAGAACGCTCAGCTTTATAGGGTGGAGGACATTTTTAATAGTGTCTAGATAACGTATCTCTAGCTGTCTTTGGTGCAATGGAACATATGAAAATAAGGAAAACCATCACAATTTGGCCAGTTATCTTTCCCTAAAATTCTGATATGCAGACTACAGTCTGGGAATTGTAGCCTTGTTTGTGTGTGGGGGTTTTGTGTGTTGTTTTTAAAACCTTTCTGTTTAAGTAGCCGCACTTAATTTTCACAGTGTATGTTCATGTCATGTCTGCGGATGACCTAGCTGACTGAAGAGTCTACCTCATGTAGTCCATGATCTTTCTCTGTATATGTTAATTAAAAGACTACTATTTTTTCAAACTTGCATTTCTTGGAGGGGGAGCAGCCAGAACTGTACTCCTTCACAATAATTCATCTAATCTTTTTCTTAGAACACCACTGTATGCTTAAGTTTTATGGCGACTTATCAAAGCTGCTTAACTTTTTGCAGGGTCTCATTTTTGTGGTAGATAGCAATGACAGAGAGAGAATTCAGGAAGCAGCAGAAGAACTGCAGAAAATGGTAAATATTAATATCTTTGGAACAGAATTGACATCTTCTGTATTTACTTTACCAAGTCAGCTTTTCTGCAAATGGTGAATATGCCAGTTTTGCAGAAATTTCAAAACCCTTGCACCTTCAGAAAGTCTTAAAACGTGTATTGTAGACCTTTTTTCAAATAATTCATCACTGCTTATCTAAAATTGTTTAGAACATGAGTGGACTCTAGTTGAGAACTACTAATGACTTCACCCAATTCCTTTGGGATGTAAAACCCAAAAGAAAAGTAATCTGACAGTGAGCTGTCGATACAAATTAAATCTAAACTGCTGTTTGAAACAATGTTGCTTTACCTACACTAGTGGAATTTGTACCATGGGTACTTGATGATCTCAATCAGAAGCTACTCACTGTGATTTCAAGAGTGAGAATGAAAAAGCTTGCAGCACTTTGTCCTTTATTTCTTAATTGCATCTCTAGATGCTTTTTACAGTAATTAAATGGAAAAATAACTAGCATGGTCTCTTATTCTGTTAGCTTCAGGAAGATGAGTTGCGAGATGCAGTGCTACTGCTTTTTGCGAACAAACAAGACTTGCCAAATGCCATGGCAATCAGTGAAATGACAGATAAACTAGGTCTTCAGTCTCTGCGTAACAGAACTGTAAGTACTAAAGTTTTAGTCAAATTTTTTGTAAGCAAATGTACTGTTAAGTTTTAAGCTTTCATTTTTTTTGCCCCGCCTTGAAAAGATGTAATGTGTATTTGACATGTACAAAGTGTTATTTCTACAAAAGAGTGACATATAAAATACAAACTCTGTAATCAAGAGCAAATAAAATGCTTCATTATTCCTTTTTTAAATAGGAAGGTACAGCCATTACAGACTATTGAATATTTTGGGGCACGTTTTAACTCTGTGTGTTGGCTTTACTCTACTCTTCTGTTTGTTATTTTGAAGAAAGACTGAGAATGGAATTGTGCCCAAGAGTTTTTAGGGAACAATCTATGATAAAAATGTCCTACAGGATATAAGGGAGGCTTCATCTACACACAACTTTTGTTGGGGGCTTTTAAATCACTATTTTATATAATTCCTCATTGCATTTTTTTTGCATCACTTTACCTCTTCATGTTGACAGCTGTGGCTTATGTCATTATGAACTGGTTTTAAAAAGAGAAGGGTTAAATCAGGTAGTAAAATTCCTTACCTGTGATCTCAATAGCACCTGATTAAAACAAAGAATTTTAATTTACAAAATTTCTTTACATTTTACACTTTTTATTCATCTTCAGTTTCACTTTGATTCTTGTGCACTAATATAATGTGTCAGTATTTGGGTGGTAGACATAGCAGGAGATTCTTCAAAACCCAATAGCTAATTTAAAATTTTTCCTTGAAAACATCTTCTCTTACTGTTAGGCTTTGTGGTGGTGTGAAATAAGTTTTGGAAAAACATACTTGTTGGGATCAAACTACATTAAATTGTACCATAAGAATTACACCCTGGTAGTATGTAGGAATTCAGTATTTTAAAGTTCACATTTCATTTTATCTTATATTTTTGTTCCTTAACAGTGGTATGTCCAAGCGACCTGCGCTACACAAGGAACTGGTCTGTATGAGGGACTTGACTGGCTGTCAAATGAGCTCTCAAAACGCTAACTCAAACTGGATGACTTTCTCACCAGGGACATGTTTGATATAAGTGGTCTAGGCTTGTTACAACAAAATTAGTTTGCATCTTGGTTATTAAACAGTATCTGGAACGGGTTTGGGCAGGATATTACAGCGTTTCAACTTATTTTGTTGCCAATTATTGTTTACCAAGCTATATGTTGCAGAAGTAGCAATATGCTTGGGTTTAAAAAAACAAACTCCTTAACTTGGAAAAAAGTGTATCTTCTGATTTTTACTTCCCTTGTTAGGTTAAATGCCTGAATATAGTTGTTGTGACACCTTTAAAATCTGTTTTGAATACATTTTGAGCCCCAATAAATTAAGTAATGTTTTTTAAAGATTTCCTCCCTGCTACTGATACTTAGTTTACTGATACCTTATTATTTCATTCCTCAGACAGTCTGCTGATTTAAAAATGTAGCATTCCATTTATATTTATTTCTTTCCCTTGCCAAAAAAAGACTTGTTCCAGCCAAAAAAATGCTCTAAAACACTATTCAGACCTACTGCACTAAGGAACATTTTATTAACCTTGGGTTCCATCAGCCCAACTTGCCTTTGTGTGAATTGGATTTGATGGGTAGCATAGTTCTGTGCTGGTTGCAAAGAGCTCATGTTGAGGTGGTTTTTAATATTCAGCAGATTGTCTTCCTTTATATTGTATCTTTTTATGTTGCATGTTGCTTTTGGTATCAGCCTGAATGTTTTCGCCCAGTGTATAATAGTTCTGCTGAAGTTTTACTGTTTATTGGTGAACATATCTTCATAAAGAAAAATTTTGGAAAAATCATCAAACTCAATGGATTAGTTTCTTCATAACCCACTTGGAATTATTCCTAATAAAATGATAAAATGTATAGTTTTGTGTATGCTCTTATTGAATCTTAAATTTGTGAAACTGATACGAACATTTGACAGACTTATTCTTTTTCCATAAATTGAGTTCTGTAGTTTGTGAACACAAGTCTCAGATTTTCAATTTTCGAGGAAGGGTCCCTGAAGATGGGCAGGTAACTTGTATACAGTGCAGTAGGTAATCGTCATCAAGGCTTAAATAATTCTGTAAGTGTCTTTTTTGAAGCTGTAAATCTAAAAATCCTTTTAAGATGTTCAGATATGAAAATACTAACAGTTAAAATTGTAATAAAACAAATACAAACTGCCCAAAAAGCATGCATGTCTGTTTCATAGTTGTATGTACAATATGGGTTCCAGTAGCAAAGCAACAAACAAGTTCTGGTGGTGCTTGAATGAAAACTTGAACATCTATAGGGATTTATTCTGATGCTTTAGTAATGGTAGCAGCAACCTGTTTTGGAAAATCCAACCAAATCCATGGGAGCTTCACCAGGTCCTTCCTTGCTTCCTTTTTCTCTTTCCTCCTCCACCCGAGAGACCCATCTGAACTTTAGAGTAGCAGCTTGAGATGTAAAACAAATGAATTCTTGCTTGACTCCATTGCCATTAGTGCTCAGAGTGTTCTGAATATCCAACAGATGTCTTTCCCACTTCACTGAGGATTTTTGGCATTTGGGAAACGAGTTCTGATTAACTTCCAGAAGATAAAATAGAAGTCTTCACTTTTTATCAGTGCAGCTGTTCCACAACCATATTCTTACAATTCTCCAGATTTAGCTAGTCATGTGGGATGGTAGTGGAATTTTTTTGGAAATAGCAACGTTGATTAAATGATGCAATCCTTATACAAATTTATTGATAAGTGTGAGGAACATGGGAAAGCTGTATTTTTTTTTTTTTATTTTATTATTTTTGTTAATGAATATTATATGTACCTCTGTTTGATTACTATCCTGCTGTCTGCTGCTTGGGTGCAAAGAGTAAAATCCATCCTGGGTGGGGGGTTGTTTTTTTTTTTTTTCTTTCTTTTGCAACTCTGTGGGAACCCAGCCAATAGCTATAGAGAGGTAAATCTCCAATACTTAACAATACTGATTTCAGTTCCTTTGAAGGTTTATTACTACCATGCTCTGATCAGCAGATTAGCCGGTAACACCAAATGAGAGGGTATCAAATGGGGAAAAACAAAGTTTGGAAGGGACCCCAGCCCTGAAGCTGACCAGGAGTCAGAAGAGGAGCCAGTAACTGCTGGAGACACACTAATCCTCTTCTCCTAGAGGTTGGAGTATGAGGGATAATTCTGGCCTACCAAAGTCTTGAGGGAAATGCTAGACTTAGGTAAGAAACTTGTGTAGGTCTTTTTGTCTCTAACCTTTGTCTCTCTGATTCCTATGTGTTTATGGATACTTAAATAATGCTTTGTTTTGAAGAAATCATTCTGATTCACTGTATTTTTCCCACTGGTTACAACTCCCAAGGGGATGTTTTAGCAAGGGCCAAAGTCAGTTGAAGCTGCCTAGGAGATCCAGTTGGTAACGAGGGGTGCTGTAATCTGGAGACCCAATGTAAAAGTGGTGTGGATTGCAAGATTACATTCTGAGAGAAGTGCAGGGACTGGGCCTGTCACTTGAAAGAGGAGCTCATGGAGAGACTGAATGAGGGGTCAAAGGTACAGTTTACCCTGAACTATGACTACAAGCAAAGACAGAATCAATTGAAAATTCTTAGATATTTGTTATCTTGGCTACCAGTAGAATTGCTGAAGTTATTCTTCTGAAGTATTTTTAAATTATGTTGAACTGAACAAAGAATTAAAAAATTGTTTCTGGGAGGATGGTCCAGGGGCATCGCATGCTGCTTCTCAGTGATGAGAATTGTGGTCCCATCTGCTTGGTGCTCTGTGAGGACAACTTGATCTTGGAGAAGAGGGGAGCAGGGGTATTCTCTTGAGCAAAGGTTAAAGGCATAGGGTGGTGTTGATGTGCTGCTCTGGAGTGGGTGAAGAAGTAAATCACAGTTTATAAGGGTATGTCAAATAATATAATCTACCTCTTTTTTTTTGAGTGATTGTACATACAGACTCCACTCTGTGTGCATGTGACCTATGCATGTGAGATTGGTTTCTTTTAAATAGCAGTGTCTATTTGTGCCCCATAGGTAAAGTCATAAAGGGCCGGGAGGCTTCAGCTGCCACTCAGTTCCTTCTTAATACCTGGAAGACAGAACCTAGTAGTGCTAGCTAACGTGCTCTGAGCAAGAGACACTAGTGCAGGTTTGTAGTTAAGATTAGTTCATTGTGGATCTTCTTTTGTTTTGTTTGAGCACTCGGGCCACTTCTTACAAGCCCCACTCAAAAGTGATTTCCTCTGTAAGGAGCCAAAATCAGTGTCACTCCTGGGACCTGGGCAGACACCAGTTCCCTCTGACTAGGGGACAGAAAGATTCCCCTAAGGCTCTTTCATCTAAAAGCCTGAAGGTAGAGTCCCATTCTGGTGCTGACGCTGTTTTTGTGCAGTGTGAGGACTGTGTTGTCTCCAGTACTGGGTGCCTTGGCACCAAGTGGCCCCCATAGAAACCCTCTGTGCAGCATTGTCTACCATCTTGACACTGCCTGATTCTTGGGACTCACTATATTGCTAGGGTGCAGTTTTCATCCAAGGGACCTGCAGTGGTGCTGGTACCAGATTACCTCTTATCAAGACTCTGCAAGAGGTCACTGTCAAACCACTAGGCCATTGTCTGCCTATTACTCCTTGGGGAATTCTGCAGCACTGCACATGTGCAGAATTCATGTCCCCCGCAGATATTTTTTCTCTGCAGAATAATAAATTCTACTGGAAAGGTGCTGCAGTTATGCCTTTCGCCCAGCAGGGGCTGCTATGGTGCCAGAAGAGCAGGCAGTTGGCTCACAAGCTGGAGCCATCAATCACAAAGAGGGAGAGAGCATAGACTGTTTTTCTCACAGTGACATGTCTGCGGGGTCTGGTGAGGGAGAACTATATATGGGGGGATGGTCAGTGGGGTACCCAGACTGGGGTTCAGAAGGGCCAGTGGGGGAGGACAGACTGGGGTGAGGGCATAGGAGCTAGTTGGGGGACAGCATTGAGCCAGGGGCTGAATGGGAGTGGGGTTCAGGGATACATGAGGACAGGGTGTGCAGGGAAAGATGGGGATGGGGCCATGAATGGGAGAGGCAAGGGTCTGCATGGGGGATGCTCCCCAACTCTCTATAACAATCCCCGCTCTTCTCCCCCCCCCACCACAAAAAAAAACCCCCGTTACATACTGTCTCCTTCCCTCTCCCCAACAACCCTCCAGGTTCACTGCCAACAATTACTTTCCTCTCCCTCAGCTCCTCAGTTACCCCTGACTCCCTCAAGCCTTCGCACTGTTTCTGAGGGGTGTGGGAAGTACGTTTCTGTATTGTAGTTTAAATGAATTATTACTCAAAGCTCTGTATGAATATGTCTAGTAAGGAATCTATTTGTCAAAAAACATTTCCTGAATCTCTTTTGTTGTCTGTATTGTTACGGACATACTTGCTGACAGATATTTGGAAATAAATTACTGAAATAATTGAAACTGGCATGATTATTTTGTGGTGTTTTGACAAAATGCAGAATTTTAAAACATGCACAGAATTTTTAATTTTTGGTGCAGAATTCCCCCCAGGAGTAGCCTGTGTTGTGGACTGCAAGACAACATACCCAATAGAACTGCCCCACTTCTTTATCTTCCCACATCCCTCAGGTGCATATGGCATCCACCAGTTTTTTGCCATTTAGTTCAGTCTTCTGCTGGTCTGTTCAGGCTCCTGCATTTCATGTTGGTGGATTTGGCTTCTTTATTGTTCTACGTAATGTTTTTCTAGGTTAACCTCTTTCTCCCTCCCCCCCCTTTTTGCTGTATGTATTTAGATGGAATAAATGAGCCAAAGGTGTTAATGTAACCCAGTCGCTGTTCAGCATTAAACAGTGGTAAACAAGGTCCAGGGTTTGGTATACAGAGACCTCAGACCGCTTAGTACTGCGGCAAGCACACCATTATAAATCTTTCTCACCTTTGATTAAAGATACAGGGGGGAAAAAGGAAAAGCAGTGAAAGCATTTGAAATGAAAAACTATTGTCAGGGTTCCCTCCCCACTGTGAACTCTGGGGTACAGATGTGGGGATCTGCATGAAAGACCCCCTAAGCTTATTTCTACCAACTTTGGTTAAAAACTTCCCCAAGGCACAAATCCTTTCCTTGTTCTTGGACGGTATTGCTGCCACCACCAAGTGATTTAGACAAAGATTCAGGAAAAGGACCACTTGGAGATCCTATTTCCCCAAAATATCCCCCCAAGCCCCTTCACCCCCTTTCCTAGGGAGGCTTGAGAATAATATACCAACCAGTAGGTTAACCAAGTGAACACAGAGCAGACCCTTGGGTTTTTAGAACACTAAAAACCCATCAGGTTCTTAAAAGAACTTTATAATAAAGAAAAAAGCAAAAGAAGCACCTCTGTAAAATCAGGATGTAAGGTAATTTTACAGGGTAAGAAGATTTAAAACACACAGGATTCCCCTCTAGGCTCAACTTTCAAGTTACAAAAAACAGGAATAAACCTCCCCCTTAGCACAGGGAAATTTCACAAGCTAAAACAAAAGATAATCTAATGTCTTGCTTTAGTTACCAGTTTTGTAACCTTAGATGCTTATTTCAGGTAGGGTTTTAGGAGACTTTTTTTCCTTCCCTGGTCCCTCTCTGTCCAAGAGAAAACAGAGAGAGCACAAACAAAACCTCGCCCCACAGATTTGAAAGGATCTTCTTCCCTTATTGGTCCTTTTGGTCAGGTCCCAACCAGGTTATTTGAGCGTCTTAACCCCTTACAGGTAAAGGAGGGGTTTTATGCTACCCTTAGCTGTATGTTTATGACAACTATAAGGCTTTAATTTTATCAACATTCCTTGTTCCCTTTCCCTTTAGCTGGACAAAAGTGGTTTTTGTTTTTTTTTTAAGGGGCGGGGGGGAACCCTTGTCTGACAGTCTCTTAGAAGGTATAAAAGATCATGGTAACTGTCTTTTACAGGGAATGAGAAGAAGTTAGTTGAGATTAGCTAGAGCTGCTGCTGTTTAAAGTCCAATCCCATTTCATCCCAGGTGATGGCTGGGATTCAGCTGGAGCCAGTAGAGGTGGTAGTATTATCTGGATCCTTTTCTCTGGCCTGGTCAGGACATCTCTCAGGATGGGGGTGACCAAGGTCTGGGGTCTTTCTATTCATTAATTACTTCAGCAGTTTCAGTAGCTTTGTATCTTTTCACATTCTAGAATCCAATTTTCATTATTGATCTTGCCTTGAGCAAGGGATTTTTCAGGACATGGGCTTCCTTATGGATTTGACCAATGTCCATCATATTCTTCACATGAAGTCGATCTCTTGTTTGAGCCTGCTACATACTGTTATGGCTCCTGGTGTGTGTTTCTGAAGTAATTTTGTTTTTATGTGCTAGAGTTACCAGCCTCATGCACAACCTTAAGTCCGCAGCTCCTTATTCATTATTTGCGGTTTTCCATAGGTGAACGCTTCCCCCGCCTGCCACCCAGGGGACATGCTTGTAGCTTCGAATGCCCCACGTCTCTGGAGGAGGTTTATTCCTTTTCTTCGTTCTCCTAGGCAAGTCCTTTCACCTCGGGGGGGTTGTACAGTGGAGTCTGATTGAGAGTTGAGGGAAAAATCCCTGTTGGGTATCAGAAAATCATCAGAAACCCACAGGATAGACCCCACCCTGGTATTCACTATGTATTCTCCTCACTATCTCTACTGACCAAGGCCAGACTGGCCTCACTGGAGAGCAAGACCATATTCTAGGAAACTTGCTCTAAAAATTGTAAATGATGCTAATTTCCTTCTCTGGAGGAAAAACTTCCAGGTTCTTCACTTGCCCTAACCTCAACTTGTGGAGGGTGAGGAGGAATACAATGGATGCTATCGCTCATCAGAACAACCACTTCCTGCCATCTCATCATCCTCACCAGATGAAGTGGTTGATTCCCCCATCCATGGCTTCCATGGATGAGTTTTTAAGTCTTCCAGGATTTGATTAAAAGAATGGCTGAGACACTTGTTCGCCACAGTAGACAACACCAAGTACCCAAACTTGCAGTGGAGGCATGAGCCTGTGCTTGTTGCGGGACACCATTTCTTTAATGGTCTTGAGGATTCCTCTGCCTGTCCACGGCTTCCCTTGATCACCAGGATAGTTTCCAAGGCCAGGAAGGATAAAGCTGTGGTCAACACAATAGCTCCTTACTGGCCGAGACAGTTTTAGCTACAAGACCTGCTGTGGACATCTGACCTCCCTTACAGCTGCCAGATGTACTGTCTCGGAACCAAAGTCAGATCCTGCATCCAGACATCTGACTGTTTGGATGTTGGCTGATCTGACAGACTGTTCCCTACAGGTTCAGAGGATTCTCATACAAAACAGGAAGACTTACTCAGAGTGGAAAAGATTTTTATTTAATTTGTTCCCCCCACAGGGGCAGCCCCAAATAATTTGGATCCAGTAGAGGTGCCAAAGATCCTAAACTATTTACAGTTCATGAAACCAGTAACACTGCCATTTGCTTCTTTCAGGATTCACCTATGGCATGTCTATGCTCTGGTACATCCACCTTCAATCTTTTCTTTCCCAACAGTGTATATACATTCCTTAAGGGCCTTTTTCATATTTAAGTTATAGTTAAGACATCTCGCTCCCTCATGGGGCCTCAGTCATCCTCAAGAGGCCTCCTTCTGAGCCACTGTTGGAATGCTCCATGTACTGCCTCACCATTAGCACGTTTTCTAGAACACTGCAAATCTGTATAAATGCCTTTCTATGGCGAAGGCACTGAGACACAATGCTGAGGGCCATATAAATAGTTAAAACATGTCCTTATCCCCTTTTATTCTTAGCCAAACCCGAAGAACTATTTTACTAACTGGAATATTGTGTCCAGTTCTGGGCACATACTTTAGGAAAGATGTGCGCAAATTGGAGAAAAGCGAGAGGAGAGCAATAAAAAATGATTGAAAGTCTAAAAATGTCTGAGGAAAGATTTTTTTTTGAGGGGGAAGGGGTTGTTTAGGTTGGAGAAGAGTGAATGGGGCCATAAGCCTTCAACTACGCAAAAGGTTGTTATAAAGAAGAGAGGTTTCAGAATAGCAGCTGTGTTAGTCTGTATCCACAAAAAGAACAGGAATACTTGTGGCACCTTAGAGACAAACAAATCTGTTAGTCTCTAAGGTGCCCCAAGTACTCCTTTTTCTTCTTATAAAGAAGAGAGTGATGATACTATTCCTGTCCTCAGTGGATGAGAAAAAATTAATGGGCTTAAATTTCAATAAGGGAAAGTTAGGAAGTTTTTTCCTAATGTCTAACCTAAGTGAAAGGATAGTTAAGCACTTGAACAGATTACCTTGGGAGGCAGTAGAATCCCTATCACTGGAGGCTTTTAGGAAAAAGGTTAGACAAACAGTTACCACAGATGGTCTAGAGAATACTTGGTCTTCACTGAAGTAAAAATAATACCTCAGTGCAGAGGTGTGGACCAGATGATCTATAAGGGTCCCTTCTAATCCTGTGATTAAAAGGCACTGTAGCTTTTTATAGTAGTTTATATCTGATGCATCCTCTCTGATCTAGCCATGCAGTCATTGCTCACGCACGCTTTCCATGCAAGTCAGATGATTTTAAACTGAAAGAGGGACCAACGCACTAATCTAATAAGTCATTTCCAACTCCAAAGTCCATTCAAACTGAGATTGTGTTTTGGAAACTAACTCTCTGAACTGGACACAAAAGACTAATGAAGATGGCTGGTGCTCTGACTGCTATAATAAGAAATCCTGAATTCCCGAAGGTGGATTTTTACTCTTTGTTGGATGTGGAGCTTAGTGCAATATAATGAACAAATTGGCATTGACCTAAAAACCTTTAACATAACTTCATGCAGAATATTATATATTTGTATATACCAGAAGATTAGGAATATTCTATGGCCAAATATTGAAAAAATATATGGTTGAATTCTGAACAGATCATCTGTTTTACTTTGTTCCCTTTATGAGTCATATGAAGGTTTGCAAAAAATGAATGGGTTTTTATTTGCCTGAATCTTGAGGGAATAATTATGCTTCACATAATGGCATATAGCTATGGCCATTCATACAGATCTGTAATTCATTATTTGCCTTTTTCAAAATATTCTAGTAATCCATTTAAATACAGGGCAGAAGCCTGAGTCAACTCCCCCATCACAAATAGGGGCTAGCTGAAGCGAACAGTTCATGAGCAACCCATCAGCAAAACTTGTTCACGTAAACTATTTGATCAGTATCTGGCAGCGGTTCATGAATGATTTGCAGACAGAAAAAGTGCTAGGTATTAAATTGTGAACGGCTCTATGCTGTGTACAATTCCATTGTAAATACTTTGTTGTTTGTCCTAGTTTTAAGTTAAATTATTAGCAATACAATTTTTTTTGTCAGAACATGTGTGTATTTCTGTAAAAGTAAATGAGGGGAATGGTATAACGGGGTGTGTGTGTGAAGCCTAAAATCCTACTCTGTAATCCCTTACCCATAGGGGTAATCTTTGCCTGTGGGGCTAGGTTAAGGCAGGATGGGTGTGACACACAACCCCAGCAGGCCTTCTGCATGACTATACCTCTCCTTTTTTTGGTAAAGGTTTGAGGTCCCTTAAGGATAGGCATCCTGGGTGCTTGCTCTGTTGTAGAGAAGAACGTCTTGGAGCAATGTTCTGTCTGTCACTCATTCTCCAAGAATACAGTGTGAAAGCCACCTCGCTGAAGTGGTTCCTTCTAGAGAGACCAATGCAGGCTGCTTCAGCCACTGGGAGAGAGGCTACAACCTGGCCTCAGTTAGACCTATTAATTCCCCACAGAGCTGTGATTCTATGCCACCCTCCCAGGTTCTGTCTGCTTTGTGGACCTATTCATCATTAGCCCAGACATCTGCTAGGCAGTTTCCTGTCCCCAGTAACTGATAAGCTGACACTGAAGGGTCACTAGCCACATGATTAATCTCAGGTTCATTCATACAAGGGCCATAAACCTGAGGAGACTCTGGTACTAACTTCCAAGTCTGCACAGGTGCTGCCCTCTAATTTGGCAGACCACAGTAGTCTTAGGCCTGGCCCTTCCTCACTGAGCCTGGGCCCAAATGCCTTGGAACCTGAACCATTGGCACCCAGGGTCTCTGTGATCACAGCCCCATCTACTTTCCACATTGTTATTGATTTCCTCTGTCTTACTACCCCCCCCCCCTTGGCACCAAAACCATAGCTGGAGCCAACTGTTATGACTGCCCTGATACTAGAGTCCCCTCTCTGTGAGGGACTGAGGGTGGTGATATCCAAACCCCCAGCCATGTAGTCACCAATATACCAGATTAGAGAGGTAGCCTCTGTACCTTCATCCCTCCTCACCCTTGGGTAACACAGTAGAGTCAGGAAGAAAGGGCTTATCCTATCTGGGCCTTCCCCCTGGCTATGTATCCTCCCCTCAACATTCTCACTACTCATAGCCTTACTGGACATGCTGGGTTGTGCCGCCATACTGCTTGCATCAAGTCTCAGGGGATCACCCTTTCCAAAGAGACCAATTATATCATCACAGACAAGCCCATTGGTACAGCCACAGATATTTGAAAAGGAAGAGAGTGAGGAAGAACTTCATTACAGGCTGTGGTGGATGTATCTAGTGCAAGCTTGCACCGTTGCCATGAAGAGGTGTTATGCTATTCCTAAGCATTGCTCATAATTTTTAAAGGCAAAACAGCTACCTTAGTTGCTTCTGAAGCCAGGGGGAGAGTCAATCAACATTTCCTTTCTCCCCTGCTACTCTAGCTGTTTAAATATACTTACAGGCATTCTGAAATCCAGCCACTGTATACTCTGTAACAGAGCACACATTGCACTTCTTTATCCCCTTTGGAGGCCTTCCAAGTGTTTTACCGTAATTGGGATGTATTAGCTAAAGTTTGTAGATATAAAAACTGAGGCATAAAAAGTTTTAAGTGCCTTATCCCATGTCCCACAGTGTAATCCTGATAAAGTTGCTGAATGGCTGTACAGAACTTTGTGAAACCAACATAAAATATCTTACTCTCAATAACTCTATTCACAATCAAGTGTTTCATTCAGCATTACTTTTTCCCAAAGCAAGCAAGAGCATCCACATATTGCAATTACTTTACTTCAGAACTTATCTAACTTTGGTCCATGACCATGGAAGGCTGCTTGCTGGTAGACAGCAGAGCTGACAGACCATGTGGCAATGGCTCTACGAGTTAGAAATACATAAATATTTTTTCCATGACACTAGTTACCAGAGCTGGTGAGTTCACAAATCTATTAAGTCTGAGAGCTCCCCACCCCACACACATAGGCATCTGTACTGGATAGCTTGCTTTCAAAAGGTACAAACAGCAGGGAGATAGAGTACAGTGATGCTACAGTTTGTACATGTAAATGATGGTGAATTGGTTATATGATTTTGAACCACAAAGGTATAGGCCACACTGGAATATAGGCTATCAGAAAGAGAATTACCCTAGACAATTACATACAAGAATAAAAAGCCTTCTGCCCCAGAGTTCTTCACCGTCACAGGTGAAATACATGATTTAAGACTCAAAGGCCTTATCAGAAAACAACTTTAATCAAAATATCTTACATGCAAGATGCAATGGATACATAGTTGGTAAGCAGGGTGGTATAAACATGTACCTACGGCACATTTTTACACATGTACATTAGTCTGATGAAAAATCAATCATTTATTTTTGAGCACCCAAAAGCTTCACAAACACTCCCTATTCAAGAGCTTACAGTCTAAACACAAAATGCACCAAATGAAAACAAATTGAGAGCAGCAGGTAACAAGTTATAGTAACATCCCACAGTAATTCACACCAGTTGTACAGTTAGTGTTAATTTTCCATGGTCAGCAACCCTCTTAATCCACATTTTCCCACCATCCTCCCACCCATAGGTGTCTGTCAGCAGTGAACTCCAGCCCCTCAGCTTAGGCCTGCTCCATCCATTCCCTTCTAAGAATCATCTCTCTTCCCCTCAATGGAAGAGCTCAAAAGGCTCTGAGGGCTGGAAAGTAAAAGTTATCTGTTGGCTGTTCCAGCAGCAGCAGCGTCTGTATCTACTCCCATAGCCAGCACCAGTCACAAGGGGGAAGGCTCCATTCCAATAGAGAGTCCAGGGAGAGGAAACAGTGCATGTGCTTGGACCTTGTGCCATAGGACTTTCCTCCCATTTCTCTTGGTAAGAGAAAGGAGTTCCTCTCCTGGCCTGTTCTTTCTACTCTCCCACCATAAAGGTTATAACAGTTTCAGTCTCTATCCTTGCCTAGCAGCAGCCACCTACCCTGTGAGGAGGCTCTATAGCCCATGAGGTGCCAAGGAGAGTGGCAATACTTAGACCCCCATACTTGTTTGACTGGTACCAAGTGTCACATAATTAAGGGTTCAGCTCATAGGAGGCTTACATATCACATTTTTAAAAACACCATGGAACAATTGCCCATATCAGCATGTATAGTACTATGAAAATGCTACCACTGTATTTATTACTATGAGGTACATGTATGGACCTTGTCTGAGTGTCAGATTAGTTTGCACTGTTTGGTTGGTCATTGGGTCAAGCAACAGGAGCAGAGTTAGGTAAGGTTTTTTTTATGTCCTAAGTCCCCACAGTTTTTATGTGCATCCCCCCAGTTTTCAGTTTAGCAACTTTTTTCATTTTAAATATTCAGTTTAACTTTTGCATTATGAGGAAGCCACAATGTTCTAATGCATTTCTAGTGTTCCTATCTGCATGATATGTGCCTTTTTATAGTGTATAGGGGTGAGAATTCTTCTTGATTTTTTGGCATTAGACATTCAGAGCTTGTTTTGCCCTGGAAGGCACTAATAACCAGAAAACTAGTCAAATGAGGACAATAATATCAGGAGTTGAGGGAAAGTTATTAACTAAAACAAGAAGCATCAGTAAAACTCTATAAATCTTTTGTTTGCAGAACCTCTTCAGTTTCCATGACCAACATTTTGGAGAAAGGAAGCCCTGGATAGTGGATGTTTAAATAATTAACTATTATTTCCAGTAAGGTATGGTAATGTACATCATTAGACATCCCAAATATTCCCCAACATAACCAGGAAAGACTAGACTTGCTATTGCTAAAATGAAAAGTGTAAGCAAAAAAAAATTTTTTTTTTAAGTTAAGAAAGCTTTCAGGCCTTCTTTATGATGGAAAAAAATCGAGCAAATCCAACTTTTAAAAATCTTTGCAAGTCACCTTTAAGCATTTGCACCCAAATAATTAGATACATATTACTTATGTGAAGTGTTATTTTCTTCCCCTCCCCCCAGACCAGGACAGAATTGTCCTCCAGAAGCAACTAATGCTTCCCTGTAAATCAAAAATTGACAAGATAAATTTAAAAAGCTCCTTCCCACCCAAACTGTATTAGGAAACTGACCTAAAACTTTTAGTATGTTTTCTAATGCTAGATATAGGATATAGATAACAGTAGGAATCAATACTCAAAAGTAAATACAGGTCTTACATATTTTTATTTTTAGTAAACTTGATACTGGTTTACAATAATGGACAACTGGTCTTTAAATCTGTTTTTTTTCCATTTCTTTTAAAGGTCAAGAGGAGCCTTTCAGTGGCTACAAATACATTAAGTGGGCAAGGAAAATGGTTCTTAAACCATTTTAATCCTAAAATTTAATATGGTTTTATGTTGATTGTACAAGTCTATTCAGATGTTGGTATCTGGTTAGAAAGTATCTTGTCAAAAAAAGGAGTAGTACACTGAACATGCAGCTTGCTAAAGTCTAGAGAAGCATCAGGAATGCTAAATGAATAAATTTATATTTTTGAGTATTTAAAAAGAAGGAGGTGACATTTGTCCTGCATTGAAAGTAGTTTTAATTGATTTGATTCAACACAACTCATTTGCTTACCCTCTTTTATATCCTATTCTGAATTATACAAACAGGGTTCAGTTCATGTGTACTTTTATAGAAATCAGATTAGATTCATACATCTGTAACAAAATAATCTCTTAATCAGTTAAAAACACCTATAAAAAGGTATGATAATCTAACTTTTCTTTTTTTAAAACATCCTCATCTTTCTTAAATATATTTGGACTTCCTATTAGTGTAGAAAAAGGGAAAGGGGAAGCTATATCATGCAAATGTTATGAACAGTCAGACAAAATGCTCAGTAAGAAATTTATAATCAAAATGACAGGCATGTGAACTTTTTTCCAATAATCAGTTTAGCTTCCTTCTTTATAAAGGTACATACAAGCCAGGATACAAGGTAAGTTCCCCTAAAGTAAACAAATTCCTTGTTTAAAGGCCCGGAACAAATGCCATGCAAATGTTAGTCTTATTTCCACTTTAAATCACATATTAATGCTATATGATCTGAGGGATGAGACACACTTGGCAAGGCCTGATGGGTGGTAACTTCTTCATGACTTGGCAATGGAATTACTTGTTCAACCTCTAAAGCATTTATGTCAATGAATATGTAGTCCAGGCATCCATGAAACCCACCAACATAATTTGTATAAGCAGGTTCTCCACAAGCACTTTGCAGTTTGAAAGGATGAGTTAGAGACATATTGCATCTTTCTTCTTCTCCATTAGAGACCCAGTCTTCATGATCCTCAGCAATACTGCCACTGTTGATAAACCTATACATTCCAGTTGAAGGTGTACTATTAAAATCACCGCAGAATATGACAGGTATGCCAGGATACAGATCACATGTAACATGCCTAATATGAGACAAAGCTACAGCAATTTGGATGAGACGGATATTTCCACCTACGAACATAAAAGCATGTTAATTAAGTATTCTATTTATTCAGTAGTTTCAAATGAGTTTTATAAACCACTGCTGACTGATAGTTTGCAGCAATATACATTTTAAAACTGTTAGCAAGGCTTCAACTTCAGTGCATGATTGTAGGGACTGTGCACCTTTAAAAACATACCCCTGCAATTTTCCCTCCCAAGTAAGAGTGAATCTAGAGAAACCAAATACCTTCTTTGCTAAGGATTGAGCAGGGGCCTTTTTCACCCTTGCTCAGTTCTTCAGTTAATCCCTGGCCTAATAGGGCATTGGCTTCACCCCACCATCTCAGTGGCTTTTTTTCTGCCCCTACATCCTTTAGGACAGGGGTGGGCAAACTTTTTGGCCCGAGGACCACATCAGGGTTGCGAAATTGTATGGAGGGCCAAGTAGGGAAGGCTGTGCTTCCGCAAACAGCCTGCCCCTCCTCCATCCACCCCCCCCCCACTTCCTGCCCCCCTCAGAACCCCCGCCATCCAACCCCCCTGCTTCTTGTCCGCTGACCACCCCCTCCCAGGAACCCCCATCCCTAACTGCCTCCCCGGAACCCCAGGCCTTATCCAACAACTCCCTGTTCCCTGTCCCCTGACTGTCCCCCCCAGAACCTCCGCCCCATCCAACCCCCCCTGCTCCCTGTCCCCTGACTGCCCCCCGGGACCCTCTGCCCCTTATCCAACCCCCCCGCTCCCTGCCCCCTTACCATGCCACTCAGAGCAGCATGACTGGCAGTTGCGTCGCCTGGCTGCAGCCAGCCACACTGCCACGCTGCCCAGCAGGAGCTTGCAGCCCTACCGCCCAGAGCACTGCCGGCGCAGCGAGCTGAGGCTGTGGGAGTGGGGGGACAGCAGGGGAGGGGCCGGGAGTTCAGGGGCCGGGCATGACAGTCCCGGGGGCCAGATGTGGCCCACGGGCTGTAGTTTGCCCACCTCTGCTTTAGGAACACCAAGAAACAGGAAGTAATCTCCCCTCCTAGTTCTTGCGCCTAGAAGGGAGACGTGGTTTGAGAGGCCCAATTTGCTTCCTCTGCTGTCAATACCACAACATGGCTCCATCAGTTACATTGAGTACAGAGGGAGTCACACTCTGTAAACCCATCTATATTAGCAAATTACAGATTGGGGGTGGAATGTAGAATACAATAATCTTTGCTTTAGCTATAGTCTGAACATTCCTAAACAAGCAAGACTACACTCTATCACGATATGATATAATCCTCCAATCCAGTTGGTGCAGCAGTTAAAGATCCCATTATGAGAAGGAATGAACTAAGGAAATCCTCATCTCCATAAGGAAAAGTGAGGAATTGTAAGAAGTAGGGAGAAATCCTTCCATTCAGAAAAGTGTGAAATGCAAATTCTAGTTGTGTAGGAAAAATGCTACTAAATCTAGCTAATAATATAGACATATATAACATCAGTAAAGTTACCTTTTGGATGCCAGTATAGATGAGTATTAGCTATACAAATCTTCCTTGAAGGATCATTCATAGACTGAAGAACTGAAACCTGCACGAAACAGCACTCTTTTACAACATGTTAAATCAGAAAATGCTTTACAGGCCTCAGGGAGCCTATGTAGAATTATGAATTATTAGTGATTAATCAACTTGTACCTTGGTGACAATACAATTCACATTTTTATACATCTCTTTCTACACATTATTTTGAATGTTAAAGTCAAATATTATAAGCAATAAACAGGTTTTGAAAAACAGTGTACCTGACAAGAAATAGCCCATGTACACTAACTACACATACCATTATAACATTTCTCCCCCACAAAAAGCCATGACCCGTGACAATTATAGTACTTCGTCAGTTCTAGAACTAGTAAAACAAGTGTTTGTAAAATAAGTCATTTGACAAATTCCAGCGAAATTAATGTATTTGCCAAATACTATTTTAACCAGCCCTGTCTGTCAAGTCTCCTGCTTTTGCTATACTTTTTCTTCTGTATTTCACTCTCTTTCTTGTAAAAGATCTTGGTGGAGCTTTTCCCAAGTTTTTTCCTTCTCCATTCTTCCACCCCGTCTGCAGCAACAACACTTCAGTTGTTTCTCTGCACTGAGGAAGCCACCACTGCACTAGTTGGGAAGTTAGCAATCTAAAACTTTTGTTTAATAAAAAAAAAAAAAAGTTATCAGGCACCAGGAAAAGTTTGTACTCACACTGGCCCTTGGGGTAAGTAGATTTTTCAAGCCTTGTAAATTAGATTATATTTGTCACTGCCACAAAACTCCATGTCAGTTACTGGGATTTCTGACCTGGGCTGTGATCCTGCAAACACTTATGTGGATGCTTAACTTTAATTATGAGAGTAGTCAATGGGTCTACAAACATGAAAAGTTAAGCACGTGCATAACCCCCCCCCCCCCCAAGACGTTCTGGTTAAACTTGGATTATTGCTGTGCACATTGTAAGATGAGCTATTGCCAGCAGGAGAGTGAGTTTGTGTGTGTGGTTTTTGGAGGGGGTGTGTGTGGGGAAAGGGGGGGGGGGTGAGAAAACCTGGATTAGTGCTGGAAATGACCCACCTTGATTATCATGCGCATTATAAAGAGAGGTTTCAAAGAGAGATGGGCTATTACCAGCAGGAGACTGAGTTTGTATGTGTGTCTGTGTGTGTGTGGGGGGGGGGGGGGGGGGAAGAGTGAGAAAACCTTGATTTGTGCTGGAAATGGCCTTCCTTGATGATCACTTGATGATCACTTTAGATAAGCTGTTAGCAGCAGGACAGTGGGGTGGGAGGAAGTTTTGTTTCATGGTCTCTGTGTGTATATAATGTCTTCTGCAGTTTCCACGATATGCTATGCATCCGATGAAGTGAGCTGTAGCTCACGAAAGCTCATGCTCAAATAAACTGGTTAGTCTCTAAGGTGCCACAAGTACTCCTTTTCTTTTTTCTTTTTACGAATACAGACTAACACGGCTGTTACTCTGAAACCTGTCATTAATTTTCTTAATGTCACAAACAGTGCAGTCACTATCTCACATGCACACCCCACTTGTATGTCTACAGTGTTTCAAAATCAGATAACCAATGCCCCCAAAGTTTATTAAAATTTAGAATAAAAATATTTTCTAAACTAAAATCAGATCTGATACTTCTGAAGATCTGACACACTCCAATGTTTTGTTATATCACACTTAAGAATCCACTTTAAAATGGTTTGAAGACAGAAAGAAACCAAAGAAAATGAATACATTTAAAATTGGCAGGATCATTTTTAATCAAGCCCACATTCTAAAGGGCAGAAATCAGGGGAAGAGAGCTGACACTGGCCCCGTGTACCCAGTTGGGTGAATGGCAAAGACTCTGACACTACCACCTATCAAAACACATTTCCTTGTTTTACACATTAAGCAGTGTGACATTCTGCCTGATTCTCAAAACCCTCCATAACCTAGGGCTTGTCTACACTTACCGGGGGATCCACGTGCAGCGACTGATGCATCGGCAGTTGATTTACTCGAGAAGAGTAGGGGGAGTCAATGGGAGAGCATCTCCTGTCGACATCATGTAGCGTGGTCACCGCGGTAAGTAGATCTAAGCTACATTGATTTGAGTTACGCTATTCAAGTAACACAAACTGCCTAGCTTAGATCGAATTTCCCCTGTAGTGTAGACAAGGGCTTGCTCCAGCATAGACAGACTCTATGGCTATGTCTACACTACCACGGTAAGTCGACCTATGCTAGGCAACTCCAGCTACGTGAATAACCTTAGGCTGAGTTACTGTGGGGTCTACACCGTGGGGAGGGGTCAATGGGGGAAACTCTCCCGTTGACGTACCTTACTCTTCTCGATGGGCTCAGAGTACAGGGGTCGACTGGAGAACGATCTGCTATCGATTTAGCGGGTCTTCATTAGACCCGCTAAATCAACCACCAGTGGATCCATCGCAGAACATGGATCCCAGCTGTAATGTAGACATAGCTTATGGTTCCTACCCTACTCACAATCACAGCTCTGCCTGCCTGAGAACCTTTTACTCTACTGCTGCTCTGTCCCTTCTTTTTCCTTCTACCAGTAGTTCTATAGTGACCCTCCTCCTAAACAGTGACGGTGCCTCCCACTGGCCTGATTTCCTGGGGATTGGACACACCAATTTGTGGGGCAGAGCTCCTGTACAAGCGGCTGGTACCTGCAGCACAGAAGATCTCTGCAACACCTTCTCCTGGGCTAAGCGGTAGGGGGCTAGCTTGTCCTGCAGCTCCTTGTGCAGTGGGTCGGAGACCAGGGCCTCATTGAAGGCGATATCGTGCTCGCTAAGCAGGCTGAACTTATCCCTGCGGTAGAAAGTGGCCAAGCCTTCATGCTGCTTCTCCTTGATCCTGAAGAGCCCCTCGAGGCCGAAAGCGTCCAGCGCCGGGGCCAAGCTATCGGCGAAGACGGACTTGTCCACCTCCTGCAAGCAGATGAGATCGGCGCTGTAGCCGGCCAGCTCCTTCTTGAGCAGGTTCTGCCGGTAGTCGAGCTCCAGCGCGTAGGGCGCGCAGTAGGGGTAGAGCACGGTCCGCGAGTGCTCGGTCTGAGCATAGATGTCGGCCAGAACGTTGTAGGAGACGGTGCGGATTAAGCCTTCCCCGGACACCTTCTTGGTGTAGAGGTGCCGGGAGTCGAAGGTACAGGCGCCGGGCCCGGCCTCCACGGGGCCGCTGCTTTCCACCTCCCGGGGGAGCCCGTAGCGCTGCTGGCTGTTGCCCGGGGTGCAGTGAAGCTTGAGGCGCAGTCCGATATGCGCGTTGGTCGGCGTGAAGACGCGGTCCCGGACCGGGGCTTCTACCCAGATGGCGCCTCCCGGGGAGGGCTCGTCCCCGCCGCCCCCTGGCTGCTCCCGGTACCAGCGGAAGAGGCAGTGCTGGGGCGCGCCGAATTCGGTGTGGATCTTGGGGCAGACGGGGAAGCCGGCGAGCAGCGAGCGAGGCAGCTGGAGCTCGATGACTGATGGCGGGTTCCGCTCCACCCGGTACTTGACTTCGCCGATCTGCAGCACGGCGCCGTCCTGCCAGGCCTCAGCATTGGACACGTCTTCAGCCACGGACTCCCCGTCCCGCGAGAAGAGGCGCACGGCGAGCGGCGCCGTCGGCACCGGCTCCCCGGCCGGGCCCGCCTCCGCCCGCGCTTTCTTGCTCTTCTTGGCCGCCTTGGCGTGGCCCTTGCCGGCGTTGGTGGCGATGCGGGCCAACGCCCGGCCTAGCGGCTCCGTCTGGTCGCGCTGCATGTGCTTGGCGCTCCCGTCACACAGCACGAACCACAGGCTCATCTTAGGCTCCGACGGGACGCAGCGCACGACAGCCCGCTCCATGTGGCCAGGCGGGTCTCCGCAGGCAGGGCCGGGGGGAACCGCGTCGCCGCCGCGGCTAAGGAAAGCGGCCGATCGGCAGCGGAGCCTCCTCGGGCCGGCAGCGGCTCGTAGCTCCCCCCACAGAAGGCTCCACATGAACCAGCCCGCCCGGCATCCACCATTCATCGGCCGCCGCTGCGTTCCGGCTCCGGGCCGCGCGCGCCAAGACAGCCTCACATTGGTGACAGCACATTCGCTTGCAATTGCCTGGAAACCCGCGCTGGGGCAAAAGGAGACGAGCTGAGTGGCGCGTCGCAAGTGCTGATGGGTACTGGGGTAGTCATATACCGGAAATGACGAAAGGGAAGGCCCCACTATGGGAAATGCATTTGTCATTGGAGGTAGTCGTGGACATAGGCCGGAAGTGCTGACTATTTACTTCCTATAGAAAGAGGTAGTAAAGCTCCTGGGAAGTGAAAAGCATCTAGTGCTGATCCTGCCGAGCGCGTACCGCGGCTGGAGGTCGGGTGGGAGCAGGCAGCCTGGGGTCATGGGCGCCCCTTTTTAGCTCTCGGAGCTTTATCTAAGTCGTTTCTTTGGAGAAAATAATCTGTGTCCTTTGAAGGTCTCCAGGGAGTTGCCCCTTCTCCCTCCCCTGAGATGTCAGGCCTTAGTGGGGACCATGCCTATGATCAGTTCTCTTCAGTCCCTTTTTCCAGGGCTAAGCAGCTGGGACAGTTTGGATGAAGTCGGTAAACGAAACACTAAGTATCTCTGATATTAACAGCAAAATTCTGCACCCCCAGAGGGAGAGCCTTTAAACACTTCCTAAAATGAGCCCCCAAGAAGGGATTCACTCTCCCAAATTAGTGAGATGTGAAAAGAGGAAGACTTGTCTCCTGAAAAAATTCAGACTTTTATAAGTTTCAGAGTAACAGCCGTGTTAGTCTGTATTCGCAAAAAGAAAAGGAGTACTTGTGGCACCTTAGAGACTAACCAATTTATTTGAGCATGAGCTTTCGTGAGCTACAGCTCACTTCATCAGATGCATACTGTGGAAAATACAGAAGATGTTTTTATACACATAAACCATAAAAAATGGGTGTTTATCACTACAAAGGGTTTTCTGTCCCCCCACCCCACTCTCCCCACTTTTATAAGTTTCAGAGTAGCAGCTGTAATGCATTCTTTAGCATAACTCACCGTACATGTTATTGATGCCTGAGGTTTGGATTTATTTTCTACTTATCTGGTTCAGAATGTTTCATGTTTATTGAAAGAAAGATAAAAATTGAACAATTCAATCACTTAAAGATATGATATCTGTAAAAAGAGCCATTTTAGAAAAGTGTCAGTCAGTTGTAATGTTGAATTTAGCTATTCATAATTATGACTAAGACCTCAATCCTGTAGCTGCCTCTGTGTGATCATTAAAGTCTGCTCACAGAGAGGCATTGGAAGGTCAAGAAGACCTTGGGTAAGTCATTTCAGTTATCTGTGCCTTAGTTTACCTATTTGTAAAATAAGAGGGAATGATCCTGAGCTCCTTGGTAAAGTGCTTTGAGATCTAATAATGAAAAGCACTATAAGAACTAGATATTACTATTGTTATCGTAGTGGGGCCTTGGTAAGTCTCATCACTTCCCTAGATCAAAGGTCTAGTTGTGATTTTGTTACTGCTAACTTCCCCAGTAAAGTTAAGTACAGGAGTCGTATCTGTTGTAGTTATACAGCAACCCCACAATCTTTTTTTTTTGATGAATTTATCCTCACAATGATCCAGTGAGATAGGAAAGTACTGTTATCCCTATTGTATTGATAGAAAACTGAGGCACAGATCCTCAAAGATATTTAGGTACCTAATTCCCATTGGTCAATGGGAGTTAGGTGACTAAATAATGTTGAGAGTCTGGGACAGAGACTTATGCCTCACCTACAGTAGATAGGGTTTGCCTGTATAACTTATACCAATTTCCTAAGTAAAATAAGGACTTTTTTTGCCACTGAATCTACTCTAGGGCTTTTGCTGGCATAGCTATTTTGGTTAAAGCTGTGCTTTTTTTCATGCTTCTAACCAACGTATTCTGGCAGAACCTTTAAATGTAAACCAGGTTTAAGTGGTTTGACCATGGTCATGCAATAGGACTGTAGCACAGCAGGAAACTGAACTTAGCTTTTCTAAGTCCCAGGTTAGCACTGTAGTGACTGGATCATTCTTCTTGTCTGAATAAAAATAAAGCTGATTATGTATTTTATTAGAGTTAGTAGTAATATACTGTAATGCAAAGCTGAAAAAACTCTCAATACCCATATAAAATCCTGATGCAGCATTAAGTGAAACCTCACCCCTAGCACCTGTGTTAGCTTTAGGGATCCAGTCATTCAGTCATTGCAGGAATAGGGCTTGCATGCATAAATATTTGCAAGATCAGTTCCTAAAATTAAACTGTTTAAATACAGTTAAAGCCCATGTCCTGTAAATGAGATCAGGAGTGTGTGAAAATCATTTGCAGACTCCTAATATCTTGGAACCCAGATATCTAATATTTTAGTTCTTAATGATTAATTAATACATTTACACAGGTATGGAGAAGGTACATTCTCTATGTCAGTTTAATCATTAGTGGTTTGTGCACTTCTCTACTATATACTCCAGTCTGAGTGCATTGAAACTTATTTGTCTGAACAGAGTTGAATATGTTGTGAAATCAACTGAATTACATAAAATAACAGTATTCTGTATGTAGGACACAGAGGTGGAAGTATATCCCCCAGAGACCCAACAATAGTGACATGAGAAGAGCACAGAAGGCTGTACACAGGTTGTTCTCTCTCTAGATGAGGCTTCTTTAAGAATCTTTAGGTATAAAGGGGCTTTGCAGGCATGGGATCCAATGAAGTAGCTGCAAACTTGGGGGTGGAAGAAGCTGCTGAAGCCCAATAATTTGCACGGAGCTGGCACATTCTCTATATACACTTGTTTAGCAAACAAAGTCACAGCTGGTGTTGGCAGAACAACTTGGACCCCTCCTCTGTGCATGTCTGATTCCGGTCCCCGCGGCGTTCCTCGTTGCCTCTCCCCTCACCGCCCCCCCCCGGCTGAGATAACAAGCACGACGCGACCCGCTGCTGACTGAAGGGGGCGGGGCCGCTCGCTCTCTCCTGGCGGGCCGCCGCTGAGGGAACGGCCCTGCACTTGTCGCCATGGCAACCGCGTTGTTAATCCTGACGGGTAGCGCAGCCTTCGGAGGAGCAACGCGCTGCCGCCGCAGCCACCGCCCAGGCCCGCTCTGGTCCTGTTTGCCCCGTTGGGACGACGAGCCCCCGGCCCCTTCTGGGGCCCGGCAGCGGAGCGAGGTGAGGAGGGAGGGGGACAGGGACAGGGATCACCCCCTCCTTCCTTTGCTGTGCCGCCCTCCCCGCGGCAGGGAGCGGGTGCGGGGCTGTTACAGGCTGTGCCGCCCTCCCCGCGGCAGGGAGCTGGTGAGGGGCTGTTACAGGCTGTCCTGCCCTCCCCAGGGCCTGGTGCTGGGGCAGCAGTGAGAGGGCCGTGCTGCCTTCCCGGTGGCAGGGGGCAAGGAGTGTTACAGACTTTTATATGGGGGAAACATGAGAGGGGGAATAGGCGATGTTGGTTTTATATAAATGTGCTTTGCATCCGATGAAGTGAGCTGTAGCTCACGAAAGCTCATGCTCAAATAAACTGGTTAGTCTCTAAGGTGCCACAAGTACTCACAAGTACTCCTTTTCTTTTTTCTTTTTACGAATACAGACTAACACGGCTGTTACTCTGAAACCTGTGCTTTGATGGTAGCTTTGTGCATTTCCAATTCTGCTTTTAAGCCTGAATTTGTGTTAGCCGAAGAACTTGCTCCATTATAGTCTAGCTTCTTTTACTGCTTGATCTTGCAATGAAAATGTAATCCTGCATTCATGTCATCAGTTATTTCTTCTGCCCTCCATAGCTTTTGTCTCTTTTCCTATCTTCATTAGAATACTTGGGCCTTGAGTTACTATCCAAACGCACCCATCACCATCCTGTGGCTTGGCTTTTGTGTTTTACAACATAAGCCTCAGTCTAGTCTATGTCCCAGAGTTTGGCTTTCACCAGGGTTTATCTCTAGGACCTCCTGTGTCTTAATTTCCTCTACCTAGAGAGCCACTTTCACATCCTTTGGGTATGTCTACATTACGAAATTAGGTCAATTTTATAGAAGTCGATTTTTAGAAATTTATCTTATACAGTCATTGTGTATGTCCCCACTAAGCGCATTTAGGCGGCAGAGTGTGTCCTCAATACCGTGGCTAGCATCGACTTACGGAGCGGTGCACTGTGGGTAGCTATCCCACAGTTCCCGCAGTCTCCGCTGCCCATTGGAATTCTGGGTTAAGCTCCCAATGCCTGATGGGGCAAAAACATTGTCGTGGGTGGTTTTGGGTACATGTCGTCAATCGCCCCTCCCTCTCTCCCTTCCTCTGTGAAAGCAACGGCAGACAATCATTTTGCTCCTTTTTTCCTGGGTTACCCATGCAGATGCCATACCACGGCAAGCATGCAGCCTGCTCAGCTCACTGCTGCTGTTGTGAGCATTGTAAACACCTCGCGCATTACCCTGGAGTATGTGCAGAATCAGGTTAAGAGACACCAGCCCAAGGACGCTTGTGTTGAGGACATGGACACAGGCGTTCCTGAAAGCACGGGCTGTGGCAATTGGGACATCGTGGCGGCAGTGGGGCTGGTTGATACAGTGGAACACCGATTCTGGGTCCGGCAAACAAGCACAGACTGGTGGGACCGCATAGTGTTGCAGGTATGGGATGATTCCTAGTGGCTGCGAAACTTTCGTATGCGTAAGGCCACTTTCATGGAACTTTGTGAGTTGCTTTCCCCCGCCCTGCAGCACAGGAATACCAAGATGAGATCCGCCCTGATAGTGAAGTAGCGAGTGGCAATAGCCGTGTGGAAGCTTGCAACACCTGACTGCTACTGGTCAGTCGGGAATCAATTTGGAGTGGGCAAGTCTACTGTGGGGACTGCTGTGATCCAAGTAGCCAGTGCAGTCACTGACGTTCTGCTGTCAAGGGTAGTGACTCTGGGAAATGTGCAGATCATAGTGGATGGCTTTGCTGCAATGGGGTTCCCTAACTGTGGTGGGGCGATAGACGAACGCATATCCCTATCTTGGCACTGGACCACCTTGCCGACCAGTACGTAAACTGCAAGGGGTACTTCTCAATGATGCTGCAAGCACTGGTGGATCACAAGGGACGTTTCACCGACCTCAACGTGGGATGGCCGGGAAAGGTGCATGACGCTCGCATCTTTAGGAACTTTGGGCTGTTCAAGCAGTTGCAAGAAGGGACTTACTTCCCAGACCAGAAAATTACTGTTGGGGATGTTGAAGTGCCAATAGTTATCCTTGGGGACCCAGCCTACCCCTTGCTCCCATGGCTCATGAAGCTGTACACAGGCAACCTGGACAGTAGTAAGGAGCAGTTAAACTATAGGCTGAGCAAGTGCAGAATGGTGGTAGAATGTGCCTTTGGATGTTTAAAAGCTCACTGGCGCTGTTGCTGACTAGGTTAGACTTCAGAGCAACCAACATTCCTATTGTAATTGCTGCTTGCTGTGTGCTCCATAATATCTGTGAGACTAAGGGGGAGACGTTTATGGCGGGGTGGGAGGTTGAGGCAAATCGCCTGGCGGCCGATTTTGAGCAGCCAGACACCAGGGCGATTAGAAGAGCACAGCTAGGCACACTGCGCATCAGAGAGGCTTTGAAAACCAGTTTCATGACTGGCCAGGCTACAGTGTGACAGTTGTATGTGTTTCTCCTTGCTGCAAACCCGCCCCCTTTGTTGATTTTAATTCCCTGTAAGCCAACCGCCCTCCACACTTCGATCACAGCTGGCAAAGGAAATAATGTAACTATTGTTTTGAAACCATGCATTATTTCTTTATTAATTAAAAAAAAAAGTGAGATAACTGACAAGGTAGCCTGGGTGGGGTGGGGTGGGGTGGGGTGGGGTGCGGGAGGAGGAAAGGACAAGGCCACATTGCTACCAATCAAAACTGTTTGAATGACAGCCTTCTGTTGCTTAGGCCATCCTCTGGAGTGGAGTGGCTGGGTGCCCAGAGCCTCCCTCCCTGCGTTCTTGGGCATCTGGGTGAGGAGGCTATGGAACTTGGGGAGGAGGGCAGGCAGTTATACAATGGATGCAGCAGGGGTCTGTGCTCTTGTTGGCTTTCCTGCAGCTCCAACAGATGCTTCGTCATGTCCGTTTGCTCCCCCATTAGCCTCAGCAATGCCTCCTGCCTCTGCTCTTCGCGCTCACTTAATGCTTTCCTGGCCTCTGCCACTGAATGCCTCCATGCATTAAGCTGTGCCCTATCAGTACAGGAAGACTGCATGAGCTCAGAAAACATGTCATCGCGAGTGCATTTTTTTCGCCTTCTGATCTGCAATAACCTCAGGGATCGAGATGATAGGGGGAGCATAGAAACGTTGGCACCTGGGGGGAGATAAAAAGGGAGAGTACAATTTAAGATGATACATTTCTGAGAACAAAAGGGAGACTCTTTCACAGTGAATCAAGCAATTCACAGCAGACAGCACATGTGCTTTAGGTACAACGTCACATTTTGCCTTTTATATTGAGCGCCTGCCGGTATGGTGACACATCACAAACGGCTGGGCAACAGAATTCGGTTTCCAGGCAGCCATGGTAAGCCTTTTGGTACGTGGGGTTGGCTTCTTATGCCTTCATAACATGTGGGAATGGTTTCAAACTGCAGCGCCATCCTTTCCCATAGCAAGCAAGGCCAGTTGGGTTTGCCGTTTAAAAGGAGGGGCTGTGGTTTTTGGGTGGATGTACAGTGCACACCTCTCCCCACCCCACCATGTGGCTATTCTCTGGGATGATCCCTTCACCCCTCCCCCCGTCGCGTGAGAGCAGCCCCTGACCTGTGTCCTGACCCCCCACCCAGGGCAGATGGAGGGTCCGCAGCTCCTCACAGCTGCCTGGCCATGCAGCTCGTACCATGGTTGGGCTGCAGCTCTGAGATCCCGTCACCCAGCTGGAGCTGGGTCGGAGAGAGCTACACGAGTAGCTGTGGGGAGCCACAAACCCTTCACCTGCCCTGGGCGGTGGGCCTGTGGGGCGGGGACATGGGCTGGGAGCTGCTCTCGGCCCCCCATCCTGGGCAGGTGAAGGGTCCACGGCTTACGGCCCACTCCAGCTTATGGCTTAGCTGCGGGCAGGGCCTGAGGCAGAAGGGGCGGGGCCTCCGGCAGAAGGGGAGAGGTGGGGGCCTTGGCCCCTCCACTTTTGGGAAGGCTGTGCCATCTCTGTGTTGGCTCCTTTTAATAGAGACTCTTTTTGTCTTATTGAAAACCATCTGCAGTCATCCCTATTGGTCAGAGGCCTTCTTTTTAGAAACTTCCCGTTATCTCATTAATTATTTTTTGAACCAGACATCCTTATTTTATTTCTTCTGGCCTTATCACTTACTATTATGCCTTTCACTTGCTAGTCAGGGCCTTTCTTTACAACACACATATGTTTCCTTAACCAAAATTAAGCTAACTTTAATTGTTTAATTTTATGTTTATCCGCTACATAGCCAGAACCTTTTCATAGTCATCTTTGTGACCGTCTTCAATAAAGTCAAAGGATTTAAAGATATACTGTGCCTGCTTCCCCACAGTGTAAATTAAAGATGATACCTGAATATCTTCAGTTTCTTTATGGATTTTTGTAGGAAATTGAAATCTTGCGAAACACTGCTTCCAGTCTGCCAATTGTGAAGGTTAGGCAAAGCTGAAGTTTGGTATGGGTGGTAGGGTGGGTGATGGGGAAAGAGCTGAGAGGAGTTAATGCACTAACCTCTGTCTGAGCAAAGAGAAGAGAGTTTGTTAATTTCTCAGCCTTCTACCTGGCATGCTGTCTGGAGTGGCTCACAACTGTGAATGCCTATCTATCTCAGGACAGACTGTCCGAAAACAAGGGCAGACACCCCAAACTGGTGGTATATTCTATTATTAGATTTCACCAAGCCAGAAACAAATGTGAACTCCTGGGTCACTATACCAGTCTTACCATGTTTCAGAGTAGCAGCCGTGTTAGTCTGTCTCCACAAAAAGAAAAGGAGGACTTGTGGCACCTTAGAGACTAACAGATTACCATGTCTTACCATGGCGTCACAGACAGTCCCCTTAGACTTTCCACTCTATCATGTCACCCAGACAAACTGAACTTTGTGATAGAAGATTACTTAAACCTAAAATCACACCATATCAGGTTTCTCCCAGTCCCAAAAGACCAGTCACTCACCCCAAATCAATTGGTACTCCAGATCTTACACCAAAAACAACACTGGCAGCCAATTCTGTAGCAAACTAACTATAGGTTTGTTAGCTAAGAAAAAAGAATGAGAGATTAAAGCAGGTAAAATATAATTACAGGTAAATCACAGTTTGTAACTCCAAATGGTGGCAGTGATGTAATAAACTGCTAGTTTTCCAAAAGTCTTTTCCTGGGCTACTCACATTAACTCTGGGGATCTCTGTCTTCTTGTTCAGTTTTTCTGCTCTGTTAGAATCCTTACAGTCCAGAGATGAAGGATCTTTTAATGAATTCATATTTATAGCTCTTTTACACTGTAAGCCAGCTGACAGTGTCTATACCCACATGGGCTTTTTCTTCGATGACTGATAGTGAGGAATGCATTCAGAGTCTTTGCCCTGGATCGTCACACACAATGATCATTTGCTTTGAAATTAGCATTTTCTGTTTAAGTCCTTATGTTCTTCATTAGCATTTCACAAGATTTCTTTGATGGGTAATTTAGTTACAGTAAATGTTTGCTGTTACCTTATAACAGGAATAGATAACCAAGAAGAATACAGTAACGACCCATTTGTTTTCATGAAGTTTACACATCTGAATACACCCCTATACATTCAACAATTACTTTGATCTATCCTAATAGCAAGTAAATTGGCCTGAATACAGTCTTACATCTAACAATCGCTTTTATTACTAACACACAAGTGAACTGGGCTGTGGCCCTGGTTTACCAGCATCACAAGGCCTATTCAGGAGGCAGTGAAAAAAATGGAGTACTAGTGGCACCTTAGAGACTAACCAATTTATTTGAGCATAGGCTTTCGTGAGCTACAGCTCACTTCATCGGATGCAAGTTGTCAAGTTGTTCTTGTAGCATTTAGGGTCACATTCACCATTTCTAGTTATTTTCTTTTGTATGAACCAAGAACAGAATCGAGCCCTAAATATCCCTTTGTACTTTGGAATTTAAGTACATACAGTATAATGTTTTTCCATTCACAGGCACCGGCTTCCAATTTTCCCCGGGGATGCTCAACTCCTGCTCAGCCCCAGGCCCTGCCCTACTCCACCCCTTTCCCCAAGGACCTGCCATGCCACCAGCAATCCTCTTCCCGCTCCACTCCACCCCTTTCCCATAAGTGCACCCAGTCCCTGCTCCTCTCCCTTACTCCCAGTGCCTCCTGCACGCCACTGAACAGTTGATTCATGGCAGGTGGGAGGCTCTGGGAGGGAGTGGGAGGAGTTGATGGGCGGGGCCATCGGTGGGCGGAAGGCACTGGGGAATGGAGGGAGCTTGGCTGCCGGTGAGTGCTAAGCACCTGCTAATTTTTTTCATGGTTGGCGCCTATGTTTCCATTGTAGAAGCCTGTGTTGCTTTGGTGTCTAGACTGTGGAAATTATTGTGACTAACCCATTCTATTTCTCATGCAAGTACAATTTAATATAGTAATCTATTAAATTTTTCTTGTTTTATTATGCATTTAGATGTCGTTGTCAAATAAACTGACACCACCCACTGATAAAGAGACTTTGAACAATCGCTTGCCACCTATAGTTTTACCTACGTCATCGACAGCTGGTGTCTCAGCATCACACAATAAACTATTGAAATACCGAAGATTCAAGGAACAGCAAAAGACGCTTAATCAGATAGTGTGAGTTTCATATAATTCAGCCAATAAGTTACGTTCAGATTCAGATTAAAGGGTCACTGTATTCCTAGGCAGCTGAGAGATTTTAATAATCTTTTTTTCTTTCTTAGAGTTTTATGATGATGGTACTCATTACCATCAAAGTGTCTTCCATGTAAAATCAATGGCGAGGTCCCTAATGGGCTTCATGGAGTCTCTCTGACACTTTACAGGGTCAAAATTCTGTTTGGGGTAGCTTGAGGGGTTTTCTTTTTGGAGTGGGAGGGTTGGGAATGAGTGTCAGTTATGATGGAAAGATTTTCTCAAAAAAGAAGGTTTTGCACCGTTAATTAAAGACGGCCAGACTCTGGATTAGCCTGAACTCCTCTAGAAGATTGTTCTGTAGCTGAGTCCCCGCAAGACAGAAAACTCTGGCCCCAGCTCTGGCATGCTTCGTTCTGGGCTTAGTGATTTGCATTGTCCCAGAGGAGTGCACCTGTTGTGGTGATTCATAGATAAGGCAATGATTTAGTCACAGGTATTTTTAATAAAAGTCTTGGGCAGTCATGGGCAATAAACAAAAATTCACTGCCTGTGACCTGTCCATTACTTACACTATAAATATCCCAGACTAAATCTTGGGGGAAAGGGTCGCTGCTAGGGAGGGTGTTGCTGAGGTGGGGCGGGGTCCACAGCACTAGCTGCCGGGGTCCACTGCCGACTGGCAGCTGCTCCGGTGCCCCATGACCGCTGCCAGGTACTGCTAACCTCTGCTGCTCCAGCCGTTCCAGGACCGCTGCTGGGGGCTGCGGACAGCAGCTGTTCTGGCCACCCAGGGACCCCTGCCGGGGGCTGCCGACAGCAGCTGCTCCGGCCACCCGGGGACTGCTGACAGGGGCCCTCAACAGCAGCTGCTATGGCCGCCAGGGGCTGCCGACAGTGGCTGCTATGGCTGCCCCGGGACCGCTGCCAGGGGCTGCCAAGCAGTGGCTACTCTGGCCGCCCCAAGGATCAATGCTCGGGCGGTCCCCGGGGCCAGCCGCACTGGCCGCTGCTCGGGCGGTCCCCGGGGCCAGCCGCACTGGCCGCTGCTCAGGGCCGCCTGAACAGTGGCTGGTGTGGCTGGCCCGGGGCCACTCCAGCAGTGGCTGGTGTGACTGGCCCCAGTGCTACCTGAGCAGCTGGCCCTGGGGTCAGCCACACTGGCTGCTGCAGAAGTCATAAAGGTCACAGAAAGTCATGGAATCCGTGACTTCCGCAACCTCCGTGACAGACACGGAGCCCTATTCATAGATTGATATACATTAATATTATACACAAATAATGCTTTACAAGTCCTGTGTATGAACAAGCATTTACAAAAACATTAGAAGGGGTAATTTCATGTAATTTTTGTAGGTCTGAGTGGTAACTAAATTAACATGGAAATCTATTGCTAAGTTTTATTTGAAAATTATTAATTGCACTATCTTTTAAATTACTGCATTTCTTTTTCTGCAACTTTTTAAGGATGTATGATTGCCCTGTTGGTATAAATGCAAGGATTATGTGGGCTAAGAATACACCTATCAGGTTACCCTGGGAGTAGTGTTGGCATTGAAAGCGTGCATGTTTGCTTGCTTGATCAAAGATAAAGCGGTGCAAAGAAAGCAATCTAACCTAGGTCTATAGGGTTAAGAAGCATAGACAAAATACATCACGGCCTCAAGATGATTGAATGGAGACTAAGGCCCCAGTCTAGCAAAGGCTTTAGCACATGCTTAATTTAGCATGTGAGTCCCATTGATGTCAATGGTATTACTAACATATTTAAACTTAAGCACATGTGTAAGTCTTTGTAGGATTGGAGCCATGTTGGTGAAATGTGGTGACAGTACTCAGTTGCATGGATAACGCTAATGTATCTCTCTTAAAAGTATGAGTCATGAGGTAATTTTGTGCACTGCATGCGCGTACATGTTCACACTTTGAAACATTTTTATTTTTACACAAACTGTAGTTAAGAAATATATTTCCCCTCCCCCCATTTTCTTTGGAAGTAATTTGATTCCAAAACAGATAAAATAAGGCCTGGATTTTGCAGTCTGGCCCATGCAGGGGGAATTCCTGCATTCGTTCAGAGTCCTATTGACTTCAGTGGAGCTGAAGGCCAGATTGCAAGTGTAAGGGCAGATTGCAGGATCAAGGCGTAGAATAGTTTAGCACAAGGGAATTGGATTAATACTGAGGAAAAGAGAAGCAATGGTATTTTTATTAATAGCAATAAAAATCAGTTATACAAAGCCATATATTTACATGGTGCCTTACAAGCAGAGAGCAAGGTACCCTGCACTGGATGTCTTTCAGTCTATCACAATACAAGCTTAACAAATACAAAATTAAACCCCTGCATTTTTAGTTCTTAACATCTGAAGCCAAATCCTAATCTTCCACTAATATCTGTGGTGGCAGAGTGAGGCCCCTTGGAATGCTCAGAATGTTAACTATGTCACATTGGTAATTTATTATACAATAAAATGACTGCTGACATGCATTCTGATAGGCTGGGAAGGTTCTCTTGAAGTCTGATATTAAATTGTCTTGTTAAATTAATTCTCCCTGAATAACATGAGTTATGATCCTCACATTAGTGTCATTGTTGGCCTAAGATACATTATTTGACGGTATGTTACAAGATAATTTCAGAGTCATAATCATGCCATCAGTGCGGAGTTCTGCTTAAATATTGATACCTATCCTTAGACCAGAGGTGGGCAAACTACAGCCCAGGGGCTGCATCCAGCCCTCCAGACGTTTTTATCCTGCCCTCAACCTCCCACCCATGAGCGGGGTCCAGGGTTTGCCCCGCTCCGGCACTTCAGCTGAGGAGTGGGGTCGGGGGCTTGCCCCGCTCTGCATGGCTCCCAGAAACAGTGGCATGTCCCCCCTCTGGCTCCTATGCATAGGGGCAGCCAAGGGGCTCCACACGCTGCCCCTGCAGCTCCCATTGGCCATGCCTGGCCACGCCTCCGCGTAGGAGCTGGATGGGGGACATGCCGCTGCTTCTGGGAGGTGCTTGAAGTAAGAGCCACCTGGAGCCTGCACCCGTGACCCCCTCCTGTACCCCAACCCCTTCCCACCCTCAGAACCTCTTGGTCCCAGCCCGGAGCACCCCCCTGCACTCCCAACTCCTCATTCCCAGCCCCACCCCCAAGCCCGCACCCCCAGCCGAAGCCCTCACCCCCTCCTGCACCCCAACCCCCAATTTCATGAGCATTCATGGCCCACCATACAATTTCCATACACAGATGTGGCCCTCAGGCCAAAAAGTTTGCCCATCCCTGCCTTAGACTGTACGCTGTGTGAATAGCTTTAAAATAGCATTAATTCCATTCTTGTTAATCATAAATGTACTGTTGAGAAAGAGAAGATGATACCTTTGATTTGTTGAAAGGGACACTATAAAGCTGAAACGTAGTCAGTTTTAAAAAGAAATTCAAAATAGTTTCAGGTACTACACCTGTCCCTGAGTCCCCTTGCCAATGTTTGTGGATTTTTTAATCACATTTTTCTACTTTGTAAAATGATTTTTCCGTTACTGATTTGTGAAAGCCCCACACAAGGAAACAGTAAAACAGCTGTCAAATACTTAAAGTAAAGAAACTGAAAAATGGACAACAATCAGTTTTTCCTCTTTCATCTTTTTCAATTTTAAATAATCTTGAGCAATAATAGATGAATAATTTTCAGATGAAGTGTGATTTTTTTGTAAATGGTCTCTTCTAAATTGTGATTATTTTTTTAAAATATTTTATGTATATTTAGAAATTTTGATAGATACACTTATAAATGTCAAATAAAATATTTTAAATTTAAAATTTGGAAGACATGAAATGTTAGGAATAAACCTGTAGTCTCTAAAATGATCTTGTTCTGTTATGTATGTTAAGAATGGGCTTGCTAACTGTAATCAAATATGTTATTGCTATTTTGACTTTTAATTTGTAAACTAGATGGCCAATTGTAATGTGATACCAATACATGAGAATTAAGAAAAATCCACTCTTGATGTTGAATACAGTCCAATGCAACATTAATCAAATAAAGAATACATTAGGTGGGAATATTAAAACGCAATTTTAATGTCAAACTTATTGCCAGTGAGTCTAATAGTGATTGACTATTGTTCTAATAGGACATGTCTCCCGTACCATATGTCTACCGCTAGCAAACTCACTGTGCCAGGTTCACCCTCATGGAGATAGGTTATAGAGTGATCTTACAAATTTAGCTGCACTGCAGGAGGGATTCACCTCTAGGAAAGGATGATGGCTGTACTGCTGCGACCTTCTTCAAGAGGGTTTTCTTTGAAAACTGTGCGGGAGGAGAGTAGTGCATGTCTTAACCAGCCTGGCCTTTCCTGGTTCTCAGTTCCCTGGCAGACTGAAATTCTGAGAGTGTAGCCCCATAGACTTATTGTCACTTGGGGGATCTGCAGCCCAAATTGTACTGGGGGATGCATCTGGAACACTATTATATATGTTCACTTGTCAATGTACAGTATACTCACATTAAGCAGGATGGGGTGCAATGTTTTGATTGCTAAGGTCAACATGACAGGCCAACACCAGTCATCTAAACTCTTCTAATGACCATTTAATTTTTTTAGTTATTTATTTTTCAATTTATAAAGTCATGCAGTAAAAAGGAGAGCATGTTTTTAGCTTCTTAACATATTTAAAAAATACAATTAGACTTCCTCAGGAACCTCACTTTACTCAATCATTGACAATGCACAATTGGTTGGGACCTACTGTAGATGCTTTAAGAAAGGTGTAGAAATAAAAATCAATCATGGTACCAGTCTGGTGTTTAACTCATCATGTTCAACTTAGAATGAATGTGAACATACACATACACACAGACATACAATATTTTCTTTTGACTGTGACCGAGATATGGGTGTCTCACTACATAAGAGAAGAGAGAGCAAGTTGGAGAGTCTTACTCTGTAGAGTTGGAATAGTTGGTAAACATGAAAAAGGAATTTTCAGCACTTTAAAATGACTGTATTATGTTATTTTTAAAATATTATGTACAAGTTTTTAACACTGTTTCCAACTATAAACTATACTTCAGAATTGACCGGGCTTTAAAAGGTTATAAAGCAACCATGGAAGAAAAGTATCAGAGAGTTCCCACACCTCCTGAGCCAGAACTACCTTCTACTGTGAGTTTTTAATTCCTTTTAGCTGTAATGTTTAATTTTGATCACGTTATCTTTGATTTTTGTTGATGTATTTAGTCTCTTATCTGCAAATGTTTAGCAAATTAGGGCCTAATCCTGCATTAAATCATAAATAGCTTGACCCATGTGAGTACTTCCACTGAAGTCAATATATAGATGCATACATGTTTGTAGGATAGAGCCCTTGAGTAGCAATAACATTTGTTCAGATTGAGAATCAAGATTTATATTAATGTATTAGTTTTCTGATTTGGCTTATCATTGTTTACACTCTTACTTTGATATATGACTTATTTTTGTTATATTTTCATTTTATTTTTACAGATGAACAGTGAACAAAAAAAAAGAAGAGTGAGTTAAATTGTTTACTATTCTTCTTTTCTTAAAAGAGATACTGCATGATTCCTATGCTGAAATAATACAGAAATTGCATGTGTGTGAGGAATTAATAGTGTTAAATTAGGCCAGTTTCTAACAGTTGCCTTTTGGGAGATGTGGCTGTCATGCTGTCTGGAGTGGCTCAGGGCCATGAGTGCCTACCTCAGGGCAGACTGCCAAAAACAGGATAGACACCCCAAACTGTTGGTATGTTCTATAATTAGATTTCATCATCCCAAGTAACAAATGTGAACTCCTGGATCCAGGGCCGTCCCTAGCCATTCTGGTGCCCTCCACAGCCCCAGGCCTCCATGGGGGCAGGGCAGGGGGGAAACCGCCCCCTAACCCCAGCCCGCTCTGGTCTGCTCCCCTGGCTCCCAGCCTTGAGGGGAAGGGGGGAACTGCCCCCCAGCACTCGCTGGCGGTGCGGCTGGGAGCCAGGGGAGGGGAGCAGGCTGGGGCCGGGTCGCTCTACTTACTGCGAGGTGAGTGCAGGCCCAGCCCCTGCAGCAGTCCTCAGAGGAGTGGGGGCGGGGCTGGGTCAGAGCAGGGGTGGGAAGAGGCAGGGCTGGAACGGAGCAGGGGCGGGGGCCATGGGGAAGAGGCGGAGCAGGGGCTGGAGCAGTATGCATCTGCGCAGGGCACCAGGAAATGTGGTGCCCCAAACTGCCTGGTGCCTTATGCAGCTGCGTACTTTGCGTATGGGTAAGGACAGCCCTGCCTGGATCACTATAACAGTCTTACCATCGAGTCACAGACAGTCCCCTTAGTCTGGAGAGCCTATCTTGCTACCCAGGCAAGCTGGACTAAGTGATAAATGGTCACTTACACCACTGTTTTTCAAAGCTGGGTCGCAACCCAGTACTGGGTCGCAGCATGTAAGGCACTGGGGTAGGGCATGTAAGGGGTGTGTGTGTGGTGCCTGCGGGCGAGAGTTGCATGAAGCTGCTTGCGCGCCTCTGCCTAAGAGCTAGACATGCTGCTGGCTGCTTCTGGGGCGCAGCGCGGTCAGCAGTGCTGGGACAGGCGGGAAGCCTGCCTCTGCACCCCGGCTGCGCCACTGACCGGGAACCACCAGAGGTAAGTCCACGCCCCAATCCCATGCCCCAGTCCCCTACCCCAGCCCTGAACCCCCCAAACCTGAAACCCCTTCCTGCACTCCAACCCCTCACCCCCGGCCCACCCCAGAGCCTGCACCCCCTGCCCCAGCCCTGAGCCCCCCAAACCCGGAGCTCTTCCTGCACCCCAAACACTTCATCCCTTGCCCCACCCCAGAGCCTGCCCCAGTCCCTCCCACACCCTGAACCCCTCATTCCTGGCCCCACCCCGCAGCCCTCACCCCTGCACCCCAACCCTCTGCCCCAGCGCTGAGCCCCTCCCGTATCCCAAACCCCTCATCCCCAGCTCCATTGGATCACGGGAATCAACAGTTTTCTGCAACTGGGTCCCCAGAAAAAAAAATTGAAAACCACTGACCTTTACCAAAAATCACAAAATATGCAGGTTCCAGTCCCAAGAGACCAGTCATTTACTCCAGGTCAATTGATTTTGAAATGAGCATGAAGTGCCTTAGAGGAGGCTATCTATTTTGTTATCAAAGTCACAAAGATGTGCTCCACAAGCATTAGCAGAAACTGAGGCAGGAAAGAGAACAATACACCGTCTCTGAGTAACGGGGCAGGCAAAATTTTTTTACCTGTCTTGGAGCAGCCTTCAGTGTACTAGTTATTACTTTGATGGGATGATAATCCCACTGATACCCTGACTCTACTGATGAAAGTCTGGTTTAAAGGATTAATGATTATGATATTATTGTCCTTTCAGACCAACTATCTCTTTATGAAGAAGTGTGTGGAAAGTAATCCAGTAGTCCCTATTCAGCAGCAGTGGCTGACCTCCATGCTCACTCTGGTGCCTCAGTCCCTCATGGAAGGCAAGGACAGAGAGTTCCTGGTTGAAGAGCTTTTAGATGAAGTAACAAAGGATTTTGAAATGAGCATGAAGAGATGTGTGGGTAAGAGCTACAAGATACATTATATTAATATTAATGTATGAATATGTACATGTTATAATCCATTCAAAATGGTGCTGCAGAAAATCATCACTGGGTTAAAAAAGGGATGTCCTTATCTCGAGTTAACTAACTTGAAGTAGTATCGTAGTGAAGACAAAGCAGTTCGTAGTTTTCACCTGAATTAGCAAGATGAGTTAAAGATTATAGAGGCATCTAGTCTTTAACTCATTCTGCTTACTTATGTGAAAGCTATAAACTGTCTTGACTTTGCTTGGGTGTTACCTTTGATTAAATAATTTCAGTTATTTTACTTGAGTTAAGAACATACCTATTTTCCTACTGAAGACACAACCTTCTTGGTTTATCCCTGCGTTACTCATCATTTTTATTTTAGAGAGCCCTTTTTTCTTGCCTCTTCTATTTCAGGGATATTAGCCTTTATTGTTCATTAGTCATATTTTCTCACAAGCACCCTCATCCTTTTTTCCCATGTTAGTTCTTACGCATGGGCAAGCTCCTGGTAAAAATCTGCAAAGAAACTGTGTTATCCTTCAAATCTCTCCTGAAAACTTAACATCTGTCATGTTGCCTACAAAATAATTGATAACAGCTAGGTAGCTGGTGTAATCAAAATTGTCTCACTGTTACTTTGTGCTGCTCCCCCATCTGCTTGTTTTTCCTGCCTGTTGTCTCTCACAATATAGATTGTAAGGAACTGTCTTTTTGTTATGTGTGTGTATATAGTGCCTAGCTTAATGGGCACTATATACACACTTGATTTCTTATCAGGGCCTCTAGGTGTAACAATAATACAAATAATATAATAATTTATGTTTGAATTAATTTTCGTCTACTTTCTACTGTTATTAAAGCAAACATTATAAACAACATGGTAGGGTGAAGATGAACCAAATGACAAATGCCCTTCTTACTTTCTTTTATTTTGCAAGTTATAAAGTGAGGTGCTTAAAACTGGAACTGAATATTTTTTGTTGGAAATGATTTTTCATAGACATTTCTGAAACGTGTTTTCAAAAGATTTGAAAGTGGAATTTTAAAACTAGATTTTTTTTTAATTTAAAGCTTCCATAATTTTTTTCCGCACTAAAAGTTTCTGAAACTGCAAAAGTATTTGTGACAAAATTTTATACCCAATATTTTTGTGGCTAATATTTAAAAATAATAGGTTGGGTTATTCTTTTCATTTAAAATGTTGTCGGCATGTTCATAGTGTCCCTACTACTACCAATGCTCTTTTGAAAAGTGGGAACTTTAATGACCACTTTTAGTCTGGAACTTGGTTTAGAATTTGATATGAACAAGATGGTACTTACGGCAGCAGAATGCCCTGTCAACATACTCTCCAATGGAAGTTTTTTTAAATGTTCTAATTATTTTACATGTTAAGCACTATTTATCCAAAACCTTATGAAGATTAAGGGACAGTTTGATGGGAAAGGAGATTCCTTATTTAATATCAGTTATCCACAAAACATACTTGACAATACAAACTTTTAAAATAGCCTCGTCAGGGACCTTTGTGGGGGGAAATATTCTGAAGATTTGAGTGATAGTTAAATCTCCATCATACCAAAGTTTTGGTCCTCTCCAGGGAAAGACAGAGAAAATACCTGCCAGTTTCCGTTTGTGCAAATTAAAGATAGTTGAATTTCCTTCTGATGGTTATATATTTATAAATGCATTCTAGTGCGAAGTGTTCTTGTGAAACCTGATGTAAAAGGACTTGAAGATGAAAAGGAAGGACCGTTACCAGTATCGCCTTTGTGAGTAAATTAAGTTAAGAAGTAGCCTAGTGACTAATCACGCTTTAAGTTACATGTAGGCGACTCTTACTGAGATGTATAAACTCAATAATGGGATAAGTGGACCCCTAGTATTGATTCTGCAATTCAGCAATAATCAGGCTCTTGTTCCTATATAGCAATTTACATCCAAAATGAATCATTCATTCTTTAACATTTTTTACTACGGGGCACATTTTGGCACCCTTGCTCACACAGAGCATCACCCTTCTTCAAGAGTAGTTCTATTTGAGGTCAATGGGACTAATGAAGTAAGGTGTTATTCAATATGAATAAGGATATCAGACTCTGGCCCTGATTATGCAAATCATAAAGATCATGTTGCCCACAACTGAAATGTAGCCACCTCTAGAATGAAATGCGACTTTTCAATGGTAGAGAGCAACACTGCACTACACTTTGGGTGCCTCATCCTGCAATCATTGAAGTTGATGGCAAAGCTTCCACTGACTTCAGTGGTGCGGGATACAGCTCTAAGACAGGAAGTGAAGAATATCATACCCAGTTGAATCTGTAGGGAGATTTAGGTAGAATATAACTCCCTAATTTGGAATTTGACTAGGACAGTGTTCATACAAATACTCTCTTGAAAAGTGCAATGGGAATTTTAATGACCAGTTGTAGTCTGGAACTTGGTTTTGAATTTGGTCTGAAAGACGGCAATTATGGCATGCCCTGTCACAGTTTTGTTGGTATATTTATTTAGAAGCAAGAGTGCCATTTGCTGAATCACCAGCACTTGCATCTCTCACTCAAATACTAATCCAGTCTGACCCTTCTGAGTTAATAACATCTGATGAAATCACAGTTTATGATGGTGAAACTGTGGTAAAACCAGTTGATCTGAAATAGAGTGTATTATCTCATGGATGAGTGGGCAGTTTATTTACATAACTTCCACTACATTTTGTTGAAGATATGTGCATAACACCCTTTCATGCATAAGTGTGTGTTTGTATATAATTTATTTATTTTGTTTTAAAAATCACACTTTTTAGATCTGGAGGATATTTTACTGAAGTTCTTTAATATGTTGTATTGTTTGTTCTCTTCACTTGTTGCTTTTACTTTTTCAGAGGTCTGGATTTTTCCAGACCATGGCATAACAGTTTTATACAAGCAAGAAGTCAGATCCTCACAAACTTGCACATTCTTCATCCTACTCTGAAAATTTTACTGGATATTGGTTACACAACATTTTCCAAATTACTTATAGTGGACTTGTCAAATGTCAGGTAAAATATCTTTTGTTGAATTAAGATTATAAATGTTGGCTATATGAGCAGTGTTTTTGTAGTCAATAAAAATTGTGTGAAATTGCAATTTATTTTAATTTGATATATGAATAATGAAATGCTTAAAGTGTTATTTTGGGTCTTCAAGGTCCTATAAGTAGGAAACATCACACTGTAAAACATTTAACATAATTTTCCTACTCTGTGCTGTGCACAAATAGTTTATCTGCTCGTACATTATGAGTAATATCAGTACGTTGGGAGTATGTTCTCTTAGGGCCAGCTCATGAGCAGTAGAACTCAATGGCTAAATTCCCATTGACTTCAGTGGGCCAGGACATGACATGTAGTAGGATTGATTCCCTGTAGTTTTACCTGAAGAAATTGATATAGTCTCTTCTAGCAAGATTGCTAGCTTTAGGGAAACTTCACCAATGCTCATTTCCCACTATTACATGTTCCCTTTACTATTTACATTTGGTTATTTTTCTCCAATCTTTATAGTTGATAGATCCAGTTTTATCTTCCTTACCATTGTTGCTGATCCTATTCCCAGTATCAGTTCTTCTTTAGTTTTGGGGCTTTTCAATCTGACTGTAAGAGGGCCACTTAGGCTTACCTTTCTTTAAAGGAAGAATAGACTGCATAGTTAGGTAGATATAGTATAGCACTAAGATCCCAGTTCTACACAGTTGTTCTGTTAGATTGTAGAATTTAATTTTCAAATCAGTCCTTCATTTTTCTTTTTCTGGTAAACAGTTTGAAAGGTCCAATTGATTGTGAATCACTGAAGAATGATGTTTCTTTAAACTGTTCAAAAACAGAAGAGAAATTACTGAACACATGGTATCCAAGAGTTGTCAATCTCTTCACCAGAAAGGAGGCATTAGAGGGTGTAAAGTCAGATAAAGTTGATTCTTTCTATAACTGTGTGGCTACACTTATGTCTAACCAGGTGAATATCTTTTGAACCTACAATAGTTAACTTTTATATGTAATAATTTGGTGATTTTTAAATAAGCCAGTTCAATATACCATCCCGTATTTTTAATTAAAAATATTATTGTTAACTCTCTATTGCCTGGCATCCAGTTAGATTAGGAAAATATATTGTCAGATTTTTAAAAAGTTTTCTTTAGTAAAAGACTTAGATAGTATTAAGTGTTTTTATTTTCCCCAAGGTGAATGAAAACTTTAGACATAAAACAGTTCAATAGTCTTTTTCAAGAGAGACAATCACTTGAAACCTAATCAGTTAAAAAAATGAGATAAAATTGATGAATTCCCCAGCCAGTTTTCATGGTTGCAAAATTATATTTCCCATATTTTAAAAAAAAAAATCCTCTACCCTGCTGCTGTGTTTTAAAACAAACACACACATACAAAGAAGGGAAATTGACTAAGGACCTAGTCGTGCAAATACATAAACATATGAATAATGTTCAGTGGGATTAAAGTTGCTCATGTGTAAGTGTGTTCAGGATCAAACCCTGAAAAAAAATTATAGGAAAAAAGTTGAAACTAATGTATACAAAGGGCTTTCAAATGCACAAAGTAAGCAAACAAAAATTAAAGAAAAATATTTATCATATTCTATCTGTCATTTATAGTAATGCTTGGGTGTACTAGAAATATTAGTTGTGTTATTGTAACAAAAGCAGATAAAAACACTTTGACAGAAGTGGGTGTTACTTTTAAGGGTCTGATCTAATGCCCCATTGAAGTCAGTTGAAGGACTCCTATTGATTTCATTGGGCTCTGGGCAAGGCTCAAAGTACTGAAATAAAATGGACATCCTGATTTATTTAAAAAGTGGAAGAAATATAGTTTTCTGTGTTCTCATGTAATAAAGTCAATGTGTGGTATTGTCTAGTTGAAAGAGCTATTGAGAAGAACCGTTGAAGCTTATGTGAAGCTCTTTGATCCTGAAGACAAAAGATGGCTGCCATTGTTTAAGATGGAATTGACTTTTGATGATGAGAAAATGGAGTTCTATCCAAACTTTCAAGATCTGGAAGAAGCCATTCTGTTTATAGTGACCCGGATAGGGCAGACTCTGCAGGTGCAGTTTAATCTTTATTTACCTCCGGAGTTCGTATGTGTAACGTTACAGAGTATATGAAGATGTTAATAATTTAGGATCATATCCTGCCCTGGCCAGAAGAGAGTTTAGAAGCAGAGATGTAGCCTGGTGCATCTTCTCTGCTGCAAAGATTCTGCAATGCAGAGCATGATTCCTTACGGTAGTCAGGATGTTGAGCTCTGAGCTGTGTTTTGGTGTGCCTTGGATCAGGAGCAGAAGTAACTTGCTTATGTGCCATCTAATGGTTAGTATTTGCTGCCAATGGCAACATATGCACGAAATAGTCTGAAGAGGGAGGCCTGGATGCCCTCTGTCTCACAGACTATTCCCCAGTGAGAACATTGTGAGCAGCTTGACAAATAGAGTTTGGACCCATAAAACCCAACGCTTCTTCTTTGAGTCATTGCGCATCCATTCCACTGTAGGTTTGTGCACACCTCGTGAACAGTTGTTGGAGATTTTTCCCTCAGCAGTACCTGTTGGGGTGGCATGAGTCCCCTTTGCTGCCTCACACCCCTGCATGCAGGTATAAAGGGCAGAGCCATCCCTGACCCCCATCAGTTCCTTCATATGACCAGTAATGGTTGTTGGAGCTGTTATCCTTGCATTTGAAAGTCCTACCCTCTTTAGTGTATATAGTACCTGTTGTGTTAGTTTTAGGCTAGTTTAAATTTTTGTAGATAGTTTAGATGAAAGAGTAAGTTTAGGTTAGTATTTAATAGCATAGAATCACCAGTTTCCGTTTTGGTACTGGTACCGGACTCGTGCCTTGTTCCCCTTGTTTTAAGACCTATCACTCAGGTAACAAGTCTATACCAGTGAATGACCTGCATCCCAGCTGCCTTGAAAGTCTGGGGGAGGTGTATGTGAGTGACAAAGGTGACATTTGTAGGGGGTTCAAGCTCTGCTTAAAGAAAAAGCAGCTAGACTCAAAAATCTGCTCATGGAGCCTGCAGTTTTCCCATCTTCAGATCCTTCCTGCACAGAGCAGGTACCAAGCATGTTCAGATCTGTTTGGAGTGCTCCCCTTGGTCTGACTGAGTCAAGAGGCAGATCTTTGTCAGCAGTACCAAAGAAGAGGCGATATAAGTCTTCTAAAGACTCAGTACTGGCATTTTCTAGATCTTCAGCGAAAGCAACAAGTGGAGGCAATGACACAGAGGAGTGCTCAAAGAAGAGGCACTCCCAGGCACAGTCCTTAAACCAAGAGGGGTCGCTCACTCCAGAGCCTAGGACGGGCCCGTTGAAACTGATGCCTGAAGTGCCAATGCACCTTTCAATACCACAGAGCCAAGAGCTCTTTTCTGGTGCCATCTACGACCAAGGCTTTTGATGCAGTTCAGTAATTATTGAACCTGTCAGTACCGGTTTCCCCAGCTATTCAGGACTTCTCACCAACACTGGGATCTGCCATATATGCTTCAATGGTTCCGGCTCCAGCCCCGACGCACCATTCAGTACCAGTGGCTGCTACGGTAAGTGCACCTCAGGAGGATTCCATCTAGAGGGAAGCTAGTGATGATCTCGCCAGTTCCTCTATCTGCAGACTTGGAACCGGTCTCCCCAGTACTGACAGGGTCGGCTCTTCGTCAACCTGAGGAAGAGGGCTCTTCATCAGACTTTGATGACTTTGAGGTAAACTCTTATGTGTCTCAGCTGATCTGTTCAGCAGACCCCATGCTCAGCATTCCAAGGACCAATGGCCTGAACATAACTGGGTCCCACCTCCATTTCAGTGGGCCTTTTGCTACCCTTGGGGCTTCCCTCCACAGTGTAGAGCAGCTCTACTCCATTCCCACCCTGCTATGTTGGCTGGGCATCGGGAACATCTACAACAGGACAGCATCTGCCTACCTCCAGTACCAGGTCTGGTACCATGCACAGGGACCTGTGTACTTTGGATTCTTCTAGGGAGGAATTGGAGAAGGCTCCACCTCAACAACCCTTAACCTGTTCTTCTCTGTCACCTGAGGAGGTGGTGATAAGAGTCTGCTTCTCCCCTTTCTAATGATTATAAAGCTCATCAGGACTTGTTGAGGAGGATGGCTGCAGCTTTGGATATCCAACTGGAAGAGGTAAAAGAAAAATCACACAGGCTTGTGGACATTTTAGCCTTTCCGGACCCTCTTGGGGAGCTCTCCCTGTTAATAAGGCAGTTCTGGCTCTTGTCAGGGCATTATGGCAGACTGTGTCTTCTCTTTCTCCCACTGCAAAAAGGGTGATGAACAGTCCCTTTACAGGGGTTTGAACATTTTTGTAACCATCCTCTTCCAGGCTCCCTGGAACTCTCTGCTGCTAATGAGAAAGAGAGACAGAGACACCAGGGCTCAATGCAAAAAGGGAAAAAGCAAAGAAACTGGACCTATTCTGAAGGAAGTTTTATTCTACGGGAGGTTTACATTTAGAATAATGAACCAGCAGGCTCTGTTGGGTCAGTATGTATGTAGCCTGTGGGATAATGTGAAATTTAAGGACAGGCTTCCGGATGAGGTAAAGCAGGAGTTCACTGCTATGATGGAGGAGGGCAATTTAGTTGCCAGAACAGCCTTGCAGGCAAGTCTAGATGTGGCAGACTCTGCAGCTCGAGCTATGTTTGTGCCATCACTATGTGGCATTCCTCTTGGCTGCAGTTGTCAGGTCTTCTCCCCAGAGGTGCAACAAGACCTCCCATTTGAAGGTCTCTCGCTCTTTTCTAAAAAGACTGATGAGAGACTACATAGTCTTAAGGATTCAAGAGCAACCCTTAAGTCTCTGGGGATTTATACACTAATGACAAAAAGAAAACAGTTCTACCTGCAGCAGACCCAGTGGTTTCCGCATGCCTCGTACCCAGGACCTGTTCAGGAATAGGGGCAGAAGTTACAAGAGGCATCTTCCTCCTCCTCCTTCCTCTTCTTTAGCTGCCAGTTCATCTAGGTAAACTGGGTCCTCTAAACAAACATTTTGATCTGTTGGTTGAGAGCAGTCAACCACTACCCAGAGTCTCTTTTTCCACCCCAATATTTGCCAACCGTCTGTCCCTCTTCCTAAGTGCTTGGTCCTGCATCATGGATCACTGGGTCTTAAGCACGGTAGAACTGGGATACACCCTTTAATTTGTTTCTGTTCCTCCTTCCCATCCCCCATATGACTTCAGGGACCACTGTCATGAGAACGTTCTACTTCAGGAAGTCCAGTCTCTCCTTCTCCTGGAGGCTATAGAGGAAGTTCCCATGTTGTTCAGAGGCAAGGATTTTAGTCCTGATTCTTCATAATCCTGAAGCAAAGAGGGGTCTTAGACCTATTTTAGATCTAAGACTGCTAGCCAAGATCCTAAAGAAAATAAAATTCTGGATGGTCACTCTAGCTTCTGTTATCCCTTCCCTAGATCCCGATGACTGGTATGCTGCTCTTGACTTAAAAGACCCTTATTTTCGCGTGGCAATTCACTAGAGCCACTGAAAATTCCTCAGATTCATGGTCAATGGATCCCACTGACACTTTACAGTACTGCCCTATGGCCTCTCAGTAGTTCCTGACGTGTTCAACGAAGTGCACGGCTGTGGTAGCGGCATTCCTGTAAAAGTCAGGAGTCTTACCTAGACAGCTGGCTAGTAAGAAGCCAGTCCAGATCTCAGGTACTGTCCAGCATGGCAACTATACAGTCCACCTTTGACACACTGGGGCTCCTAATCAATAAGCAGAAATCTACCCTGACTCCTGTACAGAGAATAGAATTTATTGGAGCAGTCCAGGGCTCTACAAAGGCCAGGGCTTTCCTGCTAAGGCTGAGATTCCAAACAATGGAGGTCATTTCTGTAGCTCTAAAGGCACATCCTGTCACTACATTACGAAACTGCATCAAACTTCTAAGGCATATGGCATTGTGCACTTGTGTGGTGCAGCGTGCCAGAATGCACTTCAAGGAGCTACAAGATTGGCTAGCTGTGGTGTAGTCATCAGCCTGCCATCATACAGAAATGGTTATTCAAGTACTATTCAGGTCTTGTTCTCCCTGGACTGATAGATAGAACCTTCAGGGGTTTGTGTGGGAGTTACCTTTGCTTCTCCACAACAGGCAATCACCCTGGTCACAGATGCATCGAATTTAGGTTGGGGAGCTCACTTAGGACCCCTTTCAGATGCAAGGTCTTTGGTCTTTCCAAAATCTAAAGCATATTAGGGAGCTTTGGGCCATCCATTTGGCTTGCATAGCATTCCTTCCACATATCCCGGGTCAGAATTTCTTGGTGTTTGCCAACAATACAATAGTCATGTAACCAAACAAGGCGGGGCCCAGTCCACAAAAGTTATGCCAAGAGGCAACTCTGCTTTGGAATTTTTGCATTGCCAGTTTTATCAGCCTGAACGCTGCTTACCTTCTAGGAATTCAGAATACTCTGGCAGATCACTTCACCAGGTAATTCACAAATCACTATGAGTGGTCTCTTCATCCAGAAGTGTCCAGTTCCATTTTCCAGCTGTGTAGGACTCCCCCTGTTAGCAACAAAAGCAAACAAAAAAGTCATTTTTTTTGTTCCCAAGCAGGCAACAGCCCAGGTTCGTTGACAGATGCCTTTCTCCTACCCTGGTTGAAGGGCATGCTGCATGTCTTCCTGCCATTCCTGTCCAAGATCTTGTCTGAAGTCAAACAAGACCATTCTCGCCATATACTAATAGCCCCAGCATGGGTCCATCAGCATTGGGTTTTGACTCTAATAGCCCTATCAGTAAGATTTCCACTGTTACTCCTGCAGGATGCAGATGTGATCTCCCAGGACCACGGCCTCCTACTTCATCCCTCCTGCATGCCCTTCACCTGACAACGTGGATACTTTATGGCTTCCACCCTTGGAAGGAGGTTGCTCTAAAGGAGTGCAGGAAGTTCTTCTAAATAGAGAAAGCCTTCAACTAGAACTGCTTACCTTCCTAAATAGACAAGATTCTCCATTTGGTCCACACAGAAAGGTGTTCCCCTGCCTCAAGTTCCTATTCACCATATAATGGATTATTGTTTCTGAAGCAATGAGGGTTAGCTGTTGTTTCTGTCAGAGTCACCTGGCAGCTGTCTCAGCTTTCCACCCTCCCTTGGATAGCTGCTTGCTTTTTTCAATCCTTATGTCCATCAGGGTTCTGAAGGGTTTGGACAGATTATATACACAGGTATATAGCCCGATCCTCCCGTAGAAATTTAAATTTAGTTCTATCAAAGTTGATGGGTCTTCCCTTTGAGGAGCTGGAGATCTGTTCTCTGATACAGCTTTCTATCAAGGTGGCTTTCTTGGTTGCTATTACCTCAGCCAGGAGAGTAGGGGAACTGTGAGCCTTGGTATCAGAACCTCCTTACAGGATTTTTTTTAGAGACAAGGTTCTCTTTCGACTTCATCCAAAGTTCCTGACTCAAGTGGTTTCCAGTTTCCACATTAACAAAGCAATTTATTTACTGACTTTCTTTCCAAAGTCTCGTTCTTGTAAAAATTAAGGAAAACTTCGTACTCTAGATGTTAGAAAAGCTTTTGCTTTTTACCTGGATCAGACTAAGCCAGTTAGGTCTTTATCACGACTGTTCATTGCATTTTTGGACAGAATAAAGGGTCATCCAGTATCCACCCAAAGGATCACTTCCTTGATTTCCAGATGTGTTCATCTATGGTACTGAAAGGCTGGTATTGCACCCAAAGTAGAGTGTTGGCTAATTTGACCAGATCACAGGCAGCTTCCGAGACCTTTCTGGCTCATCCTGGACATTTGTAAGGCAGCCACCTGGTTATTGATCCATATGTTTGCCTTGCACTGTGCCCTCTCTCTCATCAGTCTAGAGATGATGCCAGATTTGGACAGGTGTTCTTACAATCCTGTTCAAGTAGATTCCAAGCCCACCTCTGGTTTGAATTGCTTGTGAGTCACCTACAGTGGAATGGACATGTGCAGTCGTTTGAAGAAGAAGAAACACTTACTAACCTTTTTCTGTAACTGTTGTTGTTTGAGATGTGTTGCATAAGTCCATTCCAAACCTTCCCTCCTTCCTCTCTGTTTCCTATAAGAAGGAACTATCGGGCGTTGGGAGCGGCTTCTCCCTTCATATCTGCATGCAATGGCATGAGGCAACAGAGGGTACTTACGCCCCCCCCGACAGGTACTGCTGAGGGAAAAATCTGATAACTGTGCACAAGGCGCGTGCGCACCTACAGTCGAATGGATATGTGCAACACAAGTTGAGGAACAACAGTTACAGGAAAAAGTTGGTGACTGTTTCTTGCTTGTGCACTGATGTTAGAAGTTTTTTTAAAGTTTTCACGTGTGTTTACACCTGTAAAGTGAGGGCTGTGTATGTGCATGTGCAATATTCACACAAATATAGGTGAAAGCCAGGCTGAAGCTTGCCCCTAAAGGTGAATTTTAACTTAAAGGTGACCTTTAAAGGAAAAAGAAATGGTCATGACCTCCCCTCATCCTTTTTTATTTTGTTCTTTTCATGTATTTAGGCTGCCTGAAAGTGTTTTAATTATAATAAGTAAAAATTCTGGGTTTTGTTTTTTTAACATTAGTAATTCTGGTCATGTTTGTCATAGAAGACTCTGCTGACTGTAGAACTAAGCAGTGGAGAGGAGGAGGGATTTTTACTTTTAAAGTCTGAGTTTTTTCTTTTGTTTTTGTTGTTATCATCAACTTAATTCAAATGACTAACATTTTGGATAAAGGATATATCTATTAAATAGCTAACACCTCTAGTCCCTTAAATTAAAGTGTGAGGGTTTAAAGTCTTATAGTTAAGATACCGGACTGGGACTCGAGATTTGCCACAGACTTCCTGGGTGACTGTGGGCAAGTACCTGAAGGCTAGATTCCAACAACCTTATTCATACTGAGTGATACATTACTCTGGAAGTAGCCTAATTGATTTCAATGGGGCTAACCACAGAGTAAGGGTGTCGGGTGCCGTATATTTATTTATTCCTCTGTTCCTCATCCGTAACGTGGAAATAATACATTTTTGTCATCTTATTTGTTTAGATTGTAGGCTCTTTGGGGCAGGGAGTTTCGGTGTGCATGTGTACGCGTGGTCTCAAGCACAAATGGGGCCCCGATCTTGGTTGGGGTCTCTTGGTGATTTTGCAACACAAATAAATAATAGCAGCAAGCCCAGTTTTAAAAAAACCTTTCCAAGTTATATTTTAGGAACATGTATCTAAATCTTGTATTGTTGTTCTTTTACTTTTTTAATATAATTGTCATTTTCTGCTTCTGTTAGAATGTTCAAACAGTACATTCTTGGCTAGCTGGAGGGCCCACCGCTGTAACCCTTGACACTGAACTTGCTGACCATGTCATAGCTTGGGCCTCATCTACACTGAAGAGAGCAATCCAGGCTACTTTGGAAGGTCCAAAAGAACATTTTGAAAGATATGGTAAGCGAGCTAAGCCTGCATTTTGTATGAGAACGTTAGTACTTGAAGTGAATTTTGTGAAATAATTAGCCTACTTCTATGTACATGCATTGTGGTTTCAATGTGATTTATTACATTACAGTTGAAAGGTATGGTTGGCTTGTAGATGGTACAGCAGACACACGAATAGAGAGCTTTGAAGCAGAAGAACACAATTTTGATGAATATACTGCTGTAAGTTTTAATTCTACATTTTATGCATAATTTTTCTGTGCAATAATTAAAAAAATAGAATAGAGAAAAATAGGTGTACAGCCATTAAGCTCACAAAACCATATCGGGTATCCACAAGTGGATTTTTTTTTTCAGAATAAATATGGTAATCAGAATAAAGTATTATTTTTAAAGCTTTTTAAATAATTTATAAGTCTTATTCATAGATCTAAATATTTGAAAGAATGTTTCTGCAATTTAACATGTGTACGTGTCATTTTGAAGTTCATAGATGAGTTTCTCAGCCTTGCTAAGGAAATCATGAGTTTGCCACTACTAGCTCATTTCCCGATGGTACGTTTGGACTGTGATGATTTGAAACAGGGTTTGACTGATAAAGCAAAAAGCTTTGCAAATATACTAATGGAGAGAATAGTTGCTAATCACAGAGAGGAAAATGAAAAGTGAGTACACTTTCTTGCTATAAATCGCCACTTTCTTGGAAAGGAATATTATTTAACATAGTTGCATTTGTGTTGTCTAGGCAGTGTATAAATATATACAGTACTTTACTCCCTTGATTAACCAAAACTCCTGGTTAACTGAAAGTCAGTAGTATCTCAGGGGAGTTGCATTGGCTGGTGTCTCTTTACTGGACTTCAGGCCCTAACTCCAGCAAGAGCACAATGTTTCTATCAGAGCTGGCAGGTTTTGGGGAAACTGCCTGGCAAGAGATCTACTTCACTGCATTCCTGGCTTCCCAAGAGTAAAGTGCCAGAATTGGCTAGAGGAAGGGACTTCTAGATTTCTTGAAGCTCTGTATACATGAGAGACATCTATAGGTTATCTATATATGTAAGGGATAAACTGTTAGGAAATAAATCAAACTATATGATGGCATGATAAAATTCTCAAATACTATTCATTCACTATTATTTTTAAAAAAAGAAAACATTTTTCTGCAACAACTGTATAACAAATATTTTAAGAATTACTAGAAGGGTAAAAGTAAAGGGATGTATATGACTCTTACAGCTAATTGGCCAAATTCACTGTGACATTGAAATCACGGAATTACACCAGGGATGGACTTGGCCCAGTGATTTTAAAGAGATAATTGGAATGATAGTTCCAGGAATGCTTGGTAACTGTCATACACATATTGCTGGTCTTATGGCTCAGCTAGAAACCAAGTTAAACAAAATCTTAAACTTTGACATACGATTTTACAGAATATGCAAGGAATTTGAAACAATTAAAGAGCGTGCATTAAAAGTTCCTGAGACCACAGAGGAAATGATGGAAATGATAGCTTATGTAGAAAAGGCAAAAACCACAGGTATTCAGGCACTGCTCATAAAAATCCAGGTAAATGTCTATATTTCTTTTGGCTTAAATTCTTCTCCAGTCCTGTACACTGGAGAGTTTCTGTGGAGCTGGGGATCAAAAATCTCCTGTAACAATGGACCTGCTCCACAGTTGCTGCTCCAGCCACTGGGCTGGAATGTCCTCCATACTCTGAGTTCCCCTCACATGTGGGAAAGAGCTGGTGACTGTGTGCAATGACAAGTCCACTGTCCCTGACCTGTATCTAGATCTTTGCTACATAGCATGTTTTTATATGTTTTTAGGCATTATCTAAATATACAGTACATTGTACCCAGATTAACTAAAAGTTCTGGTTAACTGGAGCTTAAGGACACCATGGAGATCTGGGATCCATGCAACACAAGATGAATGCTTCCTCTGTGTGAACTTTATACATCTCACCCCTATCCCCCTTTGCTTACATGCATGAAGAGGATGGGCAGGATTTTCCTTCAATTATAGCTCAGATGAGCTGGACTTGAAGTTTTATTTTTATCACAGTATGTCTTTTGAAGGAGACTCAAGTTAGAGACTGTCTCTAGGTCCTGACTTTAAAGGCCAAATTTATAAAAACTAGAAGCTGATTGTGTCTGCAAAAAATACACACTCACATATTAAACTACATTTATGTGTGTAAATATGATAATTGGGGACACAAAAGGGTACCAGTTGGTACATACAGTTTTGTTAATGTGCAGGTTTTTTACAGCTGCAGCCAGCCTCTGGTGTTTAAAATGTTGTCTGTAATTGTCAGAGATGAGCCTTTTATTGTTTGGATGGGATTGACAAGAGGATGCTTCTATTTAGTGTTTGAGCTGTGATTGTTTATTCTTGGAGGAAAAATAGGAAATATTATGTTTCAAATTGTGTAAGAAAGGAAACTAAAACAACACTACAGCTCCACACTAGTCCTAAAATCTCAGAGGGCAAGTGGCTCTTTGATTTGTTTTGTACTGTGGGTCAAGGTGATTTGTGATCAGATTTTCCACTTTGATGCTGAAGCTGTATATGACAAACAAAACATATGCTGCAGGATGAGCATATGTGCTAAGTAGTAGGCTTTCCTCACACAGACATTAAGTTAATAGAATATGGTAAGATAAGAGAAGTTTACACATTAAGGGAGGCATAAACTTGAATATCTTATGCTCTTCTAATAGATTTCTAATTTTTTAAAAATTGAACTTCATTTGACTTAAAAGAAACTACACAACGACGTGTAATTTTATATTGCCTATATTATTATAGCTCCTTAAAAAAGGAGAGCTCAAGAAGCATAGTACCCAGCAGCTGAGATGTGATCACTATAGGGGGAACAAGTTTCAGAGAAGACACATGCTAAGATTCTGCATACAAACTTTCCATGTTACATTGCCTTTCAAAGCAATGAGAGGTCAATTCCTTGATAATTTATAGTCTTGAGGCGAAATCTGGGACACCCACTGAAGTCAATGAGAGTTTTGGCAATGACATCAATGAGGCCAGGATTTCATCCTTTGATCAGGATAACTAGGAACAAGGGATTATCGGTCTGAATTCACTGTTTTACCTTCATAAATATTTTCAGTTATCCTATTCTATACTATAAGCAAACTTGAAATACAAGTTTTTGTGGAATCTCTTTTTTAGGAATGTGAAAGGCGAATGAATTACCTTTTAGATGTTTTTATATTTGCTCCTGAAGATCTGGCACTGAATGCAACAGTCCTACTGTGGCCTCAGAAGATTAATCCCATCTTTGATGAACATGATGATGTAAAGATATTTTATTTGTACATTATATATTCTAATTTGTTAGGCCTTGTAAAGTATTTGAATAATTTATTTTCACTGCTGATAACTGTTGTCTAGTCCAAATGTGTTAATAACATTCATTATAATTCGCTCAAATGCCATGGTACCAGGTTTATGTATTTATAAGAAGCCAGTGCACTAATGGAGACTATAATAATTAGATATTTAGCAAGTACCAGCAGGCTACAAATATAGAAAATTAGAACTGTCATTTGAGCTTAAAGTCTTTAGCAAGTCTGGTATCTTACTTCTACTGTGGTCAATACCTGATAATTCAGAGGAAGATAAAAATTCAGTAGAATGCACTTAGCCAATTGTGTAATACTTTATACAATGGGGAAAATTCCTTCCAGACCCAAAAAAGTTTGTGCCTTGAAGCATGAGAAACGAATATCATCCTTTTAATATGCACGCTTATCACCATCATATGTGAGGGATTTATCTAGGCCTTTTAAAAATTCAACCATTGCTATATGAAGAAATTATTGCTTTATTTTCTTTCTAAATGTACCAGATATTAATTTTTTCATGTGACTTTGTTCTCTAGATAAATAAGAATTAGGAATTCCAATTATTCTATTAAAGTTTACTAATGAAGAATATGCAACTGTTGTTGTTTTTCTGTGATCCTGGTTCATAATAGTTTACTTTCTTAATCTTCCACCACTTCTTCTAGCAATAGTCCACATGATTCACATTGTAGTTCTTTCGCACTGCCCATGGTAGCAAGTTGGAGTTCATAGTATCCCCATGCTTTCCCATGACTCTTAGATAGTTTAAGGTTATAGTTAGTGAGCTTAGAGTTTGTGTAGTTTTTAAAAAGTTTTATTTAAGCCTGTTGGGTGAAAAAAATCCAAAGCACTTTTCTTTCTTTGAGTCTTGCTTTGGTATTGAGGAATACATCCGAAGGCAGAGAGCAAATCTTTGGGCTTTAAAAGACTGTTATGCCCCAGTGATGTGTGTACAAAATGTTTATTTTGTTTAGAGGAGTCTCATATCCCTAGCATGTGTACCATCTGTATTTGTTTTACTGAGCTCACAGATAGGGCTTGTGATGCTTGTTTCAAAATTTTTTTTTATAGAAAGGTCAATATGAAGTGTGTCTGACTCTGAGGTATCACCTAAGGAGCAGTTTCTTGTAGCTGGGGTACTCAACAAAACCAGCTTTGAAACAGGAAGAAACTCCACTCTGGGGGCTAAGTGATCTGCTAGCTCTATGAGACCTCATGTTGCTATCAAGCCTTCTTGTCCATTCTCCTCAGCTCAGTCAGTGACTCCTCCTGCCCAAGACCGAAGGAGCAAAGATCTCCAGATAGGGCACAGCACTGGTCGCCATTTCCAGTACTGACCAAGAAGGCTAAAAACCATCATGCTTACTTGTCTAAACTGGCTCCTTTGAAACCACATTGGTACCATGCTTGCTTCCTCTGCCCCATTGTCACTGGTACCACATCTTGACAAGATTTCTGCTGAGACTCCAGTATTTGTACCATTGGACAGAGCCCTGTCATTGTCAGTACAGTCTCCTTCATCTACTAAGGCTGGTTTTACATTTCCTGCAGACCTTACTATCACTCCAGAACTGGAGTCCCCCTTGGTGGCTGTCTCTCCTTTTTCTGCAGTAGCCAGGAGACTCCTGGTATTGGAGCCCAAGGTTCTGAAGATGAGAGTCTCTCTGCATCCAACCTCATGCTGTCAGGCTGAGACTTTTCCTATTTCTACAGCTCAGGAATTGCCTCCCCCTTTAGAGTAATTCTGTTCATCTGCATAATCATTTTTGCATGGAAGCAGGAGCACTCTTCATACGAGATCTCTGCCTTCACCTACACTGATTCCCGAGAGTAGCTTTGGAAGGAGTCCATCTCATCACAGATCTTATGTTTCAGAGAGATCTCATGTTCTTGGTTTCCAGCTTTTGCAACACCATATTTCCTTTTTATATGGGGCTCAGACCTGGCCCTATTGGTTTTCAGTTCAGTCCCTGAATTGAAAAATGAACTATTTGCTCAGTTCTACTTGCAGACTGCATTCAGATTTCCAGTTTTTTTAAATAAACTACCTCTTCCCTCTTAAATTAGGGTGCACTCTACTCGGGCCCAGTTGACATCTCTGGCATCTCTGGCTTGTTTCAGAGAGGTGCCTATTTCTGAAATTTGTACTTGTGGTTAGGTTCATACGTTTACCAATCACTAGTCCATTGTCACAACTTCTAGGTCAGATGCCTAATTTGCTCTGCCGGACTTTTCTACAGTTGTTATTTAGATAAAACTCCTATCACCTATCTTTTTGAGGGATAACTGCAAGCCATTTACCCATAGTAGGATCATTGTGGACAAAAGCGTCTATAAGAACTCCAGTTATTGCAAGGGAAATAATCTGTCTGTACTATTTATTTTCTCTTTATCCATGCTGATAACTCTTATTTACAAAACATTGATGCAACATGTTTGATCACTCAAATGTCTACTGCAAGCTTTTTTTCTTTTAACACATTTAAATTATCTATTTTATAGGTGATTGAACAATCTAAACGTAAAGGTGAAAGTGAACTACTGGCCAAACGTGAGAAGCTTATTTTGGAACTAGAAAAGCAGACTCGCTGTATGGAAGAGTTTACAGAATTCTCAGAACTGGATCGCATGCAACAGGTCTGATACACAGTATGAAGGGGGTTCAAAGAGTCACATATGCTTAATACAAGAAATAGGATTATGATTTAAAAAAAAAGATGTAGCAAACACAAAGTTAAATATTAAAGCTCTATTGCTGTACTGTTATGCTGATGAAAGTCATTAGACACCCACTTTCACGCTAACTACCATAGTGCACTGATATTCTGATTGGAGGGGAAATTTACCATAAGGACGTTGTTTAAATCAGTTAATAGGTAGTCACAGAGTGGAGTGATATTAAAGATATGGAAGCAAATGCTTTTGAGGCTGTGCAAACACTCTTGGTGAAATCCTGACCCTGCTGAAGTTAATGGGAGTTTTGCCATTGACTTAACAGGGGCCATGATTTCAGTAGCTGATTTTAGTATGTTTAGTTTTGGGAAATTAAACCACTAAGTTAGGTTTGTTGGGGTTTTCAGTCAGTAATTTCATTAGGAATTGTCCAGTTACATAAATCTCAAAACGCCATTGTGTACGAACAGTAGACTGAATGCGGGATCTGAAACTTCATGACGTCCCAGTCCCCTTCCCTTATCACTAAACACTCCCTGCCATATTTTGAATTTAAAAAATTGCTTAAACGGGAAGATTCCTGACTCCTTCACTGAGTAATTAAGTACATTTAAAAAAAATTATCTCAAAGCATGAAACTAGTTTAAACTTGGGATTCGCAGTTGCCAAGACTACATATTAACTACAGAGAAGTTAATTATATGTGTTCTTTTTGTTACAATGTACCATTGAAACTCAAACAATTTGAGAACACTTTTTTACAATGCTTCAGTTTGAGAAGAGTAAAATTATGCTTATTTTGTTTTTCTGAGCATTAATCTAGTGTCCTCATTGTGGAAAAACTCAGTCCATCTGCTTGAGGACCATGTTATTGTCTTTGTTAAAGAGCATGAGGCTAGTATCTTGTAACTCTCACAAATTTACTTATCATTTTGAAAAGTCAATGATTTATTGTCTCTTTTAATATCATGTAATTATGTCTATTCATAGTATAAGTTGAATAATTTTCAAAAGATATAAAATCATTTGATTTCAGTATGTGACTGACATGAGAGCATTGCAGAAACGCATACAGGAAGCTGAGGAAACAGTAGCTTTTATTAATAAAGAAGAAACTCTCTTCAAGTGGGAGTTGACTGAGTATCCTGTTCTCGAGAGTTTAAAAGTTAATATCGAGCCCTATCAGAAACTTTTTGTTCTTATACTGAAATGGCAACGAACAGAAAAACGGTAATTATGTACTTGATAGTCTTAAAGCTAAATAAGGAAAAGGCTAAAAGATTCAGGTTGCTTTTGTTTTTCCATGCAAGATATGTGAGCTATTTTGAAGCTTAACTCCTGCATGTGAATATTTTCATCTCTGTGTTTATATCTATCCAGGTATAGATATACAGAAGTCTGATTTGTCTTGTGTACCCCAAGTTTCACCTCACTTAAAAACTACTTGCGTACAAAATCAGACATAAAAATACAAAAGTGTCACACCATACTAGTACTGAAAACTTGCTTACTTTCTCATTTTTACCATATAATTATAAAATAAATTGATTGGAATATAAATATTGTAGTTACATTTACTCCTGAGGGCATTCTGCTCCAAAAAATTAAAAATTATGCGCACAATATTTTAAAATTATACAAAATTCTGCAAATTTTATTTGTCAAATAAATGTGGAAGCTCCAGCATGGCACTGGGGAGCACAGGCCACTGGCTGCACAGAGGTGGGAGATCACTGTGAAGCTCCCTCTCCCCCCCGGACCCTGACTCAGCAGTGAATCTGCACCCAACCCTAACATAGCGCAAGGACTGGGCCTGCCCCAGAAAGACCCCAGAACTCTGCCCCTCCATGCCAAGTGCACCAGGTGTGGGCAGGCAGGCTCAGCAAGGTAGGATCATGTGTGGAGGGGCTTAGTGTGTGTGGGATCCAGGTATGGGTTGAAAGGGTTCTGTGTGGGGCAATCTGGGTGTGGGCAGATGGGGGGGATCTGGGTGCGGGGGGATCTGGATGTACAGGGGTTTGTTGGGGGGTTCTGGGTGCAACGGTAATGGGATTCTGCAGGGGGTCCAGGTGAAGATGGTTGGGGCTCAGCGGGGGTAGGGAGGGTTTGGGTGTGGGTAGCTCAGTGGGGGTCCGGATGCTGGGGGAGTGGGGCTCAGTGGGGGTGGGGATCCAGGTGTAGCTGGTTGGGGCTCGATAGGGTGGGGATTTTGGTGTGGATGGCTCATCGGGGTGGTCCAGGTGCAGGGGGAGTGGGGCTCATCGGGGGCAGGGGGTGTTCTGGTTGCAGGGGGGATGAGGCTCAGTCGGAGGGTCTGGGTACGAGGGGGTCTGGATGCACAGAGGTTGGGTGGATGGGGGAGCAGCTCCCTGTACAGTGATTCCTCAGTGTACAGTGTAGCTGAGGAGCAACGGGTACAGGAAGCGCGTGGGGCGGGGTGGGGGTAGGGGAGGGGGAGGGGAGTTTGCAGAGCTTCCTACAGCCAGAGGAGAAATCTGAGGGTGGGTCTGACCCAGCTCCAGATGCCATGCAGGGGTAGAGGAAGGATAGGGTGGGGATTTTGGTGCGGATGGCTCATCGGGGTGGTCCAGGTGCAGGGGGAGTGGAGCTCATCAGGGGGGTTCTGGTTGCGGGGGACATGGCTCAGTCGGACCAACCGTGTCTTCCCCAGTCCCGCCCCACCCCACTCCACAGAGATTTACCTCTCTGCTGGTTGCGTTGGGCACCCAAAGCATACTTCTCTGGGACGCTGTCTATATTTATATAACAGAATTCAATTTTGAGGCTGAGTGCACTCCCAAAATGGAATGTAGACCTGCTCAAATTATGATGTTACCTCTGGTGGGTAAATACTGCTGTATAAGCTATAATAGTGACAGGTCTAAAGTGTGTGGAAATGGGTATACACTTCCTAACTGGAGGTATAATTTCCAGCTCTAGGAGACACATTCATTCTGGCTCTGATTGAGCTATTGCACTAAAAATAGAATGTAGCCGCAATGGTGTGAGCAGGGAGGGACTAGCCACCCCAAGTACATACCCATCCAAGATGGTAGTTACCTTCTAGTGACTATACCCTGTGGAAGCCCTGATGCTACTAAACAGCTGTGAGTGCTTTCTTGGTTGTTATTATTATTTTGTAGAGAATGACAGAATTAAAAACATTAGCTGCACATCCATTAAAATGTTTCTTTTAACTTTTTAAACTTCTGTTTATGATACAAATAGTATATTTAAAATTTAAAAATGTGTTTTAGATATGTACATGATATATTTGTCATTCTGATTCTTGTATAAGATGCATTATAATTTTGTTTTTTGTCCCAGATGGATGGATGGTGCTTTCCTGGACCTGAATGGGGAAAGCATGGAGACTGAGGTAGATGAGTTTTTTCGAGAGATATACAAGATGTTGAAGCTTTTTCAACAAAAGCAGAAGAAAGCAGAACTAGAAAAGAAGAAGACACTGCATCGCAGAGCCATAGTAGAAGAGAAGTTGGAAGAAGAAAAGAAGGAAAATCGAACTATTATAATGTGTTCCTCAATAATGGGACAGATCAAAGACTTTAAGGTTAAAAAAAAATTGATAATAATACTTAGCACTTAGGGGCAAATCCTAAGATCATTACTCATCCAAGTAGATACAACAATATCTGAAACATCCATTTTGGTTACAGTAGTAACTTGATAATTCACAGAAATGAATGGGGAAACCCCTTGTGAATGACTGAATTTTGTGGAAAGTCGAATGATTGATATAGATATATTTTAAGGGTCAGATTGTGTCTGGCTCCTGAGTGGGTGCACAGGAGAAGAGAAGAAGTCACTTTCTCACTTCACCCCCTTTGACCCTGGAAGGATCAGGCCTAGGGGCTGAGGATGTGGCTAGGGGAGTGTAGGTCTGTACTCCACTTACAGTTTATGGGCAGTAGCTACTTGGAAGTGGGAAGAGAGGACTGGGGATGAGAGCAGGAGAAGAATGAGGAGGATGCTGCACTTCTTCAAAGAGATCAAGCTGCTGCATCAGGGTGCACAGGAGGAATTGTGGCTGATGATTCCCTATTTACATTAAGGGAATTTGCACCAATGCAACTACATCAAGGCTTGGCCTACACTACCAATTTATGTCAGTACAACTACTTAGTTCAGCGGTGTGGAAAATCAGTTATACAAACTAACCCCTGGTGAGGATAGCGCTTCTCCTGTCAACATAGCGACCACTTCTCAGGGAGGTGGAGTACCTATGCTGTTGGGAGAAGCCCTCCTGTTGGGGTACGTAGCACCTTCACTAAATGCTGTAGGTGTAGACAAGCCCCAATACATTCATAATATAAACCCTTAATGTAGACATGTGTCATCTGTGCAAAATAGGACTTAAACTGGCACAGTTTGCTTTGTTCAGTTATTGGATTAAACTTCACCAGTTTAAGCCCCACTTTATGTTGGTGCAGTTACATCAGTGTGATCAGCATAAGATTCAGCCAGAATCAGGAAACTTTGCTTGCTGAGCAGACAGATGGTGCCTCTTCAGTGCACCTGAAGGTGCAGTCTAGGTCAAAATGTATTGACACGCAAATGCCCATTTGGATTCTTTCATCAAGATATTCTTCACTGCCATCTTCATAATTTAAATGTGCTGCTGAACTTGCCTCCTTCTAAGGAGCAACCCCAAAATATTAGTAGTGAGCTGCTATGACAGATTTTTTTCAAGTCCAGTGTTCATGGGAGTGTTGGTTCTGTCATGCTTTTCAAGTGATAACAAGTATGCATTTAGACTGAATTCCTGGCCCAATTTAAATCAATGACAAAACTTCAACTGATTTTAGTAGGGCCAGGATTTCTCCCGTAAAGTTTTGGCAAATTTTCAGGTATATGAATAACCAAAGAGTGAATTAATAATATATTTTTAATTTACACGTTATATAAATAATAAAACGATTACTTCCTGCCATGGAAAAAGCTACAGTAAAAGAAACAGATTTTGAGGCATATCTAAGAACTGTAATAGGGAATTCTGAAAATTAGACATAAAGGCAGCTAAAGTCTTTGTAAGCATCACTATGTGCCCCTTTTGTATTTAAAAATAAACTGGAATTAAAAAGTACACAGATACAAAATAGTATTTTTTCTCAGATTACTAGTAGAACAATTGTATAAGAAAGTACATTTTAATACAAGATGTAGTCAAAAATTGGTTACTTTTTTATGCATCTGCGAAGACCTAAGTTCATGATTCTGTATTTCTTCAGAAAAAATTAATGAATAACATTTGGTAACAACTGAAGCAGTGCTTTGAAAGAAGCCATCTGTACTGTTCAGGGATTAATTGAAGTCACTCATGTCATCAGTTGTTGCAGGAGAAAATCTGAACTTGGGTCTTGGCAGGTAAAAAGCCTTCTGTTTCACCCTTAGGAATGCATGTACAATAGCAAAATTATTATCTATAATTCATCATCAGTGCAGATTCACTGATGAAAGTGTTATAATAGACAGGTTTTAGATTGATACGGAAACATTGTTTGAAAAGATTGTTAGATATCAGGAACAGTGGCACGTCTTCCAGAGAGTCAGTGGTATGTGGAATTATGTTTTGAAAATAATAGTAGACGTATATTATGGACCGTCATTTAATATTCAACTTCTCTGGATGTATTAGCTGAAATGCGGAGTTTAGCTGCAAAGGGGAAAGAGGGTGAGCTAATATAGGTGAATCATAATTCACATTATCTGCAAAATTTGTATTTACATAGATGAAATTCTGTTTTGCAAATATTTTTCTCAACTAGGAGAATATCCCCACGGTGACTATCCTTTGTAACCCAGGCATAAGGACTCGCCACTGGCAACAGATGTCAGATATAATAGGATATGATTTAACTCCAGACTCTGGAACTACCCTAAGAAAAGTTTTAAAGCAGAACCTAGCCCCTTACCTGGAGCAATTTGAAACCATAAGTGTAGGCGCAAGTAAGGTGAGCACAGAGGTTTGACTGCAAATCTCTTAAGAAACGAATGAAAAGCGAAGTATGTTTTTGTGTTGGTTTCTGGGGCTTATTTTAATGATTTTTTCTCCTTTTATTGTTGTATATAACTTTCTGCATCTGTTGAGAGCTCGTCACTGACAACATGACCTATTGGATGGAGTGTTGGCTATAACTTTGAATTTGTTTGCATTTATGACTTTTGTGTTGTAGCATCAGTGTTACCTAACTGTATTATTTTGTTATGCTTCAGCAAATGAAATGTTAAGAAAGATAATAAAAGAAAACAATGTTATACTGTTAGTACTAGTGACAATTCTCGTAAGATTTATCTGGGTATGTGAGATTATATATTGAATGTGTCAACCAAAGAAAATTAGTGCAGTGACTATAAAATATCTCCTTCTTTCTATACTATAGGAGTTTTCTTTAGAGAAAGCTATGCACGCTATGATGGAAATATGGGAGTCTGTTTCCTTCCATACAAGCATTTATCGTGAGACTGGAGTTAGTATTCTGTCAGCAGTGGATGAGATTCAAACTATTCTAGATGATCAGATTGTAAAAACTCAAACAATGAGAGGATCGCCTTTCATTAAACCTTTTGAAAAAGAAATCAAGGTATGAGAGGCAAAATGTTTATTTGCTTTTAAAAATGGCCACTTATATTCAAGTGATAACTGTATAGTTGGCCTAATGTTTTATAATTGTGGCATTATTGTTGGATTTAATTTTTCAAAATTTGATGATATGGGTGTTTCTAAATAAAATCTTTTACAAGTTGTTTTAATTTTTATTTTTTTTAAATGTTGAGATTCCCCCTTGTTCTCCCAGTCATGGTTTCTCTCTTCCTCCTGGGCCAAGTCCAACTGCAGCAGAGAGAATGTCTTGAATATCCTCATCACTTTAATCTGGGAAACCAACATTTTATATAAACTCTCTAACCCTCCTTGCTGATGATTATAATAATGGCTTCATTATCTGTAATGAAAGTACTCGGTGATCTAGTCTTTATGAGCCAAATTTTGGCCTCAGGGCATGCCTTTGCAGCTGGGCTGTACACTGGGAGATTCCTGGTGGGTTGGCAGAGGAAGGAATTACTTTCCTCAGGGTGCTGAACAGAGAGTGGAGCCACTCTGCCGCTGTTATTCTAACCTCAGGGCTAGAATAGTCTCAGTAGTTATTGCACACCCTTCCCCCATCAGGGGAATATTTGGTGGATCTACTGTCCCTGCTACCACCCCAAAATCTCATTTTGTAGTTGCATGCAGGGAACCCACACACCGATGGGCTCACTGAAGCATAGGTGGTGTGTACTCTTTACACAGACCATTCAAATCCTGCCCCCCTACTGTAATATGGATCTGTCCTAGTTCTGTTATGAGCAAGACTGTCCTGGCTATGGAGAGGTGAGTAGGATTTCCAGTATCATAATGAATGTTACCTAAACATAAAATTATTAAAAGATGATAATAGTGAAGTGATCTGAAACTCCATTCAAAGGCTTTATCAGCACTTTGGGAAACTAGTCTACTGGAAGGCTAGACTTTTCAAACTGTGTAAGTATTGCATGTATAGGAAAGAACGTTAATCCTCCTAGTGGTTTACTTTTCTGTTTATATTAAGTCTCCTTGGAAGACAGAACATGTTGTGCTCTCCATAAGGTTGGGTTTCTTTACTTTTGATTCTCTCTTTAACTTTATGGGGTATGAATATATCCTGGCAATAATTTTAATATGTTTGTTAAGGAATGGGAAGACCATCTTATTCGCATTCAGGAGACTATTGATGAATGGTTGAAAGTGCAAGCTCAGTGGCTTTACTTGGAGCCCATCTTTTCTTCTGAGGACATCATGCAACAGATGCCAGAAGAGGGACGTCTCTTTCAGACTGTAGACAGATACTGGAGGGACATTATGAAGTATTGTGTCAAAGACCCTAAGGTAATATATTGACTCAGAAATAATCTGGCCCCAAAAGAAAAGAATTTTATCCTCCTTCCATTTTTATCAATAATTTTCTAGTAAAAATACTCAATGAATTGAACTAAACCTGCACTCACACCTAAGACTTAAAGGATAAAAGCATGTGCTATGTATTTATCACCTTAATAACCTTCTTTGTACATGTGCCCTGTATGTGACTTACTGTATGCACTTATGGAGATTATATATCTGTTGTTACAGGTTCTTGCTGCCACTTCATTGACAGGTTTATTGGAGAAACTTCAGGGATGTAACGAGCTTCTCGACAAAATCATGAAAGGGCTTAATGCTTATCTTGAAAAGAAGCGCCTGTTCTTTCCTCGGTAGGCTGCATGCTGACTATGTCAAAACCAAAGATGATTGAAATTATGTTTTGCTGTATAGTTGGGCTGACACATATAATAACTTGGTACTTCTATCATTTTTGTGAATCTTTTTCTAGTTTTTTCTTCTTGTCTAATGATGAAATGTTGGAGATCCTATCAGAGACAAAAGATCCTCTGAGAGTTCAGCCTCACTTGAAAAAGTGTTTTGAGGGCATTGCTAAGCTGCATTTCCTTCCTAACCTGGATATTCAGGCAATGTATAGCACTGAAGGTGAGCGAGTGGAACTGATTTCAACCATTTCTACTTCTGAAGCTCGAGGTGCTGTGGAGAAGTGGCTGATCCAAGTGGAAGATATTATGCTGAGGAGTATACATGATGTTATTGCTGAATCAAGATTGGTATGTTTTCTAGTGTATGTTCCAGGCCACCTCCTAAAAAACTATATACATATGAGTAGTCCTTACTTCATTTTAGGGTGCTTTCCTAAAAGCCTTACTCACACTAAAACTCTTCTTGCCTTGAGTGTAATGTAAGCATATGAAAGCCACAGGATCAGGTCTAAGTTTTTGGTGGGAGACTTATAATTTTAGGCCAGTTAGGTCAATGGGAGTTTTACCTTAAACAGGACTGAGAATTGTCCTGCATGGTCACGAGACTGTATAAAATAAGCCTGACAACATTACTAATCTTCTAAGATATCCTATTTTGTAGAGTTTATTTCAGTATTGCAATATTTTTTTTTAGTTAATTAAAAATTAGAAGTAAACAAAATACTTGTTGCAGGTTTGCCCTCCCTAAAAAGAAAACCACAAACCAGAAAATGATTCTGTTTGTGATTTAGCATGTTAGGTAGATTCTAGTAATTAATAGGGAGACTTTTAAAATCTAATGATTTGGCAATAAAAAAAGGAAGAAAATTAAGGAAAAGCAATTTAAAAGAAATATTTTTTGTATTTTATTTCAAAAATACAAATATAATATTGCCAGCATTCCAAAGAGTATCATTAAAGGCATCATATTGATTCATATTATATGAGAGCATACTCAGTGGTACGTATTCAGTTATTTACACTGAAACCATCATGTGATGTGTTTAACTCTTTAGGCATATCCTGAGACGGAAAGAAAGCAGTGGGTTCTAGAGTGGCCTGGACAGGTAGTGCTGTGTGTGTCTCAAATGTTCTGGACAAGTGAGGTACATGAAGCCATTTGCAATGGGCCGGAGGTATTATGAAGCATAATATTTTTATTTTTATTTTACATTTAGTATAACAGTTATTGTACTTTGTTCAGCTAAATCATTCATCTCTCCTCCTGCCCAAAATAAAGTTGGATAAAGTAAATGATAATTAATCTTAAAATGTAGAGGTGTAAATAGCCTTTGGGTGTTTTGAATATTAGGTAATGGTCAAATTCTGAAGAATGTGCCCACTGCATCCTTTATGCAACTGGATCTTGGTCTGGCTAGCTGGAGGAAAAGGGGCATTACCCCTTAAGGGATCCCTTACAACAGCGCAGAGAAGGGGGAAAGCTTACAGGGATGGACAAGAAGGGGAGGGTGCAATTGGGGACAGATCAAGGTCACTTCATTGTCCTTCCTGCTGACTGGAAAAATGGGAGAGGTATTTATACGCCATGCAGCCGCCCTCTTTACCAGGATCAGGCTGGAACCAGCCACCCATGCACCTATATACTTGGGAACCTGGTCCTGTTCCTTTTGACTCACTGTGGGCATTATGCTAGTTGCCCCTTTTCTTTGTGGAGCTGGAATGGAATTTTTCCCTCACTGCCAGATTGACCAAAGTAAGGTGAATTTTTTCACCTTTTCTGCACCTGAGCTGGGAACCTGATGGGATGGAGTAGGTGGGTTAGGTTATCATGTCGCAGTTTATATGTAATACTAGTGGTGGACATCCAGTGCAGGTACTCGGTATGCAAGGGGTATAGTTTTGGATAAATGGATTGGAAATGGATTTGAAGGAAAGCATCCCTTATGGGAGCTGATTTAAGGGGGATTTGGGAGTCCTACATCTCTTCAGATGGGAGCCAACCCCTTCCTTTTCCTGGCCCCATTCAGGGAGCCAAGGAAGGTGGCGGGGCTCCTATGTCTGGATCAGCAGAGAGCCAACCTCCACCTCCCTGTACTGTACAATTTGCTGGATACTCCCAGATGTTATAAGCAGATAAAGTTGCAGCCTAATTAAACCGCATCCATGCCCCCCTGTCTTTCTTCTAGCATGGATGGATAATGTATAGTAGCCAACTTTATACTTTCCCACTGGGTACTCAGGTAACTGATTTACAGAGAGTGCTGCCTAAGGACCAAATACCGAATTTTTTTTGCACTCAAAAGTTCCATTGAAATTGGTGGAAGTTTTATATTCAAGGAATCCAGGATTGGACTCTGAAAAATGTAGGCTGATATGCAACCTCCTGCTACTTTCGAGTTTTCTATTAGAAAAGTCTAAATACCAACACAGTCCTCATTCTAACAAGCGTTAAAAATTAGTGGTACTTTCAAGTGTGGAGGGATCAGAAAGGAGGTAGGTACACATGACACACTGGAGCTTTTCATAGTTTGTGGGCATGTACAGCACACTCACATATATGCATACAGAACCATTATTTATGGGAACATTTTAATTGTAGTTTACGAGCCAATTTTCTGTAAAATAATTAAAAATTATTACTCTACTAGTTACAAGGAGTTCAGGTAGATAATATCAAAATAAAGAAATCTCTATTCAATTCTTTCTCTAGGGGATCCACTGTTTAAAAAAGATGAATGTGGTTTCAGATTGCACTTCCAATAAGAATAAGAATTTTAAATAATTTTCTTAAAATAGGATTCTTTTTAACTAAGTGTTCTGCTTTACACAGGATTTGTAAAGATTGCTACTTATAAAGTTTGAAACTGCTTTCGATAAAACAAATGCAAACTAAATTAATTTTGAAAAAATATATAAGCTGAGCTGAATCCTACAGCTTTTCCTTAAGCAAACCTACCATTGGCTTCAATGAAATCTTCATGTATATAATCCAGAGGTTTGCAAACTGTGGTCTGCAAACCACTGATGGATCAGAGAGCACAGGCAGATGGTTCACAGAGAGTAAGCTGATCATAGGCTCCTCCTGTTTGTTTACAGCTGCTGAAATGCAGTAAGGGCCTGACCCAAGCCCATTGAAGTCAGTACTCTCATCAACTTTAAATGGGTCTTGGATTCAAAATATGTAAAAAACAATATGCTGTAGTTTTACAGGGTAGGTAGATAATAGCAAATGAAAGACGAGATGGTCTTTGGGAAATTACTGAGAAGGGAGATGGTCCATTAAACAATCTCTATTAAGATGTCTATCCACACTAAGAAAAAAATTTCATAACCCTAATTAATTGCACACTAAGGTCCAAAGGTTGTTAAATCAAATTGGACATTTTTTTCTTGTAGGGTTTACAGGATTACTACAGTACTCTTCAGCTTCAGCTTAATGATATTGTAGAGTTGGTGAGAGGAAAATTATCTAAGCAGACACGAACAACACTGGGTGCTTTGGTTACTATTGATGTGCACGCTAGAGATGTTGTCATGGAGATGATTGAAAGCGGTACATAACTTTTTAAAATTTTATTCTTCATGTGTATTTAACATAACCCAGAGAAATAGACTTGCATTATCTTTCCTTGTTGGCCTTAAGAACCGTAAGAATTTTTCAAGCGTTTTATGTATGAAAACAGTCATAAATTCAGTCCTATTTCATATTGGCAAATTATTTATTTTATACCTAACAGAAAATCCAATTTTCTAGAACTTTTTTCATATCTCCTGCTACTTACTTTCTTACCAGATGTGAAAAATGAGACAGACTTTCAGTGGCTCGCTCAACTGCGATATTATTGGGAACACGAGAATGCTCGTGTCCGCATCATTAACTGCAATGTAAAATATGCCTATGAATACCTTGGCAACTCACCTCGACTTGTCATTACTCCCCTTACGGATAGATGTTACCGCACCTTGGTATGCTTTTATGTAAAACTTGTCATTAACCTGCTTAAATAATTCATTTAGCTGTAATATGGCATTTTCAACATTTTATATTTATTACAGTGTCACTTGGGAGCGCTACAATAGCTGTGGGACTCTCAGCATTTCTGTTAAAACATCCAATTTTCGGGGATTTTAATTTCTATTTTGAATTTTCAAGCTGAACCTGGCTGGCTCCATTAGACCTGCAACAATTGTCATGTTTTGTGCTGAACTGAAGACTGCTTACCAACTTCATCAAGTGGGTTGGGTTTACAGATCTGACAAAAATGTACCTCTTGACAGGTTGCTCCCAGCTTGGATGAGATCGCTAAGCCACTTATGTGACATTGTGTAACTGGCAGATTAAATTGGTATTGATGCCATGATATTGCTTCTGAAGCTAGGACAGAAGCTGGCCACTTTTTACTTCCCATTTCCAGTTGACGGGCAACACATCAAGAGACATTGCTGCATTGTACACTTGGCCCATCTTCAACTAACCACAACTAACCTGAAAGTGGTTAAACTGACTAGAAGAATGGTGTTCCATGGGATGGCATCCTTGTGCATAGGGACTGAAAGATGAATAAAACCAGGAGATGGGAAGACTGGGATTAGGGGTGCAGAAGAGAGATGGGGAGAGTGGAGGAGAAAAAGAGAGTCTGTGTTACTAACGGAAGGAATAAAGGTAATGGGGGAACAAAGGGAAGGGGGAAAAGAAAGGTTTGGAGGGTGGGAGAGATGGGAAGGATGGAACAGGAAAAGAAGAAAAGATGGTGTGGGAGAGAATAGAATATGGGGCGGGCAGGGTATGATGGACAACAGAACATGGGTCGAGCGAAGAGAGAGTATGAGAAAGACCACAAAGAATGAGTGGGAAAGGAGATGATGCTTCTCAGAGAAGGAAAAGGAGAGAGTCAGATAGAGAACAGAAATAAGCAAGATCAGGTACATTGACTTTAAAAATGTTTTTTGCCTGAGGAAGAGCTGTATGATCAGGTCCAATATAACATACAATGTCTAGTTATGATAAGGACTGCTCAGGAATGGATAAGATTGTGTCCTTTTCTGGGGCACCTACAATAAAGAATAACTCCAAACAGAACTTTGAGTTTCCTGTGTTTTGAAGACGTAAATAATTTTTAGTTTAGACTTTTTCATTTAGTATTAATCTGATAAATATTGGTTTTATAAAATAATTTGTTTTCAACTGTCTAGTGTTTTCAATTTACAATTAAATTTAAAATTATTTTCCATTATGAAAAAGTCTTTGATTAAAGTATTAATTTTCATAAGCTATTTCTGTTCTTTAGATTGGAGCCTTTTATCTAAACCTTGGTGGTGCTCCAGAGGGCCCAGCAGGGACAGGTAAAACAGAGACTACTAAAGACTTGGCTAAGGCTCTTGCTGTACAGTGTGTTGTCTTCAACTGTTCTGATGGCCTTGATTATCTGGCAATGGGGAAGGTAAATTGAATTACATTTTAAGATCAGTATGTGTTTTTCAGGAGGAAAGATATTGACTTTCAGTGGGAGCTATGTGCCCTTTTCACATGGGCACTTTTGAAAATCCCACCTAGGATTCCCTGCTCCTAAGAGTTTATAATCTAAGGTCTGATGACTTCAATGGGACCACTTGCAGTGCATTAGTTTAAGTATGTGACAAGGAGTTTGCAGGATCAGGGCCTATGAACCTGACTCAGCTTCCAGTAAAACCAAGGAAAGATTTCCATTGACTTGATTTCCTAATATACCTGAAAAAAGAAAAGGAGTACTTGTGGCACCTTAGAGACTAACCAATTTATTTGAGCATAAGCTTTCGTGAGCTACAGCTCACTTCATCGGATGCATACTGTGGAAAGTGTAGAAGATCTTATTATATACACACAAAGCATGAAAAAATACCTCCTCCCACCCCACTCTCCTGCTGGTAATAGCTTATCTAAAGTGATCACTCATTGTAAGGAGAGTGATCACTTTAGATAAGCTATTACCAGCAGGAGAGTGGGGTGGGAGGAGGTATTTTTTCATGCTTTGTGTGTATATAATAAGATCTTCTACACTTTCCACAGTATGCATCCGATGAAGTGAGCTGTAGCTCACGAAAGCTTATGCTCAAATAAATTGGTTAGTCTGTAAGGTGCCACAAGTACTCCTTTTCTTTTTGCGAATACAGACTAACACGGCTGTTACTCTGAAACCTAATATACCTGCTGACCTTTCCTCTAAGGAGGCTTAATTATTCAAAGTATGCAAATAAGTTCACTGCACAACATTAAATTTCAAGCCATTGTACTACCAATTGTTGCTTTTAAATCTCCTGATACTCTGTTGGGGTACACTACAGTTTTTGTCTTTCTTTCTCATTTTACAGTTTTTTAAGGGTTTGGCTTCTTCAGGTGCTTGGGCCTGTTTTGATGAATTTAATCGAATTGAGCTGGAAGTACTGTCTGTGGTGGCTCAGCAGATCCTTTGCATTCAGCGAGCCATACAGCTGAAGATGGAAACATTTATTTTTGAAGGGACTGAACTGAAGCTCAATCCCAACTGTTTTGTAGCTATTACCATGAATCCAGGTTATGCAGGACGTTCTGAACTGCCAGACAACCTCAAGGTAAAATAATAAAATAAGTATATTCACTTAATAGTGCATTTAAGAAATCTAGTGCCAAATTACCTGCTGGAGTTACACCAGAATGTGGCATTTACAATATAAACAATTTATATTTTTAAATGTTGTATCTCTTACGCAACATATTCGTCAGGTTGCATTTTTTTTAATTCAAACCAGTTTGTTCTCCCTGAAGGTTTTTAATCAGTTTTTCTGCTGTTATGAATGGAAGTTACACCAATTAATTATTATTATTATTGCTTTTATTTGTGATGGGCCAAACCCTTCAGTGAGGATTGTTTAGCTGTGGAAAGGGGGACTGCAGGATTTGGCCCTATATGCTTTTAAAGTAGTGTTTATATTGAATCCAAATATTTTAAGAAAATGTGCTTAAAAATAATTTAGAATGGAGTTTTATTCAGAAGCAGTGCTAGAGCAATTTGACTAGATCATGTGATGATGACTCTATACAAACTACCAATTACAAATATTTGCTATGATATTTGTTTATGCCAGTGTTCCTATTTCAGTGGTGAGACATGGCTTCAGCAAAGTAAAGTGAAGATGTCTCGATAGCAGCTGTGCGGTTCTATTTTCCCTTTAAGTCACAGCACCAAAGTGAGAAAGGCCAGAGCCACATTGCCTCAAAGGGAGCTCAGGGAGGAATTCTACCTCAGGAGGGCAGAATTCATTCAGGAATGCTCTAGTCAGCAGTGGCTACACCCCTTCAGGGGGTGCAGTATACTCTCCCATCTACCATGTGATCCATCTCCTTCTCCCACATCTTTTTCTGCCGTTCAGGTGTGTTTGGCCCATCGGTGGCACACAATGAGCAGTCTTTGTTCTCTGGAAAGCAAGGGTGTTGAGGAGGAGGAAGTTAAAGCAGGGTAATCTGGTGAATAATGTTATGTGTAATGAGGGCCATATAGGCAACTTGCTTGTGTTTGGCTCTTAATGAGTCATGGACAGTGCTGGGTTTAAAATGGCGTCATGGAGCCAGGCCCATGCTCAGAAGGGGCCCCGGCCTGTTCTGCTTGCTGTTTCCCCCCTGCCCACCCCTTGCTCGTCTCGGCCTGCAAGGTTCTGCATTTGTGGAGTGGGTTTTGTGGGGGCTCTGGCCATAGGGAGTCGGGGGGGGGTGTTGCCGAGGTGCTGAATTTCTGATTTCCCCATGGGTGCTTGACCCCAGCTCTGTCCCAAGCCCCGCCCCCACTCCACCCTTTCCCCCAAGGCCCTGCCACCCACATCTTCCTGCCCCATACTGCACCCTCCCCAGAGTGCCCCTGCTCTTCCCCGAGGAGCAGGGGCACGCTGGCAGCACAGGGCTGGACGGGCCACAGTGCGTCTGGCAACTGCCGGTTTGTAAAGAGTGCCCTCGCACTGGACTGGGCGGAGCGGGGCCACTCCTGCCATGCCATGCCCCATTGCTCCTGGCTGGGCCCTCGCTCTGGGGACTGACCTCCCTGCGCCATGCTCCATTGCCCCTATAGAGGCCCACAAATATGTTTGATGCCAGGCCCACAAAATCTTAATCCAGTCCTAGTCATAGATCTTGTCTTCAAAGATTGGTAATACTGTTACCACAAGAATTTTTATGTTGCAGTATCTATACATATTGAGTGCAAATCAGAGTTACAGGAATTCTTTTGTTATTCTGCTAAGCGTTTGAAGCATATTTTCTGCGATATGCATTTCAGGTTCTTTTCCGAACAGTAGCTATGATGGTTCCTAACTATGCTCTGATAGCAGAAATCTCTCTCTACTCATACGGATTTCTGAATGCCAAGCCATTATCAGTGAAGATAGTAATGACCTACAGACTTTGTTCAGAGCAACTTTCCTCTCAGTTCCATTATGACTACGGTATGCGTGCTGTTAAGGCTGTATTAGTGGCTGCTGGCAACCTAAAACTGAAATTCCCACAGGAGAATGAAGATATATTGGTAAGTCCCTGAGGTAACATAGTGGATTTCACTGTGTCAAGTATGTCAGAGTTTTGAACCCAGCTGTGCCACTGCCTCACAGTATTGCCTGCTGGAGTCATTGAACCACTCTGTCTCAGTTTCTCTATCTGTAAATTGGGGATAAGAATCATGGCCAGCAGGTATAGGTGGCCAGGGGAGGCTAAGCCTCCCCAAACAGGATGCAGCGCACCTCCCTTTGGAGGCATGCTGGCCCACTGCCCACTGCTGAAAGGGCGCCTGAGCTGTATCCCCTCCCACACTCCACCCTGTCCTCTTCCCCCATGGCCCCACCCTCACTGCTCCTCTTCCCTCCACCTCTTCCCCACAAGGCCCCGCCCTCACTCCCCTTCTTCCTGTCCCTGCTCTTTCCCTGAGGGGGCCCCCGCCCGCCACTCGCGCCTCTCCGCACCCGGTGGGCGGGGGGTCCTCGGAGGAGGTGCGAAGAGGTGCGAGCGATGGGGGGTGGGTCTTGGGGAGAGGGCAAAGAGGTGGGGGAGGGAAAGAGGCTTGAGCAGCAGGCGGGAGGGCCTTCTGGGAGGCAGGGCGAAGGGTGTGAGTGGCAGGCAGGGGGCCCTCAGGGGAGGGGGCAAAGAGGTGCAAGTGGTGGGCCTGGGGCGGAGCTGGGGTGGAACATGGGCATGGCCTCCGGGAGGGGGTGGAACATGGGGAGGGGTCTTAGAGGGAGGAGGCCAAGTGGGGCAGGCCTCAGGGTGGAGCAGGGGACCTGGCCCCCCACTTCTAGGGAGCTTCCAGTGCTCGTACCCAGCCTCCACAAATGTGCGAGTCAGGCATCGCCCATTAATTATCTACTTCATAAGGCTATTATGAAAGATAAACTAATATTTTATAGTACTTTCTAAATGTAAACCACTAAGTGCTAAGGTGTAACTTAAAACTAGTTTCAGAACTGGTTTATCTAAGATGTAAATTAAAACGAGTTTCAGAACTGAGTTTTAACTGAGAGGATGAATTGAAATTCTTGATAAGGAAAAAATGGATGTAAAAGATACAAGTGTATTTGGGTGAATTTTGATGGTCTGTGATGTGCATCAGGTCTGACTAGGTCTCTTGTGGCCGTAAACTCTATGAAACACCTTTTCCAGCTGTCCTTGTGGAACTGATGCCTAATTTAACTGATGTTTGGAAAGCACTGAAACATCCTCCAATGAAAGATCTCACATAAATGCAAAGGATAAAGTATGATATTGTGACCGGGATCCTAGGGGAGCCAGCTGAGATCACTCAATTCGGATGAATTGCAAAGAATGTGACAGACAATCCCCAAAGCTGGTGGATATTCTAATACTTAGATTTACCAAGCCAGCACTAAACAGCTTCTGTTATACCTCACTGATGACTCAGAAGTCCAAAACACAGTTCCTTTCAAGTAACCCAGCCTCAGGCCGCCACCTAGTTACCCAAGCCAGATATTATGAGGATTAATGAAAATCTTATTCACCATATAAATAAAAAGTTTCTACCAATCCCAAAGGATCAGACACATTACCTCCCAGGGTAATGAATATTCCAGATCTTACCCAAATACACGCTTACAGCCAATTCTTGTGAACTAAACTCAAATTTATTAAAAAAGAAAAAAGAGAGAGTATGGTTAAAAGATCAATGTACATACAGACATGAGTCAGTCTTGAGATTCAGATTCATAGCAGAGATGGTAAACTTTGTAGCTGCAAAGAGTTCTTTTAGAATTTAGTCCATAAGTTATAGTCCAATGTTTATCTTCAGAGTGGTCCAGTCAGAACTGGGATCTCAGTCCTGATGGCTTAGGCTTCCACTGCATGAAACCCCAAGCAGATCTGAGATGACAGGATCAGGCCCCAAGGATCTTTTATACAATTTCAAGCCTTGTTTGACAGGTCAGAGTCCCTTGGCTTACATTAGGTAATCAGGGTGACTTTGAAGTAGGTCTATCACCGGTACTTAGCTACACAAATTAACATTAGGCAATTGCCTGTTCTTTACCATTCGCAGATTATCGGCTATACATTTCAAAGAGAGATGAATACAGCAATATCCCATGGTTACAGTTAATTTAAATGCTAGGATGTTCTTTTGATCTCTGAATTAACAGAATACAGCATAGATAGGGACTGTTGATTATATTGTTGACCACTACCCATATATATGTAAATACACAAAAACACAAACATTATCTCCCCATGTGTCTTTAAGGGTTGAATCTGAGTCATTTATCCTGCAGGACACTTAACACTTTCTGGCCATGCGTCACACCCCCAACGAGAGACTGTGTAAGGGAGCTATCAGAGCTCCTGGATACACCTTAAGAACCTTCCAACGTTGATATGAGCTGTGTTTACATTGAATTCTTTGGAAGGCCAAATTATTGATGCATGCTTTGGCCCAAGTTAAAAATTTAGTCCATACTTTCTGAAACACTTCAGTGATTCCAGGGTTTGGTCTATATGTTTACTTAACATAGCCATTAACGTTTTTCAGAGCCAAGAATAGAGGAGATGATGTAAAGGGAGACATAGCCTGCTCGGCTTCCCAGCAGCATCAGTTCAGGAACTCTCCCTCTTCCTTGCTGCATTAATGACAGAAGATTGAGAGGGCAGGGTCTTCAGAAGTGCTAAAACTGGGGAAAAAGAAAAGGGGTACTAGTGGCACCAGCTGTAGCTCACGAAAGCTTATGCTCAAATAAATTGGTTAGTCTCTAAGGTGCCACTAGTACTCCTTTTTGTGAATACAGACTAACATGGCTGCTACTCTGAAAACTGGGGAAGTAATTGCAGAGAGATGGCAATACTGTAATCATTATGATAGGCAGTGGAGAGCATTTGGGGTGCTCCATTAGACTCCCTAACACAATTTCAGGAAATGCCCTGCTTGATGCGTCTTCACTCATTACAGGGACTCATGCCTTTTAGGGCAGCCTAGCACTGACTGCTATATAACTTACGTTACTTTTTAAGCATAACATTTTGTGATGGAGATCATTGATTCAATGACTTTCAGAGATCTTTGAGATATTTTCCTGCGATGGCAGGGCCAGAGCTGTCAGCTGCTGCATGCAGTGGGGGGTCCTGGAGCTCTGAACCACCAAGGGCAGCAGGGGCTCTACAGCTGTCAGCTGCTGGTGGTGGTAGGGACCTCACAGCTGTCAGCCATGGGCAGTGGGCCTGGAGCTGCCAGCCATGGGCAGCAGGGATTGGAGGTGTCAGTGTCCCCCCCTTTATTTTTAGTGAAAGTCACAGACATGTCACAGACTTCCGTGAATTTTTGTTTATTGTTGACAAATTTTGTGAGTCTTGAATCTGACGAGCCCTGGCCAAAGAAACAGGGGCAATACGACAGATGGCCCTCCAAAACCGTCAGGCATTGGACATAGTGCTGGCGGCAAAAGGAGGGACTTGTGCTCTCATTGGAAAAGACTGTTGTCTGGTATATACACACAGCAGTCTTTTCCAATGAGAGCACAAGTCCCTCCTTTTGCCGCCAGCACTATGTCCAATGCCTGACGGTTTTGGAGGCCCATCTGTCGTATTGCCCCTGTTTCTTTGGCCAGGGCTCTTAAACTTTCTCCGGTTTCATTTGCCATTATTTCAACTACTGCTTGTAACCTTAGGAGCCTTTTTGCATGGTGTATTACTCCCCCTAATGGTATTAAGGAACCGCCAATGGCCTCTTCCCAGGTTAAGGGGCATATGTTATTTACATACCATAGGGCATCCGTTAAGTCCCTTCTTTTTCGCCTGATATTGCGCAGGCTTTCTTGAGGGAAGGTTCCTAGCACTCGGAATTGTGGGAAGAGTCGGGCGGGATAACAGATTCCTGACCAGTTAGCTGGTAGTGCGGTATAAGCTCTGGTCCCACACACCCAGTGATGGCCTATTAAGGCTGGGAAGGGTCGGTTGCACCCATTTGTCATATAGGTGTTTGCAAAGGAGGAGTAGTATCCCCCAAAGGGTACAGGGTAATTCTCCTTACGAGGAGTGGTGTTATTTGCATGACACTGAAAGATTGTATTGTTTTCACTAAGGTTACTGTAGGGGGAACATGAGATTGATTTCTCTGTTTGATCCCAGGTTGAGAAAAAATTCATATCTCCATACCCGGCCCGCCACTTTTTAGTTTTGTTTGAATAATCCCATACACCATTGGCCACAATATGCTGAAGGCAACGGCTTTTCCCCAGATCCAGCCCTGTCCCATTACACACCCAACACCAATGACCTTTTCCCTCCACCACACTTATCCATTTAGATGCATTTATTCCCACCGCTTCCCAAGTGTCATTGCTGTTCCATATTTTGTTAAACGGACGAGGCCGGCATATGTACAAAATCAAGTTGCCAATGCAAGAATGGTGCTTGAGGCAGGCCCCAGAACCCCTGGGCCACTTTTACAGGTTTACCAATATTATGGCTTTGGCAAATGGTACAGGCTGCACAGTGGCAGGCTGCAAAAGAGCTAAAATGGGGGGCCCACCATCCTGTCTTAGTTACAGCAGAGACCATCCCCTCCTTTCCGACATGCGAAACACCGTGTAGCAGGGCGGCCAGAGATGGGTAGAGTGAAAAGGGGGCTACAAAGGCACCAGTAGGCAAGCGCCAAAGAGAATCGGGATGTAGAGAGCAACCTTGGGCAACCCAGGATTCTTTCTCGGTTTCTGGGGCAGAGTCTTGGAGCAGGGTGAGGTCAGTGGGGGACGGCGGCGGTATAGAAACAGAAAGGGAACCTAGAAATGCATCTGGGGAAGGTTCTATGGCAGCAGCATGTTTAGCAGAGGCGTCACCAAATGCGTTACCCTTAGCAACATCAGTATCCGCCATTGAGTGGCCAGGGCACTTAACAATAGCTAGGGCAGACGGAAGTAAAACTGCATACAGAAGAGCAGCGATGTAGGGCCCATTTTTAATAGGGGTACCGGCATAGGTAAGGAAACCCCGAGTTTGCCAGAGGGTACCAAAGTCATGTACAACCCCAAAAGCATAGCGGGAGTCAGTGTAAATGGTGGCGGAGCGTCCCTCCGCCAAAAAGCAAGCACGTGAGGTGAGGGCAACTAATTCAGCGACTTGTGCTGAGGTTACAGAAGGTAAAGGCTCAGCTTCCAGGGTTTCAGAGAGTGAAACTACAGCGTATCCTGCAAGGAGACGACCTTGGTCGTCTCGAAAACAGGAACCATCGTAAATAAAACAAGGTCAGAGTTAGGGAGAGGGACATCAGAAAGGTCAGGGCGCGGGACGGTGACAGCAGAGACAGTTGCAAGGCAGTCGTGGGGATCACAGTCATTAGACAAAGGAAGGAGAGTGGCAGTGTTTAACTGAGAACAACGCTTTATGATGATATATGAAGCTGATAGTAGTAAAAGTTCGTATCTGGTAAGGTGGGCAGAGGAGAGGTGGCCTGTGTTACGTTGTAGCAGGAGAGTTTCTACAGAGTGAGGGACCAGGAGGGTAAGAGGAGAGCGGAGAACAAGGGAATCGGATATTTCGACTAGGCGCGCTGCAGCAGCCACAGCACGCAGGCAGGGGGGTAAGCCTTGGGCAACAGGGTCTAAAGTGGCAGAGAAATAAGCCACTGGGCGGTTCTTTTCTCCGTGCATCTGAGTGAGAACTCCAAGTGCACACCCAAATTGTTCGTGGCAGAAAAGGGTAAAAGGCTTAGAATAGTCAGGCAGCCCTAAGGCGGGGCAGAAGCCAACTCTGAGGGAAACAAAGGCAGAATTGGCCTCGGGGCCACGGCATGGGGTCAGGCACAGAGAATTGAGTGAGTTCCTGGAGAGGTTTTGCAAGGGAGGCATATTGGGGAATCCATTGTCTGCAAAATCCAGCCATGCCTAAAAACTTCCGGACCTGGCGTGGGGAGCGGGGTCGGGGAAAGCTAAGGATAGCTTGGACGCGGATGGGAGAAAGTGCACGGGAACCCTGGGAGAGGAGAAAGCCAAGGTATGTGACAGAAGCCTGACAGAGTTGTAGTTTAGAGCGAGAAGCTTTGTGACCCTTATTTGGTAGGGCAGTAAGGAGCACTAAAGAGTCAGTTTCAGAGGCAGACAATGAAGGGGAACAGAGGAGTAGATCATCTACATATTGGACTAGTGTGGACCTGGACGGGAAAACAGGTCAGCAAGGTCTCGGGCTAATGCTTGGGAAAAATATGACGGGCTTTCAGTATACCCCTGGGGCAGTGTGCTCCATGTGTACTGTTGCCCCTTGTAAGAAAAGGCAAACAGGAACTGGGAGTCAGGGTGAACCGGGACAGAAAAGAAAGCAGAGCACAAATCAACAAGAAGTAAAATGAGTTGCATCTGGTGGGATAGAAACCAGAATCGTCGCTGGGACAACGGGAAAGGCAGGTATGACAATGCGGTTAATGGCCCGAAGATCCTGAACAAACCGCCACGATTTACCATCAGCTTTTCGAACTGGGAGGATAGGGGTGTTACAGGGGCTGGAGCAGGGGATAATAATGCCTTGTTCCCGCAGGGCGGTCATGACTGGAGCAATTCCAGCCTCTGCTTCGGGGTTTAAAGGGTATTGAGACAGGCGAGGCAGAGGTTTGGAGGAATCAACAATAATGCAGACGGGGTCAGTATGTAAACGGCCCACTTCAGACGGGTGGGTTGGCCACAGAGAGGATGGGACCTGTGAAATTAGGTGTTCAAGGGACGGGACCAATGGGCAGCAGGGGACTGGAGTGGAAAGGGGAGTTTCAGACAGCAGGGAGGCTACAGAATCACTCAGAGAGGACTGGGGGATTTGTAAGTAGACACCATCCGGGGAGCAGTAGATGGTACAGCCAAGTTTACATAACAGGTCCCGACCCAAAAGGTTCACCGGAGTGGAATCTGAGAGGAGGAATGCATGGTCCGTGGAAAGGGGACCAACCTGGACTGGTAGAGGTTTTGAAAGGAGATAAGGGGTTGGGACTCCCGTAATGCTAACAGCGGATATGGTTTTTTCGGAGCGGGGAACCTCAGGCAGGTCGGCACTACGAACCGGAGAGAGCGAAGCTCCCGTATCAACAAGGAAAGGGAGAGAAAGATCATTAATAGTCAAAACACATTCACCCGTGGGAGTGAGAGGTAGTAAAGGAGCTAAAATTTCCTGAGGTTCCCTGGTGTTCTGTCATTGCTGTGGGACAAAGTAAGTCTGGGGACTGTTGGGCTGTGCTGACAGGGGTCTAGCTGGTTGTTTACAGAGCTATTAGGCCGGCGCGGACACTCATTTTTCCAATGTCCGGGTTGTTTACAGTAATTACAAACACCCCCAAAACCCGAAAATCCAGTTCCACGGCCCCTCCCATGACCACATCCCCCTCCCCGGTACTGTTTACCTTGCCCTGAATAATGCTGTATTTGCAGGGCCATTAACTTTTGGGAAGATGGTTCCTCCTTTCCCTTTAGAGTGCGATGGCAGTGTTCTGCCACTGATTGCAATTTATCCATGGTTTCAGTTTCCCACCCAACACTTATTCGCTTTAGCACACTGCCAATAGCAGGTAGGAGGCCATTAACAAACGCATGAGCCAGGGCGCCCTTCCCATTTTCACCCGGTTGCTGTATACCAGAATGTTGCAGAAAAACATCAGTCAGTCAGGTGTGATAGTCACCCGGACTTTCTCCCTGTCGCTGTTTACAGCAATGTATGGCTGTCCAGTTTGTTTTTGGAGTCCATACTCGAGGGATGGCCTCATGTAGGTTTTTAGCTCGGTCTTTACACTTTTTCCGGTATTCAGCGTCAGGACCGGTATCTGGTAAAGTTGAACAGCGCTCACTGATGGCCCAGTTGGCTACTGTGAGCCATTTTTCATGCTCTCTAGGGGTTACAAGTAGCTTGCACAGCTGCAGGGGGTCTGTCTCAGAGGGTTCGTAGGTGTCGCACACTAACAAGAATTCCTCTGCAAATGTGGTAGGATTTTCCAGGGGCTTTGGAAAGCCTTTTACAATTGAAAGGAGCTCTATATGAGTCCAGGGTTTATAGCTCCAAGTGGGACCCTCTTGTTGGCCCCCCAGTATGCAAGATTCGGAGGGGAGCCTGGATAGGCTTAGAGCCAGAGCGTAAGTGTTGGGCCCAATCAATGTCCAGGCTATCTTCATATGTATGGGGAAAAACAGAGTCAGACAGACTGGAGGGTTTCGGGGGAACGGGGGTTTTTTCTTTACGGGTCTGAGTGGTACTGGAGGAATGGGCCTGGGCGGTATTGGACGATCCGGACTGGTCTGAACTGGAGACCCCTGGGAGTTGTTGTGACCGCCTATTGATCCGATGCAAGGATGCCAGGCCAATTAATGCATCTTCCTCATCGTCATCCCCAGAATTTAACAAGGGGTTTTCTTTGTCCTTTCCCACAATGAGATGGGAGTATGAAGGGGGATGGGATCGATCCTGGTCTTCTTGGAGAACAGGATAAAGGGGAGCGCTCGGTCTGGCAGCGGGAGAGGAGGCTTCTAATAAAGCTTTTAACTTATCATTTGAATCTTTGAGAGAGGCAAGTTTTGATTCTGTCCACCTATGATTTGCCTCTTCCCACCACTGCATGAAACAATCAACCTCTCCTTTTGCCAATTTAGTTTTAGGTTGGCTGAGTTTGTCTTTTAAGACGTCTACTCGGTCTTTGTCCCAAGATCCTAACAGTGGCCACTGAATTTTGGGATTCTCCTGAGTAAGCCTAGACCATTTTTCCAGAAATTTACAGGAGTCCGGACCCTTTCTAAAATACATAAAATGAGCCAGTGTTCCTTTAGGGAACTGTCCCGACTTAGACGTCTGGTTACCCATACAGGAGGACTTTACACACCAATCACACAAGAAGGAAAGTTGGGTTTGTCAGAGCGATGCCCGGTGCAACACACAAAAGGAGCCCACAGGCTACTGCCTCAATTGCCTTTGCTTTCACATCAAGGGTTTTACCCAAGGCGCGGTGCGGCTGCAATTGTGCAGATTTCACTCACTCAGACCGTGGGGACATGAACCCTTTGGTCAGCCGATCCCCGGACGGAGACGGCGCCCAGACTCAAACACACCACAGGGAGGATGGATAGACACAGAGACAAGACAGTCCTCAGTCCGGACAAAACACAGAAATAATTACCTGACCAGATTCCTGATGTCAGATCCCAGGATCCCTACCAGAACAGAGTGGGAACCAACAGGTTCGATGGCGTAGACTTCACTGTGGTCATGCACCCTTCCGTTCTGGCGGAGGACCGCTCAGGCCAAATGCCCAGGTGCCGGCTTGCCACGGCCATCCTAAGAACAGTCAGGAGTCACACGGCCCCAGTGAAGACGGTTGCCATCTCGGTGGGACCTCCAAATTGTCAGTCAGATTCAAGACTCACAAAATTTGTCAGACCACTCTGTTTATTAGCAAAGCGCTTTGCCAGTGCACCCAGATATGTGACCCTTCTGCAAAAGTTCAAGCTAACTTATTTAAACAGATAAGGGAAAGCCAATTTAATATAAGAGACAAAAGGAAGCAGAAACTGCTGTGTGTATATACCAGACAACACCAATGAGGTAATAGATCGTGCTAGCCACTTACAACAAATCGCATATCTTCCCCACGAAGAGCCAAGTTCTTTATGGAAGTGGCTAAGTAACCTTTTCAATTTCTCTGGCATAGGAAACTGGTTGTTTCAGGGAGCCCTAATTCTCCTGTTTGGAATCCTAATGATTTTTGTATGTTTTCAGTTACTTTCCTGTTGTATCCAAAATTGTGTCAGGCATGCTACACAGATAGCTGCCCCAAACCAGAGTGCTAATTTGATGATTTTAAATATCACTGATGAACAAAGAGATAAAGAACGATTGATATGTGGAACCCAGTAATTGTTGGTCATTGCGTAGCTTGACCAAAAGGAGGAATTGTGAAAGTAGAATGAATTATACTGAAATTATAATTCATTAAAGAAATGCTGCTTGAAGGGTTTGTTGAAATATAGTTGTCAGGAAGAGAAACGTTAAGGAGTGTGAGACAATTGTTCCTCAAACTAATTAACGTAGAGCTCCTACTGAGCTAGGGTCCTAGGGTCCTAGCTCAGTAGGAGCTCTACGTTAATTAGTTTGAGGACCCATTGTCTCACATTCCTTAACGTTTCTCTTCCTGACAACTATATTTCAACAAACCCTTCAAACATCATTTCTTTAATGAATTATAATTTCAGTATAATTCATTCTACTTTCACATTGTCCACAACCTGTTCATGATTTTTACTAAAAATAATTGTGACAAAATCTTAACCTTACACATTAGCACAGAGTTCAATTTTAGAGTAAATCTCAGGAAAAACTTCCTAACTGTAAGAACAGTAGGTCAATGAAACAGACTCCCTCAGCAGGGTTGTGGAAGCTTCTTCACTGGAGGTTTTCAAAAGGAGGCAGGATAGCCCTCTCTCTTGGATCGTTGAGACACAACAAATCCTGCATCTTGATTGGGTCACTAGATGACCCTTGCGGTCCCTTCCAACCCTATGATTCTATGATTCACATTGTGCAGACTGATTTGATTTGTATTTCTATGGTCAGCATGTAAATCAGAACACTCATTTTCTGTAAACTTATGTATTTCTTTTCTTTAGCTTCTTAGATCAATTAAGGATGTTAATGAGCCTAAATTTTTGTCACATGATATACCTCTGTTCATGGGTATAACTAGTGATTTGTTTCCTGGTATTAAGCTTCCTGAAGCAGATTACAATGTAAGTACATTTGTAAGGTAACTTTTTTCACTAATACTCATGGCATTGCATCATTTGTAATTAATGCAGTATTCTATTTCTAATTGCAGAATGAGGCCCTGTGAAATGGAATTTGTACCAAGCAAAATTTACTTGGTTTTCTTTTGAACCCAAAACCAGCCTTGAGTCTCTCATCATTTGCAGATCTGTATTTGTCTTTGTAGTTTTGGCCCATTTATACCTTAGCTCCTAACAAATCCGAGGACCCCTCTTACCTTAAACCTTACCTTTTTGGATGTATACTAGTATGAAAGCCACCCCACTTTCCCTGGATTTTAGCGTCTTTTGTGAGTAACTTGCTGGTCCCCTCCCTAGCCTTTGGGGTTTTCCAAGTTATTAGACATGGTGAAACTTGCCATGATTACTTAATTCTTCCTGTTCTTCTGCAGTGGAATGGTGAGGACAGAGACGGCCAGGCTGCCCTCTTCCTCTTTCAGGGACTGGGTGAGGTAGCTGGCCTCCCAATCCCCTTCCTTCCCACCAAAGGGGAAAAAAAATGCAGGTGGGAGTCAACCAGATGTCTGTTCCCAAAAGACTTCACACAAGTTCACTTTGAAGTTCTAAATTTTGTGGAAACCTGAAATTCCTAGTGAACCTGGAAGGTTGTACTGCTACAAATCCAACTTATTGTAGGTTCATGAAATGCACATGCTTCTATTATGATAATGTAAACCATGTGGGATGTTTCAATACACCAGCACAACCTTGGCAGAAGGGGAAATACTTGTCTTCTATTACCTTCCATAATACAGTAATTGGAGTGGGTAGGGTGTAAGCAGAGGCAGATGTTCAATAAAGAAGGTGAAGATTTTGTTTTCCTTACCCACAAAATACCTTCTGTGTGCAGTATCATTAGCTCTTTTTGTAGGGAGCACAGCATCATTAGCTCTTTTTGTAGGGAGTCTACAGCTGCAGCACTTCAGTGTAGACATTTACTCCAGCGATGGGAGGGGTTCTCTTGTTGTTGTAAATCCACCTCCTGAAGAGGCAGAAGCTACTTCAATGGCAAATTCTTCCATCAACCAAGCGCTGTTTACACGGCAACTTATTTCCCCTTAACTACGTCGCTCAGAGTGTGTGTGGATTTTTTGCACTCCTGAACAACATAGATGGGTCAATCTAATTTTCTAGTGCAGCCCTCAGTATTAGGCTCTGAGATAGAAAGGATTTCTTTGTATGGATAAGCCATGTCACTATTATATACAACATGAGACATATACACATCACCAAAGGCCATCAATATCTCAATAGAGAATTTGAAAACTTAGCCTTATATTTGCCTAAAGTAACAATATTTATTTTAAGTTACAGCATCTTACATTCTGCACGTTAGTAAATAGTACTTTAGTCAGGGCATATCTACTTAGGAACTTTCAGGAAAGTTAAGATGAATGTTAAAATGTGAAGCTAAAACATTTTAGTTAAATCCCTGTGTGAACACTCTCATTCAGAAGTAACGTGGTCTTAGTTTTCTTTAGCCTAATCCCAGAGGAGTCAGTAATTAACTAATTTGATTCTGTTATCCACAAATGTAATAAAACATACTGAGAGTGGGGTGGAAGTTGTTCTAGGCAATAATCTGAATATGGAATGATGAATGATACAGGTTCCTTTTGTTCATGAAGAAAATTATATGGCTTTATAAAGGATTGTTGTAAACTATGTAATATGTAACCATGAAAATACTCTTTTTTAAAGACTGTTATGATACGAAAAGGTTTTATTTTGTTTTGATTTTAGGATTTTCTGGAATGTGCCAATGAATGCTGTGTTATAAATAATATCCAGCCTGTTAAAGTTTTCATTGAGAAAATGATACAGACCTATGAAATGATGATTGTTAGACATGGGTAAGATTACCAGTGCCTGTTGCACAAGTACTACAGGTTGTAGTTATGTTTTTTGTAATAACCAATAGAGAATATTTATGGAAATAGACTAAGAAATCATTTCCACTTTTAAGAAAGACAAACAGTGATTATTTAAATCAAATATAGAAAATCCCAATGGTCACTGTATGCTGCAGAATTTTTATATTGGTATATCCTAATTTTTAATGCAAATTTGGTGCCCAAGAAAGTGGAATCTCTGAAGCCAGGCATATTTGATTCTGCAGTCCCAATGCTCCCTTTGAGTTCGGTAGCAATTTTGCCTGTTTAATGTTTGCAGTTTGGGCCCAGGTTGTGGAGAGGAGTTGTTGCTGTAAAAGCTTGCCTGTGTTAAAATATTAGCCCACCAGATCTCTGCCATTTTCATCTTTGCCTTTTTTTGAGCAGCAAGTATGTGGTCGTAATATTTGTATAGTACCTCAAGAAATAAAAACATATACTTAGCTCTAATGTATGGCTTTGCATATTCAAAACTCTTTGCAAACATTGACTAGTTTGTCCTTTAAAATACTCTGAATTGGGATGAAATTAACAAACTTATTTTGAGTTGTGACTAAAGATTTTTGTTTTAGTGCAGGTTCCTCATCTATCTTTGTCTTTTATGATAATCTTTCCTAGACAGCAAAGAAAATTAGAGAATAAGTATAGCCCCAATTCTGCAAATAAATGCGCTAGTGTGAATCCCTGCTGCTGCACAGAGTCCAGTTGGGTCCATTTACGTATTTTAATTGTACGATCAGATATATGCAGTTGCATGAGCGAATCAAGTATTTGCATACACAAATTACCATTTAGACTCCTAACTGGTTATTTTGGACTTATAAAATACTTGATTGGTATGGGTAACTGTGGTAATAGCTCACACAGTGCAAGCACATATATTTTTCTATTGACTTCCTAAAAACATGGTTCCTAATCATTGAATCAATGATGTAATACATTTCACACTATAATTTTTGCTACATACAGAGTCAGATCCACTTAAGCATGTGCTTAATATTAAGCACGAGTAGTCCCCATTGAGGCCAATTGGCTGGATCAGTGCCATAAAGTATATATTTGATGAAGTTAAGATTTTTAATAATAATTTTCTTTTATCCATAGCTTTATGCTTGTTGGGGAGCCTTTTTCTGGGAAGACCAAAGTTCTACAGGTGTTGGCAGATGCACTAACCCTTATGAATGAACGTGGATATGGTGAAGAAGAAAAAGTAATTTTTAGAACTGTGAATCCAAAATCCATTACCATGGGTCAACTTTTTGGACAATTCGATATGGTATCTCATGAGGTATTGTGTTTTATATGATTGTTTTTAAAAATATTGTATAGCAATTGGCCATATTCCTCCATTGGTTATGCTTGTGCAACCCCGATGGCTTTGATAGGTTTGCATGGGTACATCCATGCCTTCACTGCAAGGTGCTCTTATTCGGGTATTGCCCCTAACTCCCTTCTATCCACAACACACAATTCCCTCAACTAAGTTTGGTGGTGCTTTAAATCTGGGCTAGCTGGCCTGGCTAGGGGTATAGGCTAGAGCTTGGATACCGCTGTTGCTTACGCTGGTAATCCACCCACTCTGCAGTGAGGACTCAGTACTTTTTCCATGATTTCCCCGGTGTACTCAGAAAGGCAGGTTCTCCCACAATTCATTGAGAAAGAATCATAGAGCAGCTCAGCTTACTGCAGCACAAAGAACCATGGGAGTTGCCCCCAGAAAACTGACCAGCATACACTGAGGGAGCATAGCAGTACTAGTGAGGACACAGTAACACGGGTATGGCTTTGCAGTGTGGCTGCTCACATTCAGGCTAGCCTGACTTGGGTGCTCAGACCCTGGTGTTGATCACTCGAGTTAACTGCTGTGAAGATATACCCTGAGAGCAGAATTTTTTTAAATTTATGAATAACTGGACCAAAGGCAAATATACATTGTTATGGCAAAAGGTGCTAATGGCCTGCATGTTAGGGGTCATTGATGTATAAATCCTCAGGATGAAACTCCCTACAAAAAGAGCTAATGATGCTGTGCTGTAACCGCACACAGAAGGTATTGTGTGGGTTAAAGTGCTCTTCTATGTATGGCAATAGAGGTGCTGAGGTTCCTGCAGAGCAGCTGCACTGAAGCAGGGTAGACCCCCAGGCTCATCTTTCAGGGCCATGTGGTCTCCATGTGCAGCCTTGGGCATAGTCTACACACAGTTTTTGTACTGCTTTAACATTTTTGGTTATGGGTGTGATTTTTATTCCTCTGTAGTTAACTCAGCACAGCCCCTAGTGTGGAAGCAGTTATACCAGTATAAAGTATACTTATACTAGTATAGCTTATTTCTATAGAAGTATGGGATTGAGCTATAGTGATATAAGTTCATTTATACAGAGGTAACTGCATCTACACTAGGGAGTTATACCAGTTTAACTATATCACTTTCTAAACCAATATAATGAAAGCAATACAAAAACTGTGTGGACAAACATCTGGTCTAGAGTTTTCCAATATGTAAAACTCAGAGGGTGACACAGGAAGAGGAGACTGTCTGTGAAGTAATGAAATTTGTATGAGGCCTTGGAGGAGGAGGGAGGTACAAGATAGCTGCTTTTTCATGGCCACACAGGAAGAAAAACAAGATGCAGTGGATGTGGTTTAATTAGGCCACAACTTTATTCACTTAACATATCTGGGAATACCAGGTAATAAATCATACAGTGCAGGTCATCGTTCATTCCTTAATCAGTTCTACCTGTTTGGAAGGGCTCCCATCAGCCCTCCCACTTACCAGCCTGGTCCCTGTCCATTGTTGGGACATTGCTGCCTTCCCCTCGTGAGAAGGCAAAGGGTTCTGGAAAAATGGGATGTTTTCTCCACTGTACCAGACATTAGGAGTCCCAACCCCTCTTTTCCCAGGATGCCTTCCCCTAAATCTTCTTCCAACTCCTGTTTATCAGGGAATTGTATCCTTTTTGTAACAAGTACCTACACTGGACACCCGCCATAAAGAGGCACCAGCAATTAGTGTGGCTTCTTTTGGAGACTGGGAAGAGGTGCCTTATTTCAACTTTCTGCAAGAAGGAGTTGCCTGTGTGCTCTTCATTACCATCCCTTGTTTGAGGAAACAAGACTTGTGTATATTTTGTAAACAAATTACACTAAGACAATACCAGATTTTTTTGTCACCAGTTTCTGTTCCAAATGGGAAACTGAGGCCATGTCTACACTTACCGGTAGATTAGCACGGCGGGAGAGCATCTCCCATCAACACAGCAGGGCGTAGACACTGCGGTAAGTCGACCTAAGCTATGTCAACTTCAGTTACTTTATTCATGTAACTGAAGTAGTGTGTCTTAGGTCGACTTACTGTAGTACTGTAAACAAGCCTTGAGACTTGTAAAGCCCTGAATTCTGTTACTGCTTGGCAAAGGGTCAATAAAGTTTTTTAATAGTTTTTAACACTTCTTAGTGTTTTTACTTTGTTCTTCTCTGTTTTGTTCATTAACACGCGCTAAATAGAGCCCTGATCCAGCAAAATACATAAGCATGTAAGTACTCCCATTGACTTTAGATTTAGAATTTTTAAATATGTGTGTTTCCATTTTTTCCTGATCTAGTGGACAGATGGTATTGTTGCCAATACTTTCCGAGAATTTGCTTTAGCTGAGACACCTGAACGCAAATGGGTTGTTTTTGATGGTCCTATTGATACTCTGTGGATAGAAAGTATGAACACAGTGCTGGATGACAACAAAAAGGTAAAACATAGGCGTTATAAATGTCTAAAGAAAATGCTGTGCCACTTAAGAAACAAAATTCTGCATATAAAAGAAAACAGCACTTGTAGCTATACCTGCACCTGAGGTACAATGGAACCAGTTGAGTAGGCTTGTGATTAACTTGTGTTTTTATGAGAGAGAGAGATATGTCAGGAGAGTTGTTTGTGGGGGTTTTTTGGTTGGTTGGTTAGTTGTTTTATATCATAGAATAAGGTATTTAATTTGATCACATTTCCTAATCAAACATATGTTCTAATCTTGTCACAAAAATGCAAAATTTATAAATGGGATTTAAAAGAAAAAGATACTAGAAGTTTAATGATATTTCTTCTCTGGAAAACCTTACAACCAAAAATTTCAAAAATGGTCTCCAGTTGTGGGTGTCTATATTTTTGTATGCCCAACTTCAGACACACGGGGCCTGATTTTCAAAGTTGTACTCACAACTCCCACTGACTTCAGTTAGAGTTGTAGATGCACAGCACCTCTGGAAAAACAGCCCCTAGGTATCCCAAGTTAGGTACCCAAATCAGAGGTCTCTTTGTGAGCCTATACTATTTTGGTGTGGTGTCTCATGGTATCTACACTAGGCTATCCTGTGCTATGTTCGTAGCACAGGCTGCAGCAGACTTATGTCCGACCTTGTGCAAGTTAGACCCTTGCCATCCTTTCCTGTTCCCATCCAGTGCAGGAAGATACCAACTTTAAGTGGTGGGTAGACCTTGCAGGTGGCATTGCTGGGAACTGTGGCTGGTGCTGGTGCTATAGTTGTGCTGAGTCTCAGGAACTGAACATTTTAATTTCTGTGAGCAGTCCAGAACCAGTGCCTAGACAACTTCACTGGTCATGAAAATAGTTGTCATGGGGTTTTCCTGGAAAAACTTGAAACTTTGCAGTTTGAAGCATGAGTTTCTCCTAGTTTGTTAAACATTTTCATTAATATTTTTGTTGTTGAAAAATAATTGTGTAAAACTTCAGTAGTTTTGTGAAGCTTATAGAAAGGGCAATGGGTCTGATTCACTTCTCGCACCAGTGTAAATAAGAAGTAACTCCACTGAAGTCAATATATTAATTAGTGTAAAGCTGGTATAAGTAAGAAAAATCAGGTCCGATATTTGTCCTTTACCTGTGATTTCCTCTTCTAGCAGGGTCTGAAAGATCATTTGAGTCCTGTAACACAGTTACAATTTCTATTTCCACAATTAATAGACAAATGAAGTGAGTGGCAAAAGTACAGAATTTGGCCCAAAGAGAATAGAAATTGGTTACTATTTCAAATGATTGTTGTATGTTGCGATGGGTAATGGCATGTCTTTCCCATTTACTGTTGTTAGCTTCACTCATTTTGATATGGAGATCATCGAAAGATAGAAACACATTAATTTACAAGTGAAAAAGATTGTTGTTATATAAGGTTTTGCTAATATTCATAACCATGGTTGTTAAATTAACTCTTCTTCATATTTAGCTTTGTTTGATGAGTGGGGAAATCATCCAAATGTCTGCTCAGATGAGTCTGATCTTTGAAACAATGGACCTTTCCCAGGCTTCAGTAAGTTTAGTAGTCAGTGAAAATGTAATCCATAATTGCACAATTATACAATATATAATGATGCGTGGACTTGGTCTTAAAAGTGAATTTACTATTCTTCTTTAGCCAGCTACAGTCAGTCGTTGTGGAATGATTTATTTGGAGCCATTACAGCTAGGCTGGATGCCGCTTGTAACCTCTTGGTTGAACAGCTTACCTGAACCCCTGAGACAAAAGGAACAGCAAGATCTACTGCAAGAACTTTTGAACTGGTTAATACCACCAGCCTTAAGATTTCGTAAACAACAGTGCAAGGTATTTTTTTGTTTTTATTTTCACCACAATAATTATGTTGATGTTTCCATTCCACTCTCTGTGTCCTGTGACAAAACACTCAGCGATGGTTGTGGCAGATTTTTGCATATGCAGCAGATGCACCTGATTTTGAGAGCGCAACTACTTTGCCCAACTTGGAAAACTTGACCAAGAATATTAGGTGAAATTTGTAGGTAAAAGATATTTAAAAGCTAACCAATATCATAGTGAGTGAAAAGTAATCTCACCTGAAGTTTGAGGGGAGGGAAGAGGATTGTTTTATGTTAGGGGAAGCATTTTATGTGATGCCCACATGCCATACAATAAGTGGTGCTCCCCATGCTGCACCTATAGGATTATATACATTGTGTCTAATTTTTTAAAAGATGCATGATTGTCATAATATTACAGATTAAGAGGGTAGCTTTTCAGGGACAAGACAAGGGAAAAGGATTTTGAAACTAAAAGAAAAACACTTGCCCCTAAATCTTTTGTTTAGAGCCAAAATATAATTTAACTGTGTTTCCAAAAGATATACTAAGATCTGTGAGAAGTATTTGATACTGTGATATCAAGCATTTTCCATTCTTTGTGTCTTGTAGGAGCTGGTTCCCACAAGCAACAGCAATGCTGTAGTGTCTCTCACTCGACTTTTTGAAATGTTACTTTGTCAAACTGTTCAACAGGATCCTACCAACAAAAACATCCGCACATGGATTATGGTTGGTCTTTTACTGGATGTATTTTAAAAAGAAAAACAACAATTAATTGGTAACAGGACTCTTGCAAAATTAATCTTTTCATCTTGGCTTTCCTGCAATAAGTGCATCACACACATGAGCAAGCATACACATACATACACTTCGTGTACACACACACACACACACACACACATACATTCTGCTAACTTTTCAAGTTCACTTTAACTCGGTAGGTGAAAGAAGAGAGAGTTGAGAAACTGTTGCTACTTTTCTAAAACTTGGGAGGTGCTCAAACACTACCATGATAAGGGATTTATAAGTACCTAGACAGATATATTTCAACCCTTTTCCTATCTGTTGTCAATTAATTTAGAACATTTTGTTTTAACTCATTCATGTTTTAATTAGACCAAGCAGCTAGCTAAAGGCAGGTGCTTGATCACATATTGTGGAAAGAATGATGTGCATATTATAGCAATGCATTTGTCAGATTGTGCAGAAGTTTCATGGTATGAGAAAAGCAATTTCTGAGGCATACATTAATCTTAAAATGTTCTTTAGAGATTGACATGAATAGAGAGCTCCAAAATGAATATCAGACTGAAATGATGTGTGGGATCTGCAGCTATTTACAAACTGCTTATGCTTTACTTACTTGTTTTATGGTCTTAGTAGAATCCATGCATGAAATTAATCCCTGGTGCAAGGAGCACCACAAAGTCCTTATAGACTAAGCCCATATAAGGGCTCTGCTGGATGAGTAGCCATGCTGTGGAAGTAGCCTCAAGACTGGCCAATGCAGGGCTAGTTCAGAAGCTCACTATGGAGTTGGTCTGTGAGTGGGCTGTGGGCAGGGTCATGGATCCACATCTATGTTGTGCCCCACGCAGTTAACATGAAGGGTTGTGTCCATTGTTCCTGTGGGACAGCACGAGCCCTGGCCCTGGCTTGATAAAGGAGTACATTTCAAATCCCTGCACTTCACTTATGTAGAGTCTGAATACTCAAGCTTTATGTAGGGGGAGTGAATTTCACTCCTGGAGGCTATTTACAGCATCGCATATTCATTTGAAGTCATCAGGGATTTGATATCATGTTTTAATTGTGCAGTAGGATGTAGTGAATTCTGTGTCGAAGAAGCTCTGTCTCTGCTTCTTTTCAAGGTCACATTCAGGTACTTAGATACTACAGTGATAAGTATGGTTGCTTTTCTGACCTTCTCCTCTAAAACAGACACATACCCCGTGCAAAAACAAAACTCCTAGTTCTAGTGTTTGCAATCGAAGAATCCCTCAATCCACATGGCTCAGTGCCTTGTGTGGTATCCTCAATTGTTTCCAGCTCTCTCACTATACAAAAGGGCTTAATTGCTTCTTCTGCTGAACCTGAAAGAAGGGGGCTTATCCTTAACTAGGTTTGTGATTGTCTTAGGCTCAAAGACCCACATGATGGCCGCCGTGAGCACTTTTCAGCATAATAGTATTCCTTGTAATTTTATATGTTGATCATACCATACAGTAGTTATCATTTCTGAATGGTAATTGTTTGCCTCCTTGTACTCACAGGCTTGCTTTGCTTTCTCCATGGTTTGGTCCATTGGTGGAACTTGTGACGGTGACAGCCAAGTCCTTTTTGATGTCTTTATGAGGGATATTCTAGCAGGAAAGTCTGAGGCTCATCCAGTGCCAACAGCTGTGGGTAAATGGGACTGTCCCTTTGATGAGAAAGGCTTGGTCTATGACTATATGTATGAGGTATGAGACTTACCGATTGCTCATTTTTAGAGTAGTTTAAATAGATCCTCAAAATCTAAGTGAGAGAAGAAAGCAGCTAGGTGGAAATGTTAGCTTCTTAGAATCCTTTGGGGGCAAGATTGACTGGCTTTAATGGGAACAGGATTGGGTCCTTAGTGCAGTAAATGAACAACTATTGGTTGACAATAAATAAACTGATTATTAAATAAAATAAATTTTTCTTTTAAAAAGAATTAATGTACTGACTTTCTAAACAGAGCTTTTTAGTAAATGTCTACCCAGTCTACCTAAGGCGTGTCTAGACTGTGCTGCGTTTCAGTTCAGCTGCAGTTGAGGCCCTTGGAGATTTTGAGTTTCATATAGAGGGAAGCACATGCTTAAAATTTAAGCATGTTTATAAACCTGTTGTCTTCAATGGGACTATGCATATGCTTAAAGTTAAGCATGTGTAAGTATTTTCCTGGATAACAGGGTCCTAGAGAGATAGGGGAAAGAAGGGGGTCTGAACATCCATTTCTAAAATGACCCTCCATTCCTTTTAATGTTTGCTCATCACTAGTGCAATGAGGAAAATAAATACATAAGCACCTGAAATACTTAATATTACATTAACTTGTAAAAGAATAAAGTGCTTAAGAGAACCTTTTGAATGTCAGTACTATATTTTCCACTGTAATTGAAATCTGTTTTTCTTCTTAGTTGAAAGGCAAAGGACGCTGGGTGCATTGGAATGAAGTCATTAAAAGTATTAAATATAGTGATGATAAAAATGTTAAGATTCAAGACCTCATAGTCCCAACAATGGATACAGTCAGATATACCTATTTGATGGATTTATGCATTACCCATGGAAAGTAAGTACATCTATTTCATGCAAAACGTTGAATGATTTCATTGTTGTTCATATAGAACCTTATCCAAAGACCACTGAAATCCATGGAGTCTTTCTATTGACTTTAATACTTCTGTATCAGGCCCCCAGAATGTATCAATATTAGAATATACTGTTCTTGGCTCATTAGAAAATAAACAAAAACAGACTTTCAAGCATCTGATTACATTATTTCTATAAACTTTTTAGTTTTAAAGTCTTTGATTTATAATCCAGCATTCAGTATATCCATCCCACACTGTTCCACTGATATTGTTAGGATGGCTGCTGAGATTTGGTGCCTCCTTTCTTTTTCTTTTAGAATTAAATTTCTCTTAATTTTTCTTAAATTAGTCATGAGTTAAAGATGAGTTAGTCATGAATTAAGTGATTAGGACATGCAGAAAAATGAAACAAAGATATGGATGGATGGATGGATCCAGGGATGGATTTTAAAGCAGAAAGCTGCAATTTTAATAGCTTTTAAATTTAAAGGGGGGGTTCTTCTTTGAGTGATGTCCCTATGGGTGCTCCACTGTAGGTGCGGCAGTGCCCCGTGTGCCTGAGATCAGAGATCCTCATTAGATGTGCCCTTGGACTGCACATGCCCACCTTCCCCATCTCGCCCCGTGAGAGGGATGTATATATACCACTGTGCAGTCTGACCGCCCCCCAGTTCCTTTTCTACAACCTTCGGTCTGAGATGGAATCCACAGCAAAGCCTACTTGTCCTTTTTGACCTGTTAGATAGTGCCTTGTCTGTTAGTTTTAGTGTAGTTTCAATAGTTCTTTCTTTTTGATCTCTCCCTATATGTATATATATATTTGCTTTTATGCCCTCTAACCTCCCCATTAGTTAGTTGGTTTTTTTTTCTTGCTTCCTGCCTTTCCCCACAACGGAGCTTTTTCCTCACCCTTATGCCTGGCTCTCCTAGGTTTAAGAGGTGTGTAACTTGCCAGATTGCCTTCCTGGTAATGGACGGTCACCCACAGTGCATTCACTGCCTGGGAGAGGGACACATCCCGCAAAAGTGTGCTTATTGCCACGACCGCAATACCAGGGCCAGAAAAGACCAGGACATTCGGTTGCAACTTCTCCTCCTGGAGAAATCACTACATCCACCATTGGACCCTGGCCCAGACACTACCCCTCTATGGCCCTCACGCTCCACTGGGTCATCTACTGACCTTCATTTGCCTCATCCTTCTAAAAGGAAGTCTTCTCTTCCTCGCTCTGATGGGAAAAAAAACAGGCTCCCTCATCACCTGCTGAGACCCCACCTGCCAGAACGCCATCCCCTGCAAGGTTGGTTGCCTCGACATCCTCGGATATGGGACATAGCTCCAGGGCCCATCTGAGTACCTCCGGTACCAGTGCTCACGAAACATCTAAAGACCCTAACGGGGCAGATCTCCAGCCCTTAGTACCATCTCTTGGTGTTAGAGACAGAGACATAAGACCTTTGAAACTGGTGCCAACTGTGCCAACCAGATCTGCCTGCTAGTGCTGATGTCCTTTTCTGTACTGAGCAAGCCCTTGGCACCGAGCAAGTCTGCCGCACTGAGCAAGCCCTTGGCTCCGAGCAAGTCTGCTGCACTGAGCAAGCCCTCGGTACCAAGCAAGTCTTCAACTCCTTCTGCTGGCTGCTCAGGAGAATGTACTCTCCCTCAGCACTGATGCATGTGCCAGTGAGAATGATGCTCTTCCCTCCTTCCCAAGAGTTTAGATACCCCAAAGACCTATCTGTCTCTGATGTACCTGAGTCACCACTTCTCAGACATGACATCCCTCCAGTTCCATCCTCTTTGCCAGAAATCACACCACTCTACCCTTTCCCCTCCAAGGATGAGACTTCCCTTCCCTAGTGATGCAGAGGAGGAAGAGGAGTACTCCATCCCACCCTCACACTTGAGACAGGCTCAAAGTCCTCCTCTCTACACACTACTCACAACCCACCATTGGACAAGGGTCCTGGTATGGACCACAGTGGATGCAGCCCCATGTGCAACTCCCTCAGCATTGGCCATGCTGAGATCCTTGGGCCATGTACAGAGCACAGTTTGGGAAGCCTCCCATGGACCAAAATCAGAGGCCTTCACCTTTGCCTTCTCCATTGATCTCTTGACCACCAGAGACTGAGCCTTTCCCTATGGTGGATGAGGAGGAAGAACAAGAGGAGAAAATTCCACTACCACTCCATTTAGCCTCATCAGGAGAAGAAGAGGAGATCATTCCTCCACCCGCTACAGCTGACGACTTCAAAAATTTCCAGGAGTTATTTTGCAGGATTGCAGACTCCCTCCACATTCCTTTGGAGGAGGTGAAGGACCAATAAAATAAGCTGCTTGACATCCTGCCTACATCCTCCTCAAAAATAGTCCTCCCTATCAATGAGGCCCTTCTCGATCCTTCCAAGGTGCTCTGGCAGACCCCTGCATCCATCCCACCGACTTGCAAGCGGATGGACAAAAAATATTATGTTCCCACAAAGGACTTTGAATTTCTGTTTTCTCACTCCACCCCAAATTCCTTGGTTGTCAATGTCGTGCAAGAAAAAGGACACCAATACCAACCTCGACATGCCCACCATGATAGAGGCTGGAAACGATGGACCTGTTTGGATGCAAAGCTTATTCACCTGCTACTCTCCTGTTCCATTTATCCAATTACAATGTTGTCATGGCCAAGTATAATTACACCAACTACTCTAAAATACAGGAATTCTGTCAAGACCTTCTTGATGACAAAAAAGAACAACTCCAGGCACAGAAATGTGAAGGATACATCTTGGTCCATACAGCTTTGCAAGTCTCTTTGGACTCTGTGGATACCTCTGCCTGTTCCATCACAACCGCCATTGTCATGAGATGGGCATCATGGCTGCACTCTCAGGCTTTCCAAAGGAGATACAAACCACCATTGAAGACCTACCCTTTGAGGGCTCCAAATTATTCATGGTGTGTACAGATAACTCCCTACACTCCCTTAAGGACTCCCAAGCAATTCTTCGTTCTCTGGGCATTTACACTCCAGCGCCAAAGAGACGCCCCGGGAAGTATCAACTTCCTCTATGATCCCCACCACTGCAATATGCTCCCCAGTGACAATATGATACCCAGCAACATTGACAGAAGCCCCTTACCAAACGCAAACATGCGACTCCACAGGGGGCTACTTTTCATGCACCTCCAACCAAACAGCAATTTTGAAGTTGTGGTCAAGGCCATCCCCTGAGAAGCCATCCCCTGTTTCAGTCACATCAACAGTCTTCCATATCCCACCAGTTTGATGAATACCTAACCCCTTTCTTTCCATCATGGCGGCTCGTTACCTCAGACAAGTGGGTTCTGGAGATCATTAGGGAAGGATACTCCATACCCTTCCTATCTATCCCACCCCACCATATTCCCTCCCTGTCTCTCTTCAGGGACACTTCTCACACTCATCCTACAAGACGAAATAAATCATCTTCTGTGACTAAGAGCTATAGAACCAGTCCTGTCCCAGCACAGAGTGAAGGGTTTTTACTCTCATTACTTTCTGGTCCAAAAGAAATCCAACAAGGGAAGCCAATCCTAGACCTTCAAAACCTAAACAAGCTTGTCAAACTGCAATGCTTCAAGATTGTTACCCTCTACACCATTATCCCAGCACTGGAGCAGGAGGATTGGTTCTCAGTCCTCGACCTCCAAGACACGTATTTTCATATCACAGTACACCCTGCCCACAGACAGTTACTCCAGTTCATCATGAGGACCAATCACTATCAGTACAAGGTACTGCCCTTCTGACTGTCAGCAGCATCTCATGTGTTCCCCAACGTCCTTGCAATCATGGCTGCCTGCCTACACAAAGAGGGTGTTGTCACCTTTCCATACTTGGATGACTGTGTCCTCAAGGCCCCATCAAAAGCCGACTATCTTTGCACCATCCGTATTACAATGGACCTTTTTTTGAGCCTCAGCCTTTGTGTAAACTTGGAGAAATCTACACCGACAGCAGTACAATGTCTAGAGTTTATCGGGGAACAACTGGATATCATACAAGCTTCAGCCTTCCTCCCAGCTCACAGATTCTTGACTACAGTTGATCTTGTATCCAAGGTCAGAACCTGCCACCAGATCTCAGCCAGGACATGACCCCAGCTACTCTGCCACTTTGTGGTAGCCACCTTCATGGTAAAACACACAGGTTTACACATGTATTGCCTTCAGCTGTGGCTGCATACAGTCTATGTCCATCACAGACACCGCCTGCATGAACTCCTTTCCATGTCTATAATGGTCAAGGACTCACTACTCTGGTGGACTCAGCTCAAAAATGTTTGTGTCGGTATTCCTTTCCTTCAACCAGCACCATCCATGAGTCATCCTTGTTCGATTGGGGAGCGCACCTTCTCAATCACACAATCGAGGGCAGATGGTCTTTCAGTGAATCCACCCCGCACATCAACCTCCTATAGCTGCAGGCAGTCCACAATGCCTGCCAACACTTTCTCCCATTGATCGCACATTGCACCATTAGAGTCATGACTGACAATATCACCTGCATGTTTTACATCAACAGGCAAAGCAGAGCGAGAGCCCCTCTTTATGCTCAGAGGCACTAAAATTTTAGAACTGGTGTATCCAACATGGCATCACCATCTGAGCCTCATATCTCCCTGGATGCCAGAACACCACTGGGGACTCACTGAGCAGGTGATTCTCCCATGATCACGAGTAGGAACTGGATGCATGAGCGCTTCAGCACATCTTCAACCGCTGGGGATTCCCCACTATAGACCTCTTTGACACATCAGAAAATGCCCACTGCCTTCAATTCTGCTTGAGAACGGGACTGGGGCACGGATCCCTGGGAGATGCATTCCTCATGGTGTGGTATGCTCTGCTAATCTATGCCTTTCCTCCCTTTCCCCCTCTGTCTCGTGTACTCCAGGGCCCAAACAGCCGTATAGCTCTGACCTGGCCACAACAAGTCTGGTATACTTAGTTCCTTTGCATGACAGTATGCTCTCCGATCTCTCTTCACCTATCTCCGTGCATCCTTTCTCAGGATGCAGGTCGCATCATCCTTCCCAATGCACAGCTGCTCCACCTGAAAGCATGGCTCCTCCATGGTTCCAAGATTCGGAAATAACCTGTTCAGAAGCAGTTAAACAAGTATTCTTGAAGAGGAGACGTGACGTAACGTGACTAGAAACACATAGATTCCAATGCTGGTGTGCCTCCTATCAGGCTGACACAATGAATGCTCCATTACCACTTATCCTGGAATATATTTTACATCTTAAATAGCTGGGGTTATCCACCAGCTCCATCCATGTGTATTTGGCAGCTATCACAACCTTTCACTGCCACATAGATGGCCACTCCATTTTCAACCACCCACTCACAAAACATTTCCTACAGGGCCTCCAAAATCTTTACCCTCACATACAGGATGCAACCCCTGCTTGGGACCCTGGCCTCTTTCCATGCTGTCTTACAAGACCTCCATTCAAACCAGTAGCAACATGTTCCTACATTCACTTATCTATGATAGCATTTCTTGTCACTATCATCTCTGCCCAACATGTTGGTGAAATTGGAGCCCTTATGGCATACCCCCCCGTGTACAGTTTTTCATAAAGACAAGGTTACGCTATGTCCATGTCCAAAATTTTTACCTAGGGTACCATCCTCTTTCCATCTCAATCTATCTACCTTCCTTGCTTCTTCGCAAAGCCTCACAGCAACCAACAGGAGACAGCATTGCTTATCCTGTATGTCAGATGAGCATTAGCTTTCTACTTGGACAGAACTAAACCTTTCCAAAAATCACCATGCTTATTCCACACAACAGCCAAAAGATCCAAAGGTCCAGCCATCTCTAAGCAATGCCTTTCAAAGTGTATCTCTCAGTGTTTACATCTGTCCTACCAACTACACAAATGACAGCTTCCTCCTGGAACTAGACCACATTCCAACTGCTCGCTCTCCTCCTCTATTGCTTTCCTCAATAATGTTCCAATAATTTACATTTGCAAAGTGGCCACATGGGCATCAGCAGACACTTTTGTCTGTCACTATGCCATTACTCAGGATGCGTCAGCAGATACTCTACTGGGATGCACTGTCCTATCATCTGCAGTAAATGCTGCTCCAAAGCCCCAGCCTTCCAATTACGGGCACTGCTTTCTAGTCACCTGCAGTGGAGCACCCATAGGGACATCACTCAAAGAAGAAGAGAAGGTTACTCACCCTGTGCAGTAACTGTGGTTGTTCAAGGTGTGTGTCCCTATGGGTGCTCCACTACCCACCCTCCTCCCCTCTGCCTTGGAGCTGAAACATAAGTTCTGTAACAAAGAAGGAACTGGGAGGCGGTTCAACCAGTGCTATATATACATCCTGCTCATGGTGTGAGATGGGGAAGGTAAGCATGTGCAGTCCAACAAGCACTGCTGATGAAGATCTCCCATCCCAGGCTCAGGAGGTGCTGCCGCACCTACAGTGGAGTACCCATAGGGACACACATCTCAAACAACCTGTTACTGCACAGGGGTGAGTAACGTTCTCTTAACATACCATACACTCCTTTCTCAAACACTAGGTATACATTTGGGTCCTGTTCAGGGTTAAATGGCCTCTATACCAAAAAACTAAACATTAAGGTTAGCCCTCTTCTGCCTAACCCCTAGGATTCAGCCCTTCTCTGAGTCCTCTCACCCTTCCCCCCATAAAGGGGAATGATGGTACATTTGAAGGATCTCTCAGTCTATGAGGTCTTAAGGTCTCCCCTTCTTCCAGGCTAATAGGGTCTCCCACTCATGATTGCCTCTGGGAGGTGACCCATTTGAGTTGCTCACCCACAGTGAACATCAGTCATAAATTGCAATGGAATTACAAACTCCACTTGTAAACATACAGTTTTTAAATTCCTGCCTTTACTCCTTATTTACTTAAAACTAGGCCTTCTTGTCAATCTGGTCTCATGGGACAAATTCCTTCCTGATCCCATAAACTGACCATCAGTCAGACCCACAGCATCTTGGAAACAGTTGAAATTATACCTCCATTACAGGGCTGGGATAGTGGGGCAGCAACTGCAGCAAGGTGGCTGCTGCAAACCCTGACGATTTCACATGCAGGAAGGGGAGAGGTCATGAGAGATTATCAGCTCTCTTTCCCACTCTCCCAGTTTATGGCAGCAGGGAGAGGCAGAGAAATCTCTCCACCCCCTCCCTCATCCCTCAGTGGACAATTTCCATATGTGTTCTAGGTGAAGTGGGGGTGGAGCAAAGGCTTACCCTTCTCTTTCCTTCTCTCACTTCCCCTCAGGAACTCTGGGGTTGTCTGTACCCTGCAGGTCTAAACAAACTTCCTCCCCTCCCCCGAGATGGAAGGTAAATTATCTTCTTATATCAACAATTTCTGGAGTTTTGATAGTGACAGCTGGAATTTTCAAAGGGGCATAAGAGAGTTAAGTGTCTAAATCCTATTGACTTTCAAAGGGAGTTGAGCACCTAAGTCCCTGAAAAATCCCAGCTGGCATTTCTAAACTTCCTATTTCTGGTGGGTAAAATTCACACTAGTGTCAAAATCATGCACAAGGCCCTCTGAACTATTTACTCCTGATCTTAAAAACTTTAACAGAGCTGAATTATGGTTACAGTGTAGACACAATGGAGTGTATTTCAGACTATGCATTTCTTTGTCAGTAAGGTCCCTCTACTTTGCGAGCCTGATTCTACTTTCAGTTACACCTCTGCAACCCCATTAATTTTAAGTGCATCTTTATTTCAGTGGGGTTGTAGGAGTGTCTAACTAAGAATAAAATTTAATACGCATTTTTAACATTTTTGTGTTTTTAGTGGTTTACATGTATTTACAAGTAGAGCAGATTTGTTCAGTATTTCATTTTTAGTTTAATTGGGTGTATGTTTTATTTACTATTTTGCTTTTGATTGACTAATGTAAATTTTTATTCTTTTTTACAAAGACCATTGCTTTTTGTGGGACCAACAGGTACTGGGAAGTCTGTATATGTGAAGGATAAGTTAATGAACAACTTGGAAAAGGAAAGATACTTTCCATTCTTCATTAATTTTTCAGCACGGACCAGTGCCAATCAGATCCAGGTTGGTAGGAACAGCTGGCTTACATTAATTAAAATGAGATTATATAGACAGAGATGTAAATTTACTTGGAATTTGTTCAGTGTGTAAGATTTGGCTCTGTCATTTCAAGATACTTTTATTGTGATATTTTTATAGTATGGTTCCTGGAATGTCAATGAAATGTTGTTTGAAAACAAAATATCAGCATAGACTCAATTTACTTTACTCTGGCCCTGGAATTCACATCTCCTTTTGGTCTCATAGAGCCTGTGTTTGCTGATCGTCAGGGCATAGTGTAGAGCCCATCTGCTCACTGAGGTTGTTGCCTTAGGGCTAGTCTACACGGGCAACGCTAAAGCGCTGCCATTGCAGCACTTTAACGTGGCTTGTGTGATCTCAGCAGCTCTAAAAAACCCACCTCCAGGAGGGGTGTAGCAACCAGCGCTGGGAGCGCGGTCTACACTGACACTTTACAGCGCTGAAACTTGCTGCGCTCAGGGGGGTGTTTTTTTTCACAACCCTGAGCAAGAAAGTTGCAGCGCTGTAAATTGCCAGTGTAGACAAGCCCTTAGTGGATAAGCATATAGCTTGGTTTAATTGGGGTTAAGCCTCTTAATGTTTATTTGATATTTGTCAAACAAATCTTTGTGGTTTTATTTCATTTGTGTGTATGTGTTCAGAGACATAAGCTGGACTTGATTTTAGAAATCTAAGATAAATAAATAAAAATTCTCTGCTTTGGAAAAGAATATAAAGTAATAAAAAAGTTCCAGAAATGATTTATTATGATTCAACAAAGCTAACCCTTATCATTAAGAATGAGGATGTGGCTAAATGGCATATTAGTGAAATTGGGGGGTTTGGTTGTTTTTTTTTTCTTAGTTTTTAAAACAACCTGATGTTTAAATTTGCTTTGCTTTTTTTGATATCACACTCCAAAAATTGTAATAAACACCTGGAAGTTTCAGCATTTACCGCTCTAGTATCAAAGCATACACTAAGATGTTACCTGCTCACTGGCTTTCATAGCTAAGTTTTTATGTATATAGTTTCTCAAAATAAGCATTTTGTAAGCACAAAAACTCAGGAGGATGTGTGCAATCTACATTTGATCAGACAAAATGAATGGTTACTGTAATCATCTAACTGTAGTACTTGATTTATATACCCAAATGCTACCCAGTTTTTGGTTATGCAAATGCTTTGGTTTTGATCCCACAAAGGGATTTGCTTGTGCGAACTTTTCTGCCTGATGCCAGTGCAAATGGATCTCATCAGGGTTCTTTGGTTTGAAAATTGTAAGTACGATTACAAAGGTGGGTGACCAGTTTTGTAGAAATTTGTACCATATGTTTTCTCTGTTAATATATTAAATATTTTTTGTAATTGCAGTGTGTTGAAATCCTACATAAATCTGGAGTAATTTTCCTGTTAGTGGATAGTTCTTCTTTTTCCTGTTAAAGAAATTTTTCCCACAGTCCAAATTTCCCTTTGTTCTTCACCGAGATAGTACTATATCTCTGCTATGAGTGGTTTCCTTGACACCATCAAATTAAGGACCTGATCCTGTAATTAAATATGAGTAGACATACCATTGTGATTCTGTGTGGGTGTAGCAGTATGGTCACCCACAAAGAGCAAATTGTAAGATTAAGGCCAGGAAAGTTTTAGGGCTCAATCTTCTGAGGTGCTGAGCCCTGACATAGTGGAGCATTTAAGCATATGCTCAACTTTCAGCAGATAAGTAGGACCACTAAAATCAGGCGGAAGCAAACTTGAAATCAGAAATAAATTAAAACACATTATAATTTTTTTCGTTTTAGTAAGCTCACCAAATAACAAGACAAAGAGGAATACAAAAAGTTAATATTCATATCTGTATTTTCCAATTCTGCATTTTCTTAATTATTAAAGCCATGAACTGTTTCAGTACACTATTTATATTCCATTATGTAATATAGTTGGGCTGCATATTAAATCAATGCTTTAAATGATCCCATTCTGTTTTTTAGAACATTATTATGGCGAGACTAGACAAAAGACGCAAAGGAGTATTTGGCCCTCCTATGGGAAAGAAGTGTGTCATCTTTGTAGATGATATGAATATGCCTGCATTGGAGAAATATGGAGCTCAACCTCCTATTGAACTTTTAAGACAGTTTTTTGACCATGGAATTTGGTAACTATTCAAGACAGATCTAAAGCTTACAGAAAATTAGTGGATAATTTTGCCATTATCATTATTTATTAACTTCAATTTCATTTTCAGAATTGTTCTCTTAAAAATAAATGCTATTTTTATTTTTTTATAACATTGTCATTTTAAAATTATTTACATTTTAAATAATCCTTATTTTGCTTTTTAGTCATACACTCATAAGTGATTTTTTTTTTAATTTAGGAGATTGATTTTCAGCTTATTTTTAGCAGGTCCATGACTTCTTGCCATTACTGAGTAGAGTTTCTATACACAATATAGATTTTCTTTCTTTTCCTATTTTTGCAGATGCCATTGTTTCTCTTCTTTTGTTGTTGTTGTGACTTTTTGTTTTTTTTCTCTCCAGTTTTTGTCCCACTTTTGTATTTATTTTCCCCACCATTCCTTCTCTCAGAGTGAACTTCCAGACCTAACAGGGTTGTGACCATTGAAGTTGCAATGGCATTTAATCAGTTCAGCAAATGAAATCAGTGATTTGTGCTGTTGTCTGAAATCCAGTTGTTGAATCAGTTAATCTTAAATTTCATCTGCCAGTTAATCATGGCTTCCAGGATTCTCTTAAATTTATAGATAGTGTAAAATAGTTGGAACATGTGGCCTGAAAAGAGGGCCTGAACGTTGAGTCCAACCTTGCTACAGATCTAGTGACTGTACTCCTAATAGCCATTAATCTTTCCTGTTAAGGACTTGCTCAATTTTTTAAAATATGGCCATGTTAGTCGCTCCTAATGACTAGAGCAGTGCAAAATGTTTTGGATGAAACTTTTCTTGGCAAAAAATTGGAAATAGAAATAGAATATCAGAGTTGGAAGGGACCTCAAGAGGTCATCTAGTCCAACCCCGTGCTCAAAGCAGGACCAATCCCCAATTTTTGCCCCAAATCCCTAAATGGCCCCCTCTAGGTTTGAACTCACAACCCTGGGTTTAGTAGGCCAGTGCTCAAACCACTGAGCAAATGCAGATTCAGAACAACCAAAACATTTAATTAATTTGTGTACATTTTGCTGAATGGTTTCAAAATTAAATTTTTTGATTTTTTTTTAATTCAAAATGACTTCTCACTTAGACATTTTCTTTAATTTTATTTTAAAATATCTTGATATCTGTACAAAATATTTCGTTTTTGGTAGAGCAAAACAATTTTTTCAGACCTGTCAGCAAATTTAAAAATTAGCAATCTGTACAACTCTCTTATTGGTGTACTTATCAGAGGTGTTTTGAAAGCTATTGGTGGGCAAATATTGTAAAAAATCTTTAAAGATTTGCTAAAAATTTTAATGAATTTGCTCCAGCACGTACACGATCCCTTTATGATTGTTTTTATTCCCAAAAGAATAAATGCAAACTTAGTGCTTGAAATTAAAATTCAGTTTTGGTGAATACCTATGCATCAAACTTTGATAATTACTACGAGGAGTCTGGTGGCATCTTAAAGATGAACAGATTTATTTGGGCATAATCCTCGTTCTTTTTGCGGATACAGACTAATACAGCTACCCCTCTGATACTTGATAATGACTGTCCGTGTCACACAAATGTTTGTAGAAAACGATGTGTGATGTGACTCATCTGACTAATCATAATGAAGCAACACAACTTGGATGGCAAATATCAAGTATTGAATACTTACAGCATACTGTCTGCAATATATCCACAAAGATGAAAATACTTTTAAAAATATCAATGAATAAATTAGAAGTCATCTGCTCATGAATATTCTACAAACAGAAATTGTTATATATTACTTGCTCAGTTCTAGTGAAAACTTTTTGCCAGAATAATTTTGCCTTCAGTTTCCCTTTTTTAGCCTGTCCATGAGTCCTGGGTTTTATAAATTAATTCAAAAAAAGTTTATCCAGCTCTACCCACAATATCTAATTTTAGTGTTTTGAAGACTTCTATTACTATCTTCCTTAGCTGTCTCATTTCTAGCGAGTACACTCATAGTGTTTCTGGACTTTCTCTGCAAATTAATCTCCTCCAGTTCTTTTAATTCTGTACAAATATAAGACATGGAAAATTTTGGAACTTCAGAAAGAAAGTTCAGAGATACTTTTTTGTTTCCTTTTCAGAGCATTAATTTTAACTGTTCAAAGAATCCACTTATATTATAACTGATTTGGATCATAAATTTTGAAGAAAGTAAATAAAGAAAATTAGTAGATCTTTAAGGACCATGAATTCGTAAATAATTGTTTATGTTTCTATACTAATTTGTTGGTTAAATATGTCATCATGTATAGTGCAAAACAATGTATTTAAATTCACATGGTTAAACTACTACATATTGGTCAAATTGTTTCAAATTTGTAAGTATTTAAATGCTCCAACATAAGCTTTGAAGTTAATGTTCTTTCAAGATAAAATAAAAGTGTAAACTCATTGAGGCAGGTACCCATCAACTCTATTGGTCTATGCTATAACTGGCATTGTATAAATAACAACAGATGTAGGCAAAGTTCACACTTCTACGCTGATGTATTATTTCAGTCTACCTGATTGAGTAAATAAAAGTGCCCTTTTACTATATGAAGACTAACTTTCCAACCAGGAGGCCTAGAAATATGTGTTTTTAAATTTAAAAAAACCTTACATTTTAGGGAGTATAGCAAAAGGAAGAACCTAAATCCCCCAGCATTTTCATCCCTGCAGGTATCTGTTGCTCTTGAATATAGGAAGTATAATCCTCCAATTGACATTGTCATTAGCTATTATTTATTTGTGTTATCAGAGCTTCTAGAAGCCCTAATCATGGACCAGGACTCTATTGTGCTAGGTCTGTATAAACACAGAACAAAAAAAATTATCCCTGTCCCTGAGAGCTTACAATCTATCTATTAGTTGTTGTCACACAAAACTGTGGGATGGGATGGAATTGTGAATCCCAGATTAAAACTAATGATTTGGGCCTCAATGCTTCAAAGCAAAACATGTGGGTCCTTGACCCCACGTGAAGCTCCACTGAAGTCAACTCAAGGGTTCATGTGCATGGCTGTCTTTGTAGAATTGAGGCCTAAGGTATCATATCTAAAAAATTCTGTAGTGCAGATGTATCAGACTACTTGCATTAGGACTGATTTGTTGTATCTGTAATTGTCTAAATATCATATTGTAATTTGTTTTGAAGGTACGACTTAAAGGACACAAATAAAATTACACTGGTTGACATACAGCTGATAGCTGCTATGGGACCTCCAGGAGGTGGGAGGAATCCTGTTACGTCTCGTTTTCTGCGACACTTCAACATTTGCACCATTAACTCCTTTAGTGATGAAACTATGGTCCGTATCTTCTCTACCATAGTAGCTTTCTACCTTAGGAATAACGAATTTGCTCCTGAATTCTTCACAATTGGAAACCAAATTGTCAGTGGCACAATGGAGGTAAGAAACAAATACTTTCCTGAAAGTTCTATTTTCTATTACTTGGTAAAGTTCTATGGGTTCCAGATTGATTTAACTGATGATATTAGAGTTTGGGAAGTCTAGTCCCCATTACTATTTTCAAAGTATAGACAATTCAACGGCATCTATTTATATGAAGTTAACTTATTTTTATGGGTAAAGCTTTATTTTGCTGGAAACTTATGTGTCAGTGTGGGTACCACTATCGGTACACATCACACTTCATGTCTGCAAGATTGGAGTCTTTCCAATAGCAGTGTCCTTTGGGGCTGCACCTCCACCTAGTGCCTGCTTGTGCTCCCGTGCAAGGGCATAAAGGCGGAGTGTCCGCAGCTGTCCCTCAGTTTCCTTGTATTGCCTATGGAGGCATGATGGAATCTAGCAATGTCCAATCTGCTACTCCTTAATATTGGCTAATTCTTCTACTCATTCTGCTTTACTGGACAATCATCTTCCTTTCCTAGTAGGAAATTGCATCAGAGGTCAGCAGGTAACTCACTGGAGAGTCTGGGCAGCTTTTCTTTTAGAGCTGAGTCACAGCCTCACTATGACTAGCAGTGGACACCATGTGAGCCAGTCATGCCCTTATGGCATGCCACCATGACCCTTTTAGGCATACTGGGGACCATTGTCTCAAGCTTCCAGAAGATGGTCCCCATTTCACTCCAGGAAATGGAGGAGATCAAATTCTCAGACAACATTCCTGGACAGACCACTGACACCAGGCAGAACAGAGTATCTGGTGCAGTCAGATGGGACCAGGAGAATGACACTATGCTCCCTCACTTCCAAAAGACTTTTCTTGTCATCATCACCAGACAAAGTGATTGTTCTCGTACCGACCCTGGCTGATTTCAAAGCTTTCCAAGAGCTGTTGTTGAGGATAGCAGATATGTTGGACATCAAGACTTTGGTGATACAGGAGAAGCCCCATAAATTGTTCAACATCCTGACTGCATTAGACTCTGCTAGAATTGCTCTCCTGATAAATGATAAATACACAACCCAACTGAAGATCTATGGAAGAAAGCTACCACCATTCCTGACACAACAAAAAGGGTTGAGAAATGGTACCAAGTCCCACAGAAAAGGGTTGAATATTTTTCTGTCACCCCATTAGTTAATTAGTTGTCTCTGTGGTCCAGGTAAAATCTAGTCCACAAAGGAGAAAGGTCTAAAAAATGGGACCTTTTTGGAAGGAAAGATCACTCCTCTGCCTCCCTGAAACTTTGTATTTCTAATTATCAAGCTCTCTTGGCTGAGTACAACTTTTTAAAGTGGGACAGTGTCACCATTCTTAGCCACGCTTTCACAAGATAGTAAGAAAGAGCTTAAGGTCATAGACAGGGGTGGCTAATAAGTGCCTAAGCCTACTCTCCAGGCAGCCACTTTCACCTTGGACATGAAGGGCAGATCCATGGCTACAGCCATAATGATACAAAAAGCCTTATGGTTACAGGCTTCAGGCATACCCAAGGAGATGGAAGTCACAAAAGAAGACCTGCTCTTCAGTCGATGGAGCTATTTAGTGAATACATGGATAGTGCTTTACATTTCCTGAATGATCTGAGAGCCACTCTGTGCTCCTTGGGGAGGTACACACCGGCCTCTTATCATAAACCTTACCAATATTCACCTCAGACGAGGCAGGGAACTATGTTGTACCAGCCAAGCCAACCCTGCTATCTCCTCAGCAAGAAGCCATGCATCACCTCCTCATAACACACTATGCATCTGCTTCAGGACAGCAGATTTGTGAGGACTGTCAGGAGCCACACCAGAACCAGTCCAGAGTAGAAGGCAATCTTTGGAAGCTGCATTGCTCTCTACAACTGAGCTTGATCTGCCACGCATCCAACATATGAGTGCTAGAGATCATCACCCATGTTTACCCAATCCAATTCCAATCCCTGCCCTCTATCCATTCCTTTTCCCCATCCTTCTTCAGGGACTTTTCTCAAGAGAGCTTACTACAAACAGATGTGGCCTCACTGCGTCTTCTAGGAGCCATAGAGACGGTACTGCAGATGTACTGGAGAAGAGGTTTCTATTCCTGATAATTCTTTATTGTGAGGAAGAAAAGGGATTTTCTTCCTATCCTGGCCCTAATGAGTCTTTATGCGCTGTCTCTGATTCAGGATGGTAACACTTGCCCCCATCATTCCCTCTCTTCATGCTCAAGGCTGGTTCATGGCTGTCAACTACAGGCCAGGTATTTCCACACCTCTATTCATTTGGTCCCCAGGAAGTAAGGCCCAACCGTTCACAGTAAGACTCAGCCATTATCAATACCCAGAGTACTGCCATTGGGACTCTCCATGGCCCCAGCAGTCTTCACAAAACTCCTAGAAATGGTAGGGGGCACACATAAAGATGAAAGGCCTGGACGTCTACTCATATTGAGACAACTGGCTGATAAGTGAAGGATCCTAGCAAGAGATGGTAACAGCTAGTCCTCTCCTTGTTTGCCCAACTACACCTCCTGGTGAGCTATGAAAAATCATCTCTCGCCCCAGGCCTAGATGGCAAAACCATCTCTCCTCGAGAACAGGTTCTTGTCTCTGCAATCAATACTGAATGGAGTAAGATTAAAATCTGGCCATGATACTATGGACTTTTCTGGTCTGCTAGGTCACATGTCTGCATGCATATGTGTGACACTGCTTGCCAGACTTCATCTGTGGCCTCTACAAATCTAAGATCAGTGCATTCCCTGTTGGGACACTAGATAAGCAAGGTAGTTGTGGTTCCACCTCACATCATCTCAGAGCTGAGTTGGTGGCTAGCCCCAAGACCATACGTAGAGGGGTACCTTTCTCATGCCCCCCCACCCCTGACCATGACACAGTCATACATGTATCAAGAGGAGGTTGGGGGTTATCTAGACAATCTCCAGATGTAGGGGACCTGCTTCCAGGATGACATGAGATGTCCTGAAGCTCACAGATCATAATGGTTTCCTGCATGACATTCCTACCTCTTCCTCAAAATTCCACAGTGCAAATCTTGATAGACAGCACCTCTATAGTGTACGACCTATACAAACAAGAAGGCACATGCACATCATCCCTCTGTCAAGAAGATGTCAAGTTACGGACATGTTGTCATCAGCCCAGGCAACAGTGCTGGAACCAGGGGGCAGGATGGGAGGCCATGGTCTCCCCACTTTTAAAAGCTGGAGGGTCATGCCCCCACTTTTAAACATGGGCGTACTTTGTGGGGGAAATGCTGCCACATAGCACAGCCCCTGCTGACCCAGCTCCGTGCCTGCCTGAGGCTTGCAATTTGGGCGGGCATTGCGGTCTTCTGCCCCCCGACTACACCCAGGCTAAAAAAAAGTGGATGGTATGCCCCCCGCCTCCCCCGGGTTTCAGCACCAGTGGATCCCCCACTTCTACAAAGGTTCTGGCACCCTTGAGCCCAGGATAACCTGACAGCTCTTCACTTCTCTGGAGTCAGCAACAATGAAGCAGGCATCTTAAGCAAACAATTCATCACAAGCAGAGTGGTTTCTGCAGAGGCCCATCATAGAGCTCATATTCAACCAATGGAAAGTTCCCACAATGGACCTGTTCACCACTGAGGGCAAGTTTTGCTCAAGAGGGGGCGTGAGCCTGAGATCATTACCTGATGCCGTCCTTGTCTCATGGAATTGAGGCCTCCTGTATGCTTTTTCCACCAATTCTCCTGATTCCCAGGGTGATAGCCAAGATCAGACAGGACAGAACCACACTTATCTTTTTAGCTTCTTATTGGCCATAGTAGCTTTAGCTGACAGATCTGTTACAGATGTGTCTTTTCAACCTCGTATTCCACTCTCTGACTGTCCAAACATGATGTTTCAGAATCATGGTTAGATGATCGTCCAGACCAAAAGTCACTGCATCTGATGGCCTGGATGTTAGCTGGTTGAGTAACCATGACAGAAACTGCTCATTGCAAGAAATACTTATACAAAGTAGAATGTCATTTGGAAAAAATCATTACTCCTTGAAATTGAAGAGATTTTCAATATGACCAGTCCAGCACAATCTAGAATAACTATACGTTTTGATATTGAAAATCCTTGGCTGCGTATTGCATTAAAAACATTCTGGCCTTTCCTTCAGGTCCATCGTGGTTCACCTTGCAACAGTTTCAACTTGTCATCCCCTAGTACAGTTATGCATGGTCTTTTCTCACCCAATGGTATCGAAGTTTCTCAAGGCCTATTACATACTTAGCCACAGGCTAGAGAATCTACTCCAGCATGGGGCCCTAATATTGTCCTCCTAAACCTCTTGGATCCTCTTTTTTGAGCCCCTTTCAGAATGCTAATTGCACCATCTCACCCTCAAGATGGTCCACTGCAAGAGCCATCCCCTGCTGAAGCCAGCAGCTTTAGGATTATGAACTATGGGCACCAATATAAGAACCTGCCAGTCTTACTCTGGAGCCTGGACTCTAAGAGAATGGTAATGTGTTATGACATATAGCTTCAGAGAACAAGAATTAACTTTTAATTTTCATTTTTTCTTTCTTTCTTTTTTTTCAAAGGTCTTTTGGTATATTCTCTTCTGTTACCCCAGTGTGACAGGATAATTCATTTGTTCCTTTTTTAAAGAATAATTTGATTGGGTTCCAACAGTGCATGTGATGGGATGGACAAAAATCCCACTTGGGACAAAAAGGGGTAATATCCCATTCTGGAAGCAGGGACTGAATAGCCCCCTGCCGCACAACATTTGTCAAAACAGAAAGCCTGGGTTAAGTAAAATTAGAGACAGGAAGCATTGGAGTTGGGCTACCTTGACAGCTTTTGGTCTGAGATGGAGAGGTTATAGCAGAAGAACTGAGCAACCCTAAACTAAGAACCTAGGACCAGGCCTGGGGAGAAGGTTTGGACTAAATTTTATTGTTTTATTGTTAATTTGTCTGTTAATAGGGTTAATATTTTGACCCTACACAGGGCATGTAGCCTCTATCTTAGAGCAGATGGGAAAAATGCCTGCTAACAGTGTTCATTACACTGAATGTAATATTCTTAACAAACGTCTCCATTTCATCACACAGCATGAACTAAAGACAGATGAAACGTTCCAGACAACTGTAGGGAGTATACCATATATTATCTGATATTGTGATGATGCATGTTGATAGTATAATAAATGTTTTTGTTCATTTTTCATATTTAAGGTATATAAGAAAGCCATGAAAAACCTGCTCCCAACACCAGCCAAATCACATTACACATTCAACCTGCGTGACTTTTCACGTGTTGTCCAAGGCTGCTTACTCATTAAAAAAGAATCAGTTGAAACCAAGCATACAATGATTCGTCTGTTTGTGCATGAAGTATTTCGAGTATTTTATGACCGACTTGTGGATGACTCTGATAGAGCCTGGTTGTTCAAAATAATGAGAGACATAGTGAAAGACCATTTCAAAGAAGCGTTTGACATTGTTTTTGCACATCTAAGGCAAGGGAACGCACCTGTAAGTAATCACATTTTCCATTACAAAACAATTAATTTTTATTATTTTCTGTATCATAATGTCTGAATTTTAGCAGTGGCTATTTTGTCTCTGTTCTATCTCATCTGTCTTGGTGCCCTTCTCTGTTGGAGCATGTTGCATGATTTAAAAAAAAAAAACCCAAAACAACCCCAAAACCTACAACAAAGATTTTGCTCTTCTTTCCTGCTGGCAAGAGGTAGGCTTAAGGTTTGTACTTTTTGTTACCTGCATTACTTTAAAAAAAAAAAAGTTATGTTTATTTCACTTCCAGGGCATTCATAGTATTGAATTATTTAATTTTTTGTGTTTTGCTAGGAAAATATTTGTTGGAAACCAGAATAAAACAAATGAATATAGCATGCTTGTCAGGGGGGTGGGAAGAGGGTACCTGGCATTTCAGCACTCTAGGAAATTAATTATTTTTCATCTTTTTGAAAATTTAAGAAAACTGTGATGTGACTTGTGAAAATTTCTGGACTAGTTTGAATAACCAGATTAGTATGTCACTTTTAAAGGCTTGACTGATACACCTTTAGTTTATGTGACTTTGTATATTATATGTTAGAGGTCTTGCACACTGAGATTAATTCATAATAATGTCTGTGTAGTTGATTTATTGATAGTGTGTGTGTGTGTGTATATATATATATATATATATATATATATATATATATATATATATATATATATATAATTCTGTTCTTTTCTATTCTCAAATCTGCATCAGTGGTCTTCCTTCTTTAGGTTTCATGCTGATAGGCAGACCAATTACCAGGTCATTTTCTTCTCTGCAGAGCTTCCAACTTATTGAAGCTCTTTAGTTTTCCTTCTACTTCATCCAAGACAAACGCTTCAGCTCCTCATGATACACACCAAATATTCCTCAAGGCCCTGTTGCAGAAATTGTAATGTGGTCTCTTGTTCTGCCCACAGTGTGACTGAGGGTTGTCCTGAGCTCCAGTCCTGCCTCTCTTGATCGGGCATAAGGCCTATGGTACTGCAGCCTACCTTCCTTGTGGCCCAGATGGGAGCTCTTGCTCCAGGCTTCTCTCTCAGCAGATCAGCTCCTCTTGTGCCTCATATAACTGGATCACTGGAGGCAAAAGTCACGTCAGTGCTCTCCACTGGTTCCTTTCTATGCAGCCTCAGCAGCTATTACTTTGATCAGACATGTTGGGGATCTCACTGCTTTCTGTCATAAAGAACTATTCCTTATTTTTCATAAAGGCACAGCTGTCCCACATATTAGTCCCAGGATTCACCCCCAAGCCTGGCTCCGCATTTCATATTTCCCTCCCAAGTTTTGTCCATATTCAAAGTCCCTTAAAGGATATTTTGGCATAATTTAAGTATTATTTGAACCTTACAGTTTTATTTGCTTAGGACTTGCCCTTTTAGGCAGATTCTTTATTTGAGATATTCAGGAGTCTAAAAATAGAAAGAAAAAGTCCAGTTACACAGAAGCTAGGATGGATCAACTTCTGCATTAAAACATTGCTACCAGTATACAGCATCTCTTCTCCCAGCTTTATCAAAACTTACAATGAGAAAGCCATTGGTCCTTCTCGTTGGCCAAAGATTTTTCTTTTTTAGCCCATGATTTGTAAGATGACAAAAACAATTAGAAAGTGTTCAGAGTAGCAGCCGTGTAAGTCTGTATCCACAGAAAGAAAAAGAGTACTTGTGGCACCTTAGAGACTAATAAATTTATTTGAGCATAAGCTTTCGTGAGCTACAGCTCACTTCATCGGATGCAGCTCACGAAAGCTTATGCTCAAATAAATTTGTTAGTCTCTAAGGTGCCACAAGTACTCCTTTTAATTTGAAAGTAATTTACCAACCATTATGACAAGAAGAAATTAGTCCGGATCTTGGTCCATCTGCTGGTAAGTGTGATATCTGCAAGAGGAAACTCAGTGATGACAATTTTTGAATGGACTTCTAGAAACCTGATCTACTACATGGGAAAAGTCTCTATCTTTAGATTTAGAGAAGGGGATGAAGTAATATCTTTTCTTGGACCAACTTCCATTAGTGAAGGAGACAAGCTTTCAAGCTACACAGAGTTCTTCTTCAGGCCTGTGAAAGGCACTCGGAGTGTCATAGCTAAATACAAGGTGGAATAGATTGTTTAGCATAGTAAATACAAATTCTAAGAGACCGTTAAAGGTGAACAATCTGTTTTTTGTCGTGATCACTTTCTAGTTTTTTGGATGATTTTTGTTTTTTAATGTTTTTCCCACTCTCTTTTGCCATTTAATGGATGTGTAGACAAGGAACTTACCTTATGGCTCAAGTTATTACTTCCTAAGATGAGGAAGAAGGGTGCTACCCATACCTCTGTGTTATATCCTGAAAGTTTTGATTATGTTTGTGCATGAGACTATGAACAGCATTTTAATTAATTGTGTTCAAAGAATAAATAAATAAACATTTACTAGAGTTGGGCATGACCTATTAGTAGGGATTTTGATTTTTTGTTTTAATCAATAAACACTGATAAAACACCCCAATACAAAAAAAAAAGTTTATCCAATAAACAACAAAAATGGTTACTTGTATCAAAGGGCTTGTCTACTTGGATCAGTATTGTGACTAGGAAGTGTGATATCTAAAGTGTGCTAATGTATTGCTCATTAATTAGTCCATGTAGGAAAATGACAATTAAATTTCACTTTGCAATTTATTGATTTTATACCATAGGTAACTGAAGAAGACATGAGAAGTCTGGTATTTGGTGATTACATGAACCCTGACCTTGAAGGAGATGAAAGACTTTATATTGAAATTCCAAGTGTTCAACAGTTCAGTGATGTTGTAGAGCAGTGTTTGGAAGAATATAACCAAACTCACAAGACAAGAATGAACCTTGTAATTTTCAGGTGCACATACTTGGCATTATTAACAGCTTTAGGCAATAAACAACTTTGTAATAATATTCATTTTTGAGAAGTGCACTTTTTACCTCTCTCTTACCCTTTACATGTCTCCACCAAACTGTCGCTGATTACATTACCTCTTGGCAGATGCTGGGGGCAATTCAAATGATTTTACTGGGAAGCAGATGCACTACACTTTGCACCAGAAGTTCTGTTCTGATGGGAGATGAGCAATCCTGCTTTGTTATTTTCAACTGACTTTATTTTTCCTTTTTTGGTGGGGAAAGGGAGTAGGTGGGTAAGCAGTGATCTTTTCCTTTCATGTCTCTGCTTATTTATTCAGTTAACTGATGTTTGAAGTAACATTTTTCTCCCCAGGGACCCTTTGCAGGAGCATTCATGTTTGTAATTTAGAAGTGCTGCACTAGATCCAGATGATGCTGTAGCTGTGAAGTTTCAGAGTAGCAGCCGTGTTAGTCTGTATTCGCAAAAAGAAAAGGAGTACTTTTCTTATGCTCAAATAAATTGGTTAGTCTCTAAGGTGCCACAAATACTCTTTTTCTTTTAGCTGTGAAGTAACTCTCTAACTATCTGTTAGGGGATAATTCTACCACTTTTGCTTGTGGCTTCTGGACCCTCATTTCACCAGGGAAAGGAATTCCAAGTCTGAGAGGGACTGCACAGCCATGCCCTACTAATCACAGCTGCAGTTCCTCCTGTGAGGTTCTAGGCTGATGAGACCAAGCCACTGGTCTCCTAGTGACCAAGCACATAGAAAAATATCCTGAACTGGCTTTTCAGGATAAGTCAGAATTTGCTTTCTTTAAGATGATTGAACTTTTTTGAAACCAATTTAAATGGTGTCCCCCTTCATTTTCTTAAATGAGTTTTATGCTTCCTTAGGAAGGAATTCTTACCCCTCTCCCAGCCAAGGTTGAAAGCAAGACTCTTACTTTTGGCGGCCTTCCTCTTCATCTCCTTTCTGACACACTGTTCAAAGATGAGGATGGGAAAATAGCTTTTTCGCTGTTCCAGTGCACTAACTTTCATTCAGTCATCTCCAGATGCCACCTTTTAAAGAAATTGCTCAATTCTGTGTTTCCCAAAATCAGCAACAAAATGCATTTTGAAGGGGGAAAACATTGACCTATCCCATATTCTTTCCCATGTATTCTTCACTATTCTGTTCATACTATTGATATTTCCCAAAAGTTAAGACTAACAGAGCAACTGTGCTTTAGAATTGGAAATTTCCTTATCTGTTGATTTCTTCTTTTAGATTGACATCTCCATCAGTCCAAGCCCACTAATTCCTAAAGCTTATATTTAGTGATCGGGTGATGTGTATATAGTTGTCACAACAGTTATGAAAGATTGGTTTATTGGCTATCCAGCTTTGGAGGTACTCTTCTGGGCAGGAAGTTGGGCAAACATGACTTTCTGTTCTCATCTCCCAGACTTATTGACAGAACGTAAAAATATTAGCTTAGAAAAATGTAAAACATTTATAAATGTACTTTGTCTCTTTTCATCATGATGTTTAATCTATTTCATTGTCAGGTACGTGTTGGAACATTTGTCTCGGATAAGTCGTATTCTAAAGCAGTCAGGTGGCAATGTCTTACTGGTTGGAATGGGAGGGAGTGGACGTCAGTCTTTGACCCGTTTGGCTACAGCCATGGCGAAAATGTATATTTTTCAGCCAGAGATCTCTAAGAGCTATGGTATGAATGAATGGAGAGAAGATCTGAAGGTGAGTGTTAACATAATGGGTGGCAGGTATAATAGGCAAGGGGAGGCATTGCCTCCTCTAGCACAGCCGTCCCTACTGCCCGACACCTGGGCTCTGGTGCCCCCACCCTCTCGCCTCTTCCCCTCCCTGCTCTGACCCTTCCCTGAAGCTCCCATGGCTTGCTGCTGCCACCTGGAGTGAATCTTCCTCCTCTACCACATCCTCTTTCCCCTTGGAGGTCCCCACAGCTGCCAGCCACATCTCTCCTCACCCCCTCCTTCCTGCGGGGCGTGTGTGTATGTGTGAGAATGCCAGCAGGGAGTCAGTGGCAGACGTGGATGGAGGGAGTGAGGAGGTGAGCGGAGGGGATCCCTGAGTAACTTTACACAGTGAAAAAGCCTTCCAGAGACCTAGTAGCAGAGATCACTGCAACTGTTAAAGAGCCATTAAAGTAGTAATGAAGCCATTTAACAGGTATTTGCCAATGCCCAGGAAGCCTTTGGCCACATTCAGCTGGCTTTTATATTGTAGGAAAATGTATTACTGGGGTTAAAAACAGTTTCCAAATGACAACCCTTCAGTTATTCTCTGTACCCAGAAGAAGTAAGTGCTAACCTGGCTCAAGGAGGAGCTGACATAGCTAGTGAGTTTATTTCTTGATCTAGGCATTGTATTCAAACCCAGTTTAAGTCAACAAGTCTGGCAGGGAATTTTGTGTAAGAAAGGTGATTAAACTACTGCCTTAATGCAGGCTGTCAATGACAAGCACTTTTTCAAAAGGAGAGATTAGGCTTCAGGTTGGCGCAGGTAGCCTGGCTTTTCATCTCTCTCTATATAGCATACACCGAACTCCCTGCCACCCAGAGGAGAATCTATCTGGCAATTGAGCTATACTTGTTGCCTGTTCAGCTCCCTTGGGGAATGTTATTAGTGCTTTAAGGTGAAAAGGGGGAAGGTAGTCACGGGGTGGGGGGCAGCTGCAGGGTGAGGAGGTGAGTGGCGAGCCAGCTGCACAGCAGGTGGTGGGGGGGGTCTCATAGCGGGCAGGGAAAGGGTCTGGCGCGGGGGGAGGTTGAGGAGGCGAGCAGCGGGTGGGAAGGAGGTGAGCAGAGGGGGGGATCTTGGGAGGGTGAAGAGGCGAGTGGCGAGTCAGTGGTGGGTGGGGGCGGGACCTGGGGCAGAGCAGGGGTGGAGTGTGGGCGGGGCTGTGGACAGAAGAGGCAGGACAAGGAGCTTGCCTCCCCCATGGGACGTTTCACCCACCGCCCATGATTAACATGCATGTGTTTTGGTTTTAATTTTCAAGAAGTGTGTTCCAGAGTGTGCCATACTTTCAATCAACTTAAAGTTAATTTTTTGAACCTTATAGAACCTTCTGAAGAGTGCAGGCATGAAGGGCTTGAAAACTGTGTTTATAATCACAGACACACAGATTAAAGAAGAAGCTTTCTTGGAAGATATTGACAGTGTTCTCAATACTGGAGAAGTACCTAATCTTTTTGCAGCAGATGAAAAGCAAGACATTATGGAGGTATCCTTAAAAAATGGCTATATTTCTCTTAAAATGTAATCTCTTATTTTCATTGTGGTTTGACAATAAATAGTAAATTTAAAAGGGGAACCATAAGTTAACTTGCCCCAGCAACACAATTTTAAAGCAAAACTGCAAAATTTTTGCATCAAGAATTTAACAATATATACCTTTTTTAAAGTGCCCATTTGGATATGTACAGTTCATTTAATGACTTTTACTGGATCTCATGAAATCTTGTTTTCACAAGATCTTCTTGTAAATTGTGTTAACTTGTTTATAAAATGGGACGGTTGATACATCCTGCCTCTGGTACAAACCTTAATTCTGACCTCATGCTTTCCTCACATATACATAACACACTATACACGTAACTTGTGCTTATATGCCAACCCTCAATATTTGCTAATGTTGCTGAGCTTGTAATGATGGATTTGCACTTTTTCTTATTACTTGGAGGAAGAAATAAGTTCTCTGGGACTATGTAGTCTGTCTCTGTCAGTAGAAGCTTCTTGTGTGGGCATTAGGGCATGGTTAAATGTCCCATAACTAGGCATTTCCTTGTTTTTAGGGCTTTCTTTTGGTGGCATGTCACATTTAACATACTTCAATCCCTTTTAAACAAATGTAGGAGGACGTTGTTTGATGGTGTATATGTATTGTTGGTGTGTGTGGTTGGGGAGGGTTGTTTTGTTTGTGGAATGCCATAATAAAAGCACAAATCACTTTTTCACTGCACCCCTGCAGTTTACATGGAAATCAGTGGCAAGTGCACTAGTATAACCAAGGCCAGAAATGGGCAGAAAGTGTATGTCATCAATTATATCTTCCCAGAATAGAGTTAGACCTACATTTTCAGAATACAGAGTAGCAGCTCTGTTAGTCTGTATTCACAAAAAGAAAAGGAGTACTTGTGGCACCTTAGAGACTAACAAATTTATTTGAGCATAAGCTTTTGTGAGCTACAGCTCACTTCATCGGATGCATTCAGTGGAAAATACAGTGTGGAGGGATTTATATACATAGAGAACGTGAAACAATGGGTGTTACCATACACACTGTAACCAAAGTGATCGCTTAAGGTGAGCTATTACCAGCAGGAGAGCGGGGGGGAAAAATCCTTTTGTAGTGATAATCAAGGTGGGCCATTTCCAGCAGTTGACAAGAACGTCCGAGGAACGGTGGGGGCTGGGGGGGGGAGGTAAACATGGGGAAATAATTTTACTTTGTGTAATGACCCATCCACTCCCAGTCTCTATTCAAGCCTAACTTAATTGTATCCAGTTTGCAAATTAATTCCAATTCAGCAGTCGCTCGCTGGAGTCTGTTTTTGAAGTCTTTTTGTTGAAGAATTGCAACTTTTAGGTCTGTAATCGAGTGACCAAAGAGATTGAAGTGTTCTCCGACTGGTTTTTGAATGTTATAATTCTTGACGTCTGATTTGTGTCCGTTTATTCTTTTACATAGAGGTTGTCCAGTTTGACCAATGTACATGGCAGAGGGGCATTGCTGGCACATGATGGCATATATCACATTGGTAGATGTGCAGGTGAACGAGCCTCTGATAGTGTGGCTGATGCGATTAGGCCCTGAATAGATATGTGGACACAGTTGGCAACGGGCTTTGTTGCAAGGATAGGTTCCTGGGTTAGTGGTTCTGTTGTGTGGTGTGTGGTTGCTGGTGAGTATTTGCTTCAGGTTGGGGGGCTGTCTGTAAGCGAGGACTGGCCTGTCTCCCAAGGTCTGTGAGAGTGATGGGTCGTCCTTCAGGATAGGTTGTAGATCCTTGATGATGCGTTGGAGAGGTTTTAGTTGAGGGCTGAAGGTGATGGCTAGTGGCGTTCTGTTGTTTTCTTTGTTGGGCCTGTCCTGTCGTAGGTGACTTCTGGGTACTCTTCTGGCTCTGTCAATCTGTTTCTTCACTTCAGCAGGAGGGTATTGTAGTTGTAAGAACGCCTGATAGAGATCTTGTAGGTGTTTGTCTCTGTCTGAGGGGTTGGAGCAAATGCGGTTGTATCGCAGAGCTTGGCTGTAGACAAAGGATCATGTGGTGTGGTCTGGATGAAAGCTGGAGGCATGTAGATAGGAATAGCGGTCAGTAGGTTTCCGGTATGGGGTGGTATTTATGTGACCATCGCTTATTAGCACCGTAGTGTCCAGGAAGTGGATCTCTTGTGTGGACTGGTCCAGGCTGAGGTTGATGGTGGGATGGAAATTGTTGAAATCATGGTGGAATTCCTCAAGGGCTTCTTTTCCATGGGTCCAGATGATGAAGATGTCATCAATATAGCGCAAGTAGAGTAGGGGCGTTAGGGGATGAGAGCTGAGGAAGCGTTGTTCTAAGTCAGCCATAAAAATGTTGGCATTACTGTGGGGCCACGCAGGTACCCACAGCAGTGCCGCTGATTTGAAGGTATACATGGTCCCCAAATGTGAAATAGTTATGGGGTGAGGACAAAGTCACAAAGTTAAGTCACCAGGTTTGCCGTGACATTATCGGGGATACTGTTCCTGACGGCTTGTAGTCCATCTTTGTGTGGAATGTTGGTGTAGAGGGCTTCTACATCCATAGTGGCCAGAATGGTGTTTTCAGGAAGATCACTGATGGATTGTAGTTTCTTCAGGAAGTCAGTGGTGTCTCGAAGACAGCTGGGAGTGCTGGTAGCGTAGGGCCTGAGGAGGGAGTCTACATAGCCAGACAATCCTGCTGTCAGGGTGCCAATGCCTGAGATGATGGGGCGTCCAGGATTTCCAGGTTTATGGATCTTGGGTAGCAGATAGAATACCCCAGGTCGGGATTCCAGGGGTGTGTCTGTGCGGATTTGTTCTTGTGCTTTTTCAGGGAGTTTCTTGAGCAAGTGGTGTAGTTTCTTTTGGTAACCCTCAGTGGGATCAGAGGGTAATGGCTTGTAGAAAGTGGTGTTGGAGAGCTGCCTAGTAACCTCTTGTTCATATTCCGACCTATTCATGATGACAACAGCACCTCCTTTGTCTGCCTTTTTGATTATGATGTCAGAGTTGTTTCTGAGGTTCACATTTGGGGACAATGTACACCTTCAAATCAGCGGCACTGCTGTGGATACCTGCGTGGCCCCACACTATGCCAACATTTTTATGGCTGACTTAGAACAATGTTTCCTCAGCTCTCGTCCCCTAACGCCCCTACTCTACTTGTGTTATATTGATGACATCTTCATCATCTGGACCCATGGAAAAGAAGCCCTTGAGGAATTCCACCATGATTTCAATAATTTCCATCCCACCATCAACCTCGGACTGGACCAGTCCACACAACAGATCCACTTCCTGGACACTACAGTGCTAATAAGCGATGGTCACATAAACAATACCCACCTGCTGAAGTGAAGAAACAGATTGACAGAGCCAGAAGAGTACCCAGAAGTCACCTACGACAGGACAGGCCCAACAAAGAAAACAACAGAACGCCACTAGCCATCACCTTCAGCCCCCAACTAAAACCTCTCCAACGCATCATCAAGGATCTACAACCTATCCGGAAGGACGACCCATCACTCTCACGGATCTTGGGAGACAGGCCAGTCCTTGCTTACAGGCAGCCCCCCAACCTGAAGCAAATACTCACCAGCAACCACACAACAGAAACACTAACCCAGGAACCTATCCTTGCAACAAAGCCTGTTGCCGACTGTGTCCACATATCTATTCAGGGGACACCATCATAGGGCCTAATCGCATCAGCCATGCTATCAGAGGCTCGTTCACCTGCACATCTACCAATGTGATATGTGCCAGCAATGCCCCTCTGCCATGTACATTGGTCAAACTGGACAACCTCTATGTAAAAGAATAAATGGACACAAATCAGACGTAAAGAATTATAACATTCAAAAACCAGTCAGAGAACACTTCAGTCTCTTTGGTCACTCGATTACAAACCTAAATGTAGCAATTCTTCAACAAAAAAACTTCAAAAACAGACTCCAGCGAGCGACTGCTGAATTGGAATTAATTTGCAAACTGGATACAATTAACAGAGTAGCAGCCGTGTTAGTCTGTATTCACAAAAAGAAAAGGAGTACTAGTGGCACCTTAATGAAGTGAGCTGTAGCTCACGAAAGCTTATGCTCAAGTAAATTTGTTAGTCTCTAAATTGCCACAAGTACTCCTTTTCCATTTTCAGAATAATGTTCACACATTTTGAGTGCTTAGCACTTCCAAAAATCAGGGCTTAGGTTTCATAAGTTGGACATTCAAAATTAGAGTAGTATTTTGAAAATTTAGGTCTTAATCTTTTCACATATCCATGGCATGTCAACTAATGAATCATCATGGTGTTACATTTCCAAAACTCATAGAAGTTGGTGCACCGTACATGCACAAATGTTTTTATTTAATTAGTTATGTTACTTGATACATTTTTAAAAAAACATTTCTTTCATTGTGGTTTGATAAATATATTGAGAGCAGCATTCCATATACTTTGCAAAGAAGTTAGATTATATGATGATTTTAATTGATTGGATTTTTAAGGTTTTATCTTTTCATTTTAACCAAGTATTTATTAAAGATGGTTGGCTACGGATAGTTCTGTTTCAATTTCATAGTTCTTTTGAACACATTCTTTAATTTCAAATAATTTTCTTTCCATGTAGCATTTAAATGTGGTAGTTATTCTGCAGCATGTCAGTTGAGATAAACTCATTCATTGTTCATAAAAATATGTTCAATCAAAATAATTCTATCTTTCCACTTTATAGATTTCTAAAAAACAATTGCTAGGTTATGTGAAATAGTCATATTTTGCGGAAAAAACTTTTGAATTTTAGGGAAATGGATGATCTGTTTTTTGTGGATTGTTAGTTAATTGAGATCAGTATTTATTGTATTGTAAGAACAGTACAGAGTAACAGTGTAGATGCTTCATATATTCAGAACATAAGGTTTCTTCTTCTAAGAAAAGTTTTTGCAAATGATTAAATGTGATATGTTTGTGTATCTGGACATTTGAATCCTTCTCTACCTGTAGGTAAATACTGCACATCCTTTTAATGAATTGTTTTGAGTATCACTTTCAAAAATGCTTTCAGTAAGTTGTTTATTTTTATGAAATGTGGTTTAGGAGGTTGGTGTGGTATATGGCACTTAAAATGTATATTAGAGGAAGAAGAACATTGATTTTTATGAGATTGACTTTCCTTAAAATGAGGATAATAATTTGCACCTTTTTAATTTATATTAATAATTTATATCTTTTAAAATGTTTTTGTAAGTGGTTGAAGATTGATTTTAATTGTCTTATTGTTGTGTTACTAATAAAAGGCTAAGATACTTTATTGCCTGAGGAGGTTCAATTTCAAATTCTGATTTTCAGAATGTGATTTATAACCTCCCCATAAAGAGAGGGTCACATTTTAACCAGTTTAATCTTTATCCTAATCTAGAATACTAGATTGGTCAAACCAGCAGGAAATTAGTTCTAGAATAGTGGTGGCAGAGTTACAGATAAATACGACAGGTTTCAGAGTAGCAGCCGTGTTAGTCTGTATTCGCAAAAAGAAAAGGAGTACTTGTGGCACCTTAGAGACTAACAAATTTATTTGAGCATAAGTTTTCGTGAGCTACAGCCCACTTCATCGGATGCAGTGAGCTGTAGCTCACAAAAACTTATGCTCAAACAAATTTGTTAGTCTCTAAGGTGCCACGAGTACTCCTTTTCTTTTAGATAAATACGAGTGTGGCACCCCCAAATATTATTTGCTTATTGTTCTGTTTTTCTAATTTTATTCTGTTTATTAGCAGGTTTTGTCTTATTTTACCTATACTACATTTTAGATCATGTGATGTCAAAAAAGGATGATTTAAATCATTTTGAAATACAGTATTTAATGACAGGTTATTAATCACAGGCTTCCCCATCCCATCCATTATTCTCTAGGGTGTTCGTGCAGTAGCTCAAGCTGGCAGTAAACATGATGAACTCAGTCCCCTGGCCTTGTTTGCCTACTTCGTGAACCGCTGCAAAGAAAATCTCCACGTTGTGGTAGCATTCAGCCCAATCGGAGATGCTTTCCGCAATCGTCTGAGACAATTCCCGTCTCTCATCAACTGTTGTACTATTGACTGGTTCCAGGTTTGTAAAAATATGTTGCTGCCTCAACAGAGGGTTTCAGTTTTCTAATAATGCCTGTATTTTCATACCCCATTATGTTTCCCTTCTACCCTCTGGCTAGCAGGGGTCAGCCTCTCTCAAAATATTTAAAGTATAACAAGTCATCCTCACTCATGTTTTTGAGAAACTATTTGATATTTCACCCTGTTACAGGTAAAGCTACAAAATAATTTAAAAAAATTAGAATGTCGAGATGCAAAATATTGTAGGGGCTGACCAGTTTCAGCATGGTTGTTCCTAACGTTACTCTGTCATCAACAACTTGCTCTCTAATGATGCTTTATTCCTTCATTTGCTGATTATTGATTGTTTTGTTTAATCCGATAATATATGATGTGCTATGTCTCAAGGCATTCAAGATTTTAAAATAGTTGTTCACATCTGAATCTTGGTTCCAATATAACAGTGTATAATTAACCTAGATTTTTTTGTTAACAAAATCAGTTGGGTGAAAAAGTAATACGTTCATAATTTCTGTTGCCAGTTTACAGGATCAACAAGTTGGAAGCAAAGGTGTAAGCAATTTGGAATGGCTGACAAGTGTGGGGGAGATTTCACTTTGTGATGCTGCACAGTGTTTTCCTATGCTGCTGGGAAAAACTGAAGATAGAGGTTCCTTAGCAGAACTAAAACCTGGATAATTACCTTTAATTGCTAAAGGCAACAGTCCTTACAAATGGTGTTATCAGCAATTAAACTGCAGCTAGATCTATTGATTAGCCACCAGCAAACCATTTCTTGAGACGTATTGTGTTGGACGCATTAAAGAAATTGCTTGTTCCAAAGTGTAAAAATTACGTCTTTGCACAAATCATGAGTGGTAACACCTACATTTTATTTCCTCCCTCTGCCTTTTTTTCCAGCCATGGCCTGAAGATGCCCTTGAACGTGTGGCTAATAAATTCTTAGAAACACTTCAGCTCACAGACAATGAACGGCAAGAAGTGGTGCCCATCTGTAAACACTTCCATACTTCTGTTTTGTCACTCTCTGAAAAGTTAGTTTTGTATATTTTTTAAAAAGGGGTGATATTTTATATAAATAAAGGTATAAGGAAGATAAGATGAGACTTTTTATGCTATCAAAAGTGGTAAAATTAAGAATAATCTAAAATTAAAAATAAAGTAATAGGTTAGAGAACATTTGTTAACAATTAAGGCAATTAGGTGATATGGACCACATTACTTAGTAAGGTAGTTTAGTCACCGTCATTACTGATAATTTCTGTACTGTGAATTTGTAAATTTGAAGAACTGTGCAAGAACTGTGCAAGTTTAGAACATGTTTGTGTGACTTTTTTATTTTTGAAACAAATGGATCATTCCTGTTAGTTGTCACACTTTTTATTTTCCACCCCTTTTATGTTTCATTAACTGTAGTTAGAAAGATTATCTTTCTTTTCCATAGATTCTTGGAAACCCTGAGACGACATAACTATGTCACTCCTACTTCTTATCTTGAACTCATTGCTGCCTTCCAGCAACTTTTAACTCAAAAACGGGATACTGTGATGAAAGCCAAAAAGGGTTATACTAATGGACTAGATAAACTAGCTTTTGCTGAATCTCAGGTGAGTAGATACACATGTTAGAACAGGCAGAAATTGAACTCGGAAACAGTTCTATAGAGACAAGCCAAAAGCAGAACCTCAAATCAAAACCTTAAAATTTCCAAGGTGGGAGCTAGATTCCAATCCCTACATCTGAAACAACCCCTATGGGTTTGGTTTTGGATTAAGAAGTGGTCTGTGTAGCTTGAATGCTTGTCTCTCTCACCAACAAAAGTTGGTCCAATAAAAGATATTACCTCATCCACCTCTCTCTAAAAATAGCAGAGAATTTATTTTTCAGTTTTGGTTCAGATGTAGCCAAAAACCTCATCAGAATATCTATGCATGTAAGCTTTGGTGCCAGAATATCAGAAGTGTCATGAAAACAGGAGGTCTTATAAGATTTTCACAATTCAGGTTTTATTTTGGGCAGAAATCTCAGGGCTTGTCTACACAAGGGATTTAATCCACAGTGAGTAGTGCCCTATACCTGTTGAGAAGCAGGTCGCCAATGCCATCGGAAGCTGGCCACTCACAAGTGTTGTTGATTTGTAACCAACCAATTAGGTGTAGGGAGATTGACTGCTGATGCCATTGTTATGCAGATGTGCGATGCCATGCATAAGGTACTATTGCACCAGGTTATAAAGCTTGGTAGTGCTCAGGATTTTGATGGCTTTGCACGCCTGGGTTTCCATACTGTATTGGAGCAGTTGATGGGACCTGTGTGCCTATTATTTGCCCCCTGTACCAGAGCTCAGAGTTTATAAACAGAAAGGGGTATTTCTGCCTGGTGCTTCAAGGACTGGTTGATCACTGTGGCAGGCTTATTAACATAAATAGAGGGTGGTCTGGAAGGGTCCACAGTACCAGGATCTTTCAGAATTCACTTGAGTTTACCTTAATGGAGAAAGGACAGTTTGCATCCAAGCTCACTATGGATATTAATGGTGTGGAGATTGCTTCAACTATCTGGGGAGAGACCCAGTTTATTCTCTATTTCCCTGGTTAATGAAGCCATTCAAAGGTCACTTGGACAGAAGGAAGTAACTGTTTAACTATGACGTCAGTAGTTGTGGAATGGTAGTGAAGTGTACATTGGGCTGTCTGAAAGAAGGGTGGTGCTATTTGTGGAATAGGTGGGAAGCTGCAGGAAAAAACTTGTTTTCTCTGAATACTGTGTGGGTGCCTCAGTTCCCCTATGCATTTCTTAAGTATCTGCCCCCCAAGATGGATCTGACTGAGCGGGTCCTGTTGTCTGTACCTACAAGCTCTATTTTGGACTGTGTTCCTGTCATCTAATAAATCTTTTGTTTTACTGGCTGGCTGAGAGTCACGGTGAATCACAGGAAGTGGGGCGTGCATGGCCCTGACTCCCCCACACTCCGTGACAGTCAGCATCCTGGTTGTGACCCCTCATGGAGATCTGCTCAGCAATGTACACAAAAATATCTTTATTCCAGTGTCTGTCCACAAGAGTTTGCTGTACTAACAGGTTGAGATCAAGGGTCTCAACACACTCCAAGTGGCTGCTTGAGGCATATTATAAGGCTTCTGGAGTGATAGCCCAATAGGAATTGTGTGGGCAAATAGCTTAATTAGTTTTAAGAGAGAGCTAGACAAATTTATGAGTGCAATTGTATGGGTGGGGCAGGGCTCAACAGCCCTGGGACTCATTTCTGGTTTATGTCTTTTGTTCCCAGAGTTCATGCTTCAGGGTTTCAGCAGGGGTCAGGAAGGGATTCCCCCCACCCTCAATGTATTCTGAGAGATGTTTTTTATCTTCTTCCTGTGAGGCATCAGGAATGGCCCTGGCTGGAGATGGGACATTGGATGGGAAGAGCCAGGGCTATAAGGTGGCACTGAGCAGTCTCTCTCTCATGTGCTTTGCTGGCTGGTTCTTGCTCACATTTTCAGGCTCTAACTGATTACCATGTATGGGGGTGGGAAGGAATTTTCTCCCAGGTCAGATTGGGAGTGACCTTGGGGTTTTTTCGCCTTTCTCTGCAGCATGTGGGTGTCGGTCACTTGCCAGGATTATCTGGGTATGTAACAATTAATCATTTCCTTGCTATTTTAGGGCTTGAGCACTGGTGCACCTCGGTCCCTCCTATTCTCTGCTTGTGGCACAGTCCAGTCTTTTGTGGGCTGTAATATTTTGTCTAATTTTCAGTTGCTGGATTTAGTACACGGGTGGTGGTGGTGATGGCAGCCTGTAATATACAGGAGGTCAGGCTAGATGATCTGGTGGTCCCTTCTGACCTTAAGCTCTATGACTCTATATCACAGCAATGCTGATGTATTTGAATCCAGGAGCAAAAAGGCAAATTCTGGCCCTTGTACCAGTTTTTACAGAGCTTTGTACATCAGGTCAACTTCCCAGAATAGTGAAAGGCACACAGGTAGACAGATCAGTAACAGACACTCACAAACAGCATGGAATAGCAGTTGGAGAACTGCCAAGTAGTGCACAGCAGCAGTCCATGCACATGAATAATACAACACATTAATTCAATTCTCATTGAAATTAATGCACTTTAAAAGAGGATTCCAGTGTTGGCAATGAATTTGGAGTTAATGCGCTGTCATGATTTGTGTCATGTGTACTCAGGCATTTTCATATCAGATTAACTCAAATTAATGCAGATTAACACGTAGACACACATACAAGCCATGTAGACAAGCCCTCAGAGAACAATTTGTGAGATAATGGCATGGACTAATCCAAATGTGAACCCTAACCCTGATTTTGCCTCAGACTCAGATCTCAAACTCTGTACTAAACCTGATCTGGATCCAAACACTGCTTCATCAACTCATCTCTCACTTCCTCATTGAATTTGCAGTCAGTCTAAGGCCTGGTCTACACTACGAGTTTATGTCGAAATTAGCAGCGTTAAATCAAATTAACCCTGCACCTGTCCACACAACGAAGCCATTTTTTTGTCGACATAAAGGGCTCTTAAAATAGATTTCTGTACTCCTCCCCGATGAGGGGGTTAGAGCTGAAATCGACATGGCCATTTCAAATTAGGGTTAGTGTGGACACAATTCGACGGTATTGGGCTCTGGGAGCTATCCCACAGTGCACCATTGTGACCGCTCTGGACAGCACTCTGAACTCGGATGCATTGGTCAGGTGTACAGGAAAAGCTCCGGGAACTTTTGAATATCATTTCCTGTTTGGCCAGGCGAGCTCATCAGCACAGGTGACCATGCAGTCCCAGAATCGAAAAAGAGCTCCAGCATGGACCGAACGGGAGGTACTGGATCTGATTGCTGTATGGGGAGACGAATCCATGCTATCAGAACTATGTTCCAAAAGACGAAATGCCAAAACATTTCAAAAAATCTCCAAGGCCATGATGGACAGAGGCTACAGCAGGGACGCAACACAGTGCCACGTGAAACTTATGTAGCTCAGACAAGCATACCAGAAAACCAAAGAATCAAACCGACACTCCGGGACATAGCCCCAGACATGCTGCTTCTATGCTGAGCTGCAAGCAATTCTAGGGGGGGCCGCCACCATTACCCCACCCCTGTCCGTGGACTCCGATAATGGGGTACTCTCCGCCATGCCTGAGGATTTTGCAGATGGGGAAGATGAGGAGGAGGACGACCGAGCTTGAGGAGAGCGCACAGTACACCATTCTTCCTGACAGCCAGGATCTTTTTATCACCCTGACTGAAATAGCCTCCCAACTCAACCAAGCCGGAGAAGGGACCTCTGGTGAGTGTACCTTTTTAAATATAATACATGTTTTAAAAGCAAGCGTTTTTTAATGATTAATTTGTCCTGAGGACTTGGTGTGTATTCGTGGCCAGTACAGCTACTGGGAAAAGTCTGTTAACGTGTCTGGGGATGGAGCGGAAATCCTCCAGGGACATCTCCATGAAGCTCTCCTGGAGGTACTCTAAAAGCCTTTACAGAAGGTTTCTGGGGAGAGCAGCCTTATTCCGTCCTCCATGGTAGGACACTTTACCACGCCATGCTAGTAGCAAGTAATCTGATCTCATTACATGACAAAGCCTGGCAGTGTATGGTTCCCAGTGTTTGCTGGCATTCAAGCAACATCCATTCTTTATCTCTCTGTGCTATCCTCAGGTATCCTGTGATATCGTTCATGGTAACCTGGTTGAAATACAGGGAATTTAATTAAGGGGACATTCAGAGGTGGCCGTTCCTACTGGGCTGTTTGCCTGTGGCTGAAAAGAAATCCTCCCTGCAGTTAGCCAAGCAGTGGGGGGTGGGGGCCATTGGCGCTGAGCTGTTCGCGTTTGGCTTGCAGTGATCTTCCCTGATACCAGCCACGTGGTGGGGGAAGGGGTAAAGCGATCATCCCAGAGAATTGGATGGGCGGGGGGGTTAGTTTGGTTTCTGCTGCTGCACGTTAACACAAAAACTGCAGCACTAAATGGCCAACTCAACGGGCTTTGCTTGGTATGGGAAAGGAGAGCGCTGCTGTTATGAAGGTTGCAGAAGCCAAAAGACTATGGCTTACCATGGCCGCCTGAAAGCCGAATTCTGTTGCCTGGCACTGCGTGTGTTATCTCTAACACCAAAGCCGCAGGCACTCAATATAAGATGCAAAATGCTGCCTTGTACTGAAATCACATGTGCTTTGTAAAGTGAATAGTGTTGTTCACTGTGAAAGAGTATAGCCATTATTCTGTAAAATGTATCTTTTTAAATACTTCACTCCCTTTTTTTCCTCCCGCAGCTGCAAATGTTTCAAGCCTCCCTCCTCTGTCCCAAAGGCTATCTCAGATAAGGTGGCAAAAAAACCGCACACGCGATGAAATGTTCTCTGAGTTCATGCAGTTGTCCGGCACTGACAGAGCTCAGCAGAATGTGTGGAGGGACACAGTAGCACAGTACAGGAAAGAAGCCAATGAATGTGGGGACAGGAGGGACGATCGAGATGAGAGGTGGCGGCAGGAAGATGAGAGGAGGCAGGATGCAACGCTGGGGCTACTGCAGGATCAAACGGACGTGCTCTGGCATCTGGTAGAGGTTCAGGAACGGCAGCAGAATCACAGACTGCTGCTGCAACCCCTGTTTAACCACCCTCCCTCCTCCCCAAGTTTCATAGCCTCCTCACCCAGACACCCAAGAATGCGGAGGGGGTGGAGGGGGCTCCGGGCACCCAACCACTCCACCACAGTGGACAGCCCAAGCAACAGAAGGCTGTCATTCAACAAGTTTTGAAGTGGCCTTTTCCTTCCCTCCTACCCTCCTCCCACACCCCACCCGGGCTACCTTGTGAGTTATCTCCCTATTTTTATAATCAAATAATAAAGAATACATGGTTTTTAAATGATAGTGACTTTATTTCCTTTGCAAGCAAGCTGTGATCAAAGTGGGGAGGGCGGGTGGCTAACAGGGAATTAGAGTCAACCAAGGGGTTGGGTTTTCATCAAGGAGAAACAAACAGAAGTGTCACAAGGTACCCTGGCGAGGCATGAAACTGGTTTTCAAAGCTTCTCTGATATGCAGCGCTTCCTACTGTGCTCTTCTAATCGTCCTGGTGTCTGGATGTGCGTATTCAGTGACCAGGTGATTTGCCTCAGCCTCCCACCCTGCCATAAACATCTCCCCCTTACTCTCACAGAGATTGTGGAGCACACAGCAGCAAGCAGCAATAACAATTGGAATATTGGTTTTGCTGAGGTCTGAGTGAGTCAGTAAACTGCGCCAGCAACCCTTTAAACATCCAAACGCACATTCTACCACTATTCTGCACTTGCTCAGCCTATAGTTGAACAGCTCCTTACTACTGTCCAGGGTGCCTGTGTACGGCTTCATGAGCCATGGCATTAAGGGGTAGGCTGGATCCCCAAGGATAACAATAGGCATTTCAACATCCCCAACAGTTATTTTCTGGTCTGGGAAGTAAATCCCTTCCTGCAGTCGTTTAAACAGACCAGAGTTCCTGAAGACGCGAGCATCATGAACCTTTCCCAGCCATCCCACATTGATGTTGGTGAAACGTCCCTTGTGATCCACCAGTGCTTGCCGCACCATTGAAAAGTACCCTTTTTGGTTTATGTACTGGCTGCCTTGGTGGTCCGGTCCCAAGACAGGGATATGCGTTCCATCTATAGTCCCACTACAGTTAGGGAATCCCATTGCAGCAAAGCCATCCACTATGACCTGCACATTTCCCAGAGTCACTACCTTTGATAGCAGCAGCTCAATGATTGTGTTGGCTACTTGCATCACAGCAACCCCCACAGTAGATTTGCCCACTCCAAATTGATTCCCAACTGACCGGTAGCTGTCTGGCGTTGCAAGCTTCCGCAGGGCTATTGCCACTCTCTTCTCAACTGTGAGGGCTGCTCTCATCTTGGTATTCTTGCGCTTCAGGGCAGAGGAAAGCAAGTCACAGAGTTCCAGGAAAGTGGCCTTACACATGCGAAAGTTTCGCAGCCACTGGGAATCATCCCAAACCTGCAACACTATGCAGTCCCACCAGTCTGTGCTTGTTTCCTGAGCCCAGAATCGGCGTTCCACGGCATGAGCCTGCCCCATTAACACCATGATCTCCAAATTGCTGGGGACTGTGGTTTTAGAGAAATCTGTGTCCATGTCCTCATCACTCTCGTCACCACACTGCTGTCGCCTCCTCGCCTGGTTTTTCAGGGTCTGGTTCTGCATAAGCTGCATGATAATGCGCGAGTTGTTTATAATGGTCATAACTGCTGCAGTGAGCTGAATGGGCTCCATGCTTGCCGTGCTATGGCGTCTGCTCAGGCAATCCAGGGAAAAGGGCGCAAAATGATTGTCTGCCGTTGCTTTCACGGAGGGAGGGTTGACTGATGACATTTACCCATAACCACCCGCAACAAATTTTTGGCCCCATCAGGCATTGGGAGCTCAGCCCAGTATTCCAATGGGCAGCAGGGACTGCGGGAGCTGTGGGATAGCAACCCACAGTGCACCTCTCGCAATGTCGACACTTGCCACAGTACTGTGTACGCACACCACTGAATTAATGTGCTTAGTGTGGACGCATGCACTCGACTTCATACAATCTGTTCCCAAAAATCGACTTCTGTAAAATCGGAGTAATTTCGTAGTGTAGGCAAGGTCAAAGACTACTACGTTCTAAAGTAGGCTGCAATCTTAAAAATAGAGCCGGGATATTTTTCTTTGTATGTAGAAAATATGTATACCTACATGGACCATACCTGAAGAGCCTGTTCTTTTGTCTTTTATACCCAGGAATTGTGACCTATGTCATTCCTTTCATGCAAAGTGTATCTCACTGGTCACTGCTTTTAGCACTGTCTTAAAACATAAGACCAAGATAAACTGACTTTTCCATTTTTCTGCAGACATCATTGTTTGTTTATTTATATTGTGATAGTGCCTAGAGACAGCGGCTCCACTGTACTAGGCTCTATGCAAATATATAATAAAGGGATGGTCCGTACTCCAAAGAACTTACAATCTAAGTAAGTGCTTGCATGGATGTGACTCCATGAAACCAAAGGGCTGCAGGATTGAGCACTATAATACTAATCTTTCTGCAGTGTTTTCTTTGTTTTGATATAAAAGGCTTGCTTAAATTATTAAAATCAATATCACTAAATCAAATCCTGGCCCCATTTAAAATCAATGGGATTTCACCCACTGTTCTTATATGTAGTAATTTTGTGTATTTATAGTACTGTTTCTCTAATTTTTAAACCACAGGTTCTTGTCACTAATGTTTGAGCCTGTTTTCAGGGAATATAACAAGTTTTTATGGGGTTCTTTTAAATATAGTACCCATATTTGATTTTATACTGTATTTAAATGTTAAACTTTCCACTTATTATTTGCTATATTTTTAGCATCAGCATTTACTGCTACTGTGATAATTTTATAAAGAAATGTCCATCTAGGTTGGTGAAATGAAGCAAGAACTAGTTGATCTGCAACCCAAACTGGAGGAGGCTAAAGTGGATAATGCAAATATGATGAAGGTAGAGTTAAGCAAATATATTGTTTAATGCTGAAATACATAATTTGAGTTATTTGTAATGATTAAATTATTATTTTAATTAGCAACTATCATGTTGATAAGGTGGGGTTTCCAGGAAATCTGGGGAAGTAGGGGTTCCCATTAGAGGCTCCTGCTGGTAAAGCTCTATGAAAGCCCAGCAGAATGTAAAGCTGTCTCCCATAATGGTATCCTGATGGGGAGAAAAGACAGAAACAATCTGCAAGAATGAACCCCCCTGGGAGCATAATGGACATAGCTAATTCCATAGGATATACTTTTTAATGTCTTGCACCAACTTTGTTGAGTTTGACTCATGAATAGTCAGGTATGGCCATTCCTATGTATGATCTGAAGACTAATTAATGAGTAGTATAACTCCAAAATACTGAATATATAAATGCACATTTTGTGCTGCCTTCTTAATATGAGGGCATGTCTATGCTACAGTCTTAACTCGATCTGTTAGGTCGACTTACAGCCAGCACAGTAATTACTGCAGTGGCTGGTGTCCACATTACCTTCCTTCTGTTGGTGGCATGCATCCTCACTAGGAGCATTTCCACCAACTGAAGAGGGGCAGTGTGGGGAGCTGAGTACCAGGGCTTTCAGCTCCATTCAGCTCCCTGCTGGGAGCCCAGCTGCCACCCAGGCTTCTTGCCTTCACACTCCCAGCCAGGAGCAGAGGGCAACCACCTGGGCTTCTTGCCTCCCCTTTTCCAGCCAGGAGCAGAGGAGAAGCCACCCAGGGCTTGTCACCTCCAGCAGGGAGATCCACGCCTGGAGTCCAGTCAGCTGCCATGCTCCCAGTGGGGATTGGGGAACTGGGACCCCGGGAGGAGGGGCAGCAGGGCTCCCAGTGGAGAGTGGGGAGCCCGGGTGGCAGCCCAAGCCGGGAGCCTGGGTGGCAGTCTGGCTTGGAGAGAACCTGGTAGCAGCCTGGCTCGGGAGACTGCTTTCTTCTTAATTTCATGGCTCCAGCGGAAAAGAATGACAGCCAACATAAGAAACGCAGTGTCTACACAGACACCGTGTCACCCTAACTACACTGATGTAAGCCCTCTCGTGGAGGTGGACTTATGATGTCAGTGTAGTAAGGCACGTATATCAGCAGGATATGTTGTGTAAACACTAACATAATTAGGTCAACATAAGCTGCCTTATGTCGACCTACCTCTGTAGTGTAGATAAAGCCTAAGTAATCCTGTGAAAGCACATTGTACAGCGTTTGTGTGAATATTACAGATCCATAATGCCACTTGCAAAGCAATTAGTTTTTAATGAAGAGTGCTTACTGTACAATATATTTGTCCATACCTCAGAATCTCAGTTATTCATGGAGGAGCTTTACACTGAATTCCTGAAAGGGGTAGTATAATTATGCTATCGTATGCTGTCTGTCTTACAAGGGAGATGAGTTCAAGATAGAGCTCTGTTCTTGTTTTTGAAGCGCCTGTGGTTACACATTGATGCTATATCTAAACTAAAAACGTCTGCCAGTATAGCTATGTTGGTCAGAGGTTTGATCCCTGACTGATATAACTATGCTGACAAAAGCCCCTAGTGATTGCAGTTTACAGATAAAACTGCACTTTTGCTAGTATAGCTTGTTTTGCTCAATGGGGCTGGAATAAGCTATACTGGCAAAAGCTCAGTTTTGCTGGTATAAACTGCATCCATACTCGGAGCTCTTTGCCAGTGTAGTATACCAGTGCAGCTGTACCACTGAAGTCCTACTAGTGTAGACATGGCCTAAGGTTATAGGCTGGGTTTTCAACAGAGCCTAAGGAAGTAGGGTGCCCAACTCTCATTAAAATTTCATGGATTTTGGTAGTTTAACTCTCTCTTAGTAGGTGTACGTGGATGCTCTTACAGTAACTGTAGTACCAAATAGACAGAATTCTTTCTTGACATTTTTGTCAACTTGGCTGTTACTTAAAAATGGCTTTCTAAAAATGCATTCCAGTACATTCCGCCTTCTCTGACAAATCTGCATTCCAGGTCAGAGTCCCCAACACCCATAAGCTTTGAGGGAAACTAGTCGTCAGATTGACAGAAATGGGAGGGAGTCATTGCCCTGAATCAAGTGATAGCCTCTTCACTCAAAAAAAAAAAAAAAAAAAAAAAAAAAAAGCACAATAGGTATAGTCTATATTACAGACTAGGGGTCTGTAAAAATCATTTTACATTACAAATCCATTTTTAAGTTGCAGCATGAGGCACAAAAAAATCGCCTGGTAAACTTGTGGCCTTTTTCACTGTAAAAGTATTGTAAAAACAGCTATTTGTAGTAACTGCAATCTTAGTGCACGTAGTGGTGGGTTTTTTGGTAGGAATTTCAAAATTGTAGGGATATAAAGCCCTTATTTAGTGCAAAGAACACCTTTTATATGTCTCTCAGTTCCAATTTCAAATCTAAGGCTGCTTATGTTTGTTTGATTCTGCTAGCTATTGACGTGGGTCCACAGAGATGTTATGTTACTCCTACAAAATTCCCATTACCTACAGATCTTTTCTTTTCAGTTTATTTTGAGAAAACAATTTTTTATGCAGGTCAGTGTCACATAAATTAATAATGATTCTAATACTAACCTACTGAAAAAGACGAAGAAGTAAACCAAAATTATTTTATAGATGCTCTACATCATAGCCCCAGACAGTTGATTGAATAAACACCATTCAGTGGCAAGTTCGATGAATTCTGCTCATGAATGTTTTCTTTAGATTATAGAGAAGGAATCGGCAGAAGTGGAAGCAAAAAGTAAAACTGTGAAAATAGATGAAGAGATTGCTACAGAAAAAGCTGCGGAAGCCCAGGAACTGAAGAATGAGTGTGAGAGTGACCTGGCAGAGGCAATTCCAGCGCTAGAGGCTGCACTTTCTGCCCTTGACACCCTTAAGGCGAGCTAAATTTTTAAAAGTGGCACTCTAAAGAATTATTTAATTTTTCTGTGTACTTTGGGTTATTTGCCAAAGAACACGTTAAAGAGAAAACAAGAAAAGGTTTGAAAAAGGTTAAAATTCTCAGTTTTTGACATCTGGGTAATCACAAATTCTTCTTCTGAATTTAGGAAATCTGTTAAAAAACATACTTGTTTGTGTCATGTGACACAGAAAGCACTTCTGAGAAAACAGTTTTCAGATATCTTCTCTGCTTGAGAGTTGAAAGCCTGTGTGATTTTTTTTTTTTTTTTGTCCCTAGACTTTCTTTATAAATACTTTCCCAAGGCAGTATGTCACTCTCCCTTCTTTTCCTGGCTCCCATCTCTCTAGCTACTAGGTTCTGTCCTTTATTCTTTTTTCTGGTCCATCTCTGCTTTAGGTTTTCTCTATCTGCTTAGTCACAAACTTCTCTGAGCACCACTCTGTATATCTTTGTTTTATCATCTTTTTGGAATGAGTGGGTCTGATCATGCAAGGAGCTGTGTTCCTCCTGCAAGGTGTTGAGCACCTTCAAATCCTGATGAAGTCAGTGGACGTTGAGGTCTCTCAGGAAATGCTCAGCATTAGGCCCTAATCTCAGGGTTAGGCCCTAAATTTGTTGCTTTAGGAGACCACCTGGCCATTACTACACAAAAAAACTTAGATGAGAAGAGGAATCCTGATTAAGATCTTACAAACACATTTATACATGCTTAACTCTCACATGTAGTCTGATTCAGTTCTTTCATGGGACTAATCACATTCCTAAAGCTAAGCACAAGCATATTGGCAGGACTGGAGCTGTATTAGGCACTACACAAAATCGACATATTAACATTGGTGTTTAATTTCTCCATCTAGCTAAGCTTAGGGATGTCCATTCAAGGAATCCAGCGCTTACATTTTTGTTTTAAAATTATAATGTGGCTAAGAATTTTCTGGATCTTGAATTTTTCAGAGTCACCATTATGACTCAGTTACCAGACTTTAGAACAGTATTGTAGAGAAAATGCCTGCAGGAACTGTTCATTTGGAGTTGCCAAATATATGAGAGTTCTTGTGTGCCACCTCGGGATAAGTACCAAAGAAATCTTTTGACCTAGTCTTGGATTTCGTATGGTTTGTTTACACTTACTAAACTTGATCTAATTTTGATCTCCCATATATAAGAAAAAGTTGCTGTAGGGTGGATTTTTCTTGTGTTCAGGCAATATTAACTATATGTTTTCAAATCATCCCTTGTAAAAAAACAAACCCTATAATTATTCTTATATTTATTGTGTGCAGTGTTAAAATTCCTTTCATTTCTGTTTTTATTCACTACATATATGCTACTTGATCATGAGAAATCGATAATCCTTTTTTCTTTTGTTATGAATATTGAGCTTAATGTATTTTGTGTACGAGATACAAAACTGTAAATCAATACATTTTATTTTTAAAATGTCACTTTTGTTTTAGCCATCTGATATAACAATTGTGAAATCAATGAAGAATCCTCCATCTGGTGTCAAACTAGTTATGGCTGCCATCTGTGTTATGAAAGATATAAAACCTGAAAGAATTACAGATCCTACCGGGACTGGAGGCAAGGTAAAATGGCAGAAAGCAAATTTCAAATAAGAATGTAATTTTTCTAATATATTTGTTCATCGATAGCAGTTCTTCTCAAATGAAAAATATAGGGCCCTATAAACTAGACACACATTTGCAGCCTTCAAGAAAACCATGGATGCAGGCTGTACATCAGCAAGGAGACAGCTTCAGCTTCCAATCCACCTGTTGTGGAACTACAGAATAGCTTGTGGAGTGGAGAGTTCACTGTTTTTTGCTTTCTGTGACTCCTGGTCCTGTGTCTGTCGTTCTCCCTGAGAGTTGCTACTGCTGTCGTAGACACAGGGCAGTTAAGTGGACTCTTGCCTTAGCCTCTACAGGTGGTGAATCAGGCAGAACTCCCTTATTGTACAAGGGGTACCCCCTGATCATCAGAGTAAAGGGTCTTTTTCCCCACAGTCACTATTTGATTTTTAAGTATGGTCTAGGGAAATATTTGGTCCGACAGACTCCTCTCTCTGTGGCTGATTCCATCCTCAAGGAGATTTCATCTTCATACCATGTGACACCATTGGATTTCTTTCCTTTCTGTCTTGGAAAAGAACATTGCTTTGACATTAGAACATTAGGGAGGATGGGCCTTATATTAATAACATACACAAGGAAACTAAGGCCTGGTCTACACTACGAGGTTAGGTCGAATTTAGCCATGTTAGGTGGATTTTATAATGAATGTGTCTACACAACCAACCCCCTTCTGCCAACCTGAAGGGCTCTTAAAATTGACTCCTGTACTCTTCCCTGACAAGGGGAGTAGTGCTAAAATAGACTTTCCTGGGTCAAATTTGGGGTACAGTAGATGCAGCGCTGTGCAATTTGATGGTATTGGCCTCTGGGACATATCCCAGAGTGCTCCAGTGTGACCTCTCTGGACAGCACTTTCACCTCTGATGCACTAGCCAGGTACACACGAAAAGCACCGGGAACTTTTGAATTTCATTTCCTGTTTAGTCAGCGTGGCGAGCTCAGCGGAACAGGTGACCATGCAGTCCCCCCAGAATTGCAAACGAGCTCCAGCACGGAGGGAATGGGAGACACTGGATCTGATTGCTGTATGGGGAGAAGAATCTGTGCAGGCAGAACTCCTGCAGAAGAAATGCTGATATATATGTCAAAATCGCACAGGGCATGATGGACAGAGGCTACACCAGGGACACACAGCAGTGCCACATGAAAATTAAGGCGCTCAGGCAAGCCTACCAAAAGACAAAGGAGGCAAACGGTTGCTCCGGGTCAGAGCCCCAGACATGCTGCTTCTGTGATCAGCTGCATGCCATTCTAGGGCGGGACCCTACCAGTACCCCAACACTCTTCGTGGACACAATAAGGATTTTGTGGACGAGGAAGAGGAGGAGGAGGGGGAGAATGCACATCAGGCAAGCAGAGAATCCGTTCTACCCGGCAACCAGGACCTTTTCCTCACCCTGGAGCCAATACCCTCCCAGAGCGTATTGTTCTTGGACCCTGCAGGTGGAGAAGGCACCTCTGGTGAGTGCACATTTGTAACGAAACTACAGGGGTTAAAAGCAATGTGTTTAATGTTTGATTTGCCCTGAACAATTGGGATGCATTCGCGGCCAGTACAGCTATTGGAAAAGTCTGTTAATGTGTCTGGGGATGGAGCGGGAATCCTCCAGGGACATCTCCATGAAGCTCTCCTGGAGGTACTCTGAAAGCCTTTGCAGAAGGTTTCTGGGGAGGGCTGCCTTATTTTGTCCTCCACGGTAGGACACGTTACCACACCAAGCCAGTAGCAAGTGGTCTGGAATCATTGCAGCACAAAGCATGGCAGCGAATAGTCCTGGGTTTTGGTCGCATTCATGCAACATTCAGTCTTTATCTTTCTGCGTCAGCCTCAGGATGGTAATATCATTCATGGTCACCTGGTTGAAAGAGGGAAGTTTTGTAAGGCAACAATAATCCCCTCTATTTGGTGATCCCCCACACATTAGACCCCAGGCATGCTGGGCTGTTTGGGCTTGGCTAAAAGGGATCATCCCAGAGAATAGCCATGTGGGGGCAGGGAGAGGGGTGTGCTGCACATCCACTCCAAAACAGCAGCCCCTCCTTTTAAACGGCAACTGCAGCCCCTCCTTTTAAACAGCAAACCCAACTGGCACTGGTTGCTCTGGGAAAGGAGGGCGCTGCAGTTTGAAACCATTCCCACATGTTATGAACGCGGAAGAAGCCAACCTAACATACCCTTTGGTTTACCATGGCTGCCTGGAAACCAAATTCTGTTTCCCATCCGTGTGTGATGTGTCACCATACTGGCAGGCGCTCCATGTAAAAGACAAAATGCGACCTTTTATCTAAAACACATGTGCTGTCTGCAGTGAATTGCTTGATTCACTGTGAAAGAATCTCCCTTCTGTTCTCAGAAATGTATCTTCTTAAAAGTCTACTCTTCTTTTTTTCCCCCCTGCAGCTGCAAATGCTTCTATGCTCCCCGCATCAACTCTGTCCCTGAGGTTATTGCAGATTAGAAGGCGAAAAAAACACACTCGCGATGACATGTTTTCAGATCTCATGCAGTCCTCCCGCACTTATAGGGCACAGCTGAATGCATGGAGGCATTCGGTGGCAGAGGCCAGGAAAGCATACAGTGAGCGTGATCAGAACACCCAGGAGGAGATACTGAGGCTAATGGGGGAGCAAACAGACATGATGAGGCATCTGGTGGAGCTGCAGGAAAGGCAATTGGAGTACAGACCCCCGCTGCATCCATTGTGTAACCGCCTGCCCTCCTCGGCCAGTTCCATATCCTCCTCACACAGACGCCCAAGAACACGGGGCTGGGGAGGCTTCGCGCACCCTGCCACTCAACTCCAGGGGATGGCCCAAGCAACAGAAGGCTGTCATTCAAACCTCTTTGATTTGTAGTTTGGCTACAATAAGCAATGTGGCCTTGTCCTTCCCTCCTCCCCAACCTCACCCCGTTATCAAACCCTTTGTATACCCAGGCTACCTTTTACTAGTCAGCATTGTCAGTGATCTCAAGTTTTTTTTTAATAAATAAAGAATGAATGGATTCAGAACAATAGGGACTTCATTTCCTGTGCCAGCTGTGGTTGAAGGGAGGGAAGGGGATTGGCTTACACGGAAGTACATTCAACAAAGGAGGAGGCTTTGCATCAAGGACAAACACACACAACTGTCATACCATACCCTGGTCAGTCATGAAACTGTTTTTCAAAGACTCTCTGATTCGCAGCACACCTCAGTGTGCTCTTCTAATTGCCCTGGTGTCTGGCTGTTCAAAATTGGACACCAGGCGATTTGCCTCAACCTCCCACCCCGCTATAAACGTCTCCGCCTTACTCTCCCAGATATTATGGAGCACACAGCAAGCAGCAATTACAATAGGAATGTTGGTTGTGCTGAGGTCTCACCTAGTCAGCAACGGCGCCAGTGAGCTTTTAAATGTCCAAAGGCACATTCTACCACCATTCTGCACTTGCTCAGCCTATAGTTTAACTGCTCCTTACTACTGTCCAGGCTGCCTGTGTATGGCTTCATGAGCCATGGGAGCAAGGGGTAGGCTGGGTCCCCAAGGATAACTATTGACATTTCAACATCCCCAATGGTAATTTTCTGGTCTAGGAAGAAAGTCCCTTCTTGCAGCTTTCCGAACAGCCCGAAGTTCCGAAATATGTGAGCATCATGCACCTTTCCCGACCATCCTACGTGGATGTCAGTGAAACGGCCCTTGTGATCCACCAGTGCATGCAACACCATTGAGAAGTACCCCTTGCGGTTTATGTACTCTTTGGCAAGGTGGTCCGGTGCCAAGATAGGGATATGGGTTCCGTCTATCGCCCCACCACAGTTAGGGAACCCCATTACAGCAAAGACATCCACTATGACCTGCACATTTCCCAGAGTCACTACCCTTTTTAGCAGAAGGGTATTGATTGCCCTGGCTACTTGGATCACAGCAGCCCCCACAGTAGATTTGCCCACTCTGAATTGATTCCCAACTGACAGGTAGCAGTCAGGCGTTGCAAGCTTCCACAGAGCTATCACCACTCGCTTCTCAACTGTCAGGGCAGGGGAAAGCAACTCATACAGTTCCATGAAAGTGGCCTTATGCATACGAAAGTTTCGCAGCCACTGGGAATCATCCCATACCTGCAACATTGTGCGGTCCCACCAGTCTGTGCTTGTTTGCTGGGCCCAGAATCGGCGTTCTACTGTATCAACATGCTCCGGTGCCGCCGTGATATCCCAGTTGCCACATCCTGTGCTTTCAGGAACGTCTGTGTCCATATCCTGCTCACAATCTTCCTCATTCCTAGCTAGGCTCTGCACATACTGCAGGATAATGTGTGAGGTGTTTACAAGGCTCACAAAAGCAGTGTGCAGCTGAGCGGGCTCCATGCTTGCCATGCTATGGTGTCTGCATGGATAACCCAGGAAAAAAGGTGCAAAATGATTGTTTGCCATTGATTTCAAGGAGGGAGGGAGGGAGGAAGGGAGGGGAGACTGACGGCATGTACCCAAAACCACCTGCGACAATGTTTTTGCCCCATCAGGCATTGGGAGTTTAAACCAGAATTCCAATGGGCAGCAGGGACTGTGGGATAGCTACCCACAGTGCACCACTCCGTGAGTCGGTGCTAGCCACGGTATTGAGGGTGCACTCCGCCGACCTAATGCCCTTAGTGGGAACATGCATGACCGACTGTATAAAATCGCTTACTATAGATCGACTTCTATAAAATCGACCTTAGTGGCAAATGCTTTGGATTCGTAGTATATTAAAGCTTCAAAATATAAACAGTCTGGGCTAAATCCTTAAACATGCTGCGATCTGACTTTTACCAACCTTCTGTAATAAGTATGAACATAAAAACATAAGAACAGCCATAGTGGGTCAGACCAGAGGTCCATCAAGCCCAGTATCCTGTCCTCTGACAGTGGCCAGTGGCAGGTGCCCCAAAAGGAATGAACAGACAGGTTATCATCAAGTGATCCATGCCCTATCACCCAATCCCAGCTTCTGGCAAACAGAGGCTAGGGACACCATTCCTGCTGATCCTGGCTAATAGCCATTGATGGACCTATCCTCCATGAATCTAGCTAGCTCCGTTTTGAACCTCGTTACAGTATTGGACTTCACAACATCCTCTGGCAAGGAGTTCCAGAGGTTGACAGTGCATTGTATGAAAAAATACTTTCTTGTGTTTGTTTTAAACCTGCTACCTACTAATTTCATTTGGTGGCCCCTTGTTCTTGTATTATGAGAAGGAGTAAAAATAACACTTCCTTATTTACTTTCTCTATACCACTCATGATTTTATAGACCTCTATCATATCCTCCCTTAGTCGCCTCTTTTCCATGCATGCCTGTCTGTTAATTAGAGGATATTTATGAATTCATTTTGGTTTAAAAGTTTTAAAAGTTCTTCCCTAATTTCCATTGTAGGTCTTGGATTACTGGGGGCCTAGCAAGAAAGTTCTGGGTGACATGAATTTCTTAAAGGATCTTAGAGAGTATGACAAGGATAACATTCCAGTAAGTGTTTGATTAATGTCTTTTGAGTAATGAAATCTGCCTCCAAAAACATGTATGGAAGATATTACACCAAGGGGTAAATTCACCCTGGGCTTTCATGGAAATAAACTATATGGGGAAGAGGGAATTGTGTCAGCACACAGCAGCTTGCAATCTCAGTTATTCTGGGGGCTTTTAGGAGCAAGTGCCATCTGAGAAGTGAATGACACTGTCCAAGAAGGGTGCACGGCCAGGGCAGACTGGAAATACAGTGATTCAACTCCTCCTCTCAGTGGCTCCTTCCGGTGGTGCCTCCTATGGCATTCCAGCAGGATTTAGAGTTATCCTCCAGTAGGTACCCTGTAGGGGATGTCTGTACCACTGCCTGCTAGCTGCCTGAGTGAAAAGTTCTGTACCTAGATTTACCCAGCTTAAAATATGTAAGTAACATCTCCTTGTACCAGCTTTAGTAAATCAGTCCCTGTATGTTTACCAGAGAAGCTATGACAAAATCAGGTCTGGCATAATACATTTTATTTAGTTTTGAAAGGACTAAATATATCAGTGGGGTTTTTTTTCATTTAAAAAAACTGTTTATCTGAAATATAGATTAAATCTGACAGTGTGGATAACATGGTATGATTATATGCCTCGAAATGTACAAGGGCGCAATATAAAGACATGACCTCTGCTTGCAGGGAACTTATTGTCTAAGGGCCTGATCCTTACAAGTTGCTGAGTGCTTAGTATCTCACAAGATTGGGCCCAGAAGTAGGCACAGGCAATGTAATTCATTCACATACTCTGGTTGAAGATCCAGTCTTCATTCAGTAAAGATAACTTTGGGGATCATCATTAAAAAGCTTTGCTGAAATAAGTAAATTCGAAGGAAGAATATAAAAGAAGAAAGGGAATGCATTTGTTTCAGAAGGAGAGGCAACTTAAAATAAGACTTGAAGAAAGACACAAAGGATGGCGATCTGACGAGGAGGGAAGCTTGGTAAGAATGTAGACAGTGAGAAAATCAGAGAAACAAATTAGGGCTGGACTCTGTCACAGTTACCCATATTGAGTAATTCCTTAGTGATGTCAGTTGATCAACTTGTGGAGTTAAGGTACTGTTCAGCATGGTAAGGATGGCAAAACTGGGCCTTAGATAAATAAAGTTTTCCTATGACTGTAATGTTTTTATCATGTAGGTGACTGTCATGCAGAAGATTCGTTCTGAATATCTGACTAATCCCGAGTTTGATCCACCTAAGGTGGCTAAAGCATCCTCCGCAGCTGAGGGTTTGTGTAAATGGATTATGGCTATGGAAGTGTATGACAGAGTTGCTAAGGTATGTGTTGAGTCCAGTCCTGAAAACTCCCGTTGGCTTTAGTGGAAGCTACACACACATGAGAACTGCAAGACTAAGCTACTTATTATGATTGCAGTTAAACTGAAATAAAAGGTACTTCATTGGAAAATAAATTTAGGACATATATTTTCAAATTTAACAGAGGACTGGGACTACTGTGAAGATCATAGAATCATAGAATATCAGGGTTGGAAGGGACCCCAGAAGGTCATCTAGTCCAACCCCCTGCTCGAAGCAGGACCAATTCCCAGTTAAATCATCCCAGCCAGGGCTTTGTCAAGCCTGACCTTAAAAACCTCTAAGGAAGGAGATTCTACCACCTCCCTAGGTAACGCATTCCAGTGTTTCACCACCCTCTTAGTGAAAAAGTTTTTCCTAATATCCAATCTAAACCTCCCCCATTGCAACTTGAGACCATTACTCCTCGTTCTGTCATCTGCTACCATTGAGAACAGTCTAGAGCCATCCTCTTTGGAACCCCCTTTCAGGTAGTTGAAAGCAGCTATCAAATCCCCCCTCATTCTTCTCTTCTGCAGACTAAACAATCCCAGCTCCCTCAGTCTCTCCTCATAAGTCATGTGCTCTAGACCCCTAATCATTTTTGTTGCCCTTCGCTGGACTCTCTCCAATTTATCCACATCCTTCTTGTAGTGTGGGGCCCAAAACTGGACACAGTACTCCAGATGAGGCCTCACCAGTGTCGAGTAGAGGGGAACGATCACGTCCCTCGATCTGCTCGCTATGCCCCTACTTATACATCCCAAAATGCCATTGGCCTTCTTGGCAACAAGGGCACACTGCTGACTCATATCCAGCTTCTCGTCCACTGTCACCCCTAGGTCCTTTTCCGCAGAACTGCTGCCTAGCCATTCGGTCCCTAGTCTGTAGCGGTGCATTGGATTCTTCCATCCTAAGTGTAGGACCCTGCACTTATCCTTATTGAACCTCATCAGATTTCTTTTGGCCCAATCCTCCAATTTGTCTAGGTCCTTCTGTATCCTATCCCTCCCCTCCACCGTATCTACCACTCCTCCCAGTTCAGTATCATCCGCAAATTTGCTGAGAGTGCAATCCACACCATCCTCCAGATCATTTATGAAGATATTGAACAAAACCGGCCCCAGGACTGACCCCTGGGGCACTCCACTTGACACCGGCTGCCAACTAGACATGGAGCCATTGATCACTACCCGTTGAGCCCGACAATCTAGCCAGCTTTCTACCCACCTTATAGTGCATTCATCCAGCCCATACTTCCTTAACTTGCTGACAAGAATACTGTGGGAGACCGTGTCAAAAGCTTTGCTAAAGTCAAGAAACAATACATCCACTGCTTTCCCTTCATCCACAGAACCAGTAATCTCATCATAAAAGGCGATTAGATTAGTCAGACATGACCTTCCCTTGGTGAATCCATGCTGACTGTTCCTGATCACTTTCCTCTCATGTAAGTGCTTCAGGATTGATTCTTTGAGGACCTGCTCCATGATTTTTCCAGGGACTGAGGTGAGGCTGACTGGCCTGTAGTTCCCAGGATCCTCCTTCTTCCCTTTTTTAAAGATTGGCACTACATTAGCCTTTTTCCAGTCATCCGGGACTTCCCCCGTTCGCCACAAGTTTTCAAAGATAATGGCCAAGGGCTCTGCAATCACAGCCGCCAATTCCTTCAGCACTCTCGGATGCAACTCGTCCGGCCCCATGGACTTGTGCACGTCCAGCTTTTCTAAATAGTCCCTAACCACCTCTATCTCCACAGAGGGCTGGCCATCTCTTCCCCATTTTGTGATGCCCAGCGCAGCAGTCTGGGAGCTGACCTTGTTAGTGAAAACAGAGGCAAAAAAAGCATTGAGTACATTAGCTTTTTCCACATCCTCTGTCACTAGGTTGCCTCCCTCATTCAGTAAGGGGCCCACACTTTTTCCTTGGCTTTCTTCTTGTTGCCAACATACCTGAAGATGAAAATAGCTGTCAGATTTGATGAAGATAAGAGATGTTTTTACTGAAGCAGCATACAGATTAAAATAAAGTACTATAAAGTCTGTCAAAAACTATAATCATACTTTTATTTTCTGCTTATACAATAAAAAAGGATATCTAAAATTGTGATCCAGGAGGTCCATGGGGAGTGGGTGGTCTACATAATAAAATATTTTGAGAATCAAGCAAGGAAAAAAGGGGGTGTTGAATGGAGAGAGAGAGTCCATGCAGGAGACTTTCTCTTACAGAGAAATCCAAAGAATTAAATAGCTGAGGAATCTCTGCCATAGGCTACACACACCACTAAATAGAACAGAAATATGTTCATTCTTCTAGAAAACCATGAAAAATATTTGTATGTTTTTTTTTCTTCCTTCAAACAATATAACCTAAATTGCCATCTGTAAATGGGTATTGAAAATCAAATAATAAATCAAGTAATTATTTTTAGCCAATGAATGGTACTTTGGAATGATATTGTTTTGGGGATTTTTGTATTGGTCTTTTTTTGTTTTAAGTTTTAACGTAGAGAAAAAATTATGTCTGCTTTAATCCTTGTTTATCTCACTTCAGTAATTTTCTTTATCAATGGTACTAGCATTGCTGCTATAATAACAATATAAGGTGTCCAACGTTGGACACACATTTATGGCAAGCATCAATACAGTATGTTTTCTGCCTCGGTAATGCAACTTGATGTATTAATTTAATACAACAAGATTCTGAGCCAGTTTAATTTTAATTTTTTATTCAAGTAATTTAGAATGAATATACATTGTTAGTTGGCTTTGCTTCCTAAGCTTCATTCTCAAAAAACATAGTGCATTTAGTATATTAGGACCCACTTCCCTATTCGTTTTCACAAATATTAATATAATAAAATATGCTCCTCCTTACCTTGGAATATTGATCCAAAGTGTTACATACAGAACTTTATACATCAGTAAACTATATGGATTTAGCATCCCTGCATTAATTGTAATTGAACAGGTGGTTGCTCCCAAAAAAGCTCGTCTAGGGGAGGCCCAGCAGTCCTTAGCAGAAACTATGGCATTACTGAATCAGAAGAGAGCTGAACTTGCAGCAGTGGAGAATCATTTGGCAAAATTGCAACAAACCTTTGTTGAGAAAACTGAAGAAAAGGCTCGTCTAGAATTCCAGGTGGATCTGTGTGCTAAGAAACTAGAAAGAGCAGAGAAGCTGATTGGAGGACTGGGTGGAGAAAAATCAAGGTCAGATGTAAATACAAATGCTCATTCGAACATGCATCCAAAAGTAGAGACAAAACCTGAGCTTTAGTTCTCTGAGCCTTAAACTTTTGCATCCCTGTATCCTCATTTGGGGACTGGGGCAATCAGGTCCTTCAAAGATCGTCAAAGGACCCAATATTGTGACTAAAAAATACTCACCAAAACATTTGAGGCAGTCTTCAAAGCAACATCCAAGGGCACAAACACAATGTTTTAATTATTTATTTGCAATTCACCTTTAACATAAAGGGAAAACACTTCTTGTGTTGATGATGTACTCTGTTAATGCTACCAATATAGAGGAATTTTATATGGTATCTTTGCTTATCCATAGATGGTGTAATGCTGCAAATGATCTTCAAAATACATATGATAATTTGACAGGAGATGTTCTGATATCAGCTGGAGTGATAGCTTATTTGGGTGCTTTCACTAGTGCCTTTCGACAAGAGTGTACTAAAGACTGGAGCAAGTTGTGCAAGGTTAGAAAGTTTATCTTAGATTTAAATAATATCTTTCATCCCAGTAGATCCCAAAGTGCTTTACAATCTGTGGGCCAAATCCTGAAATTTCTGATTTTTCACTTGGTGTCTACTTAGTAAAAAATCATTTTAAAGTGAGTGGTCTAAATTTTGCTGATTTACACTTTTGTAAATCTGGAGTAATTCACTGAATTCAGTGGATTTACTCAAGGTTTACACTGGTGTACCAGAAATGATCTGATGTTGACCCATTGACTTCAGTGAGAGTTTCATGTGAGTAAAGACTAAGTAATTGATTGAGAGGACTTCAGAAATTGGCCTTAAATAAATAAAGCAATCACTTTACAAACTAAAGTGCAGCTACATTAAAGATGGATGGCACAGTGCTAACTAGTCTGTCCAACCCAAGCACAAACCAAAAGAATTTTTTCAAATTTAGCTATCCTGATACTAGCCCTGTCCCCAACTAAAGCCTTTCAAGTAAACCATTTAAATAAACCATTTTAAACACTACCATGTTTGAGATGGTGATACTTTACTGTGTTTCCAAACCTAAGTTTTGAATGGATAAATATGAAACATTTTTTAAGTTTGTAGTGTGGATGCAAACTTGTTAAGCATTGTTAAACTGTGCTTCTTCCCTTTAAAACATTTTAAAAGTGGTTGCATGAAAACGGCTTGCATACTTGCAGAACGAAATATCAAGTCACAATGTAAGGCCCTGATTCTGCAAAGGGATTTGCTCAGATGGACCCTTACTCTCATACAGCATCCCACTGATTTCAGTCGGACTCCATAAGGCATCTGTTTGCAGTACTGGAACCTGAAGTATGGTGGATGGCAAGGTGGAAGATAAAGGCTTAGGCTGCAAAGGGACCAATAGGGCTAACACAGGACCAGAATGTTCCCTTTGCAAGATCAGGGCCTTTCAACTTCCATTTTGTTGTTGGATGTTGCTAGCCCTAGCTGCTGCTAGGTCCCAATCCTGCAAATAGATGCACTAATTTTGACCTATGTACCTGTACAGAATCCCATTGTTCCACTGAAGTCAGTGGTGTTCCTCATGGGTGCAGAGGTCTGTGCTAGCACATATATTTGTATAGCTGGGGCTTTACTGAAGAAATTATTGCTGCACAGTACCTGCTTTTGCTTTTTTTAAAGAGACAGTTGCACCATAGACTTGATTTAGGTAAGTAAATAGCGATGAAGTAATATGTGACTGACCGGCATTGGAAAAGTGCGTTGTATTAGTTGGAAGTGTAAACACAGAATAAATAAACAAAAGTTAGGAAAATTTTCTTGCAATTTAAAGATTTCTAGATGGTTCTGTTTTTTTCCCACTACACCGCAGTGTGTAAGTTATCATCACACAACATATTACAAAAGAGTAAAAAAGAATACCTTCAGAACTGGGGGCAAAAAAAAAAAACAACTCGAGAAAAATCCCACAAAATCTCAGCCAAAATTGGGGAAAGTCACCACAAAATTGGGAAAATCTTTCCATTTTCTGCAAACGTGAATTTTTCCCCCCATGATTTTCTCTCCTTGAACAAAAGCCAATTTTTAAAGCAAGTTGTGAATAAATTAATACTTTTAACTGAAGCAGTATTTTAACAAAATTTAAAGAAATAAAGAATAAAGATTTATTTTTTCTTGCAGGACAAAAATATTCCTTGTTCTGAGAACTTCTCTTTGAGTAAGACCCTTGGTGACCCAATAAAAATCAGAGCCTGGAATATTGCTGGATTACCAACAGACAACTTTTCGGTCGACAATGGTGTGATTGTTGATAACTCCAGGCGCTGGTAGGTAACAAAGAAGCTAATAATTTGCTAAAACAAACCGAGATTTCAGACTAAATCAAATTTAGTCTGTATACTAGAAACAGAAAGGTGCTGCATACCCTTCCCCTCCCAAACCCTTCAGTGGAACTTGAGGAGGCTTTGTTCTGCACAGGATGAGACCCAGTGTTTCCAGTGGTTGAAAGTTTTCCTTCCAGAATATTACAGATATTTTTTTCATCTTTAAATTCAGTTGTTGAATTTTATATTGTGATTAAACTTACTTCCGGATTATCCACTGTTTTCCAATGTCTCTATTGTGTACAATGACTTCACATTGCAAAACTATTGACTTATAACACAGATTGGTATAAGTCTGGTAATTTATTCTTTTTTGCAGTTGTAGAAACATAGAAGACAGAAGGACATTTTTGATAACAGTTTTAATAAATATTTTTCTTGTGTGAGCCATTAAATATATAAACCACAATACAGAAAAACTGTGAGTCAGGTTATACACACATTTCAAGGTCCTATTGCTACCACAGTCAACTTCAGCTTTGCTCTTTGTCATGTTTTAGAGACTAGTGTATTGGATGAAATTGACTTCTGTGCAGAGGGCCAGCACAGAGGGCCAGCTTTGTTATCAAAGTCCGATCTAAGCCTTATTTTGAGGACTTAAATCCCTCTTAAATGCTGTGGAAGCATTGGGATGGCCCTCTGCACAGGAGTGAATTTCAATCAGTAAGAAAAACATTACAAATTTCAATAATAACATTCATTATTAATTCTGTTCTGGAACCTGAATGTTGGCTACAGGAAGAAAGACACTCAGATACTATTTTTATCCCTTCAGTGATCCTCCATTGAAACTCGAACAGCCTACCATGGGATACACTAAACCTGTCTGACAGCTTTTGTGCTAATTTTTGTGCCAATTTTTGCTTCCTTGCAAAAAAAAAAAATATATATATATATATATATATATAGACCCATATCTTCAGTTAGTGCAAGTGAGTACAGCTCCATTGAAAGGAACTACACCCACTTACGCCATTCGAGGTATCAGCCCTATTAGTCTCAAATTGCTGGTAGTTATTGTAAAAAACAAAAATTATTGCAAAACTCACATATAATAAAAAATTCTAAAAAATCAGAATTCGAAAGGAAAAATACAATGAAGCTGTCAAAAAAGTTCTGAATACTCATCTGTGTCTTTTGAAAAAAATCATAAACATCATCTTCATGGCTTTTAAAAGAATTCTGATATTTCTGTTCAAATTGTGACTGTAATATTCAGCCAGTGGACGTTTGTCTCTTAAAATAATACAGCCATAAAGTATCATGTGTCACTTTTTTCCAGCTAGTCCACAGCAGAAATAATTTCAAATTTACAAAAAGTCATGTGTACTGAGCAGGTTCTTTGTACTGTACATTCTAGGCCATTGATGATTGATCCCCAGGGTCAAGCCAATAAATGGATAAAGAACTCAGAGAAAGAAAACCAATTGAGTGTTATCAAGTTCACAGATACAGACTACATGAGAACTTTGGAGAACTGCATTCAGTTTGGGACTCCACTTCTGCTAGAAAATGTTGGGGAAGAACTAGACCCATCACTGGAACCCCTGCTGCTTAGACAAACCTTTAAACAAGGTACAAGAAAATTAGTTATGAGCCCAGAAGTATGTAACATTAATGCTCATCTAACGAACTGTTATATCAGCTAATATTTTCTTCTTTCTTTACTTTTGCTGCTTATGATCAGAGGAAGGTAGCCTTCTTAAGCTGATTTTTACTTTTTAATAAAGTTCACAAATGTCACATTATAGAATTCTTACTTGAAAACTTCACTATGCAGCGGAGATATATTTGAATATAGTAGGTTTGGTCCTGCAAAGACTCCCATTAAAACTCCCATTGACGCTGAATATATTTTTTCTGAAGTGTTATACTGTGTAAGGCTAGATATCTTATTTATAAAATATGTTTTAACTTAGTAGGATATATTATTTATTGCATTACATTCTAAGTTAAGAAGAGTTATCATGGTATTTTGCAAAAGTTGCACATTTTTCATGCAAATATTATCTTCTCAAAGTCATATGATGATGAAGAAAAGGTCCAGGTTTAAGGTGGGAATCTCCTTTTTCAAAAAATGTATCCTTTCTTTTCCAAGTGATAAAAGGGGCGAAAAGTAAAGAAGTGAGAGAAAAAGAGTAGGTAGAGGGACCTGAACACTGAATTTTCATGTTTAGTTTTCAAAAAGAAAATTGAAACAAAACATTCATTCAAAACTAAATGAAAAAAATAGTTTCATGTCAAAGTTTGTCATGGTAGAAAAGGTCTGATTTTTTTTGACCAGTTCTAACTACACTGGACCTGGGAAATCTCAAATCTCATACACGCTAGGGTTTTGGAACTGCACAGTCTGCTGTGGGCATTAATTATTGGAACCGTATTCAAAATAAGGTCAGGCTTGACAAAGCCCTGGCTGGGATGATTTATTTGGGGATTGGTCCTGCTTTGAGCAGGGGGTTGGACTAGATGACCTCCTGAGGTCCCTTCCAACCCTGATATTCTATGGTTCTATGATTCTCTGAATAGGCAACAGCAGGGCTCAACACAGTCTGCTGCTACAGAGAGCAGGTGGCTGTGAATTGGTTTCTCTCCTAAGATACCTGCTGTTGGAGATAAGAATGCAGAGCCTTCATATGGAGGAAACTCATGCATGGAGCTCTATAAGACACTTCCTTTAAGGATCCTCTAATATTTGGAGGTCTAGGAGTCAGACTGTGAGCAGCCTTCCCATGGATAAGAGGAAGATGTCTGGGATGTGTGGCCACCCTTTAAAGATCCCCACTCTACTTGAGTGGAAGATAGGAAATGGATGGTCTGTCCCTGAAGATATTCTGCTCTTTTAGAGAGAGCTGATCAGACTGGGAATAACTAGAGGGGAATAGGGCTGTAGCAATCTCCTGAGTCTCTAAAGGTTGAGCCACGAACAACCTGCCCCATATGTGCTTGTTGCAACAGATGCTGGTGGCACATTTATTCTGTAAATATTTGTACAGGGCCACAGGTGTGTGTGACATTTTACAGACAAATAAAAGACCTTCCAGGGAAATTTTAGTCTAAAATTATACAAATCATGACAGGTGGTAGCAAAAAGCATAGGAGAGTTTGGGTTAAGGTCAAATAAGATTATATGCTTGCTTGATATGCTATGTATGGATCTTGTTATCTTGTTTTAATACATGAATTGGTTTGAGCTACTGTGAAACAAGAATATGAAATTTGAAAACAACCACACAAGACCTGTACCTTTTCCAATTTTATATGTACACAGTAAAGGAAGGGCATAACTGTGTGACCCACTCAATTATTTTTACCTCCTATGGATGAAATCCTGGCTCCACTAAAATGAGTGGTAGTTTTAACATTGACTTAGATGGGGCCAGGACTCACCTTGTTTCCAGCTCTTACTATTTGAGGTTACTTGATTTGCTCTTAACAAGACACTTGCTTTTACTTGATCACAAAAGTAATATTTTTTGCATAAATAATTGAGGTAAGCAAATATATAACTTACATTGTGATGTTTTCTTGGGACGCCCCGGATTGTGGGTCACTTTGTTACCACCCTGCCTCTAGTGTGAGGGAGTTTGTCTTGTGGAATCTGTGTGTCAGCCCTTGTCCACTGCCAGCCTTTCAGCTACTCATATTCTCCTCAGGACTCTGCCAGTCCTATTTTGATTTGCAGGTTAACAATAGGTGACCCCAAACCCCAACCCCCCTTTGAAGAACTTTCCCCTGTATCATCCAGCCCCTGTCACTGGATACTCACAGTAATTACCAAGTAAGCTGTCCTCAAGGAGAAAGTGTACATGCATGGAAGGGTTATGAGTCAGGATCAGTTCCTTTATAATAACACAGCACTGTAATCTGTCTTGGTGAAAACCAATACACGTTTATTAACAAAGAACAGAGTCACATGCACAAATGTTTGTCTTCTGAACTTTAGGGGGCATGGATTGCATCAGGCTTGGTGAGACAATTATTGAGTATTCCAGTGATTTCAAATTTTTTATTACAACAAAACTAAGAAATCCACATTATATGCCTGAACTGGCTACAAAAGTTTCTTTACTCAACTTTATGATAACACCAGAGGGACTTGAAGACCAGCTACTAGGTATTGTTGTTGCAAAAGAGAGGTATGTGTTTGTTTATTGCAAATAGGCAAATGAAATATTCTAAACAGGAGACTTTGGAAGCAATTAAGAGAAATATTCGTAATAAAATGGAGCAATTGTTAGTGATTCTAAATGTTTTTTCATAACAACTATAAACAATACTGGTATTCTAGCTGTCTTATTTAAGATATTTCTAGGGGGTCCATCACGATAGTATGTGTGAGTCATCTGAGATATTGGAAAAGTGTTTTGTTATTTAACATTATCACAGAGCAACCATGATTATTTCAGAGTAACAGCCGTGTTAGTCTGTATTCGCAAAAAGAAAAGGAGTACTTGTGGCACCTTAGAGACTAACCAATTTATTTGAGCATAAGCTTTCGTGAGCTGTAGCTCACGAAAGCTTATGCTCAAATAAATTGGTTAGTCTCTAAGGTGCCACAAGTACTCCTTTTCTTTTCATGATTATTTGTTTTCTGATATGGCTTCCTGGCAATCCAGCCCATTGATTTTGCACATGCAAATGTGGATATTGGATTATTAGACTGCATTTTTACTTTTCAATGAAGAAAGGACATGGTGGCTCTGAAACTGTTCCTAGTTCTTGTCTAAACTCAAAATAGAGACAGATTAAATTGGATTTCCTGGGTTTCTGATCATTCAAATGAACACAGAACTGTCCGCTCAAATATACTAGGTTCACTTGCTAAAAAAAATCTTAATACATTTAATGTAAGTTCCACATCACAAACTCATGCATACATAAGCTGTATAATATTTACTCAAAAACAAGAATTACCTGTATAGTAATTAAAAATTCGGATTAACTGACATTTTCAGAAGTCTGGATATAAAATTTTAGGCAAACATTTTCAAACATAAAATTAACCTAAAGTTTTGCACCTAAGTCCATATGTAGGCATCTAAATAAGTGGCCTGATTTTCAGGAGCTGAGCTCTGAATCGAGTCAAGGCTTTAGGGGCCAAATTCTATGGTGACTGAAATCCTGTGCAACCCTATTGATGTTAGTGGGAAAGCTCTGGGTGTAAGCATAGAATTTGACCCCCAAGAGCTTAACTTTAGGCACCCAGGTTTGAAAGTGGTGGCCTTAGTGTCTTGCTAAAATAGAGAGGATTGGCACTAATGTAGTTCCAGTATAACTGTGTAGCTCAGTGGTAAAAACTGCATTAATGGAATGCTAAGATCCTGACACAAACCTACCAAATCAAGAGGTAAGGTTTCTGTGACACTAATATTACATGATCATATAACATGAACAATGTGATCTACTTTATATAAATATTGATTTTTCGAATATGGATTAACTACATGCAGGTATCTGAATATGTAACAATACTAGCATAAAAGGTAAACTTTGGGTGTATGTTTTGGTTTTTAGACCAGAATTAGAAGACGAGAGGAACGCTCTCATCCTTCAGTCTGCGGCCAATAAAAAACAACTAAAGGAAATTGAGAAGAAAATTTTAGAAACCTTACAGTCTTCCGAAGGGAACATTTTGGAAGATGAGAGTGCTATCATGGTCTTGGATTCTGCTAAAATAATGTCTAATGAGATCACCAAGAAACAACAGGTAAGCAATGTTAGATTTTGTTTTCAAATTCAGTGGTTATTGTGTACAAAACCTAAAAGCTTGCTTTCTGCTAGGAAGACTGTGAATTAGAAGCAAAATTCTATGCTTATGAATGAAAAAGATCAATTTATAAGAAAAAGAAAAACTGTTGAGGAAACGCTGAAATCCTCGTTCATGGTTAGATCAGTCCTTACTTAGGCAAAACATCCATCTTCGAAGGCAGTTGTGCCTGAATAAGGATTGAGTAAGAGGTAAGGCCTTCAGGATTTGGCCCTATATTAACGTAGTTGTAAGGGTCTAATTTTTAAATGAACAAAAGCCAGTCTTTTAAGGGAGACAGTAATGGTCTAACCTGCATATGGGACTGGGAGCCAGAAACTCCAAGTTCTAATACTGTAAATGCCTCTGACTCACTGCAAGGCCTCGTGTGAGTCAGTTAACCTGTCTCTGTGTTAATTTTCCCACATATAAAATGAGAATAATAATACTTACCTTTAGGTTTCAGAGTAACAGCCGTGTTAGTCTGTATTCACAAAAAGAAAAGGAGTACTTGTGGCACCTTAGAGACTAACAAATTTATTTGAGCATAAGCTTAAGCTTACCTTTACTTACCTTTAGGACATCATTGAGGACGCTGGGTGGATTAATTAATATTTGTGTGGTACACTGAAGATGGGAAATGTTATATATGGGTAAGCATAGTGGGCCAGATTGTCCCCCAATTGGAAAAACCTGCATATGGGACAAGAAACATCTTGACTGCCAATTATATGAGTTTTCGCTGAATTATCTTGTTAGTGGGCGGTGTACCATGCTAGGAAAATGGTAGCCTACATTTGCCTCTACATTTACAGGTCTCCTGAAATAAGGCCTTCTGGGCAGAAAGTGACATGCTGCAATACCTTCTTACCTTCCACGGCTCTTGAACAGCATTTTTGGGCGGGTCCACTGTGAAGATAATCTGCATCATATAATGCAGGGATTCCCCATTTAAGGAGGGATTGGGAAAGTGCAACTCTCAAGGTTCCTTCCCCATTCTGAACTCTAGGGTACAGATGTGGGGACCTGCATGAGAAACCCCCTAAGCTTATTTTTACCAGCTTAGGTTAAAACTTCCCCAAGGTACAAACTATTTTACCTTTTGCCCTTGGACTTTATTGCTGCCACCACCAAGCGTCTAACAAATATATAACAGGGAAAGAGCCCACTTTCCCCCCAAAACGTCTTTCCCCCCAAAATCCTCCCAAACCCTACACCCCCTTTCCTGGGGAAGGCTTGAAAAAATCCTCACCAATTTGCATAGGTGAACACAGACCCAAACCCTTGGATCTTAAGAACAATGAAAAAGCAATCAGGTTCTTAAAAGAAGAATTTTAATTGAAGAAAAAGTAAAAGTATCACCTCTGTAAAATCAGGATGGTAAATACCTTACAGGGTCATCAGATTCAAAACATAGAGAATCCCTCTAGGCAAAACCTTAAGTTACAAAAAGACACAAAAACAGGAATACACATTCCATTCAGCACAACTTATTTTATCAGCCATTTAAACAAAACAGAATCTAACGCATATCTAACTAGATTGCTTATTAGCCTTTTACAGGAGATCTGACCTGCATTCCTGCTCTGGTCCTGGCAAAAGCAACACACAGACCAAGAGAACCTTTGTTTCTCCCCCCATCCAGCTTTGAAAGTATCTTGTCTCCTCATTGGTCATTTTGGTCAGGTGCCAGTGAGGTTATCCTAGCTTCTCAACCCTTCACAGGTGAAAGGGTTTTTCCTCTGGCCAGGAGGGATTTTAAAGGTGTTTACCCTTCCCTTTATATTTATGACAGCAACAGACAGCGATATTCTCCCAGTCTCAACTGTCCTGCCCCTGGCCTCCTCCTCCTAAATCAATTAGGCTAATTTCCTCAGAACCTGCACAGTAGGACTCGTTTAGGTTTGGAGTAGTGGATAAAAAGTACCATGGAGCCAGAAAGGTTTTCCCCTCAACAACCCCTGGCTTAGCACTTGTCTATATGAAAAATTTGACCAAAAGAATTATAGCAGTATAATCATACCAGAATAGATATGCTGGTGAACTCCCTGTTATAACATGTCAAAGCAGAGTATTTAAACTGGAATAAACTGGACAGTCTCTATGTAAAATCATAAATGGACACAAATCAGACGTCAAGAATTATAACATTCAAAAACCAGTAGGAGAACACTTCAGTCTCTTTGGTCACTCAATTACAGACCTAAAAGTTGCAATTTTTCAACAAAAACACTTCAAAAACAGACTCCAGCGAGCGACTGCTGAATTGGAATTAATTTGCAAACTGGATACAATTAACTTAGGCTTGAATAGAGACTGGGAGTGGATGGGTCATTACACAAAGTAAAATTATTTCCCCATGTTTATTCCCCCCCTCCACCCCTCACTGTTCCTCAGACGTTCTTGTCAACTGCTGGAAATGGCCCACCTTGATTATCACTGCAAAAGGTTTTTCCCCCCCTGCTCTTCTGCTGGTAATAGCTCACCTTAAGTGATCACTCTTGTTACAGTGTGTATGGTAACACCCATTGTTTTATGTTCTCTATGTATATAAATCTCCCCACTGTATTTTCCACTGAATACATCCGATGAAGTGAGCTGTAGCTCATGAAAGCTTACGCTCAAATAAATTTGTTAGTCTCTAAGGTGCCACAAGTACTCCTTTTCTTATTTCAGAATAGTATCTCCATATGGGGAGTTATCCTGGCATAACTACAGCAGTATAAGTATACCATTACCATTCTGCGGATCAGTTTCCCCATGTAGCTAAGCCCTAAGCACCTAAGATGCATTAGAAACTGGGGAGAACAATCTGGTTCACAGTCATCTGTTAGAGCCCTATTGTTCTAAAGTAATCTAGATGTATCTGAAAACAATCTTCTAAAACACTTTGTGTTCTGAAGCACCCTCGTTTCATGCAGGTGTGAGGTTACAGGTGATGTTTTATCCTCAAGTCTGAATTTTCTTGCTCTTTTGTTTTTGTAAGGTCTGCAATGTCACTTTGATATGATATTTGTGGCTCAATGTGTTTAATCTTTTTTATGAAAGGAGGGTTTTGCACAATTAGTAGATTTTCCTTAGGACTTGTGTAGGATCATATACTTAAGCAAGAAATAGGAAGTACATTACGCCAGTGACAGTAGTGAAGATATCTTCCTGTCCTGAGAAATTACTTGTTTCCACCCCTGTTCCTGGTGTCTTCGCCTTTCACATTGGCAGTTCTTTGTAAAACATGGAGTCTGTAAAAATTGCTAAGGCAAGTGCTCTATTTATATCAGAGAGTGATTTCCTCTTCCGTGGCCTGAAGACTGTCTGCTTATAGAGTCAGGTTAAGCTTTTGGTATCTATCTATACAGTGCAAGTAAGCACTAAATTATCATGCAGTTACTTTGCTTTAGTGGCATACAGTGTGGCACTTCTAGGCCAGCCTGTTAACATAAATCCAGTAGTGCTCTCTGACTAAATTACTTCGTAAAGAAAGGTAGAGTGGCAAAGCTATAAAGAGATTCAGACAGAATTCTCACTAAGGCTCATGTAAGAGAGAAGGGTTGGCTTCTCAGTAACAGTTGCTTTCAGAAGGAACCTAATAAATTCCATATTTTATGTTTAAGGCACAAGGTATGTTTCCTTGCATGGTGACCTACTAATAAATTTCCTGTAATATTTTACTCAGTTACCTAAACTTTTCCATTATACTTGAACAGACCTATTCAAATATGTGCAGGGAGCAAATAGGTGGAGGAAAAAACATTCCAATCTTTAGAATATACTCTCCTTTTTTGAGTTATATTAATGTTTTTTGCTGCATTGGAATTCATCCTTGTGATGTGCTTAAGAAATACATAATAGAGAAATGGGGTATTTTCAAAAAGCTGACAGACTTACAGGTATCTAGACCACAGAGAACTACAGCTGTAAACTTTGTTTTGGTAACATATTTATGAAAAATAACTTCCCTTCCATATGTGTACATAATTCTCTTTGATAACAATGAGAGTTAAGTATGCACTGGTGGTAACTAGACATCTCTGAATTGTCAAAGACTTTACAGCAATAAAATATCAGTGATTCTGTGTTTTATCTGTTATTGTCCTTATACTCCATTTGTTAGCACCTAGCTACATTAATACTATAATATATACTTACAAGTAAGAAACAATCCTTCGCTCTTTATGTTAGCTATATTCTAAGTTATTTAATTTCATATAATATATTTGATAAAAGGCAAATATATTGTTAAATATCTTCTGCTGGAATGATTATACATGAAATCATTGCAGTACTGTCCAGTCATATTTCCGGGCATTAATGGTGAAGTCTAACACACCTGATGCAGAGGGACAAGCCTGACCGGTTGTGCCTGGTTTTGTTTTGGTCTTGACTACCTTAGGCCCCAGTACTGCAATAAGCTCTGTGGTGGAAGATCGTGAAATCAAGGGGTCTTTGTGAGAGTGCTGGGTTCCACCCACCCAGGGCTCATTTGAGGGTTAGGGCCTGAGACTGTAAGTATTTTGGAGCATGGAAGGTGTCTTACTCTATGCTTATAAAGTGTCATATACATTTATTTTTAATAATGATAATATATACTAATACATTCTTTATGAAGAAAGGAAAAAATGAAGAGAAAATCTTTTACAATATTTGTCATTTTGTTTAGGTTGCTGAGAAAACAGAAATAAAAATAGCAGAATCACGAGAAGGTTATAGACCAATTGCAAAGCATTCATCGGTGCTCTTCTTTAGTATTGCAGACCTAGCTAACATCGACCCCATGTACCAATACTCTCTCAGTTGGTTTGTTAATCTCTATATCAACTCTATTCATGACAGGTAAGTACTTATTTCTGAGCCAAAATACCGTATATCTCTTTATTTCTCTTCTGATCAACAGTTCCCTCCATTTAAAGCATTTACCTCACTAAATTAGGCTTTTCACTTCTGTTTTGTCTCACTGAGGCCCAAGTTTTTAGAAATTATCTCTAATTTTGGTGTTACAAATTTGGTCCAGCAAATATCAGCATCTGTATTTTTGCACCTGTAGTTTTATAGAAACCAGTATTAGTAAGTCTCTGAACTGATTGCCCACAGTGCAGCTAGGATGGGCTCAGCTCCCCTAATATGCAGATCAGATAGGTCCAAGTTGTGGTGAGGAACCATCAGCCACTGACTCTTCCCTTTTTAAACACAGACTCCCCAAACACAAAACATCTTTTATTAAGAGAAGCAATATGATTCTTAGCTTCCAAGTGGACAGTTCTCCCACCACAAGCACTCTCCTTAATATGTCATACAAAGGACAGCACTCCCTATATTAATCTGCTGCAGTGTTATTTGTAGAGGATTCCAAATCTGGTGTTGAAATAGAACCCATAATGCATGGTGAGCGTGCCACCACCAGAGTACAACTGAGATTTCAGTTAATCATTTTGGCTGGGATATTCAAAGGAGCCTAAGGGAGCTAGCTGCCCAACTTCCTTTGGATGCAGTTGGTTGCCTAACTCCTTTAAGTGCTTTGGAAAATTCCAGCCCTAATCTATATCCCACCAAAACCTTTCAAAGAGCTTTGGATTTCTTATTTAGTTGCTGACTCAATATATGTACAAATGTTCTTTTTTAGTAACAAATCCAAAATTTTGGAGAAGCGTCTTCGATACCTAAATGACCACTTTACATACAACCTATATTGCAATATATGTCGCTCATTGTTTGAGAAAGATAAGCTGCTGTTTTCCTTTTTACTGTGCTGCAATCTTCTCATGTAAGTTTCATCTTTTTTTTCTAGCATCTCATAACGCAAGACAATCATTTTTCTTAGATTGAAAGTATTTACAAATAACAGAATACTTGGGCACAAATGGTGATAACTTAGTCTTTAGTGCCTAGTCATGAAATGTGAGTGCTTTTGCTCCCATTGAAATCAGTGGTTTTGCCACTGATTTGGGTGGGAAGATGAGGCCTCAAAATGTCTCATTAATTTCTTCCTTTTATGTTTTTATGGTACCCTTCAAAGGGGTGGATGATGTTATCTAATAATAATACAATGTGAACAGTTGCCATCATTTTAAATATAAGGTTTCAGGAAAAATTCTCCAAGTAAGAGGTCTGTCTTTCCGGCAGTTTTGTGGAGCATATCACTCCCCCTTTCTTGAGGAGCCTTTCTTTTTCCCATCTCCCCATTGTCTCTGCTTTTCCTTCCACCATGTGATCTAGACTCTCCACTCTGGCTGACTGGCTGCGCTGCTGCTTCTGCACAATGTAGTTTGTGTCTGTGGGCATTAAAGAAAGAAAGGAAGGCACACATGGCTACTTGGAAACATCATAATCAGTTATTATGTGCATACATTTTTTAATAACCAGGCTCACCAGCTATATTAATTTATATTGCTTAACTGTAAACCATATGAATTTATAGTGAATGCTAACATCTTATGCATCATATCCACACTGTCTTCCACTCTCCCTTATGCATGGGAGGCCCTTCTTGAGCTGATTTGTAAGGCCACAACCATCTCCTCCTCTGCATTCTTCCTCAAGATCCATCTTTGGCATGACACTTACAGGAAATCAGCCAATGATTGATGGGTAGGCTGGGACACAGATAGCAGTAGCTGAGACTTTTTATAAGTAAAAATAAGTGAATTGTATACATATGATTGTATCCTTCTTCCCTTACCCTTAATTTATCATTTCTCCTTATAATGTTTGTAAATTGCATAACACAGTGAGGCCCTGAAACCTCAGATGCTACTGCAATATGAATGTTGTAAAATAAAAATGGAACATAACAGCTTTTGCTTTATACATAACAAACAGCTTTTGCTTTATACTATGTCAAAATGCATTTTTAATATAACTGTGTATTACTTACAAACTATTTTGGCATTCTTCTGAATTTAGGGCTAGGAAAGAGATAGAACAACAGGAATTTATGTTCCTATTAACTGGAGGAGTGGGTCTCAAGAACAAACACAAGAATCCAGATCCAACTTGGCTACAAGATAAAAGCTGGGATGAACTATGTCGTGCAAGTGATTTCTCAGCTTTTAGAGGACTGAGGTACAGTAAAAATCCATTGTGAAATTACAAAAAACTACATTGACTGAAGTATGTTGCATACATTTAAGCAATATTTCTGAGACTTTTTCAGACTATCAATGTGATATTGAATATCAATGTGATTTGATACCTGTACAACATAAATTGTGTCTCAGCTTCAGAAGTGAGTACTTCTTTGTCACACATTGTAAGGAAGTTCTGAGGAGGTTAATTAATTAGAAGGTTATTTCATGTTTTATTCAAGTAATTGTCAGAATGAATCCAATCAATTCCCAGATAAAGAACTTGTCTTTCTGGAGTGGATTGTATTACTTTCCCTGTGAAGTCCCTTCCTGGTAGAAGAATCTTACTTTGAAAAGGAGGCAGCTGTGGCCAGGGGGAGTCCCTAATAGCAGAACTCTGTTGCAGGTGTAAGGGAGGAGACACCGGGGTAAAATCGTGGCCCCACTGAAGTCAGTGGGAGTTTTGCCATTGATTTCAATAGGGTCAGGATTTCACCATAGGATTTTAGAGCCAGTGCAAAGGCATAAGCCTTCCACATGAGTCTGCTGTGGGTCCCAGAGCATCTGTGGGGTTTGGGAGTGGGCACTACAGATCATTTCATGGAGGAGCAAACCCCATTCTCTGACAAAACAACCAGAGTTGTTTGGAGTTCTCCTTCCTTTAAATGTAAGTTTTACTGTGGGGAAGAGGTGGGGAACTGGACTAATGTAAGAACCAGTTTCTCTCCCGTCATGGGATAACCTATGGGAGGGTGTTCCAGGGAAGAAAATTCCACAAGATTCTTCTTCAAAGAATTTCCTTTGAATTCTTCTGTTGGGTAGTGGTGTTTGTCACGCACAAATATAGAAGAAATAGGGAGTTCACAATACCCAGAACCCATGAATCTCCTGAGATTCAAGCAGACCTTGGGGAGACCCAGGCCATACAGATGGAGGCTTTGTTCCTCCACACCAGCTTAGATGGTCCCTCCCACTTCCCAGTGCAGAAGTCAGGTAAGAAGTTGTATAATATACAATTTTTGGCTGGTTGAGAGGGGGATAATGCATGCCGAATCGATTTTATTAATTGTACTGCATATGACACTATTTCTTTGTTCTTCATTTAATCAAGTGAATTAATGAAAACCTAAACTCTAGGCATTTACAATAACAGACTATGCTTTTTCTTCTAGGAGTCATATTTCTGAAAATGCAAGTGAGTGGCGTAACATCTATGACAGCAAAGAGCCACACAATGTTCCCTTACCAAAACCATGGGATAAAACGTTGAATGAACTACAAAAGATTATCATTCTTCGGTGCCTAAGATCAGACAAGGTAAAAGGACATGGAAACATTTGTTTGTAGACTGTTATTTGGCATGTAGTACACTTTGATAATTATTATTACATGTTACTATGTTCTTTGAGTGCTTGCCAATATGTATGCCACTCCTGGTACCCACATGCCCCATGCCCTTGAAAGCCAGATATTTTGGCTACCAGTATGTTTTGGGGCTGCTTACGCACTCTGAGTGTTCTTGTGCTCCTGTACCCAGGGCATAAAGGATGGAGTGGGCCCAACTGCCCCTCAGTTCCTCTTTACTGCCTGTGGCTGTGAGACCTTGGTAGAGTCCATGTCCTGGTGCAATCACCAAATCTTTTTGTGTATAGTTTTTAGGCATATAGTTTTAGGATTAGGTTGGATTTAGTGTACATAGTATAGTTTTGCCCACTGGCAAATAGTAATATAGTTATTTTTTCTTCATTTGGTGAAAATATTTTCATGGTACCATGAGTTAGCCATGACTGAACTGAAGTTTCCCAGCTTCAAGAACTGCTCTTCCTGTGAAGCAGATATATTGCTTAAAGACAGTTACATGAGCTTTTTTTTTGCCTTGCGGAGAGGTGCATACCTGAAAAATGTTCTATCTGTCAGTCCTTTTAAAAAAGGGTGCAGATGGCTAAGGACGCTTGCTTCAAGCCTTTTCTTCCTGACCATTCAGTGAGGCCAGCTGTGGATCCAGGAAAGCAAGACCACGCTGGACATGAATGCTCTTTGCCCAGGGATGCTGTGGGTGAGCTCTGGCTCAATCTCCTGCTCTCAACCACCTTTCTCAAAAATCAGCCTTGTGAGGATCCATGGGTCTAGAACCTCGGTCTGCTGGTCCCTGAGCAACCACCACATTCATACCACCACTGAACAGCTGAGGTAAAGCAGCAGTTGACAGATTATGAGCTTTGTGGGCCCAAGCAGCACAGGATATGCTGCCCACAGAGGGCCTGATTGACAGTGCTCCCAGCATCCTGATTGGTCCAGGCACACTACTTAAGGGGACACCAGGAAGTTGTCTGTGCAATGAGGAAGATCTTAGCCAATTGCTTTGGCAGACCTTACTCCTGCCTTGTTCCTGCCCTGCTCTATTCTGCTTCTGCCTTTTCATTAAGGCATTGCTTCTGTCTAGGAGAGTATTGACACTAAAAATGGACTCCTCCTTCTGGTCCAGATTCAATAACTCGTGCCAAGAACACAATGCAAATTTCAGAAAATCAGGAATTTCATCCATTTTGGACTTTCTCCAGTACCATTATACGTCCACTCTCAGTAGCATGCTATTTGCAGGATCCTTGGGGTCCCTGGCAGACATCCCACAGATAACCAGATTCCTTCAAGCAGTCCGATTAGCCATATCTTTAGTCATGCCATTCTTCCTGAAGAGCCATCCCTTCGAGCCTTTGAATTCTGTGTCAGCCTTTTATTTATCCATTAAGACTTGTTTCCTAGTAGCTGTCACATCGACCAGGTGAGTGTCGGAGAGGGCAGCCTTATCTATACCAAAGCCTTATTGCTTGTTCCAAGAGGACCAGATGGTGCTCAGGACAACAGAATCTTTTCTTCCTAAAGAATATTCCTCCTTCCACACTTCCCAAGAGGTTATGCTTCCTTCATTCTGTCCAAAACCACAACATCCAACTGAAAAGGCATCACACACCTTAGATGTCAGAAGAGCATTGAAAATCTGTCTCAAATTTACAGAATCCATGAAAAGATTGGGATCTCTATTCATGCCCTTCCACCCAAAATGCCAGGGACTCAGAGCTTCCAAGTCCTCCATCACTAGATGGTTTAGACTATGTATTGTGAAAGCCTACAGATCATTAGAGGTTCCTGTCCTAGAAGGGATCAAGGCACACTCTACAAGATCCTTAGTAACGTCATGTGCAGAACAAGCAAGTGCATCCATTTTGGAAATTTGCAAAGCAGCCACTTGGTCTACAGCTAACGCTTTCATTAAGTACTGCAAGGTGGATTTTCTGTCTTTGGCAGGAAGGTGCCACAGGTGGAGTCACAGAAATAATATAGACTTTTGAGGAAGCTTACAAAAAAGGGACTACTTCTTTCCTACTGAACTTTTGTTTCATAATCCTCCCTACAGCTTTTCCCAGACATCCAGAATTGTAGGAGATGCTGAGCTGCAGAACTGAAAGTTTCTTACCAATAACTTACTTTCTGCTAGCAGTGTCTCCCAAAATTCTAGTCATCCTGAGTTACTTATGAGTCAAGTGTCAAATATTGAGTGGAAATCATTACCATATGGCAATATTCCTTCATCTAATGTACATAGTTAATATCTTTGGAATATGTGTTAGCAAAGTTATGCAAGTTTTACAGCTTGGGAATAAGTAATGTGTTAGAAAATGGGAGCAGAGGAGTCATGGCCAGACCATGCAATACCAAAAAGCTGATCCGCCTCTGTGAACTGCTGAGAAAGGAAAACAGACCAGACAGCTAGAATTGTGGGAGACACTGCTAACAGAAAGGAAATTATCACTAAGAAATTCTTAATCAGTCTCCAAACATATTAAGGAGGTATCTTGTTTACTCTCCAAGGACTATTCTTATGATGTGTGTGCATAGGTGCTGACCTTTGGTTTTGCTGGCAGGTGCCCCACCCTGACTCTGCCTCCTCTCCCAAGGCCCTACCCCCACTACATCCCCAAGGGCCTGCCCCTGCTCCCCACCTCCTGGTGGCTCTGTCTAGCGCCTCCCCAACCCACTCACTCAAAGAGGCACAGGAGGTTTCCCCTCCTCAATGTAGGAAGGGTTGCCTAGTGGTTAGGGCACAGGCCTGGGGCTCAGATGTTCTGGGTTTGATTCTCTGTTCTGCCATAGACTCCCTGCTTAGCTGTGGGAAAATCACTTCACCTCTGGGTGCCCTAGATCCCACCTTCCAAATGGGGCTGATACTTCCCTGCCTCCTAGGCTAAATCCATTCATGTCTGTGTGGTGATGGGGGCAATGGAGGTATCAAGGTTTCAGCATTCACAACATCCCCTGGCAATGAGTTCCACAGGTTGACTGTGTGTTGTGTGAAGAAATACTGCCTTTTGTTTGTTTTCTATCAGCTCTGAGACACCTGAAGGTGTATTTCTTGTAAATACAAATGTTATCACCTTTTTCCAATGGCAATGTGTTTTCTTTTCCTATTAAGTTACTCAGTAATTAGAAATAAAGTCTTAAATCTATTTATACAATGCATTTGATATTTCTCCTGCACAAATGAAAACACACTCCAGTTTAAGGTACTAAAGGTGTGAAGATTCAAAACATAAAAAACAAATGTAAAAATTGAACTTGCATTTACAAATCACTGATCTAAAAGCCTGTTTTAGCCTCTGGAAACTGTTCAGTTTTATAATGTAATATAGAAATCCTGAGTATGTATCTACAGTGACCCAACTGGAGGATTCTTAACCATGCCTTAATGAAAATATAATATGACACTATACGTCTTAAATGTTATTAAGAAAATTTGCTCTCTAAAAAATGTCATTTTCAAGAGCGTACTCAAATATTAAGGAACTTACTAAAGAGACCTGTTCTAAGGCTGTAACACCAGGTAGAATTAAGAGCTCTCCAGGAATTGTAAAAAAAAAGTCCCCAGGGTCCATAGACTAATTCATGAAAGATTTTATTTTCTGATTGAGAAGCAGAGGTATGTACAATAACTTCCTATGGTTTCCATCAGGAGCAACTGAAATGTATAAAGGAAGCATTGACTGTTAGGCTGAAAATAAAACTGACCACCTTTGTGGGAGAGACTTAAGGAGATCAGCACTCATCAGTTCCCTTCTCTTTCCCAAGGCTAGCCAGAAACTGCTCTCTCCTGGCTCTCATCCTATCAGCTGGGTGACAAGGAGATATTTACCCACATGGAGTGCTTTGAGTGCCCTCTGGTTCTGGGGCTGCTAGCGCTGGGGGGGTTTCTAAGGCACACAGGCTCTCAGCTGCCCAGCCTGAGGGGGCATTTGGGAACCTCATTAAAGGCTCCCTCTATGTATGAAGGGGTGCAGATGGACAGAGCAATACAGACAGCTCTCCCGCTCGCAGCCACAGAGCAACAGCAGCCTGCACAACGGGGAATTTACACTTCCCACAGCCTCAAGCCGATGGTGAGGGAGGAACTGCTGATCCAGCTCCTGGAGGACAGTCCTATCAACCAAAGCAACTTCTTGCTCAGCTCACAGCTAAGGGCTTCATAGAATCATAGAATATCAGGGTTGGAAGGGACCCCAGAAGGTCATCTAGTCCAACCCCCTGCTCGAAGCAGGACCAATTCCCAGTTAAATCATCCCAGCCAGGGCTTTGTCAAGCCTGACCTTAAAAACCTCTAAGGAAGGAGATTCTACCACCTCCCTAGGTAACGCATTCCAGTGTTTCACCACCCTCTTAGTGAAAAAGTTTTTCCTAATATCCAATCTAAACCTCCCCCATTGCAACTTGAGACCATTACTCCTCGTTCTGTCATCTGCTACCATTGAGAACAGTCTAGAGCCATCCTCTTTGGAACCCCCTTTCAGGTAGTTGAAAGCAGCTATCAAATCCCCCCTCATTCTTCTCTTCTGCAGACTAAACAATCCCAGCTCCCTCAGCCTCTCCTCATAAGTCATGTGCTCTAGACCCCTAATCATTTTTGTTGCCCTTCGCTGGACTCTCTCCAATTTATCCACATCCTTCTTGTAGTGTGGGGCCCAAAACTGGACACAGTACTCCAGATGAGGCCTCACCAGTGTCGAATAGAGAGGAACGATCACGTCCCTCGATCTGCTCGCTATGCCCCTACTTATACATCCCAAAATGCCATTGGCCTTCTTGGCAACAAGGGCACACTGCTGACTCATATCCAGCTTCTCGTCCACTGTCACCCCTAGGTCCTTTTCCGCAGAACTGCTGCCTAGCCATTCGGTCCCTAGTCTGTAGCGGTGCATTGGATTCTTCCATCCTAAGTGTAGGACCCTGCACTTATCCTTATTGAACCTCATCAGATTTCTTTTGGCTCAATCCTCCAATTTGTCTAGGTCCTTCTGTATCCTATCCCTCCCCTCCAGCGTATCTACCACTCCTCCCAGTTTAGTATCATCCGCAAATTTGCTGAGAGTGCAATCCACACCATCCTCCAGATCATTTATGAAGATATTGAACAAAACCGGCCCCAGGACTGACCCCTGGGGCACTCCACTTGACACCGGCTGCCAACTAGACATGGAGCCATTGATCACTACCCGTTGAGCCTGACAATCTAGCCAGCTTTCTACCCACCTTATAGTGCATTCATCCAGCCCATACTTCCTTAACTTGCTGACAAGAATACTGTGGGAGACCGTGTCAAAAGCTTTGCTAAAGTCAAGAAACAATACATCCACTGCTTTCCCTTCATCCACAGAACCAGCTTCAGGTTCCTCCGGTGACAGCATGGAGCAGCAGTTCATTTTCCTGTTTGCACTCAGCTGTGGTAGGAAACTCAGGGAGGAGCAGAAGCCCCCTCTGCCCTCCCTAAATGGTGCCCTGCTCCCTCTGCCCTGGAAAGGTACCACTTTTACCTGCAGTGGGAGCCAGGCTAGGAACTGCAGCCACATGCTGCGAAAGAGCTCATCCTGGCTCCCTACCAAACAGCTAATAGGCAGCTGCGCTCTACAGCTGATTGCTGGAAACAGCTGATCTGGCGGGCCCCGCATGTGCAAGAGCTGATTTGCGGCTGCCACAGCTGATTAAACTGGTGGGTGCTGAGCACCCACTATTTTTTTCCCGCGGTTGCTCCGGCCCTGGAGCTCCCACGGAGTCTGCACCTATGTATGTGTGGATCTGACAGAGTAAAGAACCTTCTGTGTGCCACATGGGTCCAGAGGTTCCAGGGATAGGCATTCCTGATAGTTCCCCCCCCCCCCCGCCCCCACTTTCTCTAATAACATCCAGTCCCTGGCCTACTGGGCTCCCTGGAGCTAGCAGCCTGCTACGTACCTTTTATTCGCACACCAATCCAGAGTTAGGACCACCTCCCTACTCCATCCTAGGGAGCTTGTGGGACTCAGGTGGCAGTCCAGCATGCTGAAAAACAGGAGGAAGTATCTAAAGAAGAGCATCCTACCATGGAGGGGCAGATGATGCCAACTGCTGTTTCCTCGTCTTCTCTGGATGAAGCACTGGTGCCTGCAACCCCCTGTCAACCTAACAATTATAAAAGTTTTCAAGACCTGCTCCTCTGAATAGTGAATTAATTTGAGATACCTATGGAGGGTGATACAGGATACATCTCAGAACTCCTAGATATCTTCCATGCCTCCATGCCTCATTGCCTGGTGATGCCAGTTAACAAAGCATTATCGGAGCTAGCGAAGAACGCCTGGTAAACACCAATTTCTATTGCAGCAACTTGCAAGAATCCAGACAAATTATTCCAGATGACATTAGATGTTTTTGAGTACTACTATATTCATCCTGTACCAGGCTCCCCAGTGGTAGCAGTGGCCCACAAAAGAACTAGGCAACAGAATAAACAAAAAGTGACACCCTCAAACAAAAAACCCCCAAAGTGACTAGATTTATTTGTCAGGAAAAATATTCTTTGACTAACCGGTAATTATGAATAGCTAACTCTGAGTTCTTGTTAGTGTCATGACCGGGACGTGGGCGGTTTGACCTTGTGGTCAGGAAAAACTATTCTTTGGCTAGCCTGTAATTACGAATAGCTATCAGTCCTTGTTAGTGTCATGACTGGAATGTAGGCAGTCTGACCTATTGGTCGGAGCAGGAGTCAGGCTAGGTCAGATACCAGGAGGTCAGGGTCTGAGACTGGCCAGAGGTCAGACAGAGAGTCAGTCACAGGCAGGCAGGGTCAGGTTACCAGAAGATCTGCAGCAAGTTGTAGGAGCAGACATTGCAGGGGAAGCAATCCTGCGCAGGGAGAACCCAGTTGCATGAACAACTTCCTGTTCCTGGGTTAAGTAGAAACTTGGGACCAATCAGGACCCCCAGGTTCCACCAATCATATTCCAGGACTGGTATCCTTTGTTAGAATTCAGCTGCTGTTCAAGGGTGGCAGGTTGGGACTGCCTAGCTCGTAAGAGCCCTGTGGATCAGGGTTCAAGACCTATGGTCCCTGACATCTAGTAAGGTATGATTATTTAAATTAGTATAAGGTGTCAGACTTCCCAGACAGGATTCCTCAGGATAGCAGAAAGGCGCTGAAGTCAGTAATCTCAGATGGGTAGCTGGTAGCATGAATGTCTTTCCAGGCAGCATTAGATGCCTCAGATATGTCTGCAATATCCATGGCCACATCTATCACCATGTGGAGAGCTTTCTTGTTACAGTCCTCAGGCATCCCAAAGGAAGTACATACAACAATAGAAGAGCTTCCCTTCAAGGGCTGTAGCATTTTAAGTAAGATGGATGAGGCCCTGCATTAGTTAAAAGATTCTCACTCTACTCTCTGGTATCTAGGATTTTACATACTATCTCCTACAAGGAAGCATATCAGACCTCTGATTTACAACATACTAGTTTCATCATCCAGGATCATCACGGGGTTACTATTTTCTTGGAGTCGCTGAGAAAGAGACCTACATCCTCTGCCTCACATCCTGCAACTTTCTTGAAGTAATCATTTTTAACACCTTAGTGAAGAGCAGTGTTAGAGAATGCATGGAAGATCTTTACCCCTTCCCACTCACATACAGACTTTGGGGATTGCTGTCGCTATTTTCAGTGATCACAGAACCTCATTACACTGGCTCGCTGGGTTAAGGAGACCATCTCCGCGGGCTGTTCCCTGCAGTTCCACATGCTCCTTTCTTCTCCTTTCCCCATCTCTTTTCAAGGACCCTCCTCAGAAGAGTCTGTTATGACAAGAGGTGTATTCACTTCTGAATCTTGGAGCAGTGGAAGATGTGACTCTGGAAGGGGTTTTACTCAAATTATTTTCTGATCCCAAGGAAAAAGGAGGGCTGGCACCCAGTTCTGGAGTTGAGATCACTCAATGCCATCATCTGCCACTTCAATTTCAAGATAGTAACTCTGGTATCCATGATCCCATTCTTAGATCCCTAGGACTGGTTTATGACTCTCAACCTCCAGGATGCTTATTTTCATATCATGATCCACCCCATACACAGAAAATATTTACAATTCCAAGTAGGAGATTCCCACTGTTAATACAAGATCCTCCTCTTCAGACTAGTGACAGTGCCAAGAGATTTTACCAAATAATTGGCAGTAGTGGCAGCCCGCCTGAGAAATTAGGGAATACAGTTACACCCATACCTCGATGATTGGTTCACCTGAGGGAAGTCACTGCAGCAAGTGGGTGCTCCGTGTATCAGATCCTTCACTGGATCCTTCATCTCTTTATCAGATTGGACCTAAAGATCAACATGGCAAAAATCATTCCTGGCACCAGCTAACCCTAACCTTGTACTAGATTCCACAACAGCAACTTGAACAACCACACATGACAATGCTGGCCAAAAAATAGTAGTCTCCAGCACACTGCCCAAGGAGTGGATATGTGAATACATGTGTACCAGGCAACACATTTTGAAGAACCACAGTTACTGTAAGGCAAGTAACTATTCTTTCTGTTAACTACAAGACTGATTAAATGGAACCTAAATGCAGTAAGTTCTGTTAAGATTTCTTTTCTCCCTACACTTCAAACTGCTAGAATTTCACTCCTCGTTTTTTTTTGCTGATACAGACTAACACGGCTACTACTCTGAAACCAGTGACATAGCTGTGCAGGTGATCACATGTGTTCTACTTTTACCTAAATATCCTTAGCCTATATGTTATATATTCAGTCATCATCTATAATGATCCGTTTGACTCTAAAAGTAAAATTGAGGTATTGTTTTACTAGTACTACTGATCTCTTAATATTTTCTTCTTCTTAGTAATACTAAATTCTTATACTATTTGATTGTTTCAAATATATGTTCAGGAACCCTTAATTTTTTTTTTACTGTCTGAGTCATAAGACTGTAAGGACAATCACAAGTTGTTATTTTTCATCTGTATTGACTATATTTAGTACTTCACAGCACGTAAAATTGCAGAATTAATATTTGAAATAAAAATTGACATGCAGGTTTTTTCATAAGTATATTTCCTCATGAATCTATCTGTACAGCAATAAGGGGTCTCGGTAGTTAGGAGAACTATACATGCTATATACATTTTTCATGGCAAAAAGAGACTTTTACTAGAATTTATGGGAAAACAGCCACTTTGGTCAGCAAAAATGGATATATGTTGTGCCTGTGTCACACTGAATGGCAACTAGTTGAGGCCTGGCATTGTGCTCTACAGCCTGAAGAAATTGCAACTAACAAAAAACATTTGTGAGGACATTATGCCTCACCTACTGAGATGATGTTTCACCCCCACTCCATTCTACCATCCCCTGATTCTGTGAGGGGTTGCTGGGTTTCTTGTTGATAGGGTGGGAAATAATCATCCAGGCACTGGAAGTAGGCATTTAAAGCATAGGAGACTGGGGGAGTACACCCAGTTGTCCTCTGAAGAGGAGACCAAGTTATTGGAGGTGAAGCCTGCAACCCAAGAACACAACCTGTTTGGTGTCTGTTGGAGGAGTTATTTGGGGATTGACAAGTTAGTGCAGTGTAGCTGGGTGGATAAGGCCTCAGTAGTATGGAAATATTTAATAAGCTTCCAAGCTTTTGAGTGTTAAATGAGCTCAAATTCCAAACCTACTGAGACTTCTACAAATTTAGTGTTAAGAGTCCCAAGGCCCTGAGTCATCCAGTGCAGGGGCGGAGGGGAGGCAGTTTGCACCTTCTAAATTCTGGGGCTGGTGAGTGGCCAGTTTGGCCCCTTGTGCAGGTTGAAGCAACCCTGAGCGCTGCCTTGAGTTGCTCCCTGGTTGCAATGGGCCATCTTGCTGCGGTGCAGAATTGCTGGCCCTTCGCTTTCTTTCTCTCCTGCCCACCGCTTGCACTGTGAGTATTCTGCAGTGGACCCATGTGGATATTTCTGGCCCCTTTATATTGGCACAGCTGGCACAAAGGGGCTGCTGGGCAACCATGGATCGGTCTCCAAGAGTGAATGTGAACTGTATACATTGACTGTGAAATATAGCTATTAATTTGCTACATTATCAGTATCCAACTCTCTGTTTGTATAATGATTTAGGTTACCATGAATATGAAAGATGATACAGTGTATCCAACCAAATCTGATTTTATGTTATATTTGTGCTTACCAGTATATTTGCTTTTTTAAAATAGATTAGTCCAGCAGTAGCAATCTTTGTAACTGACAAACTGGGGAAGAAGTTTGTAGAGCCACCACCATTTGATCTAACAAAAAGTTACTTAGATTCAAATTCAACAATCCCACTAATCTTTGTGCTGTCTCCAGGAGCTGATCCCATGTCTAGTAAGTATCCACTATTGGATGTTTTCCTTACTAAATCTTTGAATCAGTGACAGATAAAGACCTGTCAAAATGTCTAGTTTTTCAGATTAAGAGCCTGATTCTCCTCCTTTTTGCACCTTATGGAGTCATTTGCACCTGTGCCAAATGGGTATAAAACGCTACCAAATCAGATTTGTAGAATTTTGTCTTGCAGAATAAAAGGGATATGATTTTAAAATCAAATAGTTTAATGCATTGTGAAAAAATTCTTTTAATTATTTTGAACTTTCAGATTTTAACAAATTAGTATTATAATTCTTTTTTTTATATCAAATATAAAGCAGTCTTTTAAACTAACAAATGCTAAAAGATTGCATGTTTCATCCAAGGTCTCCTGAAATTTGCAAATGACAAACACATGGTTGGAAATAAGTTTCAAGCCATCTCGTTGGGACAGGGACAAGGACCTATAGCTGCAAAAATGATTAGAGAAGGAATGGAAGAAGGCACATGGGTTTGTTTACAGAATTGTCATCTTGCTGTCTCCTGGATGCCGATGCTAGAGAAAATCTGTGAAGAATTTAATAGTGACACCTGCCATCCATTCTTCAGACTTTGGCTTACCAGTTATCCATCACCCAAGGTACTTTTATTTCCAGTGGCCCTAATTACATGTTTAATGATAAACCATTTTGTATTCCACAATAGGATAACCACACTGCAATTTTGGCTTGGATTTTCAAACTTGTACACGCAAAGTGGGTGTACATTTAAAAAAATATCTCTCTCTAATTAAAGGATTGTTGTGAATATACATATATAATCAAAATACAGTCAATATATATTAGAACAGAATGTAGACATGCTCTTCTCGTGAAGAAACAATGGTGTTTTCTGCCTTATAGATATGTTTTATTATCCACAAGTACCTTTGTTGTTTTTAAGAGGAGAAAGTTCCTAAAGTCTATTTAATTTTGCTCTAAATCCAGGTCCAGATTTTTGCTGTTGACTATGTTTGGAACAAATCCTGATAAAACACTCTGTGTCTCAGAAATGTACTGTTTTTAGTGAAAGCGCAGCTCCTTGCTTTCATCTAATAGTGTAAATATCAACATTTTCAAATCTGAATTTTAAAATATATAACAATTAAAAGGTTTATATATATATTGTTATATATATAACATATATATATTGTTAAATTGATTATGTAGTACCATAAATTTGCTTAGTGCTCTGCAAACATTTTAAGGCACATTCTTTCCTCTGAGAACCCTACAAGCTAGGGCTCTGTACATGCAAACACATACTTATTGGGAAGGAGGAGAAGGTAGAAAATATTCTCGGAAAAAGCAGATCTTAAGGAGGTTTTGAAGGAAGAGAGAACAGGCTCTTGGTGCATGAGATCAGAAAGACTTCCAGGTGTAGGAGGAAGTACTGATAAAAGGTGTAAAAATGAGAGAGGGAGCGTACAAAGGGAAGAGTAATGTGAGAGGATACATAATTTCATCAACAAAGGACAATTGTTCTTTTTAATGTTATTAGAAAACATAAAAATACAGAGCAGGCTTTTAAATATTTTTAGCATGAATGTAAGTCTGCTGAACAGAAGTGACTGTATTTTGGCTGTGGATACACATTCACACAGCTTTTATTGCTGTCCATGAGAGGTTGCACACCTGCATCCAAGGGCTGAATTTAGCCCATGTATATTTAATTTATAGGACTTTGAACATCAAGAAATTATTTAAAAAAATACAAATATATTTATACTTTTACAGAAATATCTCACTTTATTATTTTTTTTGCCATCGCCATACTCTCCTGTTGCAGTGTTGCTATTTATTTTGTCTAGTTTCCCGTAACCATTCTGCAGAATGGAGTAAAGATGACAAATGAATCACCTACAGGTCTCCGGTTAAATCTACTTCAGTCTTATCTCTCAGATCCAGTTTCTGATTCCATCTTCTTCTCTGGGTGCCCTGGAAAGGAGCAGGTAAGTTGCTCATTCTTCGACACTTTTGAAATATTTATTTACTCACTGTTATGTCCAGAAGGTTCTAATCTAAAGCATTCCCTAAAGTTATGAGCTAACGTTTACACAGAGACTAAATGATTAGTGAATAAAATACTTCACACATGGTTATAGCTTAAATGAACCTTTTGTCAGATGGAAATCCCCACACTAGTTACACTGCAATAACATTAGCCAAACTTGGTTGATTCCTACATTAATGGCAATTATGGTTCCTCAGACTGAGAGCAACCCCACTGGGTTCTGCCCATGAAATATGGTTCTGAAATGAAATCCCCAACCCGTCCTATCCTTGTGAGAATGGGGCATGAATGAGCCATGCTTCACCATACCACTCATTTCAGCCTGTAGGCCACTCCTCCCAGCTCTTTACATGGGTTTGTGATAAGATATGTCCTCAGTGTGCATTATTAGCGCAGAGAACTTTCCTTCCTATAGAGCTACAATAGGTAAATGGAAACTGAAGAAAACAATGAAATAAGTTCCTTCCAGGCAAAACCTGAGAAAACAAACATCAGGGTCCCACTAGCCCATTAGTGAGACACACCTGCTAAACAAGTTGCAGAGAGGGAGGTAGGGGTCAAACCCAGCCATCATACCATTCTGAGGCATGGGAATGTTCCAGGGCAAAGATATAAAAGGGGTGTGGCACTCCAGAGGCCTCAGTTCCCTCCAACTGCAACCAGCTGAACGAAGGTAGAGCTGCTCCAGAATTTTACCAGATCCATATATTTTATAATTATTTGGGTATAGTTAGGCTGGTTTGTTAGTGTTAGATTTAGTTTAGAAATAAGTTCTTCAGTGCTGGGGGAAAAAAAGATGACACAGCTGAAGACCAAAAAGCTAGGATTTAAGAGGTACGTCTCATGCCTAGCTGTGTTTCTGGTGGCCAAAACACATGCATGGTGTTTATCATAATTGGTCGAAAAACATTCACCTTCAAAATACTTGATCTTCTCAACCTTCATGACATGAGCCCAGAATGAAAGACAGAACAGGCTTCAGACTGTCTTACTCCAGGAAGCTCTGTCAGCGAAATTGCCTGGAACCAAGAGAGAGCAAGCCTCTAGCAAATCTTAGAAGCTTGCATTGGCTCCAAGCAAGTCTGGAAGAAAGAAAATTAAATACTCGTCTTTGGTGCTGTGCACTAAGGAATCTAGAAGTGTGAAGTGCCCAAGGATCAAAACTGCTCAACAGACTGTGGGATTGAACTCTGATTCTAGAGCAATCCACAAGAAAAGGACAAGGCGGTAATAGTGAGCACAAAGACTCCATCCTTGTTGGTGTTGGCCTCTTTTTATCAAGAACCAATCTGTGAGAAAAGATCCATCCGATCCAGTGGTATTTAAAGAACCTTCCCCAAATGATGATTCTCTGTCTAAAACCAGAAGATGCTCTTTGGATCTGATTGTTTCAGATCCAAAAGAGCCGGATTCGAGAGAGAAGATGAAAGAACCCGTTATGAAGGTTAAAAATAAGGATCTGACTACTGAGGATTTGCGGTCTGGTTCCAGTACGGTACCACAATGGTTGGTGGTTATAGCACAGATTCATCAATCGGATCTGTCTCCTTCTCGGTCAGTAATGAATCCACGTGTGTCAATTGAATAGGAACTGAAGGTTATACTGAATAAATAGATAATCCTTCAGAGAATAGAAGGCAGATTGAAGAAGTTAGGATTTCTCCCATACCTGCACCACCTAAGACTCCTTCTGGGTCTCCAGAAAAAGGTTTTTCTCTATTATCTTTTATTCAGCCTAGCAGGTTATTAACTCTACTTCCCTCAGGACTGAGAATGGCTTGAGATTGGACAACAGATCTAAAGAAGAAATTTAAATCAAAGTCAGTCAATTTAAGCAAACTCAGTCATTTCTCCCAGATCTGTATGGGCAGAGATATTTTCAGCCAGATCAGAGTATAGGGCTTTGACCAGATTGTCAGGCTTCACCTTGGTTTATGTCAGTGGTGGACAACCTGTGGCTCACAGGCCACATGCGGCCCCTCAGGGAAAACCACTGGCGGGCTGCCAGATCATTTGTTTACATTTGCACGGCCACCCGCAGCTCCCAGTGGCTGCGGTTCACCATGCCACTTCCCACAGCTCCCATTGGCTGGGAATGACTTTACGTGGTCTCACTGGCCTTCTCCTGTACCTTTTCAGGGTATTCCTAGATGAAGTAATTGCCAATTCGATACTGAAGACATTCAAGCATCAGACCCAAAGGATATGGATTTGATGGTACATCAGAGTCCTGATAGGTCGTCTACAGTTGTAAGAGACATTTTATCTGAGAAAGAAGAATTGCTAGAGATCCAAGAGTCACATCCAGACTCTGTGAACTTTACTTCTCCTTACAGAAGTGTAGGAGTGATTGCTCCTTCGTCACATTCAGATGATGTGGTGTTCTTCCAAGGACATTAGATTCCCTTGATTCCTGTTGAGAAATCTTCACATTTTAGAAGCAGCAACTAGACAAATCCTTTATTGGAAGGATTGTCTCAACCAGTTTTAAGCAATTTGGAATGACCCTAATAGCTCAGCTTATGTTAAAAAAGGCTGATGACCTTTTCCTGTTTTCCCAGGAGGGTCTTGCTGTGTTTCATATCTCCATTCTCCTAATTCATTGATAGTAGAGGCTGCACTGCATAGATGAAAGCGTGCTCAGGCCTATTTTATCCCCTCTGATAAGGAAGGGAAAAGACTGGATGTTTTCCTCAGCCACTTCATATATGAGAATAGTGAACCATTAAGATGTAATCGCAAGATATCAATGTCATCTTGTCAGGAAAAGTGTTGTCTTTCATGAATACTCTCCCTGAGGAGCATAGGAGGTTAGCAAATGTTCTTTTGGTAGAAGGACAGAATGTTGCTATCAGTTAAGGACTTTTTATTGTTGGTTTCCATGTATGGTATAGATCCATATACAGCTCTAATTACTTATATATTGGAGTACTTATTATATCTTTAAAGAGTGGATCTCTCTTTGTCATCAGTCAAAGTTAGGGTGACCAGATAGTAAGTGTGAAAAATTGGGACGGGGGTTGGGGGTAATTGGCACCTATATAAGAAAAAGCGCCAAATATCGGGACTGTCCCTATAAAATCGGGACATCTGGTCACCCTAGTCAAAGTTAATCTCTCAATGATCTCAGCATACCATGTCTCTGGGGATAGTAAATTGGTTTTTATTCGTGGTGTAGTCAAAAGATTCTTGAAAGGTCTTAATAATCTATTTCCACCAGTTAGAGAGCCTATATCATCTTGGGATTTAGTGCTTACACTAAGTGCAACATCTGTTTGAATCTCTGGGGAGTTGTAAAATACCCTATTTATACATTAAGACAGTCATCTTGATACCTATCACTTGAGCAAGGTGCATAAGTGAATTACAAGCGGTGATGGCATACCCACTATTTACTGTCTTTAATAAAGATAAAATAATATTCTGTACATACCCAAGATTCTTGCCAAAAGTTCTGTTAGATATTCATATACCTCCATCTATAATGTTACCAAATCTCACACTCAAGGTGGGGAGGCTAGATAACATCTACTAGATGTTAGAAGGGCTTTAGCTTTCTACTTTGCCTAAAATGGTTAGTTCTATCTATCTCCCAATTTGTTTATCACTTATGAAAAAAGGAATAAAAGGAGATCGGTCACTGTACATACTCTTTCAAGATAGATTAGGTTATGTATTAAGGATGTTTATAAGATGATGGTTCTCCCTCTTCCTGAAGGAATTAGAGCTCATTCTACTAGATGAAAAGCAGCTGCTATCGAATTCTTTGGACATATTCCTTAATAGAAATATGGTGAGCAGCAACATGAAGTACAGTCCACACTTTTACTAAGCACCAGACATTAGGCTTAGAATCTAGATCAGATGCAAAATTTGGCAAGGCAGTTATGCCATCTTTTTTTTAATTAGGACTCCATGTTCCGACCATCCTGGGTCTGAGTTACTGCTTGTTAGTCTATCCCATGAATAGGAATATGCAGAGGACACTCAAAGAAGAAATGAAGGTTATTTACGTGTAACCAGAATTCTCTGAGATAGACTCTGTGTATTCATGCTCTCTGCCCACCTTTCCCTTTGCCTCTGAGTCCTACTTATCAAAAGACCTGGGGTTGCAGAGGAAGGAACTGAAGCGGCTGTGGTGCTATGCCCCTTTTATAACCTTGCCCAGGAACATTCTGTGTTCCCTGAGGAGTAGGGCAAGAGAGACATGTGAGCACCCCAACAAACACTGCTAGATACAGTTCTACCATTCATGCTGCACCAGTCAGATGGGAGTATGCAGAGTCCATCTTGAAGAACTCCTGTTACAGGTAAGTAACCTTCATTTCCTTAGTTAATAAATAATGGTCCAGTCCTGCAAACCCTTAACTCAGTGTAGTGCACACATCCCCAAGTAGTCCCATAGCTTCAGTGTTACTACTCAGGGGTGTAAACATTATATCTACTAGTCAGGGATTGCAGGAATAGGCTTTAACATATTAACTGTCAACTCCATATTGTTATCTAATAACATTTAAAAAAAAAAACCCAAAACCTCATGCTAGTCATAGTCTAACACTTTTATCCAAAACAGAGAATTTAAAATGTTAATAAAATGTTTTTCAAACTGCTTTTGTTGTTTCAGCCATCTGCATAAATTAAAGACCATACGCAGCCATGCCAGTTAATACTTTTTGTTGTTGTTTTCTTAAAGACATGGGAAAAACTGCTCTTTGGAGTTTGCTTTTTTCATGCTCTTGTTCAGGAGAGAAAGAAGTTTGGCCCTCTTGGTTGGAATATCCCATATGGATTTAATGAATCAGACTTGCGAATCAGTATCAGACAGCTGCAGGTAAAGTCTTTATTTACTGTTGCTTCCACAATACAGAAATGGCCGTGTTAAATGCTCAAACACACAATCATAAACAGGTTTCCACAACTTTAGTTCAGGTTTCTTTGCTATTGAGACAAAGATAAATAACACAGACCACGTTATATTTATAAAAATAGGAAATTCTTCATTAGATTTAGATAAATTTTCTAAAAAAAAATTCACAGAGCCATTTGGAACTCAGTATAACAGAGTTAAAACTATATTTCAAAGGAGGTCTCACTATTGAGTAGATTCCATCAAACTAGTAGATACCATCAAACTGCTCACTGTTCTTAGTCAAAGGAAATTTTGATACACAGCAAGTGGCCAGGGCTGTCCTGTCTGACTAGCTCTATAGGACTCTTGAGAAAATTTTACCAGTTGACCAATCTAGACAAGAGTCCAGAGAGTTTAGGGTGGGAATTAGAAATGTTGAGTTTGAGCTGCTGGAAAAAACTATGATGAGTCACTGAAAGAGACAAACATTCTGAAGGTTAAAAGCAAGATACTCTGAGCATCCAAAGAGACTTGGTAAAAGAAAGAAACATGCCTTTGCTAGAAAAATCAGGCTTCAGAAGATGCACAATTGTAAATACTGTAAGAATGATTGGATGATTTGTTAATCCTGGGACAAATCTTTAGGTCTCTGCCCAGTTCTTACTCAATAAAACTCCCATTAACCTCAAATGGGAATTTTACCTGAGTGAAGACTTCAGAGTTTGAATTTGCTGCTGCACTAGGGGAAAACATTTACTATAGCTCTGTACGAGTTAGAGCATACTCTTCTCTCCACACTGTGTTCCACTATTGCTCTGTAGGCCTCTCCATGGAAGGGTCCATTGGGTTTGTGGGCCCATCTCTGCTCCTTTCCTATTTAATAATAAAAGGCAGATCACACTGTGTCTCTAATTAATTATTGGATTTGATTTACAAGCCTAATTGGGATTCAAGGTGGTGAAGTGTCTTAGATTTGTTTTCTTTGTTTCAGCTATTCATAAATGAATATGACCATGTTCCATTTGAAGCTATATCTTACCTTACGGGTGAATGTAACTATGGAGGACGAGTGACAGATGATTGGGACAGACGTTTACTAATGACTATGCTGGATGATTTTTATAATCCAGATATAATTGAAAACCCACGCTTCGCCTTTTCTCCCAGTGGCAACTACTATGCACCACCAAAAGGCACCTATGAGGACTACATTGAATTTATTAAGGTAACTTGGTTTCTTTGTAAAATGGAAGCTCACATAATATTTGGTCTAATTACATTAGTGAATGTTGCAAAAATAAAATATTTTCAGTGATGTGTCATTTTTAATTTGATATTCCATTAGTGTTAAAAAATTACTTCTGCATGAATGTAACAAATTCATTTTCTAATATTAAAATGCTGGAACATCTAAAACAATAATGTTTAGCTCTTTTATAATGCCTTTGCTCCAAGGATCTTAAATTGTATTACAAAATAATAATTCTCTCAGTACCTCACATCACTGAAATACAGCCACTTCTGGGGTAGAGCACAGACGCTATAGAACAGTCCACCGTTAATTTTGAATAGGAAGTAAAGAATACATCTTATTGAAACCTCAAGGGAATTTAGGCAGCTCAAATGTAATTACTTTTAGTTGGAATTTGGCAGAACATTGGGGATAGCACTCCTGCTTTTGCAAAAGGTGCCTTAAGATGTTCAGTGAGCTCTAAGTCCATGCATTGCTTCAGTACAGTTCCAGGGAGAAGAATCCTATAACACTGAATCACAAACGTTACTCCCTGCTGTGCTAGGTGTTTTCTGAGACGTCTCCTTTCTAAGCACTGACCTCGCCAGAGTCTCCTTAGACTGTGAAATAAGACAGCATCAAACCACAAACTGATCTGGGTGAAATATCAGGTGGTAATTTCATTTAGAGCATTTACTCCTTAGAACCGTGCTTCAAATCTTGCTGTCTTGCATTGAGGACAGGAGTTGGTTTTCTAGCAACAAGTTTCTGGAATTATGAATTGTGCAGAAGATGGATAACCTGGAAATGAGAAAGGGAAACAGTTTACCAAGATCCTATTGGTCATGCATGGGGCTGTGATTTTTTCTTGGTAGTTTATGTAGGATTCACAGATCAACAAAAATTTCAAAGGTTAGTGGCAAAGCCTTGAGAGGTTACAAACATGATACACTAAGCAGACAACCCTCCTGGGTCTGAGCCTCTCGACATTTAAAAATAACGTTTTTATGTGTGCTTCATTTTTCATTTGATGCCCATCCTCTTTCCTTTCCTTGGCTCCTTTGCAGGTATGTTGTGATCTACAGTGCTTTGTGATTTGAAACACCCTAGACTTTGTTGCACTCCAGAATTTGTACAACTTAATGAGGAGATCAACAGGTAGATAATAGGGCCTGGTATAAAGACTAGAAAGCCATTGTCAAAGGATTCACTATTGGTGAGGTCATGGTTCTAGGCCTGATCCAATGTCCCCTGAAGCTAATGGAATCTTTCCATCAATAAGCTTAAGATCAGGCCCTTAATGAACTGATTTATCTAATTAAATATATTGTTTACTTAATATGTTTTGCCATAGAATCTTCCATTTAGTCAACAGCCAGAGGTGTTTGGGTTGCATGAAAATGTGGATATTTCAAAGGATCTCCAGCAAACAAAACTCCTCTTTGAATCTCTGATTCTAACACAAGGAGGAAGCACGCAGGGAGGCTCCTCGGGAGGTGGTGACAGCACTCTGTATGAAATTGCTGATGATATTCTCATTAAGGTAATGTAGAAAGACAAATAGCATAATAATTGATTAGAATAACAAATACTCCCACCATTACCTGGCCAGCTTAATGTTCTTCCTTGAGAAAATGGTAATTGGCAACTGGACAGACGATTGGGCCACAAAGGGACCTGTGACCACAGAAATGCCTTTTTCACCTCCTTTTGGGATTGAAACAATGCTGTTGCAACAACACACTGTCTCAGCAACAAATATAGTTAGTGAGCAACTTGCAGCTCTACTCTCTCCGCTGACTCCCCTAGAACATTGCATTAAGTTTGAGTTCTTGGTTCTTATTTTCAAAGCATTAAATGGCCTGGGCTCAGGATACCTAAAAGACTTTTCCTCAAGGACCATGACCACCTTTGACACCTACACTCCTCAGAAATAATGGAATTGTGCAAGGGCAAAGCTCATGTATGCAGGAGATAGGGCTCTTTTGGGGGCTAGCCCCATGCTGTGCCATGTTCCTCATTCTCCATAAGAACTACACCAAATCATACCAAGTTCCATTCCAAACATAAGATCATTTTTTCCTTAAGAAAAATACACATTAACTTACTCAGAAAACAAACAAAAAACTCTCACAGATCTCATGCACAAGGGACGGGAGTGGAATAGAAAGTTAACCCTGTCCAATTAACCTAAATCTCCTTGTTTATTAGGAAGTACTCAGATACCATGGTGATGGGCATGGCATAATAACCTGAATAGAATAGTGATTTTTTAAAAATAAAACATTGACTTTGAAGTATGGGTCTCTCTTTCTCTCCCTATCCTTGTGCTACATCTCTGATTCCTAAGTTTCATTATGCATTGGGAAAAACTCAGCGGGGAGCATTAAGCTGTCCAACACAAAGTGAAAGTGAAGCGCTTATCAGACTGTGGGGAGCCACAGCCATATCTAAAGTGGGGGAAGTGTCGCTGAGCAGCTAAGAGTAGAAGGGAGAGAAATCAGAGCAAATAACCTGGAGGAAAAGTCAATTCAATATTGTAAAGAACTTCACAATCGTTAAAACATTTACATTTATTTTTACATTTTCAATGATGTTCAAGATATTTTTATTGACCAACCAATATTCAGTAGGGTGTTTTACTGAATATCAGTCATTCACCATGGAGCTTATTTGGTTGCTTTGGGTCTCTTTGCTTTTAATATTGCTTTGAAACCATTGTAAATTAAAATGTGCACTTATCAAAATGTGTCCAAATATATTGACATTTGCAGCTTCCAAATGATTTTGACATTGAAGCTTCCCTACAGAAGTATCCTGTGAGATATGAGGAAAGTATGAACACCGTGTTGGTGCAAGAAATGGAGAGGTTTAACAAGTAAGGGAATTAATTAATTTAATTCAAATGTACTTTCAATCAACCCATTCACAGCAGATCCCTTTTCTGCCAGGCATCCAGTGTGGTCTCTTTATAGACTCTTTATTCTGAAGACCTTTTTTTTTAAATTATTATTTGCTTCAGTTCTAATTGCCTGCAGTAGTGTCTGCATTCTCAGAACTTTTCCTTTGTTAGGCAAGGCAGAATATAGGTTGGATTTAAGGAAAAATATCTAAATGGCAAGTGAATTGGAGGATAAGGTATGTAATGGGGGGAAGGTCCAAAGAAAAGTTTGGTAATGGGTGATCTGCAGGGTTGTGCTTGTATTGCTTTATTTTTCACTTCCATTTCTTTATTCCATCTATCCTCTTCTTTTTGGTCTCATTTTTCGTGTGCTTGTATCATTTCCTTTTTTCCTCCTTTCTGACTATTTCTCTCTTTTTTATTATTTTCTCACCTGCTCCTATCTGTGCCCCATCACTTTCCTTCTCTCTTCCCTGATTCCCCCTTTCTTCCTATACCCTCACCTCCTCTCTTTTTGCTGTCAACCATAATCCTCTACTCTTTTTTTTTTCCTTTGGGTCCCCAGTCTCCATCCCACTTTGCCCTATTTTTAAAATTCCTATTTTTTCTCCCATTTTCTCTCTGTCTGCTCCCTGTTTCTTCCTGCCACCCTTATTTTTCTCCTTCTTGACCTTCCCCCTCATTCTGCTCATCTTTCCCCCTGTATCCCTTAATTCTCTCATAAAGCACTCCCATAATTCTATCCGATCCCTTCATTCACTCTCCAAACTCCCCTTATTTCTCACATACTCCTTTCCCCGCTCTTCTGTTATCTGAAACCTGCCTCCCCATCTACTCCATACACATATTGTACATTGTTCCAGCTAAGCACTGGAACCCATTGCCTAGGGAGGTTGTAGAATCTCCATCTCTGGAGGTTTTTCTAGAATAGGTTAGACAAACACCCATCAGTAATGGTCCAGTTATTATGTAGTCCTGCCTTGAGTGCAAGGGACTGGACTAGATGATCTACTGGGGTCCCTTCCAGTTCTACACTTCTGTGATTCTGTGATTCTATTATTTTTAGGGTTGTGGTTTTAATTTCTTGCCAGGACAGTATAGGCTAGAGACTATGAAATTCAAAGTAATGCATGAAACAAAATGCCCCATTAGGTCTTCGACTATTTTAACAGAAATATTTTATTTTACATAAACAGAAAGAGATGAACTTACACAGCTGCCATTGGACCGTTATTTCCCCAAGAATATTCACTGCATAGTGTTCTATTTTTTTTTTAAGATAGAGGTGGACTTTGCACTGGAGCATTGGATCTCCCCATGATTTTTCACAAAGATTGGGGGATTCCAGATCAGGAATTTTGCCTTAGCCCATTAAAGTGACAGAGGCAAGCTGAAAAGTCTGGCTTTGGATTCAGGGATGCTTGGATCTAGGTTCTGGTTTGGACTCAACTATTTTTAACCAGATGAAAATAATTAGAATTTCTATATCACCTTCCATCTAGACATTTCAGGCTCTGTACAGTTCATAATGAGTAAGGTTAAGAGTTTGTCATGGATATTTTTAGTAAAAGTCATGGACAGGTCACAGGCAATAAACCAAAATTCATGGAAGTCTGCAACCTCACTTCTACTAAAAATACCCTGTGGGGGGACTAACAGTAAGAGCTCCACTGGCGGCTACTCAGGCTCCTGCGGCGGCAGCAGCTGCTGCAGCCCCAGTGGCTGATCCTGTGGTGGTGGCCACTGCTCTGGCCCTGGGGGTTGACGCAGCCCCAGCCACTGCTCCGGCTGCTGCTCCTGTGGCGAGGGCTGACTGACTGCTGCTCCGGTCCCTGGAAGCTGCTCTGGGCCCGGATGCTGACCACTGACCACTGCTCCAGTCCTACCACAGCTCCTGGGTGGGGGCTGACAGCTGCTCCAGCCCTGCCACTGTGGCGGGCTGAAGCCAAAGAAGTCATGGAGGTCCATTAAAGTCACGGAATCTATGACCTCCATGACAGACTCCTATCCTTAATAATGAGTTAAACCTCACAGAACCCTTTGAAGCCAGGAAGATGGGATGGAGAAAATGAGTCACAAATTAACAGATTTGTCCCAGGCCACAGAGCAAGTCTGTGGCAGTATTTGGAATAGAACTCAGGTCCCCTGACAGTCACATGCTATAACCACTGGAGATGGTGCCTCAATGGACATTTAGATAAGCAGAAGAAAAGGTCTATTAAACGGCAACAGTATGGGCACAATCTGTAATTTTGCAAATATAGCAAGTTGTGAATGAGGAAAACCTGGTTATGTACTTTTTTCATAGTCATCACAATAATGTAATATTATTTCTTGAGATGGTGATTTCATGTCTGACAAACCATGTCAAACCTGTTGTATTTTAGTGATAGTTCTGTGATATTTTCTTTAATTCTAGTTTACTCCGAACTATACGTATTACCTTAATAAATCTGAAAAAGGCCATTAAAGGACTGGTCGTTATGGATTCTGAGCTGGAGGCCCTGAGCGGCAGTCTGCTTGTTGGAAAAGTTGCCGAGAACTGGGCTAACCGTTCATACCCAAGTCTTAAACCTTTGGGGAGCTATATCCTAGATTTTCTAGCGAGGCTGAAATTCTTGCAGGTAAAGCAAGAGGGATTGTGTTACTAATAATTCTGTTTGATTTAAAATTAAGGGATGATTTGGACATGGGTTGGTAAAAATTGACTCTTTATATCTAGACTTTCTAAACAAGGTTGTGTAGAATATGGCTAAATTTTTTGTGGAAAACTGCAAATACTACCTAGGCCTATACTGAATAGCAAAGATGGTTGACAGGTTTCAGAGTAACAGCTGTGTTAGTCTGTATTCGCAAAAAGAAAAGGAGTACTTGTGGCACCTTAGAGACTAACCAATTTATTTGAGCATAAGCTTTCGTGAGCTACAGCTCACTTCATCGGATGCATACTGTGGAAAGTGTAGAAGAATGTTAATGTCAAGAATTATAACATTCATAAACGCAGTCGGAGAACACTTCAATCTCTCTGGTCACGCAATTACAGACATGAAGGTCACTATCTTACAACAAAAAAACTTCAAATCCAGACTCCAGCGAGAAACTGCTGAATTGGAATTCATTTGCAAATTGGATACAATTAACTTAGGCTTGAATAGAGACTGGGAGTGGCTAAGTCATTATGCAAGGTAACCTATTTCCCCTTGTTTTTTCCTACCCCCCCCTCCCCCCCAGACATTCTTGTTAAACCCTGGATTTGTGCTGGAAATGGCCCACCTTGATTATCATACACATTGTAAGGAGAGTGGTCACTTTAGATAAGCTATTACCAGCAGGAGAGTGGGTTTGGGGCGGGGGGTGAGAAAACCTGGATTTGTGCTGGAAATGGCCCAACTTGATTATCATACACATTGTAAGGAGAGTGATCACTTTAGATAAGCTATTACCAGCAGGAGAGTGGGGTGGGAGGAGGTATTTTTTCATGCTTTGTGTGTATATAAAAAGATGTTCTACACTTTCCACAGTATGCATCCGATGAAGTGAGCTGTAGCTCACGAAAGCTTATGCTCAAATAAATTGGTTAGTCTCTAAGGTGCCACAAGTACTCCTTTTCTTTTTGCAAAGATGGTTGAAAGTATCTCTCTCTTCCTCCTCCCAGGACTGGTATGAGTTAGGAAAGCCCAGTGTTTTTTGGCTATCAGGATTCTATTTTACTCAAGCTTTTTTAACTGGAGCCATGCAGAACTATGCCAGGAAGTACACCATTCCCATTGACCTGCTGGGATACGAATTTCAGGTATGGATAAGTGATAAAAATATATTTTACTAATATGGGTCCTGATGTTTCCATGAGATATACCAGGTGGACCCTGTGCCTGATTGGATGGGTTCACTTGCACATATCTTATTGCAGGATCGAGACCTTGATTAGCAATGGCATTGTAGATCTGCAACCATGTTGAATAGTAGTACATACTGTTTTCCACTTGATATCTGTAAAGGAATGCTATTAAAAGTATATTCCTCATTACACTTAATCACCTAATTAGGAAAACAAATCACTTGATAAACTTGAGTGTTCTAAGTATGATGATAAAGGATAATTCACAGTCACATAGAAAGCTGCCATCTTAACAGTTGATGATGTAAAGTAGTACTGAAAGAAGAGGCTTCACTATTTTATCCTGATTTGGGGTTGCTCTCTTGAAGATTGGCTTGTAGAGCTAATAGCTCTAAAACAAAACTACTGTGGAAATGTATTAACATGTATTTCTTTTTAGGTCATTCCTAAGGATACATCTGCTACTGCACCAGAAGATGGTGTTTATATCCATGGATTATTTTTAGATGGAGCTCGCTGGGACAGGACCAAGTCAGTAATTAAAATTTTAAAATAAATCTAAAACTTTCTTATGCGCTCATATTAGACTTGTTGAAATATTTTAACGTCATTTCAACATTTCAATGCTATACTCTTAACTTAAAATCTTCTCCTTCCTCCAAAAGATCTTGACAAGAAAAAACACAATGAATCTGCGATACTGTAGTATTGGGAATGTTGCACTGTGCTTACTTGTAATAAAAATGCAGTTTTCTTTCATGAAATTGCCCTTCTACATGAGTCACAGAACCATTCAAAGCAGTAAGGCCAAGATTTTCAAAAGTGACTAGTGATTCTTTTCAGATTCTTGTTGCATCAGTTTCCGGGTGCCCAATTTGAGACACCTCAGAGGGACTTGATTTTTTGAAACAGGTTTTCAGGGGCTATGTATCTCGCAAGTGAATAGTATAGTGTTTCCTCTCCAAACCTACAGCACTTACTATGTGAGTACAGAATGAATTTTTTACATTGGGTCCCCAGTCTATGAACAGCTCTCCTAGTCCCAACCACAGAGCAGCTGGTGGAGCCCACCTATCCCTTTGCTACAGCTGACCTGGCCATCCTCAGGGTGAGTCAGCTAGCACACAGGCAGCTTAGATGAAGATAAGCACCAGTTCACATCTTGGTCCCACACAAGAGAAGGGCAGGATTTGGCCCACTATGGTTTAACTGTTTGTATAGTCATTCAGATATGGTACTTGTTACTTTGTAAGGTTTCTAAATAGATGGGAAAGGGTACAGACCCTAACAGCCCTCAAAGTGAATATTTTAAAAGGGGCCTATGGAAAATCTCAGCTAATTTTTTTTTCCAATGGAGTGAAGCAGTGCATTTTGAAAAAAAAAATTGAACTGATATGCAGAGTAGTCGGAACTAATTACCAGACAATCAGAAAAGTGCACATTGCAAATAGGACCATGTTTTCAGCCGACTTCAACTGTTCTGCAGTTTTGCATGCCTGATGTACATTAGGGCAGGCCTACACTACCACTTAAGTCAATGTAACTTACGTTGCTCAGGGGCGTGAAAAAGACACCCCCCTGAGAAAAGCAAATTACAGCGACTTAAGTGCTGTCCACACTGGTGCTGTCGGCGGGAAACGCTCTCCCACCAGCATAGCTTCCTCCTCTCACAGAGGTGGAGTAATTATGCTGATGGGAGAGCACTCTCCGGTTGGCATAGAGGGCCTTCACCAGACGTGCTACAGCAGTGCAGCTGCACCAGAGTGGCGCTTCTAGTATAGACCTGCCCTCAGGGTACACAAATTTGGCACCCAAGCATCCAGCACCTCAATTTGTGCTGATAAAGCAGCTATATACCCACTTCTGCTTGCACAATTGTTTACACACATAAAAGTGGCTGTACAAAATCAAAATCTACAGTGGGTTTTAAATTTTCATTATACTATTACAAGTTAATGGACACTTTTAAAGGTAATGTAGTTCAGCAAGAAAAACTGCATGCTTTATTCCAAGAGTTTAAACAGCAAAGGTCAGAGCACAGTATGGCTTTTTATTTGTTATTGCCTAATCCTATCCCTTGTGTGGGATTATGAGAGAAGTGTTTTTGATATCTGATGATTTTACTGGACCCTTTGAGAAAGGTAAAGATAGGGAAGTCCACCAGCTCTGTTCTGCATCCCCCTCCTCTCTTCTTTTATTTCATTCTCGCTCTTGTTTATCTTTTTTCTCTCTTCTTCTCTTTCTTCCCTTGTTACATCTTTTCAGTTTGCTTCCATTCTCTGTATTTGTCCTGACATTTCTCTTTCTCTTGCTCTTCCTGTCATCTCCATTCCCCTTTCTCATCCCAACCCTTCCCTTTTTTCCTTCCTACCCAACAAACAAAGTAAAATACAAAAATATCTCTTTTAAAAATATACCTTTTATAAAATTATGTTTTAATAGTTTCTTTGTTGTCTCACCAGGGGACTATTAGCTGAACAGCATCCCAAGTTGCTCTTTGACTCGATACCAATCATTTGGATAAAACCAAGTAAGTAAAGTGGTCTGGAACCAATGTTTCTTTGGATTCTAATGCAACAAGAGATTGCAGTAATGTACTTCTTTAACATTGCAAAAAGACCCGCCCTTCTCTCTCACCAAAAAATCCAAATGCACATAGGTCTCCATTCATCTGACATGATCAATGACTTGCCTGTCAAACATTATGCCTTTTCACTGGCTGACCCAGTTTTTTATCTGAAATTTATCTGATCTGGGCCTCTTCCCCTCCTGACCCCCCCCCCCCCAAAAAGGTTTATTTAGCATGGATTGGACAAAGGAGGAGCCAGTCAGATAGACATTTTATATAAAGCAAATTTCACTGCCTCCAAATTGGATCTTCATGTATTTTTTAGGCATAAACTAGACTTGGCAAAAGAGAGCATGATTGTTGAAATCCAGACTCCATAAAAGTCAGTGGGACATTTGCAACTGATTTAAATGGGGCCAATATTTCACCCCGTATGTGTTAAAATCAATGTTGCTCAAAGTTTCATTAACTGCTGCAGAAATACTGTCCATAGATGGCTAAACACTGATAATGTTTTCTTCTGACTGACCTCTACTATTGTTTTCTGTCATTTGGTTCCTCCTTTCTTTGATCAGGAGCAATTTATTCCAAACATTCCTAATGGAGATATTTTTAAGATTCTCCACAGTGGCTTAGTTTCTACTTAGTTATAACTAGCTGCAAGTCAGCCTCAGAAAGTATTCCATTCTGTCCGTTTACCCCTTCTATTGACATTGGAGGAATCTGTTAATTGAAGCTGACTGATGTCAAAAGAACATGATTTAAACCTTTGTGCGAGTTACGTGTAAACAGTCTGGGCACATTACAGTTCCTCCAGAGCTGTAGCCTCGGAACTCAAACAACTTGAATCATGATTAGGTTCTCGAGCTGCTGAATCAAAGTTGCCCTGGTGCCCCAATTTTATATGAAAAGGAGTACTTGTGGCACCTTAGAGACTAACAAATTTATTTGAGCATCAGCTTTCGTGAGCTACAGCTCACTTCATCGGATGAAGAGCTCATGCAATTACTAACATGCTCTAAACTATAACCTGATGGTATTTTAGTCAAATGCTTTGATTTTTATATAACTGTTTAGATTTGAACACCTCTTTGAAATATTTGAAAAGCAAGTCGTATAGGAAGGCATCTATTCCTGTAAGCAAACAATAGCAAATATACTTCCTCTAGTCTATTAGCCTATGTAAATTCTCTAAATTAATTTTTAAAAGAAAATCAGAGCAAGGAGTGACTTCTTCTTAAGTTTTGCTGGATGAAAATAATTTGTCAAATTTTTATTTAGCTTTAAAAATAAATCAGAATGAATATTTGATTTTTACATTAGATTAGATTATTTCTATTCATCTAGTACATCTACAGTATATAATTCATTGCTTTGTTTGTTCTTTTTGAAGCTAAAAAATCAGACATAAAGAAATCTAGTGCCTATATTTGTCCACTCTACAAGACAAGTGAGCGTAAGGGAACCTTATCCACTACTGGACATTCTACTAATTTTGTCATTGCGCTATTGCTAGAGACTGATAAACCAGTCCAACACTGGATCAAGCGAGGTGTTGCTCTGCTCTGCCAGCTGGATGACTAACCCTGAAGAATTCAGAGGCAAACCTCATCAGACATATCTTTCTTTACCTTCCTTTACTGAGGAATTGAAGCACGTTGTATCAGAGAAACATCTTGATATATTTATATTTGGAGGGGTCAGACTAAATTTTTCCTGATCTTGAAATGTTGCATTTAATAATTGTATGATGTTATTACTATTTTTAAAATATATAATGATCTGGAGTGTTCATTTTATTATTTTGTAATATAGTGTCATGAGTAAGTATACAGATCTCTTTTGTCACTTATTAAAATACCACAAATGATATCTTGATGAAAAAAATGAAAGTTGTCTGAACTCCCATTTGGGAAGTATTATAGTAGACAGCATTCAAGCACTGTAGGCCTGAACCACGAGAGGGCAAAGTCTGGATGTTCAGATCTGGTGTTTTGGTTTGGACCCATCTCTAATTTGTGTGCTGTCACACAGGTGGTGGTGGAAGAAATTGTTTACCCATGTGATAAAACTGAATTTAAGATGCACCTTTGTCTGCCTCACCTGTATACTTCCCAGCAATCCATCATTACTTGTACTGCTTCTAATATTGTAAACTCCTCAGCTCCTTTTGTATAGTTTCCATGAAAAATAAACAGCCCAAACAAACAAAACCCCCACAGCTTGCCATAAAAACATTACCTCCTTTTGCATCCTGCTTACAAACACAGTTATATCACATAAAGTCCAAATTCACCACCCACATCTCTTTCTAGGATTTAGCTTTATTAAAAAGAAAACTATAATAAGATAAAGATCACCTCAAACCTTCTTTTAGGCTTGGCTGTTTCTAGAGTTCTTTTCTCAGGACTCCGAAAGCCTCTCTCCCAAAGAGCCATTCCCACCTCCCCTAATAACCAGGAAGGGTAAAGATTCCACAGAATAGACTTAACCTTTTCTCTGCATGTGTTCAGCTATAGTATGCCATTTGGAGGGGAGTTGAGACACAGCCATCTTTCCTCCCTCAGCAGGATCAGCAGGAGTGAATTTGGACCTCAGAAATTAGTGTGCCCCATATCTGCTTATTATGCAGAATCAAGAAGAGGGGTAAAATGGAACACAAAAAATTCAGTTCAAGTGGTTAAAATAGTTTCAATAGATACATTTTTCCATTCAATGTTAAAATTTCCCTTGTATGAGTCTAAAAACTCTACAAAGCTTTTTAACCCTTAGGAAACTGACAAGTTCCTAAGAGTTGAACACCTGAGTACTGGCTAATTTCTGGCCCCTGAGGTGCTCTGTGCTTGGGAGAAAAGAGTACTTTAGGTTGCTGCAAAGTGGGGCAACTCAAGACTCATGAAATGAGGAAGTCCAACCCTATCCTAACTTTGCCCCCACCCAAGGTCCCATGTCCCACCTTTCCCTGATGCTTGTGTGTTGGGGCTAGAGGAGTACCAGATACAGGCTTTTCTCCTCCCATTACACACACACACTCATACTCTTTCTCTCTCATGCACGCACACACACACACACAGAGACAGAGTATGTGCTTTTCTTTGTCTGAATGTGAAAATTGTAATTACATATTGACATGTTGTGAGCAACTTCTGTCATAATATTGTCTTCTTTTAAAAACATAAACTTCCTTTTATTTATGTATTATTTTATTTCTTTGTTTATATTTAACTGTATTGATTTATGTAAAACCTGAGTTTGATCTGCGCTCTGACATTTCCTTTAGGCAAGCTCCCAGTAATGAATCCTGGCCTTTAAATGTACTCTGTGTTGATAAAGCATGTGAAAACAGCAGGGATTTTTCTTTAAATCAGATGTAGAGAATGAACATATTACTTCCCTTAAGCATCAATTCTCACTAAAACAATTACATCTGGAATATTATCTCAAGAAGTCTGGACTTTTAATCTCTTCTTTTACTGATGTATAATTCATCAGATCATGTCATCAGACACAAGCTAACCCACGTGTGTGAAATGTGGAGAAAGTCCTAGAGTATCTTATGATCAGATATTTATAGAGAGCTATTAATGGATCTGGACTCTTCAGAGATCATTTTTCAATATATGAAAATATCAGATTCAACTTAATAATCACTTGTTTAAAGCGTGAGGTCCTCTATGTTCTTTTCAAAAGCTAAAAAAGGTGAGAGAAAATCTTTTATTTTCTATTCTGAGTTTATGGTGAAATTTTGTATTCTTAAATTTTCCCAAAAGCAATAATTAGACTTGAATTGTATGTATATAACTGATAGTATTTTGATCAATTTTGAGTTTGCCTGCAATACAAACATTTATTTGTTTACATGTTTTACTAATATATTTATCTAGCTACTGTACATATATAAATTGGAGATATAAATGTAAATTGGATAATATATGTAAATTGGACTGGGTAACAAATTAAATGATTCAAGCTTGCTATGAATTCCTCTGCTCAACTTTAAAATGTTTCTAGAACATTTCCAAACTCTACAAGCGTACTGACATTTTCTTTCATTGTGCCTTGTTTGTGGATAAATGGGAGCCAGTTCTGAAGTCCTTATTTAGGCTGACTCTCCCTGGAAGTCAATCATGAGAGATTTGTCTGAGTAAAAACAGACAATAGGATTTGGCCCTAACAGACTAACACTGATTTTATAAATATGATGGCACGTACTGCATTGTGCAAAGCAGCAATTAGTAAATTGTGCGCACATAAAATGGACCTCTACCAGCAATTGGATATACATTTTTATCCCTTTCTCTCTGCAGCCATCAGTTGCCATTGCAGTAGCTGCATGTTTTTTAATTTCAAAACGTTTTATTATGAAAGCTCTGCTAGAACTGATTTGTAACTTTCATTATTTCTTCTACCTTGCTTGTTTAATGGTTTCATTGTTTTGGTCATTAATGAGTATATTTCCATGAAATCATAAAATCAAAACCAATTGTCAAGTTTTAAAAGGAGAATCTTAGCTATTTTAATTTTTATTCTCCATTGTCTGTAATGCAGTATTAAAAGGCTGAATATAATTTTCTGTACATAGTTTAACCCTTTCCATTTGGCAAACATTGATTTCCACTAAGCCCATTCCACCACATCCTTATGTAGATCAAATTAATATGGTGCTCTGTGTTTACTCCATTGTTTGTGCACAGGCATTGTTGATTGCAGCTTTCATCTGGAATTAGTAGATCAAAAGTTTATGTTGGTCCTGTAGAACTATTGAGATTCACAAACATGTAGTGCTGTTCAGGACAGCTTTATTTTATTTTGCAAATTGGTCTTTTGGATGCCCACAATAACATGGATCAGAATTTCTGGCAGGTTTGAGGCATATACTTTGGTGTGGTTTTCACTGGAAGACTTAAAACATGAACTGCAGTGCTTTTCTGACAGTAAATGATGGCCTTAAATGCTCCTCGGTTGAAACAAATCTTGAGCAAAAGCAGTGATCTACGAATTGTTTCCCCACTGCCAAGCATCACGTGAGAAGAGTATGGGAAATTATAGCAAACACTTAGTGTACATCCTCTCCTCCTATAAAGGTACTCTAGAGTACCTATCATTATGGTGCCACTGAAGAGAAGAGGCAAAATGACTGAAGTGGGAGGGGCCATTTATACCAATTATTAATTAGGTTTTTTTTTCTTCTTTTAGTAGTGTTCTTATGGGTGCACCACTTCAGGTGCACATGTGCCTGTCCACCTGAAGTTCTGCACCCTTAGGGGGGACACATCTTGAAGCAATCCAGTTCCTGCACCTGGTGAGTAACCTCTCCTTTTTTTGCTTTCTGGTAGGTGGTGCCATAACAATAGCTATTCTACATGTTTGCTCTCTAAGAGGGCGGAAAGAACTATGGCAAACCAATGTACTGGAACATATTTCCTACCCTGAAGAGAACAGTTGATTGTCTTTGCAGTGTTTAAATCAAAGTACTGGCCGGGGGATTGTTTCTGATTTGTAACAATTCTTCATATTTCTTTCAGTACCTAAGTCCTCTGTGGCTTCTGCTGTTTCTGGAAATCCACAATTAACCAGAAGATTTAAAAAACTGCCTCCTATATAGAACTTTTTTTTCCTCATTGCTTGTGATCCAAGTTATACAGATATAAAATGTCTGATTCTAAATATGTGAATGATGACGACTTTGATGATGACATCCCCACCCAGAATGTTATTCAACAAAGCTTGCAGCATATCTATAGAAGTGAGACAGTTACAGATACTGCAGAGAGTGATAGGTAATACTTTGCTGTGGAATATATTCTGGCAGTGTAACTGGGAGCTATGTTACAAGCTATTAATATGTAATAGTCTATTTATGTTAGTATTTTTATATGTAACCCTGCACCATAATGCTTGCCATTGTAGACTGCTTGCTTAATGAAAAGGAGTACTTGTGGCACCTTAAAGACTAACCAATTTATTTGAGCATAAGCTTTCGTGAGCTACGGCTCACTTCATCGGATGCATTCAGTGGAAAATACAGTGAGGAGATTTATATACACACAGAACATGAAAAAATGGGTGTTATCATACATACTGTAAGGAGAGTGATCACTTAAGATGAGCTAATACCAGCAGGAGAGCGGGGGGGTGGAGGGGGAGAAAACCTTTTGTAGTGATAATCAAGGTGGGCTATTTCCAGCAGTTAACAAGAACGTCTGAGGAACGGTGGGCGGTGGGAGGAAATAAACATGGGGAAATAGTTTTACTTTGTGTAATGACCCATCCACTCCCAGTCTCTATTCAAGCCTAAGTTAATTGTATCCAGTTTGCAAATTAATTCCAATTCAGCAGTCTCTCATTGGTGAATAATTCTTGACATCTGATTTGTGTCCATTGTGGCGTTCACTAGCCATCACCTTCAGCCTCCAACTAAAACCTCTCCAACACATCATCAAGGAACTACAACCTATCCTGAAGGATGACCCATCACTCTCACAAATCTTGGGAGACAGGCCAGTCCTTGCCTACAGACAGCCCCCCAACCTGAAGCAAATACTCACCAGCAACCACACACCACACAACAGAACCACTAACCCAGGAACCTATCCTTGCAACAAAGCCCGTTGCCAACTGTGTCCACATATCTATTCAGGGGACACCATCATAGGGCCTAATCACATCAGCCACATTATCAGAGGCTCGTTCACCTGCACATCTACCAATGTGATATATGCCATCATGTGCCAGCAATGCCCCTCTGCCATGTATATTGGCCAAACTGGACAGTCTCTACGTAAAAGAATAAATGGACACAAATCAGATATCAAGAATTATAACATTCAAAAACCAGTCGGAGAACACTTCAATCTCTCTGGTCACTCATTACAGACCTAAAAGTTTCAATATTACAACAAAAAGACTTCAAAAACAGACTCCAACAAGAGACTGCTGAATTGGAATTAATTTGCAAACTAACAGACTAACACGGCTGCTACTCTGAAACCTGCTTGCTTAATGTTACTGAGGTGTATGTATAAGCTGCCTCTCCTTTTATATGTACACATAATAGAGATGAACTGTTTGAAATATTCCCAAGTGAAATTTGAGAGCACTTGAAACTTACTTGTTTGGGGGTTTCAGTGCACATTTACACCACATTCATCAAAAGGGTGACTAAAGTTCACAAATCTTATATTTTTGTGCTTGTACAAACCTGGAACTTCCAAATAACTCTTGGGAGGGGAAGAGGTGTGAATCCATGTAGACTGAAATTGAAGAATGTATTTATATTGTACTCTTTGAAAATTATTATATATGTGCTAAAAGTTATGGTTTATACTGGTACAGGCTATAGCAAATAAAAATACCCATGTTCTATGCAGCTATAACATGCAGTACAAACTATTTTTCTGTATTAAACTGAGTTCTAATTATATGCTTATCCTTCATCGGTGGGATTTTTGTTACAAAGATTAGGAACTGTGATCAAGAGAATGTGAAATTCAGCTTCCTTTTCAAAGTGAATGTGTTTCATTGAGTCACAATAGGTAACTAGTGCAAATTGGGAAACAGCAAATAAAATAAATAAGTAAATGATGTGAATATCTACTATTTACAAAACAAATCAAAATGATTCTGGTCTGTTATTAAACAGCAGATAGAGCATTTACTTACTTATTTTTACTTTAATAGCATGCATATTTTTCCCTTAACTGATATAAATTATAATTATTTTGTTCTGTTTGGGCAGATTCCAGTTTGTTATGAGCAAAGAACATGGAAAGATAATCACAGCAATACGGGCAGTTAAGTACAAACACAAAAATCATCAACACTCTATTCTAATTTGATGGGTATAGGAAGTTTTGTTAAGGACTGAGTAGGTTGCATTCTTCCCCTCACTTTCTAAGAACTGAATACCCAGAATGATGTTTTGGGCGCTATGCTGCTGGAGATTCCATCTTTCAGATGAGATGCAGAATTGAAGACCAGACCACTTATCATCAGTTAAAGATTCCGTGGCATTTTTAGCAAGAGTAGAGGTAGTAAAAGTAGCTTTTGTGTGTTACTCAAATTCTAGCGTAATTTTATTCTGCATACCTGAAAATTCATATATAGTTTCAGTTGGACAAGTGTTAACTTCATGTTGCAAACTCTTGTGTAGAGTTCCTTTGAGCTGTTCAGTAGCTGTCATGTTCTATTTCAGAGGCAGCTGAATTTCAAATGTTTATACTATTTATTTCTTATTTGTATGTTTATACTATGTATTTACTATTTGTATTATTGTAGCATAGGAGGCCTATTAAGCATTGATTATAAGCATATAATTCTGATATATGCAGCTTCTGAAATGCTTTGGGAGGATTCCTCTAGAGAAAATGAGCCCAATAAATCACTATCATTAGCTCTACATTCATTTAACTCAACCTTAGATAGAAAATTGTTTTGAGAAGCAAAGTTGCCAGTTCTGGCTGTAGTAATGGAGTTGGTGATACTCAAAATATTCCTTGATGTAAGTGGAGTCTAGATTTCAATTGTCTTGAACTTTCTGTTTTATGCTAAATAGTGTGATATGATTCTGATTCTATATACTGCAGGCCAAGAAGCAGTCTTGCTGAAGTTGATGAGGCACTGCTCTGCTTTTAAGGAAGCTGATCAGCGAGGCTGGCTTCCTTTGCATGAAGCTGCAGCACAATTAAACAAGAACATCCTAGAAATAACTCTGAAAGGTAAAGAGTATTCTGTGCTCCTCATTTGAAAGTTTTACTAAGTCAGTTTTGATGATTAGTTCCATTGCCAATGTGTGCTGTTCTCCTGGGTATCTTTCAGCTTCAGACCCCATTGTGTGGGAGCAGACCAGTCTGAAAGGGGAAACTCCTCTCTTTGTAGCAGTAGACAAATGCTTCTTAGACAATGTCCACTTTCTCCTGCTCAGTGGCTGCAACCCTAATGTTAAGAATGAAGAAGGAGATTCTTCTTTAGTTATAGGTAAATCAAATAATTTTTATGGTGGGGGGAACTTCTATTCATGTCTTTCATTGCATGAAAAATTTGTTTTGTATCTTGTAGTCTTTTGTTGTTGACTGTAAAGTCTGTAAAACTTTCAGTTTCCAGAATTTTATATATTTCCATTGGCCAAGAGAAAGACAGAGGAATACTTTGTCATTTATTTTTCTTTCCAGTTGGTATCAATGCTTTAACTAAATCCCAATCCATTCTAAGGACTAACATCCACAAAAGACCAGAAATCCAGTTGAGGACCTGTCTATACTATTAAACAAGTTTCCTCAGACAGGTATGACTGTAGTGTATATGAGCCATAACTAAACAACATATTAGGAATGGTGAATCAGTTCAGATAAAATAAGAATTTGCACAATCTTTCCCTCAAAACGTGAACCACACCTTTTTTTCCCCCCAAGTTCAAAGAAAGTTTAGTTAACTTTTTTTCAGAATCCCTCATTTGTGCTTGCTTTTGCACTTCTGGGCGCTGGCCAGGATTGGAAAATGAAGCGTTACTTATTGTGAGAGAGTCCGTTTACCCCTTTGGAGGTCTGAAAGTATCTCATAACTTTGGAGATTAACCACCTCATTTCTTCTAGTGATGAACAATAGATACTTCCTCTCTTCCAGCATCAGGGCTATTTGGTGATGTCAAGTGATTTTCTGCATATCAGGGACTTGTTGGCTACTAGAGCTCAGCTATTTCAGTCTCCAATAGGTGGAGAGTCAATATCTTTGACAGCTAAGTAGAAAATTTGAAAAATGGAGTAGGCTACAAAGTCCTATGGGAATTTCTAGGTCCACACCAGCATATGAAGTGTTGTGGACTCTTGCTCCTATGTGCAATGAGCTGTCCTATGCAGAATCACAACAAAGCTAACTTCTGCAGGATCTCCAGCTGGGGATTGCCCAGGCTGCCAAGCTGTCACATGTAAAGCAGACCCTGCAACTGCTTCTTACCCCCCATAAAGGGGTTGAGAGTGAGAGGTAAAATTTTAAAAAGGGAAAACATAAAGTTAAGAATTTCTTTCTCAAAGATCCCTCAAAAGCAAGGAGGTCCAGATGACCCTCCTCTTCCCAAGGCACTCTACATGGCAAGGGTTCAGCAGTCAAGGTGGAACAAGATAGGTCCTCCCCTCAAAAAGGATTCATGTTGCCTTCTTCTGACTTGATCCTAGCTACCACGAACAAGCAATGACCCTGCTGAAGGGGTGCTGGAACAGTTTGTTTAGTGGTGGTCCCAAGAGCCATTGAACCAAACTGTAAATCCTGTATATCATAGAAACTACTTCAAGACAGGAGGTGCTGCCGCACCCCCAGCACCCCTACTGCCAGCACCTATGCCCTGCTGTCTGAACCTTAGAAGGGTGCTATGAATTTCTTGTGTGTGCTCAGAAATTCACATTGTTGGAGTGGCTGTTTTCCTGCACAAGGGCCAAGGAACGAGAAAAGTGAAGAAAAAACGTTGTGTAACATCCAAATCCAAGTGGATAAGCCATATAGACAGGGAAACTTGCTTTCAACGCCAACTACACTAGAGAGACAGTTGCATCCTTGGCTGAGAAGGTGTACACCTCTCTAATGCAGCCACCTGGGTTACATGTTCTCCACTGTATAACCTGTAGTATTTAGAGAATGTAACAGATCAGATACTGCATCATTTGGTAAAAGTGCTGCAAGCAACTGTGGGGCACTAACCTCCCTCCTCTGTATGACACTGCTCTGCTTGTTAATGGTATAGAAGATCACAGAGATAGAGGGAAGTATTCCCTATCTATTAATTCTCTTTCTTAGATATCTCTGTGTATAAATAGAACAGCTGAAAGCAGAGTAGAGGCTCTCCTGGGCAACTGCACAACAGAAACAATAGTGTATAGAATATTGTTAAATAATATTTTTAAATAGCTGATGTTTCACCTATTATTTTACAGCAATTAAACATGATTTATATGAAATTGCCTCCTTGCTGATAAGGTTTGGAGCAAATGTAAACTTGCAGTGTGTCAATAAGAGGACAGCTTTACATGAAGCAGCCAGACTAGGCAGGAAAGATATGGTGAACCTTCTCCTTTGTTCTGGAGCTGATCCTGATCCTCGCAGTGCATATGGGCTGACTCCCCTAGCACTGGCTGCGCAGATTGGGCATACAGAAATTATGGAAATTTTACTGCGAAAAGGTGAGAATTTATATACAATTTTTTTTACAGTTCATTATGTTGGTTTAATAACTGGTGGTTGTCAGAAAGATCCTACAAAGTTCTTTTATTCTTTAGACTAGATAAGGGGTTGAAATTGCACAGCCATGTGTGTTGGCAGAAAATTAATGATTTCAAAATGAGAGTAAATTAATCCCCCTCCCATTAAGGGCATGAATAATTGTCTGTGCGGTGGCAAAGTAGAATTGCTAGCTCCCCTGTCAGTACAATATTACCTTACCAAAATAAGGTTTTGAGTGGAAATGGAAGCCTTGTGACATTCTTACTACTAACATAGTGGACAGGTATTAATATATACAACCTAGTATATAAATTGATGGTTTTATGTGGAGTGTTTTAGAATGAATTACACTGGTCACTTTGTATGTTCAAGGGTATTCACGTTAGCACATAGGAATGACTTTTTTGGCACAGTATCCTGTTTTGGTTTGCTCACTACAGTACATCTTTAATCACCTGAAGAACTTAACTCTTACAAAATACAGGGCAAGCACAGCAGTTAAGAATTGTTGGTGTCATTACATAATCTACTAAATTTCAATATTCTTCTAAGACATCCATACTACATTATCTTTTCAAATCATTATTATTTCTACCCAGATCCCTTAAGTCTTTCAAAAGTTTTGTGGTTAGAATGCTATTAAACTAATCATCATATGACATGAACATATAACATTTGTTACTAAAGGGATACCTCCGACTAAAGGAGTTTTGTGACCAAGCAACATAAATGCATAAACACAACACAATGGAATTTTTTAAATATATTCCTTCCCAAAGAGAACTGTAGGCTAAATCTACCAGGCCTTTGTTTACAGTTACAGAGACCATGTTCATTATGAGTTTACAGTCTTCAGCTAACACTTCATCCTGTACTGTGGCCTAGACTGTATTAAACTGAAGATGGGGGAAAAGAAGATAATTGCATTTTCTTTTCTTGATTGCCATTAACTTTGCCATGAAAAAAATGTAAATGTCATGTTAATGGGCCACTTCACTTTGAATGGTCCCTTGCAATATTTATGCTAAACAATCTGTACCACGTGTATTTAGCTGTAGCGCTCTGACTACATTTCCCAGACCTGAAGAAGAGTTCTGTGTAAGCTCAAAAGCTTGTCTCTCTCACCAGCAGAAATTGGTCCAATAAAAGATATTATCTCACCCGCTCCGTCACTTTAAACATCAAGATTTTATTCTTAAGACAGTAACTTTTGTCTCTCCTTCATAATGTTGTTTCCACAGATCTACACTGTAAAAGCATGTCTGTCTCTGGCCTTGTCTACTTGAGAAAATGTTGTAATATTTAAACTGAACCACTACAACAGAGATTTAAACCTTACTAGCTGGCCTATGACTTGTGCGTGCATACACCAACCCCAAAGTTGTGGTCAGCATTGTGTCAGCTAATGAAAGCATTTCCAATCATGCTTAAATAAAATAGTATTTACTCATGTAGACAAGCCGTCTCTGGAAGCGAGTGAGACACTTTGGGGTGGAGGATTTTATCCCCCTTCGTTCTGTAATACTGGAATGAAGGGGATGCATGCAGTCCCCCACAGTCTAACTGCCTTGAAATGGCTTCCATCAGCATGTGACAGGGCACACACTATCACAGTGTGTATCTGCAGAGGCATGGGAGTTGTGGGGGGCAGAGGCCAGCAGAAGCTCTCTGTGAATGAGGGGGTGGAGGGGCAGGAGGGGGAACAAGGAGAGCTACTGAGACTCAGTGAGGAGGGTGGAGAGGTGAGGGGTCAGTTCCAAACTGTGAAGGGCATCTTTGCAGTTCTTCAGTGGCTGGTACCCTGTGCACTGAACACCCGCTCTGTCCCTGCCCATGTGCTGGTACCCTGTCTCCCAGTCCACCCTGGCACATGTGACCCTGTCCCTTCCCTGGGCCAGGTGCCTCTGCTGGGACCTGCAGTGGCTGGAAGGCAAGGAGAGAAGAGCTGTTCCCACCTGCTCCCCAGCAGCAGGCCTGATCTCCTGCACTGCAACAGCCACTCCAGCTCTTCCTCTGGATCTTGGTCTTACCACTCCCCCCAACCCCCGTGCCAGCCAAGTCCCACTCTCACTTTTACAAGATACAGTGGGGGGTGGAAGCATACATAAGCCCCCCTCCCCAATATTTCCATTGCAGTGGCAATTCCCCCTCCCCCAAGTTCCTCAACCCCTGGGAGAGGTACTATATTCAAATAATATATTTGGGAAGTGAGCCTTTTTCAGTTTATGGCCTCCATGTCTTTCTGTTGTAATGAAATGTATCTCACTCCCTGTCAGGTCTCTATTCTGTTGCTTTGTACATATTTAATTTACCCTTACATATGTTTGTTGTCTGCTGAATTAATTGCATTGTATTTAGTCCAAAAAACAACTACTCGTGTAACAGAATAACATGCAATGCAATCTTCTAATTATGGTGTTTCATTATTATGAAGATTTATATTACAATAATGCATAAAGAGCAGGGGCCTTACTGCGCTAGGCAATGTACAAACACATAGGAAGTTAAGGATGCTACCTCAAAGGATTTATAGTGAGAGAAAACACTGGCTATTGCTCTAACATTTATGTTTCATGAAGAGTAGAAGTCACAGTTCTAAAGCAATTGGGAAGTTAGAGATACTAGTTGTTACTGGATATTTACAGTAGCTGCTGTGAAAACCCTTGTTCCTTCTTCTGCTAGGTGCTGATGTCCTTTCACAGGCAGCTGATTGTGCTTCCATATTATTTGAAGCTGTTGGAGGAGGAAATCCAGATTCACTGTCTCTTTTACTAGAGTATGGAGCTGATGCCAATGTGCCAAAACACACAGGTCACTTGCCTATCCATAGAGCTGCATACAGAGGACACTTTCTGTGAGTTGAAATGAAATAAATATTTGAAAAGTAAGAATGAATAATGATAAATAGGTTCTGCAAAATATGTACATTTAAAGTTTATACAAAACTTCATGAGTCTTCAGTGCCTGAATGTATCAGACCAGTCCAGATAGGCTCTCCACTTGCTTCATTTGGGGAGAAACATTTAACCGCTTACATCTCCTCCTGCGTCCTTCATAAAAATTCTTATTCTTCTTTGAATACTGGTCCCTATGCATAGTCACTGTGGGGTGAACATGTGCTCCATGCACCACGATGGGAAATTCTTCAATATCAATGTCCATTTGGTCCGCACCTGTGCCACTTTGTGCTGTGAACTAAGGACATCAGGGGTGACACAGAAACAACCACCACTCCGGTTCCTTTTCTACTGCTCACGCTCTGGAGCGGAGCCCTCTTATGTCTACAGCCTTCTAGCTTCATCAGTCCATTCTCTGTAAATATTGTAAATGGTTGTATTAAGTTTTACTGGTTAGTTCGTAGATTCTTAAGTTGTAGTTAGTTAGCAGAGATCAGGTTCCCACCCCCACCATTTTTATTCCCCCAATATTCGGGGCACTTATGCCCAAGGTCCCAGGCTTCAAGCCTGGCCTTGTCTGGCCTCCTGTCTTCCCAGTTAGCAATCTGCAGGAGAGTTGCCTCTACTGCCTAGGGGAATCTTACATCCTGTCAAAGTGTGAGATCTGCTACTCTGTCCCTGCTCATGCGAGCGCTCCACCACCACTGTCCCGTCTCCAGACCCAGCCATCTATCAAGAACTCATTTTGAAAGGATGATTGAGAGATGTCAACCAGTCTTTCCAAAACCACTCTCTCCCCTCTTTTGGTAACTGTCTAGCCCAGAGGTGGGCAAACTATGGCCTGTGAGCCACATCCAGCCCGGCCCGGGCCCTGAGCTCCTGGCCCAGCTCGCCCCCAGCCTCTAGCCTTCTGTTCCCCCTCTCCTGCAGCCTCAGCTCACTTCATTGCCAACGCAATGCTCTGGGTGGCCAGGCAGCACAGCTGCAGAGCCATGGCCTGACCCAGTGCTCTGTGCTGCGTGGTGGCGTGGCTGGCTTTAGCCGGGCGGCATGGCTACCTGTCCTGGTGCTCTGGGCGGCACAGCTGTAGCGCCACCAGACACTGGAGCTCCAGGCAGCACGGTAAGGAGGCAGGGAGCAAGGGGGATTGGATAGAGGGCAGGGGAGTTCGGGGTGGTGGTCAGAGGGCAGGGGTGTGGATAGGGGGTGGCGCAGTCAGAGGGCAGGGAACAGGGGGGTTGAATGGGGGCAGGGGTGCTGGGAGGGCAGTCAAGAAGGAGAGGGGGGTTGGATGGGGTGGCGGGGGGCAGTCAGGGGACAGGGAGAAGGCGTGGTTGGATGGGGCAGGGGTCCCGGGGGGCAGTCAGGAATGAGAGGAGGGGTTGGGCGGGGATTCTAGGGGCAGTCAGGGGACAGGGAACAGGGGTGGGGTTGGATGGGGCTGGAGTCCCCGGGGGAACCATCAGGGGGCAAGAAGCGGGGACCGGGGGGGTTTGGATAGGAGGTGGGGGCCAGGCCACGCCACGCCTGGTTGTTTGGGGAGGCACAGCCTCCCCTAACCGGCCCTTCATACAATTTTGGAAACCCGATGTGGCCCTCAGGCCAAAAAGTTTGCCCGCTCCTGGTCTAGCCCATTTACTTCTGATGTGGCAGCATCTAATTTCAGGGAAATTAGTCTTAGACATCTCAGTAGGCTATACCATTGAGTTCCTGACTACCTCTTCTCCAAAACCTCGCTTCCTGTCCCTCTTCAGGGACCTCTCTCATAATAGGCTTCTCCAGGAGGAAGTGGACTCTCTAATCCACCTAGGTACCTCCTCAGCACCAGCGTAAGGGCTTTTACTCAGGTATTTCCTAACCCCAAGAAAGAAGGGGAGTTGCAGACCCATTGTGGACATCAGGCAATTGAATGTCTTCATCTGTCACTCAAGATTCAGGGTGATTACCCTGGCTTCTATGATCCGCTCCCTGAATGAAGGCTATTGGTTTGTGGCTCTTGATTTAAAGGGCTTTTATTTCCATATAGATATCTACGTGGTGCACAGGAGATCCCTGTGTCTCATGGTAGGCTCAAAGCACATCCAGTACAAGGTGCTGCCCTTTAGATTTTCAGCGACGCAAAGGATTTTTTACAAAGGTCATGATGGTAGTGGTAGTGTACTAAGGCTGGCAACACCACCGTATACTCACCTGTCTAAATGACGGGCTCCTCAAGGAATGGCCATATAAGGAGGTGCAAGTAGCAATTCTGCCCTGCTAGACCTATGCCACTCCTGAGAACTTCAAGTAAACGTACGAAAGTACGCGTAAACATCCACAATGACTAGAACAATTATTGGAGCAGTGCCAGACTTCCATGCAGCCAGAGCCTACTTCCCACAAGACAGATTCCTCATGATTAGAGACCTCAGTATCCAGCTTTGCCTCAGTCATCAGATGACAGTATGATCATACTTGGTTTCCTAGGACTATGACGGCATCCATCTATGTGACTCCCTTTGCTGGGTTTCACCTGTGCAGTCTCCAGACTTGGCTACAAGGGTCTATGTTCCAAACAAGGACTCCTTTGACAAAAGAATCAGACTTCCTCTCACTGTCTGAGCACCTCTCACCTACTGGGAAAAGAGGGACAATGTTTGTGTGATGGTTCCCTTTACTCCCAGCCCACCCATAAAGGTAATCATGATTAAGGCTACGATTTGGTCACAGAGGTCGCAGAAGTCATGGAATCCGTGACTTCCGCGACCTCCATGACTTCAGCCAGGGTCCTGCCAGGACCCCTGCCACCTGGAGTGGTGGGGGTCCCCCGCAGCTTCCCAGTCCCTATGGGCAGCGGGGGATCTCTGGCAGCTCCTCAGCTACTGCTGCCAGTGGGGGAATCCCCCGGAGCTCCCCAGTCCCCATGGGCGGCGGGGCATCCCCAGCAGCTCTCCAGTCCCCACAGGTGGATGGATCCCCCGCCTGAGGGGGAATCCCCCAGAGCTTCCCAGTCCCAGCTCCCAGCCATGGGGCAGCTCAACCTTCCTGTTTTGTCATGGACATTTTTAGTAAAACTCATGGACAGGTCACGGCTTCTGTAAATTTTTGTTAATTGCCTGTGACCTGTCCATGACTTTTACTAAAAATGTCCATACAAAATCGTAAGCTTAATCATGATAGATGCATCCCTGTTAGGCTGGGGAGCAAACTTGAATGGATGTATAGCTCAGGGCTCTGGACTCCACAAGAGGCCACACATCACATTACCCTTCTGAAGCTTTGAGCATTCCACACAGTGTGCAAGCAGTTCCTGCACTTCAACCATTGCACTCATATCCAGCTCAGGTCAGACAACATGACCATGGTTTAATAAATAAACAAATGGGGGAAGCAAGGTCCACACCACTCTGCAACTCTGGAACTGGTTCACCCAGCATCAAACCTCCCTCTCTGCAGTACACCTGCCGGGGTTTAGGAACTTCCTAGCAGACAGCCTAAGCAGGCAATGTCACAAAGATGTGAGTGGGAGCTCTAATTGTCAGTGATCCAATGGATTTTTAACCATTAGGGATTCCCATCTTGTGACCTCCGTGCAGCTCATGAAACCAAAGTCTCTAGTTTATTGCTCTCAGGATGCCCAAGGGTCCTGTTCCAGAGGGATGCCTTCCTAGTGCAATGGTCAGACCTGTTGATGTTCAAGCCTCAGCTGAGGATGCTTCTTTCAGTCCAGCAATCCTGTGATCTGTGGCAAGAGTTCTTCCTTGCACCCACCTCCTCAACAAGTATTGCTTGGGAGTCTCCTACAGTGAATACCCATACGGACCAGCACTCATAGAAGAAAGGAGGGGAACTTACCTTGTAGTAACTGGAGTACTTGGAGATGTGTGGTCCCTATGGATATTCACGACTCACCCTCCTTCCCTTCTGCTTTGGATAACTCGTGGTAGACTAGGAACTGGAGAGGTGGTTGGACCCTACTGCCTCTTACGCCCTCAGCTTGCAGCATGAGCCCGTGCAGGCATGGACCAGTGGACACTGCTATTGAGGGACTTCTGGTCCTGGGTGCACCTACAGCAAATACCCACATCTCAACTCCAGTTACTGTAAGGTAAGTAACTTTCCCTTATTGTGCTCTAACTGGATAGTCAGGTGAGTTAGGCCAGAGCTGTTCCACATTCTGTCCTGATATACCTGCAGAGAGGAGGACCAGATTTAAAAACAATTGCACTTGGTGCTTTAAACACATTAAACTGTCACACATACCTGTGGAATAAGGATCACCTTCTGTAATAGAGCTGGACTCACCTGGTGGCGCCTCCTGCTGGTTGTCCTTGGGAATTAGCTCGTCAGCCTCTGGAGCACCCTCTGCCATCTGGTGATCTGCCTTACCGCCGGCCCCAGTCCCTCCCAGGACCCGGTGCCTCCTCCCACTGGGGTGCTGCCCCCTGGCAGTAAACCCCAACAATCCCTGAGGGTCTCCCCTCCCCAGGGAATCCCCACCCACTACCCCCACCTCGCCTCAGTCTTGGTTACTGCCAGTGATGAGCTGCCAAAATCTTAACAACGGGTTCCCTCCTCCCCCCACGAGGGGGTTGTTGCCCACCCCTGCCCCCTGGGACTCCTGCCCCATCCAACCCCCCCACATTCCTTGACGCCCCGCCCAGGACCCCTGCCCCATCCACCCCCCCTCCCCTGTCCCCTGACTGCCCCCAGAACTGGGCAGGAGGGTCTCGTGGGCCACCATAGTGGGTGCCCACCCCACCCCTAAGAGCCAAAGGCACCTGCCAGGGGGCAAGGTGGGGAGTCCCGGAGGTGCTTACTGGGGGCAGCTCCCAGGAAACATCCAGCAGGTCGCTCTGGCTCCTCGGGGTCGGGGAGCATAGCTGGGGGGGAGGAGGAGGAGCAGCCGCTCCCCGACTGATCACATCAAAAGTGGCGCCTTAGGTGCCGACTCCCTGGGTGCTCAAGGGCTGGAGCACTCACGGGGAAAATTTGGTGGGTGCAGAGCACCCACCGGCAGCTCCCCACCCTGCGCCCAGCCCTAGATCACCTCATCTCCGCTCCGCCTCCTCCGCTGAATGTGCTGCCCTGCTCTGCTTCTCCGACCCTCACCCCCGCTTCCCGCGAATCAGCTGTTCGGCAGGAAGCCGGGGAGGGCTGAGAAGCAGGCGGCGGCTTCACACTCAGGCCGAGGGTGGTGGAGGTGAGCTGGGGTGGGGAGCGGTTCCCCTGCGCCCACCCCCCCCCAGTTACCTGTGCTGTGCGGGCAGCTGTCCTCGCGCCCCCCCGCCCCAGCTCACCTCTGCATCCCTGGGTCTGAGCGGGAAGCCGCAGCCTGCTTCTCAGCTCGCCCCAGCTTCCCGCACAAACAGCTGATTCGCGGGAAGCCTGGGGGGGTGGAGAAGCAGAGCGGGGCGGCGCGTTCAGGGGAGGAGGCGGAGCGGAGGTGAGCTGAGGCCGGGGGCGGGGCGGGGAGCTGCTGGTGGCTGCTCTGCACCCACCAAATTTTCCCCTTGGGTGCTCCAGCCCCGGAGCACCCATGGAGTCGGCGCCTAAGGCGCCACTTTTGGCCGGTTAAATTTAGAAGCCCTTTTAGAACTGGTTGTCCCTCACGGAACAACCGGTTCTAAAAGGGCTTCTAAATTTAACTGGTTCTAGTGAACCGGCTCCAGCTCACCACTGGCTACTGCCAGTCATCGCTTAGCCCCGCTCCCCGGGGCAGACTGCAGCCTGATTGGGGCTTCGCCCAGCTGTGGCCATTTCCCCAATCAGCCTAACTTTTCTTGTCCTCAGCCCTGGCTCTCTCCCAGGGCTGGCTTTTAAGCCCCACAGGGCAGGAGCGGGTAACCACCCTGCTACACCTTCATTTTACAGATTGGGAAACAGAGGCACTGGAAGGGTTGGGTTGCTTACAGTCATACAACTATTCAGTGCCCAAGTCAGGAATAGAACTTGATGTCTTAGGTCCCAGACCACAGCTTTTAGCTACTAGTAACGCTGCATTGTGGTCAACAAAATAGGGGCTCTCCCACTTTCTGTAGGTTACAGAAGCGTGGTCTCTACAGACTTCTCCAAACTGATGGGATGGAGAAGTTCTTCTCTAAGGGGTCATGATGTCATTCCATTAGCTAAAAAATGGGGAAATGGAATGTTCCTGAAAGACAAGAGGGAAAGACATAATATTTGATGCTTCGTCCTGTAGTTTGGAAATCTGTAGGAGTCATAGCTGGTTATCATGTAATTGTCAGAGGTTAAGGCCAGTGCAGATGTGTAGTATGCCAGGGTACTAGTTTGGCAGTAAATGAACAACACTGTAAGCCAAGCAGAACACAATTCTGTAACCCAGCTAAGATGCATGTAACAAAGACTGCAGCACTGAGAAACTCAAAGGTTGGTACCAGAGAATAGATAGATATATATTCCTTCTTTTTTCTTTCTCCAGAGCTTTAAAGCAATTAGCTTCAGTTACTGATTATGCTGCCATTAAGGAGAGTGGGATAAGTCCAGTTCACTCAGCAGCAGCAGGAGCACATCCTCAGTGCCTTGAGTTTCTCCTCAAATCTGGGTTTGATGCCAATTTCATGTTGCATGAGAGGGTTTGCAAAGGCTATGATGATCAGAGGAAATCAGCTTTATATTTTGCTGTCTCAAATGGGGATATTTGCTCAACTCAGCTGCTTCTGGATGCTGGAGCCCTGCCAAATCAAGATCCCATTAAGTGCCTCCAGCTAGCCTTGCGAATGGGCAACTATGAGTTAATCAATCTACTGCTTCGGCATGGGGCCAATGTAAATTACTTCTGCAGAGTGAATACGACGCATTTCCCCTCAGCTCTGCAGTATTCTCTAAAAGATGAAATCATGTTACGAATGTTGCTGAATTATGGGTACGATGTGTACCGCTGCTTTGATTGTTTTCATGGAGACAACATTCATTCCCCATATGCCTTTGAAGGATGGACTCCTTCTGTTATCAAAGACAATATGGTAAGTACTTCCCTAGGAATTTTATTTCACTGTTTTGCTGCCACTATTCTTCTAGAAATTAAATAAATTTACTTCTTATTGATGTGTTATAATGAAATAGAGTTTGCTAATATAGCATGTTTGGGATTAAAGTACTATATAGACTTTATATATAAAGGAAGTAGTAGACAGAGTTCTGAAGACAAGTTGTGGTAGTAAATTTGAATGTGAAGCCTTGTTTATGATAACAAATTATTACAATAAAATAGTTTTAAAGGATCAAAGTCCAGACAATGTGAATTATGTGAACTATGTAAGTGAATGCCAGTCTGGCTACCATAAAAACAACTTTTATCCATGAACTGATAGTAAAGAGCAGACAAGAATATAGTTCACACCTGATGATCCAATATGCAGATTAAAAACAAATATATGCAGAAAAGTCTATTTTAAACATGAATTGCAAAGAAAATGTATTATTCTTTGAGTGATGGTCTCTGTGTATATTCCACTGGAGGTGTGCACACGCTCCAGGTGCCCGAGACCAGAAGATTCTAGCTTGCAGTGTTGTCTGTGCCTGCACCCTTCTTCTCCTCATGTCCCAAACTGAGGGCATCAGAGGTGGTGCGTATGGACTGCCTTTCCAGTTGCTTCCTGCAGCCTGTGGTCTGAGGCAGAACTCTTTTGCTAGCTGTAGCATTAGTTAGCACTCTTCTGCTTCTATTTGTAATTATCTCTAAATAGGTATTAGATAAATAGTTTTTATACTTAGTGTATAAGTATAGTGTTAGACAAGTAGACATGTAGACAAGCCCTGAACACTATAACTTAGTGTTTAGGGCTTGTCTACATGAGGACACTTCAAAAATTAATCTGAATGAACTAAAGGTATGAATTAAAAGTGGGTTAATTAAACTGCACTACCCGCCTGTGTGGAGATTCGCATTCAGAATTAAAGTGGCCTTATTTCATTTTAGCTTTGTTTTGTTTTTTTTACAATGAACATTTAGTTTGTGGGAAACTGAGGTGTGACTCTACCCCATACTAGCCTGCTGCAGGCTAACTGTCCATGTAGACTCTGCTGATGCTCATTAACAGTTTGTTAGCTTGCTTTGATCTAGTCCATTTCATAGAGGCGTAGATCAAAGTGAACTGATGGACTGTTAATGCACATCAGCAAGGTCCACATGAACAGCTAGGCCTTGTCTACACTGCTACTTTACAGCGCTGAAACTTTCTTGGTCAGGGATGTGAAAAAACACACCCCTGAGTGATGCAAGTTTCAGTGCTGTAAAGTGGCAGAGTAGAAAGTGCACCAGTGCTGGGAGAGAGCTCTTGGAGGGCGGGGGGAGGTTAACAGCGCTGGGGAGAGCTCTCTCTCAGCGCTGGAGCCACGACTACATGCTTTAATGTTGGTAGTGAAGACATACTCTTAGTCTGCAGCAAACTAGTGCAGGGTGGATTCAAACCCCCGTTTGTCATTAACAAATTGTTCATGTAAACAAGTCCCAAATTCATTTTGGAAGTGAATTAACCTAAAACGAATTAAGGCCACTTGAATTCTCAATGGGAGTGTCTATATAGCAGTTTAATGCAATTTAGTCCACTTGTAATTCACACCTTTAGTTAATTCAGATGATCTTTCCTGAATGTCTCTGTGTAGACAAGCCCTTACCAGTTCAGGGCTTAGGGGGTCCTCTCCCTATTCAAACCACTTCTTCCTCCATAGTATGCCTAGGATCCCAAGATTCAAAAAGTGTGCATCTTGCCCTCAGGCCTTTCCAGTCAGTGATGACCACGTCAAGTGTCTCTACTTCCTCAGGGAAGCCCACATCCCTTTGAAGTACAGCGTTTGCTGATCCTTTCATAGCCAAACCTATCAAGCTCTTGAGTATATACTTTGAAGATTCTTAATGGATCATACTATGAGGCCCCAGTCTGATCCTGGCCTATCAGACCCCCCTGCACATTGGGCAGAGGAACCAAGAAGTGCCCTCTAAGTATGGTGGTCTCTGGCTTTGGGACTGAGTAAATTAAAGGACTCTTCCAAAGAGGGACATGAAGAGAGTAGTAAACACTTGCTGAGAAATAAGAAGGCCTCTGACACCCTCCAAGTTGGGTGAGATTCTGTGCCTCAGTATGGAAGTCTGAGGAGCTCACAAGCACAGTACCATTCCCCGGGCTCTGAAGGGGAAAAAACACCCCAAAACAGATGCTAACTGTAGGAGTAGGACCATCCCTGGTACTGACTAGGGAAAAACAACAGTGGACACCTTGTACACTGATGCTACTGATGCACCGTGAAAAGGAGATGCCAGAACCAAAGACTGCAATGAGACTGATACCACTGATGCCATGGAAAGAAAGAAGCTCTGTCCACTCTCTTGCTTCAGGGGATAGATAGCAATGTCCACAGGGGCAGTGTATCTACATGGACCCAGAATCCCTGATTCTATTGGAACCGATCCTGACAAAGGAGGTCCCTACACCATTGGTCCAGGACATGCATGAAACAGAGAGCCACTCACCAGTACGATCTGCAAACTGGGACATAATAAGGCCCATAGAACCAGCTCCTCTCCAGTACGGGGGGAAATAATTTTATTCAAAATCATTCCCAAGAGGAGAGGAGGCTTGAGACCCATTCTGGATCTCAGACAGTTGAACATTTTAATCTCTCCCATGAGGTTCAGGATATTTATGCTGTCTCCATAGTTCCCGCACTGAACAAAGGCAATTGGCTTGATTTTAATTCATACATCTTGATTTAAAAGATGCTTATTTCCACATAGACGTTGCCTTGTGCTCAGGAGATTCCTGAGATTCACCATGGGCGCGGACCACTACCAATACAGCATGCTCTTGGCCTCACAACAGTGCCAGGGGTATTCACAAAGAGGCTATTGGTAGTGGCAGCCTGCCTCTGCCTCCAGGACTCATCAGTGTTCCCCTTCCTCAATGATTGGTTACTCTCATCAAATGGTACAGATGGCAACCATATCTCTACTTAGTCTCCTACAGTAATTGGGGCTTCAAGTAAAAATAGAAACATCCATTTTAATTCCCACTTCGCAGGCTATAGACTTTATTGGGGTGACCCTGGACTTTATCAGTGCCAGAGCATACCTACCTCATGGTTACAGTCAGTTCAGGAAGCCTGCCACTATTTCCTACCCTTCATTCAGACCTTGCATATCCAAATCACACCTGACAACAGAGTACTACATCAACAAGGGGGAGCAAGGTCCACTGCTCTTTGCACAGAAACAGTCAATCTGTAGAACAGGTGTATCTGCCACCATATCACCATCTCAGCAGTGCACCTCCCAGAGGTATACAGCATGTTAACAGACAGTCCCAGCAGACACTTCTCTAGGGATCACAAATGGGAGCTACATGAGTTGGTAGCACAGAATGTATTTCAGCAGTGGGGTTTCCTAACCTCTTTGCATCTGAGAAAAACAGGAAATGTCTGACCTACTGCTCCAGAGGGGACACATTTCTAGTTCAGTGTTTGGGCCCACTGACATACGCCTTCCCACCCATTCCCTTCTTACCTTGAGTTCTGAGGAATATCAAGCAAGAGGGAGCATTGGTAATATTGCTTTCTCCCAAGTGGCCAAGACAATTCTGGCTTGCCACATTCTCCAGATGTCAGCATGTCCATCTGTATCCCACTCTTCCTGGACCTGTTGACCCAGGACAGAGACAAGCTCAAACATCCCAAGCCAGCATCCCTCCACCTAACAGCCCGGCATTTGAATGGATGACAAACCTAGAAAAGGCATGTTTGGAGACAGTACAGTCCATCCTTAGGATTCCACAGGGAAGTGCTGCATAGCAAAGTGGGAAATATTTTCAAATCTGGTGCCAACGCCACCTGATAACCCCAGAGAGTTATCAGATGATAATCCCTGCCATTTTGGACTACCTTCTCTCCTTAAAAACTTCACTCCCTGCAGGTGCATTTAGCAGCTGTCAGCGCACCTTTCACCCATCCTGTTACAGTATGCGTTCTAAAAGATCGTCAGAACCTGTCTTTCAAGAATGAAACTACCTCGATATGGTAGTCCTAAATGTAGCCCTATCAGCATTAAAAAAAGGCTCTGTTTAAACATTCACCTTCATGCTCCTTAGTCCACCTATCAATGCAGGTTTCCTTTCTGGTTGCCATCGCCTCAGAGGGTAAACAGGGGGGGGGGCCCTTATTGCTGATCTGCCATATGCAATCTGCCAGAGGGACAAAGTTTCCCTGAGATTATGCCCAAAATTCACCCCCAAAGTAATCTCGGAATTCCATCTAAAGCAGCTTGCTCACTTGCTCGTTTTCATCCCCTAGGCAAATGCCACCAGGGAAAACTTGATTCTCTGGACGTCCATCAAGCTTTGGCATTCCACCTGCAAAGGACTAAATCCTTTAGGAGGTCACCTAGGCCAGTGGTTTTCAAACTTTTTTCCTGGGGACTCAGTTGAAGAAATTGTTGATGTCCACGACCCAATGGAGCTGGGCAGGGGGGGCGATGGCTGCGGGGTGGGGCTGGGAATGAGGGGTTTAGGGTGTGGGAGGGGGTTCTGGGTAGGGAGTTGGGGTGTGGGAGGGGGTCAGGGCTCTGGGCTGGGGATAAGGGGTTTGGGGTGCAGGAGGGGCTCTGGGTTTGTGGGGGGGTCTGGGGCCAGGGATGAGGCATTTGGGGTAAAGGAGGGGCTCTGGGTTTGGGGGGGGTCTCAGAACTGGGGCAGGGGGTTGGGGTGCAGACTTACCTCCGGTGGCTCCCGGTCAGCAGCGCAGCCGGGGTGCAGAGGCAGGCTTCCCGCCTGCCCTGGCACCGCGGACTGCACTGCACCCCGGCTGCGGCCAGCAGCAGGACCAGCTCCTAGGTGGAGGTGTGCAAGCAACTCCATGCGGCTCTTGCCCGCAGACATCACCACCCCCCCCATTGGTTCCTGGGCAATGGGAGTGGAGAGCCAGTTCTCGGGGGCAGGGGGAGGCAGCACACGGAGCCCTGTGGCCCCCCCTGCCTAGAAGCTGTACCCGCTGCTGGCTGCTTCTGGGGCGCAGTGTGGTGTCGGAACAGGTAGGCACTAGCTGCCTTAGCTGGGCAGCACTGCTGACGGCACTCTTAACGTCCTGGTCAGTGGTGCTGACCAGAGCTGCTAGGGTCCCTGGGTGCTAAGCAAGGCCACCCAGTGCCTTACATGCCACAACCCAGTATTGCAGTGGTTCCCAAACTAAGGATGCTGCTTGTTCAGGGAAAGCCCCCAGTGGGCCAGGCCGGTTTGTTTGCCTGCCACATCCGCAGGTTCAGCCGATTGCAGCTCCCCGTGGCCGTGGTTTGTTGTTCTTGGCCAATGGGGGCTGCGGGAAGCGGCACAGGCCGAGGGACATGCTGGTCGCCACCTCCCGCAGCCCCCATTGGCCTGGAGCAGTGAACTGCAGCCAGTGGGAGCTGCGATCGACTGAACCTGCGGACACGACAGGTAAACAAACCGGCTCGGCCCGCCAGGGGCTTTCCCTGAACAAGCGGCGCCCTTAGTTTGGGAACCACTGCAGTATTGGGTCATGACCTGAACTTTGAAAAACACTGACCTAGGCTGTGTATATCCTTTATGGAATGTATGAGAGGGGAAGCAGTCTCTTCTCAGCCTTTCCAAATGGATTTTGGGCTACATACTGTTTTGTTACAAGTTAATTGCAATTCCTCCCTCACAAGGTGTGATGGCTCTCTCGACTAGTGCCCAGTCTGTACTGGTAACCTCACTTTGAGAAGTCCAGCTCCTGGAATTCTGTGAGGCTCTGTTCACAAATGGGACTCTGTTCACTCCTTCAGGAGATCATTAAGCCATGATGCAAACTGCTACAGCTGATGGATCCTTCAACAGGGCAGTCCTCCAATTGGTGGTAAGCAAGGGTCCTTGCATCCTCCTCTGCAATGAATACTGTTTTTGAGTCACCCATAGTGGAATACACATAGGGACTATGTATACACATAGGGACTGTGTACACTTTGGAATAGACATAGGAACCATCAGTTGGAGAAAAAAGAAACATTATTTACCCACAGTTCTTTGAGTTCTTCAAGATGTGTAGTCTTTATGTGTTGTGACAGGGTCAGGCCAGATGGCTACAAGAGAGTGGTCAAAGGTAGATACATTAGTTCCAGGTTAAGCAGGTCCCATATCCCTGGGTAAGATAACAGGGACTATTCCAGAAAACTCAGGAACTTTCTAGATCTAATTAAGGCAGGCAGGCTAATTAGGACACCTGTAGCCAATTGGGAAGCTGCTAGAATTAATTAAAGCTAATCAGGACACCTGGTTTTAAAAGGCTCTCACTCCAGTTAGTGAGGTGTGCGTAAGGAGCTGGGAGTGAGAGGATGTACTGCTGGAGGACTGAGGAGTACAAGCATTAACAGACATCAGGAGGAAGGTCCTGTGGTGAGGACAAAGAAGGTGTTGGGAGGAGGCCAAGGGGAAGTAGCCCAGGGAATTGTAGCTGTCGCACAGCTGTTCCAGGAGGCACTCTAGACAGCTGCAGTCCACAGGGCCCTGGGCTGAAACCCGGGGTAGAGGGCGGGCCTGGGTTCCTCCCAACTCCTGACCCAACACAGGAGCTTCTACCAGAGGTGAAGGTCTCTGAGCTGGTCCCTGCCCCACATGGTGGATCAGCAGAAACTGCAGGGATTGTTCTTACTCTTTTTTCCCCATGCTGGCCAGTGATGAGGTTATCTGAGTGAACAGCAGATTTGAGCCATGACAGTGGCCAAACTGAGGGCTGCTGTGAACCTCTGAGGCAAGCAAAATCCGCCAATAAGCGCAGGACCCACCAACGTAGAGGAGGAACTTTGTCACAGTGTATTCCACTACCTGGCCTCCTTCCCCTCTGCTGTAGATCCTTACGTTAGGGCCACTCATAGTCGAGAGGCAATCGGTCCGCACCACTCCATATGCCCTCATTTCAAAGCACAAAGAGGAGAGGGACACAGGAATGGATCAACAGGCACTTCTGGCAAGAATCTTTTGGTTTCAGACACACGGCGCGCACGCACACCCAGGGTGGAATACAGTTAGAGACCATACAGCTAGAAGAATTCCAGTTACTGTACACGTTTTCTCTCTGCCCTTTACTACTTATTTATAGTTGTTTTACATTAGAAGTATTAGGGCTTTCTTTGCTGAAAGACTTCAGCGAAAACCGTGATCTCACTTGCCATGGAATGCCATAAAGCTGTAGCCTAAGCTGCCCCTGCTCCTGCGTCCAAACATGGTACAATTTAGGAGGGAGGAAGACCTGCAGCAGAGGCAACTGCTTTATCTGACATTACAATTCAGGCCTTGCAACGATCATGCCAAAGGCGGCCTCTAACAAACAGAACAAACCGTGAACTGGCAGTTTTTGCTATTCAAATACTGGTTAAAAATACACACACTTGATGCAATCTTTATGAATTGTAAAGGACTAAAACAAAAACATTTTTTCTAGCTTCACAGCTCATCTTTACATTTTTCAGTATAATACAAATGTAACATCTCACACCTGCAAGTGTGGGTGCACAGTTACCACACGTGCACATGTGCAGTTGTTCTAAACCCTTTTCCTTATTCTGTTGTAGCAAACGCATGCACTGACATGCACATTTTAAACCCACTGGTTGAACCTTCGCTTCCATGTAACTTTCACGATGGCTTTAAACTAGTTGAGACTGAAAACTTATGCTCAAATAAATTGGTTAGTCTCTAAGGTGCCACAAGTACTCCTTTTCTTTTTGTGAAAACTTAAAGTGACTAGCCATCAGTTTTACACATTCTGTTTGAAGCTTATTATACCCAATCCAACCTCTGAGTGATTCAGCACTCACTCACTCCTGGCTTTTCTTTGGGAATTTGTTTATGTCCTGCAGAGGAATTTGAAAAGGGGAAATGAGTCACAGAAATGTTGAATGCTATACTCTTAAATATGCTGTTTTTTCCTCTCTCAGTTCTGTGAAGTGATAACTCTATCGTGGCTGAAGCACGTAGCTGGGAAAGTAGTGCGAGTGATGCTAGATTATGTTGATCATGTTAGCATCTGCTGTAAGCTGAAAGCAGTTCTCGAGGAACAGACACTATGGCCAGAAATCAATTCCATTTTGAGTAAGTGTCGGGTGTTTAGAGTTTTGAAACATCCAAAATGCTAGATGGCACTACTTTTTGGCTTGTTTATTTTCTATATTATCTTGGCATCATTGGACCAGATCCTCAAAGGTATTTAGGTGTCTAACTTTTATTGATTCAATGGGAGGTAGGCACTGACTTACCTTGGAGAATCAGTTAAACTTCAGCCTGAAGTAAAATTTCCAAATACAGGCGGCCTTGGAAGAGTTTGTGATAAAAATATTACTAAGTCACATCAGTAAGAATGTGTATCATTTTGTGTGGTTTGGGAGTTCCCTAATTACAAAGCAGCAGTAGAATATACCTACTGTAACTTAAATGCATGCACAGGGAGTCCACAGAAACATATACATATACTTTATGTTGCTCAGGACTAAAAGTTTTTTCCTATACTATCGCAGTTGCAATAAATTCAGGTCTTTATATAAAGTAATTCAGTAAACTGGCTGTTTCTTTCAGATTAGATGACTTTACTCTAGTCACATAGAGCTGTTAGCTCATCTGGCCTGGTCATTTTTTTTCCCCTAGTAGCTGCAAGTGCAGTTAAAAAAAATAAATGGGCAAGGATGACTACTGTGTAATAGGGAAAATTAACACACACTAACCACTCCTTGTAGTCTTTTTATTGCTCTCCCACCTCCGTGCCTTACCGAGGCAATAGACAGCTCTTTTATGCTTTAGGCCTAAATTACCCTCTGCCAAACTTTTTCTTCAATTAATTTGTGTTTCAAGCTTAGATTCACAAAAACTAGGCTAATGCCTCAGTTGATTACACTTGCAAATGTTACTGCTTGGTGATCACTTACAAAAGGCCAGATCCTGATACCCCCATGCATGTTGGGTAGAAGCTTACTTCAAGGAAGCACCTGTGATTTCAGTGTGTGTGTTCAGAATTAATATACTATGCAACAAGTGTTAGGGTATCAAAATCTGACTAAAGTTTCTCAAATGTTGCTTGGGGCTATCATGCAAAAGTGAGTATGTTGTTTCTTGTTGTTTGATTGATAAAAGACAAATTCTCTTTTTTTAATAGCAAATCCACGTTCTTTGAAACATCTTTGTCGTCTGAAGATTCGGAAATGCATGGGTCATTTGCATCTGCGTTGTCCTGTCTTCATGACATTCCTTCCACTGCCCAATCGGTTGAAAGAATATATACTGTACAAAGAATATGATCTTTACGGACAAGGAAACTTGCTAGGAACCCACTAACCCAACTGCATAGAATCATAGTCCTGTATTTTTGAGAGAGAATGCAAGTGGACAAAGACTATATTGTGTGCAATTCTTTTTCTCTACTGGGATTTTAGCTCCTAAAAACTAACAAATCACTTTGGTGAAAATTTTTCTGGATAAAAATAAAAGTATAGTACAGAATAAGTATTAGAAACCCAACATGTAGCCCTCATAGCAGAAAAAGCATCCAGAACTTAACAGAAGCAATTACAGGTAATGGCAATATAATGTTAAAGTTATCTAGCATCAACGCTTAGGTCAGCATTTTCAAACAACATATAGAATGGGAAGTGTCCTTCAAGACAGGTGGGTCAGGTTGTAACTAGGAGTTCAAATTCTTCTCCCAACTTCTTTGGGCTGCAACTCTTGTTATATTTCTACATTCTGCTTCTGGTTGGAGCAAAGTACTGTCCTAACAACCTACATGGTGGTATTTCAATTTCTGACTACAACCAGCGAGAAGCAGGGGGAGAAGAAAGCCTCCACTCCCAACCAAGAAGAGCTGGAAGGAAGATGAAGTTGTTTGACAAGGTTTTGACTTTTCAAGGTTTGTTATTTCATCCAATTAGCCAATCCCCAGTTTTAAACAGTGAAATGGGGTTAATGGCCATGGAATTCTTTTTATAAACAGAACGTCAGTCAGTAGTGAAACATTAGCGGGTTTTTTTTTATTAGATGTCTGCTTTCCTGCTAGATAGGGTAGTTCCACATCTCATTCTTGGTATTTAAATGTCTTGTTACCATAGTAATTAAGTGCTAGTCTACATATAATATGATGTAGAGCAATCTTATTTTTTCTTCTGAAAAGTTATTTAGAAGGATGTCCATAGATGTTTGGAGTATATTTTGGCCCAGCTCCCTCAATTTCCCACCTATTGCCATATTTGGGGGACAAGTTTAAAGAGTATTGCTTGAATTTACTTTGTATCACGTGTGGCATTTGAGTACCATCCAATGCAATGTTAATGCAGAACCTGGAAATGTAATATGTGAATTATGATTAGGCCCTGTGGGAGATAAAATGGAGACCCTTTCCCTGGTGGGACTTGAACATTTCAAAAGGGCACATTATTGGATACTGTTGTCTGGTAAGGTAATGCCACTATGCACTGAATAATGCTTTGTATATACTTATGTATTAATTATGAATTTGTACTCTAATACAGTACAGTACATAGCTAAACATTTACAAGCCCTTAAATTTCTCCAAGCTAGGAACAGTTTCAGGTGTACAAAATACTGCAGAAGAAACAGATATATAAAAATGAGCAGTTCAATAAACATAACAGGCATTAATAGTATTTATTTTTTCATAATCAAGTTTATGTTCAGATAAGTACAGATTTTTATTTATACATGCATCTGTATCACTTAAGTTACGTAATTCAAAAGTCTATTTTCCCCTCAAAAAAAAATCTATAAACTTTATAAAATACAGATTGGACTAGTATGTTATGACTCATTACTTCTTACAGGGTGCCTACTCAAGTACTGAACAAAACTAATAAGCAGGTGGGAAATATGCATTAGCATCTGTATTAATGGGTCTGAACCAATCAGGTTGTGCTGGTATAACTTCTGTACCCATCAATTCTGTTCATTAACATAACCACAGTTCTTTAGAAAGTACTATGCATGCATGTGACAAAACAAACAAGATGTGAATTAAAACACCAGCTAATGTAAGAAGGATGTTTTCTTTGACTGTTCAGACTGATAGCTGCAAAAATAAATCAGCGTAATTCCCCTCCGTTTTGATTAAATAAAGTGTTTCATTGAATATAGCCGGGTAACATTCCTGAATTACTGACAGAATCAAAATACATTTTGACAACATCAGGCTTTAGCTAATTGTATATTTAGTAGGGAAAAAACAAAGCCATATTAGTAATGTGTTTTTTTTATTTTTGGAAGCAAGCATTAGAAAAAAAGTCTATTTTTTTAAAGTAAGTCTAATTCAAATAAAGATTATTGTACAAAGCAAACTTTGAACCTTTTATTAGTGAACTCAAATTAACTGAAGCCCTAGCTAACACATTAAATATCTATATTTCTGAGTTTAAACCAACTATCAAATTGATACTAGGCATACCCATTTGAGATGATTGCTTTAATACAAATATTCAGGGAAATTTTTTATAAGACTCTTAAAAACATTGAAAAATTACTTATACATCACTAGAACAGGACCAATCTAGTACGTTACGGTAAGATTTTGACCAATCCACTACCTTATAAAATCATCTGACTATATTTTACTAAATCCCAGGTTTGCATATAAACATTATGGAACACCAATGCAGGCACAATGGTATAGTGACAATATTTTCATGCCCAATTAGACATCACTGTAAGCACAAGAAAATTACCTTACTGCCTGTAAAGAAACTTTGGGGGTTCCAGTAAACAAGAGAGATTTTGTGAAAAAGAGCAAGGTAGGAAAGACAAAGTAAGAAAGGTCAATTATTACAATGGACAATGTGTCTTTCCTGAATTCACTGAATATATGAAAAAGTTCTCTCTTAAAAAAGCTGAGTAAGACGCAGGCAATGACTGTCTTTTTGTTTGTGTGTGAATTAAAAAGGAATTCACTTGTAGGAGTTGTGATTAAAGAAAGATTACAGATTTATTATTCTCACTTATAACAAATGCTTGAGGGTTTTTTTCCAGGGGGGAGCGTTGGAATACAGTGCGTACTGTGAGATGCGGAATCATTAAAACAAACAACTCCATAAATCTATCTTCAAATTACGCAAAAGTGAAAAATAGACTACCAGCAGGTCAGGAGAGACGTTTTGTTTAATGTTTCAGATGAGATTATTAATCACGAATTAAACAACCCTACCTTCTTCTTAAACTCTGTGCAAACGTCAATTCTAATTTATAAAAACTAAACATACACATAGGGCCAAGTCCTGCTTATTTATATGCAAGCATATCTAGAGTACATTCACTGAATACTCTAATTATCTCTAGAATTACTCTGAATTTACACTCATATGTAATTGAGCACAATCGACTAGATTTCAGAAGAGGAATAAATCAGCTAATGCCTATTGTTAAAACATGGAGTCAGTGCCAGCCTCATGATTACTGACAATGTTTCATCTGATTTTCTCTTCCAGACCTCAGAAACAATGTAATAGACTACATGAGTTTGTCTTAACTGACTGTGTTCAGTTCCTGAGGGGACAAAAAACCATGGACCTTTTAAACTTGATTAGAATGGCAGTGTCAAAAGAAAAATTTTTCATGACTATGATGGGGATATACACACAGTATAACACAATGCATTACATAACCATAAACACCCATCCTTACATACATGAAGAATGTATATAACAATACCAAGGTTACCCTGAGACATGTGATCATCAGGATTTACTGTTGTCTGTCACATTTACCTCTTAGATGAATAAAACTGGATATTCACCTGAATAAAATTTAAATCTACACCATGCAACAAGCATACTAACCAATTATTTTTTAGTTAAGTGGTGGTAACTATGAGGATACAATTTAGCAATAAAAAGATGATTAATTCTAACCAACACTGTTGCCACAATGTGTGTGTGTTAAATGGTGTTTTTAAAAACTCTTATTTCTACATAACTGAGCTTTTAAAAGGCCAAACATACTGGTTTCACATGCTGTAGGACCATGACTTCAGGTGCTATAGATAATATAATTCACCCAGTAGCAGAAAGATGGGCAGGCAAAGTATTTAACTAGAAGTGAAAACCAAATGAAGAGTTTCTAATCAATATTTCAATCTTATTCCAACGTGCACTTTGATAGCAATCTACCAACCATAGCCAAACATTAATGTAGGAAAAGCCATGCCAAATTAGCTAACTTAAGAACATGGAGCTTATATGTTTAAAAAAAAAGTACTACTTATTAGAGTCTCTGCACTCCACTCAAACATTGGCATTTATTAAAAATAAAAAAAAAATCTTGGCAAAAACACTTTCCCCTAATGATTGACTTACAAATTTTACACAAAATATGGTTCCAAAGTCTGTTATATATGGAAAAATCACCTCCTACAGCCCCCAGAAGCTAACCTGAAACCCCGGTTTAAAAGAAGCAATTACATATGAAAATACACACACACATTCACACAAGTTCTGCTGGGTAAAATCCACTCTACATGGCCAAACAGCTACTTTGACATAGGCTATGTAACAATAAAGGTCAAAGGTAATACTACCCTTCATGAGAGTGGGATGGTACCTTATTAATCTGCTTTATACCACAGAGCTGACCTACCCTTCAACTACTGTCTACTAGTAATTGGCCTAGTTCTTCATCCTTCCATCTCCCTTAGCAGTGATCCCTTCCAGACTAGATTTAGATCCCTTCCAGACTACATGTCAGAAGGCTCACTAGCCCTACCTGCTTACTCACTGCCAAAGTAGGGGTACCTCTACAAAGCTGTGCACAGGCTAGTCTACCCGAACTAGCTTGAATCCCGATAGCGTGGATAACAGTAGAAATGAAGACAGCACACTGAGGGTTCAGTGCAAGTAGCACAAGCCCAGCTCAGACCTTGTGTATATACTCTGCTTGCTCACGCATGGCACGCTGTTTTCACTGCTACTGTACTCACGCTAGCTAGATTCAAACTAAGTCAAGTAGGCTAGGCTCTGAATAGCTTGTGCTGAGTAGATATACCTTAAATGAGACTAGTGCCCTGTCGTGGCCCAGTGCAATGAGAACTCATAATTCAGAGGAAAAAATGGTCACTCCTAGTTGCTATGAGGGCAAGGGATACATGCATGAAGGGGAAGGCAGGAAATACAGGGTCTTGTAAAAAATTACCAGTACATGCCCCATATATGAGAGGCTTGGGTAGTTCTACCAGGGGTAACTGGGGCAAACCCCTCTCAGCTTTGAAGTAGTTCTCGGTCACAGATCCAGGCACCCCATCTCTCAAGCACTGCAAACTAAGTATTCCTGACCTCTCTCGCTACTGGCCTCACCTCCACCTCTTCACTTTAGCCCCCTCATCTCCTTCAACATGCACTCTACTCGTGCTACCTCCACTTCCTTCAGTGCTCTCTCTGGATCGCCTTACATCTGTTTTTAATCCCCTGTAGGCAATGCAACTGTTCTACCAAGTATAAGGACCTCTCTTCTCATTCACTTCAATTACCTCCCTTTTCCTGGGCATCACCCACCTTATTCAGTTCCTTTCTTAAGATACTTCTAACATCAAGAAATGGGTTTGCAGCTTCTTTTTAGTAGCTGAAAGAATCATTCTAAGATGCTAGAAAAAGAGATGCTTCTTGCTCCTCAACGATCAGGCTCAAACTATCTATCTATCACAGGGGCGGGCAAACTTTTTGGCCTGAGGGCCACATCGGGTTTCCAAAATTGTATGGAGGGCTGCTTAGGGGAGGCTGTCTCTCCCCAAACAGCCAGGCATGGCCTGGCCTCTGCCTCCTATCTGACCCACCCCCCCCACTTCTCACCCCCTGACAGCCCCCCCGAGGACTCCTGCCCCATCCAGCCCCCCACATCCCCTGATGGCCCCCCCGGGACTCCCATCTGCCGTCCCCTGACCGCCCCTGGAACCCCTGCCCCTGACTGCCCCCCGCTGCCCCATCCAGCCTCTCCTTCCTGACTGCCCTCCTGGGACCCCTGCCCCCATTCAACCCCCTTGTTCCCTGCCCCCTATCCACACCCCCGCCCCCTGACCACCACCCCCAACTCCCCTGTCCTCTAACCAACCCCCCCCCCCACTCCCTGCTCCCTTACCGCGCTGCCTGAAGCGCCAGTGGCTGGTGGTGCTACAGCTGCGCCACCCAGAACACCGGGTCAGGCCGCGGCTCTGCAACTGCGTTGCCTGGCTGCCCAGAGCATTGCACCAGCAGTGCGGCGCACTGAGGCTGCGGGGAAGGGGGGGACAGCAGGGGAGGGGTCGGGGGTGAGCCTCCCGGGCCAGGAGCTCAGGGGCCGGGTAGGAGGGTCCCGTGGGCCGGATGTGGCCCGCACATTGCCCACCTCTGATCTAACATGACATTAAATGCAGAAACTAAGAAACAAATGGAAGAGATACAATAATATCAGGTCACATCTTAAAGACCTACATATCATAATAAATTTTACACACACACACACACACGAGATACAATAATATCAGGTCACATCTTAAAGACCTACATATCATAATAAATTTTACACACACACACACCTTATTCCTTGTAGAGCCTTTCCAAGTTTAAGTAAGTCTAATATTTATGCTAGGGTAATTTAACAAGAGATGAAATAGTCTAAATATCTATGGCTCCCTGTGAGCCCTGGACAGCTAGACTCAGGATAACTAAGCCAGCTGGCTTTAAATCTAAGGGATAAGAAAAAATAATCCCAAAATGTTTTTGGAAACTCTTAAAAAACATTCCCCTAAAATGGTTTCTGTGAAATATGTAGAAAAAGATTAGGCTTTGACTATCATGACTGAAGTGTCTTGTTTAATTTACAGAAAGGTTGAGAATGAATTAAACAAAGCTGATAATCAAAAATTAAATGGCTAATTTCCAAGGCTTTTAATGGCCCCTCTGGTAGATCATGAGTCAGGCAGGATAGAGGAGCTGGGAAAATTCAAAACCCTTGAATGGAGCAAGACCCACCCTATTTTGCTTGCTACTTGCTGGCATCACACCAGGATCTCTCCTGTCCTGTAAACATGGCATGCTGAAGAATGGACAGAAGGGTTTGGGGGCATGGGCCTGCTCCCTAGTCTCCTCCAGGTTGGGTCCCGTATTTCCTGGTACAGCATATTTTCCAGGTGCTGCTGCTGCCTTGACCTAATCTGGATGCATTTGAGTTCTGTAGGCTTCCAAAAAGGATATAAAGATTATGATGTATATTTCTTTCTAGGTCCAGGGTGCCATCTCATTTCATTGACAATCACATCAGGTAAGGTACCTGAGATCTATTATAGTCATTCCGTAGGATCTAAATTTGAGAGGCTTAGTTTTGTTTCCAGCTGTATTGTTTGTTTTGTTTCCTGCTGTGACTGGATGTTTGCGCTACAATTTTGAGAATCAAGATACCAATTCAATGCTATTTGTCATCTAAAGACCAATGGGAACCCTATCCTGGCCAAACTGGTAAATTGTGGCCATTTGCCAGGTTGCAGGCAAATTTAAGGATTAGTGCAGTCAGTTAATGGGAATCCTGTATTACAAAATCTTCAAATAGATGGGAGTCCAACAAAAGTTCCTTTTTGGCAAATAATTTGTCTCTAGCTCTAGTAAAAATCTCAACTAAAAGAAGATCAATCTGTAATTCAAAGATATTTATCTAGGTTAGAACACAGCCTTCTGAACACAATTTGTGCATCTCCCCTACAATACCATGTCAGGAGGGTTGAAATTACCCCAGCAAAAGGATACTGGCAGAATGGCCATGTAACAAGCTATACTAATTCTATGTAGTGTTCAGATAAGCCCTTGGATTGGTATGAAAGTCCCAACAGCAAAGGGAGCAAACAATCCCAATTCTCTGAAATATCCCTTCAATGAGAATAATGCAATAAAGCTTAAGGAAAAATTTAAATTGAATATCAAGAAAACTTCAAGTTGATACTGTCTCCCACATGAAGTGTGGTGGGTGTTACACTTAAATTGGCCAACCCACTAAGCAATCCTGCACAGGGAGATAACTAGATCACTTAGTAAACTAGAAACTGAAAAGACATGATTTCATACTCTTTCTGTGGGTTTTTGGAAATTTTTAGCTGGATTTTAAGCAAGTAGAGGAGGCAGATTGCAAGATACAATAAGTGTGAAGTAGGCGGTCACCTGGTCTGCAAGAAAGTGATGCTGGTGAAAGAAATATAAGTGAGAAAAGTCAGTCAGAAATGTAAGCAGCCAGTGCAAACTGCAGAGATAGAAAGTCCAAAACTCCTGGTGCCAACCATCCTTTTATAAGCCTAGGATCGGGAACAGGGAGAAAAATCTGCATATGCTCCCTTCAGATCTTCAAGTTGGCAGGAATAAATGGGCAGTCTTCTAGATTGGAGGATAGCTGTTCATGGGAATGGCTGTATACAGTAACTTGTATAATGAATAAGAAATGACATTTAGAACAAGTAGAAAGCCTTATATAACCTGGAAAATATACATAAGTTGAAACCGACCCAGAGGTACAGCTGTATTTTCATGTTTAGTACATTTCCTTGCATTACTGTACTACACTAGATTTTCCCTGACACTGATACATAAATGTATCTTCTGTTCATTGGACTTCACTATATACAGTAATCAGTGCAAAAATAAATAAATTCTCTTACATTAACTGGTTTCCTACTCAGGATGAAAAGGTCAAAGCACATCTGATATAGTACAAAATAAGTTATGTACATCATGCAGTAGTATGGAGATCAGGCTTAAGAGCTGTAAGCAGACACCTGTGAAAGATGCTTCAAGCAGTTTAGATAGGAAGTATGATTTGTATGCTTGCCCCCTATTGCTATTAAATATTTTTTGAAAAATACATTTACATGCAATGACCCAAACCCCTCCCCCCCCCCAACCTCTTTCTAGTAAATTTAGTGAACTGGTTCCAAGGCATGTGGGTATTTAGAAGATCTTCAAACAGCTGGTTCAATCCAACATTTTCACAATGTTAACATATTTTTTATTATAACGTAAACCCCAAGTACTGGACAGTTACTACAGTCCTGTGACAGAGAACTGAGAATGTGGTACTTTTATTTTCAGGGGTATACACACTGTATTCTCATCTTGAAGTGAAAGGGTTTATAACACAATTCCCCATGCACCAAGATGCAAATACATCCCTCTAAGTCTTATCGAGGTTAAATGGAGTAAAATCTTTTTTTACCATCCAATAAAGTGTCCTAAGTTATATTAAAAAGGAAACAGAGACAGTACCATCCAATTCGACATAAAACAAAAATTATAATCTCTCTCTCTCATCTATCTAAAACTATTGCACATTTATCTGGTGTTATTGAGGATTAATATTTTTTTATAAACCCAGAAAATTCTCTGCAACAGTATTTAGATACAGCTTAGCACTGTTTCAGTTCAAAGCCCACTTTTGTTCCACGCGAAGTGTTCTGTGTACAGCAATTTAAAGAACAATATTTCAGTGTACTGTTGATGCCCAATCAGAAGATGAATTTTTGTTTCAAAACAGTCAGCTGCATAACCAGGTAAGTGACAAAAGTTTCCATATTTAAGAGAAGTCGAAGATGTAATTCTGTAGCAAACATGGCAAGTCACCATGCCTCTTTCTGACACATGGAAGAAGGTATATATTTACATTAAAAGGCAAAGTTAGTTAATGAATGTTTAAAAGAAAAAACAACAAAGTATAATCTGGTCAGCATATTGTTAAGTGTTCTATATAATAAGCAGACCCTCCACCTCCATTCTCTCTTCTTGTGTAATTTGTGCCATTTCACCACAAATACGTCCAAAGATTCCAGTTTTAACAAGATCAGTAACCTCATGCTTCGGACTCTCTTTTCTTCTTCCCATCTTCTCCCAAATCACTGTCTTCTGACTGGCTACTGCTAAGGAGTACAAATTGTCCCTCTCCACTGCTCTGACTGGGTCTACTGGAAGCAGCTATCAATCGGCTCTGCTCCTCCAAGTCCTAATATGGGAGGCAGGGAGGAAGGAAGAGAAGGGGAAAAAATATTCACTTCAGAACTTTCCACAGTGAAAAGGAATTCCAGTGCCGCTCTGCAAGAGTAGAAATTATCTTATTTAGAGCTATGCAGTGGCAACTTGTAGAGAGGAATTTAAAAGATTCTATGGGAAACCAAGAACAATAACTTCAGTGACCAGCGCAGATGGATTTAAATCACGATTTAAAGCAGAAAGCAAATCTTGATTTAAATAATCAATTTTAATCTTGTCTTGCATTTGTACTTTTTAGTTATTTCCCTAAAAGAGGTTGATGTGTCGTTTGGTAGCAGTAACCATTACAAGAAGTGTTAATTTGCAACTAAATTCAGTTTTTCGGCTAAATTTGGTGCTTAGTTTTGCTAATCAAGAGGATACAGTATATCTACAAACATTTATTTAAGCGATTATGTACCTTAAATTTACCTTTATTCAGATTCTTAATTTGTATATTTATTATTTTAGAAAATAGTGAATGATGCATTTCTGATTTACTAGATGAATATTAATTTTTTTTACTTGTGATGTATCACATTCTATGTGGATGGAAATTCAAATTCAATTAAATGCACAGAAACGGTATTTAATTTTTTTAAAATTAACTAAATAAAACTACCTTAACTATACTGGATACATAAAAACAGTTCATCAAAACATTTTGCATTTAAAATTAACTGATTTATTGAAGTATTATCTTTAGTGAGTGAACTGAACTGATGGTGACCAGAGTGTCCTTCAAGATTTTAGAACTAGTAGACTTCATTCTCTCACATCCAGTTTTTATTCATAGACCTAAAGAGGAAAACAAACTTTTCTGCTTTTTCAACTCCCACTGGTTTCTGAACTTTGAATGAACTAGTAATTGAACTGAACTGGTTGAATAAACTGAAATGCAGAAAATATTCTTTGCACCTGCAGAAGAGGTGACTGCTGTCAAACACTGGATCTATATGACTTCCACCAGTTAAGTGGTTTGACTTTTTTTAAAAAAAAATCTTGCAAACATATACTGCTTAATTTTCTTTAAAAAAATATTTTAATAGGCCTTAACATAGGCAATCGTGATTTAAAATACAATTTTAATCCGTGTTTTTAATTAATCTAGATTTAATTGACATTAAAAATTATTTTTAATCATCAGTTTTATCTACCTGGGCAGCAGCTAGCTCTATGTGAACAACTAATAAGAAAACATTTTATTCTAAGTAATGTATTCCTATTCCCAGCAAACTCAATTCTACACGGACGAGCAGTATTGCAGAAGAACTCAAACTTTGAAATACAATATGACATTTATGATTTCTGATGTATAAAATTTCATAATAGACCATTTGGTTTTGGAGTTTTATTGTTTGTTAATTTTTTTTAAAGTCAGTAAAACAATGCAATAGTAACAGGGGAGGAGAGGAGGTGGATTAGGTTAACAATATTTTTAGAGTTAAAGTTTGAGTCTGCCCCCAGTTGCAAGTAAAAGTCAATCATTTTTCAAAAGGCTAAACTTTTAAAAGCAGTTTCTATCGAAGATGAGTTCAAATACATCATCTGTTGTATCTTATATGCATGTTTTCTCAGGTTGCTTCAGTCAGGATCTAGACTAAAATTTAAAATATTAAAGCATCAGATCAAGGGGTCCACTGCTGTGGTAACAAGGTATGCTCAATGCTTAGAGGGAGGCATGAATTTGCAAAGCTGACTATCAGCACTGAAAATATGAGGCCTTTAGCCTACAGACTGACACACCATCATCATCCACAAAGAACTTGATTATAAGGACGCTGCCAACCACATGGAAATTTTTTAAAAAGTTTAACCTTTACTAAAGTTTAGATTCAGGAAGTGAAGCGGAAATAAAATTGTTCAGATTTAATCCTAAAATGTTTCCATAGTCTAACACATACTAAGATCCCAAAATCCAAAATTTACTACATTTAGCAAATAAAAAAAAAAAAATCAAATTACAGAGTTTCCAGGTAAAATCAAGCCCACCATGTTTTTTCTACTAATGAATGTAATGTAGTCTGGGGTAAAGAGCCATGAAAGACAGCATGAAGGTTAATGAATAAGAAAATATTAGTACTATAAGTAATCATGAGACATACCTTTTCAATTTGCTTTTGTTTACTGAGTTCTTTCTGTTGTTTCTCCTTTACTTTGTCTATTTCTTTTTGTTTTTCAGATGCTCTACGATCCTAAACAAGTAAAGATATAAATAAGGCTAATCTTTGTAAACTGGGATATATAAAACACTGCCACTTTGTAGGAGTCTCCTTAAGATAGTTATATCAATGTTTGATTTAACGAAGTATGTATACCATTATTCTTACCTTAAAAGACTTCTCTGCTGAAATGAACAAAAAATTTATCTGCAATACCCTTTTCCAATCAGTCTTAGTATGAAACCTATTAAATCTTTATCACTTCTTGACAAGTTTAAATATCACCTAGATACTATGCAATAGACTCTTTAGAAATTCTTAATCTGCAGATTGCTGCCAGACACAGTGCTATTATCTACATACTTCGCATACTGCATTTTGCACGCACGCGCACACACACCCTTTTTTCCCTACTTAAGAATCTTACCAATTCTGCATGAAAAGCAATCTGTTTTGCCAGTCCAACAGAGTCGCAAATCTAAATAGAAACAAATTGAATATTCAGAAAGTATGAAAAATAAATATTCCTTTAAAATTAAGAAAAAATTTCCACAACTTCAAATAGACTGAGTATTAAAGCACTTTCAGATCCTTGGACTGACAGCCTAACATACCAAAAAACAAACAAACAAACAAACTTCTAAAAATTTCTTCATACAACTTGAATGAGAGCTAAGACCTTGAAATCCACATCAAATTTGAAACAAGTGTAAGTAACATAGTACTGTAATACCTTTTCTCCTTCATTGTTTGATTCAAATATATAACAGACAGATGTTGTATGGCCCTCAACTCTCCCTCCTGAGGACCGAAGCACAAATCCAAAAAGGCGTTTATTCTCCTGGTGTGTAGCACACAAGACTACACTTGGCAAAGGAAACTGCCAAAAAAAGGATGAAATAATGGGAATTTAAAGTTTGGTCTATACATCTTTGAATACCAGATATCGATATACTGTAGCTTACTAAAACAAAATAAATGGACATGATCAGCAGAAAGAATTTTATTATACCTGATCAAATAGCTGGATAATGCTTTTGGCATTGCAGCAAACTGAAACAGGTTATCAAAAATATTCAGTGACCAAACACATGCAGATCTTTCAAAAACGTACATTGTGCAGAGAGTAGTATAGCATTTGCATACAACAAATGTTACAGTGAAGTCTGAGTTCCTGTTTCTTTTCTAGGCATGTGCACGCACACACTTTTTCAGATACTCAGCTCTCTCATACAAATTCCTTCTGGACTAAATTTTCAATATGTGGTCTCAGTCGAAGGATAGACTGTTTTTGAAAACTATGACCTGAATACATTCACGAATTTTGAGTTGTGCAGGCATGCGCACACACACACTTTTTGTATTATGTTCAGTTGACATTTTTGCACTCCCATAATTAAAAAAAGGCTGAAGATAGAAATTTCAAACTTGGGTTCTTTTCAAAACTTCACAAAAAATGGAAAACAACCCAAGATTGAAGAAAATAGTTTAAATTAGTTTTAAAATTATGACAACTCAAAGTTAAAACAGTTACACCATAATTTTTTTTTATTTAGGTTTTTTTTTGGAGCCCTCATACTAGAATAGTTTAGAGCACTGGGCACATGATGAATTGCCTTAGTTCACATTTAACAGCTTACAGCCCTAAGACAACTCTGCACTTTAGGCCTTAGAGTTCATAAATGCACAGCTGCTTTTAGCATTGAGAAGTTTTACATGCTTCATTTATTAAGGAGTCCTTAAGACACTTAACACAATTAATTCTCTTCAGCTCTCTAAAAAAGACCCAGCGATCAAATGTAAAGCATTATTGTTCATGCAATACAGACTAAAAAAATTAAGCAAACAAATCAAAAATAAATAAAGAAGTTAAGGTTGTTACTGAAGGTTAACGTGGCCATACTGAATATATTGTGTCAAGTATTCCATTGATTTCTTTTAGAATGCAAGACATTACTCTGTATTATTAATTTTTAGAGATAAAAATAAGTTGACCATAAGACATGTCACATACAAGACATGCAACATGGCCAATTTAATAATGCATTAGAGCCATCGCCTTTTGAATTTCCTGACTCGTGTAACTGACATCCCAACCTTAATGTTAACGTCTGACTTTGTACTTACTACTCACTACAAAAACCTATCTTGCCAATTTTATTATGCTCTTGCCATTTCAAATAATGAAAAAGGCACTGTTTGAAATGTTTACTTAATCAAATTAATTCATCACCCAAAACAGTCTTTCACTTAGCCATTTTAATACATAATTCAGTAAACTGATAACTTAAGTTTTGTGGGAAATCGTTTAGAAATCTCATTACACAGTATCGTTGATATTTAAGAGAATGAAAATTGTATTCAAACAAAATTAGACATAAAAAAATCAGAAAAAAAGAATTGGTTGCTTTAACATTAGCACTTAAATTACTTACCCTGAGCCTTGTAACTTGCGTCTGTGGATCTATTAACCTAAAATGTTAATTAAACAAACAAATCACACAGTAAATTTTCTAAATTGAAAGGATGATTTGAAAATATACTTGTGAAAGTCAACTTCAGTAAAATTTAGGAAGGATACTTACTTTAAACAGTCACAACTGACTAATAAATGTGATTCTGTCATCCTGAAAATGTTATGGATAGCCCGGGCTGCTAGTATTTGGCGCATTGTTTCATAAACAACATCTGGACTTTCATCAGATTTAACCTCCATGGAGCCAAGGAATCTTACAATAAATAACTGGTGAAGAATGGAATCTAAGACAGATAAGAGTATTCAATAAGCAGTACCAAACCATTTCTGGGTTTTCCTATTTAAACATTACTGTTTCCATGACTAATCACAGAAGAAGGATTTCTAAGTTAGTAAAATATTATAAACAAAATCCCAACCCACGCTCTAACTAAAAATTATACTTCCAATATTTGTTTATGAATGACAGATGCAGTTACTGAAACAGCAAGATACACATCTGTCTACTAAGTTTTTCACTTAGGTTTAGTGAACATGAAAGACTCAACTAGTTAGACTTCCAGACTGTAGTCTCACCTGACTCATCTGATGCAGTATATGCTAATGCAATCCACCAGTCCAGCAATGGGTGCTGAGCTAATTATCTTAGACACATCTGCTGTAGATGAAGAAAGCACTCAAGTATGCTTTAACTGAATACTAGCATACAAGTCTTAATTTTATAGCTTCTATAAAAAGCAAATTAGTTTTGAAGAGTATTTCAATCAAGAATATTTTGTACTTAAATGAAATCCTGTTTTACCTTCTGTTTCAGATTTTTTGCCTCCAGATTCACCAAATGGATTTGTACGTCTATTAAAAAATTAAAACATTAAACCAGGAGTCAGAGTGCAAGAGCCATTGACATATAACCTAGACTCATTCTACATCAAATAAAGCAACGTAGTAATTTCACCGATTGGGATCAAAATAGATAGCCCACCTATGAGTCACAAGGACAGACTTACTAGATGTGGGTTTAAGACACAAGCTGCTGCATTTGAGTGGAGAGCGCAGGATCTGGGGAGTGGGGAGGAAATATCAGGTGCTATCTGTCCCACTGTTGTGGTAGGAATGCAATTTGAGCTTGTTGTCTGCACATAAATACAACCCCAATGAATCACTTAATCTTGTTAATTTTTTAAAAGACAGAGTTTTATTTCAAGTCTCATTGAACAGCTTCAGGAAGCGCAGCCAAAAGCTAGTCCTCTAAGAGATTAATTGAAAACAGCACACCTTTCCCCACTTTTTCAAGCTGCTGAATTACTTGCTACAGGGAAGTCACTGGTTTTGTCTCAAATGCAGCTCTCTGAAAACATCTCTGGGGTTTTACTCCTAGAGGGTCAAGAGAAATGTGGCTATTTCTGACTCTCAGAAGAGACATAATTACTCTCAATTATAATAAAGTGAAAATACTCTAGGCTTCCAGTCTGCATTTTTCAAGAGAAGGAAAGTAATGTAAAAAGAAAATTTCGAGCTGGGGAACTAGCTGAAGCTCTCAAGGAGAAAGGAAAGATATTTTCTTGGCTAATTGGCATTGCTGAAAACTCTCAATGAGGACAGCTGATAATAAGAGTTAAATTTCATATCAGCTTTTACCAGGAAAAAAGTGAAGGTGTCACTTTTTCCAAATGTCTGATATGGTCCTAAAATTCATTTTTAGAATAAATCCAACATCTGCCTTAATATGTAATACAGAATAAGTCCGTCTTCTTTATTTGTGTGGCCTATGAGATGGGATTGTTAATCTTTAAATTAATAATGAAATGTTAACTTAAACTAATCAAAAGTAGTGTGTGAACTTTGGATAATCATTGAACTAAATAATTAAACTCTGAACTAAAGTTTGCATGGCAAAAAATGTACAGAAGAATGGCGAGTCCCAAAAAAGATTGTTCATCTGTTCAAATATACCTAGGAAAATTCCCACAACCAGATTTTGTTGGTGCTCAGACATTTGCAGTCCCTCAGAATCAGAACAGTATGGAGAGAATAAATTCTAAGCTTTTTGTGGTCTAATCAAAAGCAAAAAATCACCTAACAGATGTACTTCATATTTGTACCTGAAACACAGTGACGATTTTTAAAAAAGTATTGTGATAATGGTACTAAGACAAGTATAGCACGTTTCCAATCTATACCAAATGGAGTAGTGGTTTTTTAAAAATCTTTAGGGAAATATTGACTGCATCTCTATATAATCTCTCCCACCTGAGACAAAATCATGAATATATATGATAGAAAAAATATCTTTGTTGACATGAGTTTTTGGTACGCTATTATATGCTTTTCATTGCCTAGAATCCAGTTCAGGTCTTATCAACCTATTTTAATCAATATGTTGTACTTAATTTGATGCACTGTTTAACAGTCTCATTATTCTTCTAACAAAAAGGAAAAATGAGTTGAGTTGAATACTGTACATCACACGATTTTCTTCTGTGTGAACTCTAAGTTTCTTCTCTCTGGTAATAGACACTCCAACATGGGGTCAAACTCACAAATCAAATATTTTTTGTAAGACGACACCCATAAGTCACAAGACTTAAGTCACAAAATAGTTTTCAGTTGCCTTCAGATGAATGGGATCTACTATCAACAACAAAGATTAATTAACTTGAATTCTGTACAAACAGTTCTGTAAAGGCAATGCACGGTATCTAATCAGGCATCTTATTTTGAATGGAAAAATAAAACAAACAAAAACAAGCAGAAGAAAGAAGTTGTTTTATATTTTGGGAGAACTGTAAGGCAATTCTCAACCTGTCTGTATAAGACTGCTCTAGAAGCCTAGATCATTTTCACTCACCTTTTAGTTTAGGAAGAGTGTCATCAGTATGCCATCACCACCTGGAGGCAGGGCTACCAAATTTCTCTTGAGTTTCCAAGAGGAAATACCCAAGGTGCTGAGCGAGCAAGCAATAGGAAAGGAAAATATACTTTTTAAAACCAAATGATTATGAAGCATAAGCTGTTAAACAGGGTGAGAAAAGCTGCTGCAAAACTGAAAAACTACATCTTGAATTTACAGTAAATACTTGGCAGTTTCACAATTATGTGTGAAAAAGATACTGTTTTGCAGGCCTGCTCTCTGCATACTTGTCACAAAAAAGTCAAAGCAAAGAAAATACACATGATGGAGTTACTGGCTGGATTCACTTTCCTTACTTTTGTTTCTGTAATTGTAAAACAGACAAATACAAGGATTTTTCTTCCATTGCTTCTCCTACCTGCCCGATTGCCCTGAGGCTTTTGCCTGACCAGGCTGATCTTCACTAACTGGAGAAATTATGTCAAATTGTATCGGTGTGTCAGGGGCAACAAGGGAATCCAAGGAAAGTGCTGATAAAGCTGCTGATTCAGATCCCAAAGACCCAGAGCTATTAGTACGAGCTGTTGGAGGCCGAGATTGTCTAAAACAAAACAAAGAGCGATGTAAGCTTATAGATAACAAATGAAACTCCACGGTGGACACAAATATAATATTATGAAACTTGGGAAAAATAAAACAAGACAAATATTAGAAGAAATTTAAGAGAAACAATACTATCATTATAAAGTATAAAGAAATGCAGTCTAGATTCAATTTCAATCATTTACTACTTTCTCTCATCACTGATATGGCATTCACATACTAGAATGTGAAATATCCTACAGCTAGAAGTCTGATGCTAATTGTTAGAAATATTGAGAAAATTGAATCAAGATTGTCAAAAGCCAACAAATTAGTCACATGGCTTAAATGGTAAAGTACCAAAACTGGATACAGTGCTGATCATTTATTTCTTAATGTACATCATAGAACATTAAAATAAATTTGCTACATTGTTCAAGAACTTGTTTTTATCCTGTTAAAGGTTTTAAAAGTCACTGTAGACAACTGAAACCTTTTCTGCAAATCATGTTATTTTAGAAGCCTTCACCAGACACCCATTGGAAATGTGCTCTTAAAATGACCAACTGTTCCGTAATGTACATTGTTGGCCGCATGCTCTCATGTCTCTGTTGGAAGGATGGAGAGGGGGTGACAGCCTCCAGAGCGGATTGATTTACACGTGCAGCAATTTCCTATGTAATTAAAAGAAAAAAGGTAACTGAAAACATTCTCTTCAAATTCAATTTAGAATGTTCAGTTTAAATTTTACATGCAATAGGAGAAACTATAAATTAAATCTATGCTGGAACCACATGTTCCTATCAATGGCAACACCTATTAATACCAGGATGATATATGGCCCCAACTCGGTATTCATCAAAATATACATGTATGTAACTCACATTTGTTTCATTGATGTTAGTGACTGCATAGTAGGGACAACAAAAACCTTTAGTTTCCTATTTACAGTTTAGTTAACTTAGACATTGTCACACAAATAGCTTTGCTATTATCCACAAACTCATTATTAGTCCAAAAATTGAAAACTGGTATCACAAGCAATGTTTTTGTTTCACACTGAACTGGCAGATCTACACTTGTCAAGTTTCCAGTACTTAATGAGGAGCTTATATTTCATGGTTCCATAGTGGATTCATGTACAATTTGATATAGTGCCTGTATATTATGCTTCCACTAGTTCTCAACTCTAGAACATGATCAATGGAAGGTTACCATTCTGGTACTTCACAACACTGCACCTGCCAAAGGCCAGAGGCAGAAGAGTATCTTATTTGATTTATAGTCATACCCCACAGGACTAGCAGAAAGCAGGAACATCACCTGTGAGAATGGCTTAGCAGTTGCAAGTAAGAAGTCTGAGCATTTATTCAACCAATTACCCTAATTTACTAAGATTTTGGGTGTCCTCCAAGACCTCTGAATAACCGGAGTTATATTTTGCCACCTACTGAATGATCAAGACCACTTTGATTAGCTCCATGCATGGCCTCCTTCCTACACAAACTGTTACTATGTTAATTTTGTCATAGATAAGGCCCTACCAAATTCACAGTCCATTTTGGTCAATTTCATGGTCATAGGATTTTAAAAATCATAAATTTCATGGATTTCAGCTATTTAAATCTGAAATGTCACGCTGTTGTAATCTTAAGGGTCCTGACCCATGAAAGCAGTTGTCGTGGGGTCGCATGATTATTGTAGGTGGGGCTGTGGTAATGCTACCCTTATTTCTGCACTGCTGCTGATGGCGATGCTGCCTTCAGAACAGCTGGAGAACAGCGGCTGCTGGCTGGGAGCCCAGCTCTGAAGGCAGCTCAGAAATAAGGGCAGCAATACTGCGACCCCCCTGAAACAACATTGAGACCCCTCTGCAACTCCCTTTTGGGTCAGCACCCCCAATTTGAGAAATGCTGGTCTCCCCTGTGAAATCTGGTCTCTTGTGTGCTTTTACCCTATAATATACAGATTTCACAGTCTGGGATGCGTTTTTCATGGCTGTGAATTTGGTAGGGCCCTATTCATAGGATTATTTGACAGTCAGCTCAATTAGAAAGTGAAGTTTTCCACTGCTCACCACAATGATTTGTGGTAAGCAAAATACAGACACAAGTTCTTGAAAACCAATTTTTGGAATGTTATTTACATTTTCAGTAATGTTAGTTTTTAATGTGCCCTCTTCTCAGCATTCAGGTGGAAGAAATGTATATTACTTGCTTATAAAAGTTTATAGTGCTGCCAATACACGCACTGCTTTACAAAACAAAGTTACATTTCCTGCCATGAAAAATTTCTAGTCTGAGATGTAAGACACATTCAAATTAATTTCATACTATAAAATTAGGTCGAGCAGATCTCTTAAAATGAATACACATCTAAATTTAAATGTATTCCTTTGGGTTAGTTTTGGATATTATAAAACAAATGATCAAAGTTACCTCAGGGTTTTCACTTAGGTATATCTGTTTAGAGATGTTGTTTATTGTACATATCCACTAAAAGAGAAAGAAAAAAAAAGCAGCATTAATAAGTATATTGTAGTTTTAAAAACCTGTTTAAATATTTTAGCTGATTTTTCTTTCCACCACGTTCCCGCCGTGAAAGTCACACCGTACAGCAGAATTTACCTCCAGAATATTGCAGCCAGCACCCAATATTTTGTTTTCTATCTCCCTGCCTTACTGAAACTTGCTTGCAGCTGCCTCTTGTTTGTCAACTTTTCCTTGTTCCATGGAGCCCAAGCTAGAATTCAGCTTGTAGCCAGGAGTTTGTAGGCTAGCCAGCTGTTCTACTTGGAGAACAGTGCAGCAACAGAGGCCCAAAGAGTTTGGGAGGTGAGCTGCTGAAGCTGGCTACAAGCTCCCCCACATTCTCTGGCACGCATGAGAAAAGGAGGTTATGAGCTGGCCTTCTGGACAATGTGATGGGAGCTGAGGCCCAGGGATCAGAGCTGGATCAATTGGGCATCTTAGCGAAAAACCCATCCTCAAAAACAATCACTGTCAAAAATAACTGAATGGTTTTACAAGTGAGTATTTTCAGCTACCTTTCATAGTTGTGCGGGTGGGGGGGGTGGGGAAGGGATAATGGGAATGAAGGGTATATCCAGGTGAGAAAACTATCACAGGAATTTAGGGGTCCTTGTAAAAGTGCATGGGGCCCTGATTGCACTGTATATTCAGCAACAACACAGAGCAGCATGATTTTGCATATATCCCCCTTTAACTGCCTGCTCATACTTGCATTATAGAAATCTAAAAGCTTACAAATGTTAAGTTTTTATTCTTGATGCAAGAAAGTCTATATTAAAAATGAAAGCAAGGTAATAAATATTTTTATTTAGCAAATATTTAAAGGTGTTTAACAGATTTGCTCCACAGAGTTTCTGGAAAACCCTAAATAGATTCAAGAATTTAGTGAAAAGTGTCTGGTCAATAGGCTTTATCTGAGCAGTTTGCTAACAGATCCTTTTCAGTCTTCAGCTCTAGAGGGAGAACGATGCTCAAATGAAGTCTAAATTGTATCATGGAATACCTCCTTTGTTAGCTCATAACAATTACATTTTAAGAATGTAGTAAACCACAACTAAACTATTTCTATTTTCACATTTTAAAAGCCCCCCTCTAATTTGAAACGTTTAGGGAAAAGATTATGTGAACTTCTACTCTTTGTCTTCATTCTCTCTGCATTTATACTTGACAACACCCAAAGATGTTGGCACTGAGTATAAACACTGACCAATTTTCCAGCTGATATCCACTTGCATAGGCAACTACAGTGCATGCTAGATTTACCCTCCATTTTGAAAGAAGAGTTGTTTGAAAGTGTCACAGGGTGTCTGGTCCCTTCAAGAGGGAATGGGACCAGTCCTCTGAGACTCATTAGCTGCCTCTGAGTAGAGCAGTAGTTCTCAAACTTTTGTACTGGTGACCCCTTTCACTTAGGAAGCCTCTGAGTATGACCCCCTTATAAATTAAAAACACTTTTAAATATATTTAACACCATTATAAATGCTGGAGGCAAAGTGCGGTTTGGGGTGGAGACTGACAGCTCGCGAACCCCCATGTAATACCCTCATGTCACGGCTGAATCCCCACTCTGTCACTCCGAGTGCAGAAGGTGGGGGCCTGCAAGGATTCTAAATATTAACACTAGCCACTCCAGGCTTGTATTAAACTCCCAAGGTTACAGCTTTTCTCTGACCTTGGCTTGGTAAACGCTGCCACCACCCAAATGCAAAAAGAAAAAACCCTTGGACCCAGGAAGGAGCACTTGGGAATTCCTCCCTGTGGGGTACCCTCAAACCCTTTCACTTCACCCCACCCCGCTCCCTGGGGAAGAGCCGAGAAAGAAAAAGGAAATTAGCTATTGCCACCAGCAAATCAAACAGCATATGCACAAACCTCTGAGGACACCAAAAATCCAATCCTGTTCTTAAAAAAGGTAAATTTTATTAAAAACAAAAAGGAAGAAACTACACCTGGAACTTAGGCTTTTGCTAGATTTTAAAAGAGCAATTCCAAAAATTAAGCACCCAAAATAGCTTTCTTGGGGGGTTAGCTTAAAGGTTACAAGCAAACAAAAGCATCTGGGGTTAGCACAGATCCACAAGCCAAAATAAAGAAATAAACCAAATTGCCTCTTCCTAAACATTCCTAATTTACTTACATATTTGGGTTGTAGTTCTAGGTATGATCTGATGGTTTTCATATCTGGTTCAAACTTTACACAGAATTCCTGCTTATAGCATTGCTGTTCCATGTCTCCGGAGAACAACAGACAAAGGGAAAGTTTTTTTCACATTTGAAAAAGTTCTAGCCTTTCCATTGGCTCTTTTGATCAGGTGCCCACTTCCTTTTCTTTACCTGGGGGCTTTTAACCCTTTACAGGTAAAGCAAGCAGAGAACAGCTGATTTTACAGCTAGCTGCCTGTTCATCAAAGGGAGCTCCCCCGCCCCGCAAGTCATTTATCACACCTTGCAACCCCCTGAAGGGTCCCAACCCCCTGGAGTAGAGGCTATTTAGCTCACCTGGTTCCACTTGAGGGCAAATCAATTATCTATCAATCATAATTGGGGAGTGACTCAGAGCTTCTCACAAAGGAGTTCAGAGTAGTGGGAGGAAGCTGCAGGGAGGAAAGACATTCTCTGCAGGCCCTCTCTAGGCTAGAGGGGGGGAGCTGCCTAGAGTAAGAAAGTTCAGGCAGGGGCAACCAGTGAGGTCTGCCAAATTCCCCAGATGAAGAAAAAGACAGGAGCAAGCTGTTGGAAGTTTCCTGGGGAGGGCTGAAAGTCCCCTGATAAGGAAGGAAAGAAGTGCTGCTGAAAGCCTGAGAAAAGAAGGGCTCGGGAATTACCTCAGTGTAGATTCTGAAAGAGCTGGGAGGGGTTGGTGGAGGTTCAGGGACACTGGGGAAAGCCCTGATTGGACTTAAAGAGAGAAGCCCGAGAGGGATGGATACGAAGTATGTGGCACGACTGTTTAATCCCAGGATGGGGACATTGGCGAAATCTGGTTGTCTTCCACCTATAGTGTGAGCTGCACTAGATGTGAGAAGAGTCTGGGCAGAGAGCAGATGAGAAGAGTCAGCTAAGAACCTTTACATTGTGACCTTCGACTATAACTGGGTCGGTCTGACGCTTGTATGTAAATAAATCACTCTCAACAAGAGTGGTTTTTCATTGAAAGAGTGATCAGTGGCACCGGGATAGGTGCATTCTTGCTGCAAGGTGGATCTAGGGACCTCAACCCTTACACAAGAATGAGTGTCGAATGCCACCAGAAAGCAAACATTTGGTTTTTGTTTGAAACGTATTTGTTTCTTTGATCACCCAGCAGTGGGCAGTGAGACATGCAGTCTTCCTAACAGATACTGAAAGCATTAAATGCCTTTCTATACTCAGCCTCTGAGCTTCTTGCCAAGGATGCATGGTCCTGTGCTTGCTTCTTAACTCGGTTCTAAAGCTACCATCAAAAATAACTATAGCAATGCCACTAAGACAGCATGACTTTTACAACATTAATTCTATGATCTTTTGACTGAACGCTTTTTAAACAAAGTTTGGATGTGGTTTTCCTCTTGTTTTGCAACATGGCACTCAGGATATTTCATTTTGGGCTTTCTTTTGCTTTCTATAGCTGGCTGACTCAAAGGAAAAAAGCATACAGTATACACCCCCGCTACTGCCCCCAAAAAGGTGTGCAGTGTTTGTTTCCCTTATTGCCAATGACTATGCTGGCAATTTTTCCTCCAAGTTAAACCTATAGGTCCCCACTGACAGTCACTTTTGCTGGCACAGATTTTTTTTTCCAGGGTAGAAATAAAGGCACACCTTCTTGACATGTCAGTATGGGTAGAAGAAATCTTCAGGTCACTATTCACTTTGATAACCTAAGAAATATTTCTTATGTGTAATGAATTATCAGAAAAAGCATCTGAACAACCACACACTTGCTGTAAGCTTACCTCTTCATAATCTTTTTTACTGTCTGCCTGTAAGATTGAAGATCTGAAAGAAGAGAGAATAAAAAAAATTCTCAGGCTCACTTATTTGAAAGAAAAAGATCCTTTCAGTAACTTTTTGTCTTGAGGTAAATTTTCCCCTTGATACATGAATGTAACTTGTACTAATAACACTGGGAGCTATGCACACATACTAAATGGAAGCTAGATTTAACAGAAGATGCAATCTTATTTCTATGCATAAATCAGGCAAAGGTGCTAGCTGTGCGCACATAGCAACTGAACAGTCAGGTAGTCTGAAACAAGCTAGACAGTTTCACATCCATGGGTATGTTTACACAGAAACTAGATACAGTGACTGGCCTGTATCAGCTGACTCGGACTCGGGGCTGTTTCATTGCTGTGTAGAGGGTCAGGCTGGATCCTGGGCGCTAGGACCCTGTGAGGTGAGGGTCCCAGAGCCTGGGTTCCAGGTGGAATCCAAAAGTCTACACAGCAATGAAACAGCCCCACCGCCTATGCCCCACCAGCACTAGTCAGCTCACTATCTCATACCCAAAACAATGACAGGGCTTTGCAAGTGTCCAAACAGAAGAAAAAAGTATTAATGTAGATGGCGCCAACTTTTTTTCCTCCAGGATCTAGATCTTATTGCACAAAGTAAAGAACTGAATATTGAATCTTCCTTTCTAGAAGAAAGCATAAGAAGCTGTGCTGCACCCTGCTAAATTTGGAGCTTCTCATGAAAAAGCAATACTTATTTTGTTATAACCTCAGTTTTAAAATTGCTGGGAAGGGTAAGAATCAAAGATACCCAAGTTATGGATGATTTTGTTGATAGAGATATAAAAAAATTTTTAAGACAATGTTTTTGTAAAGGATTTTGAAAAGCACTTCATATTTTCTATGTATATAAAGTCATTATTCAGATCACTTTCACATCCATGCGTACAAGACTAACAGTTTTTTAGAAAATATCAACAGAAAAACATCAAGGCAAGTTATTATGCACGTTTGTTAAAAAAATTAGGCTATTTTAAATATGTATAATAATTTTGTAAGTGGTCTCATAGGCGATCAGAGTGTGCTATAGCACAATCAAGATCTTTTTGTGTTCAAATGGCAATGGGAATTCAGCCCTAACAACATGCTATAAACACCAGATAGTTCTAAGGCTGAATGTTAGGTTGCAATGGTAGGGAATGCAAGAGTACTTATACTTGATTATCTCAAAACACCAATTTATAGCAGAATATTTACATTTTTAATACAATACACCATCTACCTGTATAATGGATTTTTGTTATAAGTTATGGTTAAATAGGTCAAGAGAGTTATGTGATCTTTAGAATGAAATTGCATTACAAACAGCTAAGGCTGTGTTCAAATCTTATTTAAAAGTATCTTCAAGCTCGGGTACATACTTAGTTCACAGATATCATACATAAATCAACAGCTCATTTTCTATGAGTCCAGGACTGCATTTCATGCCTGAAAGTCTAGTCTATGGACATCAGAAGTAAGAGGTTACACTTAAAGCTGTATGGAAGGATTCTGGTGTTTGTAGTGAATGCTAAATGTTTGAACGGGACTATCGCTCAGCAAAAATTGCAAGAATTACACTGAATTTTATCTGGTTGACATCTCAGTTATTTAGAACTGGACAAACCTAAGTAATAATAATAAATGTATTTACTGTGGTACACTGTATTTATACTAATAAACATCTTGTTAATAAAGTAAATTTGAGGGTTAAAACCCAGAAACATTGCTCCAACAACAAATGGAAAGCTATCCCACAATCTAGCACTCTGAGTCTCACTTAATACATATTCAGATTTCAGTGCAAATGTTTTGGAATTATCCAAATAAAAAGTGACGTTCACACAGTTTAAATGAATATAGATTACAGCTTGTTTAACATGCAATATAACCATTTATGGTTATGGAACTGTTGTGGGCTTTGATTATTCCAACCTGTTATCAGCAGCTCCATGTGGCTGTTTAGAATATGGTGAAGGAAAAAAAGGCAGAGTTTTAAACAACAAAACAAAAACCCCTGTTCAAATTTTCACCAGCCAAAATTGAAATTTGACTTTTTTTTTCTAGTTAGTTAATGAATATAGCATCATTTACAGATAACACTATCATAAGAATGAATACTAACTTTTTGCCATCAAAAGATGTTATCTGAAAGCAGTATCTTCTGTCCTCACAGTCCACAGCCATCACAGAACAGTTGTCTATGTCCATGACAAGTCCTCCAGCTACATCACCTCTTGCCTGACTCATTAGGTTTCCACCCTGAGTAAAGTAAAACTGTCTGTCCCAACTGGAAGACACCAGCCCAGTCTTACTAAAACAAGAAGGGAGACACTGATTTAGTGGATTGCATATTTAAGTCAGACCCCTAAATTAGAAAAATACAAAAGAAATCAGAAAAACAAGACCTCCAAGTCTTTTTAAGAAAATAAAACCCAATAGATTTTCACTAAGTCCTAGATTAATTTACACAACATAGTTGGTTTCTTCACCATTTGTACCCTTTTACTTTAAGCTAAACTGGTTTAAATATCCTAGTTATATGATGAACCATGTAAAAGTAATATGCTAGCCAACTGTTACAGCTATAAGAAACTTAATTAGAAGTAAAGGTTAAACCACTTGTGTTTTAACCAGTGGTGTTTAGAGCGTTGCTTTATGGGTCATAAAAATCAAAGGGTCTTCTTTTTTCCTTACCCTTTTGGTGGTAGGATCAAGAGTTCTTTAACAAAAACAATGCATTTTGTTTTAATCCACTAAGACTTAATTTAGATGTCAAGTATTAATATCAACATAGCCAAGTAAAGATCAATCACTTTCCACCCAAAGTATTTATTTGATTCACAGGAAGAGACTGCAGGAGCTATGGACCACAGCATACAGCCTCTGCAGATCTATATAAGAGGAATTTCATGATAAATAAATTGGGGTATTGCACTGAGAATACCCAACAATGGAACTTCATCTTTGTTTTTGTACAGGTCTTCTCACTTCAACATTAGCTACAAAAGTTGAACTATTTAAATAATTCATAGTTCAAGGTCAAGAAAGTACTTTTCCTCTAGGTTGTTGTTGTAACATTAGACTGATTTTTATGAAGTTCTCCATGTATGCAGAACATGGTATAAACTGGGAACACACACACTAAACTTTATAGCTTTCATTCGTTTTTAACCAATTGTAAAACCAATAGGTTGCCTTTACATATGTGGAATAATGTCTCCCTCTAGTGGGCCAAAGAGCACTCCTTTAAATTGCCATGCATGTTCACAAAAGTCTGTTTAGTATAATGCATAACGTGTTTTCCTTATATTTCAAAAGTACAAACTCTTATTCTACTGTAACCCAAACCTTTTATCCTAAAGTTGTATTTTACATAGAAAATGAGCAACATAATATAGTATTAATCCTTCAAATACTGGCTTTTTCAGAGATTACAACCCAATTAATATTGAATAAATACATATATCTCCATATTTCTTTTGTAGGCACAAGTATCCAGGGGATTAAGTTTTATTAACAAAAGAGCATAATTTCTCTAACCACTAGGTGGAAATCAGAAGGTCTGTCTCTATTCCTGACTGCTAGGTTCTTGTGACTATGAGGAAGTCACCTGATCTCTCTGTTTCAGTGTCTCTGTCTTATGGCATTAACACCACTTACTTTTCCTTTAAGATCACTGAATGAATAATGCAAAGTATTAATAGGTGGGCCAATTACTAAAATCCAAAAATTAATGCTAAATAATCCACAACTCAACCTATCGTGAGGAGAATACAAAGAAAGGAAGCATATCAAGCTTCACTGTGGCCAGTTCAATTTGACCAATTAAATGTTTAGGTACAATCCAATATAGCTGTTTTTATAAACATCACTTCCTTATCCAACGTGCCTTTTTTTTTTTTAAATGAGTAAAATTCTTCTGACTTTTTAAAATAATAGTAGGTAGCTTACTTCCTTGCATTAAGATAGCCAGCTTTCCGTGTTAGATTTCTATGGACAGGAAATTTTGTTGTGTCAGGATCAGGTAAATATAATGGATCACTGGCTACTTCCAAGTCCTCTATGGTCTGCTGCATGGTTTCTACCTCAGAATCCATTTCCCTGCGAACACTAAAATAGCATAAAATACAATGCGTTATTAACAGAGATGACGTAGCAGTAGGCAGACTCAAAAAAGAAAATTAGTGAAGGCAAAATTAGGCATTAAGGATACAACTAAACAAATAAGAACAAAAACTTACTTCTGTACACTTGTGCCAATATTGGTTAAAAATTCTTCCAGTTGCTCAGTAAGATTTTCTGAACCCATTTTAAAGAAACTTATCTTAAAAGAGAGAGAGAAACCATTCATTTAACAAACCAAACAAAACCCATCTATTTCTGTTCTTTTAAAACCCTAGTAATAGATCCAATAGTAGGAACTCTAAAATCATTGTGATTGTTGGTCTATCCGTCCCGCTAAATCTAAAGATTTTGGAACATGTCCTTCACGCCTCACAACACCGCTCAGATAAGATGTAAACAGAATGCAGCTGTATTGTTTGGCTTTACAGCAGAAGATATTTAAATTTAGTTCCTACTTCTACGCTGGAGCTGTAGACGAGAAGCAGTAGTACTCATACTGAAGAACATGGAAACATTTCAATCACAATATGGGGGTAAAATAATCCTTTTATGAAGGGAAAGAAGAGGAGGCTAAGTTCTCTGGTAATGACATGTTCTCACAAGGTCTCTATATTAGCTTGTTTTTTACTACAAAATTTTGATCTGTTTGAGCAAAAATAATTTTCATTGCGACTTCACTTTAAAAGACACAAACTATTCTTATGGGTAGTTCTGCATAAAAACGAAGTAGGAGATTGGTGTATTCCTGGCTCCAGTGACATCTATGGGAGATTTGCTATTTATTTCAATGAGGTCAGAGTTTCACCAAATATACTCACATAGCAAAGAAAATGAATGATGACTCAAGTTCTGTAGCCTGATCCATAGATTATGTATTAATTATATTGATTACCTAAGAATTCCAGTTATCACTTTGAGGGTTGACAGGTTCTTGCCCCAAGATCAGGCCCAGTATTATTAAAATTACTATATAGTTGGGAACCCCGATGTGCACAATTGCAACACTCACACTATAGGAACGCCTCTATATTTCCAAGTAGTTTATTAATACATTTAGCAAAAAATCACAAACACTAACTCAGTGAGGTAGACAGAGACACTACAGAAGTACATCTGTACGTCCATATACTCAGATCACCCCTTGCAGGAAAATCTGAAATGTTAGTCATTATCTTCCTCATCACCATCACTTTCCTCCTCATTACCAGTGGCCATCATTCTGGCCCCTTTCAAGGGCTACATCTCTCTCTTAGCCCCACAGGCTGGGATGCAACTTCTATGTTATGCTGAGGCCACTAAATCTAATGCATTATTCAGTAGGGGTTTTTGCCATTTTCGCTTTTTGTATTTCCTCATCCTACTAATGTTGAGGTGTCCTTCTTCTATAGGTGTAACTACCATTTGTGGTTACTACTTCCATGTTTCTTGTGGTAGCACTTACTGGAACATTCTACCTCCTACTAGTGAGCAAGCTCTTCTTTGTTCCTAAAATCAAAAAAGGTAGTCGATCTATGCCAAGGGTTACGGCCTACTTAACCACACTTGTGCTAGCTTAGGCTTCAGCTAATGTCTTACAGGATACAGTAGGTTTCTTGTGCTACAGCTGAATATAATGAAAGCAGCTAAGTATAATGAAGGCAAGGCAGTGACTATAGTAAAGGCAAGCCTGTGGGCTACAATTTCTTTTTAAAAACTTAGCGACAGAGGCAGAAAGTGATTTGTCATATTCTCTCTGAACATATATGTAAAAAGAAATTTGAATTGTCAACTATTATCTTATTAAGTTAGCTACTAAACTGAGCCAGAATGATTGTGAACACCATTCCAGTGCCTCCAGCATTCCAGCAGTGATGAGACTGCAATGATTGACTCTAGGGCTAGATCTACATTGTGCCACAGTGAGAACTATGGGGGGCATCAGTTGCAGAGTGCACCCAACTGTTGCAATCCTCACTGCCTCACATGGACGCTGCTGGCTTGAACAAAAAGGTACCTAGTTTGCATGAACATAGTCCTCTTTCAAACAGGACTACGTTAACACAAATTCAGTACCTTTCAGTTCACACCAGTAGCGTTCACATGGGACAGTTAGATCACAAGACTTCAGTGAGCTCTACAATCTACACCCCCGCATAGTCTTCACTGCACTGCAGTGTAGACAAGCCCTAAGTCTTCTTCAGAACAGCTGCCAAAGGAGAGTAAAAGTACAAGCTTCCCCATATCATTCCCTCAGAATGTGCTTCAATACTGAACTGCAGAAACCCTTCTTCTGGAGATGAGAAGACCATACCATTGCTATAGTCATTCAATTCTTAGCTTCTCTGCATACTTGTCAGTGCCAAAGATTTACTCAACAGTCACCAACAATGCCGTGAGAAAGTTCCTACCAGCAATGCTGTGAAAGGTACTCTCCAACCTTATTTCAAAGCTACAACTTTCAGTGTTTGACATATTCACCTGAGCTTGCATATATCCTAGCAAGGGTTCCAGCATGGCTATTTTCTTCTTGTACTGAAGAGTATTTAATGCACAGAAATAATGCATCATGGTCTGATGCTGTTTCTTCTTGGAAGTATACACATCTTCTGTAACTTCATACTTGACCTAAAGAGAAAAAAAAAAAAGTCACAAAGTTTGTGACTCGTTGTTTTGCATATCCTTTCTGTACAGGTTTATTTACAACCAGCACTGAAACATTACTATTAAAAAAAAAATCCACCATATATCAGAAATGGCACTTTTTGCCCCATGACTCCTTTTCCAAAGATTATGGAGGAGGAATCCATGGTAACCAAACCCTGCATTTTGTTTTTCCAGCACTGAGTTCTCTCTTTAACCAAATGTACCTGAATATTGCATCCTTAGACTCACAGCATTTTAAAAATATTACATGCCACTCTTACAAAGCAAAAGCAGCTTTTGTCTGCTGTACAAAGTTGTCTCGACTATTAGAACCTGAACTATCAGACTTTAAGTAAAGTCTACTCTGTTGCATATTATTTGCTATCATTGGAGATTATGTCTATTCTATAATATTTTGGTTTACCTCCTCTAAAGAGGCTGCTTAAAAGTACGTCTCACAAACCTTTTCATTCTCTCTTCTTTTTGACAGCCGACTGTATCTGTTAATGGCAGTATCATGATCTAAAAAATAAAATATTTAATATTTTATAGTCATTTAATAAGTTAAGAAAATATATAAACATAGAAAAGATACAGTAATGGACAATATTTAAATTCAATGAAACAAAATAAAACCACTTAGATTTTTAATGGTTTCTTTCACTGACACTTGGAACACAAAGCTCTCCAAAATTAAAACCTCAAACTTTTAAAAAATGAAATCTCATGAATAAGAGGAGGTTACTCACCCTGTGCAGTAACTGACGTTCTTCGAGATGCGTGTCCGTGTGGGTGCTCCACTCCAGGTGTTGGTGCATCCCTGCGCCTTTGCTTGGAGATTTTTACAGCCATATTTGTACCAGTCACGCACGCGCAGAGCCTGCCCCCCGCTCTGAGTGTACCTTAATAGTGTGCGTGCGCGACCGGTCTCCTCCGTTCCTTATCTACAACGGAGGCTACCCCAACTCCAAAGTAGAGGGGAGGAGGGTGGGTAGTGGAGCACCCACAGAGACACTCATCTCTAAGAACGTCAGTTACTGCACAGGGTGAGTAACCTCCTCTTCGAGAGAGAGATGTCCCTGTGGGTGTTCCACTCCAGGTGACTTAAAAACAGTGTCTCAAGGACGTAGGGACTTTGGATTTGGTAGGAATGCAGTAGATAATACAGCTCTGCCTAATCGTGTATCAGAGAGAGGCCTTGAGTAAGGGCATAATGCTTAACAAATGTGTGTTCAGAAGTCCAAATGGCTGCTTTACAGATGTCAGCCAGAGGAACTTTGCGTAGAAAAGCCACGAAGGTAGACACAGATCTACTGGAGCGAGTTCTGATGCTGGCTGGAGGCGTAACTTTTTTTATTTGATAGCACAGTCGGACACAGTCAGAAATCCAGTTTGAAAGTCTCTGGATAGAAATAGGTGTCTCTTTGGGGCACTCTGCAATGGAGACAAAGAGTCTAGAAGAGTTTTTAAAGGGCTTGGTTCTATCCAAATATAAGGACAAAGCCCTGTGTACATCTAACGTATGCATTGTGGATTCAAGAGAGTTTGCATGTGGTTTAGGAAAGAAGGTTGGTAGGTGTATCGGCTCATTGATGTGGAATGACGAATGCATCTTTGGAAGAAATCTGGGGTGTAGTCGGAGGGTAACCTGGTCCTTAAAAAATAGTGTGTACGGTGGGTCCGCCATGAGAGCTGCTATTTCTCCTGCACGTCTGGCGGAGGTGATTGCCACTAAGAATCCTGTTTGCATAGAGAGGTGTAAGAGGGAGCAAGTGGCTAGGGGCTCAAATGGTTGTTTAGTTAAGCACGATAATACTAAGTGAAGGTCCCACGGAGGGGTAGGAGATTTAATGTCCGGGTATAGGGATTGGATCCCTTTGAGAAAACGCTTGGTGATTGGATGAGCAAAAACAGAGGTGGTATTGATCTTGTCATGAAAAGTTGTAATAGCAGCTAAATGGACCTTGATGGAGCTGAAAGAAAGGCCAGATTGCTTAAGGTCTAATAGGTAGTCAAGTATGGCAGAAGAGGTGCAGAAGTAGGAGGAAGCTGTTTAGCTGAGCACCACTGTGAGAATCGCTTCCACATTCGGAGATAGGTGATGCGAGTAGATTGTGTTCTGCTATGTAGGAGCACTCTTTGAACCTGCTCAGAGCATGCTAGTTCATTTTGGGAGAACCATGTAGAAACCAAGCTTTGAGGTGAAGCATGGACAGGCTGGGGGGCAAAGAAATTGGCCGTGTTACTGCGATAGGAGGTTCGAAGTGAGGGGCAATGAAATCGGTGGGCGAATTAACATTATGGTGAGGAATGGAAACCATGGTTGTCTGGGCCGTGACGGGGCAATCAGAATTACCGTGGCACGATCTGTTGGTAACTTTGTCAGAACTCTGTGGAGAACCAGTCTTGGGGGAAAAGCACACATTAAGTGTTGAGCCCCATGAGATCAGGAATGCATCTCCTAGGGAATGTTTACCCAATCCCGCTCTGGAGCAAAATTTGGGACATTTCTTGTTCTTCGCAGTCGTGAAGAGGTCCAGGGTTGGATAGCCCCAAACGCTGAATATATTGCGTATGATCGTGTTGTTTATCTCCCATTCGTGATCCCAGGGAAAACGTCTGCTTAGTTCGTCCGCAGCAGTATTCAGGGCCCTGGGAAGATAGGCAGCTGATATCCGGATGTTGTCCGTGAGGCACCTATTCCAGAGCTTCATGGCTCCTGTACAAAGTGAGTGAGATCGAGCCCCTTCCTGCCTGTTGACACAGAACATGCAAGCGATGTTGTCTGTCATTATCCGAACATGTTGGTTCTGAATAAATAGGAGGAAGTGACGGCAGGCATTGCGTATGGATCGCAGTTCTAGGACGTTTATATGTATGGAGACTTCGGTGGAAGACCACAGCCCCTGGGCTGTGTGGTGGGAAATGTGCGCTCCCCATCCCTTGAGGGATGCATCGGTAGTCATTATGAGGGATGGGGAGTCCTGGAGAAAAGGGACTCCTGAGCAGAGGTTAAAGGGAACTGTCCACCATCGGAGGGAGGCTTTGACTCTGAAGGGTATGGATAGAGGCTTGTTTAGAGCGTGTACATTCGGTCTGTAAACCGTGGCCAACCAAGCTTGGAAGCACCTCATGTATAGGCATGCATATTTTACCATGAAAGTACACAAGGCTATGTGGCCTAATAGTTGCAGGCAGTCTTGTGCAGTGACCTGGGGACTGTTGCGAAGTTTTGTAACCAGGAGTTTTATGGTGTTGAAACGATTCAGTGGGAGAGACGCTTTTCCCGTTTGGGAATCCAGGTGCGGTCCTATGAATTCCAGTTGTTGGGTAGGAGATAAGGTGGATTTGTTTTTGTTTATTTGCAGGCCAAGGGAAAGGAAGCAAGCGACAGTAAGCTGCATGGATCAAAGAGCTTCGTCGAACATTAAAGCTTTGAGGAGACAATCATTGAGGTAAGGAAATATTATAACCTTGTTTCCTGAGGGGGGCCATAACCATGGTTAGGAGTTTGGAGAAAACTAGGGGGGGCGGTATATAGGCCGAAGGGCAACACTCTGTATTGAAAATTTGTAGAACCGAGGGTAAAACCAAGAAAACATCTGTGGGCTGGGTGAATAGTCACATGAAAATAAGCGTCCTGTAGGTCGAGGGCTGAAAACCAATCGCCCTGCTCCAGGGCTGGGATTATGGTGTTGAGGGTAACCATTTTGAACTTTTGCTTTTTGATAAATTAGTTTAGCTGCCTAAGGTTGAGGATCGGTAGCCATCCCCCGTTTTTTTTTTTTCTGTTAAGAAGAAATGGGAGTAGAAACATTTCCCTCTGTGTTGTTCAGGCACGATTTCCACTGCCCCCAATTGAAGGAGATGTTGTAATTCTTGGAGGAGCAGTTGCTTGTGAGAGGGGTCCCTGAAGAGGGACGGGGAGCATGGGTGGATGGGAGGTGGGGAGAGGAAAGGGATAGAACAGCCAACTGTGACAACCTCTAAAGCCCACTTGTCGGTGGTAATATTGCTCCATTGATCGGAGAATGGGCGTAGGCGGTGACCAAAAATAGGGGCAGGCGGTGTAAGCGCTGAAGTGGGAATATTGTTTTCTATACCCTCGACCAAGGCTTCAAATTTGCTTATTGGTTGGAGGGGGTTGAGATGCTGCCGAGAAGTTGGGACGGTGGCGTTGATACCTGGATCTCTGGTGCTGCTGTTGCTTGTGAGATCTATGGAATTGCTGGGTGTATGTGGGGTAGCGTAGTAACGCTGGTAAGGCTGGTATCTATTCTGGTCATAGGTGTCAAATATAAAGGGAAGGGTAACAAATCTTCCTGTATACAGTACTATAAAATCCCTCCTGGCCAGAGGCACAAAATCCTTTTACCTGTAAAGGATTAAGAAGCTCAGGTAACCTGGCTGGCACTTGACCAAAAGGAGGCAAGATACTTTCAAATCGGGGGGCGGGGGGGAGGGGGAGGTTTTGGTCTGTCTGTTCTGTGTGCTTGCCAGACACAGATCAAGGAAGCAAGCAATCCAACTCCATTAGAATTAGTAAGTACTAGCAAGGGAATGCATTAGATTATTTTTGTTTTGGCTTGTGATTTTCTCTGTGCTGAGAGGAAGGTGTATTCCTGGTTTTCTTTCTGTAACTTTAAAGTTTGGCCCAGAGGAAAATTCTCTGTGTTTTGAATCTGATTGCCCTGTAAGATTATCTTCCATTCTAATTTTACAGAGGTGCTTCTTTTTCCTTTTTTCTTTATTATAAAGTTCTGTTTTAGAATCTGATTGGGTTTTTTTTTAGTGTCCTAAAAAAAAACAAAAAAACCCAAGGTTGGTCTGTGCTCATCTTGTTTATTCTCAAGCCTCCCCAGGAAAGGGGGTATGGGGACTTGGGAGGTATTGAGGGGAGTAGGAACTCCAAGTGGTCCTTTCCCTGAGTGTGTCTAAATCACTTGGTGGTGGCAGAGTTACCTAATCCAAGGTACAAGGGAGAATTTGTGCCTTGGGGAGTTTTTAACCTAAGCTGGTAGAAATAAGCTTAGGGGGTCTTTCATGCGGGGCCCCACATCTGTATCCTAGAGTTCAGAGTGGGACGGGAACCCTGATACAGGGGTTTGAATTCCCAGAGACCGGAGAGTTGCCCTGGAGTCCTTCACGGAGTGGAGTACGTCATTTGTGATGGAGGCGAATAGTTTGTCACCGTCGAAGGGGAGATCCTCAATGGTACTCTGGACCTCCCTGGGAAAGGAAGAGTAGGAGAGCCACGACCCGCAGTGCATCACGACTGCTGTGGCAGTGGACTGTGCCGCAGTATTGGCCACATCAAGGGCAGCTTGAAGAGTAGTGCAGGAGATGATTTGTTCCTTGGAAACTATGGCTGTAAATTGTTGTTTCTTTTCTTTTGGAATGTGATCAATAAAGTCCATGAATTTATTGTAATTTTTGTGGTCGTAGTTTGCTAGACCGGCTGTATAATTAGCAATGCAAAACTGCAACGTGGAAGAAGCGTATACCTTACGTCCAAGCAGATCTAATCGCTTACTGTCCTTGTCGGAAAGGATGGAGCGGGGAAACTGGTGTTTGTTCTTTTGATTAACTGCGTCTACTACCAGCAAGTTTGGCCCTGCGTGAATAAAAAGGAATTCTGAGCCCTTGGAAGGAATATAGTACTTTCGGTCTACTCTCTTACAGGTAGGTAGGCTTGCAGCCGGGGTTTGCCAAATGGCCGTGGCAGATTCTAAAAGGGCAGCATTGATAGGTAATGCAATTCTAAGAAGACGAGGGCAGCAGGATGTCATTTAGCTCATGCTGCTGTTCAGGAGCTTCCTCCACGTTAATTCGTAGCTCATTGGCAACTTTTTTAAACAGGTCTTGAAATTTTGAGAAGTTGTCCAAAGACGTCAGAGGAGGAGGGAGGAAGCAATGCTTCATCAGGCAGAACAACTGGTCTCACACCTGGCTGCACTGGTATAATGAGTGTGGTCCTGAGTATAAGGAGCCCAATATTGCCACTGTGGTGGGAAGGGCATGGGTGGTACCATCCAGGGGTTCACGCACCATGGGGCAGGACCCTCAGAGTAGGACGAGGCAGCTTTTCTATGACCTCTCTTGAGTGGGGTCTGTGGACAAGAGATCTGATAAGGTGAAAATTCTCTCCGCAACCCAGATTCCTCATCACTGGAAGAAAGCTGTGTGGACCTTGCCTGAGGGTCTAGAGAGAAGTAGGTGTTAAGTAGGGGTGACTGCAAGTTAGGTGACACCAGGAGTCCCCTTGTGTGTGTGAACTGCAGTGCCACAGTGCCTCTGTGAGGGGAGGGCTGAGCGAGAGGAATTTGTTGTGAGGAGGGATTCCTCTGTTCTGTCACTGCCAGCTAACTCAAAGGCTGACGGTGCCGGGAGAGCGAGAGGAGCCTGTGGCGGGTCAGGCAGGCTAGTATACATCGGCACTGCTTCCATTGTGGTGCTAAACAGTGCCGTGTGAGAGGCCAGCAACTGAAAGCCTGAAGCCTCGGCACCGGAGGTTAGTGTGACCGCCGCAGCCACAAGCGGGTTTCACGCAGCGCCGGAGGACCCCGGCGCATCAAAGGTACTCAGCTGGGGGAGCACGGAGAGGGAAGCAGTCCCCGGAGAAAGGCCTGTCCCTGCAAATACCCTTTGCAGGTAAGAGAGAATGATTTTTTTTTTTTTTTAAGTTTTGTTTCGGCTCTTTGAAGTAGGGGGGGCTGCAGTGTACAGCAGTCAGAGACCGGGTCTGAGACTGGTCCGAGAGATTTTTGCAACAGGAGCAGTTTTAGCCGCAGCTCCCTGTCTTTGTGTGCCCTGGATTTCAACTTGCTGCAGTGGGCACATTTTTGGGGGATGTGGGACTTCCGCAAACATTTAATACATTTAGAATGGCCATCTGAAAGAGGGATGGCATCATTACAGTTAGAGCAGCACTTAAAACCTGGAGAGCCATGCATGTCAGAAGTGGCTGCACTCACAGGAACAAAAAATTTTTTTTTAATATAAAGAGAAGAGAAGGGAAAGGGTACTTAACTATTACTGGTAAGCTAAACTAAGAGGGAAAATAAGTTGAACAAGGAAGAGAAGAAATTCTCTAATGAGTCTGCTGAGCTCCGGATGGGGACAGTAGAGAAAGAACTGAGGAGACCAGTCGGGCACGCGCACTATTAAAGTACATTCAGAGCGGGGAGGCAGGCTCTGTGCTTGCATGACCGGTACGAGTACTGCTGTAAAAATCTCTGAGCTAAGGCGCAGGGACGCACCAACACCTGGAGTGGAGCACTCACAGGGACATCTCTTGAAGAAGAATTTTTGTTCTCTTGACTATCATTCTACTACTCTAGCTACCTAAACTGGAGACAAATTCTAAACAGCTATGCAAGTATCTTCACAAAAATTAGAAACAGGAACTGTCAGGAAAACTTTCCCTAAATTCCTATTATTCTTCAAAGTGGTCAAGTGACAGTTTCTGAAATGGAGAAGCACTTTTATTAATAAAATCATTTGCATATTCTATTCTGTAAAGAAAATAGATTCCATCTAAAGCTTGTCCCCTTTATTAGCATATACGAAAAGGGTTAACATTAAAGAAATTGGTTAGTCTCTAAGGTGCCACAAGTACTCCTTTTCTTTTTGCAAATACAGACTAACACGGCTGTTACTCTGAAACCTGACTAAATAGTGCATTCTCCCCTCTCCAACAAACATCAACTACATTTTTAAACCAACATTACCACACCCAACCCAGAAAAAATAAATATGAAATAGCAATTTTAGGGAACTAAACTTCCATTAATTAAGCAAATCCCTATTTCATAGAGCACAGAAATTCATAAACCAACTAAGACCTAAACAACAATACGCTGTGTCATAAATATAAAGGGAAGGGTAAACCACTTTAAAATCCCTCCTGGCCAGAGGAAATCTCCTCTCACCTGTAAAGGGTTAAGAAGCTAAAGGTAACCTCGCTGGCACCTGACCAAAATGACCAATGAGGAGACAAGATACTTTCAAAAGCTGGGAGGAGGGAGAGAAACAAAGGGTATGTGGGTCTGTCTATATTTTGTCTTTGCCGGAGATAGACCAGGAATGAAGCCTTAGAACTTTTAGTAAGTAATCTAGCTAGGTATGTGTTAGATTATGATTTCTTTAAATGGCTGAGAAAAGAATTGTGCTGAATAGAATAACTATTTCTGTCTGTGTATCTTTTTTTGTAACTTAAGGTTTTTACCTAGAGGGGTTCTCTATGTTTTGAATCTAATTATCCTGTAAGGTATCTACCATCCTGACTTTACAGGGGGGATTTTTTTTTTTTTATTTCTATTTACTTCTATTTCTATTAAAAGTCTTTTTGTAAGAAAACTGAATGCTTTTTCATTGTTCTCAGATCCAAGGGTTTGGGTCTGTAGTCACCTAGGCAAATTGGTGAGGCTTTTTACCAAACCTTGTCCAGGAAGTGGGGTGCAAGGTTTTTGGGAAGTATTTTGGGGGGAAAGACGTGTCCAAACAGCTCTTCCCCAGTAACCAGTATTTGTTTGGTGGTGGTAGCGGCCAATCCAAGGACAAAAGGGTGGAATATTTTGTACCTTGGGGAAGTTTTGACCTAAGCTGGTAAAGATAAGCTGAGGAGGTTTTTCATGCAGGTCCCCACATCTGTACCCTAGAGTTCAGAGTGGGGGAGGGACCTTGACACGCTGTCATTCTAATTTTACTATATTTAGTGTTTTGTTTCCATCAGTTAGTAGTAACTGCATTAATTTTCAGTTATGTTTTCATTAAGGTATTGTAAGTAAGTTGCCACAGGCTGACTGGCCCTTTAAAGGGAGTCAGGCCCAGCTTTGCCTGTGACAGAACACCTACTCTCCCAACTGATCCTGATCATCTAGGAATCAGATAGCCCTGCTCAATTATTAGACCTAGCAAGGAAGGGGTCATTGAATGACTACAAAGGGCAAGAGAGTTCAGTTGGAGTAGAAAGTTGTAGAAGGGCAGTTGGCTCTTCTGGTAAGCCCTGGAGAAGGGTAATCCCCAGGTTAATAGGTTGAAGAAGGATTGAGGGTTACAGGAGGGAAGCTGCTCCTGTGCCTGGCCCTGGAAAATAGGAGACTCCCAGAGGAAAAAAAAGCCCTGAAAGTCAGTGCTTTGTAGGAGAGCAGAAAAGAAATGAGACCTGGGCCCAGGAGAAGCAGAAGATTCTTTTGTTTATGTAGCATTCAGAACTATTGTCTAAGTTTGTTACTAATACCTTGCCATGTGGTGCTAAGAGAGATTACTATCTGTGAGTTTCCTGGGAAGTGGGTGGTGGAGGGGACTGAGGCAGGGTGAGCAGTATCAGGGCAGGGCTATGGAGGCTCACCTTGCCACCAAACAAACTAATTTTATGACTCCAGTTTTCCGTAAACCTTTGAGACTCAAGACTGGGATTTTCAAAGAAAGCTAGAAAAGTTATGTTCATTGAAAATCCCTTTTAAATCCCCACCCTACCTCCTGATGTTATATTCTGTCATACAAACATTCACAGGAAAATTAAACTTTTAAGGTGTACTTACCATTGCTGGCAATTTGGAAAACTTCTTTTAAAGTCAGTATCTCTGCAAAGAATATTATATTTGAATAAGAGACCAATATCAGAAGAAAATATAACATTATTATAATGTGAATATTTGATAGTTTTAGTTTTCTTTTTAAAAGATTGAAGAAAAGTGGCCTCTACCTCTGGGTCCATGAGAACTTCAAGCACTTCCACAGCTAGGTAACTGACGTAAACGGGAAGTGTTTGTAGAATATATAAAGGAGGAGCATGGTCTCATTAGATGTTAAATACAATCTCAGTTGCAAGTTTTGCACTTTTGTAATGAGCAAATTTTCAGCTGCGAGTATGGCATCAGGAACCATTTTCAATAACCACTACATAGTTAATAGCCACCCTTGAGGACTATGAAAAGTAATTTTAGACTTGACTGGAAAAATACCATTGCTTCCTTGTTCTGAAAAATAACATTGTCTACTTTGTTCCATAATCACTTCTGCAACCTGGCATCGCACCTACAGAAAAGGAAAATAATCTTTTCTGAAATCCACAAAGAGTTATCTGGATTATGATAGAGCCATTGTTTTTCCTTCAGTGTAGTGTCCACATTATTAGTATGGAATGTCTTACGTTAGGAATTTTAATTAGTTTTTTTTTAAAAAACGTCATCGTATTTTACATACTTGAAACCAGTATTCAATAGTCTAGTAAATTTAGTATGCAAATAAAGTCTACCATAATTACCCACTTCACATTATTAAAGAAGTGCATCTTATTTTGTTTAATATAAAATAAAGTGCTCACAAACTGTAAGCATTTGCTAAAGCCAACTATTTCACCAGCAGTGTCAGGCAAACCACCTTACAAATCCAGACCTATTATACTGTTGATCTACCCCGAATAGAGACTGCCAGTCATTACAAGTTTATATGGTGGCATTGGATGTGGACAAACATCCTTGAGAAATAGGCTACAACCTACAAATTAATTTATATCTTTTAACTGAAACCTGATTTTTACTGGGATCACCTATGTGAAAGGCTATTGCAAAAATTAGATCTTGAACAGAACTGTTTATTTGCAGAAAGAAATTACCATGTTTGTTGACATGACATAGGATTAATTCCTTTAAACATGGACAACGTTTTTTAAAATATCTGTTTAGTAGTTCTAATGTCAATGATTTACATTAAAAATATACAAGTTTGAGACAGCTGGAGTATATTCCAGTGTAAATTAAGTGATGTAGCCTGTAATTAGGTAGAGCAAGAGCTATGGATAAAAACTACTATATGAATCAGTTTGACTACTCTACCTTTCAGATCCCTTTCTTTAAATTGAGTAATGGGAAACATCATGGCATCAGCTAGTTGAGTTGAAAGAACTGCATGACAAGAACTGAGCTGTAAGGGGAAAAAAACAAAAGAGCAAATAGTCAGCTAAGTAAGTAGTTTTTGGAAAATATTACTAACTGCAGTTCCGCTTGGCTTCAATAGCCTCCATGAACAAAGTTGCTTTGGTATAAATTTCACTTACAGATGACAAGCAAGTCGTTAAAATATCTTTCCCGAGCTTCAGCCATGTTTGCAAACTACTTCAAGCTAAAAAGGACATTCAATACAGAGTTTTAATTTTAAATGTATGTGTTAAAAAGTAACTGAGTCCCCCTCAGCCTTGCAGCTAACAGCATGAAGTACATGTTGCAGTAACGGAAAGATTTTTTTATTCAACTTTTGTAGGTCACCTTTAGGAGAACTTAAGTTTACACACTGTAGATAGATATTAAAAAAATATAGTCTTTGTATCTATGTGGAGGAATGCCAAAGCACACTGAGATCCTGCAGATGTGTGTTATAATAAAATAGGTCAGTATGGAAAAGACTTAATTATGTATGGAAACTGAATAAGCATATAGCTTTTTAGCTGATAATTATACCTTTCTTGAAAACTTGTCCTCTCTTGGTTTTCAATAGAGCTGATTAAAAAAAAAAACAAAAAACACACAATTTCTGTTCCGGGGAAATTTAGAAATGTCTAGTTTTTGTTTAGGAATAGAACTAAGCAAACAAACAAAATTGACATTGGAAGCTCCAACCCTGAGGCTCCTGGTTCAGCCATGGCTCGCAGGACCTGTGAGCTCCCGGTCAGCAGCGGACTGATAGGGAGCCGGAAGCTTAGATGCCCTGGCAGCCAGAGCTGTAGCTGACCTGAGGGCTTCGGAAACGGGTGCTTCCATCTCTATAGCAGAAAGCCTAGAAACCCTGGGACTAGCTGCATGTCAAGGCTGCCCAGAGCCATGGACTCTGGAGTCTCCAGCCCCAGGGCAGCTTGCCTATTTGGGCTGCCCCAGACCCTGGAAGCCCAGATTCCCCAGCGGCCTTTCAGGCAAACTGTGAGGCAGTTAAGCTTGGTTTTATCAGAACCTTGCCTGTTGTTCATTGGAGGACTGAACCACACGTTTCTGCAAAACATTTTGGGTCCGATGAATCTGCATTTTCCAACAAAACCATGTGAGATGCTGTATGGAATCTAGATGACCATTTATAATATTATCGATACCAATATTACAAAATTGCAATGAATCTTACACAAGATATGCCATGTAAGGTAACAGTGGAAAAGTTATGATTTGCTAAATAGGATAAGCTTGTTTATATGTATGTATCATCTTTGAGTTATGAACGTGTGGTATACTTGGTATCTCAAACTTGTGCTGTGTATCTGGGTGATACCCAGACAGATTGGCATCAGCATTATCCAGCCTGCTCTATGGCCTATCAAAGGCAATCAGCTGTACAATGAACCCATTGAGAGAAGCCAGGGACTAAGCCTATGAGTCAGCAGGACCTGAAGGGACATGCCTGTGGACAGAGGACTCCAAGAGCTTTTCCCAATGTTGCCAACTTAGGACTTTGTCACCAAATTCAGTGAGTTTTTGGTTTTCCTAGTGAGAAAATAAGTGTCAAAGTGACCAGTGACAAATCTAGTGACTTTCACTGCCAATAACAGTGACATTCAGAGAAAGAAGGTACCAATATCTATAGTCACAAAATCATTCACAAGCAGCTCAATAACGTTAATAGAATCCATTCCATGCTCTTCTTACTACATTCTATTGCATACCAAGTCAATGTAGTTACATCTCAATTGACCATGTCCTCAGAAGGAATCACATTCCACTGTTTCTTGGGCTGAGATCACTATAATCTGCAGGCGAGGAAATGAAGTTTGTGGCAGCTAATTAAATACTTTGCTAAAGCCAGGTGCATTTTGGAGAGAGCAGCACATTAACCAGGGCTTGTTTTTACCCAGATGTGTTCTTTCTCACCGCTCCACAGTAGGTAGCACACCCTGTGATGTAGGGAAAGATGGCTAATGAAGTGGGCAGGGCGGGGGAAGGCAGTTGAGCCAGTGAGGAGAGCCGGGAAGGTGAGGTGAGATGAGACAGGGCCACGTGCCCCAATGGGGTGGGGGTGCACTGTGCCTCCCTGAATGAAGCCCTTACTACAGGATCAAAGGTAGAGCTGGCTTGATTTCAGTTCCCCTTTACTCCTTGCCCTGGCTTGGCCTCGGGTTAGCTGCCCAGCTGTTTTCAGAAATGAAACCTGGAAGCAGGGGGAAGGGGTCCGGCTAGCAGATTTTTGTTTTTAAATCTATTCTCTTGGCTCCCTGTGCCAAGCTCAGGTCAGGTGAATGTCCTCTTCTCTCTGGTTCTGGACTTTCCCTTTCACTAACCTGTCAGCTCAAATCCAGGATGGCAAGAAAGGGAAGCTCAGCTGAAATTAACCAACCCCAGCCAACCTGGGCTGCAGTGTACAGAGTGCACTTCCCAGTGAGCAGACGGCTACAGTTTCCTTCCTAATGAGCAGAGGCACCCTCCTGATGATGACCATGTATTTTTGTAGTTGCTTCTGCTGTGCAACAGAATATAGTACAAAGAGCATGGAATGGATTTTATTAACACTATTGAGCTACTTGTGAATGATTTTGTGACTACACTTGCGCGTGTATATATATATGAAATTCTCTGTTGAATTCTCTGGAAATTTTGTTCAGTGACATTTTTAACTCCTTTTGAGTACTTAAACAGCTACAGCTACTGACTTTTCAGGGTTTGTCTGGTGACTTCCTGCTATGTGGAGTTGGCAACACTGGTTTTCCATGCCCATGTGCTGTGAGCTTGTGTTTGGGGCAAAGGATGTACAAGCCACATGGCAAAGGAGATAAAAAGGCAACTGCATCATCTCCATTTTATCTTCAACCCTGCTTCTCACCTCTGGAGTAACTTCTCTACAAACTGAAGCTTTGAACAAAGGACTGATAAACCCATCCAAGTTTTGGATGTGTTGCAGAGGGATTTTACAAGCAAGCAAACTCACCAATGCTGCTAAGGACCTGATATATGGACTCTGAAGTCATGTGTGTGTATCTGATTGCTTTGATCATTTAACAACTCTCTTCTCATTCTTTTCTTTTCTAATAAACCTTTGGTTTTAGATGCTAAAGGATTGGCTGGCAGCATGGTATTTTGGGTAAGATCCAAACTAGTATTGATCTGGTAGTGCGGCTGGCCCTTTGGGGATCAGAAGAACATCTTGTAGAGTAAACAGAGATTTAAGTAACCTCTCACTTTACTGGATCTATTTGCTGATTCAGAGCCAGAGAGTGGAATGCAATAAAGGGGGTTATGTGATTTCTTTTCTTTCAGCTTCTTGATAACGAGTGCGGTGGATCAAGAGCAGAGTTTGTGACTGGTTGATGAATCTAACTACAGTGTTAATGACCAGTTTTGGGGAAATCATCTCTCTTTTTTGCAGCCTTCCCTGTCGTTGGCATTTCCAGTGTGGGATTCCCTAGGCACCTTGGGTTACACCCTGATTCATCAGAAAAATTCCTATCCAGCTGAAGTTTTCAGGACTCCATCCTCTCATGGTTCTCCCTGATTTCTTCAGCATGTACTTATCTCATCAACAACTTTCTGTGGGAGTTCTACAGAGCTCTGTTCTTGGCCCATTCTTCTTCTCCCTTTATATATTTTCAGTCTCTCGGTTATCTGATAGCAACTGAATCTTTATCTAAATCTAATCTTTATCTATCTTTATGCTAATGACTCCCAGATCTACCTCTCAAATTTTGATCTGTCTTCCGTCATCCAATCCCACATCACAACCTCTCTGTCTCTTCATCAATGTAAACTTAATGTGGCTAAAAGAGAATTCCTTACTTATCCCTCCCAAGTCCTTCCCATCCCCCCCATTTTCTGTCAGTGTTGATGACACCACCATCTTCTCTACAGCCCTGGCCTATAATCTTTGGGGTGGGTAACCTTTGACTCCTCCCTTTTTTGGCCCTAACACCCAGGCCATGTCCAAATTCCATGGCTGCTTCTTCAATAACATTTTCTCTTTGTCCACATAGCTAAAATTCTCATCAGCATCTCATCATCTCCAACATTTAATGCTGTAACCTATATCACCCTTCTCTAGTCCAATAAAGGCATGTCCCTGTGATTCTCACCATATCGTCCCTCTTTGAATCCCTCCACTGTCTGCCATTTATACTGCATCCAAGTGAAGCTTCTTGTTCACACCTTTAATACCTCACAATTATGACCTTACCTACTTTCTGCTCTTCTACCTTATCAAGCCACTTTTCCATCATGACAACTATGCCAACCTTGATTGTCACTTAACCCCTCAAGCACCATTACAGTTGCTGCCATGCTACTCTTCATGGAGCATGGAGCATCTTCGCCAAATGAATGTGTAAAGTCTCAACTGCCTTGTCCTCCTTCAAATCCCTCCTCAAGATCCATTGTTGTTGTGATGCCCACATAAAATAGCAAAATGATCATGGCTGGATAGAGAGCCAATAAGAGTTCCTGATAAAAGCTTTTTAAATATAGAGAAGTAAGTTATGGAGCTATCAGTTCACAAACCTCATATTAAGTGTGTAAAATTACTCTTACCCTTTTCTTCCCTATCCCTTCCAATTTCCTTCCTATTATGTTTTTACATTCACTTGCTTCATCATGTCTTAAATTCGTCTGCACTGGTTTGACCAAGAATGGCATCTTCAAATGTCTAGTACAATGGGTCCCCTATTTTAACTGCAGTTTTGGGGCGCTACCTCAACATTAATTATAAATGATAGTGTATATTTGAAATTTCCCTTGATTTAAAAAGTTTATTCACTTTGGTGTGAACAGATGTTGAAGAAAGGGGAATCAATTTATGTCTACAATTAATACTTATACTATAAATCCGCTACCTTCTAGTTCTGTAGTGTAACAATTTTTATGGCAGATGCCTACATAAAGTTACAGGACATAAAAAGTACATTGTTTAGAAACAATGTAATCTTACTTCACTGAATTGATGCTCTATCTTCAGGCCACACAATTTATACTGTGTCAAGGGCAAGTAATTCAAGTGTTACCATCATGAATAAATAAAAGCAAGCTATTTCTGAATGCTCATTCTAAAAAAAAGCCAAGAATGATAGTCAGTTGAGAAGTCTATAGATGACTAAGAAAAGGTTAAAGGTAAGCCAAACACATTCAACACTTGCCTCATCTATCACTTTTGCAAACTGTTGTAGGGTAGAGCTCATAACTTCATCATCGCCCCCTAATGGAAAACGCTATAAAAATAAAAAAGAAAATGTTGACACATCCTTGTGGATGACAGAAGAAAGCTGTAACCTAACAACATACTGGTGGTTTAATTATTTTGAAAGGAAAAATATAGGAACTTAAAATACCCATGTTTAGAGTCAGTAACTGTAATTACTTCGTAGGACATTTTGCAGAGTAGCTTATTTCTTTCATGTTAACAAAGAATATTTATGACAACTACATAAATAGTTACCTCTTTTAAAAATCTCTGTCAGATTAGTTCTAGTATTGGGAAAGATTCAAGCTTGACTTCTCTGGATAATGACATTATTATTCCAGTTTTGTCAACTCTCTCAATTTTAGATTTGGTGTTTTCCTTAAACCCCCAGACCTCTCAATCATGTGATTAAAAAAAAATGTCTTAAGTAGAGCAAAACTTCTAGCCTTCATGATTATGGAGAGAAGCTTGAAAGTAGGATCCTGAAGGTTCAAAATCCAGAATGCAAATAAAAAATCCCAAATTTATTGCTGAAAATGTCATACTTTAAACTAATCATGTTTTTTTGGTAGGGTGATTCCCTCCCTCCCTCACCATTTTTGAATATATGAGGTTGGCAATACTATTTTCCACACTTTATTATCTTTGATTAGAAAATGCATGTGAATCCTCAAGTTTTAACATGTTAATTTTGTTTTAGGTTGTTTTGTGGTGCATTTTAAGCATTTCTCTTCTTCACAGTGGTGTCACCAATTTTCTAAACTATCAGAAAGTCTAAGAACAAACAACCTAGCCTTCCATCGTAATAGAAAAGTAAACCAAAAAATAAAATACAGAGCTCAATTCTATTGAATTCTGATACTTAATTCTTAGCAATTATATATACACACTTAATGAGTTTTGCCTCAGTAAAGACTGCAAGACTGAGAGATTTATACCTTATATCCATTGAAAGACCATCAAAGCTGTAATTAAAACCTAATTGAAATGAGGAAATTCACATACCGGCAGGATCTAGCAAGTCAGAATATCATTCCCATGCCATCTCTAAAATGTATCTCATTATATTCAATATTGAAAGTCATTATGTCCTTGTGTCAACACTTTATTATTTTCAGGTTTTATTGAGGAAAAGCAACTTTGAAGATAGCAGGCTTTTTGATAGAGATTTTGTTTTAGTTATATTTAATGCAAAGCACTGAGCAGATATGCTACAATTATTAAAATGGGAAAATTCAGTACACATTTTAGATACTTATCTGATAAGCATGTAATTAAACAATGTTAATTACAAATTATGCCAGACAGCTTATTATTGAGCATATCAAAATTTGCAGGCATGGAATTTATATTTACTGTAATTATCATGACAAAATTCATAGAAGCATGAGTTGCTTGGTTATACTATGTTTCAGGATACCATTCTGTCCTGGAGGTCACATGTTCTGTGACATCCCGGGATCTCTGACTTCTTCTGGGGCAGGGCGGCCTGCTGGAACAGCAGCCAGGGTTGGGTCAGCCCTCCGTGGGGCTGCAGCGGCTGGGCTCAGCACCTGCTGCAGGAGCAGCAGCAGGGCTGGAGCAGCTGCAAGCCCTGGGAGTGCTCTGTTTGTTGTCCCTCCCATGTCAGGGTATTTTTTAGTAAAAGTCAGAGACAGGTTGGAGGCTTCCAGGAATTTTTGTTTATTGCCCACAACCTATCCTTGACTTTTACTAAAAATATCTGTGACAGAATCTTAACCTTAGCTATGTTGCAATAAAAACTACTGTGGTACAGAGCTACTGTTTCCTTATAACAAGAAACTGCAAAATTAACTGATCCTAATTTTAAGTATACAGTGTAGTTGTAGCTATGCTGGTCCCAGGATATTAGGGAGACAAGGTCGGTGAGGTAATATCTTGTATCGGACCAACTTCTGTTGGTGAGAGAGAGAAGCTTTCGAGCCACACAGAGCTCTTTTTCACATCTGGGAAGGGAATGCCCAGGATCACTGCAAAATGTTCCACCTTGCATTTTGCTGTGATGTTGGGCGTTCCCATCCCAGACCTGAAGAAGAGCATTGTGTGGCTCGGAAGTCTGTCTCTCTCGCCACCAGAAGTTGGTCCAATACAAGATATTACCTCATCCACCTTGTCTCCCTAATTTTAAGGACTGCCTTGAGAGTTTTGATTTTCTAACAAAGCCATTGGTGATAAAGCAAAATAACCAAAATTCACTACATTTCTAATTAGTGATTTTTTATAATTCCAAATTTGTTGGCTTTTAAATAGTAATATTGAAAAAAATTCCACACAGACATTACAGCTACTTTAAAAATAAATTAAAATAGGACTTAAAGATAATTTCTTGCTGCAATTTTAATTAAACAAGGACATTGTTAGTAGCATTCACATTTATGGACTTTAAAATGTGGATTTGAAATGTAAAATTCCACATTTAGTCTCTTTTAATAAGAAAAACAAACTAATTTAAATTAACATTGCAAACAAAAAACCTCTACAAATGTCACATTTTCAAAAGATTAATCTGTATAATCAACAAATAGTAATACTGTCATGACTTATACTACTATTACAGAGGAATAGTGGGAGACCATAAGGACGGTCTTACGATATCAAAGGTCCCTCTGGCCCAGTATCCTGTCTTCTGACAGCAACCAATGCCAGGCGCCCCAGAGAGAATGAACAGAACAGGCAGTCACCAAGTTAACCATCCACTACCACCAAGAACCCAGACCCTGGCAATCAGAGGCTAGGGACACCATCCCTGCCCATCTTGGCTAATAGCCATTGATGGACCTATCCTTCATGAATTCATCTAGTTCTTTTTTGAACCCTGTTATAGTCTTGGCCTTCACAATATCCTCTGGCAAAGAGTTCCACAGGTTGACTGTGCATTGTGTGAAGAAATACTTTTTTGTTTGTTTTAAACCTGCTGCCTATTAATTTCATTTGGCGACCCCTAGTTATTGTATTATGAAAAGGAATAAATAATACTTTCTTCACACCCGTCATTTTATAGACCTCAATCATATTCCCCTTAGTCGTCTCTTTTCCAAGCTGAAAAGTCCCAGTCTTATTAATCTCTCCTCATATGGAAGCTGTCCCATACCCTAATCATTTTCTGTATCTTTTCCAATTCCAATATATATTTTTTTGAGATGGGGTAACCACATCTGCATACTGTATTCAAGATATGGGCATACCATGGATTTATATAGAGGCAATACGATATTTTCTGTCTTATTATCTATCCCTTTCTTAATGATTCTGGAATACCTAGGGACTTGATTAAACATTATAACTGACTTGACAAGAACAAGTTGTGAAAGTTATGATGTTGGCTCCATCTAGGGGAAGGTCTGAAACTAAAATTCCCAGCTTCACACCAGTAAATTATGCAACAACTTGGAATCTCAAACAGGGGAGAGGAAAAAATGGAGGAAAAAGAATAAAGTTCATATAAATGATCTTCCCACTGCTGCATTCCACAGAAGATGGAAGGAGAGAGTGTAAGGGCTGACTACTTCTGATTTACAGTACTATGACAGGGTGTAGAAACCCCTCATTGGACGGGAAAGGGTTAAGGAGCAACTCTGGGCTAAGGAAGCCCCGCCTCTCCACCCCCGTGGAGCGTGCTTGGTTTGGAGGCGGGGTTTAAAAGGCAGCCAGAGGCTGGTGGGCCAGAGGGAAGGGTGTGCCCTGAGAGCTCCAGGGAAAGACATGAGCTGTGCCAAAATGAAGCCTGGGAACTGGGGAACCACAGCACTTGGAGACTGTGACCAGGGCTAGAAGCCCAGAAGGTGGTGCTCTGCAAGAACAGATGGTGGCTGGATAGGATGCACAGGAAGATAGTTTCCTTGGGTCACTTCCTGACTTGATACTGATGCAAGGCACCATGAGGTAAGCAAAGCCAAACCAGCCTGCCAAGGTCCTGGGTTGGAAGCTGGTAGAGTACGAAGGCCTAGGCTCCAGTAGCCTGCCCCACCCCATGAGCTGCAGCCCCAAGGTAGGGTGGCTGCCCACAGAGACCATTCAAAAATAACAAGTTTCCTCACATTTCCCTTTCTGGCACTACTGTGCAAGTGAAATATAACTCTTCTTTCAGTGGGGAAGCAAATTATGGGCTTCATGATTTATAAAATCTGCTAATTTGGGGGTGGGGATTTCTCCTCCCAATCACTGGGAATTTTTGTGGCTTGGGTACAGGCTCCATTCCTCCTCGCTTGTTGGGTTGCTGGGGCATGGTACATCTTCAGGCTACACAATCTCTTCTTATGACTACTAGAATTAAAGCTGCCATCTAGCAAGGCTCACTGCTTTTGGGCTACAGTCCCTTTAAAATGTCTCTAGATGATTGATGGTCAGCCAAAGAAGTTCCCTTTCCTAATATTATTCATGGTTGTGGACCTGAGCTGAGCCTAAAGATGCTTCCCTGTGAAAAAAATCACAGCAAGTCTAGTTTAGCATTCTGCAGGTTCTATGGATTGGGTATCTTCAACACAGAATAGAGAGCAACCCCTGTAGCTGGTGAATTTCTTGTGATCCAGCAGCTGCAATGGTTCATTTTGTCTGGATCAGACCTGTGGAGTTTTGCACTTTGCTGTGTGGGAAGAAAAAGAATTCCACCTTTTTTAATGTACAAAAGCATGTATTCTGAACTATTTCGAAGGGAAACTGATTTATACTGTACCTGCTTCTCATACTCCTTTAGAAGTTTTGAAGTAAGATGAGTTGCTGCACTTAATTCATTCTGTTTTGTTTTTTAAAAAAAAAGGGAAACAGTTTAATCCTATTTTCTTTCCAACGAATATATACTGTGAGCATCACATTTATGAAGAGGAAACATAGAAATACGGAACAAAAGGTTAAAATGGGAATCATCTCGAAACACACAGCCAGATTTTTCAGAGGAGCTGAGACCCACAACTCCCACTGAAATTAATTAATTGGAGTGGCAGATGCAGAGTATTTCTCAAAGTCAAAGCAACAATACATATCATGCACACTATAGAGTTATCAGACCCATGAAAATTGGGACTTGCATTCAACTTCGCAATTGTCTTGCAATTTGCAGACAAAACAATATTTAGTTCACATCAGCCACCTTAGTTACTGAGTATTAACTACATGTGGGGATGAAAACTGTTAGAACAAACCATTCCATTAACTGGTTACAAACTTCTTAAAATAACTGTGTAGACAGGGACTCAGGAAAGCGCTGCATAAGCAGTTTCATACATCTGAACAGCAGACAGTGCAGAAATAAACAGCAAAAAAAGGAAGGTAACACAATGAAGCAACATGCAGATAACAAACAGGTAGGTCATGAAAAGAACCACACACACACACACAAACACACCACCACCATATTCAAGTGAAGATGGAAACAAAATAAGGCAAAATACAAGCTACAGGAACTAATGTTAACAAGATTAAGTGACAACAAGAAACTGTCCAAATGTATTTATAAACTAATATTACAGCCACAATGGCAATTGTTCAGAAAAAATTAATCATTTAGACATCTAAAGGTGTGTTAAGTACAAAGAGAACACAACTCTTCCAACTGACAAATCTTGTTTCAAAACCAGCAGACCTTGGCAAACATGGCATTTTCCAGTTTTATCTCTAATTTTTAACCTATAGTTTAAAAAAATACGGTTTACCCATGTTCAAATAAGTAGTTAAAATGTTTTTATAAGCTTTCTAAATGCATAGAGGAACAGCTATAATTTTAACCTGTGCATCGTAAATTCGGCGCATGGCTTGATACAACTGGTTAATGTAACTGGAAATTGCTGCAGCATCTTCTTCAAATACACCCAGCAAAGAACGTGTCTGTCAAAAATAGAACACACAATGAATTTGTATTACTCTTTTAAAAATCAACTTAGCAAAGAATGTCATGGTATTTCAAAGACATTAAATGTGATTTAATGAATTAGACAGTAAAACAGATTTCCTTTTCCAAGTGAGAGCAGAAAGACTTCAAAACTAGTAAAAATAGGGTTTAAGAAAACATGTTTCTTAGTCATAATTTAGATGCTCATTTTTCTAAAGTTTACAAAAGTTTCAAATTACTTTAAGTGTCTTTATATGTTTCTCACTTGATAGAAGTAGATATGTCAGAGTGAGCAGTCCCTTTTAAGGGAACTGGGCTCAGTCTCGTATGTGCCTGGTTAGCCCATCTCCCAGATGACAGGACTGAGACACTAGAGTCAGATGACAGTTATGTGAGGTGCAGGGCCACAGAATATAATAAGCCTGAACTCTATCAGGAAGAATTTGGGGGCAGGCTCTCCCAAATCTAGGTCCAAGAGAGAAAGACCTACAGAAACCTGGGTAAGAGAGAGACAATAGGTTGGGCACTCCACAGCACGCCCAAGATGTGGGATAGGCCTGAGGACAGGCCAATGGAAAAAAAAAACTAAAGGGAGAGAAGTAGACTTTAGGTAGAAAGTGGTCTAGGGAAGTGAAACAAGCATTCTATGAAGTGACAATGGATTGGAGCTGTGGTCAGTCACTGCTTACTAAGGGATCCCTAGACCAAAACCCCAAGTAGAGAGAGAACCTGAGCGTACCACCTGGAGCAAATGGTGCATACGTGCCCTAAGCTTTTCAGTAGCATTATCACCAGAATGGACAGCCTGACTATCTTGCCAGAAAGGGAGAAGGTCTATTGCACCTGAGGATCTGGTGAGAGGCAGCAAGAAGGCATGGCGAGCCTGGACTGGGGTAGTAAAGAAAAGCTGTTTTTGTTGATCCCTGAGACGGGAAGGACTCGCAGGTGTGGCTGGAAAGCTAAACTCTAATAGACACCAAATCACTGGGTTGCCAAAAGGAAAACTGTGAAAGGCCATGTCTCCACATCTGGGAAGGTATGCCATATTAAAATCCCATTATGCCCATGTATATTAAGCTTTCCTACATCTTTTTCTAAAATAATTTTAAAATAAATACATTCCACAGGCACCAAAAGCATGTTATCATAATCAAAACAAACAGGCCTATCATAAACAGCTGAAAATAACACCTACAGCAAATGCTTAAATTACAAGAGAATGAGATAGCTGATAACTTGTTTGCACTGGAGTGGCAATGAATTTCCTCCAGCAAAAGGCAGATAGTGGTATGTCCACTAGCTTCAGGCCTATTTATTCCAAAAGGCCAAAATCCCACATGGGGGAAGAGCAGAGAATTGAGTTTGACTCCATTTGGGGCTGTATCAGACCTTCTTCATGGACATAAGATGACTTTACAATAAGGTGCTTTCAAATGCCTAAATGCAATACACAAGCAATGCCTTCCACATTCTAGCCACCCCTTGATTTTTACCAGCAGTGACTACACAAGGTTACTATAGTTGGGGGAAAGTCTTCAGCTAAAATCCAACTGAACCGCCGAATTTACTTAATTACTGATGAAAGTTTAAATTCTGGAGTATAATTCTGTTGCATCTTAAAGGGCAACTGCACAGCTGAATAATCTCTATACACCAGAACACGTTCTGGAACATCTCCTTAGCAGACAGGAAACGTTTGTGAAGCTCACTTAAATTGAGAGCTAAGAAACAAGCCTCAGCAACAATGGTTTCTTGCAAAGCAGAATTTTTTTCTGTGTTTCTCCTTATCAGACTTTTGCTAACAAGGCAATTCAGTGACACTTGAGAAGATCAGTAAAATACCCTATTTACACAAACATTCTTGAACCTAGCAGTGAACTACTTACAGTTCTATTACATACTCCATTTCTAGAGTGTAGGTTTTTGGCTTAACTACTTTAATATAATCTAGCTCACAATACAGAAGCGTGTACTCTCTCATTCTACAGCGGAAGAAATTATCCTAAAATGTATTATGGAGATGTGCAAAGCAACTACAGTATGTATGTTTGTTTATAGAAATGCTATTGTCAGATACTCAAATCCTTTAATAAGAACATACCCCAAATGACTAAGAAATAAGGAAATAGCTTCCACATCATTCTTTTATTTAACCTGAAACATCCACTTGGCTGTCTGCATAGTAGAACTACAAGCCTGATTAGAAGATCATTCATAGTGTGTAACTTTTTTCATAATTTATCCTGTTTCTAACTTCTTGAATAAGCAGAGGATGTGTAAAATCCGAAGTTATCAAGTTAACCTGCTGTACCCCGACAGCCTTATACTTATGAAACCTTTAACGTTTTCTAATGGAGACAAGGGAAACCATAAGACAGAAACCCTAAGTGCAGAATGGCAGACTCAATACCCTCAAAACAGAATACTAAGAGTAGTAGCTGACCAGTTTTAAAAAGAAAGGAAATACTAATTTGGGGGATGGGGGGCAGAATTTACCATTATTTTGAAATAAAATAATACCCCTACATTTAGTGGTATTTCCTATTAACATGAAGACTGTTACTGCAATCTAAAACCCTGTGGTGCAGGGTTCAAATATTCAAGGAAGTGAAAATATATGTATCAACTAAGTTGCACTGATGTATATTTAAAGTTAAACATTATTACATTCATTAATTGGATTTCTATTTGTGATGTGTTTGTTACCCTGAACATATCCCACTCAGTAACAGAGTGTGATAAAACATAGGCCTGTTGCTTAGTCTAAAAAGCTGGAGCTCAGTTACTTTGGATAGGGAGCTTGGCTTAAACTTAAGCTTCCAGCAAAAAATCTAATTTATATTGCTCTCTGGGACAAAAACTTTTTGTCTTTCTGTATATGTAGAATGTGCTTACCACATTGTAGAAGCTACCAGAATACAGTAAACAGTAATCAACATTATCTGCTGTCAAAAAAATAAAACCACCCTGTCTAGTGAGCGTGATTTACAGGATGCTAGATTTTTTTTTTTAATTTCACTGTACAGGTCTTAAAATACTACTGCTAATGTAGAAGTCCTTTTGTAGTCTATCACCATGGTTTTTGGCTATCCTATAGCACAACAGGCTCTTGCAGTAATGAACTAATGGATATGACTAACTGAACTTTAAATATTACATGTAGCACAGTTTTGCTAAACTGCATAAAGAATTGATTGTGCTTTTTGATAATCTTATCTCGATCTTCCTTTTAAGATAGTCTAAAGCCAACACCAAGTGTTTAAAGTTTGACATTCCAAAGACAAAAGGTAGCTTTTTCCGCATTAAAAAACATTGATAGCTTTAAGACTTAATAGAATTTGCAGTACTACAAGCTAAAGTTAGGGCAAACAAATCTTATGCTTCAGATTTGTAAACTGTGCTCACATATGGCTCAAGAAGGCATTTCCCTGCCTAACTCCAGCACTGCACAACTGTCTAGGTCAGTAGTCCTCAACCTCTTCCATACTATGATCTATGTTACACCAGAAAAGTTTCAGGATCCACCTAGTCATAAAGACATGGAATGGTCGTAACATTCTGATTGAGAATTCATGGTCTATGTATATTACACTTCGTGTCTTACTCCCTCTCCCCTATCCCTCTGAGATATGAATGAGATACCAAATGCTACAATGTGATCCAGTAAAACAAACTGTTCCACTTTGCGGTCTTGTACTGCTGTGTACTTCTGAAATAATGGAACCAGACTGTAAAATGAGACCACAGTTGTTTTTATTTACTTAGCGATGGTCAGAAGTAGGATTCAGGACAGAGTATAGAAGAATGTAGGGAATAAAATTACTTGGTCTCTAATAGGTTTTGGTTCAGCCAGCATTTTCTACCCAAACTAATTATGTTTTAAGTAGACACAACTTTACCCTTAAAAAATCAAAAAATTAAGACCTGTGCCATATGAAAGCATGTAGGCAAATCTAGCAGGTAAAAAGTGCAGGCTCAATAGGGAGTAGTGATCTCTATCTAACTCAAAATAGACTAGACTAGCTAAAGCCTGCCACAAAACCTCCACTGAAGGACTTTCTTGAGAATCAACACATCTGAAAGACTGTAAAGGGATTAAAACAAATTAACTGTATTTTGAATTGGTGTCTATAAATTAACAAGCCATCCTTACATACAGTGAGTATTTCCAACAGCAACTTTGTTTCCTTAAGACTAGTGAAAAAGTAAATTTAACAGAAGGGGGCAAAAACTGTTTACTCTGGATGCTAAATTATCTTGCATTTGATATCCTGAGTAAAGAATCTCTGGCTCTGAATACTCTGTGTGGAGAGCAGAGATTAATTTGTTAAACTCGGTTTAAAAAAAACTGGTATATGAAAGAAAAAGCTTCAAAGTGACGGAAAAGGTCAATATTAGTTCTTTTTAGGATCAGAGGTAGTAATCTTTTGAAGGGTCAGTCTTTCAGAGAAGACAAACCTCAGAGCTTGAACATTTAGTCATTAAACAACATGTGGGGCTTTTCACAAGAGCAGTGGCTTAAGGCCTAGCTTCCTGGACAAATCCCAAACAGGTAATTATATTTTGCCTACCTGAATTCCTCTACAATTTCAAGTGAATAAGGTATTTTTTTCTTTTCACCCTAAAATATTCAGTAGTCGTATACTCAAACAACTGTTGCCAGAGATAGCTATATTTCAGTGGTGGGTGAACTGATCCTAATAGATTCTGTAAAATATTATTAGTGCATTTTTGTATCTTTGGACAGAAAGCAGTATATAAAGTAATAAAAATACTAAATTCATTTGACTAATTATCATGCATACCATTCTAAAAATATTTGAAGCGCTTTGATTAAAATTCTTTATTTCAGTATTTAGAATATTAAACACAGGATTGTTCTTGGAGTTTATTTTTCCTTCCACAGCTCCCATGAGTAACAACATTTTAAATCTTAAGTGATGATCTAGGGGTCAAAGTTCCTCTGGAAACTTCTCTGCTTTCTAGCCCACTCCCTTCTTCTGCACTTATTCCTAGATCAATACTGCTAATATGCAGTAATATGGTATGATGATTTCAAAATGTAGGGTAGTCAAATCCTTTATGGTTTTTCCCTTCACATTTTAAAAAGTCCCTATAACCATTTTATTTTAGTTATGTGTTTTTAAAATATTAGTCGTGTTTAATAAAAATTTTCATTTTTCATAAGTAGCACTACATAATTTAGGATTTTTAGCAAGGTGGTGAGTCTTAAGCTCAGAAATAGCAATATGTGCACACTGTTAAATTACAAATCATCCTCAGTTACACTAATACATCAGAGTAGCAGCTGTGTTAGTCTGTTCTGCAAAAAGAAAATACAGTATTTTCCACTGCATGCATCTGATGAAATGAGCTGTAGCTCATGAAAGTTTATGCTCAAATAAATTTGTCAGGCTCTTAGGTGCCACAAGTACTCTTTTCTTTTTACTAATATATCAAATAGTCAGTGTCAGTCAACATTGTTCTATTGGATGACATTTGCCAGCTGATAGTGTAATGAGAGCAATGTTCACTTAACATGAAATATTACACATTAGTGTTATATTATTCACAATGTCAAGAGGCAGATTACAAAACACTATCTGGTTAACTCTAGTGACAGCTGGCAGCATTTATGGATATCCTGCCTTCTTAATATCAAGCAGCGAGTGATTGATTAAACAGCAAAAACTGAGTGAAGAAATTAGAGTAATTAAAAAGCTGTAAATCAATAGCATGTATTGCCAGTTTGGGAACAGCTTCAGAAACACTTCATGAAGCCAAATTATACTAATTTTTTGGTCTTCAATGTAAAAGTTTTGGCTAAAACATAGCCACAGAATTCAGATTAACAAAAACTTTTCTCAAACTGACAATGTGAATGAGGAATATTTAATCTTAAAATACAGGCCATTTTATTTTGAATCTCCTGGGAACAGGAGACACTCACATTAAGCATCACACAGCTGCAGTGCTGTTTAACTAACAGCGCGGCCTTTAATATCATCTAACTAATCACTACTCGGAGCACACCTGCAAGGTAGGGATGACGTGAGGGGGGGAAAACTAACTCGCACGGAGTGACTTCCTCCCTCCCCCCAGCTTACACACATTTACACTACGGCAAAGTTGCGGGGGAAGCTCGGAGCCTATTTATGGCTTGACACGGCTGCGGCTCACAGCGTCAGAGACACCTGCCCCCAGCAAGAGCAAGCCTGAAACTACAAGCGGACCCTGCGGGGCGCTCCTGTACCCCATGCCAGGGGTCGGTCCACAGGGCCCTGGGGGCTCGCCCCGGACACCTCAGCCTCGGCTACCTGCCCCTTCACCGCACCCAGCCACCTAACCCGCCTCTCGACATCCCCTCGAGCTACAGCGCCCGCGGGCCACTACCTGGGGGTACCGCCCGGGCGCAGAGCCCCTGGCTCCGAGCTGCGGCAGCCCTGTCCCCGCGCAGAACCCCAGGGCCCGACCCGACGGGGCCCCTCTCCTCTCACCTGGGGGCTGTCCTCCAACGTCTCCTCAATGGGCAGCTTGTCAATCCCGGGCATGGCGGTGGCTGGGTCTCTACGGGCCGACGCGCCCACAAGCCCTCCCGTGCACCCAACACTAGACCCCTCCCCCTTCGTCAGCACAGCCACAACCCTGCCCCCCCAGCCCCGCCCCGGAAATCCGGCCGCCGCCGCCTTCTCATTGCTCAACGGAGGCGTCACTCTAAGCGCGTGAGGCGGGGCCGACCTCGGAGAGAGGGCGTCGAGTGACGTCTGGCGTGACTCGGTTGCTGCCGCCGCCGCCCGCCCTCTCCCGGGCTGGGAGTGGTTGAGGCAGCTGCGTCTGCCGACGGTCTCCCAGCCCAGCCCAGCCCAGCGCAGCAGGAACTAGGCCCAGGTCCCGGCGGCGCGCGCAGGGTCCTAGCGAGGTCTCGTTAATGCAGCTCCGCCGTTACCCGGGGCGACTCCTTCCCACAAGGGAGCGGCCTCCTTATCGCCCCGCGCGGTGTGCCTGCGAGTCCGCGCCCCAGTATGTAAGCACACCTCTAACCAGCGTGGGTTTACAGGTACAGAAGCTGCGCAGAGGAGGTCTTAGATGTTTCTGAGGGAGAGACGCGCTTTGGGGCTTCACTTTCCCCCTTAAGGTGCTGGATGGTGGTTGTGCTTTTCTCCTGCTCTGGCATTTAGAATTTCACATGGTTCTGACCCTTTCTTAAACTGTCAGCACACTGTGATAGCCGTCCTGTGAGGAATTAGTTATCCCCCACCCCCTTCCACGCTACCTCTTCTGTTTAACACGTGTTGAATACAGTGACTCCCAGCATAGCTTATGCTCAAACAAACGTGTTAGTCTCTAAGGTGCCACAGATATTCCTGTTCCTTTTGTGGATACAGACTAACGCAGCTGCTACTCTGAAACATGTTACAATTGTGTTCAGAAACCCTATTTGCATCCTGCTATGGGAGTTAACATATTTTTGAATGTCAAACTTTGTAATAATTCCTTTTAACTCTGTTTGGACAGGGTTTTAAAGCCATGTTCTGCTTCGTGTAGCACGACAGAATTAGAAAACCCTTTTGAAACGTGCTTGTAGCTAACCCCAGTTGTTTACTAGAAAGACACATTGGCCTTAGATAAAATATGCTGTCCTGTTCCCCCCCTTCCCCCCGCGTGCGAGCATACACACAAATCATTCTTCAAAGCCTCTTTTTATAGCTTTGTGACTAGAACATCTTGACCTTGAGAACTGTATTTGTGTGGTTCCCGTAGATGTTAAAATGGATATCTGAGAGGTATATGATATTCATATCCTAATTGCTAAACATTTTAATTTCAGTTGCATTCAAAACACAAGAAACAATGTGTGTGAAATGAAATACAGCAAAAATATAAATTCAGACATTTGAAAGGCTAGTGACAGAAAAAAACAAAGAGATAAAATACATTTGAAGTTGTAAAATAATAGTTTTTAAAAAAGAAATTACTTGTTGTCATTGATGGGGGGGAAAAAAGACCACAAGAACATTTGATGGAAAACCAGTAACGTTTGAGTAAATTGGTTATTATTGGGGGTAAAAAGAAAAGAAAGGGAACTGCTTCTCCTTCTCAAGAGAAAGAGAGACAGTATATGTCAGGCAAGAAAAGAAGGGTAGGAGAATTTACATTGTTAAATAAACTCCAGTGAGTGCGGTGCAAAAGCTAGGTTAGAAAGTGTGATAAGTCTGTTAGTGGAGCAAATGATTAACTAATGTACGGTATTTTCATTGCGATAAGAATGTGTTTATCATTATTTATATAAGATTCCATACTCTAAAAAAATTAGATGAGATGTAGACATTAAATTGTTTAGTGGTTGGGGGAGGAAACTAGAAGTAAGAACTCGGTTCAACTGGTTTAATTCCCAGTTTAGCCACTGACTCCACTGTGTGGCCTGAGGCATGTCACTTAACCTCTTTTCCTCTCTTTCCCTATCTGTAATTTGTGACTAATCTTGCCTATCTCACAAGGATGTTGTGAGGATTAAGACTTGCAGTAACTTTCTTATCTGTCTGGTTCTCCAAATTCAAATTTTATGGATATGCCATACACTAATTCACAATCTATAAATGTCATGAATAGCTTTTCTTTTTTGAAATCGGTCAACTAGTGACCATTGAGTATAGCTGTCAAATCGTGGGGATTTTTTTTTTACTGGCGGGCAGTTTGTATATTTTGTACAATGTGTAAGATTGAGGACATGTTCCCTTAGCAAAATCATAGATAGTAGTACGTGGGATTTAGGAAGTGGAGTTTCTGTTGCTTCTCCCATCTATACACCTCTTTAGATGGCAACAGACAACATTTATTTTCTTTTAGTTGCCATGAACTAAAAATAATACATCTTAAATTAGCACTGAAGAGATGAAAGTGTGCTACAACAAAACCACAACAGATTTGACATTAAAATGTAGAAATTTGACTTGGCATGCAGAATAATCTCAACAGACACATGAAAAAAGGGTTGAGTCCTGCTGCTGTTGAAGTTAGCAGTAAAACGCCAATTGACTTAAAGATGGGTTCTTTTTTTATTATACCCTGCAACATAAGGGGACTTAGTTGTTTGAAATGGATCCCTTATAATAAAAAAATAATAATTTTAAAAATCTTTTAGCAATGTTGTTTGTATTTTTGCAGTTTTTAGAAGGCAATATTATGCATGTATCTTTAGAAAGTAATTTGTTGAATGGGAATCTATAACCCTAGATGGCAGTATTACTTTAGTTTCAGTTCTTCACACACCAGCTGAGTTCAACTAAGACTGAATGGCTGAATGCTGGCCTCCTTTCTGAAAATACTCCTGGGAGCTACCACATCTTCTTTCTTACCTGGCAAGGCCATTATGGACCCAGTCCTGCAAGTTGCGGAGTACATCCTACTGGGAGTTGAGGGCATTCAACCCCTAGAAACTTCCCATGGTTGTAGGAAGCTCTGCATCGCTGCGGGGGGAGGGTGAAGCTCAGAGGGGTGGGGGGTTCAGGTGCAGGGGGGTCCAGATTTACAGGGGTTGGGCTGACAGGGGTAGCTGCTCCCAGTATAGTGACCCCTTCCCCCAAGCCCTTCTCCGCATCAGGAGACCCCCCCCCGAACCCACATCTTGCTGACCCAAACCCCCTGCATTGGGAGACACACACCCTGACACCCCCCCCCCCACTGAGCCCCAACCAGCCACACCCTGATCCCCTACCCCATCAAGCCCCCTTCCCCCCGAGTCCTAACCACCTTCACATGGACTCCCTTGCGGAGTCCCAGTCCACCTGCACCCAGAACCCCCCACTGAGCTGTCCGCACTCAGTTTGCACCACACAGAACCTTGGTACTCTTGAGGGAATTCTGCAGCAAACAATTAAAAAAATTTAAATTCTGCAAAGTTCTGCATATTTTATTTGTAAAATTAATACAGTAACACAATAACAATATAATCACACCATTTTCAATTATTTTTACAGTTTATTTCAAAATACTTGTCAGCAAATAATTAAAAATGGTGTAATTATATTGTGTTACTTTGACAAATAAAATATGCAGAATTTTAAAATATTATGCACAGAATTTTTAACTGTTTGGCGCAGAATTCCCTCAAGAGTAAACTACATAGACCTTTTAGCAGTTGGTTGTGAGGTGGTAAGGAGCATATAATTAAATGTTCCTCATCACTACTGACACTTATCTTTCTGGAAAGTTCTTTAGTAGCCCTTTAAAGAGAAATAAGATTTCATTACATAGTTTATTTATATAAAGCCAGTTACCATATTTTGAACTTCTTACAATTCATGTTTCTAAGATGATCCCATCAAGCCAGCATTGTAAATGAGATATTTACTTTCTTATAGGTCCTTGTCCATATTTTTTTTAACTTGCCATAGGTATAAATAATGAGCTATGTTTGAAGGCCAGCCATTATTTGTATTATAGTCATTAATGGTTTTCTACACTCGGAAAAAATCTGACCCATAATTCTCCATGCGTGCAGCAGTATATAATTTTTGGTCAGATTGATATACTGAGCCTCCCATTACATTTTTTATGTTATATTTTAAAAAGAATAACAGTGCCTTCTGCATTAGTAGGCAGTGTTGTGAACTCCAGAGATTTTTATCCCAAATCTCATAATATTTGGTGATTTTCCTAATGCTTCAGTTCCCAGGCATGAGATTATATGAAAATCTCAGCTTTCTTTAAAAAAAAAAAAAAGCTTCTAGCCCTTATGATTATGGAAAAAAGCTTGAAAACATGAACTCTAGAGGTCAGAAACCAAAAGGCAAATGAAAAGAACCCAACATTTACTTATTTTAAAAACTGCATAATTTTTAAGTCATTCTCGTGGTCGTTTGAGGCCTGAAATGATTTTTGAACTCTCGGCTTGGCAATACTGGGTAAACTCTTTGAACTATACTTAGAAAATTATGAAAAATGTTCTCCATGTAGCATTACTGTTTCACAGCTCTCTGGATACTCAAGCCATTTTATTCAGCAAGGATAAAAGTCACCCCTGTGTAGAGGGCCAATATAAGGCCTATGCCTAACTTAAATCCAACATAAGTGCTCAAAATTGAGCTGTGTGCTCACAGGGCATGTATCGTGGTATAAATAAAAGTCCATCCTGAATACATTTATTCTTCAAAGATTTATGTTCTTCATAATCTAGTGTAATAGGTACACTGTAAATTAGCATAGATGAGTTGTCTTGCATCTTTATTTTAATTTTTTAATTTTTATTAAACCTTCAGCACATGTTTTTGTGAATTGATATAGATACTTTGTGTATGCTTCCTTGTGCTGTCTCATCAGCTCCTATCTCATCTCTCAAAGTTAGCAGGGTCTGGATGGGTCACTCCTTGGATAGGCAAGACCTTCATTTAATAGATCATGTGGTCAACGGTGTTGGAAATCATGGTTCAGTAAGTTGGAACTCAATACCTTAAGTTAGTGCTGAAGCAATACCTTATCATGGTGTTAGGGAGCACCATGCTTCAATAGCTGCTGTCTTACAGTATTAACATTGCCAAGAGCAATAGGATGAATATACAGTTCATGAATGATCTTTTCAGATATGCTTGAAATGACAGGTGTGTCATATAGATCTTTAATTTCCCAGAATTTCATGGTATCCTTAACTGTATCAGAATAACGGTTGCATGTTTCCATATGGTAGGTATTTATTAGATTTATATCCAACTATATTTTTATACAGGAAGGTGACAGAGCAGGGATAAATGCCAACAAGAAGTCCTGATTCTGCCCTTGAATGCACATGGCTCCAGTTGGTGTGCATCAGAGGTCAGAACTTGAATTAAAGGTTGCAAACTCTGAATTTTTCTACCCTTACATTTAAAATTCTGTTTAATTTTTGCCGCTTTTTTCAAATAAAGTTTTAGAATAAGAAAAAGCAGGGAAATATGTAGGGAGATGGTCCAGAACCAAAACCTTGATCCAAATACCCCTGAGCTTTGATAGTGTTTGAGACCTGAACCTGCATCCAGATATGAATTTTATATATGTCACTTTCCTTATAATGGGCCAAACCACAACTCTGGATTCAAACAACTGTGAATTTTATAAAAATGCTTGAACTCATCTCCAGTTCTCTATTTTTGATTATTTTAAATATTAGCACTGGTGACTGAAGTAAACACCCATTGATTTAAAACAAATACACGAGATTACAATGAAAGGCTGGTAGAAAAAAGTGTTCTGATTTTAATTTTAAAATACAGTGATTCTATTCCTTTTAAAATGTTTTATACAAATGTTTTAAAGAATGGTTTGAGACTTTCACATTGCTGTCTTTTGAGAAAGCTGCACCAAGATTATTTTAATAGAAAAATGAAGCAAGTGAATACGTGAATTATTTATTTAAATACTTGGTGCAACTGTTCCTGTTAACTAATCCAGGCACTTGGAAGGCAATTACACTGAGCTTTGACAACATTGCCAACCCACTGCAGTGTGCCTTGTGCCAAACACTATTGTTGTTTTATTGACCACATTCACCATTACATATGCATATGAAAAAACAGAGGCATTTTCATCAGGATTACCCTAATAGCATTAAGAGATTATTTTTAAAATTTCCTTGGAAGAAAATTCACTTAAATGAGATTACTTATTACTTGACTGGTTTCCTATCATGCTGCTACGTTTAGGTAAGTGGAGTCCATTAGACTATAAAGTTTTTTTAAAAACTGATTTTATACATTAATGATTTCAAATAAAAGGGAAGTACTATATTTGTGCATAGCTTCTTTTGAGAAAGTTAAGTCGATGTTCTGGTTAGGAGAGATAACACTTTTTGTCCCTCTTGGTGGCCCCCCTAGTGTCGCCATTAGTTGCTAATTACTTGCAAACAAATAAACAATTAACTCCTCGTGCCTCTTGGTGGGAGAGTCTTCATTGACATGCTAAAACTTTCTAATAAAAGATTTTAATTAATGACGTTGCAAATCCAACCCCCTTGCCAACACAGCTATAAGGAGGACCTGCAAGAAAATGCAAGTACAATTCATGTTGTGCATAGACTGAAGGTGAAAGAATGGCAAATACATCATTATGTGCTTCTGATACAGCAGTGTCTCAAAATCTTCAGAAAGTATCCAGTTTTGTGGAAACTAAAACCACGCATTGCTCATTTTCCATTGAAAGCATTTTGGGATTAGAACAGAAAAAAGATGGCATTCCAGCTGCGAAACCTCACAGACCATGGATGGATACATGCAACAATTTAGGTATGTTGTCAGCTTTAGTTGTGTATTGTCTTAACTTTTTACCCTATGTTAAGTTTTATGTATTATCAAGGATATGTTTCCATAAGCACCTCAGTACGATTAGACCTATACTTAAAACATTAGATTATCACTTATTTTGTTACAGGCTTGCATTTTAATATAACTGTCTCATTCAAAAATTGGCAAATACAGATCTATGAATTTAAATTCTATATTTTTATGTTTTTAGGAGAAGATACTAATCAGTGTCTGCAGACCCCTGTTATTTCCTGTGAAGGGCCATTATTTCATGTTAACAGTTACCCGATACTGGACAAAAGAGTTATGAAATGTGAAAAATATTTTTCAGCCACTGAAAGGCTATCTTTCAAAAGGGAACTGAGCTGGTACAGGGGTAGGAGACCAAGAACTGCTTTCACTAGAAACCAGGTAGGGATTCAGTTACCTATTTATAAATTAAGTAATGTATGTTTTGCTATATTCATTTGTTGAGTAAAATGCATTCAACAATAGGAAGCATGTAATAATTAGTTGATAAAATGTTATATACCTACTGCATAAAGAGGCAGAGGTGTACATATGTGGTTAAGGACTGGTGTTAACCAAGAGTAATTTCACTAATTTCATTTGATTTATACTGGTATAAATGAGATTGGAGTCTGGCCCAAAAAATTGTTGGGAAAGTCTTTTACTTGAACTGACTCACTTTTTCTCTTTTTCCTACAATGTAACATTTTAAATTCTTTGCTTATTCTCCTCAGATTGACGTGCTGGAAAATGTTTTTAGAGTGAACTCCTATCCTGGCATTGATGTTAGAGAAGAACTAGCTCACAAACTAGATTTAGATGAAGACAGGATCCAGGTAACTTAATTTAAAAATATATATATTCTGCGATCACATGATGTCTGCTCAGCAATGATGTAAGTGGGTGGATCGGATAACCATCTGAAAGTTGCATTTATTCTTAATGATCCTTAGTAATTAGTGCATTATTAGATAGCTACTATATTGACAGTAATTTGTAGTGGAGAAACCAGTGAAATTTCTCTTTCCTCTCAGTCTCCCCTTCTCTCTGGCACTGATATGACATTCATCGCTGTAATACTTCAGTGTCATCCTCCTTGACCATCACAAAGCTTTCCCCCTACCAAACTCTCAAATTTAAATCCAGGTCCCATTGAAGTCTATGGGAATTTTTTCATTGATTTCAGTGGGGTCAGGATTTCGTTCTCTGATCCCAGGTTTGAAAACCTTTTCTACAATGGGTTTGGAACCATGTTTGAAAACTAAATAAATATAGTTAAGCAAATGGATAAATACATTTCAGGCAGGGTTTGGCTAGCCAATTTAGACAGGACAAAACTGTTTTAAAGTCACATTTGAGACTCTGTCTCATTTGGTTCAAAGCTCAGTACGCACAGGGATTTTAAGGCCTGATCCAAAACACATCAAAAAAAAAGTCAATAGAAAGGCTCCCACTGACTTCTTTGGACTTTGGATCAGGCCCTTAATGTTCATTAAAGGTTTGATCAACTTCCATTGAAGTCAGTTGGAGGCTTTTTCATAAAAGTAGGATCAGGCCCTACTGACTTATACTGCAAGGGTTTAAGCACTTCTGGGAGTTATTGAGCATCCTGAACTTCCACTGACTCCTCCGGAAATTCAGGATGCTCAGCATCTTCCTGGATCAAGCCCTAGGGGTCCAGTCCTGTTCCATTGAAGTCTATGAAAGTTTTGCAGTTAACTTCAGTGGGAACAAAGCAGGTCCTTACTTTTCAATTCAGCTAGGAAATGCAATGAGTCCTTTGTCTATAATTTTCTCTGTCTTACATTATTATTTATTAAAATTATTACAGCTCACCATATACCTTCATCAGTAGCTTTGAAACTTCCAAGCTGCTTCAGCTTCCAAAAGATCAAAATTTCACAAATTATTTTACTGTATGGTTGTACTGATATTCTTTATTAACTTCAAACCTGGCCTGCGTACGATGTTGCTTTTAAAAGGAAAAATTACCCATTTCTAAGAAATGTGCATTTTATTTCAATTATAGATCTGGTTCCAGAATCGCCGTGCAAAGCTGAAAAGATCCCACAGAGAATCTCAGTTTATAATGGTGAAAAACACTTTAACCTCTAACTTTCTGGAATAGGAAGAAGCCAGCTAGTTCACCTTTATTCTACCATAGTAGAACATGAAGAATTATTGGAACTTCATAATTTGCATTATTAAGCAATGATAATGTAATATTTGTACTTTGATATTTGCATCTAGTTTTGAAAGATGATCATGATTTTCATTAGAATAAACTGTAAATACTTCATTATGACATGCCTCATATTATAATTGCACTTTTTGTAAAAAAATGTTTTCCATATATTTTAATAAATATTTTCAGAAACATTGTAAGATATTTTTGCAGATAACAAACTGATACACTAGATCCTGAGCTGATGTAAATCTGAATAATTTACTTGACGACAATGGAGCTACACCAGTTTATACCAGCTGAGGATTTGGTCCTGTGTGGTTACTGATTTCAGAAAAATCAGCAGGAATACATGAAAAAAATGACTGAATTTTTTTGTTTTGTTTAATAAAGCTTCAGATATTTTGAAGGTAGAAGTAAAAAATCATCTAAAGTACACAATTATGCAAAAATGCTACTGCTGTTACAGCAAATTTAGCTTAGGTATTTTACTGGAATTAAATAGCTTTTCAATGTTAGCAATATGGAGCTGAAATTTTAAAAAATGGTACTAAATTATACTTGTTTTTATGAGACATATGTGCTAGCTATTTACAAATGAAAAACCTAGAGAACAGTAACAATGTATGGCATTTGTATTTTAGCTAAACCAATTAAACTGAAAAGCAGTTTAAAATGTCATTCTTATCGACTTTATATTTTCTCATCTTTTAATGTAAATTTAGCAAATATTTGCCCAGTTAATATTACCAGCTTAACTATGTTACATCCAAATGGTTTTGTCAGTACAAAACCATTTGGATGTAACATAGTTAAGCTGGTAATATTAACTGGGCAAATTAATTATAAATTATAAATATTAACTGGGAAAATTAATGATACAGTATTGTGAAGTACTGAGTGCCCCCAGTATCTCATGAGAAAATTCAGCACTTCTCAGGATCAAACCCATTTGAGATTAGATATATTGTTTCCTTGTTTATTCATTCTCTTATCCAATAATACTGTGAAACATTTTCCACAAAGTTTATAGTGGTAAAGATTTTTATCAGATGATATATGAAAACCAAGCATCCTGACATGTGATATTGAATCAACCCAAAGTCAATGTATATAGTCCCATCAACAAAGTAAAACCTTTAATTTACTTCACATGGCCCTGATTCAGGAAATCTAGTCATCTGTGTTGAGCAACACATTAACATAATTAACTGTTAGTATATGGTGAAGTCTCATTGCTTTCAATGGGATGTCAGCTGATGCTTAAGTGCTTTGCTGAATAGAGGTGCTTTCGTGAATTGGGGCCTAACAGTATACAAGGAAACTCCATTTCAGATGGCAGAATTCAGTGTCTTCCGTTGTTGTATGCAGTGTCGTAGGTGTGTTGGTTCCAGGATATTAGAGCAACAAGGTGGGGTGAGGCAATATTTTTTATTGGACCAACTTCTGTTGGTCATAGAGAGAAGCTTTCGAGCTTACAAGCTTTCTTGCCTGAGTGGCAAGATAGAAATGCCAGAGACAACTGTCTGTGATTCCATGGTAAAACTATTATAGTGCTTTAGGAATTCAACTTGTTACTGGGTTGTTGAAATCTATAACACATAACCAATTTGGGGTCTCTGCCTTGCTTCTTGACAGTCTGCCCTGAGTTTGTCACTCATGGTCACAAACCACTCTGTTTAAGCTTGAAAGCTTGTCTCTCTCATCAAGAACTTGGTCCAGTAAGGTCTAACTTGGTCACCCACCTTGTGTCTCTACAAGAAAACTGATTTTCTGAGTTTGGGGATTCATCCATTAGTCCAATAAAAGTACCAATTCCTTTAACTGGCCTTTTCCATTTTTTGTAACCATTTTTTTTAAACTGCACATATCTGTAGACCTTAAAGCGGAGAGTTATGATTTACTATATGTAGCTAGAAGATTTCTCCAGGTAGTTATTCAAGAACATGCATTCTAATTTTGAAGGCTTTGTTGTGTGCTGAATTATATTGAAAACTCTGCGAGCACATGTAGAATCTTTGAAAAGTGAGTGTCAAAACTGTTATGCCTTAAGACATATTCCTTAACATATCTGACTTCGATGAGCTTAATGGATGACCGTGATTATCCTATCCAGTTTGTATGATGGCAGTAGTCCTCCAACTTCATTTTTATCTACAAAGCCTTGAAACTGTCACTCTTTAATCAATATTCTTTTCTGTTCTTAGAATTGAATGTTGCTTATAATAGGAAAAATAACCATACTAGGTGCTAAGACTTCTTATTGGACAAAAGCTGCAATTGACAAAAACTGCTTTTCTCCCCACTCAGTAAATTCATTTTGCTGATTCAGGGACCAATCCTGCAAACATTTATTCTCTCAAGTAATTTCACTGATGTATGAGACAATTTGCTTAAGTAAGGATTTGCTGTATTGGTCTCTTATTTTTAAAGTAGTATGTTCGTTAAAATAAACCATCTGATTTTCAGATGAGATTAAGCACTGAAGCTCTTCTTGAATTCAGTGGGAGCTGAGTGTGTGCTGCACCTCTGAAAAATTAGGCTGTACACTTTAGTGACTCGGAGCAAACAGTTTTTGTTCATTGCAGCCATAGTACAATGGGAAGAGATAAATCTAAGATATGTTTATTTTATGTGGAAACTAACTGCAACTGGAGTGTATTGGGCACAAAGAGGCCTTGTTAGGACAATGCAAGGAGGAGGAAAAAGTGCTAGTTTCCTTAAATTCTTTAATTACTTAGCTGGGTTTTGGTTTTTTGTTTTTTTTTAGAAAGCAAAAACAAAACCAGATGCAGTACTTATTTAAATTCATCACATTTCTGTTTTCATTATTGGATTAGTATGAACACAATAAATCCTAAAGAATGATAGTTCCTCATTGTTTGCTTTTGTCAAAGTCTTAGAAGACACAGAAGAAAAACACTAGCGAGCCATCCTCTTGTGTCCTACTCCATGAGACAACTAACTTAAGTAAAGTTACTCACATGTCCAACTTGTGTTTGTAGGATTAATCCCTTAGTTACTCCATTGTGCAGGGAGATAGATACTCAGAGGGCTGTATCCCCAGGTGGTGAACATTGATGTATTTGTCACACCAATTTACACCAGCTGAGCATCTGGCTCAAAATCTTTGTCCTCTTTACTGTGTATGATGCTCACTTCATATGGAATTAGTTTCTTAAAACCTCTGAATACAGCATGTTGTCAGTAATACAGGTCAGCTGTAAATAGCAAAAAGTGAGAGAACTGGAGAAAAATGGAGAAATTCCACTGTCTTCTCCAGTCGCAATATAGTTCTGTTTGTAATTAAATGTTCTCTGTATCTTATTTCCTTTGCTAATTAAATAACTATATGAATAGACAAAATTTAACCTTCCCAGGTACATTATTTTCAAATTAGTATATTCTTGAAAGAGATGAGGGTTGAATTTTGAACCCTTGTTTCTTTCTATTACTGGAGAGTGGTTGATTCTTGGTAAGCTGCACTAACATTTCTAGAGGAAGGACTTTCTTTCAGTGCTGGGAAGTGCTGACTTCACAAATATAGTGAATAGGAAAGATGGAATAGCAGGTGGCTGTGTTTTACATTTACATTAATGGAGAATTCACTGAAGTTGAGTCTTGCTAGATGTTATGGAATCTATTTGGAAACCCATCTGATTCAGAAATTTACCAGTCTTGTTTTCCTAGTAGTTTCATGGGCAAAGAGAAAACAATTGTCTTTATTGCTTGAAGTTGTACCCATGCTATCGGTTGGTCTGCAGAATGGAAGGTCAATGTTTATTTGCGTGCTTTTTTTTATTGCTGAAGTGTGTGTTTTATAGTGCCTGGCATTGGCAAGGAGTCTGTGGTAGGTACACTGGGAATGAACTACATCTCCAAATATTGACCAAGAGCATTCAGTTGTGATTTGTGTGAAGGCACAAGAGACTAAACAAAAATCCCTGATAATTGCCACAAATAAGATAAAAGACCTCCTTAACTCAGTGTAGATAGTTTTCCTTAATATACTCTGATATGTCGCTTCATTGATGAATTATCTGTAATCTTTATGGGTTCCATACAAAATGGAAAGTTATTTGACCTCACTGTTAAAAAAAGACTGTTTTAATATGGAAAAAGAAAAGGAGTACTTGTGGCACCTTAGAGACTAACAAATTTATTTGAGCATAAGCTTTCATGAGCTACAGCTCACTTCATCGGATGCATTTGTCTCTAAGGTGCCTTTTCTTTTTGCGGATACAGACTAACATGGCTGCTACTCTGAATCCTGTCATTAATCTGGAAAGATTACTTCAGTATGGAGAGAGGTTATCAAAGTTAGTAATTCATACTTTATTTTGAGAACTGAATTTGAAAGTTGTAACCATGTTAAAAAATATCACTCAGAGACTTTCATCAAACCCAACTAATCAGAATGCAGTAAATGAAAAGTAATCTGAAGAGATATATACTGTATTGATATAATTAAATTAAGATCTAAATATTCATTAACATGAAATTCTTAATACTCCAAAATTCTAGATCTATAATACATTGATATACAATAAGGCAGCAAACAAAAGGTATTAAAACAAACACAACTTTCAAATAAAAGGGTTCATTAAGGAAAACCAACAAATCCCAAAAGCATGGCGAATTCACACATTAGCAGAAAAGTATCTACAATTGGGGTAGACTCGGAGAATGCAAGAATTTGGATACCTCCCTGATTTGGATAGTGAAGATGGTACTAGAGATGCAGGAGTAATTTCTCTCCCTCCCAACATACAAGATCTGTTCCACAGTTTAACCTGTTCCAGGTAATTTGAAGCTATTGTCTACCTTAATGCTGGAAACAAAGTTTACAACAGCAATAAATCACACTAAGCCAGTCAGGTTAATGCCTACAAGCCTCACTCTATTATCTGACAAAACACCTAAATAAGGTTACTGTCTCTCATAATGGAATTTTTTTCTCACAAGAGAAGACTGACAAAGCAGTTTACAACACAGGACTAGTTACATAATAATAGCAACAGCTCTGGTGGTCAGCTTTCAATTAGTGAATGTTAACAGTGGGATGCTTCCCATTCATATCATACCAGTGGTGTTGCACAAAGTCTCTTTAGCATAATTGTTATCAGCTTTTTCTCCGTTACAGTGCTGTTGGTTTCATGAGATGTTAACAGCACAGAAGGGCCACTAACTTCACATTTGTTTCATGATACACATTGCTTTACATCAGGGATCTCATATTATCAAGTTAAGGCAAATACTCCATTCTCATCTTTCAATGTTAGTCTGCTCTTCACAGGACACATACAGTATCTTAGGCTTAATTGCTGCTGATTGCTTAGTATCTTGCATTACAACAGCAACATAAAAACAACTTTCTTTATTATAACTGGAGCAATACACCTGAGGCATGTTCTGACGGAACATTTACATTACTTGGATTGTCTGTGCCTAAACAGTTGAATATAGCATGCTAAATTGTTTATATCTACCACTAATACTGTAATTTAATCCAGTACCAATTCTACATCTTTTGAGTCTTATTCATGTAAAGCTTTTGTTCATATACCACCCACTGGGGGTAATTGGGGGGAAAGCAAGGTGTTACATTCAGGTATATTTCCAAGAAGCCAGGAACTTCTCAATTTTAATCCTGGTTCTGCTACGGAGTTGCTCTGTGAAATCACAACTTCAGTGTCTGTTTCCCCATCTATAAAATGTAGATAATAAGCCTAGACCACGGAATGATGCTGATGAGCAGCTGCCAGTGCAGCTGCTATTTCAGCCTGTTCCATAGGACTTAAGTTGCAGGTAGTGTTGGCTTCAAGGGGCTTAAAGTTAAATTTGGCCTTAAGTGCTATCCTGATTAGGGTTGCTTTCCTGAGTTAGGGTCTAGGTTCCCTGCCAGAAAATTAAAATTACTGGCCCACTTCCTCAGTTGTTGTAAATTGTTATATCTCCATTAACTTAATCCTTCAATATTCTAAGAACCTCCTCCACCCACAAACTTAGTCATCCCAGATGACAATAGAAAAAGATGGCCTTTGTACTTTGGCCTGAAGGTTTCAAAAGAGTTCTCGAGTAAAATTCAAAGCTCTAGAAGAGGGGCACCCGTGGAGAATTCTCTACCACCAACTCCCTCACCTATAAACCAAGAAAGCTCCTAGTAAGGAGATATATGTGGGTGTAGTTTTTCTATGTAGGATTTTAAACAAAGTTAATTCCCTATCAATATTAGTATGTAGTCAATCAGTGTCCCATATCACCAGAGAAACCTCCTGTAGAAAATGGGCTGGACTGGAGATAAAGCTATGTGACTAAAACATGTAGTTGATAATTATTACTTTATAAAAAGAAAAGGAGTACTTGTGGCACCTTAGAGACTAACAAATTTATTTGAGCATAAGCTTTTGTGAGCTACAGCTCACTTCATCGGATGCATTTTCACTTCATCGGATGCATTGATTGAATGCATCCGATGAAGTGAGCTGTAGCTCACGAAAGCTTATGCTCAAATAAATTTGTTAGTCGCTAAGGTGCCACAAGTACTCCTTTTCTTTTTGCGAATACAGACTAACACGGCTGCTACTCTGAAACCTACTTTATAAAAGTTAACCATGTGCACAGGATTTTGATGTAACTAATAAAAATGTTAATCTCTGTCTCTAACAGGTATTTTCAATATGTACATTAAACTTAACATACATGCCAATATAGTATAATGTAATGGCAACACTGAGATCACATTATGGAGCAATAATACAATACAAAATTCTCTTGAACATATCTAGCTGTTTGTATGGAGCTGAGAGATGGGAGAAGTAGGGGGCAATTAAGAACAAATGGTTGACATAGTTATGCAATGATTGATAGAAATATTTCCATGATTGTTTAAATTGCAGTGGAAGCAGTTTAAGAGAAAAATAAATGTAATATTTGCAGTACAGACATTTGTAGCATGGTCTAGTTGTGAGAACCTTAAAGTAAAAATGTCCACATACTGAGCATAAACCTTAGTGAAACTTACAAGTCTATTTTCCCTTTCCTTTAAAGGAAAGATGTAAATTATATTTAAAATATTCCTTCAGTTTTAATAACATTAGCTGCTATTTGTAATGTGTAAGTACATATAATTTTCAAATTGAGTGTCCCTTTAAGAGCCACAATTAGCCACTAAGCTTCCAATACCATACCATTAGCAGTTCAATACCACACTTTACTAGTTGTCCAAAGTTTGGAATTGAAAATTCGCTGAAGTAATAAAAATTAGAACAGGAATTTGTTCTATTGTGCATAAGAAGCTTAATGCGGTGTTGATCTGAAGGTCTACTAATAAAAGGAAATATGACTCCTAAAACAAATTAAAAAGTTTATTTTACTAGTCTCAACAAAAGTCATGCACAAAAACCAGGTAACATCATTTGCAAACATCCTTATTTTGCCCAGTGTGGAATGAGACAGTTCTAGGTCACTAAGTTCAGACCTTTGAGATTATCTCATAGATAATTAATGATCACCAATCAGGATTGCTTAGAAACCAATTGTGTCATGTTTTGATTCAATGGATTAACTTGGTTTTTGTAACTATTGTTTGGTTGATCTTATTTGCGTTTTTCATTTTATAGGACTAATTATTATGTAATTGTATGAGGCCTCTAAGACTTTCTAGTTTTGTTTTTGTTGAAAAAATCAGTATGGAAAGTGATGAAATGACAGCAACTGAGCCAAACCAATATTTGATGTCCTGCAGTTTATGCAATGGAATATCTTGCATTATAGCAGGATGCCTTCCTCTGCTACTGTTTAGATTAAAACCAAGTTTCTGTTTAAAGCTTGACTCTTCTAAGTGTTCATCAACATAGTTACTGAAATTGCCTTGAATAAAAACAAAACTATGAATGCCAATAGTCCTTATTTGGTATATCCAAGTTTACATATATCCACTGAACTACGATGGAATAATCATAAAGAAAACAGTAGAAGACTTATCCTGACTTGAATGGGTGCTGGGGCCACTCAGTACCTTGCAAAATTGGGTTCTATATTACTGAATTATGCCCAGATCCTTGGCAACAGCTCTGGTGCTTTCCATGCTGAGGCAGCACAAAGCACCTGGAAAACTTCCCTTAAGGAGCAGCTGAGGATTCTCTGAGAGAGAAAAGTGTGCAGGTGGTTTAGAGCCACTCTTCACTCATTGTAGGAGGGGGAGACAGGGTAGGATGAAGAAGAGGTATGCTAAAGGGTGGGAAAGGGCAGGGCAGAGCACATGGAACAGCACCGTGGTGGATCATACCCATGCTCTTTTGAGCTAGGGAGTGGATTCTGTCTTTTTGGGTGCCCCACAATAGGGTGGTGCACTGCAGATGATAAGGTTGTTACTGTATATAACTGAAGTAATTTTCTTACACTAAACAGGAAAGCATTGAGTAACTGCTGGCATATATGGCATAATGTTAGCTTTCCTTTTCACCTGCGGTAGATTGATGTATGAATGAATAATTAGAAAAGAAATCATTGTGGCTTGGCAAGATTACCAAAAGCAGTAAATTGATTTTTTTCTAATCTGTGTGGATGCAGGACACTTGTTTTTTGGCAGTGAGATACTAGAAACATCATCATGAGGACTGTGGTCTGTCTTGTCTGATACACACATAGCTGGTGTAACGTCCTATAAATTTTACATGAGCTTGTCTTTTTTTCATTTAGTCAGACGATTCATAGATTCATAGATATTAAGGTCAGAAGGGACCATTATGATCATCTAGTCTGACCTCCTGCACAATGATCTTGGAATGCTCCTTGCCTTGGAATAATGGAACAAGTTTGGGCACTGAATATGCTATAATATAAAATAGCAAATAAGAAACAATAAACAGTGCTATATTGTGTAACTAGAGTATGTTTGTTAAGTGTCATAATCACAAAGCTCAAGACCCAATTACTTTAGCCATCTCTAAGCAATAACCTTGTAACTTCTCTTGAATGATTGGAAGGGAGTCCATGTGCCCAGTCATAATCCACAGTCTCAAGAGGCATAATCTTCTGCTTTGAGAGATGGTCATGACTTGAATGGGTGGTCTGCGTGTATGCTGCAGTCCACAGGACACCATGGGGTGGGAAGGGGAAGTAAGTGTTGCTTCTTTGTGGAGCTACAGGAAAATGCCTTTTAGAGTATATCTTCTCAGATCCAATCTTCTTTCTGACAGCAGACTGGCCTGAGGACCCACTACATATATGGTGCCACTTCTCTCCTTCACCTTGTGCAGCTTGCAAAGATAAGGTAGGGGCAAAAGTTTGCTGATAGCTCTAAAAGCTCTTTGCCAAATTTCAAAGAAAGGTGTTCTATAAATGAGAATATTTAGCGTCATTGTCATTAATCATCACTCAGAAAATATCAAGTGTGAAGTTTGCAGTTTCTGCTGTGAAATGGAATTTATACACATACTGTTGCTAACTCTCAAGCTTTTATTGTGAATTTCATAGTATTTGGGTTTTTTCCTTAAAGTCCCCAACCCCTGGAGTCATGTGATTACGTGAGAATTTTATCTTTCTTTTCAAAGTAAGTTTCTGGCCCTCATGGCTGCAGAGAAAAGCTTGAAAATGTGAACCCTGGAGGCTTAAACATCAGAAACCAAATTAGGAGACAATTCAAAGGTGACTTTTTTACAATCTCATGATTTTTTCGGGCATCACCCATGATTTTTGAATGGCTGGGGTTAGCAATGCTATATACACAGCTCCCTTTCCAACACCCCCAACCAGGAATCTCAGACTTTCTGATTTTCTGGTCATTATGCTGAATGACACAAAAACACTCGTTACCAATCAGGAACCTCTCTACACTTCTCAGTTCTAAAACCATTTAATATTTACTGAGAGATTTGGTCTTGATGCTGGATTCATTGGATTCTTTTCTGTACATCAGTAAAATGACTTTATAGTAATGTAATTCTTTCTTGAGAAGAGGAATAGTCAGATAAACCTGTTGCTTCATCCCAGCCACTCAGATAATATTCTAATGCTCCCACATAAACACCTAGATAATGGGAGCTTTTTTTCTGTTAAATATTTAAGAACATAAGTTCTACTCTTAGGCCAAAGAAATATACAACTCTGAACATAGAGCTCTATCACTTCTCAACTCAGACTTCCTTTTTGCATCCTGTGTCTGTAACCTTGGCATCTTTTCTCTGAAATCTTCCCTTTTCTGGGAAGGAGATTTCAGACGGAAATCTACAATATGTGTAAATCCACTCAGCATTGTTATGGGATGTCACTGCCTGAGCTCCATCTTTTCTGATATCCTTATCTGTACTTTTATCTCCTCTGCTTTCCTGCATATAGCTTTCCCAAGCCAAAACTCTTTGGACTGCAGGATGTGGAGAATGCTACTGTCCGACTTCTCCCAAACGTAAAGAAGTACAGCCACCTCACTCTCATGTTCAAACAAGGCCAGGGCACCTCCATTCATTTCAGTAATGCTATTCTTGCTTATAAAGCCATCCATCAGTAGCCTTGCCCCAACCTGTGTCTTGGACTTTATTTCTATATGCTCTCTGTTCCCTCTGTTCCTCGAGAACTCATTTCCTCCTTTTCTTTCCACATAATTGCATTATTTGGATGCAATAGCCTTTTCATCTGTAGCTCCCAGTGTCTGTAAAAGATTTACTGACTCTCTCTGCACCACTGACTTATGTCTCAGTTTCATATTTCAGATGAAAATGTATCTTAACTCCTGGTCTTTACCTATTAATTTCTTTCTCCATCTACTAATATTTAGCTCTTTCATTGTATTATTCACAGTAAAACTGTAAAGTGTTTTGAGATGCAGTGTGTATGAAAGATGCCAAACAAAATAAAATCAAGGAAAATAAGAGGACATGAAATAGAGAACTCTCTAATTAAGGAGAATATATTTGTGCTGTAATACATTTTCCAAATGTTAAACAATTTACTTTTCAAATTAAATCAAACTTTTAAGTTCAGTTATGTCTCACAGCTAATGTTTTTCAATCTCAGTAAAAAAAGATGCTATTTTACCATGTGTAACTTGCTCCCTCTTGTGGTTGGCACATAGATTTATACTCTCAGCTCTTTACTTAAAGCAAAACAAAATAAACAAACAATAGTAAATCTAAATGAAGCTTTGGGCCAGACAGAGATAGGCTGTCTTTAACAATGGCTTTGTATAACAAGGGACATAAAGTCAACAGATAGTAGCCCCTTTTAATCACGGTACAAGAAAACTATCTAAACTATTAAAAAAAACAACAATGGAATGCTATTGAGTTGGATAATTAGGTACTATATTTACTGCGAACTAGTTACTGATATTTAAAAGTGTGGTTCTGAATAAACTTCAGTAGATTCAGTTGTTTAATAAAAATTATTATGAGAAATATTTTGCATTAAAAATATTAATGATGATGATCTTCTGTGCCGGCTGCTGGGCCCTCACCATAGTTCTGAAACTGCTTGGGACTAGTACACAGCGCTCCTTCATTCCCTGCTGGTAATGCTGAGCGGAGAGGGGACTGCTGCAAGATGATGCATCAAAAGAAAAAGACTTCGAGAAAAGAGAAGAAAGAGAAGAGGAGTAGAAAGCAACAGAGTGAGAAAGAGAAGAGAGAGGCAGAGTATGAGCAGGGAGAGAAAAGCTTCTAGATGTCACAGAGGAAGAGGAGTGAGAACACAGGAGTAGAGGAATGGAGGAAAGAGACAGCCCAAAAAGGTACAGTTGCCACCTTGTAAACTTTGTTCTCGTAATTGCACAAGAATTAGATGTTACTGAGTTGTGACACTCCGATGTAGTATTGCTACATCATGATGCAGCTGTCAGCATCTGATGATGGCATTAGCCACTGTGAGACTTTAGGACGATCATAAGGAATAAATGGCGATGGAGTCTCGTGATATCAATCTACAGGGATTCAGCAAATACTACAGGTGAACGTGTATATACAAGGTCAGATTAATGCAAGAATTGCAAACATGGTTACATGTGGGACACACAAGATTGTACATGACCTTTGCAGGCTATTGTATCCTTGCTTTGTACTGTTCATATTTTTCACGTAAGGTGTTAATAAGCCTCGCTTCAATGCAGTTTAAAACGGCAACATGACAAATCTGCCACAACCTTGCTCTGTCATGGGCTATTGCTTCCCAGTGGCTGGGGTCAATGTGACATGCTTTCAGGTTTGACTTCCATGAATCTTTATATCATTTGTATGGGTACCTTGCTTTAGCTGACCATAAAATATGTCCTTGGGTATTCTCGAGTCGGCCATATGAGTGAGATGCCCAGGTTAGCACAGTTCAGCATTTATGAGCATGCTTTGAATGTCAGACATCCAACAGTAAATAAGGATTTCAGTATTGGGAATCTTGGCCCACTATTTGACCCTGCAAACAAAATGAAGACAGCATATATAGAACTGATCAAATTTCCTAATGTGGCAGTGATATGTTGTCCATCTCCCATAACCATATAGAAGTGTAGTAAGCACGACTGCCTGATAGACATTTAGCTTTGTGCTTATTTTGACTCCGCTAGTGTTCCGTATGTGGTATGAAAGCATTCCAATGTAGAGCTGGCCGTAGCTATGTGATGGGTAATATCATCATCAGTTGTGGCATTCTGCCATTGTATACTCCCTAGGTAGCAAAACATCTTTACAGACTTGAGAGAAGTGTTGTTGATCTTAATAATTAGGTAGACATGGGCATCCCCCAGCACAAGTTGGTATAGTACGTTGGTTTTCTTTAGGCAGATTGTGAAACCAAAACAATAGACAGCACAAATGAAGTGATCAGTTATGAACTGAATGTCATCAATCAAGTAAGCAACCAGTGCACAGTCATAAGCAAATAAAAATTCTTTAATAAGTAATTCTGCTACTTTCATATGAGCATTGAAGTGTTGCAGATTGAACAAATTCCCATCAGTGCAGAACTGTATAAATACTCCCCTGTCAATGTCATGAAATGTATCCATTAACATAGCTGAAAAAAGGATGGAAAAGAGTGTGGGAGCCAGCATACAACCTTGTTTAGTGCAAGTGGTGACATTCCATTTTTCACCACTCTGGCCATCATCCCATCATGGAAATATTGTTATGTTGGAAGGTGTTAATGATGGCCATCAATTTCAGACCCGGTAAAAGTTGATGAGGGTAGAGCTTAATGAAGTCTTCCAAAGAGGTATAAATTTACCTCATGATTAGTAAAGAGCAGCATCATATTCATAAGCAACCTGAAGCACAAATATCATAAAAACCATCACAGCTATAGACTTTGCTGGTTTTCATAATATGTACACCACCCAGGTTGGTCATGAACAATATCACAATTATACATCGTAAACAATAAGAGCTGTTTATTGGAACATGATATTTGGACAGTAATATTTAGTTTTAGAAAGCGAGGTGTTGAATTTTGCTAATTGTCCCTTTAAAAATGGCATTTGATTTTTATTATTCAGTTTTCTCTTTCCCTCCAATGTCTCAATGGTACTTCTGTTCTTTTCACTTTCCTATGTAAACTCGTTGTTGATTGGGGACTGGTTATTTAGGAAGTAATTCTTCTACTCTCCTTTCTGAACCCTTTTTCTCTCCACCTAATCTGTCTGCTGCTGCCTTCTGCACTCTTTGATTGTTGAATGGTGGGACTGTCTGACATCTTCCCCAGTGGGATTGGGATTTTGGAGGTAAATCAATTGTACTTTCTTTCCCCTTCTTCTCTTCCTCCTCTTTGTCCAGTAGGAAGGTGCTTGGGTGGGGTTGTGACAGAAGTAAATTACTTCTGTTCTTCTTTCTTTCTCTCTCTCCCACTGGGGAATAACTAGGTGGGATTGTGACATCTGAGTCAGCTCAGCCTTTGAACAGCTCAGGCTGGTTGTTGGGATGAGAATTGAAGTAACCATATCGCTGTTTCTAATAGTTGAATGCCAGTTGACTAAATAACAAAATAAAAACACAAGACCTTGTGAACACTGGCTTTCCAGGGACATGATCCTTATCAAAATCATCAGAGAAACAGATGAGCCGTGCACAAGGGATTTCATATTTCTAATCAGACAGATCTGGGGAAAAATTATAATAGAGATATGAAAGAGAGAAGGATACTTAAATTCCTTTTTTAAAAAGCAGATTGGGCCCAGTCCTGTAATCTGTTCATTTGCAGAATCCCCATCAAGTCAATGGTAGTTCTGCACACAGAGTATGTGCAAGCACAGGACCTTTATGACTTACTTTAAACTACAATGGGACTAATCCTGCAAACACAGTCTGAGGAGTCCTGACTTGGGCCAAGATTTTTTTAAAATGTAGGGGACTAAAGTTAGGCCCCTAAATCCGTACTTGGGCATCCCAGTATTTGGGCCTGACTTCTGAAAGTACTGAGAACTCAAGAAGTCTCACTGAAGTCAAGAAACTGTTAGGTGTTCAGCGCTTTTGAAAATCTGGCACTTGTTTAGGGGCTTAAATATGAATTTAGGAACCTAACTTTAGGCAGCCATTTTAAAATATCTTGATTTTGAAGTCAAGGGAACTACTCAGTTGAGTAAGCACTATTCACATGAGTGTGTTCAGAGCTGCCCAAAGGTGGGGACAAAAAGACTACTTTGCCCTATGCCTCCCATTTGAGAGGGCCCCCAAACCAAGGGGTGTTATGGCCTGGTGCATGGGTTCACAGCACTACTCAAGTTTGGCCCAGCTGCCATTCTGTCATAATGGAGAGGCTGCTGGGCCAAACCTAAGTGGTGTTGCAACTTTGTGTACCAGATCACAATGCCCAGAGTGAGGAGAGGGCCCAGGTCTGTGAGACAGGAGCCGGCGCTGCAAGGTGAGTGCTTGCTCTCCAATCCCCTCACCCCCACCCATGGCCTCCCTTCAGTGGTAATTATTTTGGAAAGGAGCGGGAGCCTCCGTTTCACATTTTGCCCAGTTTTTTCAAGCAGTTTATTCTAATGGACTATTTATACATGCAATATTCAATTTGAGAAAATTGAGTGTATGATTTTTAGAACTGGCCATTTTAAAATCAAACTTGAATTAATTCTGCTAATACATCTACTAATACAATTCTCCTTTGATAACAAATGTAATGTTGACCGTTCCAATGTTTGTCATACAGGACTCATTGGCGCCAGCCACTTCTTTTATCATTAATAGTTTTATCATATTAATAGCATATATATTACTTTGTGATATTAAAATGTTGCACATTTATCGGCAGATTCTGGCATATATATCAAAATGTCCACTGAGTATAAAATATTTCAAAATGTAAAGCCGTGCTCACATTACAGTATCTTTTTTTCCAAAGTTCGTTTCCTACTATTAAAATATTTGCATATTTGTCATTGGCCAAATGTTTGAGTAAGCGACCCATAGCAAAATGCACTTGACTTACTTCAAAGTTGGAACGGTATCTCATTTATAGTTACAGTACAAGGTCACCTGACAACCTAATTGCTAACTGCTTCAGCTCTTTGTAAAAGATAAATAAAAAATCAGCAAGGGGAAACACTCTGATAGGGCATTAGCCTCACCATCAGAGTGCAGCTGGCAGTGGCTAGATGCCTTTGTGAAAACATATCCCTGAATGAAGTGGAGTTTTAATAGTGCTTAGGGATTTTCCAGTGATTTTTACTATTATTATCTAACTATTCATTAGTAGTTAATTTCTCTAGGTTTTTAACTTTTTATTTTATTATTATTAACATGTATGAACTTTCAGAGTATTAACAAATTTTATTCATAACTTTTATTTGTTTCCTCTGTTTGTGCTTGATCAACCTCTCATCTTCTGTGAATTTATTTTCTTCAAATTCCAAAAAAAATCTGTTTATTTCCCTCCCAAATACTATTAACTTAGGGCCTTTCTGAGGAGGGTGGGTTGTGAGTTGTTTGGTTGGTTGACAGGGAGGCTGGGTCGGGGAAGAAGTTGGCACAATGGAATGAGAAGTGTTGTTTGGAGCTGGGAAGAGTTTGTGAAATATCCTAGTTTTCTTTAAGATGCATAGGTGTGTTCAGGCTACATTTTGGCACTTTGTTTTGCACTTTTAATCAGTGATGAAGAGAGCACACTTAAGTTTAGAAAAAATGTCTTTCTTTTCTTTTTCTTTTTATAAGAAGCAGTATTCAAAAAATTTTGGTGCAAAAATGGCCAAATATTGAAAGACATATAATTGTGAGAACCAGTGACAGATCTGAGGGGTTATTAGTAACACAACAATTCTGTAATAAAAAGTATTTTCCTCTATGAAATTTATAATTTTCTGTGCATCATAAATCCACTTTTCTCTAAGAAGCCTGAGCCCAACTACTCACTTACCATATGCAAACAATGATGAACAATGGCCTAGGCACCTAACTAAACAACAAGGCAGAGCCGGCTCAAAGAGTCCAAAATTGTTTTAGTACAGTTTAAATAGGGAGAAGCAAAATAAGGATATGTTGTGGTGGCCTTTCAGATTAGACAAACACAATAACCCCGCCATGTGCATATGATTTAGAAGGTGGAATACACTTTAAGGATCTCCTCATAAATGGTAATAATACTTAATACTTGAGGCAAAAATCTTGCCCTTGTGTAGTGTCATTTATATAAGGTTCCCAAAGTGCTTTACAAACATTAATCACTGTAATTAACCCTCACAATATCTTTGTGAGAAAGGGAAGTATTACCTCAATTTTACAGATGAGAAAACAGAGGCATGGAAAGTAAGGCAAAGTCTTGCAAATGTGGATGCCTTAAGCTATGAGTCCATGTTTAGACACCTAAATATAACTGTCCTGATTTCTAGAGATGTAAAACACTTGCAATTCCCTCTGACTTCCGTAGAAGCTCTGCTGCTAAATCCTGTTTTGAAACGATGGGCATTACTACAATATGTTAATCAAGCGTATAAGTATCATAAATGGCGCTTTGGGTGCATGGTGAAAATGTATGTCCACATCTGATCATCAAAAATTATGCATGAATATAAAGCAGATATCCCTGGATTTGCAGGGCTGTATCTATTTGGCCAACTTGATGGCGGGCTGAGCCTTAAAAAACAAAAGAAGTAAGGAAGCAGTGCTCCTATCTCCCTCTTTTCGGTTGTTCCTTGAAATTAACTAGCTTAGTTAGTAGATCTTTTGCAGCCCTACAACATTCTGCTCTCTGCAGCCTGTCACTCATACTACTAATCCAGCATGCAATAGTATCTTCTGTTTATGAGTAGCTCTGTTTGGTTTGCATATGGGTAACTGTGTGGCTCAGATGACTCTTTTTCTAATCGACAGTACTACTAGGTTTCAGGTCCCAGTAAGTGAGCTGGTTCGTGCTGCACAGTCCCTTTTGCTTTCTGCATGTCACTGTTGTAGCCAGCTGCTGCTGGACAACCCTTTTTTTGTATTCTGCCACCTAGCCAATGTAAGTGTTTGTTCTAGTCCAGTGGTTCCCAAACTTGTTCCTCCGCTTCTGCAGGGAAAGCCCCTGGCGGGGCGGGCCAGTTTGTTTACCTGCCGTGTCCGCAGGTTTGGCCGATCGCGGCTCCCAGTGGCTGCGGTTCGCTGCTCCAGGCCAATTGGAGCTTCTGGAAGCGGCGCAGGCCTAGGGACATACTGGCCACCACTTCTGTTCTGTTTTTTGCAGCAGCGTTACACTGTTCACTCATATTCAGCTTGTGATCCACTATGACCCCCAGATCCCTTCCTAGGAAGTCATTCCCCATTTTGTTTGCGTGCAGCTTGTTATCATTCACAAACTTTATAATTGTACTCTCTATGCCATTATCTCAATCAATGGCATGCAGAAAAACACTAAGGGCTAGGCTGAGAGGCAAAACAACAGTTGCAAAAATGCAATCCCCATTGGTGGATTGACTCAAAATAAAGTTTTGACACTAGACCAAAAATTCAGTCAGCTCTAAAATGAAAAGAAAAAATTAAATTTAAAAATTCCCAGCAGCAGATAAGACAACTTGGGAAACTGCTAGGAGGCTCTATGAAATCAGATACAGTGATAAGGGATTCTTTGTTTCTGCTGGGATATATGTAAAATGTTTCACTGAATTAAGTCTCAGGGATTATCTACACTGGCAAGTTAAAGCGCTCTAACTTGCTGGCTCAGGGGTGTGAAAAATCACCCCCCAAGCCCCCGAGTGCAGCAAGTTTGACTGCTTTAAAGCACTAGTGTTGACAGGCTTGGCTCCCAGTGCTCAGAGCTAATCCCCTCGTCGAGGTGGATTACCAGGAGCACTGGCACCTGCAGCAGCGCTTTGTACTTCGTAGTGTAGACATAGCCAGTAGGTTAGATCAGACAAAGAGGAGTTGCATTGACGAGGCATTGGGATGCCTGTGCCTTTAAGAATCTAGCCCTGGGCCTGTGCCTTTAAGAACCCACCCCTGGGAAGCCGATGCTGAGAGGTGCTGTCTGTGAGAGGGGAAATAAAAAAAGCCCTTTGCCCCCCACCATTTTTGCAAACACAGGTGTCTCAGTCCCACTGGGGTAACTGTTACTCACTGTGCCCCTGCCTGTGCCAGGTTTTTCCCTCTGTCACCCTCTGCCAGCGCCTCACCCTGAGCTTAACTCCTGCTCCTCCCCTCTAGCCCTGATTTTGTCCCTTAGCCCCTCTCCTAATCCTGCCTCCAGCTGCTTGACCCTCCAACCAGTCAATTTCTGCCCCCTGCTCAGACCCTGGCCAAGGGAGCTTATGGTTTCCCCGTCCTTGGAGGTTTTTAAGAACCTGTTAAGGATGGTCGAGGTAAACTTGGTCCTGCATCTTTGTGGGAAGATGGATTAGATGACCTCTTCGGGTTCCTTCCAGCCCTACATTTCTGTGATTTTATGATTCTATAAAACAAGAACCTTCTCATTCCCTATTAATAATAATCCCCTCAAATAAATGTTCCAGCCTTTCTCCCACTCCTTTGTTTGTATCTCACTGGTTTTTTTAGACTGTAAGCTCTTTGGGGTAGTGACCTATCTTTATACCTTTGTAAATCAGGTAGTTGAGTCTTAGATCATATATAAATAAAATAACAATACAATGATATGTTTATGCTGTTGAAAATGCAAGGCTTTGCCATGCACAAAATCTTAAGAAGACAGGTATTCTTGCAGGTTAAATCCCATGGGAGCATTTATTTTTTGCAATATTTTACTGACATAATGTATGTTCCTGATTTATACTCTGCCACAAAAAGAGGGAGTCTATACTGCCCAGTGATTTGATGGCATCAGTAAAAGAGGCATCTTTTGTGAAATGGAAAAGGGACACAACACATACTTACATGCTAAAAACTGGCAAAGCAAAAGGCAGTGCTAGCTTTCCAGTCTGTCTTTCTACAACATACTAATTTCTGATCTTGTCTTTCCTGCAAATTTACCTTAAAGAGCTGTCCAAAGCTTGCAGAGCATCAAACTTATTGGATGTTGAGCGAGCCAGACCCTTAGTTAGTGTAAATGAACTCCATTAAAGGCAGTAGAACTATGCGGATTTACACAGGCTGAATCCTCAGCTGGTATAAATCTGCATAGCTCCTATTGAAGGCAGTGGACCTATACCAATTTACACCAGTTAACAGTGTTCATCTATCTGCAGAAATAGTGTGGGGCTAGTCCAGTTATCTGTTAATAGCATAACTTTCTACAATGTTGGGGAACTAAATTTAGCCCCTCACTTGTAGAATGACAGCAGTTGAGAGCATTGTAAAGACAGTGCAGAGTCCCTGGAGTAGAATGCATGCCTCTGCCTCCTTTGGCTGATGGGCTCCAAAGGGAGATGTATCCAACCATATGTGACCAAAAAGAATGTTGTTATAACAACAGCCCTTTATGGTTGGCAAAGGTAAGTAAAAACAAAAACGGGGTGGGGGGTGCCTTGGAAAAAACACCAACCTCATCCTGGAGTGGAAAAGAAGAAATGTGAAACAAAGAGGAATACATAATAACAAGAGTGCCCTCATATGGAAAGTACTATAACTGCAAGTCCTTATGGCTTGAAAATTTACTACTAACAAAGGATGTGTGCTATATACTGGGGTGGCCAAACTTATTTACCCTCCAAGTCGCATATGACAATCTTCAGAAGTTCGAGAGCCAGAGCCCACCTGCCGGGGTTTCAACTGCGCAGCAGGAGCCTGCTGGGGCTTGGGGCTTCAGCTCCACTACTGTTGAAGCCCCAAGCTCTGACAGGCGCGCCCTATGAGGCTGAAGTCCCAAGAAACCCTCCCCACTGGGCAGAAGCCTGGGACAAAGGGGAGGGAGTGCATGTGGGATCATGTGCCCATCCCCACCAATTTTTGCCAGGTTTTGCTGCCAGGCCCCACTCAGTCACATGGTGTCACCGGGCTCCCTCCTTGTATGGCAGCTGCTGGAGCCAACAAGCTGGGAGCTGTTGTCTGAGAGGAGAAGCAGTGGCTAACAGCTGGGAGCTGCAGGGAGTGCTGCTGTTTTTGCTGCTGCCTCTTCTCCCTGAGCTAAAGCAGCAGTCCCGGCTTACAGCTCCCATCTGTTTACTACTGCCTCTCCTTGTGGAGCTAACACCTGGGAGCTGTGAGAAGGGGTTGCTGAGGGTAAGGGGGCATGCCTGGGCTATGTGACTCAAACTGTTGGGGGGGATGAACCTTTAAATTGTGCCCCCAACTCTCAGCAGGCACCAGTTGTCTTTGGCAGAAGACCCTAGCCCCACCACCCCACTGCAGGTCAGAAGCCCTGAGCTCCCCCCCCCCCCGCCCCCGAGCCTGGTAGGTGGAGAATAGGGGGAAAGTGGGGGACTCTGCAAGCCATACTTTAACTGTAAAAGAGCTGCATGTGGCTTGCAAGCCACAGTTTAGCCACCCGGCCCCTGTTCTATGCAGATCTCATGCAAGTTTCTGGGACAAACTAAAATACTGCATAAAGTCTGTGGAATTAAGCCCTCTTACACCAGGTCTGATTTTGTCTCAGTATCTGTGTTAGTCTGCTTAAAGTGATGTTTAGCACTGCAGCATCCAATTAATATTGCATTAAACATAAGAATTCAGACGAGTAAGATGACATGAAATTTTAAAGACATCTGTATTCTCAGCGACAGTATCGATGGCCATGTAGGACTTCACAGGTGTCACTGTGCTGTACGCCATGGCTAATTGGAACTTCGCAGCACTCAAATAATTCTACCGCAAATGCACAGACTCCTACTGCTTGAGCCAAAGAAGAGATTCTGTTTTCTGTTAGCCGTATAGGGCCTCTGAAACATTTGAGCATTTCTGGTTCTGTTGATTAGAGGGCAGTGATACACTTATATTCTAGGCAGCTCATTGCAATATTACTTTATATTGTTGTATATATGTCATGTGATCATGTAAGGGGAGACCCAACTGTAATGCCTCCATGCAAGCTGACAGGGTTAAGTTTGCTATGCGAAGTTGAGGTAGTCCCTTTTTTCTTGGGAGTGTTCAATTACATGCTCTAATGTAGAGAGAAATGCTTGACAGAGTTGCACTTTCTTTTACCATGAAGTATTCCATTTACTCCAGCCAAATCCCCATAGATAATATATGGAGAAGAATATTTTGAGTATAAAAACTTAAATTAATTGTGTAAGAGGAAAAGAAAATAAGAAAGGGGACTGTAAAAAGATTAAGGAAAATGAGAAAATCTCTGCTTGATAATTATACTTTATTTAAAAAAAACACCTCTTTTGTAAATATTACAAGAATATACATATGCAGAATGCTTTCCTTTTGTTTTCAATAACATACCTAAATATAAGTGAGTGGCCTTATCCTATATAATATTAAATAGAGACAAAGCCATATGATAAGGGTAAGTCTATGTTATTTATTTTTGAAATAAGTGATTTCTGTTTCACATATCCTTTCAAACTCATCCAAGTCCTGGGTCATTCTTGCTGTGACTTGCTCCATTACAGTTTTTATTCTGATCAGGTTGAGCCATGTAGTCCAGGGGTAGGCAAGCTATGGCACGCGTGCCAAACGCGACACGCAAGCTGATTTTCAGTGGCACTCACACTGCTGGGATCCCGGCCACCAGTCTGGGGGGCTCTGCATTTTAATTTAATTTTAAGTGAAGCTTCTTAAACATTTTAAAAACCTTATTTACTTTACATACAACAATAGTTTAGTTATATATTCAAGACTTATAGAAAGAGACCTTGTAAAAACATTAAAATGTATTACTGGCATGCAAACCCTTAAATTAGAGTGAATAAATGAAAATTCGGCACACCACTTCTGAAAGGTTGCCAACCCCTGATGATAGTCCTTTATGGATCCTGCTGGGTTCATTCATGTCATCATCAGGATTGCTTTTGTGGGCAGTGTTAACAATAGTAAAATTATCAAAAGTCATTGGAGGTAAGTGACTTAGAAGCCTAAGTTCCATTTATGTTCAATAAAACTTAGGCTCCTATGTCACTTTAGATGCTTTTGAAAATTTTACCGACAGTGCATTTGTCTGTTTTAGGTTAACTGTTGTAGGAACAACAATCTCCAGTGTGTCCATAAGGGTGTGTGTTTCTTCTGCTCAAAAAGTTTTTGTTAGTTGACATGACAAGAATACATCAAAATAAGATGCTGTTGTAATTTATATTTATTAGAAACACTATGTTGTTTTTTAAAATAAATTTAGTTTTGGTCAAAGTTTGCAGTATAGCAGTCAGTACAAAAAAGGTAAAATAAACATAAATACAAGTAATTTCTATTGCTTTCTCTACCTTTAAATGTATTGGATTGCATTTACTTTTGGTTTGTCTTTTTTGAAATGTTATCATTTATTCTTTCATTGCAAAATTCTCAGTGTTTTGTAGGCTATAGCCCCAATCCTCTGTGTAGACGTGAGTAACTTTACTCATGACATCACCAGCACTGCTCCCGTGAGTAAAGTTATATATGTGCTTACATGTTTCAAGAGTGGGCACAAAATCCATATATTGACATTGAAATATACCCACCTCTGGACAAAGTTTAGTAGATGGGTGAACAACAGATGGGGAGAAGACAGGGAAAAATGGTTAGCCACCAGAACAAACCCCCTATTCTTTAGAAAAATACCATATGATTTTTAATGTCCACGAAGAGGGGATAGGACACGGATAGTTAAAGGCCCATGGGAAACGAGACGCGCAACACAAACAATTGCGTGCAAGTCTTGCTAACTTTCCTTTCTGGAGCTGTGATGTTCCTGAGTAACCTCGCCTTCCTTCGATGCAAAGACTTTGAAGAAGCATCTCTTTTCATTGCCAAAAAAATAGTACATGAACTAACAGGGGCCTGAGGAGGAGGGACAACGATTGCCTTCTGCGCCAGACACAGTTGTTATAGTTCTCTTCAAAGGGACCAGCCCCCCTGCCACCAGCAGTGATGGGGGGGGGGGGCAGGGCAGGGCAGCACAGCAGCTGCACATTCTCTCGCGCATGCACGCAGCTAAACTGCCCCCCCCCTCCTTCTGCTCAGACTCCAGTCTCCGTGCGCTGTCGCTGCAGACCATGGCACCTTTGCTCCAGCTCAGCTCCTTTTTCTTCACTCTGATCGCCTGCTTCAAGGGTCACCAGCTGGCTGGGGCTGCTGGAGGACCCAGCAGCAGGCGGGGGCCCGTGGCTGACACGTGTGGATGGAGGGTAAGTGGACGGAAGCTTTGTTTCTCCGCACAGTCGAGCAGATTCGTGCGCTGAAAGGGGTTTTGCACACTTGCAGGATTTGGCGGCGTGGCGTGGGGAGATGCCAGAGTTTCCCAGCTAAGCCTCGCAAGCGCTGTCCCGTGAGCAGCAAACTCTTTGCAGCCCAGCCCATCTGAGCAGTGCAGGTGTGGTGTCCACCTGTCTGTTCGACTTGCTGCTTCTCCCGAATATACAAGGAGAGCTCGCTGGGCAGTGTTCATGGGGGAATAAAGCCTCTTCTGCAACTCCTCTGCTGCTGCTCCAAGGCTCTGCAGCTGGTAATTTGCGGCCAGGAGGAAAGGTGGCATTTCCAGAGAAGGGATAGTTACTGCTTTCTCGCCCTGGGGGAGGGGGGCAGCCTTTAACCAGCGAGTGTGAAGAAATCACTCAACAGGTCCTTTATCCGCAGCTCTCTCCTTCCTTAACTCGACCTGCCTTGCCAGCAGGATAAAAAGGCGATCATTTGGGCTTTGTTATTTTAATGATTCGAGGCCGGCTTGGGGTCTTAGCTTCAGGGCTGATCATCAGACAGAGGATGTAGGAAAAGTAAATTGCTGGGGCGAGAGCTGGAAGGTGAAACATTTCTTTATTGGTCTTTACCTTTTGTTCCTGCTGCTGGTGCGTTAGCTTCAGACTTCTTGCTGCGTTTTCCTGTGTGTTTTTCAAAAATCACCTTTCAGTGTTTTCTCCCCATAAAGTCTAGCGAGAATTCTAGTTAAATTTTGGAGTCCCAAGGACAATAGGAAGGAAAAGACTGACTTTCATTGCCTTTCTTTTTTTGTTAGATTCTCACTAATGATTTCATTAGTTTCAGATCATAACATTTGAAAAAGTTACTGCAAGGCACAAGTCAGGGATATGGAGGGAATAGTGTAATTCACTGGAAGTTAGAAAACACTGGAAACTATGTAAGAGAGAGAAAAAATTCACATATTGCATTTTAAGTCACAGTTTACTAGCAAAATATATTTTACTACAATATTAATGTTTCACAAGATGTAAGCAGTGTGTGCCACATATTTTAAACTACCAGGATACATATTTCTGTCAGGTTCAGCAGCAGCTATTAAATATACTGTCACTACCTATTAGGAGTTATAATGCTTGATTAATTTTGCTTATCTTGACATCTAGAGGAATGTGCAATATATATATTGATTTGATTTTTTCTTACGTAATGAATTATGTATATTAAATTAATTATAGCTGGGTCTGTTTAATGTAAAGCTTTTAAAATGCTCCCCTCTAATAAATCTGATAAAAACATAACCTTTCAAGTTACTGTGTGGAAAACCTTGTATCACATACAACAAATTTAAGGTTTTAATTTCCTAAACAAACATTGCAGTCAGTTAGTCTGTGTTACCAATATATTTTTTATTTCCAGTGAGCAGATTTGCCTGACTAGTTTTTTAGATACTGAATCTGATTCTGTAGTACAATTCTTAATTGGGAAAACTCCTATTGACTTCAGTGGGAGTTTTGCCAGAGGATTGACTGCAGGAAGGGATCCATTGTCTTGGTTGTGTGGTATTTATCTTGGACTGCATGTAAGTTTTGAATAGACTTGACATACTATTAAATGACTGATGGCCCCTGTAACACATTGTCTGCTCTGGGGCAGGGCTGCCTTTGAAGTGCTACCCTGTAGGAAGTAAAGAGACTATTTGCTCTATTAAAATTCCTTGGTATTTCCTCTGTTTAACCACAGGCCACTTCCCCTCTGCCACTCTAAAAACTGCAGGGACACTGACTGATTGAAAAGACATAAACCCTGAAGTAATTGTACCTTATTCAAATAGATATTCTTATTGTAGCTTTTTTATAAATGGTTTCTAATCTATAGGTTAAGGGCAGGAACCCTAAATCTAAAAACTTTATATAGAGAGATAAATAGTAAGCATGTCTAATGTGTTTTGAGTAAAACAATGCTTGTTAAGCTAATTTTCACTAGTATAGTATTGAAAAAATATTGGTTAACTGTTGATATTTGAGTAATTAAACGAGAGATAAAATATTACTATTATCTGTCTGTGTGTGTGTGGACATTTTTCTTACCACTGGTAGAATTGTGTGCCTATGTCACACTTTTCTCACAACTGCGGGGGGGGGAATCTGGATCTTATTTCTCCCCCCCTTCCCCCCCAGTTTGAGCACTTTTATTTATTTTCCCCAAATTCATGCTCATTTACCTCCTATGTGAAATTTTCATGTCATATTCTGCTTAGGTTTGTTTAATTTATTTAAAACAAAAAAAATCTGAGTTTGTCTATGAAATACTATAATATATTTGCTTTTAATCTAATGTAAATATTTTAAATTTGTCTTTGTTTTATTGCAGTAAAAACTTCATTTGGTAAAGGAATAGTGTAGATTTGTGTTGGTAAGAATTTATATTTGCTGTTTTAATTCAGAGATCCTCAGCTTATTCTTAAAAATCATTTGAATTTGCAAAATCTTTAAATATGGACCAGGTCCTGACAACTTTAGTTGCAAAATGTGTGAATTCTTGCAATGTGTTCTTTTGTAGTAGTTTGGTCCCAGTCCTGCAAGACCAACATGGCTCTGAACAAGCAAAACAGTTAAGCATATGTGTAATTTATGAGCACATGAGTAGTCTCGCTGAGTGAAATCCTCCTGGCCCCACTAATGTCAATGGCAGAACTTCCTTTGATTTCAGTGGGGCCAGGGTTTGACTCATTGACTTCAGTGAGAATTTCAAGGTTTGTCTACACTTGCAGGTTGTATAGGTTTGAGGAAGGATGGAAATTTAAAGCAGAATAGCTATTCTGGAATATCTCCCTGAGTGGACACTTATTCTGAAATAACTATTTTGGTTAATTTCCCCATGTAGGTATTGTAAGGAATGAAGGACTGAGCTTTAAAATTTAGTTGTACATATTTGGGGCCCAGTCCTGCAAACAGTGAAGCACATGGGTAACTTTACTCACATAATTAATTTTGTTGACTCCTAAGGGGCTACTCATGTGAGTAAAAACAACAAGGAGTCCGGTGGCACCTTAAAGACTAACAGATTTATTTGAGCATACATAAGCTTTCGTGGGTAAAAACCCCACTTCTTCAGATGCATGGAGTGAGTAAAGTTTTCCACAGTCTTAACTCTGCAGGATCAGGCCCTTGACTCTGTTCAGACTAAAACATAAGATCAGTGAGACATATTGACTGAGAGAAAATACAGCATTTGGCATATTTTAAAGCAAAAAAACAAAAAGAGTATTGTACGTTGCACACAATAGGGGCTCCTTGCGTTCCTCCATTCTCCCCCAGAAGCTTCCAGTGTGCCACCCTCCCATCCACTTCTAGTTCAGGGATTTTCTGCAGTCTTTATCATCCCGTCCCTCATGCCATGGGCTCCTGTGTGTCCCCCTGTTCCCTCATGCTAGGATTCCTCATTCCCTTCCCAATGCCAGATGCTCTGTGTGCAATCCATTCTACCCATGCCTCCCCCCACCATCTTTCTTTCTTTTCTTTCTTTGTCAACATTTTAAAACTGTATTAGGAGGAAAGGCAGAGCACAGATGGGGTGTTGTTATGCTGGTTGGTGTTAATGGCTACCATCAACCAGTTCTTTCATCTGTAGACAATTACAAGTGGTTGAAGGTGCTAGCTCTGCTAACTAGATGCCAGGGGCTCCTTGTGTCTCCTCCTTTCAGTTTTCCAATTTTCACTAAAATCAACAGGATTTTGTGCATGGATGCCTAGAACATTCTCTGAAATTTTGGAATTGGTTGGCTGTGGTGTTAAAAGTTACTGTTACATTCACACAGCTAGAGAAATGTTGAGTGTAAGGCCTCACAAACTCAACCAATTATCTAGTCCAGACAACTGGATTAACTACTTTAAGATCTAGGGTTTCACTTATCAGCTGGTATAGTAAAAAATCTGACTATTTTTTTCTCTGTTTAAAAATAACTGTGTTTATGACCTGGTCTACACTTAAAAGTTATATTGGCATAACTGTGATAAGCAGGGATGTGAAAAAACACACCCCTGACATAGGTAGGTTGACAAAACCCCCGCTATAGATGCAGCTATGCTGACAGAAGAGTGCTTCTGTCTGCACAGTTAACATTGTTCAGGAAAGTGGTGTTTCTACACCAACAAAAGGAGTTTGCGTCCAGACTTGGGGGCTGTGCTGGCATAGCTATGCCAACATAACTATTCTGGCTTGGGCTCTGAATTGTAGACCTAGCCTCTTAACTACATTTTCATAAAAAACATGCTAACTACAGCATGTCTACTGCTTTATGTTTATTTAAAAACCAACAACACAATTTCAGTATATACACTACTCGAACAGGAAGATGAGTCTCTTCATTACATTTGTTTTATATTGGGTCTGAGCCTTTCTTCCATAAAAAGCATTTAGTCTAAATATTGCAAGTAATATATTTTCAGAATTGGCTTTCAAATGCACAAAACATTCAGAGAAGAAAAATGATGTAAACATATTCCAATTTACTTATAATAAACTTGTTCTGAATATTGACAATAAAATGCATCTTTAATCTTTTACATGTATTTTATTGTGTAATTGTGTACTTTGACTATTCAGGCCATTCACAAGGCTCATGACCTAACAAGCATTATTGTAGTTGAAGGTCCCCCCAGGAATATTATGGACTGGATTTGTTCCCTCTTTATAATGCATACCATGGTTTAGATTTCAACCAACAGAAGTTGCCTCTTAACAACTTGAAACAAATTGATCAGTCAGGCTAATTTCAAAATTTAGATTATTTATTTAAGGGGCAGGGCAAAACAAATACTTAATTCATTTAATAGATTTAAATATTTTCTTGTCCACTGGTGGAAAAAAGTTAAGCCATCATTAGATGACTCTAGCTTTTCTTTAGTTAATTACTTGATAATGTTAGTGTAATGTGGATGTTAGTTCATTAAAGCTGCAACATTTTAAATGGGTGTTTAATAAGGACCAGCTGTCTTTTCCAACAGATCTGTCCAAAGACGATGAAACACAGCTTTGATGTGAATTTGCCCATTTAATTCTGCTGAGAGGCTGAAGTTTGCCAATTAATTTGGCATTTTATTAGGATACTATAAAAATGACAGGAGTGCGAAGTTTTATTGGTGAACAATAAGACTAAAATTGGTCTTCAATCTTTAAATGTGAAAATAATTTCTCTTTACTCGTGCTTGTAAAATATTAAGTATAATGCTCCCAATAATGTTAAATGGTGCTTGAAGGAGGAAACTCCAAAAGTTTTATTTTTGTTTTTCTGAAAGTTAACGATTTACCTTGAAGTTTTATGCTGTATTTATGCTTTGTTTATCTGTTTAACATAAAATTGAACATTGTGTAAAAACTGATATATAAAGCATAGCACAATTTGAAAAAATACATATAATTTACATCTCTCGTTGTAGAGTAGCAGCTGTGAAGTGAGCTGTAGCTCACAAAAGCGTATGCCCAAATAAATTTGTTAGTCTCTAAGGTGCCACAAGTACTCCTTTTCTTTTATCTCTGGTTATATAGCTCCATTAATTTTGTGATGTTCCCTTGTTCTTCCCTCCCCATAAAACTATATTAATTTTGACAAACAATTTTGTGAAAGAAGGGCAAGTCATAGGAGCTTCTAATTGCTACTTTTTAAAACTTTCAAGTGGACATTCCGATTTATTTATTTTAAATCCATATATTTTTGAAACCCTATTTCGAGATTAGAATTTAAATATAAACTGTTAAACTGGAAAAAAGATTTTATCCTATCACACATGTTTTTTCCAATTGTAAATTAATCCAGCTATTTACCTTTCCAAGCTTTTTTGACAATTATAGCCACCATTGTTTACACTTGTACCTTTGCCTCTGTATGAGTTTCCACAAGAGATTAAAATCAGAGATAATGATTACTTTACAGCATGTAGCAGTTTACTACAGTAATGGATGCTTTCCTGCAGCTGTTTTGGTGTGCAATATTTATTTAACAAAAATATATGGTTTTGACTTTAGTGACAATCTTAAATCCTGCTAGCTGAGCCATATATTTAAAACATCTTCTGTATGCTTCCTTTTCCAGCATGTTAGGCCTTATGTTACCTAAGCAATATGTTGTGCATTCAATAGCATTCTGAAAACATCTCTTCCTGGTTTCAGAGTAGCAGCTGTGTTAGTCTGTATCTGCAAAAAGAAAAGGAGTACAAGGTGCCACAAGTACTCCATCTCTTCCTGGGTTTCACAATAACTGTCATCAGTCTGTAGAATAAGTGACCCCAGAATTCCACAGTGATGTGAAAAGTGTAATATTGACCTATGTAATCTAGGGGGTCTCTCTCTCTCTTTTTTTTTTTTTTTAAAGATAAATAGTATTGGAAGGATTAGTTTTTATCAGTCAATTGGGTAAAGTCATTATCACCATACACACCCAAAAATATGTGAAAAAATATATCCGTGGATAATTGAAATTTACAGATAGACAAAGTAAGAAAAATGCTGCTGGAGCACTTATTAGACTTTGATTTAGGGATAGTTACTTTGAATATTTTCACATTTTATATTGGCAATTTGTGTTTTAACCGTTATATAGCTTTAACTTGCTGAATGTCAATGTCTGCTGTCATTAAATAATTATTGTCTGACCCCTCCCATAATTTCCCAGGAAAGTGAACATTTAAATGGATAAAAATAGAAAAATATTAAAAAATAAACTAGTACTATCAGTTGAAATTATAAAATAATCTATAATGTTGTTTGTTTCTGCAATTGAATGTGGCATCTGTATCAAGTGTATATAACGATACAAAATGTACTTCCAAAAGTTAATTCTTGGACGTATGCCATGAACTTAAATGAATGTGGTCAGCAGATATTGAGCAATGTAGGGAAGTCAAGTGCATATTGTTTAACATGAGCTATAACAAGTTTCCATGGTACAGATGTTTTTTTAGTAAATCTGACTGATCTTTAAACTCTACTGGAACAGTTTCTAATAACCAGTTTTCAAATTGTAGGTATTGCTTTGTAAAACTCTTAGAAATAAATGATCTGACAAACACTCTGATAGAAGGAGTTGATAGTACCACTATAATGGTTTACTATTTAACAGATGATTTTTCAAAAGTGCTCTAAAATCCACAGGCTTATTTGGATTGTCTTGAAAATTGCTGTGCCTCCTGGGACCCAGGGTAAAATTCATGGTGGTTTGAGCAAGGGGTTTCCAAGATATAGCCCACTCCACTCCACCTCAAAATGGAATTCAAATGTTACAGTTCTTGTAACTTTATTTTGCCTATTGTGGCTCTGATCCTCCCCAAATTGATATCATCCACTCAGGATTGATCTCAGCTAGTGTCTGGTACCCACTCCTACTCTGAGAAACCAAGATTAAAAAAATTATTCAAGGTAAAAGTTGGATCTACAATATGGCTTGAACCAAGTTGACATGTCAGAGGAAGAAATTTGCCCATGTGCATCAGGCCAAAGTTTAGTTGCAAACCAGAATGGTTGCAGACAGCCTGACATCAGATTAATTGGGGGCTAAAAGATGACATTCTGTGGCTCGTGAACCTGAGCACTACCCATGTACTGTGAATTAGTTCAAGTCCTACACTTGGGAGTTTTCTGAGGCTGTCTTGTGCACATTATTTGCATCGTGCAGGGTCTTCTGGAAGTTTTGCCTACAATCTTTATGCATTCTCAGATTTTGCTTTAGAGGAATTGTCAAGAAAAATAGCATTAATTAAATAAATAGAGGGAAGATTAAAGATTCTAGTAAGCAGCAGCATTAGGATAATGTAACCATGCCACATGCTCCTGACACATTTTCTGAACAGTGGGTCTGAGTGTGAGATATGTATAGCAAAGGAAGTAGCTGTGACTCTCATCAATGTCAGTATGATCAAAGTGATTATTGAGCATCAGGAAACTACCCATAGTTGAGAGCCCTGTTCTAAAAACTCGTGTGAAGTCAACATTGACTAATGCACTGTCAGAATATTATTATAAATCAAATCAGTAAGCATCGACACAAACCAAAGGTTCAGACCTTTTGATTTTCCCCTTCAAAATGTTGAGGTTCCTTAGAAAAATTGTAGTTCTTTTAAACAAACAGACCAAAAAAACCCCTCAAATGACATTCCCTCGTCACAAAGAGTTATAAAAAAATCAAGCAATCCACAAATGGCAATAAATATTTTAAATGATAGTCCAACATAAAAGCTAGAATTTATGTAGAACCTTTTTCATTCTGTTAAAATGAAAATTTGGTGCAGTTTTAACTGTGGTAGCACTGCTGCTCCACCGTAATATTGCTGTGCCACGTTAGAGCCAGAGGTAGATTTAGTTGTGCAAGTTGGGATCATTTGCTCAAGGGTTTCTCAGATACCGTCCCCAAATAAGGAGCCTTTTTAATAATCAAAGTACGAAAGTACACAGACATAGGGTGATTGTCTTGAAAATAGGTATGCTGTAAGAGAGACTGGGATAGCATTTGCAGTGCAAATTTGGGGTCATTTGAACAAGGGATTCTCAATATAAGGCCCCTCCCATACTGTCATCTTCTTTTAATTTTCACTAATATCTATGTGAACAGTATGATTATTTTGAATATTGCATACCACAACAGAAACAGGGGTATGCTTCTGCATACAAATTTGAAGTCATGTGCTCAAGGAGTTCTTCAGATTCAGCCCCCAATAAAGAGATTATTTTAATATTAAAGTTGCTCTAAAACCTACATGCATGGTGAGATTGTCCTGAAAACTGATATTTCGTAACAGGGGATGGGGTAGACTTGGGGAGGTGGTGAGGAGATCACCCATGGAGATGAACAGGCCACTTCAAACCTCAGCGATCCTTATAGACTTCAGAGTGTTGTGCAGGGCACCTTCCCCAACATTAGCCCTGAATGGCGTATGGAATCTGGGTCTTCCCTCCATGCCCCTTTGCTGCCTCCAGCTGGTAGATGTGCTCCTCACAGCCCATTGGTTTATCACCTACCTTCCTACTCGTTGCCCCTACACTCATACTGGGGACATTCAGGGTCCAGGAGGAGGCCAGAGATTGCAACAGCCTGCCAGTAATGTGTTCCCAGGAAACTTTCTTGTGCCCCTGCATAGGTACTCCCTAGTCATACCCCATCATTACCACCACTTAGTGAAAAAACAAGTGTCATTCACTGCCCAAAAACTTTATTGTTACCGGTTAAGGTTGACTGGCAGTGTCACATACCCTTCCAGAATGTCAACTGCACTTGTCCTTTAAATCTCTAAAACCAGGAAAAGATGAGTTACGGTGCACATCAGCCCCACTCTATAACCTTAACTCTGCCCTCTTTGAATGATGCTCCAACCTGCTCTGACGGACATCATAACACTCTATTTTTCCATATGATATGGGATATTGTGGGGATGCAGCACATGCCTATGGTAGGAGAAACTGTCACACTGTGTCCTGAGTAAGGCAAAAGTTGCGTTTGGGGCATGCTTCATGAATACCAGCTGGGTAGGCCTGGCCTATACTTGATTATTTTACCTACTCTGCATAAACCACCTGTGAAGAGGTTCCCCCTTCAGCTCCTGGAAACGCTGGCTACACTCTCTGTGAACACTTTCTGTGAATTAAGCACCACACATGGTCCAGCAGGGTACAAAGTGTCTTTGTTGTAGTTTATGCTCCAGTATATCACAACATAGCAGCAGTTATCTGGAACCCTCTTCCTGCTCTCTGGCTCAGCCTTTTGTACTACTTGCTTTCTTCTCAGAGCTACCCAGCTGGCAAGCTAATTACCTCATTAGTTCATCAGGCTCCCTACAGGTGCAAATGATCCCTTCTACTCTTCCAAACCCAAACTACCTAAGCCTCTCCTACTCTAACTACACCCAGTGCTCTGGGTGTTCTAAGTGACCAGGATGCTGGCTTACAAAGGCTCAGTTTATAGCTGCTAACAGCACCCTGTCACACCAGATGTTACCACCCCTTGACTCTTGTCCTCAGGATTCCCCTTGCAACACCACCAGCATCTCTGCCCTGTAGTGCACTGTCATGTTTACAGTCAGACTGTTACAATTTACAAATCCCTCAACAAGAATATTGTGCATAACCTGCATAATTCAGCACAGAAATCCGGGGTCCCAGATCCATTGGGTACAGATGCATCACTCTTCGTATCACAGTGTAAGCTGCAGCTACTTGTTGCAATTAATCCCAGAATTGACTACCTAAGCCTCTCCTACTCTAACTACACCCAGTGCTCTGGGTGTTTTGTGTGGTGTGGTGTGACCCACAGAATTGTATTCTCCCATTTATCTGCATGCCCTCCAACTGTCCTTCACTTTGTTAGGGACAGTTGGAGGGCATGCAGCTAAATGGGAGAATACAATTCTGTGGGTCACACCACACCACATAAAATGGTACACTCCTCATGTCCGCTGATTATAGGGCAGTCCTGGGCAAACATACTATCCCCAGTTTATCATATTAGTTGCAGGGGGCAGAGTTAAGGTTGTGAGGAGGACTGTTGTGTGTAACAGCTGGATTCAAGAGATTTAAGAGTAGGTGCACTCGATGTTCTGGGAGGATACCTGGCACAGCTAGTCAGCTTTAATCCATGTGTTAATAAAGATTTTGGGTAGTGAATATTCTATAATGGCTTCCAAACTGAGGGTACTCAGCACCAGCTCTTCCAAGGTGCTGAGTCCTCTCAACCCGCATGGAGTTCAATGGGTGTCAGCACCTGACAGGATCAAACTCATAAGATTCTAGCCTAGCATATAGTTTTAAATACTTTGCTAAAACCAAGTTCCTTAGGAAGAAGTCATTTGAATACATTTAATTTATGAATGGCACTGCATTTTAAAAATGTACTCTTTACTGGACATACATCTCTATTATGATATTTTTGAAGAACAATTGCTAAAAATTGTCTGTATCAATATTTCTAATTCATTTGATTTTTCCTAAGTGATTTAAAGTTATGCTTCGTATTTTACTTTCACTGAGGTTTTAAATGGTAATGTGAACTAGTCAGTTTTGATCATTCTTGGTGAGCAGACTTGGATTTTCATTTCTGACCCCCCCACCCACTCCAGTGGGAGGAACTAAATATTTCTTACTTCTGATCATATTCAAATCCAACCAAGCAATCAGTGACTTCCCTGACTTTTTTTTGTATAAGGCTGTGGGAAAATTCCTGGTTGGCTGGCTATGAATTAATGAAAATCCTTAGAATGCTTCACTAATGATAGCTCCTGTGGCTTTAAAAAAATGCTATTCCCTTTTTTAATTTGAAGGAGGTCATGGGGGTTTACAGAAACTAAGAAAAGAAAGCGTAACATCTGGTTGTGCTCTGCTGATGACTGCTTTTGTGTAAAGAAAAGTTATGGAGTCTCCTCAGCATCAAACGCATTCAAGGTGATCCTTCATAAGAAGTCCTTGCAAGAATACATTTCACTCAAACTGTGTTTTCTAATTGCTTTTACTCTGTATTTTGAAATGCTGTTTTTTTTTCTGTTAACCAGGACACCTTTGAAAACCTAAATTTGTAATATTTTCACTTAAATATATACCTTAACTTTATTTTCTTCTTTGTCAAATATTCTTTTGCTTAACTCAGTTATATTCCCATTACTTTTCTTAAAGGCTTTGAGTCCAACATTAAAAAAAGATCTTAGGTGAAACCCTGACCCTAATGAAATTGATGGAAGTTTTGCTTTCCGAGGTTTATATCCATATAGATAGCTATTTTCAACTACTTGATTATAAACTAGTTTGAGTTTTTGAAATCACTTTTTATAATTTATACACACATGTTAATATATAATATGTATTAATATATATTAACTACATTAATATATAATAGCTATTTTGGATAATAATAAATTTTATCTTTTTTCTATCATGCTGCGGGTTCTTTGTTACCTTTCACTTAACCATGTTTGATAAGTTGAAAAGCCCGTCCTGTAAATGTTTTGATCCAAACTGCCAATATTATAAATGATTAGGACTAGAAACTGCTGGCTGTTCATTTACAATTACAAGTGGATATTCTGTGCATGGTTTATATGGCTATCAGAAAATATAATAGGAAATATATATACAGTTTTTAACAGTAACATGTTTACAATATCTTATCTGTTTTTGAAAATACGTTTGGGTTTTATAAAGTGATTCAAATTAACAGTCAGGGCCTGTGCTTATCACTTATAAGTGGCCTGGTCTGCACCTAAAATTTATACTGGCATAACTATATTGGTCAGGGGTGTGAAAAAACCATACCCCCTAGCAACATAGCTATGCTCACAAAAGTCCCAAGTGTAGATGCAGCTATGCCAACAGAAGACGACTTCTGTTGAGCTAATGTTGTTTGGAGAAGTGGTGTTCCTGTACGAGTAGAGAAAGCTTCTCCTTCTGTCAGTGTATGCTGCATCTACGCCAGGAGGCAAAGCATAGGCTCTGTAGTGTAGACATAGCCCATGAGTTAGAAGCAAGGGTCAAGATTTTTAAAAAGGGGGTCAAAATCCTGTCTCCCTGAAGTCGGTGGTAAAACTCATTTACTTAATTGAATTTCTCTTTGCGTGCCAAGAGTTTGGCTTCTACGTCCATATTTAGGTGCCTAAATAAGAGGCCTGATTTTCAAAAGTGCCTAGCACGTAGCCCCTCATCTTGGCTTTAGTGGGAGCACTGGGTTCTCAGCGCTTTTGAAAATCAGGCCACTTATTTAGGCCTGCATCTAAATAAGGACTTGGGGATGGGATTTTCAAAAGCACCTAAATGACTTCGGAGTACAGGATGGGACTTTCAAAGTGCCTAAGAAGTTAGGCACGGAACTTCCATTAATTTTCAATGGAACTTGCTCTCATAAGTCACTTAGCTCTTCTGAAAATTCCACCCAAAGAATGTAATTTTAGGCACCTGTTTTTTTACAATCTGGCCAAAAAAGATGGAGGAAAATTTCCATTTGTGTCTGTGAAAATCTCTCACTAGATTAGGAAATGCACCACTTATAAAACAGCACCATTCTAAATGATTTACAATATTTAATTTTTTGATTGTGCTTGAGGATTTCAAAATGGTGAGCACTTCAGAAGCATTAACAAAGACTTACAATCTTGTGAAGAAGACAGGATATATAGGAACCTCTTCAGCCTCCTCTGAAAAGCAACTACCTCTGTGATGGAACGCAGCAATTATTTAACAGTGCATTGTAATGCTGTACGTTTTCTGACAAGAAATGAAGAATAGTATAACTCTAAGGGGAATTTTGACAGGCAGACTATAATTTCAAAAAGTATACTAAAATTACAAAACAGAACCATAGGGTCTTTTATGACCATAAGTGGTCAAGGATCTCTGTTTCACATCTCATCCTAAAGACAACACCTCTGTCAGCGCATAACAAATGTGCTGGAGTATTGGTACCCTACTGACTTGGATTTAAGGGGCCTTTTGAATTGCTAAATCTTTGATTTTGTTTACAGCATCACATCTTTTTCTGAAGCCTCTCTGTCATTACACAGGACATGTATTAACAGCTCAAGACAACATGGGGGGCAGATCCTCAGCTGTGTAAACTAGTGTAGCTCCACTAAAATCAATGAAACTACATTGATTTATGTCAATTGAGAGTCTGGCCCTTATATCCTTGATGTTTTTGTCATGAATTAGTTTTTAGTGTCAGATTTTTTTGTTTGTTTAATAATAGAAAAATGTTTAGTAAGTGAAATAAATGTTGAAGACTATCAGGATTGTAAAAGCTGTTGCATCATAGTTAAAGCTCAGTTATTACACTTATGTCAGTTATCATATCCCTAGATTAAAGTCTGAGTTGTTAATATTCTGTAATTAACTTTGTGGTTTATCTATCTTTTGACTGGAATTAAATGTTAATCTCTCTCTCTCTCTCACCCCCCCCACCCCCCTGTACACACTCGTAAGTCAAAATATCAACAAAACTTGACCCTTAACAGGTGACAAGTTATTATTCTATGCTGTTCCAGAACAGCAATGGAAACAAAACCTCTATCTTTTATTCATAAGTTAGGGATAATACAAGTCGGTATAGCTTAGGTTTTTCCATATAGTTGCATTTGTAAGAGTAATTCACTAATCATGCCATTCATTTTTGGGGTTCTTTTCGAGTAATGACCGCTAGCCGTGAAATGTCATGCAGAGATTTTAAAATGGGACATTCAGCTCACTAAAGAATGAGCTGCAAAGACAGAATTTTCTTTTTATTACTTTTTTGGCAGTAAAGGCAAGAATAGAAGCCACAAAATAAATGAGGCTAAAACCCAGTATAATCCAACAATGCTGATAGGTATGAATAATTATTTTTCAGGTTAGCTGTATTATATTTGATACAAACATTTTGGTTAGTGGCTATTGTGTTCCACTCACATGCAGAACTTCACTATTGCAAATTCAGTGTGATAGTTTATTAGTTTACTTTTCTTTTGGCTTGATGAGTTTTGGTTACAACAGAGAAAATAATTGTTTCAATATTTATGTTTCATATTTATTCCAAGTAGCTTTGTTGTTGTTGTGAGTTAATATTTACAATGGAAGTGGAAGCTTACAGCAATGTTAGGACCCACTTCTCAAGTTAGTACAATAACAGGAAATTTTCTGTGTAGTAGATGAAGGCTTTAACTGGAAGTGTTTTATATATCATATTTATCTTCCTGTTAAGTGTTCAAGGATTAGCTTTTTATACATTCATGTTAGCTCTGACAAAAGGAAGCCTGGTAAAGATTGTAAGAACTACTGCTTTGATTTAATTTGCTAATCTTTATAGTTGAATGTTTAAACTCTTAAATCTTATGCTGCAATTCTGACTTCCTGTGTGTGTTGTTTAACTGAAATGGCTGGCAGGAGAAAACCTGTGCATAGCATTAACTTTATCCAAAGTCTTGTTTGTTTGGAGTAATTTTTTCATATAGTAAAATGCTCAGTGTACTATATGGGGCTCATATTTAAAAAAAAGTTTGTAAATCTTTTTCACATATTGTCAAATTCAAAAGACTTTTTTTTTCAAAATTTGATCAAAGTAGCATAACCTGTGCCTCTGTTTTTGTTACACACACTGAAGGTCTGTGGATAACATTACATTTTTTCAGCATGAAACTGAACACTTCAAATCCCTAAAGCAGTCTCAAATTTATGGTTAATAAAAGAATTTATTGTACTCGATGTCATCTGTTATATCACTCTGGGAACAGAAACTGGCAGTGAGTGGACAGGAAATATTTCCATTTCAAATCGCTTCAATCTTATGGTCTAGGGCAAAAGTTTCTGATTTCAGCAAAGTCACTGTGAATAGCAATGTAATTAAGCACTTTTAGTTGATTTAAATGTGTATTATATCTTTTCAAACAATATTAGTTTCTTTTTGATTATGGCATTTAACATAAATGTATTATTTAAATGATTACATGTCTTATATTTGCTGTATTTCTGCATTGATTACTTAAAACCTTTTTTATTGTCAGAAGGAATAGTAATTGTGTGTTTCCAGGTAAATGTCTGTATATGCCAAGAGAACAGCAGTAAGATGAGTTAGTGTACCATGGCCAAGCTACTTCAAAGTTTCAGACCTTTGTATTTGTAATCAGTTACTTTCTGAATAAAGAAAAAGCTCCTGTCTGGTGATTAGGTCCTTCTAGCTTAATGGATTTCTTACACTTGAAAAAGTTAAACAGTTTATTTTGAAGTGTGCTATCTATAGTGTGTGACTTTTATTAATGGAAACTGCTTGCTGTCAGATTTGAGTTTCTATACATATTCACACATTAAAAAGTTTTTAAAATGTTTTCAATCGTTTAAAACATAAAACTGTGCAAATAGTAAAATGGAAATGCAAATTTTGAGAAAGATTGTGCCCAGGGGAAAGGACACTTTGTTCTCTTACTTTAAAAAGTTAACAAATAAATTATTGTCCTAAAACATCTTTTCATTGTTGCCTGTGAATACGTATGTTGCAAAAGGTAGTGTCTGCTAGTCTGATAAAATTTGTATTTAATCCTTATAGACAAAGAAAAAAATGCAGAAGAAGCTTCTTGCAGATTCCATACTGACTTTATTGTCAGCTTATTGGGAAAAGTAAAATAAAACAAAACAGAAAAACAGAAGTGTTTTGAAGTAAGGGTGACAGTTTAACTCTCCACTTTTCATTGCAGACCAGGTTACTTCCCATTATTTTAAGGAAAATTTGGAGAGGGAAGCAGTGGTGAGGGGAGGGGGGCTGGGAGAGGGTATAGAAGAGAGGACTCCCATCAGATGGTGTCCATGTGGATAATGTTCGTCACTTCAGACCTCGCTTCCTGATAATATACAAAATAAAAGCTAGAAGGGGTTGCTATCCTTTGGAAGAAATCTGCATGTTAGTGCCCTTTTGTCACACTGACATATAGAATACAGGGAAATCAGTTATCACTAGCAAAACAGGTGTTTGAAAAAGTAGACAAGTATCCTACTTGTATTGTTAAGAACTGTCTTATGCAGGGATTGTGTAGGACACTTAGCAATAAGCACTAAATAAAAACCATGCACAGATAGGTAAGACCTAATTTAGTAAAGTAGTTCTAAGGAATACATTCCTAAACAGGAAAATAAATTTTTTTTGTTTAAGAACAACTTACCCCTTTGAAAAAATAATTGCTGTGAAATAATACAGTATACAGATTCCACTATAGCAGTAGTTCCCAAACTTGTTCCACCACTTGTACAGGGAAAGCCCCTGCCGGGCCAGGCCAGTTTGTTTACCTGCCGCATCCGCAGGTTCGGCTGATCGCGGCTCCCAGTGGCTGCAGTTCGCTGCTCCAGGCCAATGGGAGCTGCTGGAAGTGGCGCGGGCCAAGGGACATACTGGCTGCCACTTCCAGCAGCTCCCATTGGCCTGGAGCAGCGAACCGTGGCCACTGGGAGCCACGATCGGCTGAACCTGTGGACAAGGCAGGTAAACAAACCGGCCTGGTGCGCCAGGGGCTTTCCCTGCACAAGCAGTGGAACAAGTTTGGGAACCACTGCACTATAGGTTTGTTACAAATTATTTGTATTATAGTATCACCTGAAGACCCCAGCTGAGATTGTGTCCCATTGTGCTAGGAGCTGTACATGCACAAGATAAGTCCCTGTTTTGAAGAGTTTACAGTCTAATTAGATCTGACAGAGAAAGATTTGGAGAAAGGAAATATTATTAATCTGAATTTACATATGGAGAGCTGAGGTTTCTAGAGATGAAGTGATTTGCCCAAAGTCACACAGGGACTCTCTGATCAAGTCAGGAAATGAACCCACAAAAGCTCAACTTCTAACCCTGCGTCTGACTGTTTTCTTTGCAGCACACCCAGTCCTTGTCAGCCCAAGAAATGAGGAAGTGGACCTAAGTATGAAATCCGGTCCTCATTTGGGATGTTTGGTCAGACTCTTGTTGTTCTTTTATGGGATTATTTCACATTATTGATTATTTATATGAAAGCTGTTTTAAATTCAGAATAAAGAAAATCTGAATCTCATTTGTAACTTTTTTTTTTTTTTTTTTTTTTTTTTTTTTACCACTTCAGTTTTTAAACTGGCCCATCCAGTTTTAACCAAATGTGGAATATAAGAAAAAGTTACTCCCCAACTGAGACTTTTATGTACCAAGATTTGGGTCAGAGCAAGTCTTTGTCAAAAGGGGCGTACAATGGAAATACTGCCAGATCTGAACTGTAGCAGCGCAAATGGCAACACTATAGTAACATAAGGTCCTGGCAAGTTGTTATGGCCTGTGTGAGATGGTGAATTTGACTGCAAATATCACATTTCATGTCAGGTAATATAACAGTACGAAAATAACAATTAGTAACCAGCGTCTTACTTTATGGATAGAACATGTAACCTTTGCTTTGGCCTGCTTTCAAATGTACTTAACATTACATTTTGTAGGAAAAATGGAACTCTTAAACTGTTTCACTTATTCAAGTGTATTGTAAAGTGTGGTATCCAGAGGGTGTAACTTTTATTAGTGGAAACTGAATGCAGTCAGACTAGAGTTTAAATAATATTTAAAACATTAAAATAAATTTTTGTATTTAGATTCCCTTTTGTAACAGTTAAAAAATTACAGGAATTGATAGCATATAACAGCTCTAAAGGAGTAGAAGTCAGCATTTGGTACTGCAGGCACAACATGCTGAAGAATCAGAGAGGGCAGTGCAGAACGGGGAAGAAAATTGGCAGCATATGACCTCCAGAAGAAGAAAGAGGAGAACCCATGTACTCCCAATGCATATAGAGATAAGAAACTATTGTCAGGCTCTCTGCACAGGTACTACAGTAGAGAATGGTTTGGAAGAGTCATCAGAGGGAAGGGATCAGAAGGAGACCCCATTGACTGGAAGGCATGGGATGCATTGTCCTTGGGATGGGGGTTCCACAACCACCATTCCCAAGAGGAGGAGATCCCTTTTAAGGGGGACAGAGTCATCCATCTGCTGTCCAGACCGGGAGACTCGAGAAGCGTGCTGCTTGCCTGGAGCTAGAATTCAGGATGTAATGGAGTGTCTGCCAAGACTGATGGAGCCCTCGGACTGCTACCCCCTTCCTACTTCTCCACGTGGGCACCAATGTTACCGCCAAGAATGACCTTGAATGCAGATGGTGTTGGAGAGAGGGCTTTGGATTCTCTGACCATGGGATGTTGTTCTAGGAAGAAGGATTGCTAGGAAGAGATGGGATCCAACTAACTAAGAGAGGGAAGAGCATCTTCACAGGCAGGCTTGCTAATCTAGTTAGGAGGGCTTTAAACTAGGTTCACTGGTGGATGGTGACCTAAGCCCAGAGGTAAGTGGGATACTGGGAAGAAAAACAAGGAGGGGGGTGCAACAGGGGAGGCCTCCTGATTCATACTGAGGAAGTAGGGCAATTGGCTAGTTATCTTAGGTGCCTGTATATGAACCCAAGAAGCCTGGGAAACAAGCAGGAAGAATTGGAAGTCCTGGCACAGTCAAGGAGCTATGATATGATTGGAATAACAGAGACTTGGTGGGGTAATTCACATGACTGGAGCAGTGTCATGGATGGGTATAAATTGGTCAGGAAGGACAGGAGAGGGAGAAAAGGTGGAGGAGTTGCACTGTATGTAAGAGAAAAGTATGATTGCTGAGAGCTTCAGTATGAAACTGGAGAAAAGCTTGTTGAGAGTCTTTGGGTTAAGTTTAGATGTGAGAGCAACAAGGGTGATGTCATGGTGGGTATCTGCTCAAGACCACCAGACCAGGAGGATGAGGTAAATGAGGCTTTCTTCAGACAACTAACAGTTTCCAGATCACAGGCCCTGGTTTTTATGACATCTGCTGGGAGAGCAGTACAGCTATGCACAAACAATCCAGGAAGTTTTTGGAGAGTGTTTGGGACAACTTCCTGGTGCAAGTGCTGGAGGAACCAACTAGGGGCCATGCTCCTCTTGACCTGCTGCTCACAAACAGGGAAGAATTGGCAGGGGAAGTAGAAGTGGGTGGCTACCTGGGCAGCAGTGACCATGAGATGGTCAAGTTCAGGATCCCAACAAAAGGAAGAAGGAGCAGCAGAATATGGACCTGGACTTCAGAAAAACAGACTTTGACTCCCTCAGGGAACTGATGGGCAGAATCCCTTTGGAGGCTAATCTGAGGGGGAAAGGAGTCTAGGAGAGCTGGCTGTATTTTAAAGAAGCCTTACTGAGGGCATAGGAACAAACCATCCCGATGTCCAGAAAGAATAGTAAATATGGCAGGCAACCAGCTTGGCTTAACAGAGAGATCTTCAGTGGGCTTAAATACAAAAAAGGAAGCTTACAAGAAGTGGAAACTTGGACAGATGACTAGGGAGGAGTATAAAAATATTGCTCAAGCATGCAGGGATGTAATTAGGAAGGTCAAAGCACAATTGGAGTTGCAGCTAGCAAGGGATGTGAAGGGTAACAAGAAGGGTTTCTACAGGTATGTTAGCAACAAGAAGGCGGCCAGGGAAAGTGTGGGACCCTTACTGAATGGGGGAGGCAACCTAGTGACAGATGATGTGGAAAAAGCTGAAGTACTCCATGCTTTTTTGCCTCGGTCTTCACAGACAAGGTCAGCCCCCAGACTGCTGCACTAGACAGCATAGTATGGGGAGGAGGTGAGCAGCCCTCAGTAGTGACAGAACAGGTTAAGGACTATTTAGAAAAGCTGGACATGCACAAGTCCACGGGTCCGGATCTAATGCATCCGAGGTTCCTGAGGGAGTTGGCTGATGTGACTGCAGAGTCATTGGCCATTATCCTTGAAAACTCATGGTGATTGGGGGAGGTACTAGACGATTGGAAAAAGGCAAATATAGTGCCCATCTTTAAAAAAGGGAAGAAGGAGAATCCGGGGAGCTACAGACCAGTCAGCCTCACCTCAGTCCGTGGAGAAATCTTGGACCAGGTCCTCAAGGAATCCATTTTGAAGCACTTGGAGGAGAGGAAGGTGATCAGGAACAGTCAACATGGATTCACCAAGGGCAAGTCATGCCTGACCAACCTGATTGCTTTCTATGAGGAGATAACTGGCTCTGTGGATATGGGGAAAGCGGTGGACGTGATATACCTTAACTTTAGCAAAGCTTTTGATACAGTCTTCCACAGTATTCTTGCCAGCAAATTAAAAAAATATGTATTGGATGAATGGACTATAAGGTGGATAAAAACTGGCTAGATCGTCTGGCTCAACGGATAGTGATCAACGGCTTGATGTCTAGTTGACAGCCGGTATCAAGTGGAGTGCCCCTGGTGTCAGTCCTGGGGCCGGTTTTGTTCAGCATCTTCATTTAATGATCTGGATGATGGGATGGATTGCACCCTCAGCAATTTTGCGGATGACACTAAGATAGGGGGAGAGGGAGATATGTTGGACGGTAAGGATAGGGTCCAGAGTGACATAGACAAATTGGAGAATTGAGCCAAAAGAAATCTGATGAGGTTCGACAAGGACAAGTGCAGAGTCCTGCACTGAGGAGGGAAGAATCTCATGCACTGCTAAAGGCTGGGGGCAGATGGGCTAAGCAGCAGTTCTGCAGAAAACGACCTGGGGATTACAGTGGACGAAAAGCTGGATATGAGTCAAGAGTGTGCCCTTGTTGCCAAGAAGGTTAATGGCATTAGTAAGAGCATTGCCAGCAGATCGAGGGAAGTGATTATTCCCCTCTATTCCCTCTATTCAGCACTGGTGAGGCCACATCTGGAGTACTGTGTCTAATCTTGGGCCCCCCCACTACAGAAAGGATGTGGACAAATTGGAGACAGTCCAGCGGAGGGCAACGAAAATGATTGGGGGCAGGGGCACATGATTTATGAGGAGAGGCTGAGGGAACTGGTCTTTTTTAGTCTGCAGAAGAGAAGAGTGAGGTGGGATTTGATAGCAGCCTTCAACCACCTGAAGGGGGGTTGCAGAGAAGATGGAGCTCTGCTGTTCTCAGTGGTGGCAGATGACAGAACAAGAAGCAGTGGTCTCAAGTTGCAGTTGGGATGTGTAGGTTGGATATTAGGAAAAACTGTTTCACTAGGAAGGTGGTGAAGCACTGGAATGGGTTACCTAGGGAGGTGATGGAATCTCCATTCTTGGAGGTTTTTAAGGCCCGGCTTGACAAAGCTCTGGCTGGGATGATTTAGTTGGTGTTGATCCTGCTTTGAGTAGGGGGTTGGACTAGATGATCTCCTGAGGTCTCTTCCAAGCCTAATCTTCTATGATTCTATGAGTTTGCCAATACAGATGTATTTAAAAAACACACATTATTTGCTTTATTGTTCTAAACTCTGAAAGGATTTAGCAATATTTTTTAAAAAATTCAATTGTTTGAGCTAGATGAATACATAGCAGTATCTGAATACATTGTTCTTCTTTCCTCTTCCCACTATAACAGTTGAAGTCATAAAGAAAAGCCACAGTCTTGAAGGCAGACACAGCTATGGACGTCTAAATAGGTGCTTGGATAACATGGCGATAGACTCAAAATAAAGACTTAGTTAGATTGAAACAAAACTCCTGAGGGAGACACTCAGCTTTGACAATTGATTCTCTTTGCCTGCTCCTCTATGAGGTGAAGTGTGGATGTTTCTTATTCAGCACTAGCAGCTGATCTTGTGAATTGTTCTTCTTTGGTTCCTAGATGGCTACATTTTGGTTGACATCACAATTGCAGATTCTTATTATTATCACTTGGCATAGCTTTGGGTACTTCAAGAGATTGGTAAGGGGAGGGCTGCGGACAACTGGTTGAGAGGAACCATTTCCTTCAAGCTGTCCTTTTGGGGGTCTCTGGAGTGTGCATTGCAGACCACTGAACTCTGAGTTGTTTTTTTACATTCTGGCAGCAGATTTTGTTTGGCTGCTAACATGAAGTCCATGGTCACCGGGGGAACTGTAGTAGCTTCTACCGGTACTATACTTCCTGACAATTGCAAGTTCCGCAGCTGCAACCAGAGGGCCATCAATGAGGCTTGTGTCTCTTGAAGTTCAAACCTGTCACCAGCAATCAAAATGACCAAAGTGTCATACAGTCTGAAAAGCAGTATAGCTGAAACTGTTCTATCCCTGCTGCTGCCTGAAATCATCTTATACAGTGTCTCCATTAAGTTGTTTGTAAAATGAGGGAACAGGAAAATATCTGACTGCCTTCTAGGGGGGACTGGTTGTTTGGTATATTATCCATCTTTCCACAATACTAAAGATACTGAACCTATAGTCACAGACTCTTTCTTCCTTCTGATTCTTTGCATTGCCACGTAGAAGATGTGTACTAGATATGAAGTCTAGTTTCTCATTACATGAGCAATTAAACTCTGAATGCTATGAAGGCAGCACATTTAGCCACTCAGGAACGGGGGGTACTCAGTGACAACACATATAGCAGTTCTCGCTGACTGTAGTGGATTTGAAAGGAAGCTCTGCCTCTTGGTGCTACGAAGGATATATCTACACTACAAAAAAGACCCCCATTGCAGTGAGTCATCTTCTTCGTCTTTTGTGTTGCTGGTATAGAGCAGCAACTACAATTTCACCTGAAGTTGATTGAGGCAGATGGCAACCTAAGGAGTGGCAGAATTTATTGCAGTCATGTGTCCTTCATATTTATCAGTTGGGCGGTAGGTGGTGATATCTTTGATGGTCTGTCATGGGGAGCCACACTTGCACACACTTTGTGCATTAGATGTCCGCATCTACCATGGTTGGTTTGGATTTGGTTCAGAGTTGACCAAGATGCATGTGGAAGGTCAAACCCAGGAACCTTCTGCATGGGATCCAGCACAAGGTGCTTATTTTTTAAGTTTTGTTTAGCCCAGTCTGCTTTCCAAGCCTCCTTCTGATCATAGTCTGATTGCATGAGGTTAAGCGAATATTCCCAGAAAGACTTGCGGGGCTTGAGACTTGTGGGGGTGAGGGGGAGCATTGTCAAGGTCTTGGTGAAAAGGAAAACATCTATTTTCGTGGATTTGCTGAGCTTCGCAGAGTGTAGTAGCTGTTCGGCATATTGGCAGAGGAGCGATGTTAGAACAAGTAGCCATGGTGTTGGAGTCAACTTCAGCTGGGTGTCAGCAAGTTGCATGTAGCTGTGTCTGCTCCATACCGGTGCACAGTATTTAGCTACTGAATATACAAGTGCCATTGCAGATGTTCGCAACACTGATGCCATTGCACCCCAGGTTGTACCTGCTGGTTTCTGAATTATGTTGGCTCTTGTTTAAATCTTTGCAGCTATCTTCTCAAGGTGATCATGGAAGGTGAGGGTGTTATTGAGTTTCACTCCAAGGTATGTTGGGGTGTAATCATTTTTACCACAGGAAGCTACTGTCAGTGTGTTTTTGGCACTCCTATTATCAAGATGAAATGCACTTACTATTGTTTTTTCCAGGGTTTGGTGTGAGCCTCCATTTCCAGAAGTATTATTCCGTAGTTTGGAGATCGTCAGTTAATGCTCTCTCAATGTCATGGAGGTTTGGTGCTTGGATTGTCATGGCAAGATCATCTGTATATCCAATTTTTTATGGTTCAGCTGGAGGCATGTCACTTATGTAAATATTAAAAAGCGTTGGCGTGAGTTCAGAGCCTTGTGGTAGCCCATTGTTTATGGTATGGGGTGAGCTGATCATATTACACAGGTACACCTGTAGGCGTCTGTTACTCAGCATGGTCCACAGCAGGTGAAGTGTTTGGTAGCAAGGTATATTTTTGCAAGTTCAGCATCAGGCCCTTAATCCATACAGTGTCATACGCGGATGACAGGTTTCAAATACTGCACCAATCTTTAGGTTTCTTTCTGATAGCCAGCCTCAATGTGAGTTGTGAGTGCCAGAACTTGGTTGCAACAACTATGTTTTGAGCGGAAGCCTGCCTGAGGGTATTCTTTTGAGGATGATACGTTCAAGAAGTTTATAGGTTGCCCACAGTAGAGAAATTGGCCAGTAGCTTCCCAGCTTCATCAGTGGGTTCCCAGGCTTTGGTAATTGCGCCATATTTCAGGGGTCCATACTGTCCTTAAGGTAGCCTAGTACAATGTTGCTAGCCACTGAAGTCCTTTGGGGCTGAGATGGTGGAGGAATTCTGGCAGAATACCGTCAGGGCCTGCAGCCTTCCTTTTCTTTCATAGCGACAAGTTCTTCTTTTACTTCCTCAAAACTGACAGTGGAAGGTTTTTCTTGGATTGATGCTAGTGTCCGGTAAAGTTGTTGATACACTACTCTTTTCGTGTGTTTATAGAGTGGTCCTTTTGTGTACTCCAACAGTTCGGAGGCCTTTGAGTTTGGCTGAATTTTTGATGGCTGATACTTTTGGGGATTAGCAGCCCAAAGGCGTTGCAGTAGTGTCCAGGCTCAATGACCTGTATGTATAAAATCAAGGTTTTGACTCTGTGCGTGGAATGGTACTACCTTGTCTAGTAACTTTCAGTCCAGAAATCATTTGTATGGAGAAGAACAGTTGTGTGTTTTTAAATCCCTGTAAAAAGGGTTGGATGCTGGAAATAATTACATAATTTGAAAGAAGCAGTCCTCAAAGTTGAGAAGTTCCAGATCTTGTCTACCTTAAAAATTACATATAAAATTTCATATTGTCCTGATCTGTACAATCATGTAATCTCTAATCTACCCTCCTCCCACATCCCCCCAAAAGACTGTGACTATAACAAAACAAAGCTTTGTGCACAATCATGAGCTCGTGTGTGTGCGTAATGCATTTCCCATCTGTGCCTGTGTGTTTCATGACTGTGAATGGGGAATATATTGAAATTTACAAGAATCCCACTTTGCCCTGCTCCAACAGCAGAGCTCTTAACAGCCTCCCTCCAAAGAATGTAGCAGACAGGCTAGGGCTGGGGGAAGACAACGCGTGTGCGCGCGCTCGCGCGCTCTCTCTCTCTCTCTCTCTCTAACTGGACAGAGTATGTCACATTTTTGACATACCAGCCTTTGCATAATGCTAACCCTTTCACAGCTGCAGTGCTAGCAGCTGTCCTTCCATTTTCAAAATCTATGGCTTGAAAGATAAACTCTGCTCAGAACTATAAACTCCAGTCAGGAGCTCTCTGCACAACTTCTGTTTGGAGAATTTGGTAGTAGCTCCTCTCAGCATATCTGGTTACAATCAAGTCAAATTCCAACTTGATAAAGTAAATTTCAAGTTTGAAATGGTTCAGGTAGAACATTTTTTAAAAAAGCAGTTAAACCCCAAGTAATGAAAGCTTTACTTTAAAAACTGGTAGTTTATGTTTTGTACGTTCTAGCATTCGTCACACTATAAACTAGAGAGCAATACGACATATAGGGTAATAGCAAAATGTAAGCATCATTATAATTTCTAATAAAACCTATAAGATAAATGAGAAATCACACAGCTTTTAACAGGCAGACACCTGGTTATTGAATGATTGTATAACACTCTTATACTGTATGCTCATAAAGAACATGTTGGCTTCTGTTTATATGCTCAGAGCTGGCGGACTTTTGCCTCTTCATTTAATTTTAAATAAATATTCCTTTAAAATGAAAGCTCTTGATGTTCTCTGATCAGCACGTATCCATGAGTCAAGCTATTAACAATGTATACATCATGTTACAGCATGCAGAAAGCAGTCCACCAAACCATAACGATTTAAAAATCAGACTCTGATCTTCTTTTAAGAGCTCCACAGGTGGTTATTTGGACATAATGGGTTATTCTCATATTGAAACATGAGGAAGAATGCCTGTAACTCCCCAGGCAAGCATAAGAAAAGTATGTTACAATGAAAGATTTTTCCAACCTTTAATCAGTAGTGTTGAATGTACAGTCTTCTTTTTAAAAAAAAAATTTATGGAGAAGATTTGCAGATTGCTGTTCATTGGGGTCTTTTATTTCAGTTTTTTTTCCCTGTGCCTTTTTGAGCTTGGTTAATTAAAATCACAAATTCAGGAGGATTCAAACTTAGATATTGTAACTGGTTAATAGTGCAGAGTTTTCCCCGTGGTATAATTTATTGAAGCGAGGCATGCATTCATAGAATTTATCTGGGAGCACAGTTATTTTGATAGATAGGGGTCCTGTACTCATCTTACATGCATCAGATTCCAAAGATTCCAACATTTCAATCTGTTCTGCATTTTAAGATGATAAAACTAATTTTATTTGCAAAACGGTATAAACAGAATGATGATCATGCTCAGTTATAAACTATTATTAAATCTCAACATTTAATGTATTTTTGAAAAAATTGTCTTCATATTTGGAAAATGATAGCACTTATAGTGAAGGATTTGATTTTATTAACATCACAAATTTTTAGTTATTGGGATCCATATTAAGCCTTTGGGTTGTTGAGTTAAACTTAAATATAAAATGTAATGGTAAGTGGCTGACACTTTCTGGTTACAAATGTTAATGACCTGATCGGATGATGGCATTATTGTCCACCAGAGGCTGAGTTTTCAGCTTATTATGTAGTAGTTTCCCTTATAAAAAATAAAAATGTGCTCTGTGTAATCATCTTCAAAGTGTGCCTTTTCCTGCAGAATCAGATGTGCCCTTTATTATTATGATTATTTATTAATTGTATTAATAAACACCTGGAGTCCCCAACCCAGATTGAGACCCCATTATATTAGGCACTGTATATATACATAGTAATAGACAATGCTTGCCCTAAAGAGACAAAATAAATGGTGGGAGAAAAAAAGTATTATGCCCATATTACACATGGGGAACTGAGGCATGTAGAGATTAAGTGACTTCCCCAGCTTCATGTAGGAAGTCTGTTTTATTTATTTGTGTTGAAAGTTACACCTAAGATTCCTGTAATTGATAAAGGTCGGTGAAAAGAACATTTCCCTCTGTTTTTTTCAATTTGCTTACTTTGTGCATTTGTTTAATTTGTATTTGACAGCATTTTGGATATCGTCATCCCCACCTTTCCCCCTGTAAAATCAGTCAGTTTCCTCAGTTGTTCTTGTGGGTTGCACAGAGCAACAGTGGAAAGAATATCATCTGAAAAAATGTGACTGTAAAACAACTAAAAGAGGCAGGGGACTAAGTGTCAATACTACACCTGCTCCTGCTTTTTAAATTTATTTTTTTAGAAATGACTAGATATTAATGTGATGGCTTGAAAGACTGAGTTAAAGAGTTGTATGTGAAAATAACAAAGACATCTGTATGAAGCTATTAGGGGAGTTTGTATGACAGTGCCTCCTCCTCCTCCTCCCCCCCCACCCCGCCCAGTTCACTGGCCCAGTTTGAGGTTATTCAAGATAGGGGAAGCCTGCCTTGCAACTTTTTACACAACTTTGGGAAACTGGGCCTGAGGCTCCTTTGTGTGCTCTGCGTTGTGTCAGTGTGTTCACGTCAGACCAGACCCACTCAGACAAACCACCAGGAACAAGGCTTTATTCTGTAAAGAACATAGAACAGGATTACAGTCCAGCAGCCTTTTCTCTGCTTGCCTGCTACTTGCTACAACGCTGAGAACTCCTGCTCAGGGGCGTGGGGGTAGAGGATATTTTCTGGCAGGAACCAGGAAGTTCTCCTAACATGCCGCAGTTGTAGTCCACAACTCATAGTTCTCACAGCTGCTGTTGAAGCACACTGGACCTTGGAATACAACTGCATAGGCTCAAGTGGCAGCAATGTGTAAATTATGCCCAGCTCTTCATTTTGTTAAAGTCAAACACCAGCAGCGCCATCTCCTGGCTGCCCCAGTGCCTGGGAGCCATAAGCACCTGAATGAAGGTACTTGGCTGAGATTGAACGTGGGCAAGATGTAGGTTATGCCGGGAGGGTGGGGTGAGAAGGAAGTGCTTTGAAACACTCTCCACCTCAAAAAAGCGCACTTCACTCATTGCCTCTGTCCTTCAGTTATTAAGACAATCCACAGCACTGGAGTCTTTGTGAATTCCTAGTTGCCCTCCTGGAGACCCCAGATAGCTGTGGCTGGACAGGAAATGACAGATATTTCTTTAGTCTGTGGAGTGCTCCATAGATATCCATGCTTTGTCAACTTGAGATGGCTCAGAAATTTCAGCTGGTGCAGGCTGTGTTTACTTGCTTATTAAGCAGTGTTTATGTAGGGAGCCTATTACACTTGTACTCTTGTGGTCTGCACAGCCTTGCAGTTGGTCTCCAGTTGAAGTTCAAGGTTGACTTACAAAGGTCCCCACTTTTCCACACCTGGTTCCAGCCTGTGCTGGGACTCCACTGCCCTCTCCTCTTAAGAGGGTTAAGGAGCTGGGGAAAGGGTGTTGTCTCCTCACTGTACCAGCCATTTGGAGCCCCAGTTCCCCTTTTCCCAGTGTCCTTAGAAGATACTTTGCCCTTAAGTCCATTTCTAATTCTGTTTTTTTAGGTAACGGGACCCTCTGTGGAACAAGTACCTGCACTGGACACCTGCCATGAGGAGCCACCAGCAATTAGCTTGGCTGCCTCCCCTTATTGGACATGAGAGAGGGCTCAGGCTGGAGGGGCAGGGTTTATATATTGCCTCTTCGGTGCACAGGAGGCATTTTCAGTGAAGGGATATTGATTCTGGAAATCATGCTCTGCGCTTCTCCCGCTGAACGTGTTGACCTTTATGGCTCGCTGTGACACCTTTCCCAAATATTCTTTGAGGCGATGGGACTTTTATTTGTGGCGGATGGAGACGTTTGGCCTGTGGTTCCACATCATTTCTGTATTTGAAATGTAGCTGTGTCTAGAATTTAGGAGACCTATCAGGATGGATTTGTGTGCATAGATCCATGAAAATCACCAGATCGTCTATGCGTTCCCCATAACCTTAGAAGGTTGTGATCCCCCTATGCATTCTTTCTACTGCACATTCTGTATTCTGGAAGCTATCTGCTTCTTAACATGGTAGATGTATTAGCAAAATGAATGACTGAAGCTGTATGATTTTAGAAATGAGCATAGTTCTTCCACAGTTCCAGGGCATCTATTGAAACCACCTGTTGGCTAGTTCCCAATTTCTCTTAAAATCTATGGTGGGTGGAGACCCTGCTTCTTATGCCTGTGGCTGTCTACATTTATATTTAAATGGACAGTCAGCAGAGATACTGATATTTATTTAGATCCTGAATAGCATCTTACAGTGACAATAAGTACTACATTTTGTTTGACTTGCTTGGAATAACAGGTTGCTGCCCATTTTCTGAAGTATAATTGGTGCAGTAGAGTCAAAACAAGATGCATTAAATACTTTTATCTTGGGAAATCTTAGGAATGAATTCTCTTTATTTGTTTATAGTTTAAGTGCAGGATTTTGGTTTCTGTCCAAGAATCCTTAGACTAAAGCACTTAGGCAACATTAGTGGGAGTCTGAACTGTTCGCTCTTTTTTTTTTTTTAGGTGAAATGCAGTTAAAAATAATACACTTTGCCATAATTATGATTATCCACACAAAACACTTGAAACAATTAAATGGGGCAGGTCAGACTTTAAAGAACTTGCAAATGATTGAAAGAAATAAGAACACGGACCCTCCTTTTGCCATGCCTGGCTGCATTGAATTCCTGGCCTTGACTGAAGAGATTTAAGATTTTCACGGTAGAAGGCAAACTGTATAGATTAAACTCTCTCCTATTGTTGGTAAATTATGGCTTTAAGAACTGTCTCTTCCTTAAGGTAAACTAGTTGGGACACATCCTGCAAACAGCTGCATAAAAGATATACTGTGGTCTGAAGATGCACGGTGCAAGTACTTTATTTGTGGTTTGCAATGATTTCTTACCTTCCACTTGTTTCACTGATGTACTGTAAACTGACAGTACATATTGTATTTTTTAAAGAGATTAAAATAATGAGTGGTGAGGCCTACTAAAAGACTATCTTCGGTCATTCTTTGAATAATTTTATGTGAGTAGCTAATTTTTATATAGTATCTTTCATTCCAAAGGATCATAAAATACCTCAGAAGCTTAACTGGCAAATAATTTTATATCTATATCTATCTATATCAAGGCTACTTTATCCTCCACTAAAATATAGCTATGTTTGGGGTGAAACTCAGCAGTGGTTTAACAAAGCATTACATAATAGGAGCAGCTGAAGAATACCGTATCCAGTTGAAATGGCAGGAGAATTTAGGCAGCTGGAATGCAATTACCCAAGTGGGAAGTCGACCATAACATCAAAGATAACACCCTACTCGTGTGAAAAGTGCTGTGAGATCTTTAATGATAACAAATGGCCAGTACCTCAATTTTAAATCTTATGCAAAAGAGCACTGGATAAGAGATTATCTCCTGAATCTTGGGTTAGCGAAATACATATGAAATGTTCTTACAGAAGACTGTTTTTGGAGGAAGGAATATTTACCAGAATCCTCAATAAAGTAGCATTTTCCAGATTATTGTTAGATGGAATGTGAGGCTTCAGGACAATTGTGTCATCTTTTGGGGCTTGTCTACACTAGTGTGTTTCACTTTGAGTTAAATAATTTCCAGTATTTGTAAAGGTTTATGTGGACACACCACAAATGTTCCAGCACATAAACATTTGTGCTTTATCCTAGAGTAACTTAAGGAAAAAGCTCTAGTGCGGCCAGACCCAAGATGCTGAGAGAAGCACTTAAAATTGTTCATATTTGAGAACCTGAAACAAAGGGAAGTGTATTGTGACCAGACCAGGTCACCAGGCATATTACTCCCTGAAGGGGGTACTGTGATCAGGAAGTCAAAACATTAACTCTGTTAAAATGAGAACAAAGGTTCTTCTAGCCCATAGGAAGAGCCTAATTGATGTTCAGACAATCCAGTGCAATAGCTGAAAGGGACAATTGTGTAAGAGCAATGTGTTAATATTTGACACTGAATGCTGAGTTTTTCGTAGTAACCAGAGAGAACCAAACAGGATAGTACTACATGGAAAATATCATACAGATGATGTACTTTGGGAGAGCCAATAGGCAGAGTGTAGTGAGAGAGAAAAAGGGATAACCCCTCCACATGGACAGAGGAAGAGAAAGGGATTATTAGGGGTAATATCAGAGAAGTTGGCAGAGATGGTATGATTCCAGTAATTATTGGTAAAGTCTTTTAATTTGTATGTCTCTGAGATTAGGCATCAGACTTCATCCAAGTCTAGCAAGTGCTTATCTTAAACTCCTGTTTCCTACAAGTGTTTGTCTTAGGTATCTTTCTGTCTCTCTGTCTCTCTCTCACACACACAAGCGACCCAGCAGCAGTGGGTTGGAGAACTTAAAGTTACAGACACTAGTTTTAAAGCCATATCTATGCTTCTGCCTGATCAGAAGAATGTTTGCAAATCCCAGGTTATGGGAGCTGAGGATTCCAGGATGCTGGATTCTTAGGGTAGATTTGGGGAGCTGGTGTCTTCCTGAAAATGAGGACGCAGAGAGCTAGATTTGACAATGCGAGACATTGTTGAAAAGGATGTGAAAATATTAGCAGAGAAGAATAAGGGCCAAATTTAGGCCAGATGAAAGTGGTCAAAAGGACACTGACTTCAGTAGAATTTCACCAGTTTAAGAGAAGGTTGAATTTGGCACTGAATCTTTGAGGTTGTAATAATACTGAATTTTGTAAGCACTTCTTCATAAGGAGTCGCTTGGTAAATTTATTCATGGAGTCCAATTAATTTTCATGGAAAACTCCCACAGGAAAGCATGTGTTTTCACAATGTATAAATATGTAAAATCCACCTTAAAGCAGACCCCCTTTTTTTTTTTTTTTTTTAAAGCAGTAAGTGAAGGGATATAACCTGCCTTAGCAAAACAGGTTTCCATAGCAACATGAAAATCCCCTGTTTTATGCATTTTTGTGTTATAAGAGGTATATTCCAGATGGGATGTAGTTTTTGAAGATCTTGTTTCTGAGCCATTCTGCGTTGTATTTAAAGTAAATATAGTTCACCAGGCATTTTTCTGTGTGGTCTTTAAAGCTTTTGGTTAATTTTGTTTTGATCCTGACATTTCCTTCTATCTTGTCTTCATTTAGGCATGTAAACTGTTCTTGGGAAGGGACTGTCTTTTACTATAAACCCAGGACAATGGGACCTGATCTTTAAGTGGGTCCCCTAGGTTTTACTGTAATACAAATAATAATAATACGCCAGTGATTTCTGCTGTAGTGCTGATTTTCTCCCCCTTTATCTTATTTTTATAGTTTAAACTCTGGTACACTTTTCCATTCCATATTTGTTTCACATTTTATTTGTCAATACGTTCATCCTTCCCTTTCTGTTGCTGTCATATCCTTAGTTTGTCTTGTTTCATTTGCAGGTTCTTCAATTCAGGGTTTCTGTTTTGTTTCTATAAAGTACAAGGCTTACTTTTATAGATCAGTGTAGATATTCAATAAAAGTAATAGTAATAATTTTTTCAGAATGTCCAAACTGTGTTAACTACTACACTAGAACCTCAGAGTTAGACACCAGAGTTACGAACTGACAAGTAAACCACACACCTCATTTGGAACCAGAAGTACGCAAACAGGCAGCGGTAGAGACCACCAAAAAAAAAAAAAAATTAACAAGGTAAGGAAGCTGTTTCTGTGCTTCTTTCATTTAAATGAAGATGATTAAAAGCAGCATTTTTCTTCTGCATAGTAAATTTCAAAGCTGTATTCAGTCAATGTTCAGTTGCAAACTTTTGAAAGAACAGCCATGATGTTTTGTTCAGAGTTATGAACATTTCTGAGAAACAACCAACCTCCATTTCTTTTTCAAGTGCTTGCTCATGTCGATTCCATTCTAGGTGTGCATGTGCCCACATGCACGCCCGTCGGAGATTTTTGCCTTAGCAGTACTCATAGGGCTGGCTGTGGCACCCTCTGGAGTGCCATGCTCATGCTGCGGTATATCAGGAGCCACCGGCCCTATGCCCTCTCAGTACCTTCTTACTGCCCGCAGTGGTCAGTTGGAGCACCTTTCTTGCTTAGCAAGAGGTAGCGGTTTCTACCATTCTGAACTTCGTGCCTGAGGGCCATTGTACATAGTTCGCAGTTGATAGTGTTAAGTAGTTGTTAAATGTTAGTTAGTTAGTAGTTAGGGTACAACCGGGACTTTGCCCCCAGGTGGGGCACGCCCTGGTCTCCTGGGTTTAAGCCCTACTCTGACTGCAGCAGGCCTATACCTACCTTAAGTGCTTGGGGAAGTCTCACGTTAAGGAGCAGTGCCGGATCTGCAAAAACTTTCTCCCTCCCACCCAAAAGAAATGGGATATCTGCCTCAGGGCTCTCCTGATGGCGTCCGCCCTCCTCCTGGCTTCTGAGCTGTCCAGACAGGTTGCACCGAGCGCCTCTGCCTCCATGCACAGCCCACTGCCAGCACCTGGTTCCTCCCGGCACCGTTTGCTATTGCCAAAGAAGAAGGCCAAGAAGCGCTCCCCAAGCAAGAAGGCCCACGGGTCATCTACCAAGGGGCCCGGGCCTGCCCGCCAGGCTACTCTGGAGCGACGTGATTGTGCCTCCCCAGTTGGAATGCCCAGCCCCCTTAAAGGTCTGCCACTGACTCCTGGGAGCAGTGTGGGACCCACACTCCTGCCTGCACCTTCATCAGCCCAGGCTCCCCCGGCGCAGAGAGAGCACAGGTCTCCACCTGCTCCGATGATGACCCTGATGCTTCAGGACCTGGTTATGGCTCCCTGAGGGGGTAAGCCCACTGTTAAGACCCCTTAAGGTAGTGGTTCTCAAACTTTTTTTTTCATGGACCACTTGAAAATTGCTGAGGGCCTCGGCAGACCACTTAATGATCCTTCCAAATGTTGTTTGTACTGTTAGCTAACTATTGTAAAGTGCTTTGGATAAAAGCACTATATAAAAAAACCCTTAATAATAATTAACGTTTTTTTGTTCTACAAATAAAGGCACACAACTCCTATTTTAATATCAGTAGTCTTACCTTTCTAATGCAATAGATGTGCCCTCTCTCCCACCACTGTGGCAGCCCCCGAACTGGGGCTGGGAAGGAGGGGGATCTCGCTCCTGCCACAGAGCTGAGGCTGGAAAAGAGGGCCGTCTTTCCCCGGTAGCCACAGACCTGGAGCTGGGGAAAGTCACCTCTTTCTCTGGCCGCTGCAGCCCTGCACATCCCAGATTCCCTCCTCCCCCCTTCTCATCGCACTGCCCCCTCCCACCTACCCCCATTCCCCCAAGGCCACCACTTCACCTTACATGTGCGTCTTCTCCAGGGTCCAGGCACCTAATTAGTGGAGCCGTGCCTGCGTGGATCCACTAATTAGGTGGGTGGCCCTTCATTCTCTCGTGTGTGGCTGCCCAGGCACGCACCTTAGAGGGAACTATCCGCGGACCACAGTTTAAGAACCTCTGCTTAGGGGACAGGGGAACAATGCCAGTTGCTGGACAGAAGGTGTCCATCTCCACTGCATTGGGAGTCCTGGGGCAGATCCCAATCCCATTGTCAGTTGCCCAGGTGGATTTCCAGATCCCCTTGGTGATATTCTCGGGCACAGGGTCGACACTTCCCTTACTATTTGCAGCACCGCTCTCTCCTCTAGCTGTCGGTTCCAATCACCAGCGCAGTGGGAATGTTCCCCGTCCTGGCACTGGACTCCCCAGCACTGGTACCGCTCTGCCCGGTAACTGTAGTGTGGAGTTATGCCTGGGCAACAGTCACCAGTAGCCATGACCAGTAAACAAATGCAGGCATTGATGACTCCACTCTCATTGCCGGAGGGTGGTTCCTCCAGGACGGTGGGCCAGTTCTGCCTATCTCCAAGTTCTCATCGGTGTGACTGAGCAGCACCAATGGCAACATGGCCAGCGGCCAGCGCAGTGGACTTTTTGGAATGTGTGGGGTATACTGGTGTGACGATGCCTCCTTCACAGCACTCCTCAGTGGCCATGTCAGAGCATCATATGGCGGCCTCACCAGACCTGGTACTGGAAGCCCATTCCGAGGTTGGGGCAGAGGAACCTGTGCCCACCCCAAAGCATCTTTCTCCAATGGTGGTCGAGACCCCAGCACACCCACCGGCAGTCCAGTCTTCCTCATCATCCCCTGATGAGGCGGTCATGGGACCTTCCAGAGATAGCCCACCGGATGACTTTAGGGACCATGAAGCCCTTCTCCGGCACGTGGCCGAGAACTTAGGACTCGAGGTACAGGAGATGGCGGAGCAGGAGGACACCATCTTCAACGTCCTCTCGGCCTCTACTCCCTTGTCCCTCTACTCCCTTGTGGCAGACCCCCTCTTCTATCCCACCCACCTCGAAACAGGCCAAGAAAAAGTATTTTGTGCCAGCCAAAGGTATTGAATACCTTTATACCCACTCGCCCCCCAGGCTTGCTGGTTGTATCTGCGGCCAACAAAAAAGACAAGCAGGTCCCCACCTCCTCAACTCCCAAAAACAGGCTAAGAAACTCAGTTTATTTGGGAGAAAAAATTATTTAACTGCCAGCCTGCAATTTGAGTGGAGAACCATCAGGCCCGGTACAATTTCTCTGGGACAGTCTCAAAAAGTTCCAGGAAATCCTCCCTCAGGGTTTGGCCCAGAAGTTTGACACTATTGTGGAGCAGGGTACTGCAGCAGCCAGATATTTCCTGGCTGCAGTGGACTCGGCGGCAAGGGTGGTTGCATTGGCGGTGGTCATGCAATGCAGCTCCTGGCTCCAGATGGCGGGCCTCTCCCAGGAGATCCGGGACCTCCCGTTTGATGGAGTTGGTCTGTTCTCAGATCAAACGGACGTCAGGCTGCATGGTTTGAAGGACACTAGAGCTACCCTTTGCTCATTGGGCATGCACACGCTGCAATCAGCCAGAAAGCTCTTCTGGCCACCGCCGCCGCCAAGACCAAGGCAGCCTTGTCAGGGACCTACAAGGAGAAGGGATGCTAGTTTTAGTCATCATCGCCCTTCTTCCTCCCACTTGCCAGCCCAGCCTGGGGCTGCTAAATACTCAGGGGGCCAGAAGCAATCATTTTGTGGATGTGCCCAAGAGCGACATCCCAGTCAGTCGACTGGATCCTAGCCACCTTTTCCTCAACCGCCTCTCTCCCTACCGCTCAGCCTGGTTGTGGGTTACTAAAACTAAATTTTGATGAAGGTAACTTTTGAAATAATTTGTTTAACAAAATATAAAACTTACCAGAAAAAGAAAAAAAAATCAACCATTCAGGTTTTTAAGTTTAATTCTGTCATTAAATCACAATTTTTATAGCTTGTACAGATGCTAGTTATATATTCTGGTAGAAGCACTCCAAAAGGAAGCATGTAGAAAATACCTGGTATTTAACCTTTTTGTTGAAATTGGTGATCACTTTAAAAACAGAAAATAGTTCAACTTAGTAGAACATAGTGATAGAGTTTAAAAATGAAAAGTGCAGCTGTGAGATATAAACCTTTAGTTTACTAACTAATGTGTTTGGTAAACACTGATTATTCATCTTGATGTTAGAGTTCAGAAACAATTGTCCCTTCAGCTTGCCTTGTGGGAGCATGAAATTAGGAACATATGTGTATTGATTAACAACATGTGAAAGATGAATCATGATTATTGTTTTGGCCTGGTGCACAAGTCAATGCTTAGGGGAGGGGAGTAGCGATTTCCTACCTCCATTACCAGATATCTGTAATTAGTGCAAACAAAGATGTCTGGTTCCCTAGTATTGATGTTGAAGTCGTTGCCTGAGAGGGCTCATTCACACTGTTGTTTGGCCTTTATTGAACAAAACCTGAATATTGTCATACATTATACAGGCTCAAAACACAGTAAATACAGCTTTATTTAGCTGACAAAATTGCTGCCAACATAGCTGTTATATTTAATAGTGTGAGTGAGGCAAACAGGATTTGGCTGCATGTTCTTTAATGTGGACTCTCTCTGCTGAGTGGCCATTGGTTCTGCAGTATCAATATATTGCAGTAGAATTACTTGTAAAGATTGGGGGCCTGCCTCTGATCTCACATAATTAGAAATCAGGGGTAACTTGGATGATCTCAGTCAAGTTGTGCAGTGCTCAGCTAGTAGGAGCAAGATCAGAATTGGGTTCTGGGAGTTACATGTCTTGGTGACACAGGAAGAAGGGCCCCTTAGCAGAGGGAGCATAAGTCGATTACCATGATTTGCAGAACTGTTCTGACAACACTAATGTAATTTCTGATGCTGGTAGGAAGTATCAAATAAAAGAGAAGTAGATGTGTTACTTTCATTTCCACTGACAACATAGAACACCACGTGTGCTGAATGAAAAAGGACACAATTATCAGAAAAAGGACTTTTTTCTTTACAGGCTTCTAAAAGGGCACTAACAACAGTGGAGAATAGCAACAACAAACAATAAATAGTTTTTATGTTCCTTTCTAATTAACACATTTGGGACCTGCTCCCATCATAGGTATTGGTAAAAGCCCCATTGACTTCATTGGGAGCAGGATTGGAGCTGAAGACTGCCACGAATGTTTTGCATAAATAAGTTTTCACCATTGAAATTTCATAAGGGGAGCGATTACAAATTACAGCTGTTGGGGCAAATTGTATATTGTAATTGAACAGAAACACACACATGTTTTACATGATATAATCTGTCCCCCTCAACCAAAGCCATGTTCTTTATATTGAAAGATGGACATTTGAATCAACTGAAATGTCCTAGGGCCCCATCCTGCAAGAGGTTGTGCATACTCAACTCTCAAGGAGCTGAGTTGAGGTCACTCTGTAGAAGACACTTAGAACCCTGAGATTTGAGACCCATAGGTATTCTGATTTAAGGTGTTTCAAAACCATAATCCTAGTAGCCTGTGATTTGGAATCTGTTGAATTTCTTAAGATTCTACAAAGAGGTATATGTGAGTATTCTTTTCAGTGGCTCTTGAAGTTTACAATTTGAGAGATAGATCTGACAACTGGATCTCTGTGAGGGAAGCCCTTTGACCTGCATGTTTCAAGTTGCCGATATGGTCTTTATCAGATTTTCTGCAAAATTCTGCACTTCCTAACATGAGCACCATGTTGTCACTAGGAATAAAAAATTACTTTTTATCAAGTATATAATTATTTGTTATTCTCTCTGCTAAAATTTCAGTTTTGGTTATCCTAGAATCCATTTAAAGTTTATTAGGTTGTATTTCTTTTTAAAAGATGTTTTGACCATTACCTTTTTTTATATATTGTTTCTCAATCATTGTTCATTGCAATGTGTAGACCAAAGGAATTTTATAGAAAAAAGCTCCAAGGAATGGAGGCTTACTTTTTAGCAAAGGTCAGAACAAATTAAAAGCTGCACATAAGTTCAACAAATGTTAGTGGTTAATTAACTAAGAACATATAACCCTGAGGTCATAACATTAGTATTTATAGTTTTAAGTAAGATTCTCTAAACAAGTCTTCTTAATTGTAAGCTAATTATATAGCACAACTGCTTAGTGGCTTAAATAAAAGGGACTGTTTCCTGGTAAAGCATTTTATTGAATTCATGTGTGTAAGCGTTTGGAGGACTGGGGCCTAAATTTGCTGTGATCAGTTTATGCCTTTTAACTTATACACTTGAGGCCAAATTCTGCTTACCTTAATCAGGCAGTTATTAGTCCCGCTCACTGTTCATTTATAGGATAGGTTGGATTTGGCCCATGATCATACTTGGTTTTAGTAGCTATTGTTTTAATTAGTGTCTGCAGTATGTTAACTTATGCCCATTATGTATATTTTAATATGTTTAGAAAATATTCTAAAATATATTATTTTAGAATATAAAAGTTAAAGGCTCTAGTCCAACCTCAATTGAAGTAAATGGAATACTCCTGTTGATTGTAATGGGCTTTGGATCAGGCCTATGGAACTTGATGGATCTCCCTTTTTCTCTCTCAGAAAACTTTCAGCTTTAGGATACAAAGGAAATTTTAGACTACCAGGGGCTTAATATTATTTCCTTTTGTGCATGCATAATGTCAGTGAACTTCTTTTGAGTAAAGGTAGCAGAATTTACATCAAAAAATTTCTCTCTCTCTGTCTCTCATGTATATCTATAATATTTATACAGAGAGTCAGAATATGATGTAAATATATAGATAATGTGTTAGTGTGTCTTTTATAATAATAACTGAGATTTTCATATGGCATTGGGGGGGGGGGGACTTTTTGGCCTGAGGGCCACATCTGGGTATGGAAATTATATGGTGGGCCATGAATGCTCACAAAATTAGGGGTTGGGGTGCGGGAGAGGGTGAGGGTGAGGGCTCCGGCTGGGAGTATGGGCTCTGGGGGGTGCCAGAAAAGAGGAGTTCAGAGTGCAGGGGAAGGGGAGGGACGACTCCGGGCTGGGGCAGGGGTTTGGGATGCAGGGGGAGGGGGTTTCCAGCTGAGGGGGTCTCTGGGGTGGGACTGGGGATGAGGAGTTTGAGGTGCAGGAGGGTGCTCCAGGCTGGGACCAAGGGGTTTGGAGGGCGGGAGGGGGATCAGGGCTGGGGCAGGGGGTTGGGGCATGGGAGGAGGTCAGGGGTGCAGGCTCCGGGCGGCACTTACCTCAAGCAGCTCCTGGAAGCAGCAGCATGTCCGCCCTCTGGCTTTTACATGGAGGTGCAGCCAGGCAGTTCTGTGTGCTGACCCGTCTGCAGGCACTGCCCCAGCAGCTCCCATTGGCCATGGTTCCCGGCCAATGGGAGTTGTGAGGGTGGCTCTTGGGGTGGGGGCAGTGTGCTGAGCCCCCGGCTGCCCCTATGCATAGGAGCCGGAGGAGGGATATGCCGCTGCTTCCGGAAGCCACCCGGGGCCATAGCACACGCGGAGCTGGGAGAGCCCCAGATCCCCCTCCCCAGCAGGAGTTCAAGGACCAGATTAAAACATCTGATGGGCCGGATGTGGCCCACAGGCCATAGTTTGCCCACCCCTGCATTAGAGGTACAGTGAATGAGTCACAATACGAGAATTGTATCAGTTAAGACTACCAAAAAGATCGTTTGCCTTCTTCCTATTTGTGAAACTTGGTGTGTTTATAGCTAAACTAAATCAAAGCTAAGCAAATAAAAAGCCGTCTAGGAAAGGAAGTGAGATTACAAGTTGTGCTTCTGACAGCACGAAAAAGATCTGCCTAGTTTTGATCTGTCTGTTAAGTAGCACAGTAGAAGCTCAGAGTTACAAACACCTTGGGAACGGAGGTTGTTTGTACCTCTGAAATGTTCATAACTCTAACAAAACATTATGGTTGTTCTTTCAAAAGTTTACATTGACTGAATACAGCTTTGAAACTTTGTCATTCAGAAGAAAAATGCTGCTTTTAACCATCTTAATTTGAATGAAACAAGCGCAGAAACAGTTTTCTTACCTTGTCAAATCTTTTTTTAAACTTTCCCTTTATTTTTTTAGTAGTTTACATTTAACACAGTACTGTACTGTATTTGCCTTTTTTTGGCAGGGGTGGCTTTGCTGCTGCCTTATGGCCTATTTCTGGTTCCAAATGAGATGTGTGGTGACTGGTCAGTTCATAACTCCGGTGTTTGTAACTCTGAGCTTCTGCTGTAGTTACATCTCTTTTAAAAGATAGCTTCACGCATTCATAGTTTTTCTCCCCTGCACCTGTAGTTTGACTGTTAAGATTTGGTGAGACATGCTGCATGTTTCCACACATTTTTAACAATCCCTTTAAAATGTTAAATACTGTTCTCTTTTACAGTCTAGCAGTACATAAGTTCATAAGAATGTCCATACTGGGTCGACCAGTGGTCCCTCTAGCCCGGTAGCCTGTCTTCCAACAGTGGCCAATGTCAGATGCTTCAGGGGGAATGAACAGAAGAGGGCAATTATCGAGTGATCCATCCCCTGTCATCCAGTCCCAGTTTCTGACAGACAGATATTTAGGGACACCCAGAGCATGGGGTTTCATCCCTGACCATTTTGCCTAATAGCTATTGATGGACCTATCCTCCACGAACTTATCCAATTCTTTTTTTAACTCTGTTATACTTTTGGCCTTCACAACATCCATGACCATGAGTACCCCAGTTGATTGTGCGTTGCTTGAAGAAGTACTTCTATATATATATTTTTGTAAAATCTGCTGCCTATTAATTTGATTGAATGACCCCTGGTTCTTAAGTTATGTGAAGAAGTAAATAGTACTTCCCTATTCACTTTCTCCACACTGTTCATGATTTTATAGACCTTTGTCATACCCTCCCCACAAGTCATCTCTTTTCTAAATTGAACAATCACAGTCTTTTAAATCTCTTTTCATATGGAAGCTGTTGTATACCCCTAATAATATTTGTTGCCCTTCTCTATACCTTTTCCAATTTTAAAATATCTTTTTTGAGATGGGGTGACCAGAACTTCACACAGTATTCACGGGGTGGGCATAGTGGATTTATTCAGTGGTATTATGATATGTTCTGTCTTATTTTCTATCCCTTTCCTAATAGTCTGTTAGCTCTTTTGAATGCCATTGCACACTGAGCAGATGTGTTCAGAGAACTTTCCACAGTGACTACCAAGATCTTTCTTGAGTGGTGACAGCTAATTTAGAACCCATCAATTTGTATATATGTAGTTGGGATTAGTTTTTCCAATGTGCATTACTTCACACTTATCAACATTGCATTTCATCTGCTGTTTTGTTTAGTCACTCCGTTTTGTGAGATCCCTTTGTACTTTGTTTGTCAGTGTACTTTGTACAAAGCAGTTAGCTTTGGATTTAACTATCATGAATGATTTAGCCCTGGTTTACACTAGGACTTTAGGTCGAATTTAGCAGCGTTAAATCGATGTAAACCTGCACCCGTCCACACGATGAAGCCCTTTATTTCGACTTAAAGGGCTCTTAAAATCAATTTCCGTACTCCACCCCTGACAAGTGGATTAGCGCTTAAATCGGCCTTGCCGGGTCGAATTTGGGGTACTGTGGACACAATTCGACGGTATTGGCCTCCGGGAGCTATCCCAGAGTGCTCCATTGTGACCGCTCTGGACAGCACTCTCAACTCAGATGCACTGGCCAGGTAGACAGGAAAAGAACTGTGAACTTTTGAATCTCATTTCCTGTTTGGCCAGCGTGGCAAGCTGCAGGTGACCATGCAGAGCTCATCAGCAGAGGTGACTATGATGGAGTCCCAGAATCGCAAAAGAGCTCCAACATGGACTGAACGGGAGGTACGGGATCTGATTGCTGTATGGGGAGAGGAATCCGTGCTATCAGAACTCCGTTCCAGTTTTCGAAATGCCAAAACCTTTGTCAAAATCTCCCAGGGCATGAAGGACAGAGGCCATAACAGGGATCCGAAGCAGTGCCACATGAAACTTAAGGAGCTGAGGCAAGCCTACCAGAAAACCAGAGGGGCGAACTGCCGCTCCGGGTCAGAGCCCCAAACATGCCGCTTCTATGATGAGCTGCATGCCATTTTAGGGGGTTCAGCCACCACTACCCCAGCCGTGTTGTTTGACTCCTTCAATGGAGATGGAGGCAACAGGGAAGCAGGTTTTGGGGACGAAGAAGATGATGATGATGATGAGGTTGTAGATAGCTCACAGCAAGCACGCGGAGAAACCGGTTTTCCCGACAGCCAGGAACTGTTTCTCACCCTGGACCTGGAGCCAGTACCCCCCGAACCCACCCAAGGCTGCCTCCTGGACCCGGCAGGCGGAGAAGGGACCTCCAGTGAGTGTACCGTTTAAAATAGTATACATGGTTTAAAAGCAAGCATGTGAACGGATTAATTTGCCCTGGCATTCGCGGCTCTCCTGGATGTACTCCCAAAGCCTTTGCAAAAGGTTTCTGGGGAGGGCAGCCTTATTGCGTCCTCCATGGTAGGACACTTTACCACTCCAGGCCAGTAACACGTACTCGGGAATCATTGTACAACAAAGCATTGCAGTGTATGTTTGCTGGCGTTCAGATAACATCCGTTCTTTATCTCTCTGTGTTATCCTCAGGAGAGTGAGATATCATTCGTGGTCTCCTGGTTGAAATAGGGTGCTTTTCTTCAGGGGACATTCAGAGGAGCCCGTTCCTGCTGAGCTGTTTGCCTGTGGCTGAAAAGAAATGTTCCCCGCTGTTAGCCACGGGGAGGGGGAAGAGTTGAGGGGGTAGCCACGCGGTGGGGGGAGGCAAAATGCGACCTTGTAACGAAAGCACATGTGCTATGTATGTAATGTTAACAGCAAGGTTTATCCTGAAAGACTGTAGCCACTGTTTTATAAAATGTGTCTTTTTAAATACCGCTGTCCTTTTTTTTTTCTCCACCAGCTGCATGTGTTTCAACGATCACAGGATCTTCTCCTTCCCCGAGGCTAGTGAAGATTAGAAAGGAAAAAAAAAAACGCACTCGTGATGAAATGTTGTCTGAGCTCATGCAGTCCTCCCACACTGACAGAGCACAGATGAATGTGTGGAGGCAAATAATGTCAGAGTGCAGGAAAGCACAAAATGACCGGGAGGAGTAAGTGGCGGGCTGAAGAGAGTAAGTGGCGGGCTGAAGACAGGGCTGAAGCTCAAATGTGGCGGCAGCATGATGAGAGGAGGCAGGATTCAATGCTGAGGCTGCTGGAGGACCACTCCAGTATGCTCCAGTGTATGGTTGAGCTGCAGCAAAGGCAGCTGGAGCACAGACTGCCACTACAGCCCCTGTGTAACCAACCGCCCTCCTCCCCAAGTTCCATAGCCTCCACACCCAGAAGCCCAAGAATGCGGTGGGGGGGCCACCGGCCAACCAGCCACTCCGCCACAGAGGATTGCCCAAAAAAAAGAAGGCTGGCATTCAATAAATTTTAAAGTTGTAAACTTTTAAAGTACTGTGTGGCATTTTCCTTCCCTCTTTCACCACCCCTCTTGGGCTACCTTGGTAGTTGTCCCCCTATCTGTGTGATGAATGAATAAAGAATGCATGAATGTGAAGCAACAGTGACTTTATTGCCTCTGCAAGCAATGGTTAAAGGGAGGAGGGGAGGGTAGTTAGCTTGCAGGGAAGTAGAGTGAACCAAGGGGCTGGAGGTTTCATCAAGGAGAAACAAACAGAACTTTCACACCGTAGCCTGGCCAGTCATGAAACTGGTTTTCAAAGCTTCTCTGATGCGTACCGCGCCCTCCTGTGCTCTTCTAACCGCCCTGGTGTCCGGCTGCGCGTAACCAGCAGCCAGGCGATTTGCCTCAACCTCCCACCCCGCCATAAACGTCTCCCCCTTACTCTCACAGATATTGTGGAGCACACAGCAAGCAGTAATAACAGTGGGAATATTGGTTTTGCTGAGGTCTAAGCGAGTCAGTAAACTGCGCCAGCGCGCCTTTAAACGTCCAAATGCACATTCTACCACCATTCTGCACTTGCTCAGCCTGTAGTTGAACAGCTCCTGACTACTGTCCAGGCTGCCTGTGTATGGCTTCATGAGCCATAAGGGGTACCCATTAAGGGGTAGGCTGGGTCCCCAAGGATAACTATAGGCATTTCAACATCACCAACAGTTATTTTCTGGTCTGGGAATAAAGTCCCTTCTTGAAGCTTTTGAAACAGACCAGAGTTCCTGAAGATGCGAGCGTCATGTACCTTTCCCGGCCATCCCACGTTGATGTTGGTGAAACGTCCCTTGTGATCCACCAGAGCTTGCAGCACTATTGAAAAGTACCCCTTGCGGTTTATGTACTCGCCGGCTTGGTGCTCCGGTGCCAAGATAGGGATATGGGTTCCGTCTATGGCCCCACCACAGTTAGGGAATCCCATTGCAGCAAAGCCATCCACTATGACCTGCACATTTCCCAGGGTCACTACCCTTGATATCAGCAGATCTTTGATTGCGTGGGCTACTTGCATCACAGCAGCCCCCACAGTAGATTTGCCCACTCCAAATTGATTCCCAACTGACCAAATTGATTCCCAACGCTGTCTGGCGTTGCAAGCTTCCACAGGGCTATCGCCACTCGCTTCTCAACTGTGAGGGCTGCTCTCATCTTGGTATTCATGCGCTTCAGGGCAGGGGAAAGCAAGTCACAAAGTTCCATGAAAGTGCCCTCTCGCATGCGAAAGTTTCACAGCCACTGGGAATCGTCCCAGACCTGCAACACTATGCGGTCCCACCAGTCTGTGCTTGTTTCCCGAGCCCAGAATCGGCGTTCCACAGCATGAACCTGCCCCATTAGCACCATGATGCATGCATTGGCAGGGCCCATGCTTTCAGAGAAATCTGTGTCCATGTCCTGATCACTCACGTGGCCGCACTGACGTCGCTTCCTCGCCCGGTATTGCTCTGCCAGGTTCTGGTGCTGCATATACTGCTGGATAATGCGTGTGGTGTTTAATGTGCTCCTAATTGCCAAAGTGAGCTGAGCGGCCTCCATGCTTGCCTTGGTATGGCGTCCGCACAGAAAAAAGGCGCGGAATGATTGTCTGCCGTTGCTCTGAAGGAGGGAGGGGCGAATGACGACATGGCTTACAGGGTTGGCTTCAGGGAGCTAAATCAACAAAGGGGGTGGCTTTACATCAAGGAGTATTTCAGGCAGGACTTCACGGAGGGTTCCAATAAGAAATGGTGCACCTAAGTTATTGTTCTTATTGGAACAAGGAGGTTAGTCTGGCCTCTGATTGATACATGGCTAGATTTACCTCGCTGCACCTTCTCTGTGAGTGACTGCAGTGTGACCTAGAGGGATGAGTCCCCTAGACAGGGGAGGGGGGGAAGCAAATGAGTACAAAACAAATCTGGTCTGTTTCTTGTTTTGATCCACTCCATCTATCTTTTACATCTTTGGCTGGCAGCAGACGGTGCAGAAGGACTGCATGCCATCCACATCTCATGGCTGCTCGGCAGAAGACGGTGCAATACGACTGCTAGCCATCCTCATCTCTTGCCTGCGCGGCAGAAGATGATACAGTACGACTGCTAGCAATCCGTATCGTCTGCCTGCTCACCATAAGACGGTTCAATAGGACTGACTGCAGGACTAAAGAGAGTGACCTGGTCAAGTCACTCCAGATTTAGTCCCTGCTCCCATGTCTGCCCAGGCGCTCCTGGCCAACGTGGCCAGGAGCACCTCGGACATGACGATGATGGCTACCAGTTGTATTGCACCGTCTGCTGCCAGAAGGCAATGGGTTGCTGCTACTGTGTAGCAATGCAGTACCACGTCTGCCAGCACCCAGGAGACATATGGTGACAGTTACCTGAGCGGGCTCCATGCTTGCCGTGGTATGGCATCTGCACAGGTAACTCAGGAAAAAAGGCGCAAAACAATTGTCTGCCCTTGCTTTCACGGAGGGAGGGAGGGAACGGGGGCCTGACGATATATACCCAGAACCACCCGCGACAATGTTTTAGCCCCATCAGGCATTGGGATCTCAACCCAGAATTCCAATGGGCAGCGGAGAGTGCGGGAACTGTGGGATAGCTACCCACAGTGCAACACTCCGGACATCGACACTTGCCTCGGTACTGTGGAAGCACTCCGCCGAGTTAATGCACTTAGAGTATTTTCTGTGGGGACAGACACACTCGAATATAAAAAACCGATTTCTAAAAAAACGACTTCTATAAATTCGACCTAATTCCGTAGTGTAGACATACCCTTAGTATCATCTGCAAATATTGCCACTTCACTGTTTACCATCTTTTCCAGATCATTTATGAATTTGTTGAACAGCACAGGTCCCAGTACAGATCCATGGTGGACCCCACAATTTACCTCTTTTCATTATGAAAACTGACCATTTATTCTTACCTTTTGTTTCATATCTTTTAACCAGTTCCTGATGAATGAGAGGACTTCCTTCTTATCCCATGACTGCTTAGTTTGCTTAAGAGCTTTTGGTGTGGGACCTTGTCAAAGGCTTTCTTAAAGGCCAAATACAGTATATCATCTGGATATCTATATCATGCTTGTTAACACCTTCAAAGAATTCTTATAGATTGGTGAGGCATGATTTCTGTTTACAAAATCTGTGTTGACTCTGCCTCAACATACCATGTTCATCTATATGTCTGATAATTCTGTTCTTTACTATAGTTTCAACCAACATGCCTGGTACTGAAGTTAGGCTTCCTGTCCTGTAATTGCTAGAATTGCCTCTGGAGCCTATTTTAAAAAAAACGGCTTTACATTAGCTACCTTCCAATCATCTGGTACAGAGGCTGATTTCAGCAATAGGTAACATACCACAGTTAGTATTTCTGCAGTTTCGTATTTGAGTTCCTTGAGAACTTTTAAATGAACACCATCTGGTCCTGTTGATGTGTTACTGTTTAATTTATCAGTGTGTTCCAAAACCACCTCTGCTGAAACCTCAGTCTGGGACAGTTCCTCAGATTTGTCACCTATAAAGAATGGCTCAGGTGTGGGAATCGCCCTAATATTCTGTGCAGTGACGGTTGATACAAAGAATTCATTTAGCTTATCCACAATGGCCTTGTCTTCCTTGAGATCTTATTTAGAACTTATTTGGAACTCCCAAATGTGTAAGTAGATGAAGAATGTTTAGAAAGAAGCGATTAGGTTTATTTCTGTTTATTTCCTGGCTTGTGAACTCCTCTATGCTAACCCCAGATGCTTTTTGTTTTGCTTGTAACCTTTAAGCTGGACCTCAAGAAGGTTATTCTTGATGTTTAAATTTTGTAAGTGGGTTTTTTAAATCTAGCAAAAGCCTAAGTTCCAGACGTACCAGATGATTGGAAGGTAGCTAATGTAAAGCCATTTTTTTTTTAAATAGGCTCCAGAGGCAATTCTGGCAATTACAGGACAGGAAGCCTAACTTCAGTACGAGGCAAGTGGGTTCTAGGTATAAGCTGATGATTATTTAGGATTATGATTTAGGATTATACCTGGCTTAAAGCCTCTCATAGCATAACTGTCCCTGTTCCCCTCTTTCCTGGGGAACACAACAGACACAAAGGGGAAGTTTTTTTTCCCGATTTTAATAAGTTCTAGCCTTCCCATTGGCTCTTTTGGTCAGGTGCCCACTCCTTTTCCTTTACCTGGGGGACTTTGTTAACCCTTTACAGGTAAAGCAAGCAGAGAACAGCCACCAAGAGGGACTTTATAGCTAACTGGCTGGGAGCTACCCCCCACACCTTCATTTATCACAAGATGTCTCAAGAGATCTGCAACCTTTGCACATGGCAGGCAATTTGCCATGTGGTTCTCAATCCATATTTCTAATGATTAAATCTCCCATTACTATTACCTTACTCTTCCTAATAACTAGGGTCTCCTCTCCCACAGGGGTATCCTCAGTGGAAGAGGGTACCGTGACATCATCTGAAAGGAAGGTCCCAACTGTGGGATTGTTTCCCTGTACTCCAGCTTGATGTTCTCTTTCCCTGAGACTTTCATCCTCCTTGATAACACAGGGGCTGTCAGACTAGGGACCACTCTAAGTCCCTGAAAGTCTCCTCTAAGTACCTCTTTGTCTCCCTTAGCCCCTCCATTTCAGTGACTCTGGTCTCAAGAGCCCAGTCTCTGTGGTCCATGAGTTGCTTGCACCAAATGCACACATATGCCACCTGCCTGTGAGGCAAATAATTATAGATGCTGTATTCAGTTCAATAAACTGAATAGCACCCCACTCTGCTGCTGGACTTCTGCCTGGATTATTTTTACTTTTGCAGGGTTGTGTGTGTTTTGTTTGGGGCTTTTTTGGCAGGGAGGCAGTTACTGGTCTGAGTTTACACTATGTTTGGTAGGTGTATCTGCCTCTCACACTCCTTTGCAAAACTCCCCTATTTGCTGTTCCTGTTCCCTAGCTCCTCTGTTTCCTTAGGAGCTGGCTTTTTAAACCCCTGTTCTCCTGAGTTAGCCCTGCCTCCTTATCAAGGAGTCCTAAAGGGGGTAGGGATCAAAGATAGCAGGTTAGAGCCTTGTTAATAAGCTCTCAGCCTAACCTAACAGGCCTCTTGGCTAAGCACACAGGTGACAACAAAGATAACATTTCATGAAAGCCCGTGCTTCTGCAAATGTCCTTGTGCTTTATAGACAGTGTTAATTAACATAATACTCACAGATACCATGGGATTTCAATACAAGCCCTGAAGTTATTCCCATTGAAACCAGTGTCAAAGTTCTCATTGTTGACTAGGAACAGGTTACGGTATATACTGCATGTTCTCATTTAAAAGTGAGTTTAATGTTATGAAAGGCATTGAATTGATATCTCTGGAGCCCCAAATCCTCTTATTCACATTTGCTACAGGCATCAAACTCTGCATCTTGCAAATATGCTTGAACCCCAAACTACAGGGACAACTTTTGGGAGCAAAATAGTATTTTCATGTCTCTGCCCTAGTTGGTTCTTGCCCTCTATGTAATCTTCAACAAGGATGCCAGTTAGTGTCTGTTTCAATGGCATCTTTTGTGTTGTGGATATCTGTTCACTTAAAACTGTATGAGTAGGGCCCTACCAAATTCACAGCCACGAAAAAAGCGTCACAGACCATGAAATCTGGTCTTTGGTGTGCTTTTACCTATACTATACAGAGTTCATGGGACCAGCATTTCTCAAATTGGGGGTTCTGACCCAAAATGGAGTTGCAAGGTTATTTTAGGCGACTTACGGTATTGCCACCCTTACTTCTGCACTGCCTTCAGAACTGGGTGGCTGGAGAGGGGTGGCTGTTGGTCGGGGGCCCAGCTCTGAAGGCAGCACCCCACCAGCAGCAGCACAGAAGTAAGAGTGGCAATACCATACCATGCCATCCTTTCTTCTGCGCTGCTGCTGGCAACGACGCTGCCTTCAGAGCTGGGCGGCTGGAGAGTGGTGACTGCTGACTGAGATCCCAGCTCTGCAGGCAGCAGCACAGAAGTAAGTGTGGCAATGCTATACCATGCCATCCTTATTTCTGCGCTGCTGCTGGCGGATGCTCTGCCTTCAGAGCTGGGCTCCTGGCCAGCAGCCGCTGCTCTCCAGCTGCCCAGTTCTGAAGGCAGTACCGTCGCCAGCAGCAGCACAGAAGTAAGGATAGCAACCCCCCCTACAATAACCTTGTGGCAGCCCTCCAGCTGCTTTTTGGGTCAGGACTCCTACAATCACAACACTGGGAAATTTCAGATTTAAATAGCTGAAATCATTAAATTTATTATTTTAAAAATCCTATGACCATGAAATTGACCAAAATGGACCATGAATTTGGTAGGGCCCTGTGTATGAGAACAGCACATTGCACGTGAGCCACTGAACAGATTTTGGTCACTGCTGTCCTAGGCTGATTGAAATCTATATCTAGAAGTGAAAAGTTCTCTAAGCCTTTACTAACCCCCTGAGTCACGCAGCCCCATATATAGTTAGTAGAAAGTATGTTTGTTAAATGAGGATTCTATCAAAGCAGTAAGAAAACATAAAAAGGCCCTACTGGGTCAGACCAAAGGTCCATCTAGCCCAGTATCCTGTCTTCCAACAGTGGCCGATGCCAGGTGCTTCAGAGGGAATGAATAGAACAGGTAATCATCAGGTGATCCATCCCCTGTCGCCCATTCCCAACTCCTGACAAACAGAGGCTAGGGACACCATCCTTGCCCATCCTGGCTAATAGCCATTGATGGACCTATCCTCCATGAACTTATCTAGAGCTGCCTCTTCTGTAGGACTGAGCACAGTAAGGTGCTATTACATTCAGGAAATTCACACTGGTATAACTTAACATTAGTGTAATCACACTAGTGCCATCCCCTAATGTTGAAGTTCTGCACCAGTGAAAGAGTGGTAACATGGTGAAGTAAACTGTCTCGGTATATGTCCTACTTTGGGCTGATGCAGCATGTCGGCATTAGAAGTTCACACCTGTGTAACTACATTGAGGTAGTTACACCAGTGAGAATTTCCTTAATGTAGACAGAGCCTGAGAGGTGTTCACATTTAGAGGGCTTGTGGGCATTTCTAATAAAGTGTTGGTGGGGATGGGAGGGAGGGAAGGAAAGCTCATCTTAACCTTCGCATTTTCAAATTAGAGTGCTGGAACACGTTTCTTTCTTTTTTTTTAAGTATTTATAAAATTGTAATGTAATCCTGGAATTCAAAAGTTTAACGCCAGCTTTGGAAAAATAAAATACAAAAATGTAGAACAGGTCAGTCCTTTGAAGTGGATCTATGCTGGGCTGACTCCTGGTTTCATTTCCCCTGGAGTTACTGCTCTGGAACATTGAAATTACCGGACCAGATCAGCTCAGCGACCTGTCTCTGACATTGGCTAGTACCAGATGCTTCACCAAAAGGGACAAGACTCTTTAGTAGACAATTAGCTACCATGGGGGAAGTTTCTTCCTAATTCCTGCCAGCTACTGATTGTCTTGCGCCCTGCATCATGAGGACTTACAGCTTTTCTGTTTTGTTAATATCCTATCTATTGTAAATGTGGCTAGTCTTGTTATCCACATAGCGGTCTAATCCCTTTTTTGAAACATTTAGTGATATTTTGTAGCAGTGTTCCAGAGGTTGAGTACATGTGGTGTGAAAAAGTATGCTATTTAAGTTTAAATTTGTTGACTTTGAGTTTCCTTGAATATCCTCTTGTTCTTGTATTATGAGAAAGAATAAACAGGAGCATCTGGGTTACCTCCTCTAAACCATCCATTACTTTTTATAACTCTGTCATATCTCCTCTCTAATCTAAATGGTCTCAATCTTTTGAATCTCTACTTTAATGGAAGTCTTTCCGTTGCTCTAAATGTTTTTGTACCCAATCTCTGGACATGGTCTGTTTGTGCAAAATCTTTGTAAAAAAAAAAGGGTGACCACCAGGTGAGGTTGTGCCATCTATTTGTAATATGTGTTTAGTTCTGATCATCCTTTCTTTACAAAGATTTAGCAAAAATTGACATGCATTATATTTTCAGCACATTGTTTGCTTTTTTTGAGTGCTGCTGCACACTGAGTGAGCAGAAGTTTCCACGGAGCAGTTCACAGCAGTCCACGGGCCTTTTCCCCGAGTGCTTACAGTTAAGTTAGAGCCCAACAATGTGTATGAGTATTTCATTATGCTTTACTTTGCAGTTGTCAACTTTGTGCTGCAGGCTCACCTAGCTTTTCTAGGTCCCTCAGACGTTCCTCAGTCTTCACTAACCTAGATAATTTTATGTCATCTGGAAATGTTGCCACTTCTCGGGTCACACCCTCCCTTTTCCAGATTCTTAGTAACTGAATTAACAATACCAGTCTTAGTACATACCCTTGGGTTGCCCCTCTATTGATCTTTTGCCATGTTGAAACCTGACCATTTATACCTGCTCTTCGTTTTCTGTTTCGATTTAGCATGTTTCTCATCCTTGACAGTACTTTACCTCTCACCCTATGAATACTTAGTTTCCTTAATAGCTTCTTATGAAAAAGTTTTGAAAGACTTTTGGAGAGTTCATATAGAGCATAACAACCAAGTTCTCCTTTAGTCACTATCTTGTTGACACGCATTGAGAATTAATACGAGAATAGAAAAGTTGTGCTGGTTTGTCCTTTTCACGTCATGGTCAACTAAATGTTTTATTATTCTAATTGTAACTGTTATTTCAGCCAGTTTTACTGGTATTTGAAAGAAGGCATGATGTCTGTAATTCCTAGCACCACCCAGATACTTTTTTCAAAGATAGCTACAATTTTACTACCTTCCAATCCTCTGATATAGGAAGTGATTTTAATGTGAGATTGTATAGTTTTGTTAGCAGCTCTGTTGCTTCATTCTTAAATTCCTTTAGAACTTTGGGATAGATGTCATCTTGTTCTGAAGACTTATTGCTCTTTAATTTATCAACTTGTTTGGACATCTCAGTTTTTGACAGTGCCTCATCTTTATTGGTGGTAGTGATTAGAGTATCTTTTATATTACACTGCCATTTTCCTTTAAGTATCAAATCACTATTTCCTGCTTGTCTGGTTTTAAAAACTGTATCATATTTGTACCTTCTGAAGCTTAAGTGTTTAAGTAGCTCTCATACCTATATAGTATTGTGTGGAGCCATGGGGTAGCATCTGTTGAATATGAAAATTTCTTTTCTCGCAACTTTGAGTTTTTCCCCCCAATTTGTTTTAGTATCTGTCACTAACTCTGGAATGTTTATTGCTTACATTACAAAAATGTGCCTGCAATACCAGTGGTTGTATATGAAATTCAGGTCTGTAATGTAAATTTTGATCCTTTAATGTACATTCTTTCATGATTTTCTTCATTTGGTAGATGACGGTGCTGGTCTGCTTGGGAAAACCAAGGGGATTTTTTTTTTAAGATTAGAGTAGTGTTTCTCTTTCAAATGGAGAATTTTACATCTCATCTGTTCAATTTGATCTGTTAAGTGAGAGTTGCAGAGCTGTTGTGAATATAAGAGCTGTTAGTATGTATATTTTAAAGAACTATTTATTTTTAGAGCCATTAGTTTGTTCAAAATGGTAAGATATTTAAGAAAGTGGCTTTGTGTGGTACACAGCGAGGAAATATTCTGTTCATTCCTGTGAGTTGTCAATTATAATTGGAATTGTGCCAATTGTGGCTTTGTTTTTCCCTGCATCTTTTTTGGTTTGTTTCCTGGATTTCATTTGATGTTGCTGGTAAATTTTCAAGTGTTCTATAAAACTCCGATGATAACCTCAAGATAACTATGTGTTTTTTGTGCTGCTCATTCTTGTTAAACACAGCAGAGCTGTTGCATTTAACTTGGGAGCTGCAGTTAAGGTGAATGCATACAAAGGGTGAGTGTTTCCTGATTCTTTCTTCTGGTTCAGTATGGTGATTGATCATCATCAACCAAAGTGACCATTCAGGGATCAGGGCTTCCTTGTAGTAGGGATGCAAAATGTAAACCAGTTAACTAGTAAGCATTAGTCTTATTGGTTTACCCGCTTTAACCATTAACCCCTGGGCTGGCCGGCTGGCCCCAATGGCCCTGTGCGGGGCCGGCCACAGCTGCAACGGCTGGTGGAATCGGCCACAGCTGCAACGGCTGGCTGGCCCTTCAATCAGTTAACCATTTAAACAAAATATTTTTAATCATTTAAACTTTTAACTTTTAAAATGGTATTTACAACCCTACATTGTACTAAGGGTCATATAAACACAATAAAGACAAACCTTGACCCAAAGAGTTCACAAGGGAGGATTATGACAAATGCAAAATGTGGATGAAATAGGTAAAAGGAGGAGGTGGGAAGCCACATTAATAGCAAAATGAATATGTTGAGCATAATGTATTCTCAGTTTACCACCTGCCTAATGAGTTTTATTACAACTGTAAGTGAGAATATAAATCAATAGGCCAAGTATATGAATAAGTGAGAGTTAGTAAGATTGCAAATAGGGATTTTAAAAGCCTATTAAATAGTGTATCATATCCTCAATTCTGTTAGCTCAGATTATTAGCTATAAATTACAGGTTGTAAGGGACTGATCACTCTAGAGAAATAAGAACCTAAAATATGGATTTTTTTTTTTTTAGCAGTTCATTAATGCTGCCTGGTTGAAAACATTCAAGTGAATTGTTCTGTATCTCAGAGTTCGATTGAGGCAACCAATTGGCTCACAACACAATGCCCAGCAGTGATGGAAAAGAGACATTTTAGCCAAGAAAACTGAGGGCAGGGGCAAAACCTTGCTTTTTTCCCCAAATGTACAATAGGTTCTTAAATACGACCCTGAGAAGATAGGACTTTACTTTTAACGGTCTCATCCACAAGCCACACAGCCAATTGCATGGTTAGAGTTGGTCAGCTGATTAAGAATCATGCATGGTGTGATTTGATGATGTGTGTCCAAGGAGTCTAGATATTTCAAACATGATGCTTACAGGTCTTAGCCCTCTTCTGTTGCTTTAGGCATTGTTAGCAGTGCATCTACTGTTACTAGATAATCCTTCTACAATGTCAAAAAATGAGGTAATTTCTGGGAAGAACGAATGAAAGCAACAGGTGTTTCAGGAATAAATTCCCACATAATCTAAAGCCACCTGTAACAAACAAGACACCTGATTGTGATAATTTAGTTACAGGACTGAGTTAATTTGTTGTGTAACCTAATAGGAGAGAGTGGGTAAATTTTACCATAAAATAGAAAACAATACATTGATTTATTTTTCCTCAATTATTAGATCAATATTAGAGCTGTGAGCTTTGAAAAAACCCTCCAGGCAAGTTTTGAAAAAGGCAAATATGAAATAATAAACTGTACTGAATTCATTTTAGTTATTTCCTTGTTCATTCCGCAGTATCATCAATGATAATAGCACTGCTCTGAGAAAAGTGTCAGGCAATTAACTGCACCTTTTTTGTGTAGGCCACACCTATTTAGATAACTGTAAACCAAACTTGTTCCACTAGCTTCTTTGCAATACAAAGATGAGTTTCTTAAATGTTTGTTCAGAATCTGTAAGATCTTTCCCTATCCCTGAACCAGATTATACCATATTAAAGTAAGTCAAATTTTAGTGCTGTTTGACAGTGCTGCTTTAATTTTGCATGCAAGCCAAGTGCTTAAAGACACTGATAACATACTACTGCAGGTGTATGATCATGAATATATGATATATTGTAGATATAATTTATAAATACATATGTATACATAGGTGTGTATGTCCATATAGACTTCCTATAGATACCATAGAGCCTGCTTCTCCACTGCTTTGCACCTTTTGCAGTCATTTACACCTGCACAGAGATAATCATATAATGTAACAATGTGGATGTATTATATTGCAACTCAATTTTGTAATCTTGCATTAAATACCTGCTGTGACATATATGATAACACATGGAAATCAGTGGCAAAACTCTTGTTGTCTTTAGCAATAATAGGATCAGGCCCCATAACTTTGATCCTTTACTCAGTTGTTTTGTAGGGATACTTTAAATGTATATTTGAATTTAGGTAGATCTCATTTATCCCATAAAATGTAATACAACTCTAAAATATCCAGAGACAAATGTAACAATCATTTGTACTACTTGTGGGAAAAACATTAATATTTAAAAGTAAAAGCTGCTTTTTAGCTGCCACATCTAAAGCCAAAGTGCAACATACTAGGCAAAAAAGCAGTGAACTTGAAGGCAAATCTGTACAATTGTTAACTCGATAATTAAAGCAGCAATTTGCTGAAGGAATAGTTCCTGTGTTAGGAATACAGATGGCTAACTGGTAACATAGCCTAAAGGCAATTATTAAGTCTTAAAACATTTTAATGAACAATTATAGGTGTCTCAAGCATAAAAGTAAACATGATTTCTGTCAAAATATAACACTCTGAAACATTGAGAAACTGTAGATTTTTGCATTTTAAAAATTGGTATCTAATGTACTTTACTGGATATTTAAAACTTGTTCCTCTAGTAGAAAAGTTTTAGGATACAAAACCTCTTCCAACTGGAGTTGCTCCAGTTGGCAATCTTGCTAACTGTTTGTTGATTTTAGCCAACCAACCAATAAAGAACAGAGAATTTAAATGATATTTCTGTGCTGTTTTTCTTGTTGAATAAGAGTGTATGCTCTTCTTGGCAAAGACTGCCTCTTAATATGTGTTTGTACAGAGCATAGCCTGGTGGACCCTCAATATTGATTGGGGTCTCTAGCTGTTACTGTAATATAAGCAAATAAGATATTACTATAATATAAACAGATAATGAAAACAATAAATCACTCTTAAATCTGTAAAGCACTTACAAGTAGGAAATGTAGGCTTGGAAGAGACCTTGAGAGGTCATCTGGTCCATCCCCTTGTGCTGAGGCAGGACCAAGTATACCTAGACCATCCCAAGTGTTTATCTAACCTGTTGTTAGAAACCTCCCAATGACAGAGATTCCACATCCTCACTGGGTAACCTTTTCCAGTGCTTAACTATCCTTATAGCTAGACATTTTTTCCTAATATCTAACCTAAATCTTCCTTGCTGCAGATTAATCTGCTCGCTCCTTGTCCTACCTTCAGTGGACACAGGGTTGTGAACAAGGAGGGGCAAATGAGCACCCCACTCCCCCCCTCCCCCGTAATCGTCAGGGGCACAGAACTCCTCCCAGCCCTAGGGCCATGTGGAGTGAGCTACTCCCAGGGCCTCTTGGTATCCGGTTATACCTGTTCTTTGGTTACACTTTGATCTCTCTAGGTATGACTTCAGCACCTTTCATAAGCAATGAATAGAATTAAACTTTTTAAAAAGGCAGTCTGATTTATCTGCAGGCAAATTCCGAACATGCTGAAAACTTGGCCATATATGCCTGATGGTCAAGCAAATGGACAGAATCCATCTCATCCTTCATGCACTTACTCACCATCAGTTGATTAGCACAATGGGGAATTTCTCTTTTGTGGATTCTTCCAGCTCCACTATTAATTCTCTTGGCATTTCCTCCTGGTTTTGATTTCTGTCCTGGAAGTTGCTTTCACTAAGAAAACATAACTAAGGTGCCATGATCACTCTTCTGTGCAACTGCCCTGGTGTTGTTCTGTATTTCCCTTTATATTTAGGAATGACATTTTTTTTCTTTTTAGTTGTTCAGGCTTTCTTGTCATTAGGTATGAGGAATTGGGCTCGGCCTCAGAAGAGACTGGCATTTTCTTGCCCCTGTACATTTGTTTGACAGCTTGTAGCTTAGTGGTTTTGAGCCTTATTAGATGCTGCTTTCAGTCACACTTTATTTCCTCTCTAAAGATAAGTTTGAGTCACTTTTCTGATTTTCCAATCCCTTGGCTAATGGAGTATTTCTGTACAGATCCAGTCAGTTCAGAATAATGGATTTGGGGACACCAGTACCTTCCAAAACAATTTTTTTTATTATTATTCAGATATACTGATCAGGTTGTCCTCCTTAAAACTGTAGATTTTTCCTTGGTGCTGAAATTTGTTTCTTTGTGTTTTGATGCCTTTGTGTATTTGAAAGCTACTGGTAGGAGAGAATATAGAATTTCAGGAATGCTGCAATCTGTTCTTGCATTGGTTCTGTTCACATTGCCTGCCTGACAGTTGAAGACAATGTAACTCACCATGGATTTCCATGGGAGACTTTTCTTTTTGTGTGTGATGCCAAATTGAAACACCTAAAATGAAAATGTTTGCGTAAACTCAAAGCAGTCATTTTTTTTCACTATATTTTTCTGTTGTTTCTCTGTAGGTGCTGCCACCGATCAGCAAAAACAGTGGAATGCTTAATGTCACCTTTAAATATGACAGTAAGTTAATCACCTACAACAGATAAAAATCTCAACTTCTCTCAAAAGCAAAAAGCCCAGCTCTTACTCTTTTATAGCAACATGACTTTTTAAAAAAATAATTCTCACAGTTCTTGTGAGTTTGTGAACTGTAGAAAGAAAAGGAGTACTTGTGGCACCTTAGAGACTAACCAATTTATTTGAGCATAAGTAGCTCACGAAAGTTTATGCTCAAATAAATTGGTTAGTCTCTAAGGTGCCACAAGTACTCCTTTTCTTTTTGCGAATACAGACTAACACGGCTGTTACTCTGAAACCTGTGAACTGTAGGTTTATGTAAACAAAGATGATTGAAAAATGCTTTAAAAGCCCAAATCTCACTCTTTTATAGCAACATCACTTTTAAAAAAAATAATTCTCACAATTTTTGTAGGTTTGTGAACCGTAGGTTTGTGTAAACAAAGATGATTGAAAAATGCTTTTGGTGAGATATTTTTACTAAATAATAATAATAATAAAAACACATTTCTACTGTCTGTTATCCATTCTGAGCCCATCCAATGTCTCTGTCATTCAAAAGTAAACCTCCATACAGGAGGCAGCAGCTGCCAAAAATAGGCAGTCACTTCATCCATGCTTACCAAAATTTATGCCATGTAAAGCAGGATTCCATTATCCCAAGTTTTGCATTGCTTAATTTTTCTTTGGTCTCTTTAAAAAGGAAGACATATTTACACTCTAAAATTAACTAGTGGTGATTTTAAAAGTAAATTGTCTGTAAGATTTATATGGTTTTAGTAGTTTTTCCTTACATATGCTAGTAATAAGAATGTAGATTTATTTAATACTGAAAAAGTTTTAAAATCTAGTATAGTTTGTACCCTTTGTGTGTTTCATTGACTTAAGAACATAAGAACGGCCATACTGGGTCAGACCAAAGGACCATCTAGCCCAGTATCCTGTCTCCCGACAGTGGCAAAAGCCAGGTGCCCCAGAGGGATTGAACAGAACAGGTAATCATCAAGTGATCCATCCCCTGTCACCCATTCCCAGCTTCTAAATTCATGAGAAAAAATGTGTTTGTTTTTAAGTTTGTAAAAGCTTGTTTTTCTGAAATCTAAATTTTGAGTGTAAATGGAGTTGAGTTCCTTTAAGTAGAAAATAAATTTAATTTGTCCTCATGTAAAGGGAATATACTAGAAATAGGTTTCATTCCAATGAATAATGTTAAATATCTGAGTTTTAGTTTGTTCTCTCATGAACTATAATCTGACTTGCATCTCTTGGCTCAGGATATGCTAACACATACTCAGGTATCTGTTTGGTATATCAGGGCCATATCTGCATTGGGACTTTACCCTGTTTCGGCAGTCAGTGGCCCACCACCAGTATAGCTGCACCAGTGTAAACTTAATGCGTAGACTAGGAAAGCCCCGATTTTGCAGCAGTGGAGCTAAAATAAACAGCATCAGTGCAAATAACAACTTTCCTTGTCTACATTTGGAGTGTGCACCTTTACAACTACATCACTGACTGGTTGCTGGAGTTGGAGTCAAGTCCTTATGTATTAAAACCTAGTACACTTACTGGAAACACTGAAGGAAATCCTTTTGTTTCATTCTGATATATCTTCGTTTATCCTTGATCACAATTTCATATGAGCCCTCTATTTATATGATAATTTCTGAAATCTAAATCCTTTATTGTGAATTCCTATTCTATGTCTAACCTCACATTAGTATTTAAAGAAAGCCAGCATAATTTATGCATATCAGATCCTACATGGAATAAATGGTCACTAGAAGAGGCTAATAATTTCTTACCTGAATAAAGAAAAGCAGGAAATAGCAATCAGAGCAGTGATACCCACTTGTAGGTTCACACAGTGCAGCCTGTTTACATCCTAATAACTGTCATGTTTTTTACCATTAATTCTTGCATCAGGATCTGAGGTTAACCAATGACAAATGTTAATTTAAAATGCTGCTCCAGACTCCCTGACTAAGGGGGTTATTTAAGTTTGGCAGTACTGCAAGGAGGTCCCCTATACCAAGGCTTAAGATTTTACTTAATACAGAAACATATACTGATAAAGAAGAGCCAAGAGAGAGAATAATTTGGCTACCTAGCTCTGATTTAAAAGGCATTTATTTTGTTGCATAGCCTGCCCATGAGGTAAGACACTACATAGTAGGGGTTAAATAATTAGTTCAAAGTGAGAAAATAAATGTTTATCCAGTTTTGTATTTAACTTGGATTTAACTGAAGAAATGCCTCCCTGTAAAGCCTGCAAATTGTTCACTGCTGTGTTCTTTTTAAACATTTTAAATCAGAAACTCGCATTCAACCCTAAGATATTTTGTGCTATATTGCATTTTGGCAAATTGTTATTTCAGCATAGCATTTTAGTAACTAGGATCCAAAATCTTAGGCAAGGCTGTTAGTTGGATCCAGAACTTGCAAGAAGCTGTTCCTCCAAACTTTCCATTGAAAGAGAGATTTCTATTCTCCTAAGAGGAAATTCATGCTGTCATTTGGTTGACTTTTAGCAACAAATTCCACTTACAATAACTGGGGACTAATTGCTCAATTTTCATAAAATTTAATACAGTACAGAATATATTGTTCTTAATTATGCAACAATTACCTAAAGGAGCCAAACAGCTCACCCTTGTCATTCGTGGTAAAAAGCCCACTTCAGAGATTCAGTTTGTGCGATTAATAATTTTTCATTTGTAGTTTTCAAGGGAGTGTATTTGATTTAAATTCTTATTTTCTGCATTGGCTTGATCATATCGGTCAACTTCATTTGCAAGCATAGTATAGTCGAGTACCTAGAATCAAATTTTGAATAACTGATTGTTAAAATTGGGCACTATACACTTAGAACATCAATCCAACATTTTTTTTTGTAAATTTAATAGATTTCACAAGTAGAGAATTATAGTACTTTGCCACCCACACACAGTGCCAGTATTACCAAATCCAAGCATTCAAAAATCATGATTACACACACACAATGAGATTGGCCTAAAAATCATGAGAGGTTAAAAAATAAACTTTGGAATCGTTTTATTTGACTTCTGATTTTTGAGCCTTTATGGTTCACATTCTCAGGCTTTCTCAGCAACTATGAAGACTAGTAACTTTCTTTTTTAAATGAAAACTGAGATCTCACATCATAATATGATTCCAGGAGCTGAGGCTTTAATAACATCAAATATTGTGAAACTCTCAATAAAATAATGAGATTTATCAACATTAGAGTTCTCTGTGGGCCCCAGTGGCAGATAGATGGGGTATTGGAGATGTGTGGTTGTTGAATAGATTGCATAATAAAGGTCCTCACAACAGAGGTGAGAGGAGATGGATTTGGTGAGTGAATGCTGCAATGGCCAAGTCTGCTTTATGGACTGGAGTCAATCTGTATCTTTATTTCAGAAGATGAGCTGCACTGTGGTAAGTTAGCAGACAGTGTTATGAATCTGGACTGAGGCCTTGGTAGCTAGTGAGAACAGTGGCTGTTGGGATCTTTAGAAGATGGTCTTTTGTACTGATATTGCTGTGGTACAACTTGCTGAGCTGTTTGGACAACATGGACTAGGTCCAAGGACATATTCACAGCTAGTGAAAGTAGTTGTAGTTAATGGCATCTAGAATCCATGATTCGCAGTCTGTGTGCTTTTGATATTTTAGGAGAATATGTAGAGAGGACAAGGAAGAAGATTTGAAAAAGATTTAAAAAACCAAAAACCTTTTCTTGTGTTTTTGCTGTACTGGGGAGTAAAGAATTTTGCTTCCCTTTGGAAACTGCAGCCTCCATTGTAGGTGTCCTGCCCTCTGGAGCCATCCGGTTCACTTGTAGTACATGTGGTATTATTACCAGATGACCAAAATATTTGGTGTGTTAAGGAATTACTCAGGTGTGATTTATTTTGTGGTTAACTACCAGTGTTATAGAATCTCATTTTGTGAAATTAAGCTGTTTTCTGTCTCTGTCTCTCTTCGTCTGAGGTGATGGGAGCAAAGCCCACTAAGTCATCTGTAGGCCTGATAGCTGGATAATTGAGAAGTAGTGGGATTGATATTAATAATTGCACATAAAAACAGTAAAGAAAATGAAACCAGAATGCTTTATGAAAATTAACAGATTAAAGTTTGATCTCCTGGAATGCTTTAGGAATACGTTCACCCAAACAGGGATTACAGTGCCCACATTGTTTTTAGTTATCCTGGCACTAAAGCCCCATTGTAGACTTAATGTGCTGTAGATATAATAATACAATAATTGAGGTATTTGAAGTACCTAGTTTTAAGTTTGATTATTTTTCAAAAAATGTTAAGGAATAAACTAAATCTTGATCACTTTACTCACATGAATAGCATTATTGGCACTAGTAGCATAAACAAGGCTTTCCAGATTTTGTCCTGTGTCAGTTTGTGAATTATTTGGTCCTGCACAAGACAATTTGTATTGTGACAGGGTTGGGCCAGATGGCTACAGGAGAGTGATAGAAGGCAGATATATTAGCCCCAGGTTAAGTAGGTCCCTTTTCCCTGGGTAAGGTAACAGGGAAGGTTCCAGAACAGTCAGGAACCTTCTGGAGACAATTAAGACAGACAGGCTGATTAGAAGACCTGCAGCCAATCAACAAGCTGCTAGAATCAATTAAGGCAGGTTAATCAGGGCACCTGGGTTTAAAAAGGACCTCACTTCAGTTTGTGGTGCGCGTGTGAGGAGCGGGGAGCAAGAGGCTAGGAGCTGAGAGTGAGAACGCATACTGTTGGAGGACTGAGGAGTACAAGCATTATCAGACACCAGGAGGAAGGTCCTATGGTGAGAATAAAGAAGGTGTTGGGAGGAGGCCATGGGGAAGTGGCCCAGGGAGTTGTAGCTGTCGCACAGATGTTCCAGGAGGCACTCTAGACAGCTGCATTCCACAGGGCCCTGGGCTGGAACCCGGAGTAGAGGGCGGGCCCGGGTTCCCCCCAAACCTCTCAGTTGCTGGTCAAACACAGGAGTAGTTGACCTGGACTGTGGGTTCATGAAAACAGCCAAACTAAGGGCTGCCGTGAAGCTCCAAGGCGAGCAAATCCGCCAATAAGCGCAAGACCCACCAAGGTAGAGGAGGAACTTTGTCACAGTATGTTTTATTTAAGTGATTTGTTTCTCTATATTTTTAGATTGCACTCCTTATTTGAATTCAGTGGGAAAACACATGATTGGAGATGTGCAAAATATAACAGTCAGCCAGTATGCATGTTCTGAACAAGTTGCAGTGACAATACTTTGGACAGCAAATCTACTTGGTAAGTAATAGACAACAAAACAATTTAAATCATCCTCTCTTTTGTAACAGTCTCTCAGTGATCATATTACTTTAAAATAACTTGTCTTTTCCTCTCATGCTAATTAAGGCCTGATCAAAGTAACTTAGTTATACACAGAAGAGTATATTTTATTGGAATCTGTATTCAGCAAACAAAAAGGCTACAGTTTTATTTTTTTAAATATTCTAATATTATTTATTATTAGATTGCAATAAAATATATGCTTCTGTGTATAACTAAGTTACTTTGATAAGAACTTAATTAATATGAGAGGAAAAGACAAGTCCCCTCTCCCAGCCCTGGCTCCAGGGGTTCAGGGGTCATGAACAGGGGAAAGGAGGGGCACGAGGTAAAAGTTTGGGGACCACTGCTTTACATAAAGGGAAAACAAATATTCAACTTTCCAAAAGATTGGTTCTTTTTAAATTGCACATGTTCAAGAATCGAAGTTTAAGTGTTCTGAATGCTTTGTACTCAGTTTGCAAAATCTTTATCCATAATGAGGAGTGCATTTCTTTTAGAAGAAAAGAATGTTAAGTGGCTGAGCTATCAATAAGAAAAGGAGTACTAGTGGCACCTTAGAGACTAACAAATTTTTTTGAGCATAAGCTTTCGTGAGCTACAGCTCACTTCATCAATGTTTGAACTGCAGCATTGCAAACGTGGAGTAAATACTGTCCTAACATTTTGACAGAACTGGTCTACACTGGAAACTCAAGTCAGCTTAACTATGTCACTCGCGGGTGTGAAAAATCCACACCTCTGAGTGGTATAGTTAAGCTGACCAATGTAGACAGCGCTAGGTCAACAGAAGAATTTTTCTGTCCATCTAGCTACCACCTTTCAGGAAGGTGGATTACCTATGGTAATGGGAGAACCCCTCACATTGCCGTAGGTGATGTCTACACTGAAGCCCTGCAGGAGTGAAGCTGTGCCACTGTGGCATTTCAAGACAAACCCATATATATTCATATTAGCACTGCAGCAATTCAATATATGGACTAAACAAAATACCAAATACCTATTCACACTACAGAACTAAATTACAGCAAAAGGATCTGTAGTTCATTTTTTTCTGTATAAAATCTATAAATACTTATTTATGTTATTACTCCAATCTGCATTTAGGGTCTAGTCCTCAAGTAGATAAGCAGCTTCAGCTCTAAATGTTTTAAATTGTGAGAAATAAACTTTTTCTAGTAGTGACAATATGAGGCAGTATAAACTATAAATGCAAAGAAATTCAAAGTTGAGACTCTGATGGAAGAGCAGAGGGATAATAAGTGAAGAAATCATTTTCTGTCTTAATTTCCAATTTTTCTTTGTGTATAAACAACCTTCATATTTTTTAAACTATAATTGTTTAAAAGGTGTAGAATGGTTTTTAATGCTATGTTTTGTGTGTAAAGGAGTGGTCCCCCAAACTTTTTACCTCGTGTCCTTCCTTTCCCCTGTTCATGACCCCCGAACCCCTGAAGCCAGTACCACACTGAATAATTATAATGCTTCAGTCCCCTGAAAACGTTCTAGAAAGAGAAGAAAAATTACCTGGAGCTTCTCTGTCACATTTGGTCCATTTGTAAATAATGTGTGCATAATCACATCTGATAACAGCTAAATTTGTAACAGAAAATAGTGAATAAATTTGTTATTGGGTATTAAGAGAGAATGTGGAAATGATACCTAATGCTTTCAGTAGCATAGTGTTAGTGAATTTGGTAATCTGCAGCTGCCAATTGGATAAATCAAATCTCCAGGGGATTCAAAACTTGGTATTCTCTCCTGTAATGATCAGAGGTTAATCCTTTTGAAAGTATCAGTACAGAACTGCAGTTGAAGGGTCTCAGGTGATAGGGAGACCAGACACTTTTCTCTTTCATGGTCTGCATGTTAGCACAAACAGTGCTTTTGTTCCACTTAATATTAAGAACACATTGGGCAGGTCATGGCTCTTTCTCTTCTACAAGATTATAAAACATTTTTTAAAACTGGAGAAATAGAAGAGGCTCATGGGAACACACACATCTAGATAAACATATAATGTTAAGTGGCATTAATCCATTTTGGTTTATGTCATCTTTATCTTATGTTGACTGCAGTGGTGTCTCTGGTAAACATTATATTCTGACATATGTAGAACACTTGTAATTACATAGCTCAGTGGTGATGGTAGTGGGGCTTGAAGAACTGGGAGGCAACTTTGACATCTGATCCACAACATAATCGAAGCACAACTCTCTGGCATTGTGACATTTGCGTCATCATGACTCAGTGTAATGTCCTGGTGCAATACCATGGTGAGAACATTAGCAAGCAATATCACAACATTTTTCTGAGAGTCTACTGTCTCTTGAGCAAAATGGGTGTAGTGTCAGTCTTACTTCTACGTAACTATAGTTATTCACTGGTCTAAATAAGGAGTAATTCTACTTCAGCTAATTCTTCTGCTGTTCTGCAATATTAGAACTAAAAAAAAAATCATAACTACTGCATCCAGCCACTGTGGTCCAGTGGTCTTATAAATGACAGGAACACAGTATGGATGCAGTGTTTCCATTCTTTGTGAACAAATGTTACAAAATTGTTTACTATTTATAATGGGAAAATTGAACAAATACAGTGTATTACCAAACCTGCTGATGATGATTATTTTATTTATTTGTAGTATAGTAAAACCCAAAGGACCAGTTGAGGTGAGGCCCCATTTGAGCTAAGCACTGTACAGATATAGACTGACGGTCTCAGTGCAGAGGAAATTAAATTCTAGATTGACAAGTCAGAAAAATATTGAGAGAAAGGAAGAATTATTATTGACACCCAGCTGACAGGTACACAAACATCTGTTACAGGTGGGATACAATGGTAGTTAGGCATTATTTTTTAACAAGTGTAGTACTTCGAAACTGCATCACACACAGTGAAATGTATTTTTGAATTATTTGTCTGGATTTTAATTAAATGTCTGCAGGGATTGAATTCCTGAAAGGATTTCGAGTAATACTTGAGGAGTTAAAATCGGAGGGAAGACAGTGTCAGCAAATGGTTTTAAAAGACCCAAAGCAGCTCAACTCTGGTTTTAAAAGAACTGTAAGTGATACGCTTTTGGGAAAAATTCATTATTGGTTTGATTTTGCATGTGAGCTTGAAAGAGACATTTGTGTTTTATTAAACTTTTCTTTTAAATGTACTGCTTACTAGCCAGCAATTTGCTTGCAAAAAAATTAAGCATTTTTATTTATGACATTTTTAATTTAGGGGCAAATCTAGCCCTCACTCCCCATCTACTGAGGCTCCCTTGTTGGTGGAACTAGCAACTTCACGTTATTCTGAGGAACTGTGCAGCAGATGTGCACTCCTTTAGCAGTGCAGAATCCATCTCTATGGGGCTCCCTGCATGGTAGTGCACAGGTGGCAAGAGAGGGATGAGGCCATAGGATTCCTAAAGCACTTAACTTTTGTTCATGTCCAGGAGAATTATGGGCTTGTTTTAAAACAATATACTCCTAAATGGCCATGGCGGATGACTGAAGAGTATATCAAAATCTCTTTATTTATATTTATGTTTTTAGGGAATGGAATCTCAGCCTTTTTTGAATCTGAAATTTGAAACTGATTATTTTGTAAAGATTGTTCCTTTTCCTTCAATTAAAAATGAAAGTAATTACCACCCATTTTTCTTCAGAACTCGACGTAAGTATCATACATATTATCTTTCCCCTCCTTACCTTCCCCCCGCCTTTTTTTTTCCTTAGGGTTTGTCTACACTTAAAATGCTGCAGTGGCAGCGCATGCTTCTCCCGTTAGTGTAGGTTCTCCACCTCCCCAAGAGGCGGTAGCCAGGTTGACAGAAGAATTCTCCCATTGGCCTAGTACTTTCTACAGCAGGGGTTAGGTTGGTTTTTCTGCATCTCTCAGGGGTGTGGATTTTTCACACCCCTGAGCGACGTAGTTATACTGACCTAATTTTCTTTTGTAAATCTGGCCTCAGTCAGGAAAACAGAAGAGGCAGAGTTTAAGGGGATAGGTGGCTGAGGAGAGGAAGCACCTGCTGTGATCTTGGGGATGAGGTTCACATCCAGGCAGAGTCCTCAATGAAATTAGTTTACAGACCACAGATTGGTCTGTAGTGGACAAAACTTCAAATTATAAAACCCCTACCATAGGTGCTAGAACTAAGGGTGCGAGGGGTGCTGCAGCACCTCCTGGCTTGAAGTGGTTTCCATTATATACAGGATTTACAACTTGGTTCAATGGCTCTCAACACCCCCACTATAAAAATTATTCTAGCACCCCTGACCACTACAGAGAAATTGGCAAAAGTAATAGCCTCTGTGTAGCAGAGGCCTAGGGGTGGCCACCACGGACAGCAGATTGCCCCACATCTGCCTACTGTAGGGTTTCTTGCATTTTCCCCTGAACCATTTGGTGTTGGCCACTTTGGAGTCAGAATACTGGATTAGATAGACTCAGGTCTGATCTAGCCTGGCAATTATGTTCGTATGGAGACTGCGTCTTCCTTCTTAATGAATAGTGTCAATGGCAGGACAGTATGGGAAAGCTTACACAGTCCTTAGAATCATAGGGTTAGAAGGGACCACAAGGGTCATCTAGTATAACCCCCTGCCAAGATACAGGATTTGTTGTGTCTAAACCATCCAAGACAGGTGGCTATCTAGCCTCCTTTTGAAAACCCGCAGTGAAGAAACTTCCAAGGTCAAGATTGTCTCAAGTTCAAGATTTTAAAATGGATTCCTAAAGATAGATTCCTAAATCTACAATTATTTATTATTCCAGAATCAAGTCGTTTTTATTCTGGAATAGAATGTCCACATAGGTAGTTATTCCAGAATAGCTATTCTGGAATAGCTGTGGGGGTCCATTTTCCCTATGAGGACAAGACTTAGGTGCCTATATGACTTTAGGTACACAATTTTTTTAAATCTTGGCAATCAGTCTTTTTTCCCCCCGCTAAGAACCTCCACTCTTCAGGATCTTCTTCTCCCTAAAATGTTCTAAAAATAGTTTAGAGTAAGTAATTTTTCTGAATTGATTGGGTATTTCGAGTCCACTCTGGTGACGCTGACTAAAGTAACATTTTAAATATAGTCACGTAAATGTGTTTGTTATACTTTAGCTTCTGTTCACCCTTACTCACATATTGTTTATTTCAATAAGTAACGTTATTTCAAACAAACTGAGTAGGCTGTTTTTTATGTGTAGAGGTGGAGAATGATTTGAGCAATGACAAGTATGCTGAGCTTACTAAATATGGCAAAATCTGTTCATTCTGTAGTGTTTGGGGAGGCGCTGGATAAACAAAAATGATGAAATAGCTCCCATTTTTCTGCCTTCTTTTTCCCCCCTCTTTCTCTTTATGGAGTATAGCCGTTGGAGAACCTAATCTTTTATTATTAATATTTCTTTTGTGTGTGTGTTTGTAGCATGTGAATTGTTGCTACAGCCAGAAAACCTTGCCTGCAAACCTTGTAAGTAAAATATAGTATTTTCCATTCGTTCATGTTACAAAAATTTCATTGTTCTTGAAATAGTAATTTTCCAATCCATAAATATCTCTCCTCTGACAGTCTGGAAGCCCAGGAATCTGAATATTACCCAGCAAGGTTTTAACATGCAAGTGTGTTTTGATCACGCACCTCACAACTTTGGCTTTAAATATTACTATCTTCACTACAAACTTAAGGATGAAGGATCCTTTAAACAAAAGACCTGCAGACAAGTACGTTACAGGGTTTCGCGACTGTTGTTTTAACAATTTGTGGTAACCATTAAAAATTCTAGATGACCTTTAGCTTTTCACATGTTTAAAAAATGTAAAGGATTTTTATATTATTTGTATTTTGGGAGTAACCAAAGGCCCAAACCAGGATTGGGTCCCCATTGTGCTAGGTGCCATATAAATACACGGCAAGATATTGCCTTTGCCCCAAAAGGCACACTCTAATTAGAAGTTTTTAATTGTATTTTTATTTATAATTATAATTAATATTTTCCTCTTTTCATATGTTCCCTCTGAACAGAATTTCAACTCCTTAAGTCTTGTTCATCTGAAGTAACTCCCCAAGGTAGCCCTTTATTTGAGCATTTAGTTAAACTTCCCTTCATGTTTAAAAGAGGGATGAGATGGCAGTGGTCGGTGGGAAAATTATAGCTCATGGTCTCTGTGGGCCCAATACAACGCCCATCCAAACCCGGGGGGTCTTGTCCTAAGCAATTCACTGGAAATGGGAAAAGTTTGGATGTTCAAAAATAATGCAGTCTTTAGTAAATAGCTTCTGATATTGTTAGAAAATAAGTCTGACTGTGATGGAAGCTTTCGGGGGAAGGAATGTATGAGGACAAAATTTAAAAATACAGTGGGCTATGCCCTTTAGAGCTCTGGTGAGAAACCTGTGTTCTAAAATCAAAGTTATCCAAAAATAAAATAATAATAGGCCAACGCTTTACGGGAAGTGTGTACCATAGACTGATGGCAATGATATGGATTTATTTTGCTGAATACAACAACTCCATATGTTTGGGTAATGTTTCATCTTTCCTACTGGTACTGCTAGTAACTATTATTTAGGGCTGGTCTACACTAGGGAGCTTATAGCAGCACAGCTGTACCGATGCAGCAGCGCCGCTGTAAGATGGCTCGTGTAACCGCTGTATGTCAGCAGGAGAGAACTCTCCCGTCAACATAATAAAACCACCTCCACGAGCTCTCCTGCCGACATAGAACTGTCTGCGCTGGCGCTTCTGAAAGTGTAACTTATGTTGCTCAGGGGGTGTTTTTCTCACACCCCTGAGCAACATAAGTTATGCCAACAAAAGTAATAGTGTAGACAAGCCCTTAAACTGGGTGGATGTATAGCTTAATTGTCTATTGATACAGTCATGTCCGTATGTTTAAAATTAGTTTTCCATTTTATTACCCATTTTTGTTATAGTAGGGTCCAAAATGTGCTAGGTGCTATGCAGACATTTAGGAAGGTACAGTACTTGCTCAGAAGAGTTTACAATGTAAATATTTGGTCCAAATTCACTGTCACCCTGCTGTTTGTTTAGTTATTTACACCAATGTAAAGAGGCTGTAAAGTGTGCTGAAATATTGCACTGATGTGAATGACTACATAAGGTGCAGGGTAGAAGGAAATCATACCTTTAGCATTTAGAGATCATTTATCAAGGCAGTTGCAGTCTGCTGGGTTGCTTTCATTTTGTTGAGTTAAATGATCCATGGCAGGTGGCAGGTTGTTCAGTCGGCAAGCGCCTGAGGTTAAGGAGCTTCAGGGTATAGTGTAAAACTTACATGTTATCTCAAACTTTCATAGGCCTTTGGTGGCCGGAGATTCCAGTCCTGAGACATTTGAGTAGAGAGGTTTGTATTTCTTTATCAGTATTGAATTGGATTTTGTTTGATGGAAGGTGCCTGTGTACATAGTGGAAATGTGAATTTTCAAATCAATAACATTAGCTGCAAATGCGTTTTCCGTTAGCTTTGTAAAGCATGTGAACTACTTGTAAAATAGTTTCCTTCCTTTTCTTTGCAGGAACAAAACATGGATATCACAAGTTGTGTTCTTCAGAATATAGCTCCAGGGGATTACATCATTGAGGTAATATTTGAGAAGAGCTAATTTAATGCAGCTAAAGAAGTAAGATAAATAAATTAATTGCAAATAAAATACCGTGGGCCACATTCTGCTGTAATTTACAGCCTTGTACACTCTCACTGAATTCAGTGGGGCAAATTAACATTTTTAACATTATTTTAACATTAAATTAACAAATTAACATTTAACAGGTCAGATCATACTTGGGCCTTGCATGGCTGTGCAGTAGTGGAAAAAGAGCAAAAAGCTTCCCTGTCTTGCACCTCCCTCATGCAGAAGCCAAGCACAGCCAAACTGGATAGCTCAGTGGTTTGAGCATTGGCCTGCTAAACCCAGGGTTGTGAGTTCAGTCCTTAAGGGGGCCATTTAGGGATCTGGGGCAAAAATTGGGGATTGGTCCTGCTTTGAGCAGGGAGTTGGACTAGATGACCTCCTGAGGTCCCTTCCAACCCTGATATTCTATGATACTCTATGACACAGTTGCAATCTGTCTGCTTTTCCCGAGCACTGATCACTGCTGCATCCTTGCTGTGCACCAAACCAAAATCCTATTCAGAATTCTGGAGCTTGGACCCATCTTAATTATATTGTAAATGTTGCTTATTTCTTTAGGTTTAACAATACAGTAGAACCTCAGAGTTATGAACTGACCAGTCAACCACACACCTCATTTGGAACCAGAAGTACTCTATCAGGCAGCAGCAGAGACACCCCCCCACACACACAAAAACACCCCCAACTACAGTACAGTACTGTGTTAAATGTAAACTACTAAATACAAAAAGGGAACGCAGCATTTTTCTTCTGCATAGTAGAATTTCAAAACTGTATTAAGTTAATGTTCAATTGTAAACTTTTGAAAGAACAACCATAACGTTTTGTTCGGACTTACGAACATTTCAGAGTTCCGAACAACCTCCATTACTAAGGTGTTCTTAATTCTGAGATTCTACTGTGAAGAAAACTCCTAAACTCTAGGTGGCTTGACATAACAAATTACCCAGGCAGCATTAAAAAAACAAATGTTCAAACAAGGAAAAATAGTGCAACTCAGCCAGCCCAGCTCACTCAGGCAGGCAGCTTAAAAAAAAGCTCCTTCTTATCCCACCATGCCATCATTCTACTAACAAACCCTCAGTCCTCCAAATCCTGTCAGACAGATGGCTTTTGCAGCATGCCTGGAAAGTCCCTAAATTCTGGCTACTTTAGACCAGGGAAGGGAGTGGGTTGCAGAGTCCTGGGCCGCTCACAGGGAATGCCTTGTCCTGCCAGTTTCTCCCTGTCTTTTATAACAAGAGGGATCCAGCTCAGGCATCTCTGCTGACCACAACTTGGCAGTATGTCAGGGGATCTGATGTGGCTGGCTTCTCAGGCAGGCAGGTCCCAGTCCTTTTAGGACTTTAGAGATCATAACCAACATCTTTAAACTCTACCCGGGGACCAGTAGGCATCCAATGCAGATTCTGGAATGCCTTGTACAATATGCTCCCAGCGAGATTCCCCTATTCAGTAAGCAAGCTGCTGCATTCTGCACCAACTCAGTCTTCAAATGGCTTTAAGGTGTAGCCCCATGTAGAGCACCTCTTAATATTCTAATACTGAGGTAACAAAGGCATGCAACCTCCTGCTCAGATGCAAATGGCAAAAAGCTGACTGAGTTACTGCTGTAATATGATCATCCAACAACATAAAATAATGATGTTGGGGACTTTGGACCCATTGAGTAAAAGTCTATTAGGTGCTTTTATTTGAGTAGGGGAAGAAAAGGCAAAAAATGTTCATGAAAATGTTCATTGAAAATGTTTTGTGTATTTTTGCTGATTGTGAAAAAATTTAACCATCTCCATTTTTATTAATAGAGAGGATTCAAAGAATATGGAGCCTATTCATGAGACTTTTACCTCCTACATCCCACTTCCATTCCTCCTCCCTCCCTCGTACCCCCCTTTTCCTTTGTCTTGGACATTAATTGGGTTGGATTGTTTCCTTTTTTTAATAGGCAGGTTTTGTTTGAGGATAGTATTCCAGTTTTACCACAATATGATTTATATTCTACTCATCCCTGATCCTATCTAGAAATCACTAATTCTAGGTACTTCTCATCAGTCATTTGCAATGGTAGCTTCCCTCAGTTCTGGTCCTTGGGGTAATTGCAGTGTTTTTCACATTTTTTCTGTATCTCTTCCAGTATTTATAATGAGAATTTTCTTTTTTAAAGCTGGTTGATGACACTAACACAACAAGGAAAACAATGCACTATGCACTAAAACCAGGTAAGAATTTTCTTTTTAAAGTCAACCTGTACTCATTTGTAGTGATAATTTGTGTTGAAGATCATTTGCCAGAATAATAATGATAGGACTAATGGGGTTTGACCACACACTTAAATGCAGTCTCGTGATCTTTTTGACAAAAAATAATATTGCTTTTGTACATCTGTGATTTTCACTTCCGTTTGGTGCTTGTACAGAATTGCAAAAGCAAATTGTGCAAGATAAAATTAAGTATAAATACGATTTTGACTGTTAGTAGTTTTACATCAAAATATTGTAGAACGAGGAATCCTTACCAGAAACTAATTTTTGCTATATACACTAGTGTAAAAAATCAGTTTAAAAATTGACGAGACTGTATCTTAGTCACATGCAAGTAGTAGCCTGCAAGCAGAGTGTGGAAATAATGTAATGCAAATATGTAAGCAACCTAATGTAGGACTAATGTAATCACACACTAAATAAAGTTCTACAGTGGTTACCTTGCAATCAATTATCACAAAGATCCCATGATGGGATGAAGACTGTGGGTGACAACTTGTTCCTCAAGCACTATGGAACTTTCAACCATTAGGGTAGACTTATCTGTGCAGGAGACAGAGCTTTCTCTGGGGCCAATTTGATGCCAAATTCCCCCAGGCACCAAGGACCATCAGAAACCTCACCAACTTCATTCCAAGTGCAAGGCGCATTTCTTCAACCTGCATTCTCTAACATAAAAACAGAGCAGAACATTTAAAAAAATAAACAGAACCCAACCAAAACAAAACTGCACTACACACACAATTCTTTCCCTGGGGAGAGAATGAGACAGAACAAACCACATGCAATAGACGTTAGTCACCTCATTTAATGCATTATTGGAAGGCACTCAGATCATAGCTTTATATTTTGTATATTTGAGAATTATTTGATGATAGTGTGCTGCAGTGGCAGTCAGTATCAAATATGAAGATAAGATTAGATAATGATACCATAACTTACTTGCACAGTGTTAATTCTGCTTTATTTTTTAAAGTACATTCCCCGTGGGCTGGACCAATAAGGGCCATTGCCATTACCGTTCCCTTAGTTGTCATCTCAGCATTTGCAACGCTTTTCACAGTGATGTGCCGTAAAAAACAACAAGGTATGGTGTTTGTTTGGCATGTCGTTTTATTTGAAGGAGAGTTTGCTTGTCAGAGCAAATCTGAAAGGAAAATAGATTTATTCAAAACACAAATTTCTTTATCATAAGAGCTTTCCTTTTCACTCTCCCCAACCCCGACCTCACCCCCAAACCTCTCCATCTGCTTGAACTTGAAGCAAAGTCTTAAAATCCAGTGTTTGGTATTAATTTGTTACCCAGGAAAATATTGTTTCATATGTCTTGCATTATGACTTCACTGCAAAATCCAGCAGAAGGACAAGTTGGGTTGTGTGAAGAGAAAACTTATTTGGTTTGCTTTTTGTTTGTTTGTTTTGAATGTCTATTAGTGAAAGTAGTGGAGGGGAGATAAGACTATGCAGAGAGTGAAGAGATCCTGAAGACAATATATTTTAGACTATTTCCTCTTTCAATACAGAATTATTTAACTGATGAATCATAGTGGAAGGAAAGCAAAACCCTGAAGTGTGCATGTAAGCAGGTGTAATTTGCAGTCTGCCATGGAACAGAATCTGCACCCACTAGATTTAGTCCAAACTTACTCCCCCCTTCTTGGTCGGCTTTATTCAGAATTCAGATAACAACAAAACCCCTTAAATCTCAGCCTAATCCTTCTCCTTACATCTGACTATTCATAAGGTTTCCCTGCAGACACTTCCTAGCTTAGACTCCAGCAACCTCTGCTCACTTTTGCCTCCCTTATATCTAGGGTGGAGCTTGCAAGCAATACCTGCCACACTGATTTATCAGGAATTAGTCAATACTATGGTTCCAGGGAGTGATTGGGTTTCCCTCATATAGAAGATGACGTTTAAGCCCCTAAGCCTCAGATCTGTGATATCTCTCTGGATCTTGGGGATGAGGGATACTACAGATGACAGAAGTTATCTGGGCTTAGTCCTTTTCCCTTCTGGCTCTTTATGACATATTAGCATGGTTCCAGCAAAAACTCAGATGAACGCTAAAGAATATGGGCATGCCACAGAGAGATATTGCACATATTTCTGAAGGGTACCAGGCTTCCTGGAGTTTCATTCTCTTCCCCTGCAAGTATCACTGTTTTAAAAGGAGCCCATTGCATTACTAAGCAGGAAACTCTCACAGGGAAGCATGTTTGAGGTTTCTGATTTCTGAACAAAGAGGTGAGGCGCCTATAACAGTACTGTGGTAATTTCATAGGGTGAGTGGAGGTGAAACTGCCTTACTTCTTCTATTCACAAAGCAAATATTTCTAGACAGGTCTTTGCACAGGCAGTAACTATCCAATCAGTAACATCTTTCACCTCACAGGCTAATAAAATGGAGGAGGAAAAAAGGAGGGAAAGAGGAATGTCTTGGGATGAAGAGCCTTTTATTAGATACTTGAATAATGAGTGTGTCGAGGTTTAAAGAAAATTTTTGATCTTGGATATGGTGAAGATTTTTGCTTTTTTTTTTCCCCTTCCAATTTAGAAAATATATATTCCCATTTAGATGAGGAGAGCTCGGAATCTTCTACATATGCTGCAGCACTCCATGTGGAAAGGCTCCGTCCCCGACCAAAAGTGTTCATCTGCTATTCCAGTAAAGATTGCCAGAAACACATAAATGTCATTCAGTGCTTCGCTTATTTCCTTCAGGACTTCTGTGGCTGTGAGGTAGGATCACCACTTCTTCTTTTAATGTTTGGAATTGCCTTATTCAAAATATTACCCCCAAAACTCATGATAGCCTAGCCCTTGAAAATATTTCACTTAGACAGAGATATTCTAATCTCTCTTTGGTAAACAGAGTAACTTCCATTAGTGTTAGTGGAAACTGCCTACATTAATTTTATCTGTTGTGAAGGGGTTGGGCCAGATGGCTACAGGAGAGTAATAGAAGGCAGATATATTAGCCCCAGGTTAAGTAGGTCCCTTTTCCCTGGGTAAGGAAACAGGGAAGGTTCCAGAACAATCAGGAACCTTCTGGAGACGATTAAGACAGGCTGATTAGAACACCTGCAGCCAATCAAGAAGCTACTAGAATCAATTAAGGCAGGCTGATCAGGGCACCTGGGTTTAAAAAGGACCTCACTTCAGTTTGTGGTGCGCGTGTGAGGAGCGGGGAGCAAGAGGCTAGGAGCTGAGAGTGAGAATGCATACTGTTGGAGGACTGAGGAGTACAAGTATTATCAGACACCAGGAGGAAGGTCCTATGGTGAGAATAAAGAAGGTGTTGGGAGGAGGCCATGGGGAAGTGGCCCAGGGAGTTGTAGCTGTCGCACAGATGTTCCAGGAGGCACTCTAGACAGCTGCATTCCACAGGGCCCTGGGCTGGAACCCGGAGTAGAGGGCGGGCCCGGGTTCCCCCCAAACCTCCCAACTCCTGGTCAGACACAGGAGGAGTCGACCAGGACTGTGGGTTCAGAAAAACGGTCAAACTGACGGCTGCCGTGAAGCTGCAAGGCGAGCAAATCCGCCAATAAGCGCAAGACCCACCAAGGTAGAGGAGGAACTTTGTCACGACTGGTGTCAGGAGTGGGATTTGGTGTACACAGCACGGCGGAAGAAGGAGGGTGTTTGGGGGGAAAAAAGGGGGGAAGGGAGAGGGTCTATTTTTTTTTTTTTCACCACAATGGAGGAGGTAGTGTGGGCACTGATACAAACCACGGCTGCCCAGCAGGAGGCTACCAGTGTCCAGGCAGCCACCCAACAGGAGGCTGTGCGGCTGCAGCAAGAGAGTAATCACCTGCTGATGGACCAGGCTGGTCAAGACCGGGCTATGTTGCGGGAACTGGTAAACCAGGTAAAGGCCTTTACAGAGCTGAACCGCGGCCATGATGGGACGCAGATCATGCAGGCCAACAATTGGCTGCAGAAAATGTCGCGGGAGGATGATGTAGAGGCATACCTCCTGGCCTTTGAGAGGACAGCCCTGCGGGAGGCTTGGCCCTAAAGAACAGTGGGCTGATATCCTCGTGCCAGTCCTGTGTGGGGAGGCCCAGAAGGCCTACTATGATTTGCCTGAAGAGGCTGTGGCAGACTACCCCCAGCTGAAAGCAGAGATCCTGGCCAGATCTGAGGTAACGACCGCAGTGAGGGCCCAGCAATATCATGAGTGGAAGTACCAGGAAAACAAAACCCCCATGGTCCCAATTATATGACCTCATCCATCTCGCATGAAAGTGGCTACAAACTGAGTCCCAGAGTCCGGAGGAAATACTAGAGGTTCTGGTCATTGACCGGTACATGAGAGGACTACCACCAGACCTTCGTGCTTGGGTAAGCCAGAATGAACCCTCCACCTACAACGAGGTTGTTGCACTGGTAGAAAGGCAAAGGACGGTGGGGGAGCTGACCTGACCAGTTAAGGAAGAAGCACCCCGGCGTAAAACTAGCAGCACCAAGACCGAAAGCTCGGGTGACTGGGCCACCAGGAGAGCCCAGGTGGAAAAAGAGAGGGGCTGAAGGCCCACCAGAAGAGACAAAGAGTCGGAGCACTGAGGGGGAAGAGGATCCTGATGTTAGACTGTCCAAACCAAGAGACCAGGGAATGCCTAGGGCTCCATACAGATGTTACGCCTGTGGGAAGTGGGAACACATAACTGTACAGTGTCGCAATGCCGAGGAGCCTATGCAGTGTAACCTGGGGAACTGGGCAGACCCATGCTCCCTAATCCACCTTGTGGGGGTCTCACTAACCCCACATATGTACACCAGACTAGTGAAGCTAAATGGGCTAGAGACCACGGCTCTAGTTGATTCGGGGAGTGCTATCACACTTGTCTCGGGGAAGCTCGTGAAGCATAGTCAGCTGCTGTGGCTTAAGCGTACAGGGATAACATGCATCCATGGGACAGTTGGTTATTACCCCACCATCCCAGTAAAAATCGAGGTTCAGGGGAACACTACTGAGGTAGCAGCAGGTGCAGTCCCTGAACTCCCATACCTGGTGCTCATAGGGAGGGACGTCCCAGGCTTTGGAGACTTACTCCCGGTATGGGAATTGGAGAAAGGGGGAAGCCCTGAAGTTAGTGAGGCATCCACAGTAGACTGTCAACCCCCAATTTTCTCTGAAATATCCCCAGATTTGTTCTCCACTCCCAGACAGGGTAGAAAGACGAAAAGGGAAAGAAGGGCAGCTAAGGCCTTGGGAACCGAATACTGGCCCAAAGCCAGAGGGTTGCTCTCGTAGGTAGGCGGACCCGAGCAGCTGAAAAGGAGGCCACCCAGGAGGGAGAAGCACCCAAGTCTGACCCATACCCTAATGCCCCTGAACCAGTAGAACCAACAGAGACTGGCCCCCTAGATCTGGGGCAGATTAGTCCCAGGAGAGGAAATATTCGACGGGACCAGGCTGAAGTCCTAAGGTACTACAACATTCGGAAAGAGGTGACCGAAATAGATGGGGTCCCCGTGGAAGGGAAGACCCAGGGACCAGGACCCTACTTCATAATGAAGAAGAATCTCTTATACCAGGTTGCACCAGTAAAGGGGCAGAAGGTACAGCAGATCCTAGTACCTCAAAAACACCAGAATGCTGTATTAAGTCTGGCCCATAGTCATCTTTTTGGGGGGCATTTGAGGGTAGAGAAGACCCTGGTGCGGGTCCTGCGACGATTCTTCTGGCCCGGAGTACATGAAGACGTGCGGAGGTACTGTGTGTCCTGCCCAGAGTGTCAGCTGCACAGTCCCCGTCCCACTTGAGGGCACCTTTAGTACCCCTTCCTATCATAGAGGTCTCCTTCAAGCGAATAGCCATGGACCTAGTGGGACCCCTGGAGAAAACAGCCTGGGGCCACCAATATATATCTGTCATTCTGGATTATGCTACTCGCTACCCGGAAGCCGTCCCCCTGCAGAACACGGCCTCTAAAACGATAGCTAAAGAGTTGGTGGGGATCTTTGCCCGAGTGGGGCTACCAAAGAAGATATAAACAGACCAAGGTACCCCATTTATGTCGAAGCTAATGAAGGACCTCTGTACGCTGCTCCATGTACATAACCTGAGAACTTCAGTCTATCATCCGCAGACCGATGGGCTGGTAGAAAGGTTTAACCAAACCTTCAAGGCAATGGTAAGGAAAATGATAAGTCGGGACAGGAAGGATTGGGACAACTTCCACCCTACCTTATGTTTGCAGTCCAGGAGGTACCTCAGGCCTCAACTGGGTTTTTCCCCCTTTGAATTATTATACGGATGCTACCCCCGTGGCATACTAGATATCACAAAAGAAATCTGGGAAGAGGAACCCAATGAGGGGAGAAATATAATTGACCATGTGTTGCAGATGCGAGAACGGATAGCCTGGGTCACCCCTATTGTACAGGAACATTTGGAAAAGGCGCAGGAGGCCCAGCGAACCCATTACAATTGCCAGGCAAAAGTCCGACAGTTCCAACCAGGGGATTGGGTAATGGTGTTGGTACCCACGGCAGAAAGCAAGCTTTTGGCCCAATGGCAGGGGCCCTATGAGGTGGTTGAACCCGTGGGGGAAGTAACCTACAAGGTATGGCAGCCAGGACGCCGGAAAAAAGAACAAATTTATCACATTAACCTCTTAAAGCCTTGGCACCAACGAGAAGCGTGTGTAGTGGCCCAAGAGACCCCGATCCAGGGAAATAACATGCAGGAGCAGATCAGATATCCACTGATCTGACGCTAAACCAGAAGAAGGGGGTAACTGAGATGATCAACTGATACCAGGACGTGTTTTCAATCAAACCAGGTCGGACCACCGAAGCCTATCACCACGTTATCACAGACCCTGGGGCAGAGGTAACTTTAAGGCCCTATCAGGTCTGTTTCAATATACTGTTCTTCGTTTAGGACTGCATGGGACACCTGCCACCTTCCAGCGTCTTATGGACAAGCTCCTATGGCCCCATACCAGTTATGCAGCGGCATTCCTGGATGATGTGATTATTCACACCCCCGACTGGGAAACCCACTTAGAAAAGGTGGAAGTGGTTCTGGACATGCTAAGACGGGCTGGCCTCACAGCCAACCCAGCCAAGAGTGCTATAGGGCTAGCCGAGGCTAAATACCTTGGCTACATTGTAGGAAGGGGCATGGTCAAGCCCCAACTAAACAAACTAGAGGCTATCCAAAATTGGCCCTGGCCAAATCGGAAAAAGCAAGTCCGGGCATTCCTGGGTGCGGTGGGGTACTACTGACGATTTATTCCCCATTTTGCTACCAGAGCGAATCCCCTGACAGATCTGATAAAAGCCCGGGGTCCAGACATGGTGAAGTGGACAGATGCTGCAGAGAAAGCATTCATAGATCTACGGACAGCCCTCTGCAGGAACCCTGTGCTTATAGCCCCAGACTTCAACAAAGAATTCATTTTACAAACAAATGCCTCTGAAGTAGGATTGGGAGCTGTCCTATCGCAGATGGTTGGAGATGAAGAACACCCAATCCTCTACCTCAGCAGGAAACTCCTCCCGAGAGAGCAGAAGTATGCCGTGGTTGAAAGAGAGTGCCTCACTGTGAAATGGGCCATGGAAACACTACGTTATTACCTTTTGGGACGATGGTTTACCGTTGTGACCGACCATGCACCCCTCCAGTGGATGCAGCAAAATAAAGAGAAGAACACAAGGGTGACCAGATGTTTCCTGTCCCTACAACCTTTCCAATTCACCATAGAACACTGGGCTGGAAGCCACCATGGCAATGCAGATGGCTTGTCACGAGTAAACTCCCTGACGTCCCAAGTTGCCCAACCCCATAGTGTTGAGCAGAGGCGGGAGGGATATGTGACAGGGTCGGGCCAGATGGCTGCAGGAGAGTAATAGAAGGCAGATATATTAGTCCACCAAGGTAGAGGAGGAACTTTGTCACGCTATGTGAAAATTTTCCATTTAGAGGAAAAAAGCAAACCAAATAATGCATAAGACACAATATTGTAGATAATTTGTGTCAGTCCTAATGCTCTCATTCAGTCATCCTTAGCTCTTTATATATTAACTACCAGAAGCATATGCACACATTATGCTTGTCTAGTTATCAGAATTTATATCTTCTGTAGATTACAGCCACAAAGAAGCTCTATAATCTGTCTAATCTAGTTTAATATTTCTAAGGCACCTCTTATGCCTTGGTATTGAAGCAGTGATCCCATGCATGCACATTTGAATTAATCAGAAATCTTGTCCAGAAGAAGGATTTGTGCAACACACACATTATACATAATAAAACCTTGCTAATTTGGATTAACCCCTGAAATTCTTTATCATCCTCAATGGCTTATTCAGTAAATTTTTCATTCTTTTGATGCTATATGAAAACATCAAACTGCATTTTTAATGGCATATAAAAACATGGCCTAGGCCTGTGTCTTTTTTTTTTTTTTTTTTTTTTTTTTTTACTGTCTGTCTTTGATTCAAAATGATATCAGAAAAATATCAAAATGACAATTTGACTGACTAGGTTCAAATTCTCTGGCAGTTTTCTAAACCTGAGAGAGAATGTAACGAATAGTTCACTTTTAAAAAGGCAAAATAATTATTAGTTTACAGAAACCATTTATGTTTTCTTTTGTTAAACTTTAATCCAATCAAAGTCTAGTTAGTATTATGTATGAATTCAAATATTAGTATTCGGTCATATAGCAAGTGTGTCCCCTACTGGCAGAATACATTATTTAAAATCATTGCTTGTTTTCATTTTTGTGCTTCTGTTTTTTTATTTTTATGTTAATAATTTATTCATACTTAAAACAGAATAAGATGTTGTATATTTAGCTTGTCTGAATTCCTTTTTTTCAGTTGTGATGATAGCACAGCATCACCACAGCTATGTGGAATGGAGTTAAAGCCAAGTGCTTTTTGCATAACACCTCTGGGGTCATTCAATATTTGGTAAATAAAGGACAACTAGACCTAGATAAAGATAGACTATGTAGCAGTGGTGTTTAATATAAAAAAACAAAGTTCAGAAGATGACAATGAAAGTGTCTGTATCTTTGGCCTACGGAATTGGATTATTGTCTAATAAAGCAAAGGGGAATGGCATTTATTGCTGTTTAAAATGCTAACCTAATTACGCTAAAATTAAAAAGCCTTGTTCATAAGTACAAATAGTAAAAGCACAATTCCTGGTCTTTCACTGACAACTCTCTTCTCCTCATCCTCCTTCCCCCCCCCGACACACACACACACACTTATCAATGCAACATAAATCCCAGCTGTAAAATGATACCGGACCCACCACATATCTTCAAAGTTCTTATGCATTCTTGGGATCATGATCTTGTGCAGTAGCTTCCTGTATATTATATATAATTTGTTTTGTACATTGTTGCTAGCATAGTAGAATCATACGAGGAGATAACAGAATCTGTATTTACAGCAGATTCAACATGTTAATCACACATGTGTACAATAATTAAGAATTGCATGTAGCACATAAAGTGGAGTGTTCAGAGTGGGTTCATTTTACTCTTTAACCAGGTAGATAAATGGTCAGTGAATTGGGGCCACTCTTCCAAAATTTTCCAGGTTTGTTTCTTCTTCACAAGCACCGACACTGCAGTGTTTTTACCCCCTGCTTTGGAAGCAACTACCCAACAAACACATAATAGTTTGGCCTTGTACTGTTATTTGTAGATTTGGTGCTTTATAAGTAGGGCCCTACCAAATTCAAGGTCCATAATGGTCAATTTAACGGCCATAGGATTTGAAAATTGGTAAATTTTACGTTTTCAGGTGTTTAAATCTGAAATTTCAAGATGATGTAACCACAGGAGTCATGACCCAAAAAGGGAGTGGGGGGGAGTCGCAAACCTGTTATAGGGGGGTCATGGGATTGCCACCCTCACTTCTGTGCTGCCTTCAGAGCTGGATTCTGAAGGCAGCAACCGCGGAGCTTCCTGCAGCCACAGGAGGTTCCCGGAGGTGGAGGTCGGTCTGATTGCCTCCTTGCTGCTGGGAGCGCCCCAGCCAGGGGCTCCTAGCTGCTAGTCCTGGCTTGCTCTTCCTCTGCATGGCTGCTCTTGGGTACTTCTCCCAGCTGCAGAAAGCTCTGCGCGCACGCACACTCACTCACTCTCACTCTCTCTCTCTCTCTCTCACTTCTTGCCCCCATCGCTCCGCAGCTGCAGGAGGAGGGGTCACTGTACAGGGTGCGCCCCCCTTCAAGATGCAATTATTAGCTTGTTTCAATAAAATAAAAAAGATCAGGTGAACTCGACAGGATTTATTGATTGACACTTTACAGCAGCAAATAACACTCAACTCCCTGATTGGTAGATATGGGCATCTGAGACAGTTTTGTAGGGTAGTGATCTCAATTGGTAGCCTCAGACTTGAGAACAAAAGCCTTATGTTAACAAAAACAAGTGGAAAAAAATGTTCTGGTTTCAAATGTCATTAATTGAATGTCAGCATGGAGCATCCAGCAACTGTGTCTTTCTTCATTTCCTATCTCTGTGCTGAAGACACTTGTCTGTGTTTAGAAACTGCTCTCTCTGCATCCAGGGAGTTCGTTGGAATTGTCAGACAGCGCTGAGCTAGCCTTGCAAGATGGGGAATTCAGCCTTCCATTGAGTTCCAAAACGGCAGCACAGGCAAACTACAGTCCGCTTCTTTTGCAATATTTTTGTAAGCAGGTATTTCCAGTCTACAGTTCTTATCAAAGCAGGAATTGCATTAAGCAAGGTTACATCCACCATCAACAGGAGCACTGTTGTTAGTTTCCTGTCTGTACATCTTTGGCCTTGTCAGAAATAAAATCAAACAGAACACAGTTGTCTTGCTCATCTGTGGGCTCATCCTAAATAATTTCAGAAGACTCACATGAGTTAATTTGAGACTTCATCTCCTCAAAATGTGTAGCAAAAACCTTTGGAAAGTAGGCCTGTCGTAGCTTATTTTTACTTAGTAAGCAACCGGCATTTTGTACATTCCGTTGAATAAACTCACGCAGTTTTGGGTGATCAAGTTTTTCCAGTGGTATATTAGCACTTACAAATGCATCCACAAGTTCCATTCTAGCTAAATGACTGGTCTCAGAGCTCGCTGTCATCTTCTGAAAAGGAGAAGAAATTGGTTTTTGTTTTTTTAACTTTTTGTTTACCAACAATTCACTATCTGCAGCCTTCTTTCTGCTTTGATAGATTTCCGAGTCTAAGTGGCATTCAACTGTTGCCCGACGTGTGTGATCCAGTGAAACATTGTAGCTTGTACAAAATAGTTTGTCACCATCGGCATGTAGTATTAGGTTTCCAAATTCTTTCACACAATCCGCTGCAGTAATCATTTCTGAGATTTTTAAAATTTATTTTGGACACTAATTTTACAGTAATTACGCATGTCTTCTGGTGGGTAGTCAATTGAGATCGCTACACTACAAAACCTCCCCAATGTCTATATATACCAAATCAGTGAGTTGAGCCCTGAGTGTGATTTGCTGCTGTAAAGTGTCAATCAAAAAATTCTGTCGAGTGCTTCGCCTTTTTATTTTTATTGAAATAAGCTAATAATTGCATGTGGAAGGGGGGGCAGTTCCCTGTACAATGTCCCCTCCCCAGGCAGCTACAAAGGGAGGGGGACAGGAAGCGAGTGGGACGGAGGGGGTGCAGAACTATCTACAGCCGGGATTGATACCCAAGAGCAGCTCTGCAGGGAAAGAGCAAGTCCTGTCCTGCCGCAGCCATGCCCTGACTAGCAGCTAGGAGCCCCCTGCTCGGGTGCTCCCAGCAGCACAAGGACAATCGGACCCAACTCCTCAAGTCTCCTCCAGCTGCAGGAACCTCTAGGGCTGCTGCCCAGTCCTAGAGTGTCCTGCAGCAGGGGGAGGCACCCAGAGGTGGGTCTGGTCTCTTCCTCCCCTCCCCCTGTCCCAGAGCAGCTGTCCCTCCCCAGCCCAAGCGGAGCTAGGAGCACCCTTTACTGGAGCATTCCTAGGAACAAGGGGAGATCGGGTTTCACGGGGAAGGGCTTATTTCACGGTCTGTGACATGTTTTTCGTGGCCGGGAAATTGATAGGGCCCTATATACAAGTAATACAGGAATGTAGGTATATTGTTCCTTAAACAATAGTTAGGCAGCAAAAACACATTATAACTAACATTTTCATTAGAACAGTTGTGAAAGTTAGCCTTCTTGCCCACAGGGCCTGCAGGTTTCTGTAACCCATTGAAAATGTTATAGTTCCAATGCCAAATGTACAACCCTTACTCACTTTGATGAGCACTTCACGACACAAGTAGTTCCATTGACTTCAGAATGACTCTTCATGTCAGTAAGTGCTTACCCAAGTGATCAAGAGTCAGAGTTTACCCACTTGTAGCTCAATGAACCCACTTGGAGCAGATGTGAATCAAAGATGAGGAAGACTAAGGTTGTCTATGCTGTGAATGGAAACTATTTTCAAACAGAAATAAGTAATACATTTTAAGAGTAGTTTCCATTCACAGCATAGACAACCTTAGTCTTCCTCATTGACTGCTACAAGTGGGTTCATTGAGCATTTACAACACATCTAGCCTTTGTTCAGTTGCTAAATCCAGCATTGTATGTTAACCCAGATGCTCTCTTCTTTTCCAGGTTGCACTGGATATCTGGGAAGATTTAAAAAATTGTAAAGAAGGGCAGAAAGAGTGGCTTATTCAAAAAATCAATGAGTCCCAATTTATCATCATTGTATGTTCCAAAGGAATGAAATACTTTGTGGAAAAAAAGAACTGGAAGCACAAGGGAGCAACCAGAGATGCCGAGAAAGGAGAACTCTTTCTGCTTGCCATATCTATCATTGCAGAGAAGCTGCGTCAGGCAAAGCAGAATTCAGATGACCTCTGCAAGTTCATTGCGGTCTACTTTGACTACTCCTGTGAGGGTGACATTCCTGGCATTGTGGATCTAAGTACAAAGTACAAGCTCATGGATAACCTCCCTCAGCTTTACTCTCACTTACACTCCAGAGAGCTGAGCCTTCAGGATTCAGAGGTGTACCCAGTAAATATTAGCAAAAGAAACTACTTCAGGAGCAAATCTGGCCGGTCCCTTTATGTTGCCATTTGCAATATGCACCAGTTCATTGATCAGGAGCCTGACTGGTTTGAGAAACAACTCATTCCTTTTCCTCACCCTCCTTTACATTACCAAGAACCTGTGATGGAAAAATTTGACTCAGGCTTGGTTTTAAATGACTTAGTGAGTAAACAGGTGACTGATGGGGATTTCTACCTGAAAACAGATGTAAATATTATTCCTGCTGTAAATTCAGACTCTCACTGTATAATTCAGCACTTTAACCTTGGAGAAGATGCAGAGACTCAGGACATTCAAGTTGGTAGCTCTGTTCTTCAGCCATTGTTGCATGTTGTAAAAGCTGCCAATCTTCCAGATATGCCCCGGGATTCAGGAATCTATGATTCTTCTGTTCCTTCATCTGAGTTATCTCTACCTTTAATGGATGGACTTTTGACAGACCAAACTGAAACCTCTTCCATTACGGAGAGTGTCTCTTCATCTTCAGGTTTAGGTAAGATGCAGTAGTTTTTCTAAATTGCATTAATACAAAATATTCACATGTTGCTGTAATACCTTTAGCAACATAAAACTGAACATTGAGTACATAAGATATCATGGAATAAGGGACCATATGAGAAGCTGGAGAGAAAGCTAGTTAAAATATAGAGCTAGTCAAAAAAGGAAAACTTTTTAATTTTTTTAGTTGGTGGTAAAAAATATTCATCAAAGTTTTAAATTTTGACCATTCTGTAAGCTTACTGAAACTTTTTAAAAATTTTTAGTTTGCATGTAGCTCTAATAGAATATAAAATGGTGTCTTCCCTGAGCTGATCCAGAGTCATTACTGTACTGCAGTTAACTAAAAGCTCAAACCCACACAAGATGTTAGGCTTTTTATAACATATGCTACATAAATGCTATCTGCTGCTGTTGTCTTATTGACCATGATGTATTGAATGTGGTTTAAGAACTGGGGAAAAACAGTATTCAGCATTGTATTTATTGTAATTAGTGTGATCTACTGACTTTCAGCTCTTCCCTAAGCAAAATGAACAGGCAAACATTCTATTTAGAGGGTCATAAGCTTGAATGATTCACTGTTTGTTCAATGTATGCTGAGTCTTTTAAGTCTTGTCTTTTAAGAAACTGAATTTACCTTGGTGGGTATTAAAGTTCAGACTCTTAGTCATAAGTACCGTTTGCTACAAGGTGGATGTGGAGATGACAGTAGATATGGAAGAGTTGAGTAGCAGGCCTGTTGGAGAAAACATATAAAACCTGAAATGCCAAATGTGGGGAACATACAGATTTACCATTTTTATTGAGTAAGCCTTGAACACCACCTCACCCGGTCATTCATTCAGAATTCACACATGTAGTTCTCTTTAACTCCCTCAACACTGCTAATCCATCCCTTCCTCAAAGGCCTGGAAAAACCTTGCATGCTGCTAGACTTCAGGCTGTCAGAGCAAGCTGAGATGTCAGTTTCAGAGTTAAGGGGCCCACTAGGAAAATGCTGTCCAGCAGTCCCCGTCCTGTTTGAATCACGGGGCTGTCAGCTGAAGCATCTCTGCTGCCCAGGAATTACTAGAGGAGAGAGGCAATCTCTCCAATAATTGGTTCTGAAGTCACGTAGCTAATATGTTTTAACTAACACATTTTAAAGCTCTAGTATCAATTGGGCAAATTGTATTTTAACATGGGTGAGCTGATAGCAGTGAACCTTACGGAAGAGGTTTCAAGGCTGTATTACAAACAATGGGCATACTCACCCAATTATATAACCCCAAATAACCCTTGCTACTTTTTTCAATTACTTCTCCCAACCCACATTGGTCATGTATGGCTAGGGTCTCAGCCACCTCCCCTCTTCTAAGCCACAATGTCCAGTAGGCCACGGGTAAGTTGGAAGAGAGAGAAATCTAGAATTGAGCATTGTGTGCCTACTAAATACACTGCAACCTGTACTTTCGCCTAATTGTCCCACATACCCATGATATTTATATATGCATTGTAAGCCAGCATCATGTACTGAGTATGGGATTTAGGAGCAGTTACAACAACCTCTACATTTTGAATCAATAAACACCTAGGTTCATAGATTCTAAGGCCAGAAGGGACCATTATGATCATCTAGCCTGATCTCCTGTGTAACACAGGCCATAGAATTTCCCCAAAATAATACCTGGAGCATATCTTTTAGAAGAAGATCCAATCTTGATTTTAAAATTGTCACTGATGGAGAATCCGCTATAACCCTTGGTGAACTGTTCCAGTGGTTAATTTACTCTCACAGTTAAAAATGTACACATTATTTTGTATCTGAATTTGTCTAGCTTCATGTTCCAGCCGTGGGATCATGTTATACCTTTCTCCACTAGATTTAAGAGCCCATTATTAAATATTTGTTCACCTTGCAGGTATTTATAGACTGTAATCAAGTCATCCCTTAACATTGTGTTTGTTAAGCTAAATAGATTGAGCTCCTTAAGTCTATCATTATAAGGCATATTGTCTAATCCTTTCGTCATTCTCATGGCTGTTCTCTGAACCCTCTCCAATTTATCAACCTTCTTCTTGAATTATGGACACCAGAACAGGACACAGCAACAGTCACAGCAGTAATAAATAACAGAGGTAAAATAACCTCTTTACTCATACTTGAAATGCATCCCAGGATCTCATTAGCTCTTTCAGCCACAGCATCACATTGGGAGCTCATGTTCAGCTGATTATCCGCCAAAACCCCCAAATATTTTTTTAGAGACATTGCTTCCCAGGATAGAGTCCCCCATCTTGTAATCATGTCCTACATTTTTTGTTCCTAGATGTATACGTTTACTTTTAGCTGTATTAAGATGCATATTGTTTGCTTACGCCCAGTTTACCAAGAGATCCAGATTGTCGTGTATCAGTGATCTGTCATCTTCATTATTTACGACTCCATCAATTTTTGTGTCATCTGCAAACTTTATCAGTGACAATTTTATGTTTTCTTCCAGGTTATTGATAAAAATGTTAACTTGGGTAGGGCCAAGAACTCATCTCTGCAGGATTCACAGGAAACAGACCTGCTTGATGATTCCTTGTTAACAGCCACATTTTGAGACCTGTCAGTTAGCCAGTTCTTAATCCATTTAATATGTTAATTTTAGATCACTCTGTTTTTTTTCATCAAAAATGTTGTGCGGTACCAACGTCAACACTTTTACCTTTATTAATCAAACTTGTAACATCGTCAAAAAAAAAGATATCAAGTTAGTTTGACAGGACATATTTTCAAAATACATGCCCATGTTAATTTTCATTAATTACATTAACCTCCTTTAGTCCTTTATTAATCGAGACCCGTAAGAGCCCCTCCATTATCTTGTCCAGGATCAATGTCAGGCCTGTTACTACCCAGGTTATCCTGTTCACCCTTTTCAAAAATTGGCACAACATTAGCTTTCTTGAAGTCTTCTAGAACTTCCCCAGTGCTCCAAGACTTCCTGAAAATCAACATTAATGATCCAGTGAGCTTCTCTTCCGGCTCTTTTAAAACTCTTAGATGCAAGGTATCTGGACCTGCTGATTTTAAAATGTCTAACTTTTGTAGCTTCTGTTTAACATCCTCCAGAGATACTAACAGAATGGAAAGAATGTTATCATCATCATATAAGGAGACTACATAATCTGTAAAGGGTTTCTGTCCTGGATACTTAGATTTTTTTTAAGTCACATAAGTCGAGACTAATGATAAATCTTCATGCAGTTATCAAATGTCTGTGCATATTTCAGGACAGACCTTTCCTTTCTCCTTTAAAGTAGTGTCCACTTTCATCTCATAGTAGTTTGATCTGATAACACTTTTTTCATCCTGACAGAATACTGTTTCACAAGAGAAACCTCTCAGACAGTCCATTGAATTAGGGTTGATGCACTAAGGTTCAAACTCACTTAGATCTCTAACTTCCTTCATTGTACATGACATAATGTTAGTCCATTCATCAGTGAGAACTTCTCTGAGTAGACTACCATGAGGAAAGGTTTGCATTATTTCTTTATTTCTGATCATAATGATATGGCCTGAGGCATTACTATATCAACTCATTGTGTTCTTTTCAACATACCATTGTACAAATAAAACGATTACTGTTCAAAAAATAACATGCCCTTTTTTTTTCTTTCCCAGGAGAAGAAGAACCCCCTGTGCTCACTCCTACAAAATGCCTAGTCCCTGGAATATGTAAAGCAGAACTTCACTGCCACATCCATACCGATGAACTGCAGGCAATTGCACCTTTATAATATGTTACAAGATTGTTAAGCATCGCCACTTTATCAATAGGCTCTGTTTGTGTGTTAACCATCACATCACCCCAACTGCTAAAACTTCTTGAAGGAACAAGTGCTTCCTTGAAGGATCTGCTATTCGTAAGGGAATTTGTGGCCAGTAGACATTTACCTTTAGGTCTCTTTATAGACTCTTTTTTGATCTGAAAATGTAGCATTGAAAAAGATAAAGATACATTTTGAAATTACCAGCTTAAATTGCATGTTGAAATTATACTCTTTACAGATATCACAATCAAAAATCACTTCTGATGTTTTTATTAGAAATATTTTTAACTGAACCATACAATAACTAGTCACTTCTGGCTTGGATGATTAACCATCTCAATGGCACAACATGTTTTGCAGCAGAAATTCTGGTTTTAAATGCTGAAATATTTAATAGTATGAGTATTTTAGTGATGATCAGTGGGATTTTTGTGACAGGAGTCATGGTCATAAAATGCCAAAGGCCAGACCTAGTAAATCTCCAAATATTAGACAAATATTCCTTTAGCAAACACTTAAGCATTTTTTTCAACCCTGTCTCTCCAAAAAGTTTGTCTAGTCCAGTGCATTCCAGTGGAAGGTAAAAGCATGTGTTCTGTCCCCCACAGCTCCATCTCTGTCCAGATTTTGACACACATGTAAGGGAAACATGTTGTGCCATTCTGTCATTTCAACTCCAGGATGGTACCATGCAAGGCTATAGAACACATATGTTTGTTGGATTTCTTGATGTCCGTTTCAAGGTTTAATTGTTTTTTGTGGAAATCTCTCTTCAGACTCAGTTTCTTTAAATGGTCTTAGTTCTGTCTGATTTTGTGGAAGATAAAATTCCTGTTCCCTACGTGTTTCCCACATTGAGCTCGTTGCAGTATCAGGAATTTGACTTAGGAATACTCTGTTTTAGAATGCTGCAGCCTTTGAGGGTGAACATTGCAATAGATGCAGTAAGTGAAGCTTCTTGCTAGCCTATCCAGAGCTAGGGTAATTATTTCTATTTTTTAAAAATTCCATTCTTGACAAGCTGGCTACAATGTCTCACAAATAAGGCCATGGTGAACCATATCACTTATATAATTTAAAAAAAAAATCCTCTATACCTCTGTAGAATGATGCAGTGGAAAGCGAATCTCCTATCCTCTTCCTGGATGGGTTGGTGGGAGAAAGGATGCAGAGAGTGATGGA